>NC_134044.1:8373032-9758032 GCF_965140245.1 Athene noctua
TAGCAAAATTAGAGATGTGGCAAAAAAGCAGAAAAAAAGCCACCTGGAAAATACTGGATTTTTACAGATCTCTGACAACTTGAGTTTTTGTGCATTTTAACTGAGGAAGGAGATAATTCACAATCCTACAGTTTTTATCTGTGCTTTCCAGCATGGCTATATATATTCACAGTCTGTAAATCCCACTGAAAAAAAAGTGATGTGCAACTTATCACAATAACCTTGCCTTACGCGTATTACTTAGAAACACACATTAACACATTTCTTTTGCTGCCATCTATTTTATTACTACTATTAAAAGCAGAGCAGGTAGAGCTGCTTTTTGCTAAGGTTTTCAGATAATTCTATTATAACATAGTATTTTTTCACTTAAGTATAACTAACTAAATTTCTAAGAGAAAGGACCAGTGTGTAAGTCCTTTGGGGACTTAAGAACCTGGATAAAAATCGAGCCTCCAGTGATTTTAAAGGAATAGCTTTTTAATTTTTAACTGCATAGCTCCGACCTCATCTCTGTGTCATATCTAAATTTGAAGAGTTAAGTTCTGTTTGGTGCCAAACAGATTTTAATTTACTGCCAAATCATACACACTATCTTGTTATGAGCTGTTAGCTTTTTCACAAAATGTATATCGAGCTGAAATGAGAAAATAAGCATTAGTCAATGAGCATTCGAGTAAATGAATGAAGTTTTAGCACTATCTTCTGATTTAGCAACTACCTTGTGATTACACAAATCTCACCTTGCAGTTCTTGACTTGCATGCAATGTGTATTTCTATATAACATCCAAGAAAAGGCAGTCTTTTGCATAGTTTGCCAAACCCAATACATTCCTAGTGTTAGTTCCATAGTGGAATACAGAGTTCATAGAGGAATTCATGCTTTGTCGTTTGAATGGATTAATTGTCCAGCTATCACAGATGTCTTTAAAAACCCAGGATTGTATAATATAATCCAGTGTATTCAATAGGGATATTTTCTTAAAAATGTTGACTTCAGCAGAAGGGTTCAAGTCATTTTTTAAAAAGACAGTTAATCCACCAGTTTATATTCTTCCTATTATTGGACTTTCTTTTGCGCTAATTTCCTATTCATGCTGTCTTTGAATACAAATACAAAATAAACCTTAATGTCAAAACCATGAATACAAATCAGAATATGAAATGTCAGGACCTATAAGCATTCCTATTATGCCTGTATGCTAGCGGAGATAATTTTGGTGCTGCTGAACATGCAAATATTCTAAAGGAATTTGGAAATGAAGGGGAGACAGCTTTCAGTGGTAAATTGCTTATTAAAAGTTCAGCCTCTCTCTGACACTGCTGCATTTTACCACTGGGTAAGAATGATCCTGCCCTTTCAAGTCAGCCACGGTACAGCTCTGCCAATTTAGATTGCCACGAGATAGGTACATCCTGAGTTGTCAGTGAGCAATCATTAAAAACGTTGTGAAATAATTTAATGAAATGTTTAATGAATATGCAAATGTCAGCCAGGAAGAGAACTCGTCTTTTCATTTGCTGGTTTAAGTAAAAGAATAAATTACTGAAATAGAGGCAGGAGTCAGCCACCTGTAAATTCACTTCGAAAGGAGAGAGTAGGAGATGAAAATGTTCTGTTCAGTACCTTGTTATAGGACACAATGCCCAGGACACCTTATGGACAGCCAAATCTATTCCTTTATCTACGAGATAGGGCAACTGCTATGTCCTGGCTGTGTATGGAGAACAGGTCAGCTGCTTCTGTGTTCTTCCACAGAGAACATTTTGTGGGTTCAGAGATCTCCCAGGAGTGGAGCTGCAAGGAGGCTGTGGAGTGAGGGGGCTGAGGGCTTGGCAAAGGCATACCTTACACTGGTCCTGTAGGACAGCCTCAGGCTTGGCTGCGTTTGTATCAGAGGAGGTTTCTAAGGAGGGCTGAATGTCCTTCAGCCACACCACAGATAAGGGGAACCCACCAGTAAAAACCAGTAAACCCATGTTTAATCACACTAGTCTAGCACAAACTACAAACCTATGCACACCCATGAATGCCATCTACAGATGACAGTACTCTGAAACCTGGACAGTTGTTGGCTAACTTCATTAAACCCGTAAGTGGCTTCTTTGCTGAACAGATTTTCCCTTAATCTGTCTGAGGTCTGAGACAACTTTGGGGCTGTCAGGCAGGACCAACAAGTTCATCACTCCAACGCTCTGAGAAATTAAGAGAATGCAGGGGAAGTAATTTTCTCCTCCTTTATTCAGCCAAAATTACCTCTTCTTTTTTTAGTGAGTAAACACTGAAGGCAGAGTTAGACTCTGCCTGCACAGAGTAACACAACAGGCAGAGGGCTCATGTTGAGATATTTCACTAGTAAATATGAAACAGATCCTGTCATTGAGGGTGATTTAATTATCTTGATCTCATTATGTAACACAATCATAAATTAAGCCAAATCTGAAGACAGCAAAGTAATATTGTTCAGATATGGAACAATCAGGTATAAACTGAAGATGAGTTTCCAGACAGCTTGTAAACTAGATTATCTGAATGGAAAGTAAAGTCTGTGTGGTAACCATCATTGGATTATAACAAAATAGCCCAAACCCTGAGAATCTAGGGTATATGATTTCACTTGTTAATTGCTTTTCCCACAAGGTGGTTCATGTCTATTTGGAGTAAACTGGACATGAATACTGATGGATAACAATTAGGTGACTACATAACACTTTGCAGTTTTTCAATTCATATCAGAAACAACTGAGCTCACTAATTCAACAGGTGTATTTTCTTCATCTCCTTTCTTAACCTATATATATATATATATATTTTTTTTTTTTTTTTTTTCTCCAAATCCCAGTGCTTGCCATGTAAATAGTCAAGAGTAAACATGACAACATAAATTTTAGAGCAGTCTAAATCAGGGTCATAGCTGTAATTGGCATTAGATATGCTTCAACTGTGGAGAAAAAGATGGGTTATTGCCATGAATAAACAGCAACCAAACTTCAACACAACATCTCAGTGTTAATGTAAATAAGCAGAAATTTGGCTTGTCACACTCCTATTTGTCGTCCTTTCAGTTTCTGTATACCGCAGTAGCAAGCCCAGATGAAATATCTCAGCTGTCTTTTGTATAACTAAGAAAAGCAGAACTACTAATCAAAGCTGAAACATGTAACTTTGAACTGACTTTGTGTGGTGAAATAACACTGGCAATCAGAATTTAAGAATAAGCTATTGAAACAGTATTCCTTCAAAAGATGAAAACATCTTATTTGTATAGGATGAAAGTTTTGGAAAGAGGAATATATAGTATAATTAGAAAAAACAGTGGAGCAGAACAGAATAGTCTACTAACAAATCTGTAGGCTGAGAAGTACACACCAGAGAAACATCTGGGTTATGGAGCAGTAACACCAACAGGATCTCTGCAGCACAATTGCCTACTCTCAGGAAATGAGACGAAGAAAATTAATTTGCTTAAATGCATAGTTAATAAAATACCCGATGCCTCTAGTGAAATCTTCCCAGTAGATTCTTCACAGAGTAACAGAATCAGGTAACTTCCATTTCCTCTCATAAGGAGAATCATTCAGATAATAGAGATTAATATAAAATTAAGCTAAAATAACAGTACACATTTTGAATAGCTTGTGAATGACAATATTTGACATTAATATTAAAAATAGAATGCTTACCTATTAATTATGCTTTATCTACCATCCTACAACATTTTAGTCATATGGTTTCAACGGTTTGGACGAGTACAGGTAACGATGTGCAACAGAGGGCATCCATGTTCAGTGCTTCACTGTGAGGTGTCATGCTCAAACTATGTTTATTTTTAGAAAATTATCTTCCAATTATAAAATTCCATCTGAAACCAAAGCTTGGCTTGAGGACCCTTGTAACACAGGTGCAACTTTTTAATAATTCTAAAAAAGTTCCTGTGAAAAGTGCCAAATTTTAAACACAGCAGAGGAATTTACTGGACTCCAATGCCTTCCAAAACTTTTCACTTCAGATATTTCAAAATACAGTTTAAATATCTACATTTACTTTTCAAGTGAAAGCCACTCCTGGATCATTCCCAATATAGCAAGCTATGACCACAGAAAAGATGAAGATTTGAGGAATATTTTAACTCTTAACTAAACTTATAACTTTATGAGTTTGTGGCAAACTTTCAAAAAACAAAGTAGATGTTCATAGTGGAAGGACAGGCAGTCCAAGTATATTGATGAATAAGTATACATCTCACCCTCTTTTCAGATCTGAAGTGTTCGATTTTTTTTTCTCTTGCAAGTCAATAGAGAGAACTGAAAAGCTTAAAATTAATTATTTCTTTCCTATTGTGTAAGTGCTAAATTAGGAAATACACCTCATCCGGAAAAGCAGAGGAACTTAATTTAAATTTAATGATGGTTCTGTGAAGAGAAGTTTCTTAATGAGAAAGTGAACACAGAAACTGAGCTGCTGCTCAAATTGTGAATGAAATACTAGATTTCATTTTTATTGCGTATCATCTTTATTGATGGCTATCCACAACCAGGTGCTGACTTCCACTTTTTCTAATCCCATCATCACAGGAGCAAAATAATCATAACCTAGCCATAACTTTTTTTACTCAGCAGTCACTCGTGGAAAAAACCCTGTCATTCAATTTCTTCAATGAAGCCAATAAAATAGAGATTCTTCCTTTCTCAGGCAGTACAGATCATCAGAAAAAGACCAACAATAGAGAAGATGCCCTCAGCAAAACTGGGCTGGAGAAATTCTATTCCTAATTGCCAGCAAACTACACATTAAATTTGTCATTTCATTCCAAACCCCTCCAGTCAAAGTATTTTTCAGTACTTTATTTGAAAGCTGTTAATTAAAAAAAAAAAAAAAAAAAAAGAGGCTAAACAGACAAGGCATATGGAATAATACAAAATTCATGCTGATTTTTAAATGAGGTTACATTAATTTGATAGTGTTCTGTGAATTACTGGGTTTTATGCTGGTTTTGATTTTGTTTGATTTTCCCCCCTCAGCTGATCTTTTCTTTTGCAAGCAACTGAATGTGAGAAGATGCTCCGAATGGCACTTGGTTGCTATGATAGCTTTCAGCACAGTGCTAGATTAACACAGAAACTGGCTTCTGCATTGCTAGATATTCTAATAATTCTTGTTGCAAATCTTACTCTTCGGATTCTGGGGGCAATCCCGGCTGAACTGCCCAACAGACAAAGCAACGGACTTGACTCATGAAATTCCATGGTATCTTAATATTAGATGACATCTGTCTGGAAAAGCAGCAGCTACCTGTGAAAGCAGGTAGCTACATTTACATGCCATTTTTATGATTCTGCAGCCTACTAAGCACCTGTTGGGACCAGATCCTTCACAAGTGATTTTAAAATGTATTACAGTGGATATTAACAAGCACTCAATACAGGTAATTATTTCTGCTCTGCTTTCAGAAGGTAACTATAGGTTCTGTAGCAGTGCCTTCCCAGGTTATTAATATAAGCAAGATAAAGATGCTTACATAGACATCTCTCCTTTCATGCTGAACACCCCGTTTCATCTCTGTTTTGTTAAATACAGCCTTTGATTACAGAGAAAAGTAATTATCGAAAGTGTCACAGGCATGCTAAAAATAATTTCTCAGCACACAATAGATGGGTAGGTAGGGTAATTTGCCTAGTCAAGAACTTGCCTGCTTTTCGTCTTTAGTACAGAGCTAGTTAATTTGAAATGTGTGTTTCCTTCCCTTCCATTGCAGGTTCCACCTGAAAAATTGTGTCACAGTTGCATTTATAATAAAGACAGGCATGAAGCTTTGTACGTCTTTAATTAGCTCTCCTTCCAAATTCAGCTGGTTAAAAAGCATGAGAAGAATCTGAATGTGTCGTGCTCTGACTCTGGCTGAACAGTATCAGTGCTTTTAGAGAGACAGCCAAAGTCAGACCAGGACACAGAGTGGGAGCTCAGCTGAGCTCATGTACATGTTTCATACATCCATAATGACTCCCAGTGATACTCTGCAAGCAGCCAGATCAAGCACAGCATTTGTTTTACTTTTTTCCAGTACACTCACTGCTAACTTCATGGTGTGTGCCAGACACATACCAGCCAGTGAAATGATATAAGCCCGTTAAACTCCTACATTAATGTGGCTGTGTGATGTGTTTGCTTCAGCTGCCAATAAACTGAAGGAATTTAAAGCATGCCTAACTACAATTCCAGGCAAAAGTATCTGGGATGCAGTGATATAACACTGTTGATTCAGTTGACAGACAACGACAAAACATGATTGTGCTGGGCTGGAAAACTGGAACCACAGGGAGCTTTCTGGTTTTGTTTGAGAAAGAGAGGTTAAAAAGATGTATTTGCTCTACTAGATTGCCTAGGTAACTGTCCTTGCCTAATCCCATGTTAAAAATTTATGCAGAAATGTAAGAGTTACTAATTATAAACTCCTGAATAATTAAATTCAAGAAAATGAAACAACTGATGCTTAAGTAGGTTTAACAGGTAGAGTGGACATTCCAAATCATCTGGCTGATTAAGAATGCATCTGAAGAAGAATAAACCTCAGCTCAGAAGATTAAACGCGTTCAAACTGTTGCCTGGCAGGGACCCAGCAACACTATGCACTGGATGGCTAACCCGTACGGGTATTTTTTTAATGTGTGTGTGTGCATGAACAACATGTAATTTCCAGATGTTGATGAAATATTTATTCTTCCTTTAAAACTGGACATAGCAACAGCAGTTGTGAAGCAGATACTGTCAAATTCAGAGCTGTTTAAATGGCAATTGCCATACATACTATTTGAAAAATAACTTAACTTTCATCTTACCCCAGTGAAACCAGTCCTAATATCCCCTTTCTCAGTACCAGCAGTAGAAGAGAGTGTTGTAACAAACCAACTAACTGCATTTGAAAGAAAGCAAGGGAGTGGATTATCATCCTTATTGCCTGAAAGTCAGTTTAAAAAACCAACAGAAGCAAGGCTGGTAGCTGATGAAACAGCCAGAAAAGATGGCAGAGAGTATTTGTTTTGTTACTGGGAGGTCTTGCTTGTGGACTGGTGTACCTTCTGGAAGTTGGGAGGTTCCTAGCATCTGTTAGTAAAGCACTGGTCCATACAAACAGAACAGCGAGCGCTAAAAGTTCCAGTTGCTCCTTTTGAACATAAAGCATGATTCCTGGGTGCGTGTCACTTCCAGACAAAGCACAAGAGTCCACCTGAGCCTAGAAGAGCAGGCCCTTGGAAGAACACCCTTCACTTGCAGTGGCAAGAATATCCACAGGAATGAGGTGGCTTGTGCCCGTTGTGACTGCCAGGGGAGACACAAGCCTCTTTTCAGCAGGGCCTTAGGGTTGGCTTTCGAATCTACTCAGAGTCTGAATTTGCTTTCCAATTAGATTACTGCAATATACTTTACAAAAGGTATTGATACCTTCTTGTCAGAAGTTACACATGGTGTCAACAGGTCATTTCTTAGGTTGACTATTTTTCTGGGAAGAAATTAAATTGATATTCTTTTGTCTACTCTGGTTATCTGTTATGAATGAAAAAAAGATTAGGGTGTTAATTTTAACCTAAAACCACAAATAGCCTGAAAGCTACCTACTTCTACTGTTACAGCCAAAGAGATTGGTACTTCAGTCCACACACAAAAAATGAGGATGAAAACCAATTTTTCTTAATCATTAGCTTTGTCACTTCCTCTTCCATTGATCTAAAATAGTGCTCATTTATAAACTTCCATGTTTCTGAATCTATTTCTTTACTGTGGCCCTCTAGTGAGAGACCAGAATGATTTAGCATATTTTCCTCAGCTGAATTACTACTTTATACATATGCTGGGAAAAAAGTGGCTACAGGAATAGCATAGTTTCAGCAGCAATTTTGAAAGATGCCAAAGAGGAGCTTGAACCGATCCTTAAAAAAAGGCTTCTGTTAAAGAATGGGTGGGCGAGCCAGCTCCAGAGAAATACATACACATAAATGAAAATGGTTGTCATTTACATGAGCATATTAAAGAAGGAAAGATTTCAATTGCTACATAAGGGTCCACAAATTCTTGTACAGAAACTAAGTTGGAGAAAACAAACAATTTTCATTGTACCATAACCCTGTTCTGCCTGATTTCTGTTCACTGCTATGTGTTAGCCAAGACTTTGCCTTACCCAGTTATTTATAATCATTAGAAATATTCCAGAATAAGGCTTTTTCCATATAAGGGATTTATAGTATTTATATGCTAATTGAGAAAGATGAACATATATATGAACAATAATAAAATTAAACAGCATTTCCACTATTAAACTATTGACTGTGGGCAGCAATTCACCTTTTACTTAGGACTGACCAGATTTTACTTTGGAAATATTAATATGGTAACTGAAGGACTTTTTTTATTACTGCAGTAAAATATATTAAGCAATATCTATTAAATTGATAATTTTTTTTAAAAAAGTAATTCTGGTTCTAGATATGTGAAAATTATTCCAAGAAGTAGATTTATCGTTTTGCCTTGTATTGAGTTTGTATAAGTAATGTGCCAAAGTACTCTTAGAGAGTCAGGTAAAGTCAGGTTTCCAGTCCTCTACAGAGTCTCGCTGACCTAAGCCCTGGTACACTTCAGGAATCATCAAACCTCCCAGGGAAACTGAGGCGTGACTCTATATAAGGAGATACTTGCACAGCAGTGATACAAACAGTCCGAGCTCCAGTACCACGGCTGAGTGATGCATGTTAAGAATTCACACACTTCTGAGTTCACCACTGCGCCTTCCTCAGTTCTCCCAGCAAGGCCTCCCAGGCCTTAGAGCAACCTGAGAAATAAAGGGAATATCAGTTGAATGTAACCCACTCCCATGCACTCATCCTCATTTTATCAGGCAAAACTGTGCTAATAACACCAACAGAAACACTCCCAAAAACTTAAATTAAGTTTAGCATCTCATCCCAACATATTCTTGCTTTAAGAGCTGTCTGGTGACAAATTGTTTTTTGATACTTCTGGCATTTTTCCTGGCTGTTTCTCTTCCAGAACTACTATGCAGTGTTCTGTACCATTTATTTTACCTGCCTTGTTCCTGCCTTTTGTCAGAAAAACACTCTGGCTTTGCAGTACAGGAGGAGTCTGGAGCTTCAAAGTCTCCAAATCTTTAGTGAGCAATTCAATCTGGACACCTTCCTCCTGTAAATGAGCGAACAGCTTTAGGATTCAGACATGTATGCATTAAGATATCAGTTTACCAGAGTATTCCCTAAAAATACGCAAATATTTGTCTGTAATATCACTCTTGTTCAGTGAGGTAGTTAAACACACATTTATCTTAAACACAACATACCCAGGTGGTGCTGAGTCTATGTCTCAAACCTTTATAAGAGGCAAATGAAAAATCAGCAACAGAAAAAAGTCACTGAACAGCTTACATCTAACTGTCAGCTGAAGTGTTTGTCCAGCTCTACCAGGTTTCTGCTTTAGTGAAGGTCAGAGACTCAGGAGCTTGTCCTACAGACACGAGCAGATGGTTGCAGTAAGCAGCCCAGCACAGGCACTGCCACACAGCGTTCCTCAGACCCTCCTGGTGGGCGCTTCTCATTTCATACCCTGTTGACACCCGGGTACAGTGTCTGCCCAGAGACAGGACAGAACTAGAACATGAAAAGAGAAATAGTAGTGCATGATTTGGGCAAGGAATCAATGATTCTTAGAGGTCATGAAGCATGCAAACCTAGAGAAGTGCACAACTTTTGTTAAATTTATAATGCAGTTAACAGTGCAGCACAGAAAAACCTGAGCTAACTTTAAACAAGGCTTAGGTCTCTTTAAACATTTTAAGAAGGTAAGAAGCCTTAAAATTAAAGCTCAAAGCGTCCGCTGCAAGTTCTCCAAATTGTTGTTTCCAGTTTTATCAGGTACAGAAAAACTGTTAATACATGCCAGATGAGAAATGCTAGTTAAATCAAAAGATAGGTCTAAAGCAGACAAATCCATGGTGCCAGTTCTGAACTTTCAGCTGAGATGGCCCATATAGTCTAGGTCTCCAAAAGGCTTGATATTGTTTCCCCAAAACATTGGGTCTTGAAGTGCGAACAAAGGATGCCACAGCCAAACCAGAACTGTCTGCGTTCTCCCAAAGTCTCTAGTTAGCAGACTCTGAGATAATACTTGAGCCAGATGATAAATCCCTCTCATATATTAAAAAAATGGGGGAGGAGCGAAGCTTTCTACAGTGTTCCTCTGTCGCTAATGCTGTCAGAGGTGCTGCTTCATCATGAGACCTGAAGCACTACAGGACTATTGCATAGCTTGCACAGGGTACTGATTATTGTCACTTCTGGGAGTCTTGGAGCACTTAACAGCCTGCCATTCACACTCTACCATGGCTTGGACCATGTCTATACTCTGATTGTATGAAGTTGTCACATACTGTCATGCCAGCACTTGGACCGGATTTCCACTTCAGGGAAATATTTTTTACTGGTGTAATATGTGACCCAGAAGACACAGTTTTCTGGACCAGGTATCACTGAAGTTACGCTCTCTACATGGACACTGCTGAGGTGCCTCCTTCTATAAATCCATCACTCCCATTTTTTGGTGTTACCAGCATAACTACTGCACCTATAATCTCACCGATTGCCCAGTTTATGCTGGCAAAGACAGGCTAAACAAATAGCACCATGGTTAGCCAAATACAGTTGCTGGGATTTCTTTTCTTTCCCATCTACAGTTTCTTTAATCTGGGTGAGCCATCTGAAATATTGTAGAACTTCAACCAAAAAAACTCCCAACATTAAGGTATATGTGATAATGACATGAAAGATTTGTGCAGAGGGGATAAATTTATAGTCCCCAAGACAAGACAGCAAAAGTTGCAGAGACATAGTACCCATTTAAGCAAGGAGAAAACCATCAAGTAAGCTTACTATAAATATCTCAAAGAGTAACTATTGTTTCAGAATAACTCCAAATTTACAATCATATTTACAAAAATAAAAAATCAAAAAGCTTATTATGGCTGACTTCAGGCACGGCACACTGCCATGTTCAAATCTGTCTCTCTAAACGTGGTTTCTGCATGTAAAGCACACAAAGGTGTATGAGGTTGCTAAATATTTTGAAAATGTCATCACTGATGAATCCTTTAGTAAATATTAACAGTTAAGTGTCATTGTTGTAGTAATTGCGAATTTTCTATACATTATTAAACAAAATTCTTCACAGAAGCCAAAGATACATGTCTGTCTGAAGAAATCAGTAAAAGAGAAACTAAGGCTGTATCTCTGTAGCATCCATCTGACAGTCAGACTAGAGATGAAGCAGTAGTGTGAAGTATTTCCTGACTGCAAGTTTTGAGCAATCATTTCACTAGAAATCTCTGGTTTGGCTAACTATATATCCTAGTGTTATCTATAAAGCAGCCTGTCCCAGGAGAGGCTCAGTGCCATCTTAGCAGACCTCAGCAGCAGCGTGATGCCACTAGAAGACACTGCAAGTTATGTGATGGACTTCCATGGGCAGGTATGGCTGTGGTTTACTGCCCAAGCCACTCACACAGGGGATAAATGGAAAGGATAACACACACTCTCAATATCTAGTTCCCAAGTGCCAGATCTAAGCACCTATGTATATCCATGCATCAGCATCTGTCTAAACCATATGGATGTGAAGCAAGTTAGGGTAGAGGTGTGCTCACTCGGACTTATCATCAAAAGGCTGTTCATTGTGAACAGTATATCAAGCAGTGCCCAACTGTCCAAATTGGAGTGTATATAAAATACCAAGAGTCTTGACACAGTTATTTCTCCTTTCCTTCCTTCCCTTGACTATTTACCATCAAAATATCTAGGAAAGAAATCAAGATATTAAATGTTATAGATTATATCTTTAGTAAACAAGCATAATTTAAACAGAAAGTGTAGTCATAAAAACAGCTGACTTCAACTACACTTCGCATGTTTCTTCCAAGGCAACTTGTAGGGGTTACTCAGCTACTTATATGACATAGTTTGGCTCTGTTCATAGATCTCACTTTTCTAGAGATGGGGGACACATTAAATGCATTTGATCAAGTTTTAAGTACCATTTCAGAAAATGGGGCAGTGCTCTAAGGGTATAATAAAAGAAAGCTCCTAGAGTGAAGTGGCTGTTGCTGAGCAGCTTTCAGAACAAGAACTTGCTGCTTCTGTTTTTTGGATTCTGAGAGCACAGCACATTGCTTCAGTTCTTGAATGTCAGCAAAAGGAAAACCAAAATTATTATATAAAAGCCTGCAGAGTGGATACACATGATCATTAAAGTGTTTAGTTTTTCAAAGTGGGGCTTTTTAAAGATGCCAGTTTAAGAAACCGAAGTCTGCAACCTGTTATTGCACAGAGTGCTGAAATGGAACGGGGAGGCAGCTGAAGGTCACCTTAAGGAAAACTGGAAAGGACTGAATCACTAGGCAGGAAACCTCATTATCAGTGCATTTCTTTATGCTGTACCAGCCACATTTTCACCAGACTACTGAACAAGACCACCACAGGAAAATTACAGCAGTGAAACACATAATGACCTGGTAAGTAACCACAGGCAGTACCATGAACATAGCTGGCTCTTTCCAGACTATTGCAGGCAACAGACCCATTTCTTTCTTAATGGGGAATAGGAGATGCAAACACTTCAGTTTGATGCAGAAGCAAAATCACTTTCTAAGACAAGGGAAAAAGCATCAGGGACGTTATGTAACAATGTTATTTCCTGTGTTCTGCTTTTCTGTGGTGTCGTCTGACAGCACGAGCTATTTGACAGCATTTGAGCAAAGCAGAATTCCAGAAAATTAAACGCAGAGATTGAGGTGCAGACTAGCCAGTCTATGGATGTTACTCTGGGTGACAAAGCATGTCTGCAATAGTGCCCAGATCTCATCTCCTAATTTATTCCATCACTGACACTAGAACTCTCAAAAGAACAAGCACTTCTCTTGTACACTTTCAGTTTTTCTCTACTTAGGATTCTCACATGCAATATGGATATTTTACAGGGCTGTAAAGGTATGAAGATGTTTTCAAGTTGAAAAATATTACATTTCACCATTTAAAGTTTCCCTTTATATCCTAAAAAAGGAGTAACGTTAGTCGGCATTAGTATTTCCCCCACTAAAAACATGTTTCATCTATGAGACAAATTCTCTCATTATTATTTGATAAATTTTGAAAACCATTTAAGGAGGAAGTGGGAAGCCAGTTACAAAAACTACAGAACTGAGCTCTTCAGGAGACAGGCTATGTGTTTATTCCTTCAGTGACTGACTAAATGGGACCTCAATCATTGCCACAGATCAAATTATAATACCAGTTGCAGAAAGATCATAGTATCTATTCTCTGGCTTGAGTACCACCTATCTAAATATTGTTAGAAATGCCTTTCACCAGGGAAGTTTTAATGTTTACTTTTTTCCCCTATTATCTCTGTATATAGAGCTGAGCCCACATCTAGTATGACTGGTATATATAAACTTAGTGACCATGGCTGGTAGATGGATGGAACACATTCTCACCTTTATTTTAGCATAAATCCAGTGAGGTTATGAGAACTTACACATAACTGGCATGGGGAATCAGAAAAGAGAAATCAGGATCCCTTTTATGACAGCAATAGCCATGATGAACTTGTTCTTAGGACACGATTTGTGTGTTCATTATGTGCTACTGTTCTCTATTCATATATACCTTTCTGTGGTGTGGAAGGACTAACAGGAGATGTATATTGAAAGTCTGCCTAATGCTTTGATGTATCCAGCTGGAATCCTAGATCACTATTAAGCCATCCATAATATGCTGCCACTGAGGAAATCAGAGTCCCTCTGTCTCCCTCTCACACAAGTGAGAGGAAGAATTTTGGAGATGAACTAGTTAAACTAGTAAACCAGACCCAGAAGAACTACAAGCATGTATTTCTGTAAGAAGGATTGCTGTGGTACTGTTTCTATACAGTGTGATTTTCTTAATAGCAAGCCTGATTCTGGAATATTCTGTAAATGCATAAAAACATGCAAACAAACGTGTTTGAACTCCTCTCCAATGACAGCATAGCTGCCTTTCAGACAGTAAGGCAGACTATTTTTGATGGAACATTAGCTCATCTGTGAGTCTTACGGAAAGAAGTGCAAAAGTGCTAAATTTCCAGTCCAAGACTGATATATGACAGACTCAGGCATAAGGTTTCTTTTCGTTTCTTTCCTTCTTGAATACACAGGCAGGGCTACCGTTTTCAGATTAGCACAGCTATTTTGTTTCCATGACTTTGCAAAAACTTTCTCATTTTTAACTGTGGGAACCAAAGCAAAGAGCTGTACTTGTAATTTGTTTGCAGATTTTTTGCATAGCAAGTGCTTTCTGCATTATTTCAGCCGTTATTACTCAAGATTAATCACTGTTAAACCAAATGAACATTTAGGAATATTTTCCCTAGTCTAATGTAATAAAGAAGAGCAGAAATTCAGGGGACATGCACACACACAGAGAAGAAAACTTCTTGATAGTCTCAAGACCCTACTTCTGAGTGCTCAAAAAGCAGTTAAAGAATCAATTTACCATTAAAGACAAACAACAAACTTGGGAAAAAAGTTTCTTCTAGTGAAAGACATTTATTGTTATCATGCCAACAGCACCATCTTACTTCTGCATTTAATTACTGTAACATTCAGCTCCATGGCACAGCTATTGGAGTAGTAAGTCTCATGGCCCTATGTAACCTATAGAGACATCTAAACATCCAGTGCTATCCAGTCACAATCCAGAGTGATGCAAGTTTTCTCTGTGATCAGCAGAGCTAATGAAGTTTGCTTCCCTATATATTCATCTCCCACAATTGATTGATTGAAAGCTTTAACTGAAGCTTTGTCTGTGATCTTACTCCCTGGTGGCTTCTCTGGTGCCTAGTAATGTGCAAACTCAAGCTGTGGTGTTCCCCTCTGTAAGGGCACTTCACTGAGATCCTATGCCCAGTCATTATCTGTTTTGAAGAAACTTGTTTGACCATAATTTTTACTGTTGCCTCAGCCAAAATTGACTGAAATTAGCCCACAGGGAGCGAAACAAATTGGTAAAGGTAATTTGAGACACACAGGACAGACATTGCCAATGATAATGGGAATTCGCTAGTCTTTTTCCTTTAGAAGCCAGGCTAAACCAGCAGAAAACAGGACAATTCCTCTAGCATAATAGAAAACAATATCCAACATGCACTATTTCATCTTCTCTTGATTTGCTCTCAGCAACATACTGTCAGCTTGACTGCGTCAGTTCTACAACAAAATGAGCACCAACATTCAGACATTAGTCAGGAGCTCTACACAACCAAGTCCCATGCTTTCCAAGATACAACTTATAATGTTCATTAGTACTAACACACTCTTTTCCAAGTATTTGTCAGATTAAGAGGTTGTCTGACTCTGTTTAGACAAGAACATTGGTGGCTTTATCACATCCCTGAGTTATTCCGGCCCACAAAATGTACATTTATGCAGTTTACTATTTGTGTTGCCTAAACCAGTGCCTCTGTACATAAGCATCCAGCCCTGACCAAACTCCACTCCTGACTAAACTTAAATGTGAGTTTGGACCTTTCATGACCATCTACTCATCCTAGCACAGAACTCTGTACACAATCTGGCCAGAATCCTGTACAATAAAAAGCCAGCTAATATCAGAGGTAAAGTTATGTGTAAGTTATAGGTGCATGCTGGTACAGACAAGTAAAGTCTCTGAGACACAGAAAATGCCACACAGGCTGCAGATTTTCAGTCCTCTTCTGAAAGCCCGTTCTAAACTCCAGCTTTAAACATAAGCAAAGACATTATCCAGCATACATTTTCATGAAAGAACACACAGAGAAATGAAACAGTGACATCTTCCCTGCAAAAATGCTCTCTGTGTGAGGCACTGTCATTCCAAAGATATCACTCCCATTCAGTTCAGGAGTTTTCAATCCGTACATATGTATTTTTCTTGGCTAAGATAATGTGACAATGCACAAGCTTCCTAAGTAAATATGAATGTGGATCATTTTGAAGAGTAATATTTAACATAAATTTAACATAAAAAGAACTTGAAAATGGTGCCAAACTGCTCAATCATTGGAAATCCAGAAACTAAAAAAAAGTATATTATGTTAATTAGATAACATACTGTTAGTTTTAGCATCATCCTCTTTCATAACCATCTACTGCAGTATTGTCAAATAGAATAGTTTTAAAGTAGCACCATCTGTGTTATCAGCAGGGCAAAAGCCATTTGCAAGTTTTCACAGCCCCTTAATGGACCCACTCTGCTCTTGACCTTGATGCTTTAGTCTATGCCACCATCCTAAACTTGGCTCATGTCAGTTTTGGATTATGCTTCAAATGGCATTCAGTTAAATAAAACCTCAGTTGTGTTATCTTTCAATTTTAAGCGATTGTGCTTACTCTTTTCTCAGCTGGAGGAAACAAAAGATTTCCAAGTGCCACAAATGTCTGAGCCTGACCTGAAAGATTGCTTTGTGCCATGAATGTCCAAATTTCATGTTAGCTGTCTAACAGTGTGATTTTTTCTCCTTAAGAATTAGCATGCATGGAAACCATCTAGGGATTGTGCTGGCCTTGCACTTGGAAGGCAGGCAGACAGATGGGACACAGTTATCTAGTAAAATGAATGAAAGACAGTCATTCTTCATTACAAATTTAGATGCTTCTGTCAGTTTAAATCACAACTCAGAATAGTGAGTATGTTCACAGCAGTTTATCAGGGATACAGTTACATGAGTACTACTCACACTGACAGGAAATGCCTTGTTATATTTGTAGCTACTTTTGAACAGTTACTGACCCAGATGATGATTTCTAGGACAAAGACAGCATCACTGAGCCATATGGTGGTACTGCTCAGAATATGATTTCATTAGTCACCATCCAGGAAGGAGCACCAGCTCAGGGAAACAGATGCTACAAGCTGGAATAGTGGTGAGAAAACAATTGCAGGCAATGTGTAGGTCACCAGAAGTGACACCATCTCATAGGCACATTTCTGCATCTTTATATTGGCTTTGACTATCTTCACTCTTAATTCTTCCTAGAGCAAGCAGAGTATACAAGCTGCAGCAGGAGAACCTTGGGACAGTAAATATGACGGCTCTGACTTGAGAATGATTTTACCATAGCTCCTCTAAAAATTATTTTAGACTTACTTGAGCCTTTTGAAGAATCATTAAATGGGCACTTACTGTCTGGTGCATAGATTGTGTAATATCCACTGTACAGAGACCTTTAGATTAATTCACCAGCCTGTAAGATATTAACATGACCACTGCAATGGAAAGGTTGTCATGGAGATGCAGAAGATGGCAGTTAAACTCTGACAAGTGACCTGAAAGGACCCAAAGGGAATTTGTCTCTTCTTTTGCATATAGTAAATTGGGGTCCTCTCTTCTCAGAGTGCTTTCAGTGTGTACGTCTACACATCCACGCTAATACAAGTGGAGGTGAAGATGCAGGTGTTTTACTGAGCCAAATCATAGAATGGTTTGGGTTGGAAGGAACGTTAATGATCATCCAGTCCCACCCCCTGCCACGGGCAGGGACACCTTCCACTAGCCCAGGTTGCCCAAAGCCCCGTCCAACCTGGCCTTGAACACTGCCAGGGAGGGGGCAGCCACAGCTGCTCTGGGCAACCCGTGCCAGGGCCTCACCACCCTCACAGGGAAGAACTTCTTCCTTATATCTAATGTAAATCCACCCTTTTCCAGTTTAAAACCATTACTCCTCATCCTATCCCTACACCCCTGATGAAGAGTCCCTCCCCATCTTTCCTGCAGCCCCTTTAAGTACTGGAAGGCGGCTAGAAGGTTTCCCTGGAGCCTTCTCTTCTCCAGGCTGAACACCCCCAACTCTCCCAGCCTGTCCTCACAGGGGAGCTGCTCCAGCCCCTCATCATCTTCGTGGCCTCCTCTGGACCCGCTTGAGCAGGTCCGTGTCCTTCTGATGCTGGTGCCCCCAGAGCTGGACACAGCACTGCAGGGGGGGGCTCATGAGAGCGGAGGGGGAGAATCCCCTCCCTTGACCTGCTGGCCACCCTTCTCTGGATGCATCCCAGGACACGGTTGGCTTTCTGGGCTGTGAGCGCACACTGATGGCTCACAGTCAGTTTTCCATCCACTAATACCCCCAAGTCCTTCTCCTCAGGGCTGCTCTCAATCCACTCATCACTCAGCCTGTATTTGTGCTGGGGATTGCCCCAACCCATTTGCAGAGCCTTATACTTGGCCTTGTTGAGCTCCGTGAGGTTTGCAGGGGACCACCTCTCCAGCCTGTCCAGGTCCCTCTGGATGCCATCCCTTCCTTCCAGTGTGTTGACTCCATCACGCAGCTCGGTGTTGTTGGTGAACTTGCTGAGGGTGCACTCAATCCCACTGCCCGTGTCACCAACAGAGATGTTAAACAGCACCGGCCCCAACACCGACCCCTGAGGAACGTCACTCGTCACTGCTCCCCACTGGGACATTGAGCTGTTCACTGCAACACTGAGTGCAAACACCCAGCCAATTCCTTATCCACTGAGTGGTCCATCCATGAAATCCATGTCTCTCCAATTTAGAGACAAGGATGTCATGTGGGACAGTGTCAGTTTTCCCAGTTGCTTAGCCCTACAAGTCACCTCAACTTCTACAAGCTTCATTAAGATCAGAACCGGCACAGAACCTCATAATGCCAGAAACCCCAGTGGAAGCAAGTCTATATGCAGGTGCTGGTCAACCCCTCCCAACCAAACAGCCATACCAGACAGCATCTAAGCCTGCAGGGTAATGTTTAAAGATGGCAACTATGCACATGGAAGCTCAGCTACATCTGAAAGCAGCTAAACATTTTCACCACTTTGAGTGTTTTCTATTGGTTTTCTATATTAAAAAGCCTGTGTAGATTGAGCTGAGAAGATGGCTCAGGATGTTGGATACAGAGACTTAAGAACAAGAGATCAAGACGTCAATTCTGTGCCACACTGCCAGGAGGCTTTTATAATGATTTAGGATTGTACTCAGGCTACTCAACACAAGTTCTTCCTCTCCTGGGTGCTGTGATTGCTTTTGTAATGCCCCTAAAGAGCCAGAATTCAACAGACTTTGGCAAAGGCCACCTGAATCACCATCATGACACTATAGTTTTGAGTAACACACAAAAAGCAGGTGGTGTATTTATGGACTTTATGGTTGCCCAAGATATACAGTGAAAGTTTCATACAAAAGTTAGGCTACCATCTAAATGTCTGTAACTGTGGTTTGTTTTCCTTTTGTACTACAACAAACCCTATGAAGGCATCCAGATTGGAAGCCAAGGACTCTTTAGGAACATGATTTAAAAATTCTACATAGTGTGAAGTCAAACATACTGTATAAATAAACCGTTCTGAAGCCATAAACCAAGGGTAAATCTAAAACCCAGTGAAACCAAAAGAGCCCTACTCTTGCCTTCATTGGGACTGTGATTTAGCTCATAATCTGATATTCCCTGCCACACTTTAGACTGCCGCTGGATCACTACAGTGCAAGAAGTCAGCTGAGATATGAAGGCATCTCCCCATCTACAGAAATGCAGCAGTAAGTAGTTTCTTTTCTCCCCTCTCCCTAATGAAATTCTAATATTTAGAGGACTCTCTCACACATTCATTTGCTGAAATATACCTGCTAAATCCAAGCTTCTTAAAACAGCTTTGCCAGATTCTGCTTTCAAATTCTTTAACCACGGCCAAAACCCCCAGCTCCCCCTTTCTTGGTTCTATATGCCAGGATGGCTTTAAAGACAGTTATTGCTATAGCCTGTTTTCTGCTAAATTTAGCCAATAAGAATGCAGCTATGAGAGATCTGAGATATCTTGAGGTACAATAGTTTAACACCTCAATTCTCTGATTGACCAGTTCTGTGCACTGTCAGGATCACTATGGAGACACAAGCAAAAGCTCTGCCAAAAATCTGACAGACTGATTATACATTTTTAGAAACGCATTGTCATGAGGCTTCAGTTTGAAGATCTCAAACTTTGACTCTTAAGCCTAAAGGGACATCCTGCTGGCTTGACTTCTCCACAGAACAAATACAAATGCTTAATATTTGTGGAAACATCTCTATTCCAATAAATTCAGGTTTGCTGTAGCTGAACTGTGGTATTAATTTCAAATGGTATTTGCAACCTGTCTGTGCACTAAGTGTATATAAGAGATCACTACATGTTTTGATGAAGACTGAAATTTCTTCAACCTTCCCCCAGGTGATCTGCCCTTGCTTACAACCATTGCAATGCTGTGCCCTGCTGCCACTTAAATACCGCATGAGAAGCCTGTAAATACATATGCCTTACAGATGTGTTCTTCTCACCTGTGATATCCGGAGAGCCTATGAGCTTAACTCAGGGGCGAGTCACTATCTGGATGCAAGCTCAGAGGACAAATCCAGTGCGCAGTGATAATTAAAGCTGGGAATCTGGTCAGCAAGAGTTTCCTGAGCTCTTGCACAGAACAGCTGGGCTGGCAATCTTCACCATGCTGTGCCCCGTGGAGTACCTGCTGGTCACGGAGCCCATCAAGATCTCAACGTAACAAATGATTGTGTGGGAATGCATCTGTCAGGAAACTAAATCTCTAATGGTATTTAATCCAAATATTCTGTCCCTTTTGAGGAAAGCACAATTTTGCACTGAAACTGAAGGATAGCACTCTTTGCTAAATCAAAACACTAACATCCTGGGTTTTCTCTCTCAGCCTCTGAACCAGACTGAAATTGGCTTTGTTTGCAAGAGCTGATAAAATCATAGCTCCAGACAGGGTAGCTGTGAGCTACCATTTCAAAAAAACAACTTGCACCCCCCCCCCCCCCGTATTTCCAAATATTACAACAAGGAGATTAAATATTTTGTGTGAATTTGCATTATGATCAAACTGAAGAATTACCCAGGGGATCCTACCTGCACTCACATCAACAGCAAGTTTCCCACTGGCTTAAATGGAGAGAATGGCATTTTTTGTTTAGTAACGGTATATAGAAAAGTCGCACTGAATTGGTGGGGGGTGGTATTGTGGGGTGCTCTGTTAGGTTTTTAAACTACCTGCTTTACCCTGATATTTGAACACCTTAGAACTGCATCTGAACTCCAGTGTGTTTGACCTCTTGACATTTAAGAAAAGCCTTTTTACAGATAATGGTCAAAGATAAAACTACTTACCAGCAATCTTACAGGACCTTGTAATGGTTTACAACAGCAGTGAACTGAAGGCAAATCTCTCAAATCTTTGGCAAGCAACCTAACAACCATCTTATTTTGCATCACTATATTCAAAGCCTTGCAGAGATGAGTCATACATTCATGTTGGTTTCTGGATTCTCATACATTAATAAAATTTTAATATCTTTTGTTTGAAAAGTATGACAAAACCTGATTAAAGATATATTTACTTCTAGATTCAGCAGCAGAGATGACATGCCATTTTTCCAAATTTGCTGATGAAGAGAGGGAACACACATTTAGTTTTGCAAAAGAAAATTTAGTGCAAATCAAACAACTCAAGCAGAAAAATAATTTATCAGCTTATCCTCCTAATGAGGAAAGAAAGAGAGATGGTAACACACATTTTTGGCAGTGTAACAACATTAGCTAGAGAACATTAAATAATTAGTTGGCAGTGGTGAGCCTTTGATTCAACTTCTTTGCTATGAATGACTTTTGCATTGCAAAGCAGGTTTGTAAAATTTAACAGTGTTTTCACACCGTAAGTTTTTTTTTTAATGTTAAGTATGTCAAAATTAGCCGGGGCCACTGGAGTTTAATGCTGTTGCACACTGGCAAAATAAAAGGATTTTCAAAGACACAAATGGAAGTCAAACATTCAGCTCCTAGCTTTTAGGATGATTTTCAATGGGAACCAAGTATTTAACTACTATTTATGTAGGAAAAAGAAAATGTAACATGTGCAGTAAAGCACAGCTAAAAGATATCTCCTGCAGGTGTAGTAGTGCTTGCTGTACACCTCAGGAGGTGGTTAGACTGGACCACTGAAATACATTATTACTCCAAATGCCTTCTCAGCTGCTTGCCCTATCCCTTGCTTTTGCTGTAGCATGGCATCACATATAATCATACTCTAATGTTTTCCTGACAAAATGATAAATTTAAAAAACCCACTATACTAAAAACATAGTTCAGATTATTCTGAATTATTTGTGTTAGAAAGCAACTGCGTCTAAATGCGCATGCTAGCACACATAAGAGGAAAACTGCCTCCCACAGGGCATGGTAACAAGCAGAGGGACCATGCTGGAAAACAATCTCTTCAGGCTGGCCCAAGGAAGAAGCACACCCAAATACAGCTTTATTTCTGCACAGCTGCTTCCTGGTCAGGTGAACAGTCAGCTCCAGGAACATCTCTTCCAGAGAAGTCAGAGCTGTGTACAGAACAGTCAAACACAGCCTCCAAGTCCGAAAACTAGAGAACTGGAGAACTTGACACACTTGTGCAAAAAAAAAGAAATCCCTGTCCCCTTCAATCTACAGTTCATGGCCCTTCATTACTGTGAAGAACACAACCACCTCTGACAAGGAACTACTCAAAGCTGAATTCACAAGTCCCCTCCAGAACAGCATGCTTTGATGCAACAGAACTTACGCTTTTTTGTACCTGTTATCTGGGTCTACTTATATTTTCATTTCAGACCCATTTGACTTTTGTGTGGTGATTTTAAAGCCTGATTGTCATTTTACATCGTGGTGACAGTTCTTTACATTTTGACACAAGAAACTAAAAATACTTCCAAAAGTTCTAATAATAAAAATCCATACCCAAGTAATACAGCTAATCAGATCACTAAGATTTAGGAAGAAAGCCAGTCTTCCAACTAAGATTTGGAAGCAAGCCAATAAATGGTCTAAATACTAGTAAGTTCAGCTGCTCCCCCTATCCCTGTAAGTCCACCCCGTGAAGCTGCCAAGTTGTCCTATCTCAAGACTAGGAATGATGTCTTTCGAACCTCCTCACTCTTAAATACCTCAACTGCATAGTAATTCATCTTCCTGCACAGCACATGTCCTTAAAACAGTGTCTGAGCTAGAGAAACATAACAAGAAATTGTGCCGAGAACTGATGACATGTATTGAGAAAAATAACCCAGTCCTATTCTGAAATGTAATACTTTGAGAAAACAAAGATTATATGTTTCCATTGTACTCACTTATCACAAGACCCGGAAGCAATTCTTGTTTATATGAAAATATCCCTATGTCTTTGTCACAGAGTAGGGGCAAAAATGCAAAAGGTTTTCATCTGCAAAATCTCAACCAAATTATAAAAAAAAGAAAATCCTTACTGAAAGCACTATTTATTTGTTTTTTGTACTCTTTCAATGCTAAACTAACTTCATATCATAAACAAAAAATAAACTCAAAGCATGAGTATGACAATTAGATTTCACAATGAAAATGTTCATAAACTGTTAAATATCAATGATTCACCACAGTTTCACAGGATTCCCCAAATCCCAAAGATAAGCCAACCAATTCTAATAATAAAAAGGAAAATTAACTATGATTTGGCTCATATAAGTCTAAATTTGACTGTCATGCATCTGCAATTATTTTTCCCACTGGGTCACGTTAGTTTAATAGTTTCACTTATACAAAATAGAATAGATGCAAGTTATTTTCAGCACATCACTTGGAGATTTCAGAGATCATACCTGGATCTCTGCATCCTTTATGCCTACTGTATTACTACTTCATCAAATGCAGCACGTCCTCCCTAATGAAATGTTAAAAACTAGCATGAAAAATAAGGGAATGAGCAGCTCATATTAAGAAAGTTGAAGAGTGTCAGACGGTTGAAGAGCGAAGAGTTTTAGAAAGTCAACTGTGTGATGAAAGGTGAGTAAGAGATAGGTTCTGGCCAAGCTCAAACCTCCCAACTCAAGCCACTTGCTTAAATATTCATGGTAGAGCCCTGAGCTGCTCCCACAGCACACCACAGGAAAGCCCTTCCACCACAGTTCCTTCTGTACAGTCCCCACCTTACACTGGAGAGTGGCAGGAACAGCCACTACATTTTTTTTTATTTCCCTAAAAGGTAGAGCAACATCAGCATTCTTCTTGGCCACACTAAAGGATACCCCTTGCTCAGCTCTCCATCTCATTCACAGCATACACAAGCAGGCATGAGACGGACTGGTCTCAACCATTTTCTGTGGTGCAGTGGGGAGAAACTTCAGCAAAACATGTAGCCATTAGGAGTGTTAGTGGGGAGGATGCAGCCTCAATAAAGAGCTCAAGAACAGTTAACTGCTGTGCTTTCACATTTGCTTTCTTTCTCTTACCAGTATTAGGGCTTATGGTTGGGCAAGCGTCCTATGTCAGGTCACAGGATAATAGCCTGAGGGACAGAAGAAGCTGGTATAAATTAAGTTATACTTAGATGGCTCTAATTTAAAGGCTTTTTGAGCCCAAGATGTATAATCCCTTTCAAATGTAACAAATTCTCATCTAGGCGAGTCCAGGAAACCAGTCTAAGTTTAGAAACAAAAGTATAGTGTCTACAGAAAGCCCTTCTGAAATTAGTAGAAAGCTATTCCTGTCAAAGTGAAAAGACAGCTTTTTATGCAGTTCACTAAAATATCTGTAAACCTATTTTTCTTCAGAATCAAGAGTAATGCAAATAAAAACAGTAATTTAACTTTCTGCAGGATGTGCTGTATTCCCCCCCGAAAAGTCTTTTTCTACTGGCATTAACCTCAGTCAGTACAGTGCAGTCACCTATTTTATGAATTATATAGTTCCCAGCAGCAAATAATGGGAAAAGGAAAACTTCCTCAGAAAAAATGGGAGGATAAAAGCTAGCTTTTTAAACAACAGTGATGAAATTTGTTATAAAGACTGGCTGCCACTGAATTCTTTTATTATCAGACAGATCAGCTGAATCCACGTTACATTACACATATGTTATTTATATCTGCTGCCTGTCAGTATATGGCTAATTTCTACAGAGATGGCAACATGATTTACTAGGCACACTGATGTATGTGGCACAGCTGCACAGTCAGGAATGGAAGTGCTGACTCTCTTGTGTCTTTTAAACAACCAAACCACTAGAGTACTTTGTAGTCTTGAAGGTCAGACAGACACTATGCAATAACATTAGAAGCACAGCTTTCCCCAACATTACAGGAGCAGTTGTAAGCATACAGCAACAAGGAAAGAGAGCTAAAAAACATGGGTATTTGGCACTCACTTCAGGGCTGTCTTAGACTGTACTACTGAAAAAGCTGAAGATGATACTGTGCAATGGTAGGCTAAGCATGAGCACTTCACCCAGTGGTGTTCCTCAAATGGGATCACATGGATAAGACTGACTTAGGCAAGTTAGGATAGCAGAATCAGACCTACAGAAGGATGCTAGTAAAATTATTACAAGGTTGTACTTCAGTGGTATTATAATTTCATATATAACCAAAAGGAAATTTAGTGTCTATAAAGTATAAAAAAACTTCTACAAAATGTATGCATCACTGGTGCAAGCCAGCAATTTAGACAGAAGATACAGCAAAAACAATCCAAAGCAGTCTGAACTAATTGCCGTGGATGCATAAAAGCTAAGCCAGCTGTGCTATTCGTTAACGACAGGACACAATAGCTGACTAATTATTCAGATTGTTTGTAGAAATATGATGAACTATTTTAAAATAATAAAAAAGACAGCATTACTACTATGCAAATCAAAGAACAAAGCAACCTAAGTCACTTTTCCATTTGCAAGATACTTTCCTGTGCTACTCAAAAGAAACCCAGCAAAAAAAGGGAAATCAAATGAACTCCTTGTCTCTCATATAAATAGCACATGACAAAAGTGACTAGAGGGCTGTCTGCACTTACTGTTACCAGTTATTTCAATTTATAGAGACTGTTGCTAGGACAGTAAATGAGAGCAGTTTCAACACAAGGAAGTCAGGTTTTGAGGCAACCTCCCAGTAGAACAAGTAACCTAATTAGTTTAAAGATGAAGCTTGGTAGATTTATGAATGGTATTACAGGCCATGAGTTCCCACAACAAGGAACAGGATTTAATCACAGAAGAATCCCCTTTTGTTCCTGCATTGCTAACCAAGTGGGGATAATCTCTTGTTATGTGTCTCTAGAATACCATGGCTGCTACTCATCCCTGCCACAGAAAACAATAGTAATGCCAGTTTACACCAGGCTAACAGAGTGTCAAGGCCTTTCTGGACAGCTGGGTGGGGGTATTTCTGGACTGCACAAATTATTTAGCTTTTCAATGTTCTTTTCTAAGCTTTTACTAGGTAGTCTACTGCCACCATTCCCAGGCCACTTTTAAACCATAAAAGGCCTTCAAATCACGCCGTTTCTTGGTAGTAATATTACACCTACACATTAAGGTCCCATTTCTGAAAGTTTTATAAATCCTTGGGAGACAGACAGTATGATAAACTGTTAGATGTTTTCATCTCACTGACTTAGAGTCTACTAAGTTTACCAACTATAAAAATTCTGCCTAATATTAACCTAAAGGAGAATATCCACATTGAAACTTCAGTGAAGTGTCACCAAAAAAATGCACATTCTTCTCTTCTGCACCTATAGCAAGGTTCCTACTAGGGATTTTCTCTTTCAATATATACATGCACTTCCAAATGTTTATCAGTCATATAAAACACACTAATATCTTTATATACTGATGTATTCAAGCTCTATCGAGGCTTTCTGAGCCAACATATAATACCATACTATGTTGATACCTCAGCTCTACTGAGACCTGGGTCTTGGCTTTGTTGCCTTGTGTTAGAATTGCCAGTCTGAGTCATGCTTGCTTATTGGATAGTTACACTAAACAACTTAATCTCTTTCTAGAATCTTATGCCCTCATCTCTGGAGAGCAGGGACATTTCAGACAGCTTGCTCTGCAAATTGATTCAGCAGGAAGTAGAGTAGATAGTTCACTTGATTTGTTAATTCCAAAACTTGCTGGTTAGTACCAAATACCTACAATGCTTTTTTTTTTTTTTTCTTAAGTAGCATGGGTCAAGTTTTTTGATTATGTGAGCCTAATTAGCAATCAAACTACAAATACAGAATGGAATCACCATCATAAAAAGTTCAATTCAAAGTTAAAATCCAACCCTAAGAACTTGAATTTACTGATTTCTAATGACATCTCTTTACACTCAGTCACCCTAAATCAGGAATAATTCCCATGATGTTTCACATACTGAGGGAAAAACTGAGAAAGCTTAAAAGTACTTCTTTCAGTTCTCTGGGGCAGGAGAGATGTTCTTTATGAACGTGAGTTTATGTAGCACTTCTGTAAGTGTTATGACACATTCATGATCTACTGTTTGGTGACCGTACCTGTGCTGCATATAATTTTGACTGTAAGATGATAATACCATTGTCTTTTACCTTCAAAGTTATGGGCTTTTCCATCTTGTTATATACCTTATATTCATATTAGGACATATTTGATTGCCTGTAAACAAGGAAATAATCAGAGTAAATTAATCTTTTCGGCATTCATGTAATTTTGACTCAATTATTCCATTTTACTGACTTCCTACTAACCTGGAAAAGTTTTAAGTGGGGGTGCATGGAGGGGTGAAAATACTGCTTAGAGAACAATGACTGGAATTGCTTTAGCTGGTATGCAATTCCCATAAGACCATACCACTGTTTCTGCACAGAAATTCTTATGACTAGAAAAACAGTGGGAAAACCACGTTTCTGTATAAAAAGCTGCTTTTGATAGAAGGAGGATAAAATTTCTTCATGAAAACGCATATTTGTGCCTGAACAAATTCACCATTTTGCCCAGAGGGAAAAGTTCAGTCAGTTACACCACAAATAGGAGTGCTGGCTGGCAGAAAGAGCAAACTGTACGCTGGATCAAATTTTCACATACTTGCAAAACTATCAGTTTTCATTTTAAGTGAAAATTGGTAGTTTTCTATAGGTCCATTTTCAATATTCTTGATCACCATCAGTCCAGGGACCAGAAATCCCAGGGTCAAGAACAAGTCCCCACTTTCAGAGTCAAAAGTTCAAAATGACCTTTTACAAAAATAGGCATCTTTTCACTAGTCCCTCTAGGTCTCCTGGAATTACACTGCTTTTTTCACTGTGAACCACTTTAACACTTCAAATTAACAGGCTAAATAACAGCTCTGTGCTTTTTTTCCCACTAAGACTCTTAAATCTTTGAAAACTGTACCAAGAGGAAGCTAAATCAAGAATGAGTTTGACTACACCATTTACCTGGGTTAGTTTGCAGAAAATTAATTTGCATCTATTACTAGTGGCCTAACATAGTCTGCATTAATTGGGGCCTGCTTATAAGGCAACTAACATTTCTCTCAAAAGGTGTGCATCTGAGGTTTACACAAAGAAGTCCTGATCCATGACTAACACTTCTCAATGTTAGGATAATAAAATTCATCATAATACAAATTCCCTCAACACAAATCAATGAGACTCTAGCTGACTTAGTGAGTTTTAAATTCATCTCATATTATGGTCACCTCATCAGTTGTTTTTGTAGAAACTTAACAGGAAAAAAAAAATGGGTCTGAACCACCAACATTAACTCCAGCAGGCCTCCACAGGCTGCAAAAATACCTCAGTTGGTTGGATTTTAAATATTTGATTTGTACTCATCTGAAAATGTTAACTGTTGACATCAGTGTCAGTATTTTTTGACCAGTGGCACTTTGGGGCAAGAGGTTATTTCTTTATCAGTAATGCCAGGAAGAGAGTAAATGAAGGTGTGTATAAGGTAAACCCACATGTAAGCATTCTCACTGTATCCCCCTGCCTGCTTCCTTCTGTTGTGTACTAGCTTTAAGCACTTCAGCACAATCTTAATACATGCTGACAGAGTGCTCTGGCAGAACCGAGTTGAACTAGGTGCTGGTGTTTTTCACTGCAACAGAGTGATTTCTTTATGTGGAGTCCTCTTTGTTTTCACATACACTAGTTGAAGTTTATCACATCCTTGACCTGCAAAAGTAGTTAAGACCACAGTGTAAGGAACCAGACAGAACGTAGTAGTACTGTGATCTTAAACTCTGCTTGACAGAACATCACTATTGACCAAAGCTAACAGAAGGACAAGCTACTTGTATCAGGCATAGTAAAGGACTGAGGTGCCACTAAGTTAGTTTGCTGCTTTGCTGGTTTCCTACCCTGAGAAAGGACCGTGAACTCAAAGTGAAGTTCCTGAGGGCCCATGTAATCAGTCTACAGGTATGGACAGTACAAGATCTCACAATCCAAATGTAGACAAACCCATCAAAATTCTGACTACTCATATGTATCTGTATAGAGCAAAGGAAGAGCAAATACTGGGGCAAGGCTTTAACCCCCAAACCTTAGGAGACCATTGGTACAGAGAGCACTATCTGTCCAGTAAAGACAACGGCAAAGAACTCACCTGGGAGATGGGATGTACTTTCTTTCAAAGAACCCCAAGCAAGGCTGACTGCCTTCCACCAGCAAATCAATGTCTCTCCTTCACTAGAGGAAATTCAAATGCCTATAAGCTCATCTGTCTCGGGAAAGACAACCTCAACTGCAGTGCTAAAGTGGAGTTCCTGTGCAGAAAAAAACAACAACAAAATCTTTGGAGAAGGGAAATCAAAAAGTGTACTTAAGAAGTAAAATAAACTTCAGGGCAAAAGACAAATCACTCTTCAGGAGCAAAGCCACAATTTCGTTCTTTGTTGTACATTTTTGACAGTGACTTGAGAAGAGGCCAGAACCAGACAGCACAATACCTGTCTCCCTTCTTTCCTTTCTCCAAGTTTCCTGAATTCTTTACAGCTGTGATGCATGCTGAAAAGAGAAGCAGTAAAGGTTCCTCTGAACCAGGAACAACCTGTCATATACTTCTGAAAGACAACAATCTTCCAGATAGAGAAGGAATTTGAATCTGGGTCTCCTGTCTTCCCTAAGCACTTTTACCTTTATTTTTGTAAAGCAAAATAAACCCCACTCTATTAGAATGACACCAGCCATCTCAATAAGGAAAGCAGCAGTGATTTCTTGCATTTTATTTCATACCTATTTCCAGGCCAAACTCCTTATAGAATCTGAAAAGAAGAAATGCTACGTTTCAGGATCTCTGTTGAGCTTATGGCTGAGCTGCATATTCCTGTCCCACTGAGGCATTTGTGGATATGAGCAGAGAATAATTTCCAGATGTCTGCCGAAATAAAATGCTTGGGGATTTCTGCAGTTCATCTACCTTCAAGTAGCAAGGAGCCTTTGGCAAAACATAAGTGCCTAAGTCTCGCTTTATACACCCAAGTCCTTTTTAGTCTATAGCATCACACATCCAGATAGGTCCTCTTCAATCCCTAAATTTTAAGGTTAAGTAAAAGAGAGGTTAACTGAAGGGGTTAACATACCTGTGCTGCATCATAAGGTGGTATCTCTGGTTTTCACAACCACACTGTTGTGGTGCTTTCTACTCATGTTGAATGATGTGCTGATAGTAACAACTTGTAGAGTACATAAGACTTTTCACAAAGGTGTTTGTCAGTAAAGTTTCAGCTTTGGTTACAGCACTGGGCATTTAGCCATCTGAAATCGATCAACTACAAAGGCTTATGCTTTTGCATAACTATCTTTTCTCTGGTCTGTAGTGCCTGGAAATATATCAGCTCTCCTCCAGCTTTCAAGTTCCTTCAGGCTGACGTGGTCCTTAGAGAAACAAGGTCTTTCCAAGGGTATCAAAATAATAAGGCAAGGCTCCTCTGTCTTCTGCATCTTGTTCCATCAAGTACAAGGGAATCTTAGCATGCAAATTACATAAAATTAAGTTAACCAAACTCTTAATTTTGAAATAAAAATGGAAGAATAAGGGATTCTTCTTAAAAAAACTGTTAGAAGCTGCACTTTAATCTATCAATTTGATGTAGTACTGGCAACTTCAGACATGAGGAGAAGAACGCAAGTGAAGTTTCTCATTTGCAGAATTCAGGAAAGAGGTGCCGTATCGTGAGGACTTAATGCTGTATCATCATGTTATGCTGCAATATCACCAAGTCAGTAACAAAATGCCGCAAGTTCAGTACATACTGAAGCCTAGATGCAATCATCCACGGCAGCTCAAGATAAGCTGCAACATTAATCAGTCTATTCAGTGCTGCCTTCATCCAAACACTCCAGTAGACAGATAATATTGACGTACCGCATGTGAAAAATCTCTGGTCGATGTGCTAGGGTCTACTGCATACAGCAATATTCGCATTCCAGTGCAAATTTGCTCTTTAACTTCCAAATAAACACTATGCAACTTCATCCCTAAACCTACTTAGGCTTAATAAGCCATTTTAAGAATACTACTGTTAGACTATTCCCTGCTCTGGAGTGAGTTGATAGTTCATTTTTCCTTATGCAAAACTTCACTGACAACTCATTTTTTCCTCCCTTTTTTAATTGACCTTAATTTCGTGTAAGAGTGAATTAGCCGGGTTCAGTATGAAAACCATTCAGCTTTCTCTTACATATAACCCACCTCATTTTCTTCAGGGTGACTGCTGACATTTCCCTCTTACTCTGCCTTTAGCAAACTGCCAGGCTTCTTGCTCAGTCACAAGAATGCTGTTTAGTCTGTCAGCTCAGGATGTTTGCAGATGTTACTGTTAGAAGCTTTTTTTGCAATGCTGACTTTAGTTGTCTTGTAGAAAAACTGATGTACTTAGATAATCTTGCCTTCTCCATTTCTTTACATTACCTCTTTTAACACCAGAAGTCTGCAACTCAAAACTACCACACAAGCATCTAAGTAAATAGATGCAAAGTCAAATCAGGAGGAGAGCTAGGCAGTTTCCTTGTTCCTGGTTAACAGTTTAAACCCACTCTTCTCCAACTTATTTTTATATCTGGCTTGAGCAAAGAGGAGCAATGCTGAGTGCACAAGCAGGCCTAGGAATTGCTGCAGCTTTACTCCATCTCCCTTCCAAGCTGCATTTGGACACAAGGCTGAGAAGACACCAGATATTAGGAAAGTTCCTCTACTCATTCCCCAAACATGCAAACTAAAAAGGCTGGATATATTTGAGTAAGATGCATATAGTATGTAACACTGAATACATATTTCAGTTCGGAGAATCATTATCCCAGAGACACAAATAAGCAGTTCAAAACCACAGCAACTCCATTTTCTACAGATACTGTCTCTTTGCCTGTATCTTTCGTTAGGAAGGTATTTACAGCCCTGAATCCCAATGTTATTTCATCTTCAGGAAGGAATAGGAAGCTTGGCAGATACTGCCACCACATGTTGCCAACTCTCCATTTGAATAATGAGAGGGTGTCTTTTTGTAGCTAGGGAGGAATAAAGCTCTAAGTTTCTCAAAGATTTGTCTGTTTTGAGATATTTGGGAAGGAGGATTGGTTATATCTTTTGGTCTTTTCCAGTAAGCCAAAACCCTCATACTTTTACTTATCTTTCTGTGCCTTTTAGTGTCTGTCATCTCTAAAAAAAAAATCCACCCCTCCCACATTAACTCTGCACACCTTTTCAGGGAGGGGTGAAGGGTGAGATAAGTGACAGCCCAAGTAGTAAAAAGCTCAGATCTTGAGATTTATTAGAAATTCCACAGAAATATGCCATCGTGTCTGAGGACCACTCTAGTGTTCCTGCCCTGCCATAAGGAAACAATTTTTTACCCTGGGAAAGGTGATGGGAAGGAAGTAGAGTTCTGGCTGAACTGAGCTATGGGGAAGTACAGGCTCAACCTGGTTCACCCCTGTGTGGTTAAGGCATTTCAGTGTGTGTGGTTTTAACAGCTCTAAGCTGCTGTTGCTCCAGAGGTAATATTCCATTTACATCCAAGCTATAAAGTTTTGGCAATAGTTCCCTCTGTTTATAACACAGGGACTAGAGCAGATATTCTTCTCTCTAATGGGGAAGGTCAATATTTTTTATATGGCTTTTGTGATTTTTTTTTCTTTTAGCATTGCAAAGAAAGCACTTTAAATCTCTATTGCCTGAATGAATTAGAGAATAATATTGGACCACCCTACAAGCATAGCTGGATGGTTGTCATTTTTCAGTATTTTCCCTCAACTAGTCTCTTAGGAAAATGTGTGAATGATAATAGATCATTTCTGTTTCAAGTAATTCAAACCATATTCCCAAGTCTTTAAACACATTCAGCACGAATCCAGCTGGCACTCCCTAAAGCAACTTGCAAGTCATTCAATCACTGAGAAGTCTAGGAAACATTTGTAGTGGCAGAGCAAGATAATATAAAACTCTGTAAACTTCCACTGATCGCTACATCTCAGAAGAGACAGAAGGGAAATATCTCAAGGAATAAAAGAATGAAAGCATCTGAGAACTATCATGAAATTTTACCAGCTTCAAAACAAATTCTGCTTGCCTGCCTTTATCAGCCAGAGGAAAAAAGTTATTTGCACATCAGTAAGAATTTTCTATAGGAAACAGTATTTGTGGACAGTAAAAGGAGCAACAACAGGATACATCTTGAGCTATTTCCAGACGATGAGGAAGGAAATACCCATTTCTTCCCCAGAAGACCTTGCTCCTGGATATGGCTGAAGACAGGGAATGCCTAGGGAAATCCAGTGGCTTCCCACAGAATATTTTGCCTGATGTCCCACCTCTAGGGAGAGTTCCTGGGGTTTCTTAGCAAGAACAGTTATTTTCTCAACACTCACTTCCTTTTTCTAGCTAGAGAAACTGGGGAGAATTTTCTCTCAAGAGCTGCACTCTCCCTTCAATGTCTGTATCCCGAAGGCTCTCACTGATACTCATTTATCTAGTCTACCCTGAGTGAATATTGAATAGTCCTATGAGAACTGGTCTACTCTCTTTAGGGGAGGGCAATCTGAGTCCACAGAAACATTTCTGTTGGACACTCTTCTGAAGATGTTGAGGAGCTAGAAACAGCACAAAGCCAGATGTGGCCCTGAAAAGTATTCATACTATTACCTTCTCAATGGAAGAATCTGGCAGAGCTAAATTGGGATAAAAATTCTGCAAACTTGGAGAGCTTTCTTCCCTTTGGTGGGAATTGCTGGCAAAGAGGATGACTTTTTAAATGATTTTAAAAATACTGTTATGCATCTAAACTCAGATCATGAAAACAATCATAAAAGTAATGCCTATCACATTGCTTTTTCATACCTTCCAGTCTATTTTTACATGTTTCTTTTTATGGCAAGGACACTGCTTACTCCTTCCCTTAACTCAGATGTGTCAAAGTAACTTTCAGGGTTTTTTGCTTTCCAGAGAAATTATTAACCTGTAACTTGGAAAGGACAGCTTCTCACCAACAAGTTCCGTTGAAACCTTTAGAACACCTCCCCTCATCCCCTATCCAATATTCCCAAATCCTTGCTTAATGCAGAAACTTGCTGTCACTGTATACAGAGATTGCATACAGGCTGAGTTAGAGGTCACCGTGGCAGTGCTGGGTTTTCCTTCCGTGCCTATTGCTGTAAACCTCCCTCATTCTACCTTTAGCCAAAGCCTAACCTGAGTGAGCACAGAATGATTTCATGGGAGACCTGCTGGACCTTATGATGTGGGATGGCTGTTTCTGAAGAGGACACAGCATGTTCATTGTCACAATCCATTTTAAAACTACAAAATCCATCCCCATGGAAACTAGAGAAAAACAACTGTATGGAAGAGGAATGCACTAAGTTTGAACCAGCCCAAAAGGACGTTCCCTGGAACACTTATCTTAAGTAAAAACAGTAATCAATAATATTAAGAGAAACAGAAAAGTGGGCAGACTGACAGGTGATTTGGCTTGGAACATACTGTATGAACTCAAACTGCAGTAGGGATCAGGTACCAGTACAACTAGATGTAGTAGAAACAAAGTAACTAAATAAGAACTGGCAAATTTCAATCCCAGTTCAGGTCAAATGAAGTAGATCTACACCAGGAATCTCCTTGACTCCTTGCACGCTCCATGGGAAAGCAATGTATTCTTTCCTAACATCATACAACAGTTTCATTCCTCAGACACTGACAAAAATGTAACACTTGCAGAAAATCAGCATGTGACATAAGATCAGGAAAAATTCCGATCATCAACAAAATATATGATGCTGTTCAGTTAAAGCAATAAACTACTTAAAGATAGATGTATCATGGGGGATGATGGAAAGAGAATTTCTTGGGATTGGTTGATTCTAAGGGAGAAGAGAGGGGGGAAAAAAAAAAGAGCCCATGTTCATATTTTCTATAAATCCTCCTGAAACAACCCACGTGCACCCCACAAAGCACAGCATGATTAACTCCATCATAAACAGAGAGCCTAGTAGCTATTAAACACACAGCAGAGATCATTTAGTTCTGTGCTATTGCAGGTCACCAGATATGGCACTCCTGTCACATGCTCTCACTACTATTTAAAACTGTATTGCATTGATCATTAAAAGCTTTCTCACACTCAGGCTAGACATAAAAGTCCACATATAGTTCTTCATTTTGCAGCATCAAGTCTTATAATACTTTCACCCATAGTCCTTCTGAGCTTTTTCTTATGTAAAACCACCATATCCCTTTTCAGATTCTATCAGGTTAAGCTACAGTTTTAGGCTCTGACAGGACACACTTCTTTCCCTGATCATTTTTATAGCCTTCCTTTTTTTATAGCTGTGATGAACCAGAGCTATGCATGTACCTCAAGTTAGGTCAGCCCAAGATCTGTACATACAGTGCAGTTTATGCTTCCTTCAGCATCCTGGAACCCTAGCTTTTTTATTATTTTGTTTAAATAGGTGAGTAATAGTGATCATTGTTGAACAGACTATACCTGGAGTCATTTTCTTTTCTCCTTTCCAACTGAAGAAGTGACACTGTTGACCTACAGCCAAAATTCTCATTAATACATTTTACAGTGTTATTTAATGTTACTTTGCTGGTCAAAGCAATCTTTTTTTAAAAAAATAATATTCAAAACTTAGTGTACTGCATATTGTTTCAAATTGATCATCAACAAATCATTAATGTAGCCCAAGACTGTCAAACCCATTTACAGACATACTTCAGAGGTCATCAAGTACTTGTAGTATTCACCATGAGTACAACAGTTCCCACTACAAAACATTTTCTCTTTAGCCAAGATCTTACCCATGTTGGGATAATCTAGATATTTTCTTTGTGGCTCCACATCACATCAATCCACAAAAAAAGTATGGACTGGATCTGCTGCATTTACTTCCTCTAAAATACAGATTATCACAAGTAATCATCATCTTAAAGTAATCCATTATTGCTTCCTGTCCAGTTACCTTTATGTCTATAACATACTTCGCAGAAGAGGGATGTATTTAGAACTCTGCTTGCTACAGACACATGAGCCTGCAGTTTCTTCATTTGTTTTCTCTTTTAAATGCTAGTTCTACGTTATCTAGTCTCTAATTTTTTAGTGACAGTCCTAAATTAACAAAATCCTTAAAACATTTTCTGCCACACTTGCACATTGCACACCTGTTTTCAGAATTTTAGATGGATGATTAAGTCTCAGAACAGACTTGCTTTGAATTTTGTTTACACTCCAGACAATTTCAACATTTACATCCTCAGTCCCATCTGATACAGAGAAATGATTACTTGTTTTGAGATTTATTTACTTATAGAAAACTGTTTAGCAACTTATTTACTTATAGCAAGTTATAGTATTTTTTAAAATACTGCTAAGAACCCTGCTTGCCCAGACTATTCTGTAGAATTTTACCAAGGACTACTGTGTTCATCAAAACAAAGCAGTTCACTGTGAAAATCTACCAAGGATTACAATGTTCAGCAAAATATTATACTTTTGTCCTTGAGTAACAGGTGGCTCTAACTAGTTGGAATTTTGCTAATGAGTAAAGATAACCATATACGAATGGTAGAAGTTCTATTGGCTCTCTTAGATAAGATAGAAAGTAAACCTCCCGAAAAACACTCTTGTTATTGAAGAAATTGGCCAAGAGAATCTGCGCATGCTCCGGGGAAAAAAACAAAGTGAGAAAGACTGCGAGCCTTCCTCCCAAAGACCCCCGAAGACGACCACCAGGAGGCAATGCGCAGGTGCAAAGAGACATAAACTGCTGACATCAGCCTTTCTAACTAACCCGGCCTTACTCATGCATATGTATGTTTGTGTTATGTAACCCAATTGATATGGATATCCACACTCCATGAGTTTTTGGTAAAATGTGCGGTGGGTGTGCAAGCTTTGTGGAGAGATCCCCTTGCACCCCGGCGCTGGAGTAAATATACCTGCTTTATAACTCTATTCGAGTTGTAGTCTTTTTTCCGCAAATCACATCCTAAGTGTCTGCTGCAGGAGCAGGATTAGGAAAAGCTACTGACTTCTAAACAGCCACAGTTAAGGAAGAAACCACTCCTTCCTTAAGTAGTAATCTACCCAGAATTAGCAATAACTAATAACTACCTGGTAGTAATCTACCTAGAATTATTAATAAGTTTCACCATCTTTGAAAGCTTCTAGTTAACTTCACACAATTCCATCATTAAGTATCTCTGCATTAGTGAAACCAGTTAAGAAACATTCCATCAACAAAAAAAAGAAGCTTCTCCTTCCCAATGCATCTTCCACAGTTCAATACACCTTTTTGTTTGCATCAATTTGCTCATGAGAACTAGAGTCCTGTCCTGGCATTTCCTGCCTTTGACAGAAGCTCAGCAAGAAGATAATGATGTTCCCAGTCAGCACAAAGCACACTGGCTGCCAATGCATAGAAGATGAGAGGAGCATTTGTCTTTTAAAGTACCTTTTTATTTTAGTGTTAAGCGCACTATCAAATTCAAGGGCTTTCTTTTGTGAAAGAGATCTTTGTTAAACCTCACATGCTTTTAGGTTGCACCTACTTCAGGCTACACTACTGCATTAATGCCAAGCCACAACTCAATTAGGACTTTAAATGGACTTTCATTTTTTTATACATGCTTTTTGTCCAAGGCAAGCTTAATACAACCCCTCCAGCAGAAGGGGTTTTAAAGAAGCACAAATGTCAAAAGATCCCCAAACACTTAACCTGAGCTCTGCCCTGCCAATGTGTCTCTTTTGGAGAGTTAAAGATCAAGTATATACAATTATGCCAGTTCGAGGCATAATTTCAGATGTGTCAGGGATAAGCACACTGGTTGCCCATGCTGATTCTAGAAGACTTACCCTAAGTCTAAGCCTGGCTGACCTGGAAGCTAGAAAGTCTCAGAAGCAGAGCAAGGTAGGTCAATGCACATTAATACCCCTAAAGAGAAAAAAAAAAAATTACAGACGTACTGTTTTAATGCAAGTTTTGAAATATTTTTGAATAGCTGAAAAAATCGAATCAGACATCAAGCCTAGATCCTTATTAAAGGCTGCAAAGGAATCGGTTCCAGGACACACACCAAGGGGAAAAAAACATAGCATACAATCACCAAAACCTACATATACATTTGCAGAATGATTTCTGAGGACGTTCTGTGGACAAACTTCAGATGAAACACCTACTGTTAAGAGAAAAGATATCGAATAATGTTTGTGATTCAAGAACTTGATTATAACTGCACATGCAATTAAGTCTGAACATTTTAAGGAATTACTGCCCTCCATTTCTGTCAGCAGTGGTTTGTGCTAGATGGCACTTTAAATGGACACTAGTTTTCTGATCACTAGTTACTGAATCTCAGTTGACACAGTAATAGTTCTGCAAAGGTAACAGTATTCAAATCCAACTGCAAGAACACATCCAACTAGTTTAAAACACCCATGAACTCCTCCAAAAAGAACATATTATAGGTACAATATAGATACACCATTTTCAGCTACTATAAAATAGCACAAGATAAAATGATTCACTGGAATCTCCTAATGAATTGCTACTTTTTAATCACAACTGTCCAGGCACTGGTATATATCAATAATAGAAAAATTAATTAAAAGGCTAAAAATAGTGTACAGTTTAGCACAGAAGGCAACGTTTGAATAGAAGCACATCGTTTTAATTTGCTTTGAAGCTTAAAGCAATCCAAACAAAAAAGTTAACTATATAAATACAGAGCAAATACACAGTTTACAGCCAACTACATGTATGCAAAAATAATAGCAAACCTCACATGAACATTGAAGTATTCTCAAACTGTCATTTGTGAGTGTTTAGCTATGACTCCAAGGGCATAAAAGTATGTTCACATATGCAGGGTAGGCAGACTCTTAAATAGAACTGAAAAAACTTACATAATTGAGTCTTAACAGACAAAATTGAAAAAGTAGTACATTTACCTAGGCACACTTCAGTGTTCAGCTTGTTTTCCAAATTTTAATAGTTTAAACAGGAAGCAACATTTATAAAGGCTCTCCAATCTTCTCTCTCTGGAAGCATTCTTTTAAAAAAGCTACAGTCTGAGGAATGTTACAAATGTCATGATAAGAACAAAAGCAGAACAGCAGAAACGGTCATGAACAAACATCTCAATCAGAAAGGAAATATATGGAGTGCATTATGTAAACAGGGAACTAGGTAGGTGCAATGTCAATATACAAGTGGACAGGTTGATGTTTCAGTTACAATTAAAATAAGCATAAAACTCCATAAATCCCTAGTGTAAACCCACTTAAAACAACATAGACTAGCAGACCAGAAATCCAGACAGACACAGCAGATCTATCAAGTTTAAAGGTTGGGCTGAACCCTCTACAACACACCACAACTCGCCTGTTTTCACACAGCTCTACAGGGACTGAGTGGATAATAGAAAGGCTGAGAAATGTGACTGCATTCACTGAAATCTGATTGGGGTGGTGGGGTGGGTTTTTTGTTTGGTTGGGTTGTTTTTGTTTGTTTATTTTTTAATGGTTTTCCGAACTCGGGCCACCTTGCCATGCCCCCTCCAATATGCCACAGCCACTCAGTGCCAAGCGGCTCACTGTAACAGAGCGTCCTAGCCAGGCCCTGGCAGAGGAGCCGCTTTTCCCTCTGATGAATGCATGCTCCAGTGCCATCTTTTGACTGGGTCAGGAAACTGCAGTCTGGCAGCATGTCCCCAATTTAACTGGTTGCCGAATCACAGCTTGCAATAACATTTAAGTTTCATCTAGGAAGGAAACAAATTAATTACTGACAGTTTTTCAGACATCCAAGACCTCTGCCTCTAGCACAGAAAGGGGTGACAAATACATTACATTCAAATATAAATCAAGGTGACCCTTTAAGTTACAAGAAAATTTAAACGCACTCCTTTCAGTTTTGTAGTTAAAGATATTACTGAATGTAGCATCTTCTTATTTCCTTTAAGGTTTTATAATAAAGAAAGCTATATAAATAATTTAAAGATCTTTGGAAAATATTTCAGAGGTAACTTTGTACTTCCTGGTAGTTTAAAAAAACCCCCAAATCCCAAGAAACATTAGGTTTATGTTTTATGTAAAGCAAGCCAAAAAAAGGATCACCCCTGAAGTTTGAAGTTTAAAACATTGCTTAAACACCCACTAAAAAGGTAGAATAATAAGCTGATTGTCTCTTTTTCGCTGTTGTCTCCCATGTTCAATTGTCCTTGTCAATATTTTCTACTTATCAACTCCAGGGGTTTGGTTCTCACCCAGGCAAGGCACACACATGGTACCCAGTGAATTAATGGGAGATGAATATGTAACCAAGGGAGAACATATCCAACAGAGGAGAGTAGCTCTCAAAGCCTAGACTAATCCAAGTGTTAATTGTATTCATGAACTCCAATGCCAAATATTGGTTTTGCCGATTAAAATTTTGCCTATCACTAAATAATCTGGATATCCTGAAGGAGTAATCCACTTTCTATAGAACAAAAGTTACAGTAAGTAGCTATTCCAGCACTTAGTTATCTGAACAATGGCATTGCAGCAAGACTTAGGTCAGAGTCATGAATACTCTAGCTTTCCTAGAGAGATCACTAGAAAAAAAAAAACACTTTAGAACACACACTTTAGCACTCCCCTCTCACTTGAAAATAATCAAGTTCACCTTTGGTTACATCACAGACCACGCTGTCTTTAAAAAGGTGAGGTAACATTTTTCCAAGGAGAAGGAAGTCAGTACAGCTAAGCCTCCACTTCAAGGCTGCTGTATATACTATAGGTGGCTTTCAGAAGTATGAGTAATTAGTACAGAGAATTGCATGAAATACTCAAATACTTTGACATGGTATGGAAAACATGACAAGGGTCAAAATAAAGGAAAGCAAATGAGAAAAAAACCCAGACTAGTTGTTCTGTAAGCTTCAAGCTTTTACGTACAGCCTACAGAACTACTGCAGCAGAGATGCTGTGGATCTACAGCATAAAATGTTTTATCCTGCACAGCTCACACAGAAAACAAACCACATGCTTTAAAACCCAAACTGCATGTTTTGAACACAGTTTGACTACAGATAACCAGTAAGAGGAAGAAAAATCAGAAGCCATAAGAAGGCCACAAAGTGCATAAAGCCATTGCACACAATGCACAGTTTAAAGTGTACTGAAGTACCGCACCAAAAGAGTTGATAACACAGTTCTGTCCACACCAGTGTAGCAGCATTTATATGTAGAAAGTTACTGCCCTCAATTTATAACGATCATCTTCCTCATAAGGATCATGGATGCAGACTGAGAAGTACTCAAGGTGCAGATAAAAGGTATCTGTTTGGAAAGCTGCACAATTTCTTGTAACATTAAGTTTCTGATTTTGACACTCCAGCTGTATATGGTTTTGAAAAAAATCTGTAAATTATGACAGAATAAACTAGCTAAGCCTCACTGCTGAATGTAATGCACTGCTTTGCAATTGGTTTATAGAACAACCAAAACAATGCCTGAATATTCAATTTGGAGGACAAGGTTATACTGTCAGCTGCAGTTTAGTGTACAGGCTCAAGTTAGAATAAGTGATACAGCAGTTACCAATAAGAATGCTTACAAGAAAATCTCAGTTACAACTTTCTCCACCATTCTACATGGAGGCTGGCTGCACCAAAGAGATCTATCACAACTTCAACTGTTTTCTGCATTCTGGTCACCTTCGCCATGGTGGTATGCATTCTCCCTCTGTACTCCCACATAGATACTAGTAATCTAAATCAGGATTTACCAGACATTTTAAGGTAATGCAGCTTGTTCTTAGGTAGCATGAAACTATTTGAGTGAATCTTGTCTTCACAAAGGGCAGGCTGGACTAATTGAGATTTCTCATCACATTAAGAATCCTTAAAAAGCCTATGAAGTAGCATTGAGCAAGTTCTTCCTTAGCTGTGTGACCTGACAGGTTGGCAAGGAAAACTGATAATATAGCAGAACTTTTCACAGGTGTCTCTTACTTAAAGAAAGTTCCAGAAAAGAAAAATGATGATTTGGCAGAACTAGAAATCCATGTACACCAATATTAACAGATTGATAAACCGAAAAGTTCAAAAATCAGATCCTCTCTCACTAACCTACAACACTGCTCAAACTGAAAAAAAATAAACCCAAAACACAAAGTATCACCTTTTGGAACAAAGAAATAACTCTGTTCTGGGTCCCTGTGCCGTATTTTGTCTTGAGGTAGTAATATGGAAAACTTTACACACTGACTACTACCTCAGTCTCTTCATGAACCTTCAGAGCAACTGAATGGAAGTTTCAGGTATGGTAAGGTATGAAAGTACTGTCTTCCCCATTCTTCCAACAGATTACTGTGCAGTAAAACAGAACAAAAATTATGTAGTTTAGAGCAATCACTAAGAAAAGTGAATAAGGCTGCCCAAGAATACATTTTACACACTCTCCTTCACCCATCAGGTCTCTGAAGATGACTGAAAGGCCTTGTCTAGATTAACAGATGAAAAGAAAGCAACAACATTGAATTAAGAGATGTATAAAAGGCATTCCCTAAGGGGCAGTTCCCGTTTGTCACATTGCCAAAAGACCATACAATAAGGCAGCAAAATTATTCAGTTGCCCACAATCAACCTCCTGTTTTGTCCATAGCTGCATGTTCCTGATATAACGTTCCTTTTGCCCACCACATCGGCATTGACATTCAATGGTCCACTCCAGTCTTTCCATTTTCCATCTTCTTCTAGGAAGCCTTGTCACACTGCTATCCATCAAGCAAGTACACTACCACTTCATAGGTTGACATCATGATAGCCGTGTTTGGAATCTGTCTGACCAGATGTGTAGTTAAACCTCGGTAGAGGGATCCATACCCTTCTTCTCGCACAAGCAAAGATAGTGTCTGGAAGAAAGATCTGTATTTTGTTCCCTCTTCTCTTAGTCTTGTTCGTACAACCTCTGTACAAAGAAAACCACATGTGGTTATATTCACCGCTTTTCATTATTTTTCCCAGAAACCAATTAGTGATTTTACTTTAAAACACAACCTTTCCCCCTCCCCAAGTTACCAATCTCAGAAGTACTATTTAAAAAAAGGAGGAAGATGTCTAAGAGGCAAACAAGTTAAATTTTTGACAGTATTAGATATCTAACTAAGCAAGGAAAGTTCATCTGCTTAGTTAAAATCCAGAAGAGGACTACTGTTTGGGCTTACATTTTATCTTGGAAGTTGCCACTAATGAAGTACTCAATCCATTAACAAATTTAAGGTATACAACAAATACTTCACAAGAAAATGAAGTGCAACTGAAAACCAAACTAGACAGCCTGTTCTCCTAGAAAGGGGATGAGAACTTGCTGGCAAATTATGTGAAACTGCTGAGTATACAGAGAGATTCCAAGTGAAAAAGGACTTTTTCCTTAAGTACTTTGGGCCATACCCTGGCAAATTCTTTGGAAAAATAAACCTTGCCTAAGAAGAGGTCATGCTAGATATCCACTTAAAAATACTTCCATTTCTGATTACTATATTCATGTTGACTCGCTGAATCGTGAAAAGCTTTAGACAGAGTTCCTAAGCAAGTGAGGCAGTCCGCCACAAATATCACTGAAAAGACTCCCTTTGATCAATCTGATTCAGGCTCTCAGCTGTACATGCCCCACTTACCATGGGGATATGCTATTGATGTTGCACAAGTTTTGGAAGTAGCAGCAGCCATCATCATTCCAACAAAGTCTGAAGCTTCTTTTGCAGATTCATCCTCATTGTCCATGGCAGAAGCAGTCTTACACTCCAGCAGTTTTCTCTTAATACTCTCATAAATAACAAAATGAATAACAGTCTCAGATATGCCTGCATAGGATGCTGACATTCCTCTGTAAAATCCTTTAATACCATCTGATCGATAAACTTTTTGAACACATTCAAAAGCACTCATTCGCTTTTCTCCACGATTCCTAAAAAGGAGAGAACAAAACACATATCAAGCTGGTGCAACTGGAGACTGGAAAATAATTAAGCAATTTTGCTTGAGTGACAAGAGGACTTAAGAAACATCTCACACTGGTGCTGAGGTGCTCCAATTCAGACACATTTAAGAACACACAGAACTTGAAGTCTCAAAGGCCTTCAGCACCAAACACAGGTAATACACTGAATCCAAGCCAAACTTCATTTGGTGACAAAAAGCATCACAGACAAGGTGAACAGCTCTAGGCCTCCCCAAGTCTTACTGAATAAAGGACTGAATTGCTTGAAAACAGACTCCCAAATGAATTGTGACTCATGAAAAAAAAAAAAGAGACCATTTTCTTCCGCATTGTAAGAGTGGATGTCCCTAAATTTTGCCTCAAAGAGCTCCACAGCATGGTAATTAGAGCTGTTAAGAGTTCAAACAGCAGGCCTCATAGCATCACAGCTATCAGCAAACAACTAATGTGTCTAAAGAGAGCATACCAACCAATTTGACCACACCAGTAGCTATTACTTGATTCACCTATGCCACTGCTGATGTCAACAAAAAAGCTCGTTAGATATGACTGCATGACAATATTTGGTAAATAAAATCTTATTCCATTTTTAGTTTACTTACTGAATTCAGTTGTGCAAACTGAAACACTTTGCATACTGTACACAGCTATGCATAATCATTACAACACTGCATAAAATGTTTCACTGCAGCAGCAAGGGCAGGCACTTGAAGCATATGGATTCTGCCAGCAGAGGTCTCCTGAGCGAGTGAGTCACAGAACAAAACAGCTAATAACGTTGTAAGAATTGCGGGAACTCATACAGATACCGTCAAAGAGAAAGAGCAGGCACATACAGCTGCAAATCAAATCTTGAATAAGCTAGGTGGCAGATGCTGCCAGCCCTCAGAGAGCTGGGGGATGGCACTGATTTGCTAACAGACAAGGGAAGAGTCAAAGAACAACTGTCAAGAACAGTTGGACCTGCAGCTGCAGCTCCAGGGACAGCTCAGTCTCCATATGTCCCTGGCACACCTGGACAGGTACACTGACACACAGACTCCTGTAAGAGTTTGTTCTTCTGATGCACAACATTGTTTTGAATTCCAAAGAAATTTCACTTTGGAAATAAAACACATGCCTCCTCCAGCTCTTACTGGGATCAGAGAGATTTTTGAGAAGAATTTCAACAGAAACAAGATCAGGCCAGGATAATCCCACAAGCCAAGTGTTTTTATGCCTCTAATAATAACTCAATTAGAAGGGAGGAGAATGTAGTATGTGCTAGACTAGCCCACATAACTGGAGTATCTTACACAAAGTTAGAAGATCCTTCTTCAGGTCTTCCACACGAAGAGTGTGCTTGTTTTAACGTAAAAAAATAATGTGCACGAGAAATCTGTAATTTTCCCTCATTTCCTTAATGTCCTATAATTTAAGCAATTTAACTAATTACTCAGTAAAAAAAGAGCAGAGGCACAAGGTGCTATCTGTTTGCACATAGCACCAAAACCCCCTTGGAAATAGTCATGGAATCATCACCCCAATCATACAATGGCATCACAAAAAAAATCCACAGTAAAACTAGTTCTGAGATATATTTACTATAGTCACCTTGCAGCTGAAAATTTGCCTGCTAAGAGGAAAATTGGCAATTTGCACTGAACATGGAAAATCCAACAGATCTCCAAAATAGGAATACGTGGCTCATTAATGTATTTAGGATGTCTGAAGAAAGAATTTTATATTGCATGCTAAGTTTCCAGTAAGACAGTCTATAAAATGAACAAGACAGCTGCACTGAGACACTTGCATCGTATCAGTCTCTCCCTACAGCTTTAAACAGATGGGAATATAAAGGTCCTTCCTCTCTTTTTCCATAAAATTCTACTTCACTAGAAGTTTTCTAATAACAAACAGTTTCTGTAATTGATTCTGTAGGAAGTCTAAACAAATACCGACTAGCCCACATTAGGACAATTCCTGTGTTTCAATCCATCAAAGCAGTCTTCCCCTTTTTATAGGCTAGAGCTCATTGCATGTAAAAAATTAAACCCCAGATGTTTCAGGCATTTTTCTAAACTTTTGCTAAAATATTTAAATCCGTATTTCAGAAATGTTTAGCTCAACAGCTGAAAACAAAGAATGTATTACTGAAGGAAAACATAAGCATGTGGTTGGTAAAACATTATTTTAATGAGACCATTAACCTTGTAGTTCATTCCAAATTTGCTGGCCAGTCTACTATAGTGTCTCTCAAGCATGCCTCAGAACATAGAGATTAAAATAGAGAAAAACAATAGTGTAACTTCATCAGCATCAACTTTCTAATTCAAAAGCTGGATATTTAAAGAATCATTCCATTTTGGGATGCAGAACAGATTCATAATATTTAAGCAAACTCTTATCACAGCAGTGAGATTTCCCACTGTCACTATACCTTGCATCAAGCTGTAATCGTGTCTTTACTAGCCAAATGGGATTAGTTGTTGTGATCGCAGTAAAACCTAAAATATTTAAAAAGAAAAGTTAGATGTGATAGTATCACAAGAGCAACTGCATCTTAAGTTTGAAACGCACACAGTAAGGTACAGTAGATGCAAAAACTCGGACTATACTGATTTTTAGAAAGTACCCATTGTAACCCTTCACTGATATTTTATGAATCCATACAGCCAATAAACATTTAGCTTATTTTTTAATTTTACATTAATATTGACCAGGTTTGATTCTTAGCAAGAGACATCCCATATAAAGTAAGCCCAATTGTGTACATTTCTCTGCCTATCTATTGATACCAACCCTGTTTTGACACCACAGAACAGCAAAGCTAGCTAGGCTAATATTAGGCAATTTGGCAAACATGTCAATAAGAGTACATTGCAGATACAGCTATAGCAATTTGAGATGGTATAAAACATTGTGTCAATTTAATTTGCTACCTGAAATACAATCCGAGTTTAAAAGCATGCAGACTGAGTAAATACTACTTTTGGTGCAGTTAAAAGGCAGTATTACTGTAAGTTAAGAGACCTTTTAATACTGAACTATAAAGAGCAGTTAAATTTGAGTGCTAATGTTTTCTTTAGTATTCAAAGCAGAGATTGTTGGTTGGCCTAGGAATACTTTTACAAGCATATGAGTGTTTAAACTGATAAGTAAATAATACGACTTCAAACTATCCAGACAGACAGCAACTATTCAGGCTTGCATAAGGGCTAAGGGTTAAAGTTTTGATTTTCAGTTCACTAAAGAAAAGGAAAAAGAAGAAAAAGAGAAGAAGAAACAAATTAAAAAAAAAAAAAAGAAACAAGAAAAGAAGTAAGACTCACTCTTACTTCTGCACAACCGTGGAGAGAAAAAGAGCAGAGTGAAAGGCAGCTCTGAAAAAAAAAAAAAAAGTAAAATAAAAAACCATCTAGAAGTGGTAATACCACACATGCACCATTAATGAGGTGTCATGTCTGGGGGAAAGAAGAGGAAAAGGGAAGAGCTGGAACATGGCCAGGCAAGAGATGATAAATTTAGACACTTGCTATCTAAGTGACACACTTGAATATCACTACAAAGACATGCTGCCCTCCTGCAAGGGAATGGACTGGGGTTGTGGGAAAGCAACAAAGAGTTACCTTGTTCAGTGCATATCTGGTGCACAGTACTTGTACAACGAACAGGCTATTGATAAGCTTGTTTATGGAGATCATTAACAGCTTACATATATATATTTAGCAGAACTGCTGGCATACATGTTACTTCTGTTCAATCACAATCTAGGTTTACATTGCACACATAAATGACTGCAATACTCAGAGAAATGCCAGAGGATCTTAACTGTTTTAAGGCTTGTTCTACCCCCATCCCCAAATCTTAAACAGGTCATTATGATTTTCAGTTACAGTTCTAAAGACAAACTACAAGACTTCACAGCTACTAAGATTTAGCTATATTCCTGTGCCAAAATAGCAAAACCATGTTAGAGATTTCAGTTTAATCTTTTGATTAAATAGATTTTTAAACTGACTCAAGACTGTTAAATAACTTCCTGTAGTAGATAATTAAATAAATGACATTAAATAATGCAGTAAATAAGGTTTGGGGCTGACTTTTTTTGATACACTACTCTTTTTTTGTATGTCTATGTACATATATAGCCCTTCATATGATGGAGTGAAATCCAAAGAAGCCAAAAGTGTTTTATACCTGTATTTCATGTAGGTAGATTACATAAAAACTCAAAGCATCAGGGAACTACTCTGCCATAAGCAGGCAAGGGATGTTTTTAAAACATACTATACCTTGCAAAAAAGGTTCTGTAGTTTGACTAGCCAGAGCCCTCTGACCTGTCACTTAATGCCACAAACACCACAGATTCCAACAGCACTTGATTCTGTGTTGAACTAAACTGAAACATCATTCTTGCATTTTTTACTTCTTTATACTAGCACTAAGCTTTAAATTTTCTTTTACTTCTAGTCAGAATCTTTCCATATCTATAGTGCAGTGAGGGGCACTAGGAATGCACAGGACTGCAACAAAGGCTTTGAAATAAAGTGGGGAAAAGATTACTAACTTCCCATACGAACACATTTTCTAGGAAAGACTTCTCCTAAAAACCAAAATTAGTTCTTAAGACCCTCCTAGTTCTTAATTACAAGGGAACAAGACAAAAAATATCTTTTTCATTCCTATTTAAGTTGCATGCTTTGGAATTTTGTTACTGCTAGACTGTATGTTAGAGCATTCTCTGTTCAGCCCTTTCTCCTTCCTATTCAACCCAGAAAAACAGTCTCTGTAGATCCTAAATCTGGAACAGGAAACATGTAGGTGAGATCAGAGGCGGTGTCTGAGTGGCAGCAGTGACTATATTCACCCACAGCAGGAGCCTGATACTTCTAGGCAGGCTGGGAAGAGCATCTTGGAAATTGCCAGGGAATGGTGGTTGGCACAGGACGCAGACTATTCTGTCCAAACTTGCACTCCCTGGGTTGCTCTAAACATTATTTAAGCACAACACACCCCTAACAGTAGGATCAGACACTTGGCAACATAGCCAATTTTTTTCCCTAAGGCTGCCATAAGCCTAAATTGCATGACAGTTCGAACAAAAGCTTTCAAAACAAAGAGCCTTCAATAATTCAGGTTTCAAGATTAAACAACTACAGCTCAGATCTTACAGGTAATGTAGTAAATAAAGTTAGTGGAAGAAGGAAAATAATTTAAGAGTTGAGTGATGCTGACACCAAGGAAAGCACTCCAAAACATGAAACATACCATTTGGTATCTTTGATAAGATAAGCTTTTCTTTTTAAATACAGAAAATCTGTAGCAAAAGCACTTATTAAAAAATAAAGGTGGGGGGCTTTCAACAACTGTTATGAAGCTCTATTGATTGTTTTCTTTTTTTCTTTTTAGTTGTCTCAGTGAATTTTATAATGCTTTACAATGCTTATCAAATATGCTGTAACCTCAGGAAAGATTCCAGATTCAGTGGAAGTATAGATCAATTTGGCAATACCAGAAAGTCCTGTATTTTTCTGTTTTATTTTCTTCTATGAAATTGTTTCCCAGTTTCAGACAGAATTATCTCAATCTACTTTTTCAGCTATACCAGCTACTGACAGGTAAGATCCCAGGTATTCCTATTATGCATCATATTTTAAAGGTTAGGGTTTTTTTTTAATCTATAAGCCAATGTAATTGATACAGACGCATGTGAATATGGAATGCTGAATCAAAAATCCAAAGTAATAAAATAAAACCAAACCGAAACAGAAAACAGAAAGAGACAGAAAGGAGGTTATACACATATTAAAAAAGAAAAAGAGGTCTTTGAAATAACAGTGACAACACAGAGTATCAGCTGCAGCATTTTAAAGGCAGCTCTGGGACACTGAAAAAACCCAAAAGGCCTTGTTTAACCCAGTAGGGACTTTTAATTAGCAAGAGCTAAGTAAAGTAGCAGCTATCAGTGAAAGGTATGTTCCACCTTTCCCTGAAGTGCACAGAAAAAAGTAACTCTTAACAGAGTCAAGGAGAGTGATGTCTTTGCACAATGCACATCATCTGAGTTCAAGATAATGAAAGTTAATTCCCCTTATTTTGTTTATTTAATAGATATTACAAACCCAATGTGTGGTTCTTACACTAGAGGCTGCAAGAGACGCTCAGTTCAGTACTCACGAGGTTTAAGTTAGTCCATATTTCTGCAGGAAGTGACCTGCGGATGGGGAGCATGAGATGACACGATCTCACTCTTTTCACGGGAGAAATGTACAGTAAATGCCTAAAATAGACACAGGCTTTTCTGTATCATAACAACAAGCAGTGACCTCATCAGACACATGTGTACAAATCGAATCCCATTGGAAGGATTTGTGTATTAGTTACTGTGAGATCTAACTGTTTTCAGGTAAAAGTTTAGGAAAAAAAGAAAGAAAAATAATCAGAACAGGCCACAGATATTAAAATAATTGTGTAAAATGCACTGAGTACTGAAATTTCTGCTCATTTGCAGCAGTTCAATTTTATTTTTCCAAATACTTACCTATATACCTCCTCCTTCCCCACTCCCTCCCAAATATCATTCAAAAACGCTAACCTTGCCTTAGGACTGAAAAAGCAAGATAGATACCTTATAAAATCAATCTTTCTAATTTCAGTAATGAACTAAATATGCCTTTTATTTGGTATTAAGTAACTGTGCACATACTACTAAAAAGCTTGAGAAGTATGGTATCTCTGTAAGTGGTCCCATTTAAAAAAAATAATTAAAAAGAAAATACATTTAGGTTGGTTTGCCAGTAGAGTTCTAGCAAGAACAGCAATAGCATACAAGGCAAAGTAGTTTTGCAGCAGATTTGCAACCATGCTGTCTGAATGAGGCTATGAATTATTAAAAAGGCAAATCACAAAGCCACAGATGAACCAAGTATCTCATTCAGTTCTCTACAGTTTTTATTCTGTGGCAAAAAAGGTGATTAAGTGCAACGAGAAGGCAGATTTTATAGTGAATCTGAGAATTTAGCCTAACTTCAAAGTGTACAGATATAAACTATCTTCACACAAGCAAACACTCTCATTCTTGTAGTATGCTTCATATATATTCACTGTCCAAGTCTGCAAAAAGAGAAATGCGGTATGCCAAGTAGTAAGCAAAAAAGATTGCTAAGTATTTCTGCCTGTCAATACACAGGTATTTTAGGTATGAGGTGACATGAATTTTATGCTGGAAGCTAGCACACAGCAAGAGAAAAATATTAATTTCTAATTGCATAAGGCATCAGTTACTAATATATGCATAATTCATCCTCCTTGGGATAAAACAAACTTACTAAAAGAATCTTAATAAAACCAAAAATATGTTTTACCTTGAGAAGGAAGAATCAGGCCTCAAAACAAACAGAAGTGCTTAAAATACCATACGTCAGCTTCTCACTCCCAAAAATGCCATATGCATAAAATAATCCTTATTTAACAGTGGCATTGGTCTAGCCTAAGATATTTATGTATTAACATATGACACAAGTAAACAGTATTTAAAGCTGACTGAAGTTCACTACTTACAGTACTTCCATAAAACAGTAAGTTACAGATTTTTTTAAAATTGTATTTTTGCATCAATGTTGTATTTAGCAACCTACAGGAAAAGCTTTAAGTGCAAACACCACCTCATGTTTGTTAGGTACTAGAAGCCTTTACATAACAGAAAGGTCATATCCAAACAAAAAAACTTCATTTAAGACTGAGTTACTCAATTCCTTACTGAAACCAATGGCAGCTGCAAAAGAAAAAACCAATACTGATTATTTTTTGCTAATTATTAGAACTGTTTATCCACCTTGCCAATTTTGAAATCTTGTGTTCCAAAGCAAATATTATGGTGATCTTCTGTGTTAACCTGTTTCAGTCAACCAATTAAGAGCTCACATTCGATCTTGGCCCTGTTTTGCCATTTCCTTAAGCTGATTTGCATCATATAACAATACAAACCTTGCAGGTAAAACTGTTAATAGTTGGTTTAAGTGCATTTTCTGAAATATATTAGAATTACAAAAACAAGGTTAGCATGTTCCCAAGAAAACACTCTTAATTTTAACTGCAGTCCTTTTCATATAAAACAGAATATTGCCATTACTGAGTATTGAGAAACTGTTTGTCAAAGACCCTTCTCCTAAAGGTCTTCCAGAGAATGTCTATAATAAACAGTGCCAAGAAAGTTGTGACCTGTAGGGTGAACCCGCACTGGGCAGTCAGTTTCATTGGCTACATGGTTCAGAAATACAACTGCAGAAATAATTAAATCTGAGAAAGGTAACAGCTACAAAAGTTGTTCAATATTAAAACTTGTATACAAATGTAAAAAAAGGCAAACGGGAATTAAGGCTCAAATACATTTACCCCAGTCTCCTGCAGTCATAGGTACAAATGCATAATACTAACCTTCTGGAAGGGAAGCAAGTTGATAAGCAGACACAGAACTCCTTGCCTAACTAACTACAGTGTGTCTGTAAGCACTTGGATGTTTTCATTACAGAACGAAGGCAGTAACTTCCAAAGGTAAGGAACACTTAACCTTTGTCTGCAGCACTGCATGAGTTACACAAGTTGTCTTCAACTGAAGACAGACCTGTTTCTATTACCCATACTTTCCTCCACCCTAAATTTCAAGACATGTTTTATCCCCTTGATGAAGAGTTAAAGACAATTCATTTTCCTTGAAGCAATTAACTGATTAGGACGAACTTCCCATGAAATTCCCTTCCATCCCATTCCCCATGCTGTTCACCTACAAACAAAAAGCACGTTTCCAGGTGATAAAAAATACTGCATCATCTGAGCACTATTTAAGTGCTCAGATTTAAGACAAAACAGCTCTACTTACATCACTTAAGATTAAAAAACCTGCTATCGCATTTCTGAGCGTTAGTGTGTTATGTAAGTATAAAGCTAATGTCACTTAAGTTTTCTATGCTATATAACAATTTATTTGTGTCAGATTATTAGCAAGTATTAAATAGAAAAACTAACCCTATTCATTATTCTGATATCACCTTGGGCAGTCCATTCCAGATTGCTAGTACTCACATTGTATACACTGGTTATAAAATTTGACAGGAATTAGAAACTTAAACAGGCTACCATAAAATTGCCACAATTCATCTGTGAAGTGTCAAAGGCCTGTACAGTAAAAAACTTCTGAAAATTTTTTTTTGTGTAGGGAAGACACAGACAACAATAGGTAAAGTGTTGCCAGCCCAAGTTTTGGTCTCCCCAGCACAAGTCCATGACCATAACTCAGCTCAGTTGCCTCTAACTCCCCTTGTTAATGATCCCAAAGCAGAGAACATACAAATCAAGCAACACATATTGGTAGCTGCTGACATATAACAAAGTTACACTGAAGATATAAAATAGGAAATTATTTCCAGAGATGAAAATACATGAAAACTATGAAAATCTGCTCTTCTGGCCCATTTTAGTGATAGAGCAAACTTCACAGACAGGTGTTTGAACAAAGGAGGAGAAGCGTTACATATAATTTATACAAATATCTGCAGGCATTTTCCAGAATAACTAAAATTAAGTCAGATACACCAAGCTGTAACAGAAAGCAATAGTATAAAAACTAGATTAAGAAGCATTAAACTAGAATTCAGTGCAATGTTTATAACTCACAAAGCAAAAAGTTACTGTTTTGAAAGCTTTCATTTTACATTTCACAAATTTACAGTTGGAAAAGTAGGCATGCAAGCTTTCCTAGAAAAAACTATTCACACACACAGTTAAAGATCTTCATTAACATTGAGTGTAAGGTTTCATGCACATGTTCTCCAGATAGCTTGTTTAATGAGAGGCCAAAGAAGGTAAAACTGCTACAAAAAGCATTCAATCACTGAAAGTTTCCTGGTTTGTTTTTTCCACATTTATTGCTGCCTCTCATTTGTACACATGACTCTAGAACGAAGCTAAAAAGTTACAAATCCTTACCTGCCACACCAGCTGAAATCATGTGTACCTGGGTAGAATCTGGATTGAAAATATTGTTCAACTTCTCCTTGCAGTTCGAGTAAGCAGCAAAATATATCGCTCTAAAATTAGAAGAAAATCCAAGTTAGGTTACACTTTATGTGTTGATACCCTGAAGAGCAGTGCCATTAAGTACTCTAAATCAAGACAATCTGGGTTCAAACTCTTAGTTCCTCAGTAAAAAACTACTTAGGAATAACTCTTGCTAACTAGTGGGACCATTCTAGGAATGGAAAAGAAAAAAAAAAATTAATTAAAAAAAAAATCATACCTTACAATTTTCTTCCACAACAACTCCAACCGACAATTAGTGAGGGGAAGGAAAGTTAATTAGAAACATGGCAATGATTCTGTATTTCTTTAATAGCAGATCAAGTTTGTTCTAATGGACCTACACACTTACTTCAACAGCATCACTATTTCAAGAGAACTAGCAAGTAAGTAGCTTTTCTTTTTAACCAAATAGCACACTTATTACTCTGGCATTTAAGATGTAAATATTGATAACTTGTGGTTATACTTTATAAGTTGTAATTATAAATATTTTTATTTTAAATGCTAGAACATCTGTGAGGCTGGGATCTGCAAATTGTTTCCTTAGTTCTGTATTTAGAATAGACACAGATTTTTTTTTTCTCTGAATACACTACAAAAAATTTGCAAAGTCTGTGAGCTGGTATCAAAATAAAGCTGGACATAAAAGTCAGAATGTGCATGCAATATATTAAGAAAAATGCTTGTTTTCACTCATTAAAGCTAAAAAACTTATTTTAAGCACATTAAACTTCACATTTAAGGTTACAACTCAGGTTTTTTAAACTTAGACACCCCTATACAAGACAAAAATGAACATGCAAGTTTTCATGAACAGAACATTAACCTCATTAGCTGTGCAAACATGTTTTTCTTTATTATAAAAAAGATAAAGTGCTTGCTTCATGGGTGTAATTTCTAAAATGGAATCAGAACTCAGTTAAGTATACTGGATGTGTCATGAAACATGATTCTCTACAGCTTATTTAAACAAAAAGCTGCTGTTAAATCCACTTAGCTAATGCTTAATTGAAATGAAGTACTGGATGAATACAGAGTCAGCCAGAAGGAAATGAGGATGTCCTTATTTATAAGACCTCACACATTTTATCAGGTTGACATTTTGTGGGGGAGAGGGTGGGGGGGTGGGAAGGGAGAAAGAACAAGCTAAGTATTTCACCTGGGGCAAGAAGGGAAGCAAATTAGAAGATTTAACACAAAATGTACTAAAATGAAATAGATTTTTGGGGCAATTGAGGATATTTTTCATTGAGGATAGTCACTTATAAAATGGAATCCATTGCTGTATAAAAATTACTCTTAAAGTACTATCAACGTTAAACATTCAGACCAGACTGGACTATCAAAAGTACAGGCTCTTCAGATTAGGAAGTGCTGATACCCCATAGGTGTCCAGAACCAAGAAAGCTACTGGAATTACTTCAGCTTCTTCAAATAGCAATGCTAAATTAGTGACCAGAAAATACCTCAGGTGTTCCTAATTCCTTTTAAAAAATCTGCTAAAAGTACTCCAATTAATGAATGACATTTTCCTCTTATGCAGAAGATCTATAGAACACCACCTCATTTGTCAGATCTAAGCAAAAGACATATCAATGAAGAATGCAATCCAGTTTAATACACTTTTCCAGAAGCATCAAAACATCTTAAAGCAGGAAAGCTAAGATACTCTCCAAATGGGTGTGCAGGAGACAGGAATGTCTTCTCTTCAGACCAAAAACAAGAACCAAAACCAAAAGCAGGGCACTAAGTCAAGGGAAAAATAAAACCTTTGTGGAATATATTCTCTCTACATAAACACTCTTCTCTTAAACAGAATAGAATAGGCCAGAAAGTGACTATAGCCTCATCCAGGATTATATACAGTAGTTATATTAGTTGTATCAGTAGTTATATTAGTTTTACACAACTTTGTTAACATACTCTTCTGCAGGTTTTCTCCTATTTTTGTACTGAACTTAGGCTAACATTTGTATGTAAGGATCAGTTTGAACTCTGGCATAATCTGCACCTCACTGACTGCCAGCACCAGCCAAGTAGCTAGAGTATTTGTGCTGAAACTGACCGCAGCAATACCACTGCCAGTTACATCAGATTTACTCCTTGTCTGCTGCACTGACACTGCCCCAGCATCCTTTGCAGTCCAGCCCACCACTGGATCTGCTTTCTCTGGAACAGCTGTTAAGTGTGTCATCCTACCCAGTCTTGCCTCTTTTTGAAGCTTCAGAACAGGCTTCCTACTGCAGGAGGACAGTGGTCTGTGTGTCACCAGAATTCAGGAGGAAAGACCCAGTGTTTTGAGGCTACAGTCACACAACTGCTTCTTGAAGATGACAGATTAAATGAAAGCTAAATCTACCTTTGTACTTCCAAAGGTACAGACTTCTTGTTTATATGAGTAACTCCTTAAGCATTTTCCTTCATAACTGGACAAAACACTACGTGAAGGATAGTACACAACAGTGAATACTATTACAGTAGCATATAGGACAGTAAATGACGAGACAGTTGGTGCAGGGATGTGGGACTGGAGCTGTGGAGTACGAGTGGCCCAGTTTCTCAGACCACGAAGTTATCCCAGGAACCAAAGATTATTTGCTATTAAGCATTTACAAATGCAGATGCAAAACTCACTTCAAATAAACCTTATATCCTTTAAATTATGTATAGCAACATACATTTCCTCAAAATTATTTCATTTACTGTACACGTTTGTATTTACCTGGAAGGAGCAACGCCTACTAAATTAGGACCCAGCCCTCTAAACAGAGAACGAGGACCTTCCTTTTGCAAGATCATCCTAGAAAACAAAAAAGTGACAGTACTGTAACACTCACATCAAAATTAAGGAATGCACTGACCACCATAACTACATCATTTTAAGCTTTACTCTGTGTAAAATTTCCATAATAACTGGCAATGCAGTGCTGACCACGAAAATGTAATGATTTCCTACAATCAGCATAAAATAACATTCATTACAACTCCACTATTGCCACAGAAATTTAGGAACTAAGTGCAGAAACAATATGATGTCAATGCAGACTTACCTCAAAGATAGGAACATATACATACACCGAGTTATCTGTCATTAGAAAGTTAAAGAAAGTGTCCTTTTATCAGGGAGAAGCTACTAAGGATGGGTATGTTCACATTCCTGTAGGTTGGATTGTTCAGGAGACAAAAATATTTGATTCTATTTTACATTCCTTTTATCACCCTTTAGCTGCCAATGTTTGGGAATTTTTTTGGGGTGGGAGGGACAGGGGGTGAAGGGCGAGAGAGGAGAAGAGAGACTTACGAAGGTTCAGTTACAGCAAGTCATACACCTTCTGAGAGCAGCTCAGTAAGATGTTAGCTCCACTGCCCAGCCAGGGACATCTTTTGCAGTCTATTACCTACCCTTCTCAAAGACAGAAACCTCAACATGGCTTTGCACATACTGTCCTGGATTGGTACTACATGACTCCTAACAGTACACTAAATTACATGTCAGAAATTAGAGGAAAGCAGCCTTTCAGATAAAAAGTCCTGCCTTCTCCATCCTCACAAATGATTTAAATCCATTCAGTATTCAACTAGGAACCCATTCTTAGATTTATTCTGTCTGTAAAATACAGTGATTATTTTGACTACAGTAAAAGGAAACAGAAAGCTCCCATCAGAGAAGTGGTCCATCCTTGAGGCTGGCAGGGATTCCTTCCTATCAGTTCTGAACAGCTGCCTGTGTGCTCCTACCCTAGCACTCCTGCTGGGCTGCAGAGCCAGTGTTTTTCTTTTCGACTCATTCCAGAAAAGACAATCCTTATCTCATCATGCAACGGAACTCAAGTTTGAGATTAACTGAAAAAGGAGTGAGACCCATGCAGAGAGTCACAACCACAGTACAGCCCTAACATCTCGTAGTATAAGTGCCACTACAAACAGAGCTCTGGAAAGACTGCTTGGGTGGCAGAGTGGTGTCACCTTCCATCTTTGTGGGAGTTACAGAGAAATATAGGGATATGACCAGTGAATCGAGACCTCAAATGAGGCATTACTAGTATTTATTAGAAGTAAACACTTGGGATGCCTATCCCATGTAACCGTGGTCTTTAGAAAGAGTTGAAAACCATTATGCAGCAAGGTTCCCTGGCACAGGAAGAGGATATCCATTAATATCCACTTCTCGTGAAATCAATCTGTCCAACAATCTAGATGCTAATCAGATATAGTATTTTAAGAAGTATGGTAGGACATGGGAGAAGAAACAAGGACTATCTGCATCCCATTACTGCAAATTGCTCTAGCAATTGCTTTAGAACCAGATTTAAAGTTAATTCTTAACTACTTCACTAGATGTTGTACAACAGAACTCTGTGCTTATTGATTTAGAAACACTGGCCAATACACACAAATAGTTCTCCTGTATATTTCTTCTTCAAAGAGACTTGCAGGTTAATGACAAGTCAATTACTCTATAAAGCAAACTACCTTTATATAAATGGCTATTTTGTTTGGAATTTACTATCAGAACAGGTGAAAGCCATCTATAGCACTGTAGGAGATTCCAAATCTATTCTGATTTCCAGCAACTGTTTCATCACAGTTCCGCTGCTAAATCAAACTGAAAGTTTACATGTGCTTTCAGTAAGCAAAACCAAAATGGTGGTTCTGCACCGCTACCACCACTATTTAGGAATGCTGGCATATAATGTGTCCAGCAGCATCTTAGCTTCATGTTCATAACAATTAGATACGATTTCACTATGTGGGTAGCATTGCTCCACAGCAATAATTAGGACTATGGAACACATACACAAAAGCTGTTTGGAAACACAAATTACTGACATGTCTGTCATCCTCAAAGCATTTCTAACCCTATGGAAAGAATTATTCAAAAAAATCTTATCATATCCCAGAGTTCAGCATGAGCACAGCATCAGATTACAGCAAAGCTGAACCCATTTAACATCATCTATGTCCACTTAAAACACTACTTAAAAATCACTACCACCACGTTACACATGTATATATGCACATAGAACACATGCATGTATACAAAGCAGCAGGAATCTGAGTATCTTAAGAGAAACTTTGGAGTGAAGTGTACCAGGTCCATTTGTTTCTTCTGCACCTACAGTGTCCCAAGACTTGACAGAGTAACAAAGAGTTACAGAGGTTGCAGCAGACAGGATTATAATGGTGGAAATTATTGACACTCTTCTGCATTCACAGACACTAGCTGCAGGAGTTCCAGAGCATACCCTGAAAATAAAACACAAACTTTTTGCAATAAAGAGTAGATCCTATAGCCAGCCTGCACTGTTTACTGAAAGCAGTGAATGGCAAATCCATGGTTGGAAGAGCAGCACAAATGCTCCATATGGCCTCAGCTGACCCGCTTATGTCACATTGGGAAGCCTGCACTGGGAGGCCGGTCAGATTTCCATTATCAAGACCTCAGATTTAAAATCAGCAAGGTTAGTTATGAGAGGCATCTGCAGCATGATATACACCACAAATATCTAACATGGGAATTCACTTCTTTGCCAGAGAATGCAGTCACCTGTACCAGTTCTTCTGAGTTTGTTTCCTGACAGGTGACCTCTGTTGAAGTCACTTCTGTTGATGCTTAAGATGCAGAAGTGTTTCCATAGCAGTCAGTTAACTGAAATTCTGACATCATTTGCCTGATTCACCCTGCTTATAGACCGAGTATCATGAGGCTTGGAGCACTGCACTGAATTTGCTATGAAAGGAGACAACCAAACCCTGACACTCTAAGTCAAAGTATCAAGTGACAGTAAAGGCATGAGAGTAACAGAAGGATTCAGTTTGGTTTTCCCACTAACAGCCCTAGTCCCTTAACTAAGAATAATTATGTCCCACACCTACATGTTTTCCTTGTCATAGTCCACCACCATGCCGTTTGGGACTTTTCCATATTTACCGTATTTAAATTAAAACCCAGAAAAGTTACTTGGCATCTCCGTTGTTTGATACTGACCTGGAAGAAAACACATCTAAGCAAAGAACAAAAGCAGCAGAAGATACACATTCTTGAATCACAGATATAAACAACATGTCTAAGGAGCCGATTTACCAAAAAAACCCTCCAGAACAAATACAGACCACCAATGAAGTTCATCATGGACTACCTCTACCTCAGTCTGAATTTGCTTCCTGGAAAGACCCAGTTATTTTAGGTTTTAGCAAAGGGGTTTAAAGGATAGCAGGCTTCTAGCAGAGGGGCATACAAAACAAACATCTGTTCATGCTGCGATTCCTTCAGATACATTTCTAAACAGAAGATAAATTCATAACCAAACATTCGGGGAAGAAGCTAAAGGGCTCAACTTCTATCAAGACAAGCCAATAAAAAAAGTGCTTTGGATGGAGTTCTCCTTCCTTGCCACAATCTGAGCCCTTCCTTCCCACAGGCCTGTTCACAACACGTTCATTGATCAGACTCGTATATGTAAAAAGGCCCCAAATCATAGCTCCCATGATAAGAACTACCTTCCATTCAAGGACCTATTTGGGTATAATCTCCATTTAAGCAAATCCTATCCTCTAACCAGATTTATCATAAATCCTACACTGCAACTGCCAGAAGGGGCTCTCTACAAACTACTTCTCACTGATTAATTGGGGGTAGAAGATAACTGGTCCAAGTCTTATCCAATTCTTTCTAATGCCAGAAATAGTAGCAGGTCCTTTCTGGAGGAAAACTCCCCTCATTCACAAATACTGAAAGCACCTCCCCAAAACTGGCTAGCTTGACTCCCCCAAAGTAAACGCTGCCTGTGGTCTGTACCAAGTTTAACTGCAGCCACACACGCTTTCCTGCTGGATACTGTGGCAGGTGCATCTACCCAATGAAAGCAGAGCTTCTTGGCTGCTGAGGTGTAGCAGCTTTAGGCTGCCTTTGTTCTCAGGGCATGATAATTGGGGCCTTTGGCCAATGAGAGCCTTATTGACTACAGGTCAGATTCAGCCTATGTATAAATGGAGTCCCCTGGGGGGGCTACTTGGAGCTCGTGCCCTGGAGCAGCAGCTGCAGTCAAGGACTCTCCCCTTGGGTCAGGACGCTGCCAAAGGAAACTCCTCGAGGGGCCTTGGGTCTGGATTGTCCTTAAACCCTAGGTAGCAGGGCTTTGTAAGGCATTTGGGGATGTGGTTAAACCCCAGGGAGCAGGGCTTTGTCTGTGTTTTGGGTTGCCTGTTAAACCCTCTAGAATTATTTGTTATGTGTTCTGGGTTGCCATTAAACCCTAGAAAGCTGTTCTGTTCTCCTCTCACAGACATTCGAACCTGTAATTTACGGAGAGCTAGTTACCTGTGTTAATTTTTTATTATTTTTGATGGTTGGCTGTTTAATCGAGAGCATCCGTAACAATTGGCGTAGTCAGCAGGATGTCAATAGAGGAGATGTTACAGAAATACAGTTGTGCCCCTTCTCCCCCAAATGTGCAATGGGCGAAGGAGAGGTGGTTCGATCCGGTAGAAGTTGCAAGAAAATTGGAACAAAGCCAGGGAAGCTGGTGGATAAGCGGAAGTGAAGGAAAAATGTGCGCAATATTAGGTGCCTGTTTGATTCAGGCGCAGGATTACTTTGTAATGGTGGAGAAAGATGCCTTACAGGAGCAGTTGGAAATCAATCATTTAAAGACAGAATTATGACGAGAAAGAGAGAGAAGGCGGTTATTAGAAAGAAAAATTGAAATTATACTGGCACAAGCAAAAAAACCTCCTAGTGTTGTTCAGATTCAGAAGATAATTACAGGTGTAGATCTTGAAGAGTGGGACAGAGATACTTGGGAAGAGTCTGATGAAAGTGGCCTGGAGGAAACAGAGGAACTGGAGGAAAGACAGGTGCAACCTGTCATTAAAACAGAAAGGCACACAGGTCCACAAGGTGGGAAACACCAAACCACGGTCCGTACAACCCTCTGGATGGGATCCGAGCTCGGTGAGCTTCAGGTTAAATATTCACGTAAGCCAGGTGAAACTGAAACTGAGTATTTGTGGAGAGTTTCTTTAACGGGGACAGGGTATCCAATTATGTTGACTGATGACAAGACAGGAGGTTTCTGGGGTCCTGGAGTGTTTTTAAGTGATGGACCAGTGGGTAACCAGCCGATAACATCTTGAGTGGCTTACTGGGCTGGGGGTGTGGACCCTAAGGAGAGCAGAGAACCTGTTACCATTAAAGTAAACGGGACGTCGGAGCTGGTGGAGGCAGTACAAAAGGCTGCTTGCATTCAGGCAATGTATGAGAGGGGTCGGTGCAGAATCCTGCTTGCAGCACCAGTGGATCCCAGCCACCTTAGAGCTCTTAGTAGAGGGCTCCCGGCTGCCTCAAAGATACATGTCCTGTCCCTCAGAGAAAGGGCGCAAAGAGCTATTGAATGCAACCAGCGAAAGCCTCCCCAACCCTCACGTACACGTCTTAACGTGGGCAGAAGTGTTACATGATCTGGTTGCTTATAGGCAAGAGATGGGCTGTACTGACCCGGGTGGGGGCAAAGATGGAAGCCGGAGGGTTCAGCAAGTCAGTCAGAAACTTCTTCCCAGGCAGCCTCCTTGTAGAGACTTTAAACTGCCCCAGGATAAATCAGGTCGATTTTACGATTCAAGAAGGAATCATTTTCAGCAGAAGGCATTGGCACTGGGGGTACCCCGAGCAATATTACATGGACAATCTACTGGTAACATCTAGAAGTAGGTGCAATTGCTGGAAGGCAGAACTCGAGAACAAAGGAAAAATATTAGGGTTTGATGTTTTGGCAGGTAAACAGTGATGTTTACCAGACAGCAGTGTGGAGTTTTGGAGTTCGGGGGACCAAAATTGCCTGTCTCTTAATATCCACTCCCAACTGCTGCCAAACAGGATATTTTTTAAGTGATTAATGATACTGAAAAATATTATAAATTGTGCACATTTCCCTCACAGTTCTCCGGTGTGGCCAGTCCACAAACCAAATAAAAAGTGGCAATTAACAGCCGATTATGGGCAGCTGAATGCCCATCTGGGCCTTTTGTCAGCTGCAGGGCCTGGCTGGGCTGGGTGCAGCCAGGTCTGGGATGGACTCTTTGTGTTGCCTTTGTCAGAAGCTGAGGTGACTTTGCTCCCACATGGGACAGCTGGCAATTTACATTTGTATGTCTCACTGACAATTGCTTGGTATAGACTGGCTCAAAAGCTCGCTAAAACCATGCCCAGAGAAGGGGTTAAGATCTCTGGAAACACCACCACCGCCCCCCTCCAGTGAGAAACTGCGAGGAAGCGCTGTGTGCAGTTAGATCATTATTGCAAATCACAGCAGACAGGGAAGGAAACATCCAAATCAATTTAATCAGGTAACAGGACCCACTTTACTGCCAGGGTGGACCAGGAGTGGGCACAACAAGGCATCAAGTGGGTGTTTCATACACCACATTACCCTCAAGCTAATGGCATGGATGAGCAAATTAGTGGCTTGATCAAGAGACATGCCAATGTTTCATGACCTAACTAGGATATAAGGTTGGCACAAGCAGTTTTTATTATTAATAACCACTAGTGACATTATGTGAACCCCAAAATATGAGCATTTAGTCCTATGGTATTATCAGGTGATGATGCTACTATATTTGACAATCATAAGGGCCAGTTCCCCCTGAAAATATACGCGGGCCAACCTACCACGGTGAAGTTGCCCTCAGTTGGGATTGTGCCTATGACCCCAGTAAAATCTAGGGGGTTTACATGCTTGGGGAGGCCTTAAATAAAGGTGGAAAACCTCACTGAATCAGTGCCTGATGGATAACCCCTGATGTCTAACTTGATGCCCAGGTTCTGATCTAAGCCCTAGTTCTGTTTTTTTGTTAGGATCTTGAAGGAACAGATGACTTCGGTATCCTGCTTGGCCATGGGGATCCATATGGACAATGAAGACTCAGAAGACAACGTGGTGGTGAATAGATCTTGTGAAATTGGCAGCATTCAGAAGAATGTGATTGAAATTGGTGCTATTGTGTTAATGTCACTTCAGGTCAAAAAATGAAGAAAGTAACAAGAGACTTGAGGCAATTGCTGCCATATTAAGCATTAATTCATTGGATATGTTTAAATCTTCCTTGTTAGAATGATTAATGAGCTTCCTTCAACATTGATTATAATACATTGTATGGTTGGAGGGATGGTTTCTTTTAAGATTTGACTGTATAATCATCTAGGGATGACAATCCACAACAAGTACAGAGATTCATCAGGACCACATTCCCTTTTAACCTTGGAGGCAAGGGGTGACTGCACCACCACTTCAAGGAAACCAGCCAAATCATGACTGGAGTCACAGGGTGGATTGTGACAGGTGCATCCACCCAGTGAAAGCAGAGCTTCTTGGCTGCTGAGGTGTAGCAGCTTTAGGCTGCCTTTGTTCTCAGGGCATGGTAATTGGGGCCTTCAGCCAATGAGTGCTGTTATTGAGGTCAGATTCAGCCTGGGTATAAATGGAGCCCTGGGGGGGCTACTTGGAGCTCATCCCCTGGAGCAGCAGCTGGGTCAAGGACTCTCCCCTTGGGTCAGGACACTGCCCAAGGAAACTCCTCAAAGGGCCTTGGGTTGGGACACTGCCCTGAGCAGGTCCTTGAGGTTGAGAGCCCTCACTTGTTAGGTGAGTGATAAAACACTTTGAGTTGTCATTAAACCTAGGTAGCAGGGCTCTGTAAGGCATTTGGGGATGTCGTTAAACCCCAGGGAGCAGGGCTTTGTCTGCATTCTGGGTTGCCATTAAACCCTAGAAAGCTGTTCTGTTCTCACAGACATTCGAACCTGTAATTTACGGAGAGCTAGTTAACTGTGTTAATTTTTTAATTATTTTTGGTGGGTGGCTGTTTAATTGAGAGCACCCATAACAATACTGAATATCACAAGCACTGGTGGCAAGAAGAGGAAAGGCAGTGCCCATTCAGTGAGGTGCTATACAAACAAAACATCCCAGATCACAGCAAAAAGTGGCTTTACCTGTCTCTTACTAGCTCTAAAAGTGTTACTAGTCACCCATTCACCAGAAGATACTATAAGGCAGGAAGGGTATGAAGTGAAGAAAGTTGAGAGAGACTAAGAAACTAAGTTAATTTTCATAGGACTTCTTGCCTCTGTATTTGGCAACATCTATGATTTGGCCACAAAACAGTTGAAAAAGTCTTATACTAACACTTTTTCAGGATGAAAATAGAGTATAGAACTCAAGTGTTACAGCGCTCCCAGTGAGTTTTGGGGATGTAGTTTAGAGCTGTGAATTGTATAAGGTGTACATGCTCTGGCTAATTCAAGGTACAAACTCAAGAATGAAGGAGGTTCAGGAAAGTGGAATGTGAAACTTAATTACAGTTAAAAGGTAAAATACAGAATGCCATCTCACAGTAGCATCATGATACACATAAGTCTGAATCTTTCATATGAATTTGTCCAATACACCACTCTCCTCCTCCCTCCTCAAAATGACCCAAAAGCCTACTAACATGTACACTCACTTCAAACAATGGAGAGGTCCAGGAGAAACTCTAGTTACTCGATTGACACTAGCACCATTCACAGTGTTGAGATGGACTTCAGAGATGTAGAGAGTTACAGAGGAGGACTGCAATCGTGTTTTCACAACTTCCAGTGGACATGTCAGAATCGCACCAACAGTACCTCCACATCTGCAAAAATAAACAGGATCATCATTCTTAACCACAAAGAAACTGAAGGATATATTCACATGTAATTAACATTATACTCACAGTCAAACTGCAAAAGGTGAAGAAACAAGTCAAACATGCATGACAATGCTGCACTTATTTGCCCTTGAAGGCAAACAAACTGTTAAGTCAGTTTGTTAACCCCACAGCTTGGAGTGAAAATTTAAACAGGCAAAAATAAAGTTTCCCGAAGTAGTGAAGGTGAAGTCTTCAGTACATGCTGTTCAAATCAGTTCTGGAAAGTAGCTCAGTATCTGAAATGTTTAACTTCTTATGGTAAATTTTAACTTTTTTTGAATGTTTAGTGCGCTCCTGACCACAAACAAGGTGCCAAAAATCCTTAAGGGTAGAAAAGATTTATGCACTATGCAAAGGGCTACAGGTAAAAACGGTGGTGTGGCAATTTAAAATACTTATGAAGACATCTTCAAAACCCCATTTGTATTTTGGCCATTGTACCATGAAAGCAATGATTCTCCGAGTGTTTCCTAAGTTCTGCCCATTACAGCAAAACAGACTAGATACTGTAGAGTAGAACCTGGAAAGACAAAAGAGCTTTAAGTGGCTAACCAGACTTGCAGATTTTGCTTCAGTCTGCCACTCATTCCTGCAAGCAAGCCAAGGCAAGCCATGCATGACTTGTGCTGCAGCTACTCCTATTCTGTCAGAGTAGAACACAGACAAGAACATACTGTCTTTTAGCAGCTCTGCTCAGATGATTCTTCTGGTGCTTTTTCATAATAATTTATTAATATCTACACTCCTATCTGTTTAACTATGATCTCATACAGCATCTGAGAGAAAAATAATCAAATCCACAAATTCTGATTCCAAAGACAACTCCACATTCCTTGACATTACCATTACAAAGTGCTACCCTTGAACCTTTTCTGAGATCAGTAATCTTAACTTTGTAAAATATCCTGCTTAAAACTATGACAGTACACTATACACACACTTTAGAAAAACAAAACAAACCCAGATTTAATTTGGGTATTAATTAATGGTACTAACAACTCAGTCTGAAATCCACTAACACACAAGTACAATTTGTACTCAATTCAAAAGGCCCAACATTCACTTCTCTGATGCAGTAACTAAAGGTGGTGTTTGATTCTGAAAAGACAGTTATCAGCTATTTTGTTTTAACATGAGAGGCTCAAATACTCCCAAAACCTTTAAAAAGCTGCAAGACTTGTTCAACAGTATTTTAAAATGTCTTCCAAAATGCAAAGGAGAATTCAGTACAAATTAGAAGTAATCACTAAGACTCAAAATTTCCTAAAAACTTTCACAGGAAAGGTAGCTTTTAGTCTAGCTAGCTTTGACTCTCTTTTGCTGCAGAGAGTATTATAAATAATGGTAGATGTTAACACAGCATTGCATCCCAAAATAATAATCTGTTTGTATGAATTGAACTGACAATACCAAACAGCTGCAAAGTAGGATGTTCGTGATATTCACTTAATGCTCCATTTAAACCTACTGACTTAGAGGTATCCTATTACTAAGTCTAAAATCTTCTTGTGCCACCCCTAGCTCCAACATTAGACAGGAGTCTACTCTCTTCCAAGTTTTAACTGAGGAAAGAAATCGGGTTTCTTTGTCAGTATGGAAAAAAGTGTTCCCACAGGAAGATGGAAAACAGTCTTTAAGTGTGTGCTGTACACATGCAGTAACAGACTGATAGAGCTTTCAGAGTACCATGCTCAAAACGTCACAGAACAATTCACTCGCTTACTCTTCTAATGGTAAGCTACAAAAAAGACTTTAAAATAAGAGTTACAGAAAGAGACAGACTCGATGTACTAATATTTTTAGCCAGTGTTGGAAGCAGTAGCAGCCTGTAACATGTTAAGGTTCATGGCATGAATACGACATGGGAATCACAGGTAGGCCAGCCCTGAAAAGAACTTGACAGGGAGCTTTAGAGCTGGAGCCTCTTCAAGACAGACAGCAAGTGACTGTGTTTCCTGCAGTTCAACAGCAGACAGTGCTGTATGGTAATGTGCCTGTACAGGTGATGTAGGAACTTGCCTTTAGACCTTACTTCCTTCCTTGCAACCCCTCCATTTCTGATCGCCTCAAGCCTACTCCCTTTAATATCTTTCTGCATTTGATCTGGGACAGGTTACATGAGGACTTGTTTTCAAGCAACAGTAATGGCAAGAGAAAGCACACGGTATGGTTTATATTAATGAGATAAATACTATGGAAGGGGGAAGAAAGGAGGAAAAAACCTGGCCTGCATTCTTCAGCAGGGCTTGGAAATTGGGGCCTTTAATGTTACTGGCTCCACAGCTATGTTGCACTGGAAAAAATTTCCAAAGTTTAATATTAATGCTGACCTGGTACTTGTATCCTGCATGCTTCCCTGCATCACATCCAAATCACCACAAGGGATGACTGACTGCAACAGCACTTGTTAGACATTCACTGTGGATGGGTTAGAAATACTCCATTCAGCAGTGGATTACTAGATTACTAGGGAAGAGGGCAGACAGCTACTCAATGCTTGTTCTTTTTAAGTCTGCCTAGAGCAAGTGTTGAGTGATAACCAGCTGATGTAACAACAGCTAGCACTATTTTTACATGCATCATAAGGAAACAAAGTTTCATAGTGCTATATGATTCTGTATTGCTCACAAACAAATCTTTGCAAAAATCACTAGTTCCTACTTCTGTCAAAATGCCCTACCTCACTCTCCCAGCCCTCAAAAAGCCCCATGTAATACAGAAAGCATCCGGAACTGAAGAACTGAAAGAAAAAGTCCCCAAATGTTGAGGAATCAGACCTTGATCAGCAGTTACAAGATGCACTGAGTTTCAACTGAACCACTAAACGAAAGCATAATCCAGGAACTACACTGATTTATCTAGTTCACTTGAACTTTAAGATAAACACTGCAATGCTTGACAAAAATCTGTTTGAGAAACTGTCCATAAACATAGCTCGTAGGGAAACAGAGAAATAATTCAATAATTATGAACCCTGTACAAATAAGCAACTTCTAAGAAGCATGCCAGCCATTCTGTCACCAGAATCAGTGACAGTGTATTTTATCTATAAATATATTTCCAGCCTTGCTTATTTAACACACTACGTGAAATACTGTGAAAGACAGCTACTTCTTTGTGCTTCAAGTCCTGGCAGGCCATTAACAGCCAGCCACCAGCTCCAGCTTAGCAAAAGTGTTCTATAAATTGTCAGCAGACTGCAACCACCATTCCTGCTACCCTCCTCACCAGCTCAAATTAAGGGGATTTTTTTTAGTTTGTGTCTTAACACAAATTAGGGAGTAGAACAGTTGGGAAAAAGATTTTGTAAGAGTTAGAAAATTATTGCACAGGTAGGATTTTGTAAACTACATAAGAATTTTCTACTACCTAAAACTACTGTGCACTTCAGCACCTTCAGTCATGTACTAGGCCCCAACAAAGGTGACCTGTGAGAACACTTAGTAAGGTGGAACTTCTCCACGATTAGATGAGTTTTACCTGGCAGAGTGAGCAGGTAAGCAAGTACAGTCCATCTGACAGAGTATAAACTGGAATTGAGGAAGGGCAAAACCTGAGACCTTCCTGTGTCTGAAAGTTTACAGCAGTTTCTAATGAATGCTGTTCAGAAGACCACTTGCTCATCTAATCTATTCTAAATTTGACATTTGCTCTAATCAAGGTCCACTGCAAGCCTTTTTTAGCTTTGCCAAGTGAGTATAAGAAAAACTTGCAAAACACCTGATCATACAAGGGCATAAGAATCCACCTGTAGGTCCCAAGTAATTTGAAGGGCAGAAGAGAAAAGAGCAGCAGATGAATCCACAAAAATAAACAACAGAGGTAAAACCAAAAGATTAAAATCCCACTACTATTAACACAGTCAAGTTAGAGAATTAAATCTGCAGCTTAAACTGTGCAAGAAGGCACAAGAAACATTGTGCTCAGTGAAACAAATACAGAGAGAGACATGTAGTTATCATCTAACCTGCAGGATTGTGATAAAACAACAGTAAAACTAAGAGCAGCTGTATACTTGACATCTCTTGGACAGAAGGACTGAGGAAGATAGCATTACTATCCTAAATTGCATCTTATTCCACAGAGCATTCAAGAAAATAATTAATTTGATCCCTATCATGCATTTAGAAGTCCATCACCTCACCAGATTAACAGAAACCTGGAATTATTTGAGCTTTAAACTCTGCTAGCAATTCAACATATATAGAACACTGACAACCACTTCCCTGCAGTTAAACCTTTATTTTTTTTGTGAGACACTGCAAGGAAAGAAATATGCACATGCTTCAAAAACTAATCCTGTTTGGCATTCAAATCCTAGGTTCCATTTCCAGAAATGGCTGCACAAGAAAACCTTCTCTTATTATTGCAAGTTGAAGGTATCTGCCTTTGTCTGGAGTAGTTGAGTATCTTCTACTGATACCTTACACCCCTGCAAGCAAAAGTAGAGGCAGCTCCAGCATGGATGAGGGGCTCAATTTCAGCCACTGGACTGTTTCTAAATGCTCCAAAGCAGATTAATATTCCCAGTGGGAGTGTCAGCTGACCTAGAATTGAAACTGTCAGTGCAAGAAATTTTTTATTCCTTCAGGTAACTACATATTTCATAAAAATAAAAGACAAGGATGCATAGTGCTAGTCTCAGATTCACCTTTCACAGTATTGGTACCCACAGCCTCAAAGATAACCCTTGACCTTGTTATCTTGGGTCTACAGTCATTCATGTATTTTACCAGCTGTTTCTCCTTCCTGCACAAAAAAAGAAAGTTCCATGCAAATACCAAAGAGAAGCAGCAAGAAAAACTGAGCTGAAAACTCTCAAAAGAAACCCCAAGCTACTTGCAAACAGAACTCCTAATCTCTTCACCACTTACAGCAAATTCAGGTCTCAAATCTACCAGCAATTTCATAGAGCTATCTTAAAACACGAGTGACTTTCTCATCAACAGATAAAGTTCCAGGTTTGGCTATTAAGTTTACAGTATCACTTTTTTCAAGAGTATTTAAGGGCTTTTATTTGTAGCAAGTACAACTTGCACAAACAGCAAGAATGTATCTCATTAATCCTGAATAACCAGGGTTTTCCTGTTAACATACTGCTCAACTTCTATTATTACACACCTTTCCATTTTTAGCATTAATATGACAACTAGGAGTACTGGCAGCCAGAAACCCTTAACCCCCTTATTGACTATGTTTCTTTGCTGAAACTTAGAAAGTTGACATTAAGGTAACATCCTTAAACTAAAAATACTAATCTAACTTGCTATTTCTAATCAACAGCATAAAAACAAAATTTCCCTGATGTACTGACATATACAAATCTACAGGTGAAAACAGGAAAAACACCACAAGGGGAACAAGCATCACTGGGTTCCATTATCCAAAACAAACATCAATATGTACAGTGTAGCTTCCATTAGAAACCAGCATAAATAAATATTTACAACGACATTTGTATTAAGTAAAAACAGCTGAAAACATCACTCATCTAGAAGGAAATACGAGAAACACACCAGCTTCACAGTTTCTCAAGTACTGGCAGCAATTTTCATGCAATGTGGTAACCTCATGGAACAAAACCCCAGCTACTCTGTGCTTTAAACAAGCACAGTTGTATTCAGCACTGAAGAGTATCTGAACACAAAAACAACCTGAAGTCTGGACAGGAAGGTGCTAACCTTTTCCTATGCCTTGCAACAGGAAAAACTTGTTCCAAAAGACATCCAGGGTTATGTCAGGAATGTATTTTGGGTTAGAGGGGAGCCCAAGTGGCTGGCAACTCAGTTATGGTTCAAGTGACCATTTCTGAAAGAGAGTGAAAAAGCCCCTATCATCACACTACCTGCTATATTATTAACTAATATCTTCTTAAAATCAAAAACCACCAAGGCTCTTTCACCTCTACTTCATACATTTCAACAGCATCTCATCTTTCTGAAGAACTCAAACATTTCTCTTATATGTATTTGCAGAGTCAACTATTTCAGCTACTGCATGGATTTGCTGTAGTGAACACCTGAATTTGCATTCCGTGTACCAATTATGATTGCAAGCAGGTACATCTTAAACATATTAATCTTTCCTACAAAGCAAAACATTGTCTTTCTACTACTTTTAATGTTAAGTAGTCTAAGAATTAGAAAAAGCATGTAACTAACTTACGTACTTGAACTAAAATGCTCATCTAAAGGCTACATTTTAATCACAAGACTTTGTAATTCAAGGATACAGAATGATCACTTGATTTCTTTTTGGTTTGGTATAAAAGCACCTGAGTTTATACTATCAACACACTGTCTATAGTGACAGCAGTTGCTGTTTGACCAGGAGATGGAAAAAAATAGAAGGTATGCAAAAAAACTACAGTTTGATTCCTGAAACAGAAGATTTCCAAGCAATGCAACTAAGTAGCTCAGAAGAAAAAAAAATAAAAATCAAGAGTTTAATCTGAAGCACATTTCTGTATCACAGTGCAACACTAGAAACATCCTGCTAGTTTCTGGTCTCACAAGAACAAGATACCATTAGCAAACAGAGCTGTGGTAACTACCTGGTTTGTGGAAACAGAACCTGACAAATAGGGGCATCATGACAAAACATAAGCTAAGTGATCTCAGGTGTGTCACAGCATGAACCTGAACTCCAGGTACACCCTCAATCCATTGAGGTGTGCTCCCTGCAATTTCTCTTCAGTATAGAGTGCACAACAGCAGTTTTGAATATAGCCTAGAAAAGTATGCTTAAGTATCTTTAGGTGACAGCAGAGTTACTGCATGGAACCAATTGCTTACAAATTCTATCAGTTAAAACAGCTTTTCTTTAAGGGATGTGTTCTTAAAAGCTAGGACCATTTTACTGTAAGTGTGATGCTCTTATGCTATGTGTTTCTACTTCTAAATGTGATGGCTGTTATTTTTACATAACAAAGTACACCATTAAAAAGTCAAGAATGTTTAAGTAGTATGTGGGGGGGAGACTGCAAGTAAATGAAGTAGTACTTCATCGCTGCACTGGCTAATGCATGAACTGGGCCAGCAAAATCATTTAGATGCTTTCTTTTCTAGAAAAAAATGCACTTCAGTGATAGTGGTAGGAAGTACATTAAAGCCATTCTGAAATTATTTCTTTCTAGACTTAGTATTTGTATCACAAAATATTGGCTGTATTTACAATTAGTATGCAGTTATGAAACAGAGAGGGGATTCTTAAAAATGGAACTACTTGAGTAAGAATTACTTTAGCAAAACAAAGCAAGTAGTAATTGCTGAGTAATTCCCTCACTACCACTGTCCCAGTGGCCAGCATTGCTAAAAGAGCCTAGAAAACCTGTTGGAAAGGAATAAGGATGCAGAGGTAGGAAAAAAGGAATATTAGAATATGAAACTAGCTCCCAACGTAAACATTCTGAAATGGCCCACAAGTACTGCAGTTTTGACAGTTGTTGAATAGGTCATGAAACAACCGAGGCAGTTACAGAAAAATCCCAGGATGGCCCCACCTACATTACTAAACCAGCAATGTCATCAGTTACAGTTTCATTACCAAAAGCAGGAATTGAAAACTGAACTTAGACATTACAAAAAACAAAGCCAGCAGATTGAGATGTGTTTCCATACAGTCTCCAGTGAAACCTAAAGGAAAACAAAGCTTCCTTCCTTTTTAAGTTTCACTAAAAACTAAAGATCACTAAGGTGATCTATAGTCCACCATGCTCACAAAGAAGTCATGAGATGAACTCAAACAACTTTCCTACTGCTAAACGTGACCAAATATACGGTTAGCTTTGCTGCACCAAGGTTACAGGAAACACGTGGCTGGCACATGAGGAAATGGCATTCAGCCTTTCCCTGACAGTATAACCCTTGACCCAACTGGCCAGCAGCTATCCATAGACCAGACTCCACAAAAAATACGAGCGAACAAATTGACCCGAGCAATCTTCATCCAGACTTAAATTTCAGGTTTATAAACCTGTCTCTATCATTATGCACAATTCTGCCTAGTAATCACCTCCGTACAGAGCTATCAAGTTAAACTGCTACAATAAAGCAGCACTCCTACTGTTTTTCTGAATGTTCACAGGATGTGAAGCCTGAAGAAAAAAGTACACACTACTACATCTTGAGCCTCCTGCTGCATAATCACCCTCCTCTTAAACACTGTGCTAGAAATTAGCGGGGTGAAAAAGCACCCACATAAGCACTAAATCAAGTGCATAACACTGGAAACGCAAAGTGTGTCGGAAGCAGAGAAAATGCTCACGTGTATCCAACTCACCCAGACCTGCTCAGAGTAAACACTAAACATTCTTCCACCTCAGACACCCCAGTCCAGAGACAGCAAGTTCATTTTGTCAAGGAGGAGCACAAATGGAAATCCAAACATGAGGCTCTCTCATGGGAGGCAAAGCATGTTCTCAATCTGTCACTACTTCCACAGGGTCATGCTCACTACCCAAGTACACTTTTATAGTTAAGCCAAACAGGATCCTCAGCTTTCTCTTTTAAGCTAGGTGCTCTTCCCACTCTATCCCTGGAGGGGCCACAGGCTATGTAATCACATATGTCTCGAGCATTACAAAGCTTAAAAAGATGAAGAGAGACTAATACCTGCCAAGTACAAAGTTACCTCAAACCTAACAAAGGGTACCAAGGGCCACACATTTACTTCTACCTATAATCTTCCCTCCAGTTTCTTCTGTCTTCATGGGTGGAAGGAAAGCTGCGTGACCACGGTAAGCCCACACCTAAAAGCAGTACACACCAAGGTGATGAAATGCATTCAAGTAGCACAGTGGCCCTTTGACACTAGCGTTACCAGGTGGTCACTTCCAGGCTGCTGAGCGGACTGACATGCTTGGGCAGCCTCTCCGATGCGGTGGGGGAGCCCATGCACAGAGAGCTCCGCGTGTTTCTCCACGGAAATGCCAGATAAAGGACAAACTCCTGGAACAGCGATCAGAGGGAATAGGCTATTTTTAACGGAAACTTCCACCCCCGCTTCCCCCAAGGCCCCCGTACTACCCGCACCTTGCCCGTGCCAAAGCGCAACACCGGGAGCCGGGCCTGACTGGCCCCGCACGCCCGTGGCGTGCCCAGGCTGCCGGCGAGGGCCCGGGCGCCCTGCCCAGCCGGCCAGAGCCCCCCCGGGCTGGGCCCAAACGCGCGCACCCGGCCCGGGGCGGGCCCGGATGGGCCTCAGGGCGCCGGGCGGGAAGCGGCCCCTCGCGGGGACCCGCTCAGGCACGAAGCGGGGGCGGCAGCGCCCCGCAACGCTGCGGGGGCCCCCGTGCGGCCCTTCCCGCCCCGGCGGGGCCCCCGCGACCGCCCCAGGCAGCCGCTCCAGGCCGCGGCCCGGCCCCCAGCTCCCGCACCACGCGCGACCGCCCCCTCCCCGGCTCGGCCCGGCCGCGGGGGGCTCAGCAGCGGGGCAGGACCCCCGCAGCGCCGAGGAGGGGGGCGGGAGAGCCCCAGGGAGCCATTTCCGGGGCTACAGCGACAAGGGCGGGGGCAGCTGCAGGGCGGCACCCGCAGCGCGTCCCGCCGCGCCAGGCCGGCGGGGCCTGCGGGCAAGGAAGGGCGGGAGGGCGGCCCCACCTGACAGCCCGCACGGAGCGGCCGGGGCCGCTCCCCCGCCGGACGGCGGCTTCACCTACCCGCCGGCGAAGAGGTGCACCAGGGTGTCTCTCTGGCTCATTCTCGCCGCCTGCAGCCGGGGGGCGGGAGGAGAGGCTGCCGGGCGCCGCCGCCCCGCGCTCGGCCGGGCCGCTGCTCCCAGCGCTCCGCATAAATACGCACCGCGGCCGCGCGGCGTCCTGCGGCGGGGGGCGGGCCGGGGCGGGGCGGGCCCAGCTTCGCCCCGCCTCCCGCTCGGAGCCGCTGCGGCGAGCGCCGGGCCCTCCTCATGAATATTAACGAGCCCCCAAGTAAACAGAGGCCGCCATTGGCTGGGGGGCGACGTCACCGCCGCGCTCCGCCTCATAAGCTGTGCGGGGGGGCCGCTGCTGGCCGCCTTGCGGGCGCGCCCGAGCCGTCAGCGCCTCCGAGGAGGCGCGATCCCCCTTCTAGCGGGCTGGGTGCGCGGCTCCCTCAGCCTCGCAGCGCCTGGCCGCACCCGAGGGAAGGTGACACCCCACGGCCTCCGAAAATAGGGGAAGAGGGAGGTGAAAAAGGACCCCGTGCTCTCGGCGCCCCAAAGCGGCGGCGTTAGCAAGGCGGGTAGTGGCCTTGGCTTTGGTTTCCGCTTGGCCGTGTGTTAGCAGTCATACCGTCAGCTACTGAAGCAATGCATCTCCCAGAAGAGGCACCCAAATGCTGGTTCCTCGGGAGTGTTTCTGAAGTATTATGACTCATTGGATCACTCTTCATTTTCTTCCAAAATACATGGGTAAGGGACAGTAAATAATATTATCCAATAAAATTCTCAATTCCAGGTATAAAACTGTTGTCTAAGTTATCACTTTGAAAATCCAAGCACCTAAAGGCAAGTAAATTACTAGCTAAGCTCTTTGTGAACGTCCACATAATAAATGCAAAATTCTTCCAAAAGAGGAGGAGCCATTTTATAATAACACAATGATTTCTAATATCTTTAACAAAGCAAGCATGCGTTTTGAAGCAGTCATTTCTTAAAACAAAACCACCTCCTCTGAGAAGGCGAGCTGATGCGGAAGACACAAATAAGCTAGAAAAGTAATGTGAAATTTTTCAAGAGTGGTTAAGAGTTGAGGAGGATGTTGGGTGGGAGAAGGCTTAGGGAAATGCGAGGTGTGGATATGCTGGAGGAAAAAGTGGTTACATTGAACTAAAACAAGTAAAATTAGGAGAATGGTTTTGCAGCTGGTGTTTTGCATTGCTGCTCTACACAGCATGTAGTTGAAACTAGTGAACAAATGAGTGAGCAGTGCTGCAGAAGCCTGTAGTATACATAGATAAGACATGTTACATGAGGCATGTTAAACTTAACATTCAAAAAGTGAGAAAGAATTGTGTAGCTTGCCACAAGATGTCAGACAGGAAAGAGTAAATATATTCAGATTAGTTAAAACAGATAAATTATTTTGAGAGTACTGCAAAACCCTACTGGTGATTTAATTAAATACTGCATGAAAGATGAAAGTTCATATGCCAAATACTTAGTTTGAGGTCATGAGTCCAAATTTTTTCCAATTCCCTTAGTAGCTTACGAGGGAACAGAAGATGGGTTTTCTGCAGGCCATGTGATGCCATCCAGTGAGCGCATGTCCCAGTAAACTCAAAAGAAGATTAAATACCAGACAAAGACTCTGCTTTATTCTGTCTCTGTATAGGTGAACTCCAAATCTGGGAGCTATTAACGGGCACTTATGGCTTGCACTGTGGCAAATGAAAAACTGTAATGTGATGATTTTTATGAACACTAATTGAATAGTAAGAATAAGTAGAGCTATTGAAACATTTTATTTACATTTTTAGGTACTTTGTCATTTTAAAAAAAAAGATACATTTTTAAAGAAACTCTAGATGTTCCATTGAAACATTTAAAAGGCCTGAACTGAAATATTTTTCATTTTTACTTGGTGTCTGAAGCACTCTGATTTTGCATCCTTTCTTGAGACCTGTCTCTAACACTACTTTTTCTTCTATTCTCCTTGCTAGGCTGGACTGCATATCCCATAATGTTTGATGGATATGGAATGCTACAGTGCATTTCCCCTTTTATCCATCAGTGAGAGGTAAGTGCGGAGAGGAAATGCCACCTGGGATCACACTTGAGAGCCCAGAGCATAAATTAAAGCATCCAAATTGCATGAGGTCCCATTTTCAAAAGATCTTACTTATCTGAGTCTTTGTAAGATTCTTCCATAATTTTATTGCAAAACCTGAGTAACTCTTCTACTGAATACTCTGTCATTTTTACTTCTTGATTGTTTAGAAATAAAATTTTTTTAAAACGTTCTACTGGATTTTGGACTTACTTTTTTTGTCTGCTCAGTGCAACTAAGGTGTGTAATAGGACTCAACAAAGTTGAAATAAGGAGAAAAAGTGTGACAAATTAAGCCCTCATTTCTATGTTTTCTAGTTCTGAATTTTTCTTAGGATACCAACCACATAGCATGTGCGGCACTTTTTCTCTTGTAGTCTTTGAACAGAAAACATCCTTTCTTAAATTTTGTCAATGGCTTTCTGTGTAGAAAAGAACAATAGAAATGCTACCCTACCTTTCCTGATACAGCTTTTTTTTTTTTTTTTTTTTTTCCCAGCTCTTTTATTGGAGCTTAAAGTGGGATAATGTATTTTGCCCATGCAGCAGAATTTCTGCTGCTATTTTTCAATTAGGTTTCTAAAAATTGTATTTGCCTTTCTATTTGGAACTACCATGTTGGATTATTGCTCTTACTATTAGAGCTATAATGACTCTCTATTTTTCTAATATTTTTATGATTGCATTACTTAAGTTTAAAATACGCAGGAAATGAGATACTAACTCCACATTTGAAACACAGATTTAGTGTAGTCATGGCCTTGTTTACCCTTTAGTGTTCTTTAAACAGGCACTTGCTATCTTTTGCCAGTGCCAAGGTTAACCCTCATAAAACAATTGAAAACAATTCCCCTGTGAAATATTTGCACTAAGCAATCTGTTTTAAGATACTTAACATTCTTCGATGATCTGTTTATCTGATACATTATTCCCTTTCCTGACCAAACTCACAGAAATATATTTTCTCCCTTCAAGAAATGTGAAAACAAGGTTTATTTGGTTGGGAATTTTGATTCTTAGCCATTTTAATTCACTTTTTATTAAATTCTTCTGCTGTGGAATAAAATTATTTATTGATATTATGTTGTAATGGATATATGTATTACATGCTTATGTGGAGAGAGGGAAATTTGTATCCCAGGAGGGCTCAAAAAGTAGGTAGGATCCTTCAGTTTCTGACAAATTCCTCAAGTTGGTGTGAATGGGAAAAAACCCCAAAAAAACCCTTTCATGTTGATGAGTGGAGAACTGAGGTTGAGGAACAGAAGAGAGTGACACATAGCTCACCTAAGGCCCTGGCTCAGGGAATACCATGTGAATAAAGCATGCTGTGTATGGGCTCTGCTGCTCCTGAGAGCCAGAGGCCAGCGACACTTTGAAGGCCTCATGAAGCACAACTTGCTGTTATCAACTTGCTGGCCCTGAGGTGCTGAGTAGTGAGCTGGAATAAACCAACTTCCCATTAGGGAACCCTCCCATCTGAACTTTTGTAATGTCCTCCTCTCACGGACGACATTAGAGAAGGAGGCTGTGACTGAAGTGTCCACTGCTTTCAGCAGTAATATTATTAGGAATGTTATTTCTGATGTATTTATTCTTCATCTGAATATAACAGATTTAAATTTCAGTCAGTCATGTATAGCATTTCTGGGCCCAGAGTTATTCTCCTTCTTTTCACTATAACATACATAGCAGGCACGTCCAAAGGTATTCCCCAGCACCTTTCTTAGCTACTTGCCTCCTCCAACTACTCTTTAAATCAGCTAGGCAAAGCAAAATGCATCTTGTAGAATGAGAGTATGTATGAGTGAGAACTAAGATGGGCTTGAAGGGTCATACCTGTTCAAGTCTATTTTCACTGCCTCGTTGGTGAAAATAACAGAGAATTTGTCATCTTGGACAGCGTTTGTGCAAGTTAGGAATGGATTTTTCAACCAGATGAGTTTCCAGTGGTCCCTTGAGCAGATGGGGTCTCTTCATGTTTATCACCTGCATGTTTGACAGCTACCTTTCTGTTTTAGTGTCAATTCATTTCCAGTGAATAGTAGTCAGCTGTGAAGATTGCAAAGCACAAGGTAAGGATTGCAAAATAGATTAATTACACGAAAATGAAAGACAAGAATTGTTTCAAGAGTTTTCCACTGAGTTTTTTTTGAGCAGTAGGCATGTTTTCGTCAACCACAAAGGATTTATCAGTTTTGTATCAGAACTTAAATTTTGACTAATTCCTTTGTGGAAGAAGGGTCCACCCTAAGCTAAGTGTAAACTTGGAGCCTTTAGAGTGTGATCAAAGAGAAGAGAGAGTTGCAGGAGACTGTTTAGCAAGTAAGGTTTCAGACTATAGATGGTTCTGTGTGGTAAAATACTAAACAGCAGAAGTTAGTTAAGACCCTAATGAGGAAGCTGGTAGGGGAAACAAAAGTGGGAACGGCTAAAGGTACCTGGTACTGCAAGGTCAGGTGCAGCTCAGATGAGGCCTTCTTACAAGTACACTAAGCCTGAGGACTTGGCAGCGGCAAAGTGTGAGTGGGGTGTTATTCTAAGGGGGAGAGTAGTGGGCTGGTCTCTATTAACAGGTGACACAAGGAAGTCAGAAATGTGATTTTTAGATTACAACTTTTGTGTTTGGAAAAGGAGCAGTGGGCAACTAAGGCTTCCTGTTTTCGTATCCTTTTCTGTGTTCTATGAAGTGTGTTTTTAAAAGTTATTTGATTTAACACTTGTGAACGAAGTAGAGCTCATTAAACAGCCAGCATTAGTTTCCATATATGTCTGGCTGAGAAATGAGGCTTGACCTGGTATTTATTAATGACGCTAAGAAATTGAACCGCTTCATTACAGATAATGAAGACATGGATAGAAGGGTTAGATTTAGATGTAAAGTAAGCCTCTGGGCAGAAACTGTATGGGTTTCTTTAGTATGTGGTATGTGAAATTGAGAGTTTGTCTTTCTCTTTTACATACCGTTTTCCTGATGTTTCATCCAGTGTGTTTCCATAAACTGTTCAAAATGGGGGGATGTGATGGTTGTGCTTTCACATACAGTGTTCTTTTTCTCTCTGCTAATGTGTTCAGAGAGCTTTTCAATGAAGGGAAAAGAACTTTAAACATATAAACCACAAAATCTTAAGTTTGTCCTATAAATAACTCATTTTCTGACTTGTGAGACTTAGACTGGAGTGATAAATACCATCAGCATAAATGATGAGGTTATGTTTCTTGTTGCCAGAAGTTGGGCATATTTTAAGTTGTCAATCTGGAATCATGGCAAGGCATTCAAAGGAATGTTTTTTAGCTCATAGGGTGTATTGATTCTGAAAGTGTACGCAATGCATGTGTTTGTGCCTCTCTTTTTTGAAGTAGAAGTGAGTTTGTGTAATGGTGTAACGTACAATAGCTGGAGGATGTATACTCCATACTAGCGAAAACTGATCACTTAATGCTGAGAAATTAAAGTGTTGTGATTTTATTAATACTCTTCAATCAATCTGTATATGAATATATTTTTAACTCTATTTCACAAATAAGCAGAATGAGACAAGTCAGATGTTTAACTGAAACCATTGGATAGATCACCGATGGATTTAGAAATAACCTTTTGATCAAGAAAGCCAGCAGGGAGACTGTGATAAACAAATTTCTCTATACTTTGTGTAGGCCTTCTTTTTCTTGAGAATGGAGCAACCTTTGTTCCTTCGACACCTACATTTGTATGTCTATTGCTCAGTGGCTTGTTTATCTGAAGTTTGTAGCTTACAGAATCTCTTTGGAAATATCCAGAAGATAAAGCAGGAGGGGACAGGGAAAAAGAAAAATAAATAGGGAAAGAAGAGAGGAGCAGCTGATCTTTAAAAAAGGGGTGGGGATATCAATAATATGAAAATGAGGACTGGGAGAGTGGTATATGTAAGGCTGAGAAGAGAAAGCAGGATGATGTACAAACAAAGAGTGAAGACAGGATAGGTCATATCAATAGCTGGAGGTACTTCTTAGGGAGGGTATAAGCCCTGTGTTGAAAATAGGATTCTAGAATTGGGCCATCTAGATACTTACTGGAGATACAAGGAAGTAGTTCATTCTATTGTACTTGGCCCTTGTAAGACCTGTGGAGAACACTTTGCATGACTTAGGCCATAGGGTTTTAAGACAGGTGTATTCAAACTGAATCAGGTGTACAGAAGAGCTATTCAGGTTATCTGGAAAATGGATGGCTTATCATATCAGAGAACACTTAAAAGACTTGGTTTGTTTAGACTGGGTAAATAAAATCTAAGACAAGATATGATTGCTGCCTATAAATACATCAAGGGAATAAAGTACAGGGACCAGAAAAGGAAAATACTACATAAATAAAAGTAAATATTAGCAGGGCTACCAGAGGTCATGAGTAAATTCAGGTTGAGAAGTAGTGAGAGTCAGTGATGTGGTTTTCTGCAGCACCTGAAGCCTAGCATGGAAGATCTGAAGTACTGTATGCACCCTATTCTCAAGTTGTGAGAAGATGGGTAGGTTACCCTGTTAAGGCATCCCTCTTTTGAAAGATGTGAATTCATCATGCAGTTCTGTTTCAGCCCATTTCTAAAGCATGGACTTCTGTCCTTAGCCTAATTTGAGAGCAGTGTGTAAACAATGTCCCATGGATTGGAAATTAGTTTCCTGATGTGAAAATTTTCAGAGATTTGAGAAATGTACTAACTCTTAAATAGGATGATGCAGAACCTCTGCAGTTTTCGTTGAAAGGCAGGAGGAAGAACAACTCATTTAGAAAAGGTGGATGTGTGACCGCATAGGTTTCACATAGTTGGAGTAGGCAAAACCAGGGAGCTTAGTAATAGTGTGATTAGTAACTGCAGCTCACTGTTGTGTTTGTTGGAAGAGGCTGGGTGTAAGTGGAGAGGAGAATCACAGCAGCACATGTTGGTCTCTGTGGTGTGCTGACTTCTGTGGGTTTAATGTAAGCAGCCTGATCTGGATGACTGAGCAAATCCAACCATCTTAGATGTGCATGAAGGCTATAGAAGTGTTTTTAGGCCACTAGCAGTTGCCTAGGGACTCGGCCACCTTGCTGCTCTCACTTGACAAATGTGGCTTAATAATTAATTTCCATCTGGAGATGTTACTTCTCTAGCTTGTCTGAGCGTGGAAAAGGAATTTGCTGACTCAGGTGTACATTAGGGAGCTAAGCTTCATTATTGCTAATGAACCAATTAAGGAAGTATTGTAAGGAGACTTTGCTTTTTTCAAGAGATAATACATTTGGAGTTTTGGTACGTAACTGCACAGTATAGTTTTTGTTTCCTGGGTTGTACCCTGGATATTATGCATGTGACACAAAGCTCTGTTAGAGCTTCAATTTTGAAGTGTAGCAGCCATAACTAAAATGAAAACTGTTAGATTAGCTGCTGCTGCAAATGATGTTGAGCATTTTTAATAGCTTGTTTATCTTCATGAGGCAAATACTGTTTCAAATTTTATTTTCAATATATGAAGTCTTCATTATTTTCTGTAGGTTATGGAAACTGTCATGTTCCAGATTCTTCTGACAGTGTCTTAATTTATTTCCTGATTATTTTTTTTTTTTTTAAGGTTGATAGGTTATCAGGTTGTAATTGATTTTCTGCCCATGAACAACCTGTGGGAGTGATTCCTTTGCCTAGAAAAGACACACAAAATGAAGAGGATCTACCTGCAGTGTAAGCAATGGCAGTTTAAAAGATGTTTAACAGTGCAGAAAAGGAAATTTACAAGTTGATCTATTTTATTCAAGACTTCGTGGAATACTGATTTTCTTGACTTTTGAGAACATCTTAACACGATTATGATGAGCAATTAATGGTAGCTTTGGGATAAGGCATAGGGTCAAACAGATTAAATCTTCACTTTTTCTGGAGTTTATGTAGCGCACATAGGCTCATGCAAGTTTTGGGGATACAGCACAGCCCCAGACACAAAGCCCAAATAACTCTTCCTTTCTCAGAGCTGCTACTTCCTCTCCTGTGGAGCACAAACCCACTTTTTTTTTTTTTTTAACCTGTTCTCTAATCAAACACAATCTAATAAAATGAATGATCTTCCCCTAGTTCCTTAAAAACATTCTGAAAAATCTTTTGCACACTTTTTGTATGTTTAGACACAATGAGCCTCAAGTAGTTTCACTCCTATTATGTTGTATGGCCCTTAGATTTGGTGAAATTGCAGCTTGGATGAATTTGGTCTTATCAGCCTGGTGGAAACAAAAGTGGTTTTTGTGATGTGATACCAGTGAGACCTGATGAAGATGGTTTTGACAAATTCATCTTTCAGGTCTTGGCTGATTTAGAGTTAGGTTGTTAGTGACTGGTTGGAAGAACGATATTTATTTTTTATTTATGACATAAAGTGATGAGGAAATTTCAGTGCTTATCTTGATTTCATGATAAAACATATGTCTAACAGGATGTATTTCTCCCCATAAATGAAGTAGAAATTCTGTATAACCTAGTGTGATTGGTGATCTACATTCCAAACCCCCTGTTTTTAATCATACTATGAAATTTTCCATCTCTCTGTTTTTAAAAATAATCTTTTAAATTTCCATCTCTCAAAAGACAAGAATTTCTGGCTAAGAATGTACTCCTTATTCTTTCTCACAATGTTCTTCCAGTTATATTTGAGTCTTATCTAATCTTAGTTTGCCATGTGAGGAAAGCAGCCATCTATTACATGTTCACAAAGCCAAGTCTGTGTGTGATTATGTAATACACATGTGCTTCAAGTATCTCTAAACAGAATTTAAAAGTTCCTAAATCCAGCTGTGTAGTACAGTACTGACTTTGTTTCTTGTTGTCCTTCAAGTTCTGAGTACAGATCAGTAGAAGCTGGTTTACTTGTGCTCTAGTCTGGATAAAACAAGTAACAGACAAGGTCGAAATTCTGAGATGCTGGGCCACATTTTTATATGAAATGGAGTTTGATGGGGGGGTTGCTGTGTAACTTGAGGCTTATGTCTTTCTTCCGTTAGAGTAGATGTTTTGAATTTTTTTTTATAAGTTACTAACAGTTACTATAAATCAAGCTCTAATTACTAGCCACCACCTGCAAAGAAAGGAAGGGACAGCCCCGCTGTAATAATGGCACAGACTTAATGAAGAGAGTGGGTGAGATGAGCTTCCTTTAGAGGTGGGAAAGAATGTCAGAGAGAAAAGACTGAAGTTTGGAGAAGCTAGTATGAGTTTGAGTTTTCAGCAGTAGGTCATAGAAGAGATGGCATGGATCCAGCTGTAGGAAATACCCACCACCCACCCATGGGTCCAAAAGCCTTATCTAAGCTTAGATCTGGGCCTTCAATCCTGGCCTGAGCTATATCACAGATGTACCTGGTCCTGTTCAAGAATTATTGTTTGTATTTCCCAGTTTGACCTTGGATCTGACTTGTTACCTTGCTTTTGCCTGATGATCACTGGATTGTTGACAGGACCTGTTGTCATCATCCACCCTGGGTGCTGTGGGACTGTGCCCTGTGGGCGAGGTCACTGCCCAGCTGGTGTTGTAGCCATCCTTGGCTCTGCCTAGCCTCCCCTTAGGGAGCAGCCCAGCTCCTACTGCTCCATCCTGCTGTCCTTCACAGTCTTTTACTGATTTTTATGGTGTCAATAATAAGAATACTCCATGAAAGTCATCGTTCTGGATGTTAGGATCATCTTCAGAAATGGATATGGCCTGTTCTGATGTGTAGAGGATGGAGGGGGGAAGCATACAACTTTGTTCAGGTAGCTGTCAAATTTGTGTGTAGACCCTGTATCTGCTGGATGGTGCTGGAGACTTTAACAGTGAATTCTCATTTTGACACTCTGAGATAAATGTTAATAATAAAATGACAGTTTGTATTTTAACAGTGTGTAAAGATCTTTTTTGAACGGCTTGATCTTCTAGTTAGTTTTTTTAAGGAACAATCACTGAATGACAATACCCAGGTAGTTGATTTTCTTCTTTCAAAACTGAATTCATAGTGTTTAGATGAAAAGTTATTGTCCATTCTGCAACAATTATTCCCAGAACAGTAAGCTAATGGTGAATTGGATCTAAGATTATGTTGGCTTCCTTAAGGTAAACATACACTTTAAGAATGTATTGTTCTCAGAGCCTGGCAAGTAACAAGGAATTTATCACAATAACACTAATTACCTGTTCTTTAAAAAAACCCATAGAAACAAACCCTCTAGGTTATAATCCAACTCCCCTACAATTATCAGACTCAGACCCTATAAAAAGCTACTGATGTAACCCTTATAAAGTGTAGGTTCAAATCGCCTTCGAAATATATGTGTGAAAAGCAATTCAAAATATACCCGTGAGCATTACAAGAAAAAATGTGTGCGGCATACAGGAAACAGTCATTCCATATTATGCAAGAGACTTACTGAAACTAATTGCAGTGATAAATTTAAATTGTTTGGGGGGGTGGAGGGTGGGAATCCTGAGAGCTGAACATATGTTAAATGTTAAAGTGAAACTTTCAATTTCATCTAACTTATATTTAGTGTGAACAGATGGGATTTTTGTTTCCTAATTCTGTGAGTTGCCTTTAAGAATTCCATCCTAGAGCAAGTCTAAGACACTTTATTTTTTTTTTCTGTGACTTAGTCACATATTAGAAAGGACTAGAGATTTGAGGATATACTAATAATTTTCCTTTAAGAATTTTACAGAACAGCAAATAATTTGTGCTATGCATGGGCAACTTTCTTCTATAAACATAATGAAAAACCATAGAAAATAACTGATGAAAACTGCTGGAATGCCAGTGTATGAAGATGATAAACATGATTTTTCTATTTCTTTTAAAAGATGGCATATAGAAGAATTAACAAAGGGTTGTTGGTACATCATGGCAAATATTAACATATACTCATTGAAAACTCTTCTATTCTGCACTTTTTGCATGCTCCTGCTTGTAGTTATTAGTGAGATTTTCTAAAAGGAGGAACTGTGTTTTCAAAATCGATGACAAATATATCCTGAAACCTTTATATACAAAGAATTTTCCAGCACTGCCAGCTACTGATGTCATTTTAGAAACATACTTAGTTTTACTTGTGATATCAGAATGGGTTGCTGTGGAAGTTTATTTTCAATCTCAGCCTAGTTCTGGAGATAAATAGAAGAATTACTTAGATCAAATTTTCTCTTCATTTTTGTCACTGCTTAGAAGAAACAAAATTATTGCTTGATCAGTATGTTGCTCATATATCTTTAAACAATACCAGTGTATAATGCTGCTAAGGAGCATGTACTATGATGTCAACAATATACAATTAGGCAGCAATCTGTAAAAAAAGCTTTTAGGTGATCAGAAGACAGGCTTATGTTTCACCATGTCAGATAAGCATATCCACTGTTTTGACTATGACTTCCAAGAACTTCAATAGATGGAATTTAAGTTGCAGTCTTAATAGAGGCTTGACTTAATTGACTTTATAATCTTTGGGCAAGCACTAAACATCACAGATTTTGGCTATGCTAGATGACTTCTCACACTGCATTAGAGGTGATGCATGCGTATGTGAGGGAAATACTTCAGTTTGAATAAAACTGAGTAGTCCTCAAACAACGTGACACTTCCAATTCCTCAGACTCTGCATAGGACCTAATTCACACTGCAAGTAATCAGTTACAGTTCAGTGCTGGCTAATCTTCAACTGAAATCAATAAATCAGCCTGGACAGGGAGAGATTAGGCAAGTCAGAAACATGTACTGTGATGTTTGTTTTTGTAGTCTTTTTGAGAGGTCAGATAATGGAGACATCAATTAAAGGCAAGATAAACATCAGGTTTCTTCCAGTGCAATAGTCTTTTCCTTTCTTAAATGGGAGTGTGAATTTAGCTTTAGAGCAAGCTGCCAAATCATTAGTTATGTTTATATACAATATATCAGACATGGCCAGTGAAAACTTAAGTGTTCAGACTTGTTTTTTAGAAAGCAGAGTGTACATTTTGAGTTAAAGCATCAATGTTCAAACCTGTTGTAGAGAAAGCAGTGGGTTTTTTAACCTCATTCACTTTCCAGCATTTGTTCCAATTATATCAGCATGACTTCAACATTTAGAATGAAAGTTGTTTGTGATGCATGTATGTGTGAAGGAAACGCTTCAATGTGATTAAAACTGAGCAAACCACAAACAATATGCCACTTCCAGTTCCTCAGGCTCTAAATGGAACCAAAGTGTGCTATCTCCTAAATGTCTTTTTCAGCAATGATAATTTCTTCTATGGGGTGAAGTGACAATATTTATCCATTGAACTTTATTATCCAGGCTGTTTCATGTAAATATCCTTTTTCTCCTCTACTGCTTTGTAATCCAACAGATTTGGTAAATACCATGGTTTCATCTTCCTTGGATGTGGTTTTGTTGTATGTATCGGGTTTTTTCAGAGGAAAGGGGATATTTTGGTTCACAGCCTTGTTTTCTAGGCCCCAAACAATGATGCCTCCGGTAGTCAGAGGTGCTATCACTGAGGCTGTTGTTGAACAGATGAAATGTATGCTGAATCAGAATGTCCATTGAGAAGTGGTTTGGCAGTGAGTTTGTCCTCAAATCTAGAAAGTAGGTTGGCTGCTCTGATTCTAACAGTCTGTAGTTTTGGGCTTGTGGAGGGGAGAGAAGTATAGGAGGGACTTTATGGGGTTGTGTTTGCTCCATGACAGATGCAGTCATTTGTCCATAGCTAAGAAAAATTACAGGCATCTCATTAGAAAAGTGAGCCCAGTGCAACACTCTCTGGTAGTTGATGATGATTTCTGACATTGTTTTTGATACTGCTCAATTATTATGCAGGAGGGCATGGCCAGCTGTGAGACAGATGGAACCACATATGTTTCCACACCCAAGAGAGAGGTTTGTGTACAGACCTACAGTCAGGAATAAGGCTGAGTGAATGATACCAAAGGTTATTCATACAGCGATGTCTGGATTTGTAGATAAATTCACTTGGATTGTATGGGTGATTGGTTGGATTTGTGTTAGCTTTCTGGCTATAATAGAGGTTTTCTTGTATTGAAATCTATGAAGTAGTAAATAGTGAAGAAGTACTTGGAGATTTTTCTGGCCAGCAGTCTGAATTCAAGAATATTGTATGACTTGTGCATGTGGTCTCTTTCGTACACTGGGGTCCTTCTCCCCCAAACCAATAGCACCTTGCCGCCGCCGCCACCACCACCTAGAAAAGTCTAGTGTGAAGAGGTGCCGTGTTCTTTTCCTCTTGCTGCAGCACTGAGAAGCACTGTAAAATGAGACCTGGTGCTGTGCTGAGCCTTCAGGATTGGCTGAATGTGAGGATGAATTCATTGTTTATTTGTGAGGCCTCCTCTTCTCCCCTTGAGAGAGCAGAGAAGAGTTGCAGAGGCAGGAAAGCAGAGAACAGTCACCAGACAGGCTCCTGTTTGCTTGCTGTAGCCTCAAGTAGAGGGAATACGTTTTATTCAACAGTGATCTGATTCCAGCCAGCAGTATCCCTGGGCACTGGTCAGGGCTATAAACAGGGAGATCAGGGGATGCCTATTACCCAGGACAGTTAGAGTACATGCCGTCTCATAACTAACATGTGTGAAAGGAGTGCTGTCTTCAGTGTGAGTTAAAGGAGATTTTTTTTTTAAAAGTAAGTATTCAGATCATTATTCTGTTTATAACTTCCTCCTTGAATCTTTTGCCTTTTGGAGACAATGGGACTAAAAAGATTTTTCCATGTTTCAGCCTTATTAACAGCCTCTTAAGCCAACATAAAATTGGAACAGTTTTCCCAGAGTGCATACAGCTAGGGACTGTCAAGGGCTGAGTGAATGCACCAAAGGTAATTTGCAGATAGGTACCTGAATCTTCCTAACAAATCCCCCTCCCCTGTTACAGCCAGCCTAAGGTACCAGACTACTGTATCTTCCTATTGTAACTAAGAAAAATCACTGCTGGGATTAAAGCAAGCACAGAAAATTTCAGATGAGGGAGAAGACAGTAAAGTTTAGAAAGCCAAATGTTGTCAGTAATCATAATTGTAAAACTTCCATTCCTAGGCTATTTATTTATTTCCAGAGTTACTTTTGAAAAGAATGTAACATCTGAGGACAGATGTTTTATATCTGTTCTACTTCATCTTAGAACAGCTGACATGTATATGATCTATGACTTGGTTTTATTTTTCTATTATGTATCACATGCATTTCCTTGAATAGATGTTCATTTTTAGAAATACTAAAATATCTTCAATCTGAAATTGAAAAACTACAGATAACTAGCACTGCTAAAAAGCAGGCCCTATTGTCTTGGCTAAGACTACTCTGCAAGGGAAAGATATTAATGCCATCAACAAAAGTAATTCTTGAAAGTAGGGATCCTATAGGATGAGGGATTCTGCTTGTATTGTGAAAGATCTTCAAGAAAATTTACTGGCCAGATAAGAGGTTGAAAATGATTTGAGACGGGCTGCAAATATTAGCATACCTAGCCTTCTAGTGAGCTGTTGAAAAGTAGAGGCACAATTCGGGAAGATGAACTAGGTAATGGTGTTCCAGTTTAGCTGTGTACTTCTTTCCAGCCACAGCCCTACTAGAAATAACAACCAATGAACAAATATGTGAATACAGATTCTGCTATGAGACATTACACACTGGGTGTGTTAGATGATTAGACTTCTATTGCAGTGTTGTCCTAAAGAACCAGCCAGCTAGATTTTTTTCACTGTATCCTTGTAACATAATTTATTAAGTACTTCTGAGAATAAATGACCATATATAATGCGGCATTACCCCTGTGGTAGATTAGCTCACCTGACTTTTATCAGTATGTGTTGAGCACTGTTTAAATTGCCTAATATTAGAGAGACACTTTAAGTTTTCTAGATACACGAAGTACTGCCTACTTCAGGAAGAGCTCGTAGAAAGGTACTTACCCAAAAGATATGATTCCCTTTACTCCAGCCTGTAACAGAAAAATAGGGATTTGAACACCTGATATTTTGGCACCTATCTCTATTCTTGCTTTCTAATGTTTTGGCTGCCTTTTTGTTACTTCTGTGGTCCTGCGGTAACAGTAGGGGCTAGAAGAGCTGTCATATTTGTTCCCACCTGGCCTTCCTGGTAGCCAAGGTGAGTAGCTGTTGCACTAGCAGCAAGTCCCCCTGCTTGGAGCCTCCCCAGAAGAAGAAAAGCAGAGCTACTAGATGCAGAGTAAGAAACATCTTCAAAATACTGAGCAATATATTTCAGCCTAAATGTATTGCAACAGATTTGCCACAATGTAATGGGAGTTTTTAATTGTGCTTAAGCATGTAGTTGAATTCAAGCAGCTTGGAGACTCGCAGTCAACAGCTATGTCATCTGCAGTACTCTCTGAATGCTTAACAGAAATATGTTCGACAGAACTATACTCTGAAGGCTAATTAAGTGATCAAACTTTGTAGAGGCAGTGGGAGAAACTAACTCTTTACTTCGGAAATTACTCCGTCCTTTTGTGAGTGTGCAGATGTTGACAGCAGAGAACTCCAGTAACACCAGTGTAGCATACTCCTGCATAACACTTCTCCATAGACTGGCTGCTTAGTTTGTTGCCACCCAGTTTCCAATATATGCACTATCACCCCACATAAAGTGTGAGGTAGCTCTTCAGTTTTTAATCACAGCTAACTAGGGCAAGGCCCAGAACAGAAACAAGCCTACGCAGTCTTCATGTTATGTACAGATGGAAAGATGTACTGTGGATAGTTAGTAAACTCTGGTAGCTGAGGGAACACCGCTGTGATTCATGTTAGAGCTTTCATTATACCGAAAAATGCTGCTGCTTCTCAATTGAGCTGAACCTTAGCTACTTTTCTGCCTGTTCCTAATGTGCTGGTGAGATGCTAAACCATCTTACTGAGTTAGAGGGACCTACATGAAACTGTTGGCATTGCCATAAAAGTCTTGCTCAGCAGCTTAACCCCAGGATCTTTAAAAGCAGGAGTGTCTGCGGTCAAGTGTGATGACATTCACCACAATTAGTCAAGTCAGTTATACCATTAGGGGTGAAGTATTCAAGGCTGATGAAAGGCTCTCAAATCACCATCAGAATTCCCAGTTATTAATCTTTAGTTACTGAGGGGTTATTCAAGAAACAAGGCCAAAGCAACCTCTGTACAATACTATGGTAGCAGCTCATTGTGGGCATCAGGGAATGCCTATAGAGGTAAAGCTTCCTTCCACTAGCAGTGCTTCAGATTAGCAGGTTGAAAGGATATTGCTAATCCTGTCAAATATTTAAGATGAACATCAGAAGAAAACAAGTGATAAACTTTAGAATAATTAAAACACCCAAAAAAGCATTTGTATATAAAATATACATTTGGCAAAGCATGTGAAATACTAACGATGCCATAGTGTAGTTTAGCTGAGCCATCCACCCTAAGACCAATTCTGCTGGACAAGACTTTGTGTCTGGTACTGCTGAAAACTTCTTGCTTCTGCTGGAATGACAGTGCAGGAAACTAAAAATCTATAGCTGGTCAAAGACAGACAGACTGCAGTGGCTGCCATAACCATATCCTATCATTTTCAGAAGCTGTAACATAAAAAAGATGAGAACATGATACTGAGAATTAGATGTTATGCAGATGTTAACCAGTTAACTTGTGGTTTTGCCATACAAAGAGCAAAGAAGTTACTAGGTCTTTTAAGAACTTCTAAATTTATAGAAAATTCAAAGAGAAGTGGGACAGCTAAGCTCAGGCCTGACACGCTGCCGTGTCCTCCTTGCTTGGCATTTACTCTCAGATAAAACCAGCTGGAGTAAAAAAAAAATCGTTCAGTGCTGAGTGCTTTCATGACCTGGAACTGGAACAGTTATAATTGACAATGGTTCGCTTTCTCATATTTGCCTTGGTAAGCAAAATCCTTTTCCTTTCAATGATGTTTTCAACTTATCTAGGTGTGTTTCTCTCATCAATATCAGTGGCTGTCTGCTGGAGCCCTTTGGACTCTGCACCACTCCTATTCATATGATGCTCTCACGTTCTTCCTGGAGGCAAAAATGCATGTTCATGCTGCTAGAGAGTGGAAACTTACTGATTGTACAGAGATTGGCAGGAGTGCTTGTTCCAGCCTCCTGACATGAGCAGAGAGACAGACTGCTTTTTCGTAAATGCTAAGCCGATAAAAGCCTTCCTACATCTGCACTGATGTTTCTTCTCTTCCTGTCTGTCCCTTCCTCTAAACTCACAAGTATGCAAAGCAAGAAAGCTTCTTGTTCCTGTATCTAGTCAGTGATGGAGGCAAAGTTTGGAGCAAATGGAATCCTGTTGTAATAACATTTCTGTTAGAGCCCCACAAGTGGAACTGCCTATAGCAAGTGCACAGATTATGTTTAATGTCTGACATATTCATTTACATTAACATATTATAGCAGAAGATAGAACTGTTCCTGTGGAGTCTCCAAATGAATTAGCAATATAAACTGGATTTCTAGTGCCTGGAGCTCTGTCCCTACTCCTTATTTTAACTCTATGCTAAGGACACTCCAGACCATGGAGAAAACTGCAGTGAAACTGTGAAGTGGCTGTTCTCTGCAGTTACAGTTCAATAACTGCATGAACTTTTGTTTTTACTGTAATATTAATTTACTGAAGTTATTGCCTGTAGTGGAAGTAGATACCTGTGTATTGCAAAAGCAGTATCAATGTGTGACTATATTGGAAGAGATTAGCTCAGTGTGTAGGATATTTTTCCCATTTTCCTTTTTAAAATTTTCCTACTGGTGAGTGTTAAGAAAGTGGTTCAAACACACCTGCTGTCACCAAAGCCGTAACTATGCAGATGCTTTTGGAGAAGGCTTGGTGAGTTATTCCAGAAGGTTCAGAGCAAAGGCAGCCAGTTTCTACCTTTGCTTCTATCGCGTGATGCCCTTTTTATGAAGTTCTATAAAACATGCATTTTGAATGGGACATACTATGAGCACTTACACAATTAGACTTGCACACTGATCATAAAGGTATGTCTCCAAACTTTTGTCAACATATCCAAGATTATCACAACCTAGTTGAAAAGCTAAACTTTTATTTTTGCAGGCTTGCATTTGCATCTGGTACGCCTGAATTTATGATATATATAAATCTAGCTTAACAAAGCCTTAGTGATCTGTATTTGTGCTATTAAAACTGCCAGTCTGATATTTGGAAATTTAAATCTAAAAGCAGATATTCTTATTATAGTTTTTACAGAATAGTAAGGAATATAAAGCGTTAAGTTCGAGTTTGGCTAAGTTGTTGTGCAGTACTGAATGTAAATACACTGTCAACAAGTCTCTGATGGGTAGGGAGAGGAGGATTAGTGCTGTACCATTAGTTATGTTGAGATATACTTTGAAGAATTAAGAATGTGAAAAACTATTTTTATCAGCAAAATCCATAAGGTTTAAGTTCAGTTAAAATGTTCTGCTTTCCCAAGGAATATTTAAAACACTATTAAACACAGGGACCCAGGTTGTACTTCCAAGAAGATAAGACAGATGAGCTAAGACTTCTCCCCTCCCTGTCTTTTTGTTCTCCTCCTTGGCTCCTGCCTGGCTGTGGTATGACTCACCAGCCATTCCGCATGGGGAGCATCTGTCCTGGAAGTGAGAAGAGGAAGGTGGGTGGCTGGAGACTCTGTGCCTACACTCGCCAGTCCATTTCTTCCTTGCTTTGGGGTAAGAGTGCACAGCAACATGGGAACAGTCACTGCGGGGTTCTGCTGGACAGGTGGAGTAGTTACATTTCAGTCCTGTAATAATTCAGGTAAAGAAGGTACCAAACTTGTTAGGTTTTTCAGCAGGACATTGATAAAAGATTGCTTTGCTCTTCCAGATTTTTTTCCCCACCCTTTTTCCTAACCTCACAGTCATTGCCATGATGTCACAGAGTATTTGTTATGTACTGTCTGTGCTGCAACACTTTTCTAAAAGTTAGTTTTTCTCTGCAAGTGCTACCTCTGCTGAGAACCCTAAGCCTTTATAGTCTGTAATCATTTCTAAGTGACAGAATTGCCAGACCCTGTGACAATGAAGAGGCTAGCCTGGCTAAATTTCGGTAGCCTCTGGTTATAACCTTTATAACATAAGCAGGGAGAGAGAAAATATCAAGTAGTGGAGGGACAGAAAGTCAGATATCTTGAATCCCAAAACACTGTGTTATTGATTAGGTTCTTTTTTCATGAGCATTGAGTACTTTCACTTTCTTTCAGTGGTTTATTTTTTGTTGGCAAGTGATTCTTGAATTGTTTGCTTTTTATGTGAGATTTTTTAAAAAATGGAAAACAGTGGAAGAACTTAAAAATTTTAAAACAAAGACTTGTTTTATGGAGCGGTGGCCAATATGAGAGATTATATATTGAAGTGTTTCGCTTAGCTGAAAATGCTGAAAACAAGAGAAACTCAGAGAATATGGAGAACCCTTCAATGCAATGAGTGGCTAGAGGCCTTGCTTTGGTTAGCTGTTTGATTTTCAAGAATAAAAAGGAATTTATGGAGAACTATAATGCTATGGAGATAGTTGTCTGAGTTTTGGATTTGCTAATACTAGCAGCCTGCTGATATCCTTGAGAGGAAAATCCTTGGTAGCAGTGCAAAACAAGCCCAGTGCTTTCATTTGCATTGGCAAAAGCTCTGCTGAAAATATGACTGGGGTGAATAAAAGAGGAGAGAGAAAGAGTTGTTGTATGGTCTGCATAGAAAAATAACAGAGATGAAGGACGCAGTGTTCTGAATCTGATATGGATGAAGTTAAGATCAAAATTGAGCACTTAAATTTGATTGTCCTGTGGTGTGATGGGTTCCCTCAGGAGTTTGACTGCATCTTTATGTAAAGTTTGTATTTCATTCTGAAGTTGGATTGTACGTTTCTCATCAGGAGATAGATCTTTGAGCTTATCTAGGAGAAGCACATAGAGGTTATGGGGAATAATCAGTTCTTCAAAAATTGTAAAATGGAAATCCAGAAGTCTGCATTTAGGCCAGAAATAATATTAAAGCCATGATGTAGGCTTCCCTTACTTATAACACATGGCCGGATTTGGATTTGGCCTTTGTGTTCTGCCTTCTATCCGACATGCAACAGCTCTGTGTCGACAACTCATGATAAGGGAAAGCAGAACTTGTACTGGAAACATTCTCAGTCAGTTATCAAAGTCCTTGCAGCTTCCCGTCAAAACAAGCAAATCCACAACAACAAGTATTGGACATGGTAGTTGATCCTGAATGTTTAAAAAACAACCAGCATAGAGACACCCACATAATCACTTTGGCTGATGATAGCTGTTATTTCATTGTAATGTGCATTTCCCCCCTTCCACCTGTTTCACTTCCTTGTCTTCCATCTTGCTTTCAAGTTACTATCTGCCAAGCTTTGAATTGTGCTTACCAACTCCCTTTGAACCCACCTTCAGCTGGAAGCAGGCCCAACCTGTGGTAGAAAGGGCCTAAAACTAATTTGTTGTAGCAGAGATGTGTTTGACTAGAAGCAAACAAGGACATGCTTTATTAAGCGTTAGGCTTTCATGCTGCCTTCCAGCAAGGCAGAGCTGAAAACTGTAGCCCTTTTAAAAGCAGTAATACAATTATGGTTTTTTATAAATGCTTTAAACAGCCAGTTCTGTTATTAGCAGCAGAGCTGGGGAAGGCACTGTGGAATCACAAGATGGTACGTTTCAAGGCTCCTCAACACTGGCATGAGTAAAACAACCAGAAACATCACCACCCCTGAGACTGGTAAGGCACATATTGGACAGATAGCTACAAAAGCATTGTAAAAGTGCCTTCTAGCTACTAAATATGTATCGGGTAACTAAAAATTTACTACTATTATACTATTGCTACCATGACCACCACTAAGAAAATCTTGAGGGCCTAACAAAAGTGTAGCTTTTGGAAAGTTGCTACTTGTTTCTGCTGATGACTAAATATCTGGATAGGTGTAAGCTAATTGACAGCATATTTTATGAAATCTGAGACATAATGCACATTATAATGTGGAAAAACACTAGTTTCATCTATATTTCTTCTTTGCTCCAGCAAAAATCCCTTTGAAAGGGCTTGAAAGCTGTGGTCTCAAGTCCCTCTGGAGCCCATGTAGTCAACAGGATTGTTTCTGCTAACTTCATGGAGCTTTGATATAACAGTATATATGAAATAGAATTTGAATATTTCATAAGCATTAGGCACAGAATTAACTCTATGAGGAATTGGAAAAAATATACTCCCTCTGTTAGTCTGACAGATTATTGTTTATGTAAAGATGGAAACAGGCATTTAAAAAAAAATAATCCCACAGTTCATTTCTAGTATTAGTAACCCCTCTTGTGGGAGTCATAAAGAAATCTGGATCAGAGTTGTAATTTTCCAAATAATGGCTACTTAGAAAGCTTCCATTCATATGCAACCCATGTTTTTTTCTGCAGTTTTTGGCTCAAACAATGTAAACTTAATATCAGAATAATCAGATGTCACATAGAGCTTCAAACATCAAATAGATTTAGTAGTAGCTCGGATGAGATTAAACTTATCTTTTAACAAGAAAAAATAAAAGGTCTGATGTGCAGCTTTATGGATGGTTTTCTGAAGCCTAGGCCTGGTTTGTATTCCCAGGGGTTGAAGCGCTTCACCTACTCTAGTCCCAACCAACTATTGCACTCTTTGGCTTGTCTTTGCCCCATCACAGCAGTGAGCAGGACAACAGCAGCAGCATTACTGCATTCTCATATTGAGGTGTGTTGGCACAGATGTCTGGGGTAGATGTCTGTAACACTGTCTGCCAGGGTGCCAAGTCTACACACACCCAAGCACTTGTAGTCACTCACATTCTGTTTAATTAAACCCCAGAGCTCGATTTCTCAAGTGCTTCTCAAATGGAAGAGTTAAAAATGTGCATGACAGCACAGGAAAAAAGGACCATATCATTTCTGCTGACCAAGCTTATTTGAGTCATTAGGAAGGAAAACACAAAGACAATTCATAAGCTAGCAACACTTCAGACAAATAAAGATTTTTATGCTAGGTGTGTACAAGGCTTCCTGTTTGCCTGGTTCTTTTCCTCCACAGGTGAAATGTCTCAGGTATCCCCTGGTTACATGGGGCATGCAGGCAGAAGTTGATTGGTAATGCTGGGGGTAAGTTCAGTGGCTATTCTGATCACTTCCTTTACCACCTCATCCTGTCTGAAAAGTCTGTAGGATAACTCTGCAGACAGGGAAGGATTCTACTTCCTCAGAGAGATGGGACAAATGAACAAACCTGTCTGAATGTAAAACAGCTGGGATGGGCTAGGTCTTGCATTCAGATCCCAATGCAGTAGTGCACAGTTGGCCACGAGAGCCTTCCAGTTAGCTGCAATAGTTAAAAGTGCATCTAAAAGTGCTGTTCAAGGGTTGTCAACATCAAACATGAAACATTTGCATCAGAGATGGAAGTTCATGAACTGTTTTAAAAGAGGATTACACTGGTCATGGAGAACAGAATCATTTCACAATAGAAATTGGGATTCAGAAAAGTCTCTAGTCTCTGGACAGAGTAGACTGAGCAAAAATCACTCTGCCAGCATTTAAGAGAATGCTGACATTAATGTAAATGTTTGCTGCACCTCAGCAGGAGATAGGATTGAAGCTTATGAGGCTCCATCACCAGAGAGTGCTGCATACACTGTGTATGTGAGAAATATGTGTGCCCATATTCTGGGCAATCTCATGGTGCAGCTTTACGCTACTTTATTCGATACTATATCTAAGCAGATCAGCCATGGTCACAGTTAAATGGACCAAGAATACCTTAGAACAAATGTAATTGGTAAGACTAAGTAGGCTCAACCTATTTATTTATCCTGTCATGGAGGATGAATAAATATTTGCAAGTGTATAAATGGAATTGCTTTCAGCTGCTCACAATTTAGCTTTGACCCTCCCCTTTCTGCAAAACAGGATGGTCTAGAGAAACATTTGAAATGCAGCATCCATATTCACAGAGCTTACACTGACCAATTTGTGACTCAAAACATGCCTCACAGCATGGGTCTTCACATGTCTAAAAACATAAAGCAAAATGACATAAATTGTTTGCCTTCACTGGATTAACACCAGCATTTACAAGACAGGTGTTGTTGCAGGTGTCTAACCAGAGGCTTATAAACTAAGGTAGATGCAACTGCTTATTGAAAACTTTCTCTTGACTCAGCCTGTGATCTGCCTGACTTGTTCAGTTCTTGGAATGAGTTAATACCAAGGAAAGGAAAAAGATTCATTTTGGTGATTCAAAGATTTGTGCTATTTCCCTTCAGTTCTCTGGGGAATAGGCATAGAGGAATAGGTTGGTAATGGCATATGTAGGCAGTGTATGTGGTGGCGGTGTTTGCTGACCAAGAAGGGAAGGAAATGTAATAGTGTAGCTGGTTCTCAAAGTGTTAACAAAATAAGATCCATGCTTCACTGATCCCAAGGGCACACTGAAGTTGCTCTGACAACAGCAGTTCTGCTTTCTGGTATAATCTACTCACTGATACCTGGTTTTATTTACATCACAAAGGTACTTTTCGCACAAAATGTGTTGCTGTGGTGGCATTACCTGCCCTCCAGATTGGGGAAGAAAGCAATACTTGATAGAAAGTAGATACGGGAGGAATGGTATAATGTCAGTTACATTTTTGCTACTCTAATTCCCTGCTATGTTCTGCTAAAAATCAGGAAGTATGTTTAATTTTGAGACAGGTTCTCTTTTAACTTGCTCTGATCAACAAGTTTCATTCCAGAATATATACAGTGGCATAAATGGTACTAATAAAAACAACTACCAAACTTTGGACTTTGAAATAATCAAGGTGTCTGTGCAACTCCTGAACCTTCCTAACTTCCTTTGCAATAGTTTCCAGTGTCCCCAGATGCTGAGGTTGTGATGTTCAGCTACTGTTTAATAGACCCCGCAGTTGCAATACACAGCACAGTAAACACTGTGCCTTTTGCACTCTGTGCAGTGATGCTTATTTAAGTGACTTGCTTGATTCAGGTGTGATGCCCAGCTCTTTGTGTCAAACACTTTCATCTCAGAGTAGGACTGGTGTTGATCTTCTTCCTATGAGGCAGAGAAAGCTAATACATTAGGAAAAAAACCCACAAACCAAGCAAACCACCAAAATGAAGTTCCTTTTCCAATATTGTTATATGTGTTTTTTAACACTACTTGAAATTAATGGAGGACAGATAGTGATCCACATTTTCACCTTTTGCAGATCTCTACTAGCGTTGGACATTATGCCCAGTTTGCAGTGGCGAATTTGACCTACTTGTATAACACATAGTTGTGCATATGAATTTGGGCACTGTTGAAGGGTGGCTTAAAAATGAAGTCACTGGAATTAGTCAATCCAGTTAGGAGGATGAATATTCAAAAAGGCAGGATAATTTTATGACTGATACTATGGGCCCTGCAAGCTCAGGGTAATTAGATTTCATGCTTCACTTCTTGCACCTGAGCTATTGCCTAAGGGACAGCAGAATTTCCTCTAGTGTTCATAAATCCAGTCCTGGCTGAAGAATCTATGCACAATTCACTTGACAGCTTTCCAGCATTTTGTTTTCCTGCTTCATTGATACAGACCCTAAAACTTTACGGGTATTTTAATTTATTGTAGCCACCACTTTTGGCTCAAGAAAATTAGTTACGTGACCTTCAGAAGTAATCAGGCCTATCTTGGATCTCAGAAACTTTCTGGTTGTTTTTTTTTTTTTTTCTTAAAGTAAAATAGATGTGTCTTTAAGAAAGGTTATAACTTTGGCAAAACAGTTCCTTCTATGAAAAGCATTAATCAGTGAAGGGTTCATTCCAGCTCTGTGGAAAGTCATACACTTGGGTGCAGTGTGGAAGAATGGAAACTGCAGCTGGTAGTGCTGCAAGTGCAGGGCTTTGAGAAAGACTTGGAACTGGATCTCAAGCTTATTTAGAGAGTATTCACTTCTGTGCAGGTGAATCTTTGATTTCTTATATCTGGCTTCTTGAAATCAGAGTCATATTTCCTCAAATATGAGGAAACATACAAAATGCATGTTCTAGAGAAAGTGAGAGCAAGTCTATTCAAAATCAGTGACATTCAGTGTCACTTCCATGGGAGTCGCTCTCAGTCCAACCAGTTGTATTCCTCTGTCCTTTTTTGATCTCAGTCATTACTATTAAATACTGTAATTTATTTGGAAATAGAAAGAGAAGGGACAGTGTTAGTTCGGGGGGAAAAAAAAATCACCTTGACATTTTTGTTACCCCTCTACGAAGGTAGAGTAGATTATATGGATTAGAACAATCAATCAAAGATTTCTGTTTATTTTTCATGTTTCAAAGAATTGTGTATAGACAACTTCCATTCATTTTGCTTAGATTTCTCTCCACAAAGAAACATGGAGGGAGTAAAGTTTGAGGCATGTGCTCCTCAACTTCTCCAGAAGAGAAAACACCCTCAGGGAGACTGAATGGTAAGAGTTCTAGAACACCCTGCTCTTTTAAATTGATTTAAGATAATAAGATGTAATTTTCATGAAGCAACCATACACGTTTGAGTTGCTCATAGGCAGACATTTTTCAGTCACCTTTCTTGGAGATGTGCTATATTAGGAAAACCACATAAAAACACATGGGACAGAGAAAAGGAAGGAATTACTGAATTTAAAATATGAAGTCAATCATGTTCATGGGAATACTTTCCTTTTATCAAGTAAATTAGTAAAAACCCTCCCTGCCTTGTTAAAGAACAGAGGGCTCTGGTACTGGTTGTAAAACCTGTACATGAACAATGTAGCTCTGGGAAATTATGCACATCTAGGAAACAGTACTGCACATCCTTCTCATATGTTTAGTTTCCCTTTTATTTACCTTCTCTTAATTCATCTGTGTCTTTGGGATGCAGAGATGATAACTGCATGCTATGCTTAAGGTGTGGGCAAAGCAAGGATTTATACCGCAGCAAAATGATAATTCCTAAATGTTGTGGGGTTTTTTTAAAAACAAAATATTTTGCACCTTATTTGTCTATATACCGCTCAGAAATCAGTGTCCTAGAAAAGTGATTCTTTACAAAGCTTTTTTTCCTCTGATTCAGATACAGGAAGCAAAAAACCACCTAAAGATTTTCTCAGATTGAACTAGGCAGCAGTTATGCCTCATGTATTGCAGGTCCTTACATCAGTATTTGGTAGGAGGAGATGAAGTGGCTGCATTGTTGTGTCTAAGTTTATGGCTGTTTTGTGATGTTGAAGTAGCATCCAGCACTCTTAGTGTAAAGAACTGGACCCTGGACAACTAAAGCTGCAAGTCATCTCTGTTTGCACAGACTGTCTTAATGGAGTTGTGGATCAATTATCTCTCTGATCTAGGTATAAATAATACACTAGGAAGGAGCTTAGTACCAGCAGTTCCTGAGAAATCTGCCAGTGAATTATAAAAACAAGTGTTTAATTAAAAGATTCATTCAATCTCATGACCAGAGAAGCTCAGAGTAGGCCATCTGTACGAGCAAGAACCCGTTAAGACCAGTTTGTTCAGAGCACCACTCACAAAAGCATTAGTAGGGGAATTATTCTAGCAACAGTTTTGTAAAGAGAAAGAAATCCCATTTGTTCTTATCAAAGCAGGGCCTGTTGTTTAGCAACTTCTGAAAACTGACGCATTCATGGGAGTAACATGTATCTATCCTACTGTCACAGGTGTGTTTTATTTTTCCTTTACCATTACCACAGGAAAACAATTTAAATGGAAAACTTTACTGTTGGACTAAATAAGACTTCATCTCAGTCCAGTCCTCCTCCTACCTATATTGCCCACACCTAAAATTTCACCCTAACTCATCGTTCTAACTTACTTTTTTACACAAGCTGACTGCCCAGTGAAGACATGAGGGAGCATCTATATCAGTTCCAGGCCACTTTCCATTAAGCAGTGATAAATAAAGTCTTGCTTCGTGTCCTAACGCTTGATGCAAATCTGGAAGATCAATCATTGCTTCCCTTCCTACTTTGCAAAGATACTTGTTCCATATAATGACATAAATCATGGCTAACTTAATCTTTCAGGGTTTGAGCTACAACTCCACTCTGCCTAATACAGATTCTGATAAGGATTCCACATTTACAGACCAGTACTGAGAGAGAGTTTTCTGCAGCAATGTTTCCTCTGAAAGGGTATTGGAAGTTTTGCTTCAAAAACTGATGGTACACTTTAAGTAAAAATTGATAGATACTTCTTTATCTTTGGCTCTAAGTTCCTCCATTGGTCATTCCAATGACTACTATACACAGGTTTTTTTACTGTTATGTATTTACAATTCTTCTATTATTTTTTCAGATGCTATACATTTATTTATGTTAAAATACTTCCTGCTGTCTTTTTTCCAGTTTTTAAGATGAAGAGGAAAGATTGCAGTTTATCTGCAGCTCAGGATTTACTTTTGTATGTTCAAGGTCTGTGTAGAACTTTACGTATAGACACAGAGAAACTAAAAGTTTAAGAATGGAAATTCAGACTAATGACTGAAATACCTGTATTTTTTTTTTTTTACATTTGTTATGGGAAAGGAATGAAGAAACTACTCAGTGAGGACTCAAACCTTAAGATCATGAAAAATATTTTCACATAGCACTGGAGGAAATATTTCCAGGACAGGTGATATGTATTGAATTACCAACTGTATCACTGATTTCTCACTACTTCTATCCATAAATATTTATTCACCTATCTTCATCTGGGGAGAGCTCTTTTTGAGGTGAAAATATAGGTGACCTCACATCTCTTACTCAAGTATTTGTCCACCTTTGGATACTGCTAAAACACCACATATTAATGCTAATTACAGTGGAGGCAATTTGTCTCCTGAAAACTGGATTTGGAACATGAATGAGTTTATCTAGGTTTTAATCATCAGCACCAGACTCTATAATTCTGATTTTCAATATTATTTTAAACTGTTATTTTAGTGGTTTCAGTTCCTTTCTTCCTCTTACAGCAGTAGAAATTCCATGACAGAATGGGCCCTTTAAAAACCCAAGAAAGATGTGCACAAGAACATACCTTTCATTAACAGAGCAACATTTCTCAAAGTAGGTGGGTGCTTACCAGACCCTGAAAAGGCCCACTACCTTGCTGTGATGCACTTTAAAGATCTGCTTTACAGACTGGTGAACTGAAGCATGACAACTTCAACCAAGGCCAGATAGACAAGTAAACCACAGCCAGAAATAAACCAAGACTAGAAAGCCTGTTTAGATTGCATAAACAAATTTAGAAATCATGACTCTTAATTAGCCTGTATGCTAATTTCTGTAACATTCTTCCTTGAACTCCATTGGGCTCCTTCAACATCAATATTTGCAGCAGCGATGTGGAGTGGTGTGAATTCACTCCAGTTCAGCAGAATTAAGGGCAAGAAATGAGCTCCTCAGAGGTCCAGTGCGTTGTGGTGAGCTAGGTGACTTCAGCCCACTTCTCACACAGTTTGTGTGCCTTTAGAAAACCTGGGACTGGCCTAGAAAGGTCTGTGGCCTTTTGGATAGATCATGAGAAGAGCTCCTGCTATTCTCTGTGTTTTGGGTTGCCCATAAAAGGATCGAGAACGTTCTGGCCTTCAGCAGGAGATGTTGTCTGAATGTTATTCTTTGCGTGTGCCTTTTATAATTTAAAATTTGCTTTTTAGATAGGCTGGTTTTTGCCTCCATCTCTTATGAATTGTGCCATATATCTTCTTATATCTGTATAGGTGGTGGGTGCATATAGATCATGGCAACAAGATGTTGCATACTTCCTTCCTCTTGTCATAGGTACTAAACTTTCTCTGAAGAGATGTGTTTCCTCATTGCCAGTGTATGTGAGCATGGGAAGAAGAGAGCTCTAAAAAAGGGCAATTGGGGGGGTTGGAATAAGATGAACTTTAAGGCCCCTTCCAACCCAAACTATTCTATGAGTCTGAGATTCTTTAAGAACTGAAAAATGCCGATATAGGATCTCAGACTAAAAAAGAGATTGTATGGTTTCCCAAGATACATTACTTTTTTTTTTTTTTTTTTTTTTTTTTTCTGTACTCCTATTAACTTTTTAGTATTGTCTGAGTTTTGGGGGTTATATTTATTTTTTCCTTATTTGTGTAATCTTCTTGTTTTCAGGAAAGCTTATGTACTTTTAACGTTTTATAGAATTTTTTTATTGTTAGTCTTTCGTTAAGCAGTTATATGAAATGATCTTGCCCTCTCGTGGTGGAGAGAAGTAAGACTAGGCTCAGACCTTGCAAGAGCTGTTAAAAATATTAAAAGCAATCTGCAGTGTTTAAACACTGAAAAGTCAACTGCATAGACCATCACCCTTTGTGAGCTACACTTCAAGGGTCAGTGGGCCAATTAGTGTGTTTTAGAATTAGTGAGTTTTGAAAATTTTCTACATACAAGTGATTACTGTATGCAAAGAATGAAAGTTGTTCTAAAGTGTCCGAGTGGTATTATTGATAGTAATTTCATTGAAGTGTTCTTTGTTATAAAACAATGGGAAAGCTAATAATAACAGATGCCCTTTAACCTATTCCGGGAAGCAAACAAACATACTACAGCAGTGTTATAATTGGGCTTTAGACTGGAAAAAAGAGAAGTTTAACCAAATTCAATCTTCCTTTGAAAAGCTTCACTTTCTGAGATTAATATGTTTATTTAGAATAATTTTAATTCAGTTAGCTGATCTCAGAGTTCAGCTAGTTTACACAAGCATGTGTCTTACTTTACTTGGTATTTTAAAATATCTCTTCATAATTAGAAAGGCATTAGAGAAACTCCAGGATTACTGACATGCTAGTTTGCCACTGATGATGCTTTTAGTATATAGACTTCCCTTTTAGTTATTCCAAAGTATTTTTCAGTCTGAAGTCAGAGAAACGAGTTGGTGAGCTACTGGCAAGCTGCTCGCTCCTCAACCCCTTGGTAGGGCTGTGCCAGCAGAGAGACAGGAGCTGTATCTGGAGAGCTCTTGACAAACTGGAGGGGTGTTTCTTTTCTGCGCAGCTGAGCACTAGGTAGTGTGTAAAGGAAAGGGAGCAGATGGAGCACTGGCGATGCATGAAGTGCTTGCAGGGGACCACATATGCGGTCACGTAAGTAATTTCCATTTACAGGCCTGGCAGCTTGATTGCTGTGCTCGGTGTCTGCCTCTTCAAGGGGTGTACAGGCTGTTAGTTCAGTACAAGTTCTCTCTATCCCCACCGGACCCTGCTGAACCTGTCCTCCCTAGAGAGAACCCACAAAGCAATCACGGGCTCTGCGCAGAGCAGAGCAAACTGCAGCCTTTTAAAAAACCTGGTCGGGCAACCCCTGCCGGAGGAGTTTTGCTCTGAACCTGGCAGGACACGTTGTGCTCTTCAGCCCTGGGATGTGCTATGAATGGCACTAACCACAGGGAGGCAGGGCAGGCAATCTTTAGGTAGGGAAATTTTTCAAAATGCCCAGTGTTTCTGGACTTAGCACACCCTAAAAACACTAAAGGTTGCCGCTGTTAAATACACTAGCAAAATATGCCGTTAATTCTAAGAAAGACACAGAAAAAGGATATAAACAAGTGATCAGATGTCCACTGAAAAAGTGAGGGACGAGGTGGGGTTGCTTGATTTTTTTAAGCATAGCTGAATAGTAGCGGGGGTGCAAAGGAAATGACCCAGATGAGACAATGGTGATGTTCACTGTGCTTTTTAGGAGACCACATAAGCAGCCCCATTTAGTAACATGCCATGCACTTCAAAAGGTATTTAAAATTTACATGCAAGGATAAGCAAATACAAAGGGAGCTGGAGGTTGGGGGGAGTTCTTCCCTGTGCACTTCTTTCATTTTTGAAACTGCTCAGTAGATTTGAAGCAAACAGCGAGATTCCCCCTCACACATCATACAAACAACTACTTCTAGAAGTTACAGTTAATATAGCTTCCCCTTAGCTAAATTAGTTATAGTCCTTGTGTTTCCAATTTTAAATTGAATGCAGGCCAAGATCTGCACCACATTCCTCTCATGACACTAAATCAGATGCCATAAAAATGACAGCTTCTTCCAGAGCAGCCTCCCTCAATCTACTGTGAAATGACACCCCCATCTAACATTTCTGAGGACAATTCTGTGCTGTATTACGACAAGAGTTTTCACTTGCAACCAAAAAAGAATTGAACAGAATTTGGAGTGGTCGTGAGCTGCTTCAGTTTCCCCTTTAATTTGTTTGTTGATCTGAGAATACTTAAGTGTTTGGCAGAGGAAAGTTGCTTTTGGGAATCAGTGGTGGTGGCTGTGACAGGACCTTCTGCCTATGTTAATGCCCTTGAAATTCATTGTTCACTTTTTTGAAGTCCTGAAATACAACAGGTTCAAGTTGTGGCACTTGGAAGAACTGAGATTTTTATCTCACTAGTCAGTTAATGTTACACATAAATTAGAAATTTAATTTCACTCACATTGAATAATGGGAGGGAAGTAATGAACTGTTCATGTGAGAGAATTCAATGCAATTTCAAGCAACAGGGCAGGATATGTTGAAGAAGTAGAAAGGCGGTTTTGTTGTACTAGAGGATTAAAAGAATTGCTCAGTTAAGTTTTGCTTATGTATTCCTTAGTGTTTAGTATTTTTCTGTAAGAGCACTAACATCTTAACTTGTCGCAGGCAAGTTAAGGGAAGTGTTACATAAGGATTGCTGTTATGCAGTAGCACTATCCTCCAGGTCTGGTGTTGTGTTCAACTGCAGTGTTAAGGGAGCTCTTCACAACATCTGGATCCTAATTAGAGTACAGTTGTTTAAAGTGTTTGGATCTACAGTCTCAGTTCTTTCCAATCTGGTAAGAAGTTTCATGGCAGAGGTCCAAGTTGAATGATTTAGGAGCTAGGATTGGTGTTAAATCAAAGTAATTTCACTTTTTCTATGTTCTTTTCCCCAAGCTGGCAACTGATCTTCATTCACAAACTTCAGCTACCTCGGAAGAAACGTGAATCCTCCTAATCACATTAGGAAAAAAAAAAAACAAGCAAACAAACCCACACAAACTAACTAAAACCAAATAAAAACTACTGCTTCAAACCTACTGTCTTTGAAGAGGACTGTTTACCTCTGTGAAAAAAATTCAACTGTCAGAAGCTCAAAAACTTCTTACAAACAGTGAGTGGTAGATTTTTCAATATAGTAATTTTACACCTTTCCATGCTGCATTATTTAATTCTAGAAATGCTTCTTTCACTTACAGCATTGAACATAGAGGGTTTTTGTGAGTAACATTTTACAATGAAATTGCAGTGTATTACAAAGGGCCTCAGAAAACATGGTTTTCCTTACCTTTCCTTGTCTGATGACTATAAATTCCGTTAGGTGTCGGTAGGTTTTCCAGTGCCTGGAAAAAGAGGGATTTTCAGAGAAGAGAAATGGTTAGAAAAAAGAGACAATTCCTTTTCTGGGTTACTAGCTATGCAAACTGGTCTCATTAAAGAAGACACTGGCTTACTACATTCCCGTTTCATCCAGCCCTTTGTGGAGCATTCCAAGTAGACAACAAGTAAGTATAACAAATAGAGGGCTTTCAGTTTATTCCAGTCACATTCATTTCAAACGTGCCAGAGGGATTTAAGTCACCTAGATAGTGTTAGAACTGTAAGGACGCCCAGATGATCTTCTAAAAGAATCATGTCAAGTCTTTTTAGGGTCCAAGGAACCACAAGAAACACCAGTTAATTGAAGCCTGCCATCCTGTTACAGCACAGCCTGCACTAGATGCCACATCCAAAAAGCTATGAATTCTTTGTAAAGTACCACTTCTATGGGAAAGTTTTAAAGATAATTTTATTCAAACTTTAGGTAGTGACTGAAATGTTAGAGCCAACTGATTGAAATGGCTTCCTGAAAAACTGCTCAAGACAATGGTTCAAGGTGGCAAACTACCACTTACTTCATCACTACAAAGATGGCATTTACCCTGCTGAGAGATCTGAGAATCTGGGGCCTCTAAAATGTTTTTAATCATACACATGCACTTTAAATAGCAACAGTATCCTTAACCATAGCCATAGATATTCTTAAACTTCACAACATCCTGTAATTTTATTCGCTTTTTCTAAGCTTTTGGGAGCAGGAAAAAGCACTGTGTGCATAATCTTTAAAACAGACTTCACCTTGTTAGGGTGAGATATTCATTACCTGCCTCAAATAAGTGCAAGTTATCACTTTGTCCTTTTTTCTCAAAGGAAAAGGACAATTGTACCTTTGTTTTCTTTTAAAAAAGTACCAGTATGGCCCATCTAATTTATTCTGACATCTCTTTTATACACATGTGATACTGCTCATTAGAATATCCATGGTGCAATAGAACATTTCTATATCTGTCTTCCATAGCCAGTTTCCTCACAAAGACGCTGCTCCCTCCTTCGTCTAGTCTTGGAAAGAGTAACTGTTACTTACTTTCATCTTCCTGAGAAATGTTTTTCTTGGTTGAAACACAGTGGAGTGGCTTCCACTTTTGGGGAGAGGTTATCAGACTGAGTAATTTACCACTTCAACAGTTGAAAGTATGAGCAAAGAACCTGGCAGTGTAGGGTGGCTGTGTACTGAAGGAGACTGGGATTAGCACAAATCAGACAGACAGTCCTTGCCCCTGCTGAGGGAGAGGGTACTTTGGGAAATGGGCAGATATCCTCCTCCTAGCCCCATTTCTTTCTCAGCCTGTAGAGCAAGCCCCAGCTTCTCTCAGGGCATTGCTGGTGGAGGAGCAGTTGTTGCTCCTTGCAGAACTGGCAATGAAGAGCAAGGAGGTGGATCTCCGGGAGAAGCAGTTATCTTACTGAAGTCCTTCAAGGCCTTTCACAAAGCCCCCAGAGCTTGCTGATGTGAGAGCTCTTGTCCGAAACCTTACTGACTGATTCTGCAGTTCACAGCTCTCCTCAGGCTTATCCTGAGATCCCAAATGACTCCTTGGCATTTTCCCTTTTCTCTGAAACCATACTGACCATTTCTGTTCCACAAGATACCTTTGGCCTTGTCTCACTGCCACCCCAAACCTGTTTATCACAGCACTGAGGTTTTGCTGCTCAGGGGGGTTTGGGCCAGCAAAATTTAGTCTGATCTGTTCTTCTAGGGAGCTCGGAACCCTCTCTGACCTGTCAGAACCAGATTGGGCTTCACATTGTCTCTTGGAATAACCCAGTTCTGCCTAGCTGGCTATTCAGGTTGTTAAACAAAATAAGGGTCGTCAGCGGATAAAATACAATTTGCAGTTATGTACAATAGCGTGTTTACTGAAGACTTGCTATGCATGTCTCCCATACTCTACTCCTTGCTTAGCTTGGCATTCCTATGGAGGAAGCTGTGGTTCATGTTTTTTCCCCATCAGTGGTGTAGTAGGGAAGTAGATGTCTATGCGATTCATCCACCCTTGCACATTACTAGAAATGTGTCATGTTCACAGGGCCCCTACTCTCTCAAGGAAAGAAAGACACAGTAAAGGAACTTCACAGAGTTTTTTCTGCTTCACTTTCCATCCCCCTACTCTCAGAACAGCTCTGCTTTAGAAGAACCATTTCCTCAAATTCTGAGTTCCTGTTTTCTGCTCTGTTGGCCCTCTGAGGGGCCACGACATAACACAACTGTCATTTATGCTCATTTCCTGCTTATGGTACTAGGACCTTTCAGGTTCAATATTCACATTTGCCTAAAGTCATTACTGCATCTGCTAAGTAGTGAATAATGAGGTTGCCAATAGAGCAGCACTTTACTCATTTCATGAAGAAAATCTGCACTGACACTTAGCTGGGAGTCTATTTTGAATTTTTCTGACTATTGATCTACGTTCTGAAGTGCACCTCAGACCTTCTGTCTCGACCTAATCATAATTTTTAGTCCCTCATTTACCATGAATTAAAGGATCATTTCCAGTAAACCCAAGTATACCCCTGGAATGCTGCCTAATCTGCTGGAAAGTACTATAACTGCTGTTTTCAGAAAGACATTTAGACTTACATCCTTAAAACAGAGGCTTGGGGCCAAATATTGTCTTCATTTGCACACGGTAAGTCTAACATAACCATTCTGCTTGTAGTGGAACCCTTATCTCTTGTCATTCTGTCCCTGTTTGGGATTTGCAGAATATTTATCAATAGTAACAATTTCCCATGTAAACATCTCCAGGAAATGGCCAGTGAGTGGCAAATCTCACATGATTTCCCTAGACTGGTCAATGAAAAGACAGATACGTAAAGTAAGTTATTGCTTTGCCTCTGGTATCCAATGTCTCAAGATCTGTGCTGTGTAGCATTTCTCAGAAACTAGAGAAATATTATCTGGCACCTACCTCACTCCATTTTTAGCAAAGAGGCTCTTTCCTCATGCTCATTAGATTCTTATTTCCAAGCAAGGAACTCTGTCTGCTCAGAGAATGGGAGGAAAGGGAGATTTGCAGATAGACGGGCAGGTTATTACAAGGCACGGTGCCTCAGCTGAACTGCCATGACTTAGCATAGATCCTTAGCTGTATTTGCAAGTACGAGCTAAATGACATTGAGTGCGAAAGGAAATAGGGTGCCAGTGCAGGGGGCACTGAGAAGTCAATGCATACATCAGAATTCAAAGCACTCCTGTGTGTTTTCTGTCCCCCTGAGACCAGGCCACAGATGGCTTGCAAGACGTACCTCAGCCTTTTGAATATGAACTTAGAGCTGCCAGCTGATGCCCCGTTTCCCGCTGCTGGTTGCAGATGCTAGCTGGTGGAGATCAGACAATATTACAGCACTGAATGGCCTGATATGCCTCATGCCTGCTCATTTAAGAATACCCTCAAAAGCTCTGATGTAAAAGCATCACCACATATTCCTTGGGCTAAATCATTGCAGTTAGTGAGCATGGGTAAGGGAGACCAGCTTCTAGGGTTTTGTTTTTCTTGTCACAAACACCATTTTAATTACATCTCCTGAGGCCAAGCAGCACCTAGAATCCTGACTTTAAACAAATGTGTCAATTGAGGGTTTAAAACTAATGCTTTTAGGTCCATTTTGGCTTGCTTTCTGGCTTTTAAGCATAGGATTTGCTCTGATAATGTTTCCAAGTTTTGCTCTAAATCCATGAAAGCTTGATTAAGTTCAGAACTGCATCACCTAGCTCTAGAAATCTGGAGGCCCCTGGAATCAGGAGACCAGCAGCTTAAATTCACATTACTGCCCATGGATAAAATAGTTATCATCTTTTAGAAAAACACAGCTTGTGTAATTGGACACAGAAATTTAGTCTTCCTTATAACAGGAAGAAGAAAAAATGGGATAGCAAGAATGAAAAAAGGAAAACCAGAGAATTACAAATGACATTGTAGTGGGCTAAGGGAAAGGGCTTGCTTTAGGAAGGAAGCTATGCTGGAAGGAAAAGAAGCAGCCAGAGGGGCAGAAGAGCTTTCATTGTGCCCATCCATCATAGGAACCAACCTAGCCAAAACCCAATCTGTCTTCTGTAGTCCGGGCAACAGCACAGAGGTAGAAGAATAAAGCTGCCTTAAATCTATCTCTGTTGTAGTTTATCCCAACTTGGAATAGAATGAAACTTGTTGGTTGCAATCTCTGCATGTATATAGACAAAGCAGGCTGCCAGGAAAGTAGATGAGTTGAAAAGCGTTTTGAACAACACTGACAAAAAGTGGCAGAAAAATCCTTCTTCTCGTTCTATAGGTAATAAAATGGGCCACACAAAGCCTCTGCGTGCCTTGCTGGCACCAGCCCCGAACAGCGTCAGTCTGCACCAAGCAGCCTGGCTGTGCCTGGTTACCTCCCAGATGCTTAATGTCAGTCTGAAAACCCCAGAGCGCCTCGCAGGGAGCCTAGCTACTGTCTGCTCACTTGGTAGGGATGGGCAGTTGTAACATGTCCACAAAAAATTGTATTCTCTAGTTTTGGTTTAAGCTTTAAGAGGAACTTTTGAAAAATTGGAAAAACCATTTGGCTGGAATTGTGTAAGGGAGAAGGCTATGCTAAGAGCAAAGACAGCAGCTGAACTTCAACATTTGCTTTTATCAGAAAAAGTGACTGAGAGGCATCTAAAAATCCAAAACTAACAAACTAACCTTCTTCGTGCTTTGTTTGTTAGTAATTTCTGATAATTTTCAGATCTGCTGTTTTAAGGGCAGCCCTGTGTGTGGATTCATGTACAAAGGCCTGTCTTTTTAGTCTTGGTTGTCTAAAGCCTCTGTTCTGTACCATCACAGCCCTTCCACTTGCTTTCTTTGTTATTTTCTCTCTCCTATGCTCATCTCGCCCCCTGCCCCCAAAATGCACTGAAATGAAGAGTAATAAAGGGGTAGGAGTCATTTCTAGTTGGACTGTTGCATTATTGTGGTGTGGAATCCAAGAGGGTTAAGACAATGCTGCTACAGCCTACACTTGCTGTAGACAGCAAAATTTAAACCAAATTAGACAGGCAGTCTGAATGCACTGAGCCACATACATAAACACATTTTGTCTGTCTTTGTTATTTTTCTAGAAAAAGTAAAATCAAGGCCATTTTGGGATACAAGACTGTATAGTTGCATCTGGCAATTAGGAGAATTAGAGGAATGGTGGAGGGTCTGAAAGAAAGCCAGTTTGATGGTCGTATTCTTTACTGCTTTCATTATGTCGCTGTTATGGAGATAGGAGCACGGTTGTGTTTAGTGCTTGTTTACCAACTCGGATCCAGCTGGGAAAATGCAATCAGTGCTTCCATGAATGGGAAGTAAAGTTTCCACTCTTGATACACGTCCTGTTTGCAAAGTGCTGAAGCTCTAAAATTTCACCTCTCAGAGGTATTTTCTGCTTTTCAGGTGAATTACATTGAAGAGTTCTGACATCCTTTTGAAGACTTCCTGCAGGAAAGATGACATTTCAAACCTATGTGTTACCTGAACCTTGATCACATCTTGTCTGATATTGAAATATACGACCTAAAAGTGCCTCCCTATGAATTAGGCACTCATCGTGCATTTTAACCTTCTCAGAGAAAATTATGCAGGCCTCTGAGTTGCCTGCATGAGTTATCTTTTATTCATTAGAATCCTAAATGTTATTGAAGTGTATTCTTAATTATTCCCTGCTGAAAACAGTAGTGTTCTTGAACGACATTTGTTATGTCCTGCTGCTAGCATAGTTAATAATGTATATAATAATAAAATAAAAAACTATCAGAGCAGAATAAGAGAACTTATTAATATGATTCAATTAAAGAAAATTGTTACTTCTGGCTTTCACAGCCTATGAACAACATTGTCTGAGTATTTCAAGCGTACAGAATCTTTGATATATGTCTAGCATAGAAATAACAACATTGCCAGAAGAGAAGCTGGTAAGACATCACCTGCTATGATTTTATTCATACCTTCTAAAATCACTTACTGTAGTAGTACTTAGTGGAACTGATGTTGCCAAAAGCTTTCAAAGCTGTCTTTGGACATATTTCTGGAATTTTTATTCAAACAGAAAATCGCAACACCTAAAAATTATATTTTTGCTTCAGTGTTTCCCCTGTCTTTCCTCTTTTTTCATCTCTCTGTGCATACACACACACTTTTCATTTGCTGTTCTCTGTATGGGAAACCAAAAGGTTTCTAAAAATTCAAAAGCTGGTTCTGAAAAACTGTACAATATTCAGGGTCACTCTCTAGTAGGAAATCTAGAGGCATCAAAAGAATCAGTAAAAATTACAGCCTTTTGTTGAGTTGTGTTTCTTGTGCAGCTGCATCATACCCCTTTGACTCACCACACAGAGTGCGGGTGATTTGCCAGCATGTCCAGATCTTTTTCCCTAGTCATTTCCAGCTGGCTGCAAATCCTTAAATACATGGCTTTGCATGCTGTGCAATTAAATATCATCCAGTTCCTATGCTGTCATCCCCAAAATCTTTCATTCATTCTGTAGGTTATTTCAGTCCTCTCTGATACTGAAATCATCTTTGACATTGACAAGTATTACCTCCCACATCTTTTTAATGGCAATGGCAAAATTAAATATTAAAGAGAGAGGTAGTCCCAATTTCAGACCTTGAAAAACCAGCTAGGAACCAATTTTCAGCCTTCTCTTTTGGGCACAAATTATCACTTTCTTAGTTTAATCATATTCCTTGCTGGTTTATAGTTACTGCATTAAATGTTTTTCTCAGACTGAAAGACTTAAAGTGCTATTTAAACACAGCAGGTCTAAACTGTTTGGAATTTCTTATCAAAGAAGATACTAGGATGATCTGAAGGATCTGCTGTTGGTAATCTTAATATGGGATATTATCTCAGTGTCTGTTCATCACTTGGTCTCCAGTATTTCTTGCCTTTAAAAATGTATCCTAAAGTCTTAAAACCTGTTGAAGATAGACCAACTGCCTCATAGTTGCTTAGATTGCTTTTCTTCTGTTGTTTTCCAGCCACGAGTAGGTTAGTTGTCAGCAGCTGCGTGTAGCATTTCTTTCTGTATCTAGGAATCATAGCATCATAGAATAATTTGGGTTGGATGGGATGTCCAGAACTCATCTAGTCCAGCTCCCTGCTTAAAGCAGGTCTAATGAGATCAGGTTGTGCTGGCACATGTCCAGTCGACTCCAAAACTCCCTCCCAAGGAGGGAGGAAGATTCCACAACCTCCTGGGCAGCCTGCACCAGCATTTGACCATTTTCATGGTAAAAATATTTTCTTTGTATCTAATCGCTTTTCCATGCTTCAACTTGTGTCTGCTGCCTATTGTCCTACCACTGTGGATCTTCAAGAAGAATCTAGATCCATCTTCTCTGTGCCCTCCAGTCAGGTAGCTGTAGACAGCAGTAAGGACTCCCTGCAAGTGTTTTCTTTTCTAGGCTGAACAGACCCACTTCTCTCTTATGTCATGTTTGCCAGCTCCCTAACTGTCTTGGTGGCCTCCCACTGGATTCACTCCAGTATGTCCATGTCTTTCTTGTACTGGAGAGCCCAATACTGGATATTATATTCTGGTGAGGTCTCACAAGAGCCAAATAGATGAAATGATCACTTCCCTTGTCCTGATGGCTACACTAATACAGCCTAGGTTGAAGCTAGACTTCTTTGATCCGAGGGCACACTGCTGATTCATGTGAATTTGTCTACCTGGACCTTCAGATCTTTTTCTTCAGAGCTGCTTCCCAGACAGTTGCCCAGTCTGCCTGGGTTGAAAGGGGTCATTTCATCCCAGATGCAGGAATTTGCATTTGCTTTTGTTGTACTTCCCAAAGCTCCTGTCAGCCCATTTCTCTAGCCTGCTCAGGTGAGCAGCCCTGCCATCCAGCATGTTGACAGTTCCTCCCAATTTTGTGTTGTCTGCAACCAGTGCATCTGTTCCATCATCCAAATCGTTATTGAAGCCATTAGACAGTGCTGATCCCAGCACTGATCCCCAAGGGACACCAGTAGCTGCTGAATGCCAGGTAGACTTTGCAGAAATAGGTATTATTGAAGCTTTGAGCAATTTAAGTTTTGATTCCACAGCAAGTGTGTAAACTGACAGTTGCCAGAGAGGACTTCTAATCAATCCTACCTTTTCCTCGGTGTCCTTTATTATAGACATTACTGAAAGCTGAGGCAGTATTCATGTGGCTTTTCAGATAATATTCAAAGCATTCAGTTTGTTTTTTTGGCAAATCAAATCTAGGGCAGTATTCTGTGCATGGGGGCTGTTTGTGGTGGGTTATTTCTCTCTGCACGTATTCTCAGTGTGTAATAAAACATATTGCAGTGGTCACAGCATGATTACTGTATCTGTGATTAATTTAGGCAGCAGCAGTAAGAGTGCAGCAGATACTTGGTGGCATGCTCTTCAGCACAGAATAGCAGCCATAATAGAGCTTGCTATTGTCAGACCTGGCTGCCACATTTTCATGGCAAGCAGTAGTGGAGCCAGCAAGGTTAAGTGCCATTGTAATGATATCTCTATTCTGCTGTATAGACATATCTTGGCTGCTTCTGTCTGTTGCTATTAAACTGTTCAGCTGCAGCCAGACTACACATGCCTGATATTATGGAGTTTTACCTAGTCTTTTGCCACTTTTGGGAAGTAGGACAATACAATTCTGCTTCTTTTCCCAGAAGTAAAACAGTAAACATAATGGCTGCTGAAACCTAACAGCTGCTGATCAAGCTAACAATGTCTTTTAATTCCTATAATATCCATAATGGATAAAGACTAATAGTACAAGATGTTTAAATCAATCAGCAGAAAACAAACTAAATCAACCAATGGAAGCACTGGAAAAAATCTTTGGTGTGGTTGTGGTTTTGATCTGCTTGCTCCAAGTTGTGAGCTTATGATTTCTCTCTCAACATGCCAGCAGCCATCAGATCTGAGATTCATGTATCTTATTCAAACTTGTAATGAGATTGCCAGTGGACAAGACCGATACAGTCTACAAAAAGCACTGGTTAGTTTAATAGCAGTTTCCCAGTGGAGCTTACTTTGAGTACAAAGTTCTGGGAATAGCATTCAGGTTATAAAATTTAAGTGCATTGGAAATACAAAACATTGGCTACAACTGAAGAAACTTGCCTCAAGACTGAAGAACTCTTTCCAAAAATGATTTCTTATATTCCACTTTTTTTTTTTTTTTTTCCCAAACAAACTGTGTACAATTAAAAACGTTTTAACATTTGGAGATAATTGAAAAGGCTATCAAAATCCATCAGTTGACTGAAAACAAAATATTTTTGTAATTGGTAACACTAAATGATCCTTTTTACCATTGTCTCATGAAGGAAACCCAAAAGATAAAAAGCAAGAAGCAAAACTGAAAGGAGAGAATGTTATACCATTGTGGACACTTAGGGAACTTTTGAGAGTTATTCTCACAGTCAGAATAACTGTCTGATGCTGAAATATTCACTTGCCAGAGTAACAAGAATCACTAGCCTAAAAATATTTTTTTTACAGCACATTTTAATATCAGCATTATAGGATATGGGACTTGTGTTCTGTCACTAGTTTTGACAGAGAAGCGAAAGCACTTATAAAGCTGAAACATGTTTGCCATCACTTGTATTTGAAAAGCCTTCAAGTTAAAAGTCTGTCTGGCACCAGACCAGGTAGAGTGTTAGAAGATGTTTAAAATGTACAGGAATAAAGACTAAGTTCAATTCTTTTCTTATAATACTCTTTAACTTCAAGAAGTAGTCAAACTAATCCATATTTGATGTTAATTAATATTTCTGCTCTTCATCCATTCACAAATTACCTGTAGATAGAATCCTGCAAGATGACATGGGTATGGGGAGTTTGCTAACCCTGTAGGTTTCTGGGTTAACAAAATACTTTCTCAGCTATACCTGTAAGCTCTATCAGAGGAGAGAAACATACAAAGAAAAACTGAAATAATTAGAGGCAAGGCTGAGATACTAAATGCACTCCTTCGTTACACTGCCTTTTTCGAGAGAAAATTTGTAGAACAGCTGTTTCAGAGGTACAACCTGGAATCATAAAAGGTAAAACAATAACCTTGTGGGAAGATCTGTCTGACCTGATCATTTTCAGATTTTTAGAGCAGACACACATTGAAGTTGTCTCTTTCTCTTCAGGCAGGTGCTCACTAATGAATGCCTTTGCACTTACCTTCTGTTGACTTTGAGGGCGAGAACAGTACATAATCACATGTGACATACAGGCTGCAACTCCAACTGGAGTTTGTCTAAGAACAATGATAAGCTGCAGAAAGGCAGAGGCATCATAATTATGACTCTTTATATTTGGTGGACTGAAGTTTGATCCTTCTTCCATTTTTCTTAGGATTTTTTTTTTTTTTTTTTGGGGGGGTGGTGGTGGTGGTGTGCTAGTTTACACTAAACTGTGCAACTTTAAACCCACTTCGCCAGACTGCTATTCTAATCTTTATGAGTTGCTGCCAACTGACACATAGCAAAGTCTTTCAGGGGATGAGATTAAACACACCATGAGTTTCCATTTCTAATGAAAGCTCCATGGGAACACCATTGGGATCCCTGCTACTTTGCTGCAGTCAAAGTTGTGTGAGCCCATGTGCCATCCCTTTGTGCATTAGGGAGACAGCGGTATCATAGATACAATGCAGAGTATTCTGCTTTCATGCTTTAGGGCATTCATTGCAAAGACTATCCTCAGAGCCACTTGTTTACCCACCTCCTTTGTTCAGAACTGAAATGTTTAGCTTGAAAACCGTAGAGGAAAACTGACTTTTTTTTTTTTTTTTTTTTTTTTTTTTTAATCAGTGGTAGGAAAGCCGCATGAAATCACTGTTTCTTATAATAAGCTTATTTGTTTAAGCATCCAGGGTGTTAAATTAGCTTTCTCATCTGTACGTGGTTTAGTACCCCATCCATCTATCGTCTGAGAACAAAAAGGCTTTACCACAGTATTGCCTGCTGTGACAAGTGTTGTGATGAATTAGATCTTAAAAGATCATATTATGAGAGACAGTATCATAAGGGCCTAAAGTCTATTGAACCCTATATTGACTGGACTATGAACTGCATGTTTGTTGTAAGAGTATGTACTTACGTACATGAGAAAGGGGAAAAAATATGCCCAAGACTGCTGATGCTATAATTTTGGGGAAAATATATCTTTTACCAATTCTGCTGCCTGCTTACCATTTTCAATGAAAAGCCTGTTAAGAGGCTGAAGGCTACTACATTTAATCAACAAATTACTCAGTGTAAGAGTTTGAAGGCTTACTAAAAGTCTACAGTTAAATCCTCTGCAGGGGATTTCTAATTTCCCAGAGTGGAAAAATCCAAAAGAAAACAAACTTTCAATTAATTATAAATAGGGGACTTTAAATGTTAGACAGTAGCCTTAAAAAAACACAGGTTGTTGTTGTATAATCTGCTGTAAACAAGCATTTGCTCCTCATGTACAAGATATCAAATAAACCCATACAAACAGTAGAGTCTCACTTTACTCACAGAAGTTTTAACCCATAAACCTGAGTCTTATACACTGGTTTTGCTTTTCTAAGTACAGGCAGCCAGAAAAAGAGACATTTACATTTCATAGCACAGCCTGTGTGGGTCTCATTTTAGTTGTCCTTTTTCCCAGTTGCACATGGTCCCCCCTAAAGGGCCATAAAACCTTAGAAGGATTTACCTGAGTTACCTGGCATAGCTGGCCTGTCTGGTTTTGATTGGTCCTTTGAGACACTTCAGCTCATCTTCATAATTCCCATCAGGCTTCGTTTTACTTCTCATGCAGGGCTCATGCATAGCTGAGAGCAGAATGTAAAGGCAGCTTGCTTTGTATCTGTGCCAATTTAAAGGAAATTTGTTTGATTTTTATTTTTTAAATAGTCTTTAAACATATACCTAATATTAGCAGCAGTTCAGTGGAACTCAAATATCTATCAAATGTAAGAATGCTTTCCTCATTCAAAACTTGCACTTGACTGTGGGCAAGAGGCATTCATTGCTATCTGACTTTTAAAAAGGGCTAATTCTCCTCTTGGTCATGCTGATATAAACCTGAAATAACATCACCGAGGTCACTGGGGAGATGGCAGAGTCCTCTTTCTGTATCTGAAACCAGCCTACAAAAGAAGCACAACCAATATAGGCTACTTTAAATGCTCTAAGAATCTACTAAGGCTGCCATTGCATACAGGAAAAAAAAAATGCTGTTTCAATTTCAATTTTAGAACATCAGTTTTTACAAAAAAGAAGGACAAATTTAAGTGGCTAATATTATTTTCAAGCTTCTGGAAAGTGGAATATCAAACTACTGGAAGTGGGAAAGGGTAATGAAAGTCTCAAAATAGAAAACTCTTTTCACTAAAGACTGTCAGGAAAATAGCCCCCTGGTTTCCTGCAGCTGTGAAAGCAGTGAGAGCTCACTGTAATGACTGTCAGTGAGAGAGAGGCAAGCTGCTCTATTTTCTCCACACTTGGGCTACAGCTCACAATGTGTATAGATGTCTGGTGCTGGGATACAGATCTGAACTCCAGTTCTCCCATAGCACAGACATAGAGAGGAGGTTCCAAACTGGGAGATGTTTGTAGACCTTTGAACAGGTGACGGACTGAGAGTATTCATGCTCTGCCTGTCTGTCTGGTTGGTGAGGTCCATGGCATGCATTCCTTACCATGCTATACATAAATACGTAGCTTGATAGATCCCTCAGGCCTCGATCCCTAAGTAGGACCTGTGATCCCTCATTCATATTTAAGGGGGCCTACAGCTTTTTCTGGGTAGCAATAGTAAAATACTTCCTTTCTCTCCTACACCTGAAAATGAAGCTCTTAAGACTGCTACAGCTGGGTCACTCTTCATTTGGGATTGTGGGATTAATCAGTTTCTTACTGACAGCTCCATTCATGTGAATATGTTTGTTTTCAGACACGTACTTGAGCTAACAAGCATTTGGGCCGTTGCTTGGTTGATTCTTTTCATTATGGGCAATATGATGCTTATGCATACAATTTGTGTTAGCTATTCTCTGCAGTGACTATTATCACATGGTCTTTTTTTTATCATCGCACTGCACAACTCATTTGTCTCTCTCACATTCCTGACTCAATACCCTCCCATCTTTTCTTGATCTTGTCCTGCCCTTGAAACATGCTAGTTAGCTGTATGCAAAAACTAACAAGACAAAGAAGTCGCAGTTTTTGTGAAAAAAAACCCCATGAGTTCTCAGTGACAATGATAAATGATTTATACTGGCAGGCGCTCTTCACGAACACTGAATGCTGACAGTCTGAATTCAAGCTAGATAGGGGTGACCTCTAAGGTCATAATTTGGCCTGGTATTGCTTCATTTAACCTAAAAAAAAAAATGCTCTTTTTAACATACTAAAAATAGAGGTTTTCCCTTATGACATACTCAAAATTTCCCCTTATGACATATGCAATAAAGGATAATCTCCATGTAGCCTTTTCTGCAACTATAATTTTCAGAGCACTTCAAAAGTTGTAGGGTTTTTCAAGCAATTGTCGAACACACTGATTTTGTTGCTGTTCTGTTGCATGTACTGGATCCTCAGTTGTGGGAAGGCATCATTCTCCTGACCTACTATCACATTTCAGCTTATATCCTGGCCTTGGCCTCTTTTGTGTTTGCCACATTTCACATGCATCTGAACTGATCATGCATATCTTGTAAGAGCCGATTGTTGTGAGCCAGTGATGCTATTTGTAGAATATTAAAAGAACTGATTAATACACAACACAGTTTGCTGAGGAAGATGTCACTGGGCAGAGCTTTAAACAAGAAATGTTGGCAGAGGCTCCTATGGGAAGGAAATAGGTGTTATGGCCCTGAGGGTCCTTAATGAACCAGACCAGTGTCACCTGGTGCCCCATCCAAACCCCTGCCTGTGGGCACAGGAGCCCATTTAAACTCAGTCTGGGACCTTCAGTCCTGGTGTGAACTATGCTGTTGGGGTGCTGGACCCTAGTTCAGCTATAGCTCTGCCTTGCCATGGACCACGCTGATATGGACCCTGCCTTGACTTTGGGCATGTCTTGGACACTGTGGACCTGTCTGTCAATCACTTGGTTTTATTCTGACCTGTGGATTTACTTCCTAGCTTGACCTGGGACTTGCTTCTTCACCATGAACTCACCAGAGGATCTGGGCTCTTGAACCTGGCCCCCACCTCCAGGTCTGTCCTGCTCCCCTTGGGTGCGGTGGGGCTGCTCTGGGCGGCGAGGGGCATGCCCCCAGTATGCAGCCGCAGTTTAGAAGCAGCGTGAAGGGGGTTACGCACCAGATGAAGTAATCAGTATTAAAGGTACTTGACTCCAGGATTTAAAAAGCCTGAGGTAAGTAGGTCTTTTTCTGATATCATTTGTGGAGTTTTAAGTCAGCAGTAACTACTGTGAAGGCAGTTGAACTATCCCCCTATGTAAGAAGTGCTACTAAATTGTATTTTCAGGAGAAAGAAGGAGAGCTTTATAAAAGGAGTATAGAGACAACTTTAAGAAATAGCCCTAGAATTCAGGAAAGTAAGGACACTTATAACCTATAAGGATGTATTAATGTATTACTAATTCATTAATAAAACTTGAATGGCAAGAAACGGCAAACGCCTTTCCAAATGATGATTCTTGGACCTGCCAATTCTGCTTCACATTCCAGCAAAAATAAAGATCTGTCTAGGGCTTTACTAGCCAGGATTGGAGGTGATACGTCTTTTCTTTTTTTTGCTAGGAAAAATCATGTTAGAAATGGGCTTACAAATCCACATGTCGAGAGTGATAGTTTCTCAGCTGTGCAGAGCTGCCTAGGCAGAGCAGAACACCTTGGCCCATCACCTCAGTATTTAAGTAAGCTTATTGTGATCTACAAGTTCTTTCCTGAAAGTTCACGCATCTGACTGTGTGCATGTTTATTTTCAGCTGCTATTTATTTCCCAGTTTCTGTTTTATTTCAGTTCTATTGTCAAAATCTAATTCTGGTGAAACTCTGGCTTTGATCCTTGAAGCTTCAGCTGTGCTGTATCTGAAAACTGTAAGTGGAAAAGCAAAGTATTCTAGTCCCTTCAAAAAGGCAGGGGAAAGATTAGGAATTAAATGGCTGAAGCGTCCATAGGTATAAAGTAGAATGGGGATTTCCCTCTGCCCCCCCCCCGGCATGTACTAGCCAAAGATCTGTAAGAATAGGAGAGGCTTAAATGACTTGAAAGGAATCAGGCAGTGCTACAATTGCAGGTTTCCTTATCTAGATCTTCTCAGAATACTCTCTTGCCTGCTTATTGCTGATGTTCACAGTGGGCTCATCCAGGCTGAACCAAATATTAAAATATGGCTTTTTCTCTTCCTTGTCTGGAAGCAAGTTCTCCTAGGGCTGGAGCCTCACTTAAGGTTACTGGATTTGTTCATTTGACAAACCTGAGTGAGGAGGAAATGAATACTTGAAATACTCACCCTATGTGGGCGTAGAAACAGAGAAGCTCAGCTTAGCCACACTGACTGCTTTTCCTCTGTCACGCTGAGAAAACACTACACAACTCATTCACTCTCTACATCCTACCCACTTTCTTATTTACTCCTACAGCACTGGGGAAGTGCCTTCTGTATGTTAATGCCGAAGAATTGAGCCCTAAAAATGAGGTATATTCCTGATATGAATATTAAATACAGTTAGAAATAAATTATATCGAAGTGTCTGGCTTGTTATCTGCTTAGTACATTACTCTTTCTGCCTTGGAGCAGTTGTATGTGTTCATACTGGAAGTTCATCTGATAGAGCAGTATGTGCATCTATGTGTGTAGAAGCAGCCTTCTGTTGATTCACAACATATCAGTCAGTGTTAATTTTAAGCAGTAAGGATTAAAAGTTCGGGAAAGTTGCTCTTGCAGTACTGTTTATCTTTACTTAAACTAGACATGGCTCCAGACTACACATCTTGCATTCTCAGCCAATGGATTTGTCACAGAAATAGGAAGCTAAGATACTCAGATACTTAAACTGTTTAGTGTTATCCGTATTTCAAGTAGCAATGTCTTAATATTCTTATTTGAATCTTGTTTCTGCTACACCCACCCATGTTATCTGTATTCATGTATACATTCTTTCCTGAGGGAATATCAGGTCAGTATGCCAAATGCAGCTGTACCTGCTGCCTTTAATGCGAACTAGTGTTACTGACTATAGGCTGAGGAGACTAGGATGTCCTGTTCCAAATGAATTTTTTGCCTCCCTGGTGACAAAGGGTACAGTAAGAATAATATTTGTGCATCATGAGCTTCTGTGTGTGTCTCCATTAAGTATTTCAAGGCTTCTCCCATCTTCAGGTTTTGGACGGGCACCCTTGGTATTCATTTTAATAGAAGGACAATGACTAAGGAGGAGCAAACATCCCTTTTCATGTCTGGCTGGGGTCCCTCATGAGCAGGTTTGAACTGTATCAGAGAATGGGGTAATATGGAAGCCGGCAGGGATAATGTCAGATCTGAGGGCTTTTTTCCTATGTAGGTTTCCCTAATTAGACTTTTAAAGTTGGTAGTTTCCCTGAGAACTAAATACAACAGGGAAATATCGTAATGTGCTTAAAATTCACCTAGCTGCTTCATGGACAACTCTTTAGATCCTCCCACCAGAAGGGTCAGAAATCTTGCCCAGCAAGGTACCTGGGCATTCCTCAGGCACCAGGAAGCACTCAGATACTCTAAAGATAGTTTTGCTGGCATCTAACCATCTGGTCCCAACTCACCCAGCAACAGAAGGGCTAAAAGCTGTCACTCTGAATAACTTTACTGCCTACCACTTTGGCAAGTCAAGTCTGAATTTAACTAAAATCACAGCTTGCAGCAAGAATATTTATGAACTAGGAAACCCTCCTGTGAGCGTGCAAGGGCAATTATATATATATATTTCCACATCCCCTCCCCTTCTTCCTATCTCCATGTAAGCAGCGCAGCAATGCGGCCACCCTGGTTGCCTAGGAAGCCGATTGCTGCTCCTAAGGGATCTGTTTAAAATTCTGATCCAGATTCTAGTCAGGTTTGTGAGACCCTGGGAATGGAGCTCTTGAAGTGGTGGGTACTTTCCATTTTTTCCCCTCTCCTCAGCTCCTCTGGACTGAGAGAAGGCAGCTGTGCTGCTTTGCTAGACAGAGCAGCTGGACTTGGTTACCCCTAGAACAAATTATGTGCTGTAAGAATGGCTTGCCTTATACTCGGGAGACAGAAGGAGCTGTTTGGGATCATAAATGACACTGGAGAGCAGTTGTGTATGTACGCAGTTATTTTAAGGGTTGGTTTTGAGGCTTTTTCTAAGCACCTGCTGCCTTTTTGGGCATTTGTACTTTCATGCGAGTTGTTTGAAATGCAAATAAAAGCAATGATACATATTCAGACAATCTGAGACCTGCGTTTCCGTTTCCGAGGACTATGCTAAACCCTTTGTGGAGTTTCTTTTCACAAGCTAATCCTAGTGGAAAATTACCAAATGGAGCTTTAAATAGGTGAAATAATAAGCTAGTCAAACAGTACACCTTTAGAGTGGCAAAGGTTGGTGATGTCTCCAGGTCAGTTTCCATCTCATAGCCCTACATCCCTGACTGGTATTTGGAGAGGTGAAACAAGGTGATTTAAGAGCAAAGTTCCTTAACATTTAATTTTGGTTTAAGCCTGTTGTTCAAGAAGCTGTCTGTCACATCTCATTATATGTGCTATTCAAACTTAGATAGGTGTTCAGAATATCAGCTGGATAAAAAGCTATGAATAGAATAACTGATTATCAGTCTAACCAATACTCATTAAAAGAGATCTTAGATGGTAACAAAAGCTAGAGTTTGAGTCACTTGTTTATGCTCTCAAATGAGTGTAGGATCTTATTTAAAAGTGCTTTGGAGTCTGAATTATGAACAGGAGGTCTTTGATCAGAACTGATGTATGATGTGTCATAAGGCATTATGCCAGAAAAAAAAAAGTCACTTAAGCTTCCTTTCCAGTGGCACTGAGCAAAATGAGAGTTATGGTTCCCATGCTGTGTCTTATGCTAGCATGTCCATGCTGAAGAAATTTGGCCAAGAAGACAACTGCCGAAACTTCACAAAGTGGAAACAGGTGTTTGGTTTTCTGTTGGGGAAAATCAGCAATGCATGATATGGGTATTTTCTTAGCATAGACTTATAAAGTCTATTTATATTGCACACGTGCCTCCATGCGTGTGGTCCCACACAGACTTCCTCTTTCAAAAACTTCAGCCCAAAATTTAGTTTGTGGTTTCTGCTGCTTGCAGTAATTTCTCCATAAAGAAGTGACAACAAGCTCTTTTCTTCAAAATATGACACGCCGTTTTCACATTTAGAAAAAGCACAATTGGAATCTGATGTGCGATATTGCCATTTGGTGCTACCTATCTCATGAATACTGAAACTACCTTTGTAGGTAGCTGACTGCATTGTTGTTGAATGACTTGATTAACTGGTCTTTGTTATTCTGACATGCACTGGCAAGCCTCTTGTGACCATGCAGGGTCCTGCTGGGATAAAATGTGGACCTGCTGGGATGAGATGCCTGTATTTTAATCCCAGGGTTGGTATGCATCCAGCTGTACGACAGCACAGCATCAAAAACAGAAGGAGGAGCAAGTAATGGGCCAAACTAACTGTTGAGCTTACATTTATTCTGAGGTTCTAATTTATTTTTGAAAATCTTGCAAATAAATCAGATGATTTTCCAAATGAAGTAGTATTATATACCTGTTTATATTGCAGGACATAGTCATGTACAAACAGCAGTCTTCTGTTCAGTCTGAAAAATAACCAGGGTTTTCTATGATGCTATCTAGAAGAAAGGGGAATATTGGCAAGTGCAGCCAGATAAGGCATTTTCTGCTGTGTCTGTTTAATACCACTTAGAAACAACATAGAATTTGTAATTATTATTAGGGATTTAATCAACCCATGAAAGTGTAGAGGAAAATAATGAAATATGTGGTAATATTCCTAGTATGTACTTTAATTGCTGATTGCTTGATTACTGCTGAAACTGATGAGGCTGAGTGTGATGATATTATCAGGAAGTTAAGCCTGAGAGCAAGATATGAAAACGTAACATTTAATGTGAACATGATATACTGCAAAATAGCATGTTTGAGGGTTGAATTGTGTGACTCCCTGCAGAGATAATTTAAATGCTGTAAAGCCATATATGTAGAAATGCTACTGAATAAGAAAACAGGCAGCCTCTGAAGAAAACAGAAGTGGCTGTAATACAATAGAAGAGTTACAGAAATCGGGGTGAGTGGCTGTGGCACCATATTCAGACCAGTGGTTATGACATTATTAAAAGAGTCCCAAAGATCCAATGAGACTCAGAGTGAGGTAATTTAATACTGGCATCCCAGGAAGTTACAGGAATATAGTGTTGAAATATACATGACTCATCACGGCACTCAAAGCTGTAAAACCAGGGTTAACTTTTTCAGACATTGGACAGATATACCACACGACGCTTGGAATGACTCAGGAATGCAACACGCACAAAGCAACTGAAAGAGGTGACATCAGACTTGAGGTATGTGGTGGCAAAAGCATAAATAGCTGTTTTCAAAGGGGTTTCCTTCTGGAACTCTCATCAGTTTCTTTAAATACTTAAAAGCAGTAGGACTGAGACACAAAGCATCTCAGTCAGTAATTAACAAACTCAAAACGGTGCTTGCTAAGAATGGGGCATTGTCAGAAGTGACCTTTTGCTAGATAAGAGTAAGGACTCTCTAAAGCATTCAGGCATGTAGCTGAGAAATCCAGCTGAAGTCAAGCAATGGAAGTGAAAGAACGATTCAGACCGCTGAAACTCATGTGTTCTTAAAAGAAGAAAAAAACCCCAACCCTACAATATTCTAGGGCCTGAAACTGTTAAGAGTGAAGAAGTAACCCTAGAACGGAAATACCTTATTCAAATATTCCTTTGTATAAAATACTCACATAGATCAAATATACAATAGCTTAGAAGTGCCTGGAACCCTCCCTTATGAGCAAAACTTACTGCCAACTTGTCTGTAGAGCAGTGACTCGCTTCTCTCTCTTCCCACTCACTTGTGCTTATGTACTGCCCTCCACCGCTCTCATGGCTTTTAGGAGCAGTAGCTGGGATCTAGCTGGTATTTTGGGTAAAGTCTTTTGGCTTCCTGATTCTCATTTCTTGCAAAAGTATTAGGTGTTGGATTAAACAGAAAATGGAATGAATTTATACTGTAAAACATAGCTGATTTTGTATGACGTGTTAGAATTTGTCTGCAGGAGAGTCCTGATCCAGCCCTTACTTTCTCTCAAGAATCTTCTCAAAAACTGTCAAACAGAAGGGTGTGTAGTTGCTCTGACTCTGTGACTAGAAACGAAGGAGGGGGAGGAAAAAACCCACCACCACCCAATTGGAAATGTTAGGGCTTTTTCCTTAAAAAAAAAAAAAAAGGCAGCAGGGGGAAAATAAAATAATAATAAAACCCCAAACAAACCAGGATTAGGACCACGAGCTTGGAAATCTAAGTAAACTATAAGATTAAAACTGTCTTCCCTGGGTGATGGGGATGCGTTTCACCATGACTTATCCTCTACAATTCAGTTTGCCAGTTTAGCTCTTGGGATTGAGGTCAGACAGACCTACAGTGTTTTGACCACATATAATCATGGATTGTCTCAGTAGCAGCTGGTGAATGTTAGTGAGTGAGCTCACAGTTTTAGCATCCATACACGCTCCTGGCTACTGTTTGGTTAATGCAACAGAATTTTTGTTAGTTTATAGCTAATTCACTCTGCTGTAAGGACACGCTTACAGTACTTGCTGGAAGAGAACATTCTGATCATACAAAGTAGTATTTGCACTATGAGAAGTTCACTGGATGCATAACAGTAGGTATAAGAGAAAGTAACTGGCAAGAATACCAAGTGAGGTGATACAGGGGGACTGTGCATAACTCCAAGACTCCTCCAAAGACAGCAGTTGCAGTTGCTCTGTCCTGCGACTATTCAGTTTTTCGTCTAATTTAATCTTTAAAATCCAAGTGCGCGGGGGTTTCTGCAGAGACATTTTCAATATATTAGCAACTTCTGAGTACATAGTCTTTTGTATTATAAATATCATAATGACTTTATCTCTAACAAAGTTGATTTCTTTTGTGTGTATAGACAACCGTATTTTATTCTCCAAAGCAAAAACATTCTGTGAAGAAAATTAAATCCTTTTATTACATGGAGAACAGACTGACAGTTTCTGAATCCCAAGTCCTTTGTGAGTTGCATTTTGTTCTGGATGGAGGTAGAAATGTAACTGCCCTGGCAAGCACTTGCTATCACAGCAAATAATTGTTTCCATATGGAGACGATTTTTCTGTAAAGTGTGTATTCTGTTTTCTGGGTAGGGAAAGGCCAGATTTGGTTGTGCTGATGTCGGGCATTATGTAACCCTAAAATGCCCTAAGGTGATCTAGTGAATGACAGTCAGAAGTCTCACTGTTCCACATGTAGGGTCTCATAATTTGTCTCTTACTCTTCTGCAAACCACTCTTTTTTCAGATGGTCAGCACTGCTTTTCTAATAAATAAGAAAATCATTAAGATTGATTAGCTCTAATCTGTGATGCTGGTAGCTGGGAAGAAGAGCAGCTTCTGTGTGTTTGATGTGCAGCCATCAGCTGGCAGGCCAAGCACCGTGCTGCCGAGCATCTCCGGGTACGGTTTTTAAAGATCAGCAGTTGGTAAAGTCTCCAGTCTTCTGATCTGCAGCTGGACAACCGCTTCCCACACCACTGTGCAGTCTGTTGGTTAAAAATAGTTTAATTCCTACTTCTTATGCCTAAAGGAAAGAAGATGGAGAACCTCAGCACATTTCCAAGTGAAATCATACCAGTCAGGCAAAAGTACTAGTCTAGCTAGAAAAACATGCCCATTCTTTTTGTTAGGTATGTTGACTCTGTGGATGTGCAGTATCAAAGCAAGCAAATCTGTCTCCATGCTGCTATTTACGGGGCAGTGACCACCGGTCGCCGTGACCCCGGAGTAGATGCCCCGCAGATAAAGAGCTTGGCTGGCAGAGCAGCGTGACAGAGCAGTTGGATGCTGGCAGAAGCATCCGGGGTTGCAAGTGGAACTGCAGGAGTATGTGGACCACACATGGTCTTTGAGGTGACTCCAGACTGCAACAAAAACCCCGAGAGCCTTTTGCCATAAACACAAGTGCCAAATGCTTTGTGTCAGCGTATCGACTTTGATCACCCAGTATTTGCACAGGTTCTGCCTAGGCATGTCAGTGTAGGTGTGTAAAGGGAACAAAGGCATTCCCCAAGTCTGCAGAATTAATTTTAGAACCTGTTTTCGGGACACATGAGAAAGCGGTGTATTCGGGAGCTGATCAGCCGGTAGGATGACAGCAGCGCTCCCGCTGGCGGAGCAGCATGAGCCCCCGGGAGGGGAAATGTGGCTGACGAGCCGGGAGCTTCTTCGCTGGCAACAAATCCTGGCGGATACTTTGCGAGTTATGAAATGACTTCGCTTGCATCAGCTATACCGGGGAGTACGTTTGGTTTCTCTTTTTGCTGAAATTCGTGGGACTGTCCTCAGACAAGGACTTGAAATTGGCGTTTCTTCCAAAGGGCCACGACACCTGGCAGCGGCACTTCCCGGTAAGTTAAGAGGAGAAGAATTCGCCGGCGGGGTCACGCGCAGCGGCCGCCGTGCCCAGCTGCGTCGGGGGTCCGTGCGTGTCCCCCGGGGCCCGCGGGCAGCAGCGCGGAGCAGGGCCCGTGCCGGGGGTGCCGCGGCCCCTGCCGCCGCCCCGGGCGGGCCGGGCTGTGCCCCGCGGGAGCCGCCCCCTGCCCCCCCGCCGGGCTGTGCGGGCCGCGCGCGGGCAGCCGGGGGCGGGGCGGGCGGCGGCCGGCAGGGGGCGCCGTGGCGGCCGGCAGGGGCGGCGCTGGCCGAGGCGGGCGCGGGGCGGGCGGCCGAGCCGCAGCCGTGGCCGTGGCGTGGCGGCGGGCAGCGGCTCCAGGTCCGGCCGGGGCGCCGAGCACGGCACGGCAGGGCAGGGCAGGTGAGGCGGGGCGGGGCGGCGGCGGGGGCGTCCCCCCGGGCGGGCAGGTGGGACGGTGCCCGGGGTGCGCCGCCGGGGAGCGCCCGGGCTCGGTGCCCCGGCACGAGCCGGCTGTGTCCGCGGCGCTGCCCTCCCCCGGCCAACACCCGCGGGCCGTCGCCCGGGGGGAAAGCGGGCGCGGCGGGAGCGGCTGCCCCGCGCCCGGCTGCGACGGCCGGGCAGGATCGGGGCTGCGGCCCCCCGGCCCCGCGCCCCGGGGAGTCCTGGGGCAGCCGGAGGGCCGGGGGGCGGCGGCCTCGGCCGGGCTGCCGGAACCGGCCCGGGGGGGGGGCTGCCCCCGCGCCCCGCCTGGCCGCCTCGGCGGGGCGAACTTTGCCGCCGGGATGGGGCCCGCGGGCAGGCGCCCGCGTCTCGCTGCTCTCGGGCTTCGTTCCGCGCGTGTGAGCGGTCCGCGCGGTTCCGCGGCTCCGGGCCGTGGGCGCCTGCCCGGCCCCCCCCCCCCCCCCGTGCGGGGCAGGAGCCCGAGAGGGGCCGGCGGCCCCCCCGGAGTCCCCGGGGTGACAGAGCCGGGACGTGCCGCCGGGCCGGTACACGGTGGCTGCAGTGCCGGAACTTGAATTTATCTTTTTGATGCCTGTTGCCTTTAGTGTATTTGTAAGCAGTCCCTCTCATTGTGTATACTTTAACCTAAATGTTTTTGGAGCTTTGAACGGACTTAGTATATTTCTGCGCTGTGGGTTCCTGAAGGTTGAGCCTGAACCTTTTGACAAGCACGGACTTTTCATCAGAACTGTGTTCTGGCCCGGAGATCGTCTTGGCCTTCATGCAGAAAGTTGCCCTTAAAAAACCCCCAAAGCTATCAAAGTGGTTTTTTTTAAATGCTAGGAAGTAAAGGGCTAAACAATGTATTTCTAAATACTGTAACCTGAATTTCTGGACGAATCACTTGACACAAAAGCTGGCACCATGGAAATGACAGGGTGGGCAGAGTGTGTGCAGTGACCTTAAGTCTTTTATTTTGTCTGGCCTTATAGTCTGAGATGAGCATCTAGTTCAGACCTTAAATGTTCTCTTTTACAAATTTTAAAAATACAGTTTCTTGTGTGTGGAAAAAAAACCTACAGAGTAAGTGGCTCTATCCTTGACTAACCGCAAAAGCTGTCACATATGATAAGTTATTGTGCCAGTATTACAATAGTAATGGGATATTAAACCAACACATTTTGGCAGTAAGTAGCTGTAATACTTATGCCCTGTTTTGACGTCTGTAGAAGGAGGATTAGCTCAGACAGAATTTGTAGTGGGAGGGTGTGAGTGGGATGAAAGCAAAAGCTGCTTAATTTTAATCTTCTCAAAAAGGTAACTAAAAGTAGTGCACATGGTTCAAACACATATGTTCCTCTCTCTAATGGCTTTTAATTGTAGTCTCTTAAATATTTTATGTAAACTCAGTAGTGCTGAAACATTAATTTTTATAAGATTCAATACATGCTAAACAAGCTCCCTGTTCTGCAAAAAAAAGAAAGTGTTGAGGAATAGCAGGGACTTCAGGCCTTGTGTTACATGTTTCAGTTTTATAATTGTGAACTTGCCTTTCTTTAACAGCCTTCAATTGCTTTTGGGATTTTTTTAGTTTAAAAAGTGGGTGTCTTGGAATGAACACACACAAAAAGCAATGCTTCAGGGTGTGCAAAACTACTGTCCCCCGTGAAGATGGTTTCCTCCAGCGGTTTTACAATGGGGTGTGTATTTTTACATATTATCTTTCATCATGATCTCCTTAGATGAAACCTTAAGTGTCCTGTGAAGTTTCTTATGTAGGTCTTTGTTCATTTTCATAATCTCACAGGAGACCTTTGAAACTAGTCTTCAGTTGAATTTTTCTGGATGCTTTTTCTACTGAAGTTGCAGAATATTTAAAAAATGTATTTTTTTTAGTTGTAAAAGGCTTTTATCTTAAGTGTATTTGCATATTATTGCCTGAAAGATGAATGATGAATACATATGGTCTTAAGTGTGGCTTTTATCTGGATTTATGGTTCTAGTTGTATATTCTCTTCTCCTCCCAAAGGTTTTTATTCTCTTAATAAAAAAAAAAAAAGGCAATTAATATGCAAAAAAACCACTGTGAGATGTGTGTTGCTTACAAACATACATCAAATGAGTGTAGGAATTAAATGTTAGGCCACCTACTAACATATGCTTCATGATTTAGATATGATTAAGTTTATGGTTTGTAAGGGATGGTACAAAGGAGGTGGTGGTACCTTAATTGTTCAAGAGGGTGGAGTCTTCAAGTCTGACTCGACCAAAATGATGAAGGTGCTCTCCGGGAGTATGGCAAAGTGCACACACAGCATGCAGCTAATGCCTTAGGTGTTAAAGGAATCATTTGGTGAAGGAAGTATGAGAGGATTAAAGAAGGTAGAGTTTGATATAGGTACTACAGGAAGTTTTGGGGAGTTACTGATAAGGTGACCAAAGAGACAGCATGGCCGCTCAGCTGTGCTGGCAAGCACTTGACTAGCACACACAAATGCTGCCGGACAGCGGCCTGAAGGGCAAGGAAAGACTTGCTTAGAAAGAACCTCAGTGGTCCAAATGTTGGACAATCAGCATGGTTTGGGGCAAAGCTGTTCAAGTGGTGCGTTGCAGTTGGGAACATAGCCTTTAATCTTGACTTCCTGGGAGAGGGAGTCCGTAAGCAAGCTATGCATTGATTCACGTTTAGAAGGTTGTATTTAAAAATACTCTAGCTTGGGTGGGAAATTATATATAAAAATAAGAACTTAATTTGTGTGGCAAAAAGGTAAAGAAATGCTAAATGCCTGGGAGGAGACTTGAAATTTCAGGCAAGATTTCTACTTAGATGGGTTTTAGTGTCGTGGTAATTTTACTGGAATTGTACTGAAATATTGCAGTACCGATAAAAAGATTGTGATTTAAAATACATCTTTTTTTTTCTTCTTTGAAGTGCTTTCCAGAATGCTTTCTGTAACGAATACAGGCCAATGTGTGATATAAATTAGATAGAAATAGAAATGGAAACAGTTGATCATAAAGCTACATATAGGATGATGAAGACTGAAGGTTTATGTAGCAGCTTTCCAGAAGGATACTAGAAACATTGCACAGACCATGACACACTTCATATTCTGTTAAAATCAGGCTGCACTTTAGTGAATCCCCAATGGAGTCCCCTTAAGCAAGCATTTGGTTTTGCAAACCATTTAGGGCAGACAGTTTCGCAGATTTTATTGTCTAAAAATTGTAGCGGAAGATACAGGAGTCTTGACTTATGTCTTCGCAGGAGCATGCTTCCTTTGTCACACTGGATTTAGGTTAGAACTCAGAATGACTATCTTCTTGTCTTGAATACTGTCTTGAAAGTATTAGGTAGTTTCTGATTACAGCTGGGTGAGACATTTTCTTAATTAAGAGATGAGGAGTGGGAAGGTACACTGCGACAGTCAGTGTTAATGATTCTTTTAAAAAAATCAAATAATGTCATCTTACTGTGTTCAAATAATACCTGAATCATAAATGTAATGGTTCATCCTAAGCAGCAAAAGAGAGCATTTTTTTAATTGTGGAAGATGATGATAGGAACATTTGTCAGGAGGGCTACAAAGGTGGATGGTAACTGTGTGATTATGCTCTAAGTGGTTGTGATGACAGGCAAGGGATTCAGAGTAAGATTGACAGGCTATTTCATATTGATTAGAGATACACAGGCCATTGAAAAGCTAGCTAGCTGGCATATCTCTTAAAAATAACTGATTTTTGTAAGCTGAAATAATTAGCCTTAGTTGTTTGTGTAAAGACATTGCTCAGAAATGCTGTTTGGAAATACTAGTCAGTGACTTTTCCAGCAGTTTCATCCATAGTTGCTACTGCCACCTTAAACTTCATGTACCAAGAATGAAGTCCGTTTACCCTGGAAAGTTGTCACAGAATTCATGGCTTCCCTTGTGAAAATGAAAAAATAAACACCATAACTTTGTCTCAATGTCTGCTATAAATTCTACAATTAACTGTACTATGTTTTCCTAATGCTGATAGTCTCTGCTGATAAAGGGAGGCCCTGTGATTATCTGCTACGCTCTGTTGGTAATGATGATTTTGAAAGGACAAAGTAATGCTGACATCTGATCTTTGCCATATTTTTCATGCTTTGTTCATCTTCCTCACACCTATGCTGATGGTGTTGGTTTACTGATTGCCCCTCAAGTAGAAGTCTGAACACAGGCTTGTGTTTCTGTCTATGAAGGCTTTTGGGTACCTTCATGAGGAGTTTCTATGGGCCAATAAATTGTGAAAGCAACTCTGGAACTAAGCAACGAAAAGGTGGGCTATAGGCCTTTCAAATGAAATGCCAGGACATCGTGTTTAATGCCAGTGCTGTTTACCTAAACCTATTTTTATTTTTCCTTTTGAAGAAATAGTGACTGCGCTTGCACCTTTGTGGTCAGGTTGTTTGTAAGATGGCATGTTTCTAGAGGTTATCTTATGCTGCTGCCATGAGGATCAAGGAAAAAAAACAGGCATGACTTTTTGCCAGCAGCAGGGCAGTTCTCCCAGTATGTTGCCACTTACTCCCCATTCAGCAGTCAGGCAAGTTGGCAGTTGTATGAAGTGTTGTGGGAAGGAAAGGGCAGTAGAAAATGCTGACTGTCTGCTAATCCATCTGTGTAATCACCATTCTGGGGTTAGATTTCAGGAAGATGGCAAAATTGCTGATACAGTCTTTTTAGCCTTTTTTTTTTCCTTTCCCTCTCCAGTATGAGCTGCCAGCTGTTGGTGATGCAATGGGTAACATCATAACCTGCAGAGAGAAACAAAAGTTTTCCATTTGGAAGACAGGAAATGGAAGTGTGTATCCACCCCATAATTTTGAATCCTTGTGATTGTTTAGAGGTGGTTGAATATAGAAGTGTTGGGTGACTTGGCGTATGAGGATAAGATGGAACAGATCTCATAGCAGGGCCATAGTCAGGAGACAAAATATTTTGAAATGAGGGTCAAAATGTAGCTTGAGCACAAGGATAGAATGAAATGTCAGCTCTTCCATCCCTTTTGCACAAACACTTCTAACACCAGCCTGTTGCACTGCCATTTTTCCCAGGTATAATTTAGATAAGTTAGTAAAATGGTGTTTTACTTCATGGGGAGCTTTCAGTAATGGCCAGATCGCCAGATGCTACGTTTTAGGGTAAGCTGAAGGCATGGCTAGCTAATGGTTACAGGTGGAGTTGTGGGTGAGTTGCTGGGAGAACTTGGAGGATTCAGGCTCTAGCAGTCTTCCAGAGGGGGAGGGATAAAGGACTAGCTGAACAGAAGATGCAAGGTAGGATGACAAGTAGGCTGAAGAGCCTACAGTAATGAAGTCACTGAGCTGTTACAACTTAACTAGAATCTCCCCAAATCCATTCAATCTGAATACTGTGAGCAAATCAACCTCACCGCATGAACCCCTGAGAACTGTGGGCATGTGACCTTTCCGCCTTAGAATATATATATGTGCAGTCAGGTTATAAACAGACCTGGTATAAGATCATCTGGAATTAAAAGAGTAAGGACAGATTTGGGAGCTCAGGTCCTATTCTCAAATTCATCTAACCTGAGTGGAAGGACAGTTGTGCAGAGGAAAATACTGTTCTTCGTACTAACATCATCTCAGACGTCGGGTAGGATAAATTAGACCTGGTGTGGGAAATAAACGTTTTCCTGCATTTATGAGATTTCTTTACTGATCTGATTAATGTCAGCTAGCTTTTAGTGCATCCCTACAATGTTTGCTTTCAAAGTTAGTGCCAGAAGAAGGTATTTGCAGCAGAATACACCCCCTGACAGTGGAGCAGAGGGAGGCAGGTCTGTGTTGGAAATGCATGCAGTGGGGAGTGTTAGAGTAGGAGATGGAGTAATTCAAAAGCTGTAAAAAGTAAAAGCTTAACTATAAAAAAAGTGTCACAGTTCAAGCATATTAACTGCTTTGCCTTTGCGTGCTTTTTGGAGCTGTGATGCTATCTGATCAGGCAGTGGCTGTGACCTGTGTGTGATTAGGGTCTGTGCTCATACAGTTATGAGCATATGGTATACCGTTTTAAAATGATAAATTTAAAATAATTACATTCTGGCACTGTTTTTTAAGAATGATTTAATTGTCTGTATGTTCTGAGATGGTTTTGCTGCCAGTTGAGATTCAGTTCTGGCCTGGAGCCATCAAATAATAAGGTTTCTTTCAAGTTTCGTAATAATGTTAAAACGAGTTGCTCTGTTTCCTCTAAGGAAGTAAAAGCACTTCCTTTGTTTTTGTTTTTACTTTCCCTGCAGTTCAGAGCTGTGTGTGAGCGATCACTGCATAGGAAAAGGAGTAGGAATATGGTGACATTCTTGAAGGGGATGACAAAATTGGGCTTGTGACAGATTTCCCTAGATATTAAAATTTTCTTTCCACAGGGCCACCACAACGACATGTGGGACTGGTGAGTTGTTACAGATTTTGACTTTTTTCAAATTTCTGCAGAGTAACCTTATTTCCAACCAAAAAGAGGTAGTCACGGACAGATCAAAGCACTTCTTGGGAAGTTTATCTGAATGGAAGGATCTCTTCAGCTGAGGATTTAAATGGACCAAAAGAAACCAGAGTTAAGGACACCTACTCCTTAAAATATTTCATGCTTTCATACATTTGCTGTTCAAACAAGTAAACCTAATGAGATCCATAAAATCATCATAGTTGGAAAACCAAAGTCCAAAGCATGGAAGCTTTCAACAGTTCCTAATAGGAATATGAAAATTAAGGAAGAGGTATTGAGCTAGCAAAGGAATTGCAGGAGTCTTTTCAGTACTTATGATTTGGGTATGCCATGAGGTCTGACTTTTTAGAAAGGGGACTGGTTTGTGATCCAAAGTTACCTGAAGACTGTCTAAAGCTTTGTAATTTGACAGGTTTTTTTTACAAACTGGATTTTATTGTTAGACAACAGCACAGTGAAGCTTGTCTGTGGTTTGAAAGTAAGTAGTCAACGCTGTATCATGTTCTGTTCAAAATGTAGCTTAAAGTTCAAAACCTCATCCATCTGCAGAGTATCTGCTGCACTCTGAGAGACCTTACAGCAGTGGGACCTTACATCTGTGGGTTTCTTCCTGTTGAATGAAGTGGTCCTTCTCAGTCTTTGTTTTGATAATCTAAAATGGGTAGGTTCCTTAGAGTTGGGGACTCTTTTTTTTTTTTTTTTTTTTTTTACCTTTTTGATTTGTTTGAGTGTGTTTGTAGCAGGTGTAGTATGAGAGAAAAGGTTTGGGAAGGGAACATCGTGAGAAACTTTGGTTCTTTAAAATGTTACAAAAATGCAGGTGGCAGCAGCATGTGCTTGTTTTTAATGCTATTGGTAGTAGAACTTTCATGGGGCTTTTTTTCTTATGAAGTGCGAGGACACATTTTATCTATAGCAGAGAATCAGTCTGCAGCAAATGTGCTTCTGCATAAACCGTTCTCAAAGCAGTGGTCAAAGGTATATTAATATGTAACCTAGAAAATACAAAATTTTGTATTTTACATGCAGCTTCTCTGTATTGTCAGACAAAACAAAAATACTTGTTCAAAATACCCCAATTTGCTTCCAGTTGGTTTTTTTGTTTGCTACAGAAGGGGATGCTATTAATCAGCTTTCAGTGATGCCTTTTCCTATTATTTGATAGGCTTTATGTTCTTTTTTTATCTAACAGGAGTATAGTAAATCTTTATTATGTATTTATAATTAGGCAAACTGAAAGATACTGCACATCAAGTCTAGATTTTTGTTTCTGTTGAAGTGCACAGGTATGAAACCCAAGGGTGTATGAAGGCCTGTGTTGTGCTCTCATGTTTGTAGAAATTGATTATACATCCATTACAACTTAAAAAAAAATAACAACAGCAGTGTAAATTGATTGTAACAAGAGGTAAGGATGTATTTGGGCATTACACCTGCCTCTGTAAATTCTGAAGCAGGAAAACCTAATGGAAATTTGCTCTAGTGTGTTTTCATTCCTATGTTTTTGTGGCTTCCTGGGCAGCATACTGGTTTAGAAACAAGCCCAGCAAGATAACCCAGATACACTGAGTAGCATCACAGGATCCGTTGCCATTCCTCCCCTGGCTGTGTCCTGTGATTGCAATACTATGGATCCTATGCTGGATGCAACTAGCACTAGCAAAATTAAAACTCGAGTCATATTTAGTGCTTGCAAGCAGTTACATAAATACAGACTTAAATAAAAAATATTTTGCTGAGCAAAAGAGATTAAGATTTGTTTCCAACTTGTGCACCTACAGCAATTTTGGTGAATAACTAAGGAAAGAGAAATACTGTGTGTTACATATACCTTTGGTATAGGCGCTTGTATACATGAATTATGTGGAGGTTTTGGGGGGGGTTGTGTGTGTTTTTAAATTTTTTAAAAAATATACAGGTACTGACAGAATTAACATCATCCAAGACCTACTAGGAAGGGTGAGAAAAAGTAATCAGTTGCGTAGGTGGAACTTGAAAATATGTAGAAGACTCTGTAAAAGGGACCAGATTAAAGGGTGGAAATGGTTTGCAGTGGCAGATAAAGAATAAGTCATCCTCTTTTCCATTGGAAAACAGCAACCAGGGAAAGCACTGTGTGGCACCTATTAAAAGTAAAGGAATGCTTCTCTACAGCTGATGGCAAGCCGGACCAGCTGCCATTTGGAACCCAGAAGCCTCGTGGAAGGGCAGATGTTTGTCATTGGAGAAGTCAGTACTCAGACAGTCCTTGCCAACATAGATCTCTGCTGAAGGACTGGGGTGCACAGGTTCCCGTGGGTGCAGTGTGGAGCTTTACCTGGGTGTTTCACTTAATGCGGAGCAGAATTCAGCAGAAGTTCTTGCCTTGGCTCTGAGTCCTGCTAAGTGAAGTGATATGGCAGAGCATCAGTGACTAACAAGTGTGACTAAAAGTACTAAACAAAAGAGAGAATGCATGAGCTAACAAATGTGAATTTTGATGCTGACCATCACTCTGTCCTCTGGTCTAAACACATGTCTGAATCTGGCACAAAGTAGAACATAAAGGAGACTACAGAAGGATTGCGTTAAAACATTTCATAATTGTTTGTATGTGCAATCCTGCTTTTCCACTTTGTTTGCAGTCAGAGCTAATTTAGACTCTTGTAGGGGCAGGGGCATGTCATCTCTGTGTCCTGGCTGATGGGAACACTTGTTCTTTATAAATAGACTGGTGAAGCTGGTAGGAAGAAAAATGCCTCTGCCATCAGGATGGTGCCAGAGCCTGGGCATGAAGGCAGCAATCTGTGTCTCTAGGTTGAGTCTCTGAAGGGGAAGGTGTTGTGGGAAGAGAGGGAAAGGAGATTAAATTTAAAATGTTTTTATTTATTTATCTTTACGGGAAGGATGTGCAGGGCGTAGGAGTTATATTTGAATTGCAGCTATTCAGAACTTGTCTTGCATGTACTGATGATTTCAGGAATAGCAGAGAGACTGGAGATGGTAAAGGAGTCTAGGGCAATGGCATCGTCTCAAAGGAAACAGATGTTTGCAGTACCTTTTATTTTGGCACTATAGTTTCCTTCCTCTCTAAGTTAGTTTGTGCACTTACTTGTGTTTCTCTTACGGTTCTAGGGACTATTGATTATGTAGAAATAACAGCAGTACTGATACCCTTTAATGACTAGATGTCAAAATTACTGTGCTTTGTCTTTAAAAAAATACTGGTTTGGTGTTCAAGTGTGATTTTGAAATGTTACTGAATAAAAAGGATATTTAGAGGTCACAATTCTGGTATTTCTTTCAAAAATTCTTGTTTGAATTGTCAGAAGCATTTGCTTTTAGAAGTGGTTCCTTGCAAGGTGATTAGTGGTCGGAGTAGGGATAAGCTAATACACCTGAACGGTGTTCTGTGGAAGTGTGAAAAAGATTGAAGAATCAAACATTTAATGATCTTTTCATGCTTTTTAACAGTTCCCACACTCTGGTCCTGTCGGTGTGTCCTCCCTCACCCCCCTCCTTATCTTTGTTCAAGAAAACACGGGTATAATTTAATCAGAAAACTGATGTAAGTCCAAGGAAATTTCAGAAACAGGGAGATCTCTGGCTGCAAAGTAAGTTAACTTCCAATGCTGGGAAACCCATACAGGGTAGTTGTAATGTTATAATGTTACATTACATTAACTACAACATTAATGCGCTAAACATAACTTTAATATAGATGTTTCTGCATGACTGTTTATTTAAAGATTCATAGACTTGTAGGTTCTAATTTAAATAAAAGAAATATACTCTAAAGGACTTAGACTGACAAAAATCAAATGCAAACCTGAACTGTGTAAAAACTTGTTCAGCTTGTGTCTCTTAGCTGCTGATCTTGGAAAGAAGGCAACTCATAATGGTGATTTGAGTAGTACAGCACGGAAAAGCTGAAACTGTCCCTTGAAAGATGTAAGCTGAAGTTGCAAGCTGAAGACTGCTTTCCTAGAATTTCCAGCATAAAACTTATGAGAGTGCTGCTCAAACCTGAAAGCTGGTTAAGAGAAAGATGTTTAAAATATTCACTATGCTATCTGCTTGCCCACATTGAGATTTAAAAGCTAAGATCTCAGAGTCAAGTGGACATTTTATTTTGAGAACAGCGGATTATCTTCAAGGTGTGGTCAGATTTCAGTATGGCTAATGGTCCCTTCATCACTTCTGGCTGCTAAGCAACTCTTTACCTTTACTTATTAAATCTAGTGGTAAATTTGCTGCACAGTGAAAATAATGAGTGCTGTAAAGAGGGACAGAATTGTTTAAGAGCTCTCTTTGTTCTCGTAGCTTTAATGAAGTGAGAACTTGTGTTGGTTGCTTTGGCAGACTGGGCAATACTGCTGTGGCATTTTCAATAGCTTTTGCACATCTCAAGACCAGCTATGCCAGTATGAGGATTTTAGAACTGACTAGATAAGGAAGAAACTTGGAGTAGGAGAAAAGAGAAATTTAGATGTAGATATTTTAATGTTCTAAATACAAACTGTAATAACTTAGCTGTTAGGTTTTTGGTATCTTTTTAAAAATCAGATGCTTGCTGCTAAAATGTTAAGTAATTTGAAAATAAAATTATCTTGTCAGTAGCTATTACAGAATCACAGAATCATCTAGGCTGGAAAAGACCTTAATGATCATCTAGTCCAACCATTAACCTAACACTGTTCTCAACTCTACCATATCCCTCAGAGCTATGTCAGTGTGATTCTTAAACCCCTCCAGGGATGGGGACTCCACCACCTCCCTGGGCAGCCCAACAACCCCTTCTGTAAAGAAATGCTTCCTAATATCCAGTCTAAACCTTCCCTGGTGCAACTTGAGGCCATTCCCTCTTGTCCTATCTCTTGTTACTTGGTTAGAGACTCATCCCCAGCTCTCTGCACCCTCCTTTCAGGTAGCTGTAGAGGGCGATGAGGTCTCCCCTCAGCCTCCTCTTCTTCAGACTAAACACCCCCAGTTCCCTCAGCCACTCCTCATAAGATAGGTTCCAGACATTCACCAGCTTTATTATTAGTTTTTACATAGCATGTAAAAAGCATAGTTTCTACATAACATGTAGATATGCCCTACTGGGTAGGTGCTGCTTCCTGCTGTTTCTGTGCATGATTACCATGGAGTGGTACATGTGGCTGTCTTTAACCATGGCTTTCCTTATCTTCACTTTTTTTTTTAATGACACTGCTGACGTGTTTATACTGTCAGTCAGCTTCTGTGTTTCCTGTGGTTACAAACTTCCAGCATAAGTCATGGGGTGAGCTAACAGGAGTAACATTACTGAACAAGTTTTATTTAACTTTTTCAATGATGAGCTGGTTTTACTTTTTTAGAAATGCAGTTTTTTATGCCAAGTGATGTGACCTATTTCTTATAAATGCTTTTTTTTTAAAAAAAATAAAGCTTGTTTCTGATGGGAAAATGAAGAATTGTGATTAACCATATTGCAGATGCTAGTTTTGTTACTTTGTGATGCCATGCAAGATGTAATTTTAGTGTTGCAGGAATAATATGTCCAGTTTAAATTGCTGACATTACAGTCAGCTGCAGGGGTTTTGGAGGGTTTCCTCAACGTAAGGATTACAGGCATGAGTAACTAAGCAGGTCATGCTGACCAGAGAATTGGTTCTGCTGAGTGCTTCTCTTTCCTCTCCCTTCTAGTGTTTGCCATAGACCTTTGTAGCACTGATCAATTTAGTCAAAACCACAAGATCCCAGCCACTATTTTTCATTTGTGCAGGAAAGAGAAACAAAACCTTTGAAGCACCAAAGAAAAGGTTTGGCTTGCATGACTTGCTGACGCAACTATGTTCTGTAATTTCCAATTCAAGAGTATGAAGTTCTTCAGCTGTCTGAGGATGTCTGGATGCTGGACTTGTGGGTTTTAGGAAATGAAAAATGTACTGCCTGGTAGTCTCTTGCCAAATGGCTGGGGAATGATTGATAGAGCCTCATGGGTTAAAATGCAAGAAAGATGGAAGTCTTCATTATAATTGTATCAGGAACTGTCACCTCCATTTCAGATGTCTTCAAAACAGGTTTTGTCAGAAATAAGCCCTCAGATGTAGATGAAAGAGAAAAGATGCATCAAAAAGCAATTACAGTTAAGAACTCTGTTCTGCAGTGTAGAGACATCAGACTAGTAAGTGAGTCCCTGTGTTCTTCTGTGACTTTTTCTTAAATTATGAATGTTACTCCAAATCAACCTTATGTTGTCTGTAGGCTTTTCGCTCTGGGCTCTATAAGCTTGCTACAAAATATAGTTCTATCAGTCTTTGGCATATAATTAAGTACAGACTTAGTGCTACCTTCCTTTTTGACCAGAGTCACCATTTTTCTTTGTTTCATTGCGACCACTTTTGCTCGCTTGTATTTCAATAGACAATGTCATTTTGATGTACCACATCAGATAAATACAGTAATTTTATTAAGGCAGACTTTGAAGAGTACTATTGATTATTTATGGAGACATGCTATTTTAATCAAGCAAATTCATTTAAGCTGTCATGGTAAGTGTAATAATGTGCTTACACTTCATACTAGATAGTAGGTCTGTATTCTAGATGGGTATGGGTGATTTAGAGGATGTAACAGTGTCAGTCAGTTGGCACAGAAATTTGGCAGTTGTGGTTTAGTGTCATGTTTAACCTCACAAATGCTTTGAAAGCATTGATGTCAAGTTATTTTCAGGGCCTGACTTAAAATAATGAAAAGAAACAGCTTAGTTAGTCAACCCTGCAAAAAAATGTCGTCTTTGTTTTGCACAGGAGGAGGGGTTGCTGGGGGAGAGGTTCCATGTGGAGCACTAGCTGGCAATACCCAGCTAGCGTGGAACAAAAAGTAGGTTAGTCATGCCAGCTGGTCTGCTGGGAGCTCTGTGCTTAGCCTAGGCTCCTACCAGACATGCGTGCTCCCAGCATTTTTAGGTAATTACTGACTTTTCCAGTGAAATGGCCTAAAGCAGAGAATGTGACTTGACCAGATTTTTCCAAGAGTCTAGCAGGGGCTTGGCTAGTCTCCTGACTCCCTGGCCTGGCCTGCAGTTTTTACCCTTGCGTGAGCATGCAGCAGCCTAGCACCTTACACTGTCATGTGTTGTCACTGCCTTGTGAGATCAGGTAAGAGCTGATGGTGCTCCAAATGCTGTGAGTCACTCTGGCATGTTCTGATGAGTTGAGACATTTGGGTCATGTTTAAAAGAAAGATGTTCAGTGAGTCAGTAGGTGGGTATACTGCAAAAGGTGGCTCAGGTAGCCTTTTAATTACCTGCATTTTGATATAGGGTGCTTTATTGACTATCCTTCAGAATATCTAGACTGCTTATGTGTGTTACACTTATAATTACTGTTGGTGAAATAAGTTTAGGGTTCTGTATGTTGTCTTTATCAAGTCCTGCATTCATAGAAGCTTAGCATCATAGAATCATTTAGGTTGGAAAAGACCTTTAGAATTGTTGAGTCCCAGCTGTTAACCTAGCACTGTCAAGCCTACTAACCTACTACTAACCTGTGTCCCTAAGTGCCACATTTGTGTGTCTTCTACTTACCTCCAGGGATGGTGACTCCACGACTTCCCTGGGCAGCCTGTTCCAATGCTTGACAACCCTTTCAGTGGAGAAATTTCTAACAATCCAATCTAAACCTCCCCTGGTGCAACTTGAGGCCATTTTGGTCTTGAGCAAAAGCCCTGTTCTCAGGGGTGAGCATAAATCACTGCTTTTCTGGCACACGTCAGGAGCTGCTGCCAAAACACTGCTGCTCCCAGGGCCGAGTTCTGCCTCTTCTGCAGTGGTGTGGTGCTTACTCACCTCTAGAAGCAATAACTACTTACTTATTTCTGAGGCAAAGAACTAAGGCCCATACCTGGAGCCTAGTGAGGCGATGTGGTCAGCCGTTAATAGGATTGACCTTTGAGTGCTGAGAGCTTACAGCATGGAGGTGGCGAGGCTAGGGCATGACCTGCACTCTGGCCCATCCGCAGAGTAAACAGATAAAGATCGATATTCTCTAAATGTTATGTTAGCAGCAGACACTCTGCAACCCTGCAGCCTCTTGCTGTGTGGTAGTATATTCTGAACACCCAAAATCTGTTTTGCTATGTGGTTTTATGCTCCATCTGCATATAAAAATAGATTTGTGGGGAGATAAGGTTGGTTACCTTTTACACACACACACACACACCCCCCCCCCGGCTCATTTTTATCATTTTTAGCTTACAAACGCTCACTTCAGTGAGTGCTCACAATGCTTATTGTCCTGTCTTCACTTAATATGTGCTGGCAACGTGCTGCTTTTCCCTGGGCGTACCTTGTGTGCCAGCACAGAGGAGCAGAGACTCCCCTACTCCATCCTGCATGTGTTCACCTGATTCCTGGCAGCCTGGTGTCCAGTGGGAGCTGGTGACATTGTATGGAGAGGCTTTGCTTTAACAGCTACTCAACCTGAGCTGTTCCTATTCCTCACAAATTTTAACACAGCAACTTTTGATTTGTTAACCGGCCAAAGTATATTTAAAAGAAAAATAGACCTTGTTTATAATTTCTTGAACGTTACATTTAAAACTAAATGTTATAAAACTTCTGATCTTGCAGTTAAGGTTTAAAGCTAATTTAGATGTTTCTCTAAGACATTTTGCTAATATGAGGTCCGTATGATCTTTTTTTCCAGTCCTGTAATTTTTCCTTTTTTGTGGCATTTTTTTTATGCAGCGACAGTATTAATGAGTGTAGACTGTGCACAAGACCTCTTGTTCCTGAGAGCTTTTTAATAGATTTTACCTTCTCCTCCCTGCTAAGTCTAATTTTGCTTTTTCTTGTGGTTCCCCTTCTGTTCTTCCATCTGTTTGGTTTAACTGCTTTATTCTCTCCTGGTGTTTGTGTACACTAATCCTTATACCTTCTACCTTTCAGAGCTTTGTTTAGTTTCAGTGGTTTAATTCAGTTTAGTTTCAGCATACATTTCACTAAGATGTTCCAGGATGAGCTATGATTTTTGAAACTTAAGACTGTTAAAATCGTTTCTTCTGTCTTTTTATTTAATCTTATTACTGCTTGCACACGCCATTTATGGTGCTATTGGCATTTTGGAAAAATACTGTAATAGCTCTGGCTTCTTGCTTCTCAGAATCTCCTGTTCTTTCCATTTTTCCAGAGTTTCCAAAAGCTGTAAAGGTAATTCTGTAAGTAAAATGAGATGGAAAGACCTGCAAAATGTAGATGCATAATACATTTCACTTACTGCAAGCCCCACTGCCTTTGTTTCTGGAAGATCAGCACTTATGCTCTGGGTCCCATTGCTTCATACTATGAAAGTCACCTTGGGCCAGTTGGTCTATCCTACCACTCTTCTTAACACTATCTGCAGTAGATAAAATAAGAAATTCAGTGATTCATGAGATTTTCAAATACTAATGAGAAAATTAATTGCGGGGGGGAAAAATTCTAAATTTTGAGATAGTGATTTTATTTCTTTTATCAGCGCTCAGAGATAGAGATTAAAATCTTGCTAAGATGGTTAGTCTTTAGAACACAGAAGAGTTTTGATAAACAGGTATGTATTAATTACATGTGATTGTAAGCCTTTTTATTCTTAAAAGCGGGAAAGAAGCAAGAGAGATCTTTTTCCGTGAGTGGAAATAGCAAATAAGCACTGGGGCAAAAAGACACATTGGTGGGGAAAAACGTTATTCTGTCAACATGTTTAGATAGGCTGTCAGAGCTCAGTTCAAAGGATCTGGGAATCTCAGAAGATTTCTTTCAAGACTAACCAATTTCCTGCAACATGCTGTCAGTGCTAGGAAAAGGCATCTCTTGCACATAAGAGCAGCTGGTAGTTTAAAAAAAAAAAAAGTGTTGGTGGAAAATATCCTCCGCATCCCTTATATAGAGCCATTTTCCAATGGGAAATGTACATCTGTGAAAACAGAGCACTTGAGAAAATTCTATACACTTCAGAATGTAATTTTTGAAAAGTGTGGTTTTTACTAACAGCGCTTGCTTCTTGTTTTGGGTATTTTCAGGAGAGGGCTGGGCTTTTTTTTGTCATTTTGTGTTTGTTTTTTTTTTTTTAAAAAAAACCTTCTGCAATGAGTTACTTGAGTTCTGAAGTTTTATTAAATGCTATTGATTTGAAATATATTGTTCTGATCCTCGTCAGGAGTTGTTTAAAAATATTGTTACACAGAATTATTCCAGGTGTTAATCTTAAATCAATATACTTTTCCGTTCTCTGCAGGGGTATTTGTAATTCTTCTTACTCTTTATTCTCTTAAATAAGACTTCTGAACTTTGTATAGGTAAAAGGACTACCAGGTCTTTAGTTTTACCAATTAGAAAAACTAATTTTTAACATGGGTTTAAATGTGTGTGTGTGTACCTTTTTAACATGTTACAGGATCATTTTGTTTCTAGGGTTGATTTACCAAATTGCTCTTGAGAGCCTTTAAGTAGTAATAATCTTGTGATTTGCTTTGCACAGGGGCAAGAGACTTCTGTTAAAGAACTGTTGACCATGTTATGATGTGATCATTAACCCTGTATTAGCAGGAGAAAATTTTATGGGAAATTGCATTTTTTTATTTACTTGAAAGTTCTGTCTTGTGGAAATATAGTTAATTTCGTAACTATCATGAGGACAGTTTGTTGTTACTGTTGTTGCCAATTTGAATTGCCCTAAAAAAACAACCTGACACTGTCAAATAGGTAGTTGAATTTTCTTTGCTATAGCTGATGCTGCCACCTCTGAAATGTATTTGCCAATGTTTTGTTGTTTTCAGGAACCATTGATATATGAAGATGAAACCATGAAGAAAAAGCAGAACGAATAATAATGCTTTTCCGAAACCGTTTTCTGTTCTTGCTGGCTTTGGCAGCCTTATTAGCCTTTTTGAGCCTCAGTCTACAATTCTGTAAGTGTCCTCCCCCTTTGTTTTCTATGTATAGTAGTCTATAGGTGTGTTTAAAAATGGCCATGCTGCATGTTGTTTAAGCATTCTTTCTGTATTTAAATATTTGTTGGGTTTTTTTGGTGTGTGGTGTTTTCTTTTCAAAAATAGGAAAATAAATGTAAAAATAAAAATGGTTTTGTGTGCCATCCAGGGATTTATACAATCTAAAGACTTTACAAATCAGGCAATCTCAGAAAAAAAATAAAAAAATCTTAATTTTGTAGTGCAGTTAAGTAATTGAATGTGATTGAATCCTTCCATGAAAGCAGACAAAACACATTTGAGTAAAAACTGCTGCAGTTCGTATTTTACACTGCATCAGACCAGACCAGACAGGTTTGAGAACTGCTGTGAGAGAGCTGAGTGTTGGAACTTCTCCTTATTTGTACCTGCACATGAGGAAACTTTTAAACAGTTGAATTTGTTCATCAGAAGTGGCTGGTTTGTTTAAGAAAAGATAAATTATGTTGTGCTTCATGGGTCAATCCAGAGGGCCATGATTTACTGATGACTAAGCAGGAAGGTGGAGCTGAATGCAGGTTAGTGTATGTTGACAAATGAGCATTGTGCCATATGATGGTATCACCTGGTTCATCAGTGATAACGTTTGCTAGGTAAAGTGATGTTTGGTGTAAATCTAATACATAATAATACACACGGATGTAATTAGTTTCTGTTAGAAGGCAAGGAAATATGGCTATCTGTAGTATAGGGTAACATTCTTTGTTGTTGTTGTCTTGCATCGTGTTTTAATGTGAGAGTGTGGCCCTTCCGATCTGTGCTTTTTTTGCATAGTTTAAAAAAACCCAACGAAACCCGGAGAATTACTTTAGATTTAGAATGTGTCTTTTTCATGTGATGGACAACTTAAAATGGGGGTTGTGGGAGGAGGAAGGGGAAAGAAACTTTGTGGTTCTATGTTGTTGGTTTTTGTGTGTTTAAACCCATGTACGTGTAATACAGGGACCCGTGGCTCTGAACTGCTTTCTCGGTCTCCTATGGGTTCCTGCCAGTGGGTGTGACTGCAGCTTGTTTTGCCTCTTAGGCTCTTTATGTCTCTGCCCTTGACATTCATGGTTGGCTATGAATTGTGTATAGGGTGAAGGTCCTAGAGGAACTTTAGCGGAAATATGAAACTGAGTTGTTAACAGAAATGTGCTTTATTTAGAGATGAGGAGGTAGGCATACAGGAGAGTGAATCACATTTAATTAAAAGAGGAAGTTATTTTCCACTTAATTAGAAGATAACATTTGTGCAAGAGGAATTCTGGGAGGTAAAGATGTTTGAGGGGGTGCTTTAAAAAGCACTTAAGCTGCAGCAAGTAGCCATCATGAGACTTAGTGCCAACACCAAAATACATATAAAAAATTTTAAATGGTGAGAACTTCAATACAGACTGGCAGGAACGGAGTAGTTTGACATCCATTTAGCCTGATATTTTAATGACTACCGGCTTCAGCTTGTAGATAGCCTAGTTCAAACTCAGACCAAAGGCCATCTCCAAAGCAAAGACAAAACTTTCTTCTATCACCATATAAAACTATTATGGAAACCAGCTGGAGTTTGAAGAATTTAAAAGCCAAAGTCTAAAAGCCAAAACCCATTTTTCCCCTCTGCCTGCAAAACAATCTGCTACCTGAGTCTACAAGTGCTTGATGAGGTGCTTTCAAATTAAACACAGGTGTAAATTTTTAGTCTTCTCTTGACTAGTTTAACATTAAACTAAGAAAATACTTGATTCTGAACTTCAGCTTTTAATGAAACAAGCATGCAAAAATTTAAATAAATACTTGCAATGCAGTGTTAATGGGAGTGTAGTTTCATTACTGTCTTAGAGCAGAATCTTTGGTCAGTGTCCATGAGTAATATAAATACATGAAAATGCTGTTTTGATAGAAGTGGACCAGGTACTAGCACATGGTGAACCACAAGCTGAGTCAATAAGGCAGAAACCCCCACCTGAGAAATTGCAGAACATCCTTCAGGAAAGGTCTGTAAGTCCCTCTGACACTGCATGATACGAAGCACTGTACTGCAATAGAGCACTGAAGAACAGAAAATTTAAGTGTCCAGCTCCCCAGGAGATAGACATTATGTACTTAGTAGATCTCTGTTTACTGTTTCCTGTTGCCATGTTGAAGGTCCTTCCTTGAACTGATTCTATTCCTTTTAGCACATGACATAGTTCAGAGGCACACATCCCTTGAGATTTGATTCTCACCATTGCACAAAGTGGTAGTGATGTTTTGTTTCATGTATAAAGCTTTTTCTGAGAGCAATATGCTGCTTCTCTTTTCCTTCAGACTATAAAATTTGGTTTCCTATTTTGATCCCTTCTGAGCTGCCTGGAGAAAAATTTTGTTTACACTGCTTTATAATTTGTCATATTATAGAATATGAAAATAAGAGTTTGTACGTTTAGATTCAGGAAAATGCTCATGCCACTGAGCTGTTTTTTTCTTTTAATTTTTTTGGTTTTGTTTTGTTTGATGGGAGTTACCTCTTGAAGCATTTGAGTGCAAATGGATGTTTTATGCTGTTGTGAGATTGATTGTTAGCAAGCAGCACACAGCTTTGGAGGAGGGCTGGTGATTTTAAAACATGCTACTGCTTTTCTAAGTAGTGAATGCTGAAAATGTGTTTTCTGTGCTAAATTTATTTAGAAAAGTGAAACAGCATGAAATGCATAATTATATAAATAGTACCTATCTTCCCTTTTTATACTTCTGCTTTAGGGCAGAACATCGCTCTGTAAATGGTTGATATTTTATCCCTTCTTGTTCACACATGGAACTAAGGCAATTTGAAGCCAGACTGACGAGTTGTAGCTGATTCTAAAGTGAAGGGAATAGTGAAGGCTAAGTTCAGCTGGTTTGCCATAGGTTCTGATCCCATGTTACAAACAGCCCACGCTGGAATGGCTGACAAGATTACAGCCTGTCCCATGTTTGAGCTGTGAGGGTTCAGGAATTGCTCGCAGCAGAGTTTGCAGCCCAGTCAAGCAGAAATCGATGCTGGTTTACTTTAATAGACTGTGCTGTAAAGGGTCTGCAGCTGCTTTATGAGCAGTGATTTCTGCAGCCGCAATGAAGTGGAGGTGATGGGTGTTGTAAGTGTCAGCAGTCCTAATGTAAGTCCATCCTTCCTTGTAAGACAAGGTCCCAAGGCAATTGTTTTAGAGCTAATAGTTGTCACATCTTGGCTTTAGATACAAGCGGAGACGCTGGGGAAAACAGCCAGGATTGGACCTCAGAGTAATGTATTGGTAGGCTGGGGATGGACCCAGGACTGATAGACAACTTTGTGTCCTGTTTTGATGTTTGTTCTTGGTCCCTTTTTCTTCTATTGTGGTTTCTGAGTTCTGATCTAAACTAGTCTGCTTTCCTGTGTTGTTTTTTTCCCCCAAGGCTGGTGCTTTACATGGATACTAACACTGTTTAACTTACAGGGTAAATCACTAAGAAAATTTCCCCCAAAATCTCTCTTGGCAGTAACCAACAGCTCTGAGTGCTAAAAGTATTCTGTCCCACCAACAGTTGCAGTGGATGGACGTGGACTGGTGGCAAGGATCACTTTACCAGAGCAGAAGCTACCCTCTGCCTTGTGTCTGCAGTGCCGTGGTACCAGAGATACAGAAGGCAGCTCTGTGAAGCAGGCGGCTTACGTTTGTGAAACGTTGTGTGCTGGATTGGCTTGCTGGATCAGGTGCCAGCTGAATGTTCTTCATTTCCTTATCCTGAGAAGAGGGAGACATATAAGCAGTCTGCATTTTGCCAAACAGTTGGAGAAAGGACTTTTTTTAATTGTAATAGTCATTCTTCAAGATGATGTAGTTGCTGTGGATCCCTTAAGATACCTTCCTTCCTGCTGCTGGAGTCCTCTGTCATGTAGGTTTTGGGCAATGGGGGACTTGACCAGTTCTGCTCTTTATTCCCTTGTACAGGAGCAAAAGGCATGGGGTCTGGTCTTTTCCTATGCTGCTTCCCACTGCTTCCAGTGCCAGGCTTGTCTGCCTGGGGTGCCAGCCAGCTGCCTGGCTATTATTTCACTTGGAGCAGTAGGGTAAGGGAACCTTCTTCAAGAAGCCTTACTGAAGCTATGGTTATTTATTTACATAAGTAACGCATCAGGTTTTGTTCTGAATGTACCTGGTGGGTGATACGAGAATGAGATTTGAGAAATGTTTGAGAATTTACTAGAATATTCCAAAACCTGTTCATAGTTTTGTCAGGGATGTTTACCATTTCCAACAGGCACATAGAAGACATGTTAAAAAAAGTTTATACTTGATGAAAAAGTGAAAGTTTTAATTGTTTTGGTTATCTTTTATATAACTGTGTGGCCTGGACTTTGAAGCAAAAGACTGGGAGCCAGCTGTGTTCTCAAATTCACTTTAGCTATTGATAAATTGTACAGTGTGAAACCTGAACCAGATCAGCAATAGAGAGAAACTCTTCGGTGGCAGATGCCTTCAAATGTTTTATGTGTTTTAATTTTTAAATAGTATAGAAAACAGTGTTAAAAGTTAAAACTCAAAAAATGTTCCAATGCTGACTAAAAGCATACTATGATGTCTCTGGTGAGTAATTATAGTGAAGAGAGTTTTTGTTTGGGAAGCCCATTGGGTAGAGTGACTGGTTGACTTCCAAACCAAATATGTCTGGCAGCTTTAAGTTTTATTGGGAATTGTCTTTGTTTCCCTCTTGTTTTATGTTTGGGGCCAGATCTATGGAAAAGAGTAGAGGAGTGTTTTCCTTATAGTATTTATCACTCCACACATGTTTTTATTTCTCCCCCCTTTGTCTATTTATGTAAATGGTCGTGGTTCTAAAACAATTTAAAACTTAAGAACTAGAGACAAAAGGAGAACTGGTTTTGATAGACTTCAGTTCAAGTGTTCTAAAATGGAGTTATTTTTTCTCTTAAAAGACTTCACTGTTTTGCTTTGTCAGAAAAACTGCAGAATGGAAATATGACTTGCACTAGATTGTGGACTCTATTTCTAGTCTCTGTATATATTATCTGTAATGCTGTTGACTAAAATTAGGCCTTTATTTCTGTACAAACAGAGTGAATGCAAGTTGGGATACTTTACTCTTTTCTGACAGGGAAAAAGATTGCAGTGGTTGGGATCTTTCTTCTTACTATGTGCTGCGTAAAATGCCCAGAGCAGTGCAAATGCATTGTAAATACAGTAGTTGGAGGAGTAGTTCCTGTAGTACAGAGACGGAGGATGGCAGTGCAGCTAGATTGAAGCCTGTTGTAAAGGATGTCTCAGAATCTAGCTGTGGTCCTGCAGTCTCACACTGAGGGGAAAAGGCATTATTTAGGACCTTGTTAAAGTTAATTATCATGGTTAGCCCTTAGGTCAGCTCAGGAACAGGAGATTGCAAGGATGCCTGAAGAGCTTCTTCCTTTTTTTCCTGTAATATATGAGAACCCAATTACTGGGCAAGCACAGGCCTTCCAGTGTATTAGAACCTCTGTGTCTGTCTGCAGAAGCCTGAAGGTGGGACTCCCCACGGTGCCTCAATTATTTAACTTTTGAAATTACCTTGAATATACTAAACTAAAAGGAGATTTAAAAGTTAGCAGTTAAGATGCCATGCATAATCTCTGTAAAGTTTACTTAACAATAACTGTGTTTTTTTTGTTTTTTTAATTGAATGCATGTAAACAATTTTTTTCAACAAATTAGATACCTTTATTTCATTTTTATTTTTGTTTCTGCTTATTGAAAGCCTAAGGAAAGAAACAGTCAACAGAAGAGGACTAAAACTACAGTGGGAAAGCATCTCTTTCTACTGGCTGTTTAACCCTGTGGCAAGCATAAATTACTGACTTTGCTTTTGAGCCTGCCTCTTCCAGGCATTTTGCAGAATCATGAAGTCCCTGGCTCTCAGGCAGACCCTGCACATGGAGCTTCTCTTCATGTTTGAAGTTTCTCTCCCTAAATACTTTGATACTCTGGTCAGTGCCTCAGGCTTGTCTTTCAATAAAAATAATTTTGATATCTGCCACTGCATTTTAGGATGTCAGCTGCTCTCCTGGTAGGGTGCTGGTTTCGTGTAAGGTGTGGGGAGTTGGTTTTTTTCTCTTAAATGCTTTCTCTGCCTTCATGGTTCAGGCTTGGGTGTTGGTAATTTGGAATGTTTGGAGATGACATTTCGCTTTTCCAGTAATAATTTCCTTCTGCTTTCTGTCATCTTGTTTTGCACTGGAGGTTTTGGTTTTACAGATGAGTCATAGGAAATAGTAGTCAGGATTCTCCACAAGGCAAAGCAGTAGAGTTTTATTTTATTGGCTTGAGTGCCATGGGCAGCTCCTATTTTATGAGGATGGCCTGCAGGAGGTGATTGCGGTGTTGCTGCAGAGCCCCTCTTGGAAGCCCGTTTGCTTTAATAATGCCAGCCCCTCTGATGTGGTTGCTGCTGTTTGCATCCCTGCTTGGTGACCCAATACAGCTGTGCAAGAGCAACACTGAAGAGTCTGGGGTTTAGCTCGGTATCCTCGCCACCGCTGGCTTCAGCCCCTCGCTCCAGACGAGGTGCAGTGCTGTGGGTGCTGGGTTGGCCGGGGAGGGGGATCCGGGGACTGTGTGCCAGTGCTAAATGTGCAGCAGGGGTGTGCAGGTGGAACAGAGGTGGAAGCCAAGAGGGTGTAGCATCCCTGTTGAGCCCTTCCACTTGCGAAGCAGGATGTGTTTCCTCAACTTGCGATGCTGTAGCTGTGGTGCTGCAGAGCTGCCACCGTCCCCCTGGCTCCCCCACGAAGCAGAATTGGGGGTGAGCTGCACCTGCAGCCCCTTGCCCAGAGACTGCCAGTGGAATGTTGAGAAAAGCTGGGATATGCGAAGTCTTTGGAAAAAATGGGCAAGTTTGTTTTTTCCAGAACTTAATTTCTGAAGAAGAAGCGAGAAAAAACCCCCAGGTTGTTCAGTGAATAGATAATAGAAGCTTCGGGCTGTTTCTGGACAGAATACATACCCTTACCATCTCTCTAAGGTGAATTCCTTACCATCTCTTACTGTTCCTTACCAACAAACAGTAACTGCTCATGTTTTATGTTTTAAGAATATAATTTCTTCAGTGGAAGAAAAAAAAATAGAGTATTGCATTTTGCTGATTTATACAACTAACTATATTTAAAAAGACGCAGCTTTAGAATTCTTGATGCAGAGAGTTTGTTTTTGTCATGTGTTACCAGCATACAAAATTAAAATGAGACCAGATATCTCCCTTCCTGAATTTTGCCTTCAAGCTCATAAGCATGGCAGATTTTCCACTAATGAGAAGTCTCTCTGGGTTTTTTGAAAGTACTAATTTAATCTGAATTTAAGATTAAAGGGAAAAACAACCCACAAATAATATATCCAAGGCTGTGTACATTTTAGTGGTGGAGAAAAGTAACTGTAAATATACAGAGTTTTGTTAAAGATGCTTTTTATGTTGTTACTAGAGATTTAAATAAATTTTTGTGATTCTTGAAAGTGGTGGTATAATGTACCAGTCCAGAACTGAACCCTTGAAGAGGGAGGAGACATGATGGATACCTGAGAATGGTACTATGGGACAGTCTTAGTTTTTCCCCCCAAAATAAAAATAAAATATATCTGCTTTAAATATAGGTCAGGTTAAGTTGTTTCAGGCAGGATTTGACCAATAGAAGTTACTTGGCAGGCTACAGAACTTTATAAATCTCCTTTAAGTATGTACTTTGGGTTCATCTGTGATGGTTAATTGAACTGTATTTAAGCAGAGATTAATATGAGCTGTTAAAATATATGGTTGAAGGCTACTGTAAATAAAGCCTTATACTTTGCAGAAACTAACAGCAAGTTATTAGTTAGGCTTCTACAAATCCTTACTACAGTGTTGGGTTAAATTCTAGAGGAAAGGAAACAAGAAAATAGTAAGCATTTTAACATAATTTCTCTCAAAATCCAACTAAATCTTGGTCCTAATACCTGCAAGATAGTTTGTGAAATTTGTGCATCAGTCTTTTAATAATTGTAGTGATACATATTGCAGTTATTTTAAACATGTTCAAGGGTCAGTGACTCTTTGTAGGGACAGTCTCATAAGTATGTACCTGTCCTTAATTATTTGAGTTTTGAATGGATGGTAAACAGCAAAGGAAAATTAATATTCTCAGTAGGAAGAAAAAGGTCATGCTTGCAGTAAATACTTGTCAGTCTTTACCGAGACTAATGCATTTTTCTTAATTCTCTCTCTGTATATTTAATTTGGGAGTAAACTCTGTTTTGTTGCTAATAGTTAAGCTATCTTTGCTGGAATACCTGCACTGTAGGTAAATCCTTCCTGGTCCTGCTTCTGGCCAGAGTGGATTCTTGCACTAGTTGCAAATAATGCCACAAATAGGTTCCTCCAGAACATGACTTGTATGTTATATATAGTGATATGTTATTTAAACAAATTTGACCTACATTTCTTTCAAGAATGCGGGTAATGCCTATGTCTTACTACATACCATGGAGTCCTGCTATCTCGAGGTACTTGGGTTTATCATCAGAATGGGGCTGTAAAAGTGAATGAGGGTAAAATATTAAATGAGGAAGGATTTAAACTTTATTCATTGTGACTGTGTGAGAGACCTATAAGTTTGTTCTGTGAAGATGTGTCACACCACAAAGAAGCAACTCTTAAGCACTCTTCAGACACCAGCCCTCCCCCTGTATCTTGTTTTTGTGGAGGCCCAGAAGGTGGAATTCTCTCTAGACCTAGAGGCTCGCCAAGGAGTGGGTGTATTCCTTAGTGACCAGGACTGTTTGGGTTTTTGCAATGAGTGATGTGCCAGTGTGACTGCTAGCAGCTCTGTTGCAGTTGAACTCTTATGTGTGTAGCTAGTTTCCCTGCATGAAAGTCTGTGGAAGACTGTTGGGGAAGCTAATTGAAAATGGTTGTGCAGTGTTTTCTTCTGGTGACTCACAATTTTCTGGGTTTTTTCCTACCTCTTCAGATATTGCAATCATTTTACAGTCCTGTGAGCTTGTTTACATTGTGTTAGTCTATTATGAATTCAGTAGTGTTTTTTTGGAAACCATTGCTTGGAACTGTCTGGCATTGCAGTTGGAGATAGTTTGAGATATAGAACATAAATTAAGTAGTTCAATTTCTGTAGAGCTTTAAGAAATGCTTTTTAAAAAATATATAGAGTATACCTCTTGTTCTCTTATTCCTATGCCACTTTTTCTTCCTTTTTTTCCTTCTATGGTCTCATGAGAGCGGAGCAGAGGGGGAGAATCCCCTCCCTGCTGGCCACGCTTCTCTTGATGCAGCCCAGGACATGGTTTGCTTTCTGGGCTGCGAGCGCACATTGCTGGCTCAGTTTGCCATTCACTAATACCCTCAAGTCCTTCTCTGCAGGGCTGCTCTCAATATGCTCATCACTCAGCCAGTGTTTGTGCTTGGGATTGCCCTGACCTGTGTGCAGGACCTTGCACTAAAATAAAATATAATAACAATAGTAATAATAAAATATAATAATAATAATTCAAATGAAAAGGGGTGGACTCAAAAGAGAGAGAATTAAAACCGAAGGGGAAAAAAAACCCCAAGTGATGCACAGTGCAATTGCTCACAACCTGCTGACCGATGCCCCACCAGACCCCAAGCAGCAATTCGCTCTCCCAGCCAACTCCCCAGTTTATGTACTGAGCATGACGTCCTGTGCTGTCGACTGTCCCTTTGGCTGGCTTGGGTCAGCTGTCCTGGCCATGCTCCCTCCCGCTTCTCATGCACCTGCTTGCTGGCAGAGCATGGGAAACTGAAAAATCTAGGATCAGTGCTACTTAGCAACAAGTAAAACATCAGTGTGTTATCAGCATTATTCCCACACTAAATCCAAAACACACTGTATCAGCTACTAATGGAAAATTAACTCTATCCCAGCCAAAACTAGGACAGATCTGTAGCGGTAGATCAGGTGGATTATTTACTTATTTTTAGCAAGTTCTTTTTTTGGTTAAAATTTCAGGATGTTATCATTCTCAGCTCAACAAATGCTCATTAATCCACTTCTCTGCTGTTCCTTTTTCATAGCTCTCTAATGCTGAGTCAGGCTGCCGTATAGATCACTGCAGATGTGTTTGGATTGGCATGTCTTGTCTTTTAAAGCCAAAAATATTGTTCCTAGGATTTTTCCATAGGTTAGTTGTGTACTGACCTGAACTGTGTTTTAACACCTGTAACAGTTGTTAAATTCTGAAATTCACCTTATTTTGTTTGTAGAAATAGTAAAGAGTTTTGTTTCTCATGTGCAGATGTTACATTCTTAAAAATGTTAAATTTGGTTTGGTGATTCAAGGTTTGTTCAAGGAGGTGAAGTCTGCACCACGTAAGCCTGCAATTCTCACAAGAATGCAGCCTCTCTGCTTGGGGTTTGCATTCTAGCTCTTGCTTGGGATTTTCAGGACAACAAATTTCAGTGTTGCAGCGGGAGCTGTGTGGATCAAGTCCCCACAGCTGCTGGCAGCCAGGGCTGACTGGGAGAGGTACTTTGGGCAGTTTTAGTCTTCGCTCACCTTTGGGTGAGGTGGTGAAGGCAGAGATTGCCTGTGTCTGATTCTGCCACGTTCTTCTGCTCTCCCTGCTGTGCTTTCCTGTTTTGGCTGGTTGGGCACTGGGAAAGGATTCTTATCCCTGAGGGTTTTTTCTTTTCCATGTGCAATTTCTCAGCTGCTCATCCCCTTGCCATAGGCTGCCTTCCTTTGTACCTTTGTTTCTTTCATGTTTCATTATAGAGGTGATGGCATCAAAACAAAACCTCTGTGTCTTACACTAAGCAGGTAAAGACGGCCTTGGCGCTCTGCTTTGTTTTAGTACAAGCCCTTTGTTAATCTTTTGCTGACCAGTCTGATGTTAGACCAGTTTTCTGAGAATTCACAATCAATTCACAGATTCAGCTTTATCCCTCTTTACTTTTATCAGAGCTTTTAGGACAATGCTGATTAATAAATTGCAAATTGATTTCTCATACATTAATTGTTTGCTGTCCTTTGAGATTTGTGTTCTGTCTCTTCATCAGAGGAATGTTCTGACCCAAATCTCCTTTCCTGCCTTGTTTTGAGTGTAGACACAGAGTCTCAATTGGAGAGTACCAGGAAAATAATCTTAACGTCAGTGGGTATAATGCAGTTGTGTTCCCCTCATTTATAGGCTATTGTGTAGTCTTCAGGAAAGCATGAGTGACTATTTGAACTTTAGATTTGATGACGGGTTGTTTTTTCTGAGCTGTCCTTTATGCCTGCAAATTGTGCCCCCCGTGCTGCTGCAAATAGAGTTGAAAACCATGGGTTTTATGGATGTGCTAGTTCTTCTTCACGTATCTGTTTCAGATATACTTAATATACTTCAGATAGTTGTCGTTCATGTTTCTTCTTAGTCCTCTTAATTTTCCTCTTGCAATTTATCTTCCAGGCAGTTTTGTCTGTCTTTTATCTGTGCTTTTGCTGGGCTTTCATTGCTGAAAAGATAGAATGACTTAATCCAAAGCATGTCGTCGTTTGACTGTGAAGATTTTTGAAAAACTTACTGTGTTTTCCTGGGCTTGTGTATCTTCTGTGATTAATAAGGCTTATTAAGCTGTACTGATTTTGAAGATTCTAATGCCCGCAGGCAGTTTTTTATTGCTTTTATTTTTTAAAAAATAAGAGTAGTCTCTGATCCTGAAGTAACTTCCATTTTAAATCTTCAAAGCTCACTCACTGAGACAAATGCAGTGCTTGCATATACTAAATGGTGTTGTGGTTTATTTGTTAATGAGGTGGGGTCTAAGTAGTTTGTATTTAAAAGACTGAGGCTTTTGTGGACTTGCTGCAGTGAAATATGAAGTCTTGGAAAGTGGAAGTGATCTCCCTTTATGATTTTTGTGAGATAATTGGATTAAAAAAGATGGAAGCCCTAGGTATGTGGTGTAATTTTGGGTTTACCACCTACGCACATTAATACTGGATGAAGACAAGAAATAAGATTCACCATCTTCCTCTAAGGTGGTTTAAGGCAAATGTCCTGAAGATATCAATAATTCTCTGATCCAGAGAACAAACACTGTTACAAATTTCTGAGATAAATGACTACGTCTGTCGTTACAGGCTTCCCCAGCACAAAAATCTGTCAGGCTTTACTGTATTAAATATGTTGTTTTGGGGTTTGCTGCTAGCAAATCCATGGCAGCTTTCTGTGCCCTGGTGTTGACAAGGCCAAACAAGTGAGCTGGCGTGGGTAAGCAGTGGCATATGGTGTTGAGATCGCTTCCCTGAGCAGGTCAGTTCATGGATGGAAAACAGTTGGGATTAGATGTGAAACAGAAAGGTGCTAATTTAATGCAGTAGTTAAAATATTGATTTGAATGAGTAAGGCTTTTTATCTTGGAAGGACACTGATGTAGGGAAGTGCCAGATGTCTGTGAATTGTGTTTGACTGATGACATTAACATATTAAACAGTTTGCGTCCTGTGCCTTTGCAAAGGCTCTGGCTGAACTGTGGACATGGTGGGTTTTACTGCCTTTTGGGTGGTAGCCCTTTCAGAGAAAGAGAGATTACTGTATCTGACCCAGGTGAGCAGACACAGAGATACTGCTGAGAAGCGCAGAAAGCAGCTCTCTTGGGAGGTGACAGAAAGGCGCTTTTAACAGTGAGCAGATAATACAGAATTTTTGCAGCCCAAAAAGCTGCTGACTTGGTGTTCTGAAACCAGAGGAGCAATGCTTGTAAAGATGTAAAGGGCAAAGTCATGCTTTTAAATCCTTTTATTTATTTGGTTTTATCTGTGTATTTTGTGATTTCTATTTCAATAGCTGGATTTTCCAATATACACTCTAATAAAAGTTAACTTGAATTTCAGAGGCCATTCTGAGTATTTTGGGATGCTGTCTAAGGAGAGAGCCCTAAGGAAAAGAGGCAATGATGTGCACTTGAAGCTTTAGGTGAATATATGCTCCTATCATTTGGTCTTTTAAGTGGAGGGGGAAAAAAATTCATCTAGGATGACAGAAAACAATTGCACGCACTTCCTTTTCATATCCATGTGAGGAGTGAGAGCTTAGTAGCAAAAATTAGCAAATTCCTTAAACAATGAGTGTGGGAGAGCATGTGTGTTTCAGCAGCAGAGAGCTGGTGTCAGAGATGGAAATTGTTAGCAACAGGTTGCTGGATAACAGAAGAGGAGCAACTGCTGAAACATCTTGAATTCTACTGTACGGGGCATATTTTTGTAGCATTCTCAGCTGCTGTAGATGGGAAGATCACTGAAGCCAGAGGATTTGCAGTCCATGTTCCTAGAAAATACTTTTTGCCATGTTTTCTTCTGCTATGTTGAACACTTGGTGTAGTTGGCCTCTATGTTTGTGTTCAGTTCACATGTGAAATCTGCCAAGCATCTTTTTTCAGCCGTGATGTAATCACTGCTGCACAGCTTCTCACTCCAGTATTTGTCAGATTCAAAAAATATATAGGACAAAAAGAAAAAACAAAGGTTACAACCCCCACCCCCACATACACACACCCCCACACACCCACCCCAGGTAAATTATGGCAGTAGCATTCATATATTGTGTCCTGCAGCTACCTTTTCATGTTGACCTTTATTTTAAGACAATACTATGGAAATGGGAATAGTTGCCAACTGTTTTTAAACACAGCTGATAAAGCTGTTTTGAAAATCTATTCCAGGACAATTCCACTGGATTAGTTCATTTATCAGTCTCAGAGTTCTGTAGACAGAAGCAGAATAGAGCTTTAAGATCCTACTGTAGTGCTCATGAATCTTGTTAGATAAGTAACAATGGCTGGATCTACTGTATTTATAAAAATCATGCTTTCAGGCCATAAAAAAACCCCACTTAGTCTTGGTATACTTAAGATTTTTGCGGTGGCCCTCAGGACACTGGTTTGGTGTAGTTGAAATCATCTCACAACCTGGTAAAATGTGACAGCTATGCATATACATCGATAGGAGTGACTTATAGCATTGTGGTGCCGTTTATGTAACACTTCTCATTTGTGAATCCTAATGAGCCTGTGGTAGGCAGGGGACCAACATATCTGCTTCATCTTAAGCAGTAGTGGGGCTTTTTTTGTATCTCGTCACTAAATAACCTGGAGCATGAGCAATATCCGAGTTGATTGATGTGTTTATAGAGCAGGAAATCTGTCTGTTTGTCTAATGTATTGTAGGAACTTCCCTCACCCCCTTCAAATCAACTGGAGAGCCAACCAGTGATGTAATTAGCTGGTAAGGAAGAGCTTTATTATGTGTATAGATATCTGTTTTAAAAAAAGGAGTACATTTAATTGATGGAAATATAAATCTTTTCCATGTTAAACAATGTAGTGTTTCAGTGTAGTAAGAAAATAGAATAAAATATAGAGAGTAATTTTTCACTTTGTGAGAAGTGGAAAATGACTGCCTTCTCTAGAACTTGAAAAGGATTGGATTTGCAGTCAGCATTGCTGTGTTATTGCCGTCAAACTGAAAATCCTGGAAGCTCTTTAAGCAGTGCCATATGCCCTTCTGAATTGCCGATTGAAAAACAATGGGGGGGGGGAACCCTAAAACTACAAAGCTCTTTTCCAAGACACATCTGGACTCAATAAATGCAAGCACCCATTGGATAATTTAACATGTCTGATTAAATTTGGTCTCAAAAGCGTAACACTACAAGGCCTGCCATGTTGTGCTTTGGTGCAGAAAAGATTTTCTTAACATATTTATTTTCCTTGTGTAAATCAGATTGGGACCCTGTAAAAAAATCAACAAAGCATGAAGCTAATGCAGCTGAAAATAAGAAACGTGTTCTCAAAAATCCTGGTGTGAGTTGTTTAAAGCTGGTAGAGTTACTGTGCGTGGTGGTCGTGTATAATTGCTCTATTTATTTTTGCATGTGAATACACAGACAAGGCAATCTGGCCTTTCCCTTGAGTCTGATAAGGAATAAGGCCCTGTGTCAGTACCTGTGAGCTGTGGCTCTGTGGGCAGAATGTTAGGTTTGGCAACTGCCCCAAGATGAGGAAAAGCTTTCAAGAACTTCCCAACTTGTGACCCAGAAAATAGGCAGACAAATAGGTCTTGACCCACTTCCGGAAAGGGGTAGGGGATTTGGCTATTTCTGTCCAAGTCTGTGAAAAACAGCTAAGAAAAGCAGCCAATTTATAGTAGTTCTCAACTGATTTGCATCTCCAGTGGAAAACTTTAGGGATCTGAAAACCAAGAAGGCTGAAAACTCAGCTAGTGTTAGGCTGAAGAATAAGCTTTTGTTTGTATTTCATGCAGTAAAATTACGTCAAGAAGTTCATAAGTAAACTTAAGATGCACTTGCAAGTTGCAGCTACAATAATATTATGATTGTTTCAGGAGCAAAGAAGGGACTGTGGTGTGAGAGCTTATGCTGGAGCGCATGTATAGACTTCCATTTTGTTCAGCTAAAATTTAGCTTATCTTGAATTTGAGCTTGTGCATGGCAGGAGACCATTGTGAAGTCTTTAGGATTTTTTCCTCATAGCCTAGTATAAATGAGGTTTTCTTAAAAACATGCACATTAAAAAACCTAAACACTTCAGTGCTCAAACTTGTTCCCCCTCAATCAGATCTGGTTTCCACTAGATTAGCTGAGGTGTATCTGTAACCTCCTAGCCGCCTTGAGGTTTCCTTTTCTGTCAGTAAACCTGTGATATACAGGATGCTTCTGAAAACTTATTTTTCCTACATTTTAAACAGAGAAACAGTATTTTTGTTTACTTAATTAAAACTGGTTCAGACTTCTAGGGGGGAAATTGCCCTGTAGTACAGGTAAGTTATTGCAAAAAAAAAAATAAAATTTAAGGAACTAGAAAAAAGTAATGGAAAATAGAAAACTTTAGGTAGAATTTCTTTACATTTCTTATTTCCAGTAGATATGTCTCTCTCAGCCATGGACAGGTGGTTTTCTTTGGGTAATCAAAATAAAAACGTAGCAGGCAAACCAAAAAGGGGGGTTTGTTTTGTTTTCACTGTGAGTTGAGTAATAGAGAGTTGCTATAGCTGTTGGTCTTGTTAGTTGTATTGTCTGCTGCAGTTTTTCTTCTAACGATGTCTTTGACAGTCTTTAAAAGATAGCTGAAACATCTTTTAAGCATTTATTGACAGCAAATGTGGCTTGGGCTGATGTTTTCTAGTGGTCAAATTGATGATAAGTTAATGCTGAAGTTGAGTACTGTTAGCACAGTGATAATGCACTCCAGTGGGCAATGCAGAATTGGACGAGCTGCTGTCTAGGTTTTGCCATTCCTGGGGTGCATACTGTGCTTCCTTAGTGAGACTGCCCAGGTGACTGTGACTGCTACTTGTGTCTTGGGTCATTAAAATAAGAAGCAAGGCTTCAGGTGAAGTTTTGGGGAACAGCCAGGGGCTGCAGAATGCTTTTCTTTGCTGAAGAACAGTTGAGGCAGTGCTGAAGTTCTTTATTTGGCCATGAAAACCCAATATCTGTTTATCCTAAATTTGAATTTCCCATGAGTATTTTTCTAGTTGGAGGAGATAGGCTCCTCACATTGCCTGCCTTGCTCCCTTCCCCATCAGGTTTGGGGGTTTAAGACTGACTGTGACTGAGTTCTCCAGGTGGAGGGAGGGCACTCATGTTTCAGGCTCTGTGATGTCTGGGTCTGCAAGAGTAAAAGAAAATCCACCTCTTATCTTGTATTAAATCATAAGAAGTAATTTGGGAAGTCAGTGGGACTATAACTTCTGTGTTGTCACTGTGAAACAGAAGATGTAGTTTTAGGAACATGAGGAAATATAAACATAGCACTAAAGAACAGAATTTTAAAAGCAACACTTTCCTAATACTGACCCAAGTAATGGAAATGACCCTACAAGGATCAATGCATCAAAATGGAAAAAGCACCGACTTTGTGAATTTAATCAATTTCTTTTGGCAGGTTAGTGTTTATAGGTAAGAGTTCAAAATGTGATGTTCTGTTCCAGCAGCATTCCTCATTGTCTTCAAAAGTAACTGATATTTTTACTGTAGGAAGGGAGATGTCTATGTTTACCTCATAGGATCAATAGAACTATTCTAGTGGGCTTTAATTTCTGGTGTCAAAACATGCTGTAATGAAGGCTATTGAAGAAATCTGTGGGTCTTGCAGTATGAAGTGTGTGTATTCAAGGCTACCACAGCAAGTGCTTTTGATTAGAAGCACTGGCTTGAAAAGAACATTTATTCAATGACACCTACTACTTGGTTACCACACTTAGAAATAATTTTAATGAATTTTTTTTAAAGTCAGTCTTAGAATTTAAAACAGGGTGCTGGCAATAAAATTGTGCTGTAAGTCAACAGACTACTTGAACATTCTCTAAACTGCCATGATGTCTCTTACATGAGGAAGAACAACAGCAGCAATCCAGAAACTGAATGTTTGTCAAATAGGTGTATGTGTCTGGGCATGTCTCAGTTCATAACTCAGCACCTAGTGCTGAATGGTTGCAAATTCTTGGAAACACAGAGGAAGCGATCTGTAGTTTCTCTTCACTCTTTGCTCCCATTTGACTGCTCAGTCAATACCATGAGGTTGGAAATTCCTGTCCGGTTCTGTAATGGGGTTGATGAATTTGCACTTTGGGTCATCCATTTTAAGACCTTTGGTTTGATAACATTTGTAAGTGAGTAAGAAGACAAGTGCTTACCTCTGCTGCCCAGCTACAGTCTGAAAGCTTTACCTATGTGACCTTGAAGCACAATAGTATTGCTAGGTTGAGGTACCGTGTAGAAATTACAATCCAAGGAACCTCTTTAGTTTGTCACAGACTTGTCAAATCGGACTTGCTGTATTCTAGGTTAAACTTAAGTGTGTCCTCCCCAGCCCCTGCGGTTGTTTTTTCTGCTATCCACCTCCCCACCCCCAGTTCCTTTCACTCTTTTTTTTGATTTGGAGTGGTGCTCAAAGAAGTTAGCAGCACAGTGGGAAGGGAAGCTTGGAGCCTGCTCTGCAGTAGGAAGGGCAGCAGTTCCTTAGGGAGCTGTCTGTGGGGGAATACATCCATGCTTCAGGAGCCCCCTGCACCGCTTGCTCCTGGACAGGCAGAAGGCACAGCAGGCATGGAGAAAATGGAAGGGCAAAGGTTAGGGGAAGCGGGGATGTGGTGAAAGAAGTAGGTTCAGATGTGGACGGTTAAGGGATAGGAACTGCAGAGATCCTGAGGACTGTCACTTCTTCGTGCGTTCAGTGTGGACAGATTTTTATATAAATATAAAATTTATCATCAGGTTCCGTAGGGCAAGTGGTTTGATTTAAAATAAAAATTACTGCAGCTTTTTGTTTGATTAAACTGCACATTCTTAATAAATTAAATGACAGTGAAAATTTAAGACAAACTTATGTAGATGTTTAGTAACTCCATTTATATTTTCTATAAATAGAAAATCTGAACCTTAGAAGCTTATCTTCACAGGCTTAGAAGGCCTTCTCATACAGTTTCATGGTTGCTTTTCTTAGTAGTACTTGATAGTTTGACCAGTGCTAGGCTAGTAAATCTTTTTTGTTTTTGTGATTACTCAGCACGCAACTGCAGCGCATTAGGAATTTGGCACTGTGCATTATGGACGAAGCCCCTCACTGTTCATACAGGCTTACCTTTGAGACTTGCAAAGCCTTGATTTAGCTGTATGAAAGAATAAAGTGAGAAGGGTGGATTGTGTGTTGCATGTTTGATTTTCTCATTTTACGTTTGTAGTCCAAAGCAGAGATGTAAAGTGACCCCAGGGATGTTCTCCTCAGGTGTGGGATGGCAGGGCTCAGGCCCAGGCCTCCCTTCCAGACCACAGTGTGCACCTTCAGGCTCTTCAGCCCATGTGCACCTTACCTACTATTTCCAGATTGGTTTTCTTTCTGAACACATCGTCACCTCCCCCATCTCACTTGTTTTGAAGCATTCCTGCCTCTTTTTTGTTGTTCTTTCTTACACTTCTTCTCTAGCTTCCACTTTTTTCAGAGAGCGAGCAACTAGGAGGGAAGTCTCTGTTCATCCGATTTCAGAAGCCCAAGTGTTCTCCTCAGTGCTTGGCAGCCTTGTTAGTGCCCTGCTAGAAGCAGAAAGGGGAGGGGCGGGGGGGGGGGAAAGGTGGAAGAGGGATAAATAACTTCTTGTGCCCTCTGACATGCGCATTTGCTTTTCTTTATCCGTTAGCATAAGGTTACCTAGAGTGGGTTGGTTTTTTATTTGTTTTTCTGCTGTGTGGCTTAATTTTCATGTGACTGTTTTAAATAGTATGTTTGCATGGGACTGAAAGAACCTTCTGTTTTATAAAAGATGAAAACTTCAGGTCTCTGCTTAGTCAGAAAATTGAGACTAACATGGCTACTTGGGCTGCTGTTTTTCAGGCTGGTTGGAGCTTCAAGGGAAAACAGATGTGGAAAATGGTTTTATTGCCTATCTTTCTGGTTTTAGGTAATTTTTTTTAATGGATAAACCTTTTTCTTCTTGGTAAACAGAAAAACCTTTTGTTTTTCAAGCTGAAACTAGGACTGCAAGAGGGAGAGAGACTGGTAATGGAGTAATTTAGCATCTAATTTGGTGTTTCTTCTACGTGAACTGTACTTTGCTTTGTGTTTGTTTTTCTGCTGTACTGAGTTCTGTCAAATTCATGTCAGTTTTGTAGTCCTAATTCATATCACACTGGCTCCCTGCTTGGGCTTCTGAGTACAACAGTTGATTTGATAAACTTGACATTCTCTCAGAGAGGATTAGTTGCTATGCAGTAATTGTTACAATCATACTGAAAGCACTTTTGAATTATTGTCTCTCTTAGAAACTACTTGTCTAATATTTGTCTTTTTTGGTATATTTTCTGGCATTCAGGAACTGGGAGGGGTATGGAATTCAGGTGGAATTAGCTTGTTGCTCTTTAAGTAGGTCATTTAAAGTACACTGAGAATAAAACCATACATCATATTTCAGATGCAATTGGTTTTGTTCATAAAGACATTTCTTAATAAAACTGTTAGCTTCATTTTAAAATTTGGCCTTCAGGTTTTGTGGTTTGATTTAAAATAACATTTTTTGTTGTTTTTTTTGTTTAATTTTGTTAATTTTTTGTTTAATTAAACTTAGTGTCTGAATTTAGATTTTAGGTCCTCTGAGTTTTGTTGACTTAAAATCATAACTCGGTTTGGGCCTGAAGAATTCTTGAAGGAATGATTCTACAGCAATATTTCGCTATTCTACTGTGTGACCAGTGTCCCTCTGTCTCTCACAGGATGCCATTTGCTATTTGATTCTTTGCAGGTCTTACTTTTGTCTGATACAAGTTACTTCATGTTTCAAACAATTTTAAATTGGTGGGACACTGAGCAGAGTTGCACTGATGTCTCCCATTTTGTTGTTTCTGTAAGCCTTCTACTATTTTTCCTAGACACAGATTTTTCAAAATTAATGTTTTGTAATAGTTTCTAGATACCTTCTTTAGTTTTAAAAATAAGTTTATTAATGTTGGGAGATAAATTTTCTTCCCCTTTTTGTTGTCAAACTACCTCTATAATAAGATGTATGTATTTTTTTATATTTCTAGTGTTGGCAAAACTTTCAGCTAGATCACCAAATATGTTTCAGATCTATTGTATTAACTGCCCAGCTGTGGTATAGGCACATCAAAATCATCTGTTTAATTTCTGTTTTCAATTGTTGTACTCCTGTCATAGTAAAAAATGAGCTTTGAAAGGCACAGCAGTGTGAAAATCTTGTTCAAAAACTCCCTTAATGATTTAAGTATGACTCTATATACACTGGCAGACTTCTGTTTTGGGCAAGTGCATGTTACTGTGAACTAATAGAACAAGTCATATAAAATAGTGTGAAGCTATAAGAAGTCACGTGAAAACTGTGTAATAGAATTCAGATCTTACAATGATTTACAGAGGAAAGAGCAGAACAGAGTTTGGGTAAAAAGATTAATTTGAACTCCGTATGAGGAACTTTTTTTTTGCTTTTTTTCCCCCGTCCTTTCTCTGAGTTGTGTCTGTCCAATTCTGTTTGTAGGTTTGCTGGTTGTATATGGACCAGAAACCCCACTTGGGAGACAAAAGTGTGACTGACACTGCAGAGGTGGACTTGCAGTAGTTAAATACTTGGATACAGAGATATATTCAGCTCTTCAGAGAGCTTTAAAATTGCTCCATGTGGCATAAAGGGTACCGAAATGGAGAAACAAATTGAGACCCCTATACAGTATGAGGCATTCAGAGAAGGGCTTGGCAGCAAGTAAAAAAGATAAATGAAGACAGCAAGGGAGCATGAAGCCCAAGTTCTTGAGAAGGCAGGGAGAAAGGAGAAAACATAAATACATGAGTTGAGAGGTAACTGAGACTAGCTGTTGGTATAGGTCATTATTTGGTTTTATCTCTCTTTGGTTTTGTTTCCCCCGTCTTCTGAAATACTTGCTATTTTTATATGTATAAATTCATGGAAACTTCAGTGTACTCCCTAGACTGGTGTCCAGATCATATGATTTTTTTTGCTTTTTCTATATCACTATGTTATGAAGACCCAGTATTTGCATAGATGGTTTGGTGGTGGTTTGTTGTTTGCTCCCCCCCTCCCGTGTCATTTTGCATTGGTTGAAGTGCTTATTTGTGACAGTGCTTATTTAGGTGACTGGAGTTTTTTGACCTTCTTAGTAATTTTCTTTGGCAAACCTAGAAACAATTTTCATCTTTTAAGTTGAATCATAGAATAGTTTGTGTTGAAAGAGACTTTTTTTAAAGAATATCTAGTCCAATTCTCCTGCTGTAGGCAGGGACATTTTTCACTAGATCAGGATGCTCAAGTATGTTCAGAAATCTAGACAACATGGTTATGTCCCAGATAGGTTCAAAGTTTAAAGCTCCTTTAGCCCAGTCCCTATTTGAGATACTTAGAAGTGGTCAAGGTGACAGCAGTTTAGTGTGGAAATCCTGTGTCCCTTCTCTGGTATAAGCCAAGCTTATTCAATATGTGATAAGGGCAATATTGACCAGCTATTACTAAATAATTACTAAATATAGTTAGGGGCATTTAGAAGTTTAGGATAGTTTTTAAACTTTTTAAAATTAATGATGTGAACTATGGTTGGACTTGATGATCTTCAAGGTCTTTTTTCAACCTAGATAATTCTGTGAAACTAGTGTTATTTCTAATCTCGGAGTCCATTTCCAGTCCACAAGATAGTCTTATGTTGTACTTATAAATGCTGTGTTGACTGAAGAGTCTTCTTTAAGAGTGTTTTGAAAATGGCTTTTGTAAACTTCAACCATGTCATCTAGGTGCTATTTTTAATATTCAGTTTTATTTTAAATATTTTAAATAGACTAGATTTTTCTCTTTAAGATTTAGTGCTTTTCCTTATTCTTAAATTTGTCTGGCAGTATTAAAGTATTTCTTCAACTACTTTCATTAGAAATGAGACTTGGTATCTGTAAATAAAATGTTTGGCCCCATGATTCATAGGCAGTTGATCTTAATAAGGGTTAATAGTCTCGATAAAAAAATGTGATCTGTTCAGGTTCGGTTTGTTTTTTTTTTTTTCCAATTAAAACTGTCTTAAGCAAAGTAACCTGATTTTTTGACCTATTTGCCTTAATTTGCTAACTAAATTTTAGCACCAGAGTGTGTAGCTGTTGCTATTGGGATATAGTTTCCCTGTCTTCTGAAACACTCATGGGTCAAATCTGAATTGAGTTACATTACCTCCCTGAGTACTTAAACCAAATCTGTATGGTTTTTGTGACATTAAGTGAGCAGTAGCAATGTTGTGGGTTGTTCTGGAGAAAATGTTAACAGAAAGCTGTTACTCCTAACCTTTTCTGACTAGGAATCTTGAACAATATAACTGTTGTAACTTCTCATTTAGACTCTTCAGGCAATGACCATCTTGTAATGCTGCTTATTTGCAAAGGCCAGCAACTGTTGTAACATATTCAGAGGTTTGGGATTTATATACCGAATACAAATTTGCTGCAAGCCCCCCTTCAAGCCAGAGCTGTCAGCCTCTAATAGATATTGCCAAGGCTCTGTGTTACTGCTAGAGTTTCTTGGTCAGTGGTTTGCAATGACTCACAGTAATGTGAGTCTTAGCATGGAAGGAGCTGAAAAATGAATCTGATAGATAAATGCTGGAATGGCAGCTGAGCTCTGCAGTTTATGTGGCCAAAGTCAAAGTTAGAGTTTAATATTCTTTCCAAGCACAGTCCTGTGGGCAGTGGTATGCAAAATCTGAAACAGTTTAAGGAAAAGTTTAAAGTCACTGCGCTTTGTGGGTATTAGCCATGTCAACAACTCTAGTAAGAGTATGGAAAATGCTAGAATTCTGGTTTTGGCAGGCAAAGAGAAACCACATAAAATTATTTCAAGTGTAGCCCATTGTAGTGTAAGAATGAAGAGTCTGTATATTAATGGCTATGTGCTCTTAAAATCTTTGTGTGTTTCACTTCAGTTTGCTGTCTTCATTGGTTTGTCCGCACAACTCTATTGCGGATCAAATTCACCTCTAAAATTAGGACTGGGAATTGAGATGAAACTGAGGAACTAACCCAGAAGAATCAGTCAAATTTTGCTTCAAAATTTATTCTCTCATCTTTCATTCTTTTTTCTTTTTTTTCTCTCACCACAGAAGACTAATAGGTGTAAAAATATTAACATTTTCCCTCCTCATTTTCAACTCTAATTCTTCTCGTTCAAATACCAGAAAATACTGATGGGGGGAAAAAAGTGCATTTGTTATTACAAGTGTAGTCTTTTAAGGCTTATAAATTAACTAGTGCTTTCACATCAAGACAAGGTCAATACAACTTGTCAATACAACTCTGGTCTTAAATTTAGATATGCTTCAACATGCTTCTACATGTTGGAAGACTTAGTGGTGGTATTTCTGTTAATTTCCCTGCTGTGTGTAAGCACTAACTGCATTTCTTTGTATTTAACATTTTTTGTGGTAGTCTCGGTTATATTCCTACAAATATATTTGTGTGTGTTTTCTTCAGATAAATCGGACTATTTAAGGCTGGTAAGGTGGGGATTAGTAGGGAAAATGATGAACAATCCAGTGCCTTGAAATCTTGACTACTTTGTTTTCCCAGTAGTTTGTAGTACCATCATCATAACTGTGCTGTGTCTTTTGCTGATTTCCTTCAAGTAGTTAAGTTAAAATGATCAGAGACAGCTGGGCATGTTATGGCCCTTTTCTTCCTATTTGTGCTCTTAGAGCTTCATGAGAGACTGACAGGAAAAGCAGCTTCAAGAAGAGTGCAAAAAGCAGAGCTGTTCTACATCCACTTGTATTTCTGCAGTCTTAGCCAAGCATTGCTTTTCCTAAAGAGCATCCTGGACTTGCCTTCTTGACTATGTAAATCATGAAAAATTCACAACAAAGATCTGTACTGTAGAGTTGCATCCTTTTGTGGAAACTATAGTCTTGTGCATAATTGCTTTAAAAAAAACCCCCAAACCACCATAATCTTACATGTTTTTAAAACCTCTTAAATGTATATGGTGTATGTTTTGTATCTTTCAGTGCATTTAATCCCAGTAAACCCTGTCAGGGAAGATGGGTTGAATCCTAAGAGCCGAAAGAGAATAATGCCTGATTTGCTGACTGAGCCCCCTGCAATAGATCCTGTTTATGAAGCTCGTGTTTACTGCAATATTCCCACCGTTGCTGAACGCAGCATGGAAGGTAAGCTTTGTGAATGCAAAAAACAGTTTAGTTGCTTGTGTCTATGTGCTGTCATTGGAAATTACAACTTTGTGCATTGTCAATTCTTTGGTGCTTGGAGAAAAGGTGCAGCAAGTGCCATCTTGTTGCTGAATCACTCAACATTAAATCATTCAAAATATGCTGTTCTTCCCTTCCCTTTGTATTCTCTCTGTTGTCTTGATTTTTGGAAATGATTCTATTTCCAGTCAGTGGTCAACTGAAGGTCTAAAACTGCAAGGGATGGCAGTGATACAGATATTTAATATTTGAATTGTAATTCTTATTACAGGTGAGCTGTATTGCAGACTATTATTAACATCAGAAAAACAGTTGACTTGGTGTTCTGAAAAAAAAATCCCAGAAGTAATTAATTTTGGAACTCCAAACCATTAGATGTAGTCAGATAGAAGGCACAGTTGCATTCTTCACTCTGTAGTGGCTGCAGCAGCAAGTTAGCCTGAATGAATTCTTTCATCAGCATATCCCACTAATGCATATAAAATAAACCACTGTGGTGGGTTGACCCTGGCTGGATGCTAAGTGACCACCAAGTTGCTCTATCACTTCTCAGCTGGACAGGGGAGAGAGAAAATATGACACAAATCTTGTGGGTCAAAAGAAGGACAGGGAGAGATTACTCACCAGTTACCATCATGGGCAAACCACACTCAACTTGGGGAAATTAGTTTAATTTATTACCAATCAGATCAGACTAGGATAATTAGAAATAAAACCTAATTTTTAAAACACTTTCCCCCTACCCCTCCCTTCTTCCCTGGTTTAACTTCACTCACAATTTTTCCACCTCCTTGTCCCCAGCAGCACAGGAGGATGAAGAATGGGTGTTGAGGTCAGTTCATCACCCCTTGTCTCTGCTGCTCCTTCCTCCTCAGGGGGAGAACTCCTCACACCCGTGTCCTGTTCCGGTGTGGGGTCCCTCCCACGGGAGACAGCTCTCCATGAATTTCTCCAGTGTGAGTCCTTCCCATGGGCTGCAGTTCCTCACAAACTGCTCCAGCGTGGGTCCCCCCCCAAGCTGCAGCCCCTCAGGCACAGGCTGCTCCAGCGAGGGTCCCCCCGGGGTCACAAGTCCTGCCAGGGAACCTGCTCCAGCGCGGGCTCCTCTCTCCACGGGGCCAGGGGCCCTGCCAGGAGCCTGCTCCAGCGCGGGCTTCCCACAGGGTCGCAGCCTCCTCCGGGCACCCCCTGCTCTGGCGTGGGGTCCCCCCCGGGCTGCAGGTGGGTCTCTGCTCCCCCGCGGACCCCCCTGGGTGCGGGGCACAGCTGCCTCCCCACGGGCTGCCCCACGGGCTGCAGGGGAACCTCTGCCCCGGGCCTGGAGCGCCTCCTGCCCTCCTCCTGCACTGACCTGGGGCTCTGCAGAGCTGGTTCTCTCCATGTGCCGACTCCTCTCTCCTGGCTGCAATTGCTCAGTGGGTTTTTTCTCTCCTTAAATACATTATCCCAGAGGCGCTACCGCCGTGGCTGACGGGCTCGGCCTGGGCCAGCGGCGGGTCCGTCCTGGAGCCGGCTGGCATTGCCTCTGTGGGACATGGGGGAGGCTGCCAGCAGCTTCTCACAGAAGCCGCCCCTGTAGCCCCCTGCTACCAAACCTGGCCACGCAAACCCAGTGCAACCACAAACTGTCAAAAAGCTCCAAATTAGGCATACTGCAAAATCTGTCATTGTGATAAGGGTCTGGAAGAGAGGCATCATAAAAGCGGGGTAATCTTATTGTGGTGGCAGAGTTCAGTGCTTGAATAATGTCTTGTATGATTGTTGGACTGTAGATGTATTATGGAGAATGTGCTAAGCATCTGCATCTTTTATAAGTTGTCTTGCAGTTGAAAGTGAAATCTTCCTTGGGATGGTAAGTTATTTCTTATGAGGGTTTTCTTGCATTGAAATATCAAAGTTATCCAGCTAATTGTACCTGTTCTTTTTTCTTAAAGAAAATATGTGCAGGGGAAAGATTTAGGTGACATATATTTTACATCTTTTTCCCTATTGTTTTTATTTTATTTTTTTTTCTTTTTCCAACTTTAGGACATGCACCTCATTATTTTAAGCTAGTGTCAGTTCAAGTGTTGATTCGACATGGTGATAGGTACCCGCTATATGCCATTCCCAAGACAAAGAGACCTGATATTGACTGTATGTTGCTGCCTAGCAGGTAAAATTCTTGGCTTTGGTCATTACTAAGTGCATGTTGTGCTTGATAATTATGTTGCTCCTCTTCAGGAAATAACTTTTGCAGCTTGAAGTACATTGTGTGAATACAAAAAGGTCACTACCATTGGAAAATTGATATTTGTATTTTATATTATTATTTTTACTTTTCAGAAATAGAGGTTTTATTTGTCAGAAATATAGGCTATCAGAGTTCTCTCAGATTAATGATTTGTGTCAAAGTTAAGAAAAATAATGGTGGTTGTGCATTTAACAATTAAAATACCAATTAAACCAAGTGTACTGTTTGCTGCTTGAAAACTACCTTTTTCCTGTAGTTACATTTGCCATTTAAAACTGTGACACATAAGTTATTTATGTCTGACTGCCATTAAGATGTCATTTACATTTCTGTTTCAGTGTGCTTCTGTCTAACATCTTGTCTTTGTAGGTTGCTGATGCTTGTCTTCATACCTGAACCAGTTTGGGCTGTAGATATGGTCTGAACTGCTTCTCTTCCTGTGGAAGGACCTTTTTCTTGTTTAGAGTTTACTCATTGATAAAGTATAAGCAGTATAAACAAACCGTGGTGGTATAAATTGCCACCCTTTTGTCTTGCTTGATTACAAGTATTTTTTCTCCTTTTAAGTAGGATCTGTGGTATTTGTTTTTTTTCCGACTGAGGACTTCCAGTGTACCTACTGAATTCTTATAGTTAAAAGAAAAGGATCAAGGCAGACTATCAGATGCGTTAGGAAAACCTCGAGGCAAATCTGTACCTCTATTCTGCTGTGCACTCAGCAGTGGCTGGTGTGGAGATTTCAGTGACTGTGCACCTGCATACGTTACTCAGAAAAAGAGGCATAATAGGGCTCCTGATCTACTGGTCTACAAAACATTATAGGTATACCATAAATACCTTTTTCCAGAATAGCATGGAATTTTCTGTCTTTAAGGAAATAATATTCTTGCTTTTCTGGTGTAGAATTATTCAGAATTGACTTTAATCTGTCATGCTGAAAGTGTTAACGACACTCTGAAAGTGCATTTCTGATTTAGATATATCAAATGCGTGTTTCTTGTTTTGATAGCTTGATGGTCGTGTTCCTTAAAATTTTAGTAGCTTCCTGTCGTCATCATCATCATTTATGATTTTATCTTCTATATCTGAAATACTCTGTCCTTTCAGCTTTTCTTCAGTGGGCTTTTAACAAAAGAATCTGTCTGAAGGAGAAGATGGATTATGGTACACTCTTAGTCTTGTGATTAGCTGCTCTATGGCACTTACATTTAAGAAAATGAACCAGTTTTCATAGCTGGTCTTCTGTCAGTTTCTGGCTCAAGTATATTAAAAACGAAACACAGTAGTAATTATAGTGGTAATATTACACAGTAGGAATATTGCTAAAATATGCTGAAGTGACATGAAAGAATACCTGAAACTAATTATTAAGTATAGCTTCATCTCATGCTTATAAAGGTGATGGGAAGCTTGATTGGAGAGGCTTGCTAACTAGATACATACAGTACTGGACACAAAGGTTGACAGAAAAAAATCAGCGAATTGGATCTTTCTTGGGAAAAAGCTGAAATATGTTGCTTTTCTTTTCAGATATCTGGCTGCATAAAAGAAATTGCCCTTGTTATTGTCCTGATATTCTCAAGGTTTGCAATGCTTCAGTTGGTAGTCAGTGTTGTAATGCTATTCTGGCATGAGTAATTGAAAAGTAACAGTTATTGCTGAATCAAGCTACTGCTATGGGGTTACCCTATCAAAGTTTGAAACCATCATCAGTTTTAGCCCATCTGTGTGTCTAAATATTTGTAGGAAACAGATTTAGAGGCTCGTAAGTTATATTTAGGCTGTCCTTCTATCTTCTTACATTTTGTATGAGAATCTAAACAGAGGAAAATTCACGATTTTTCTTCCTCTAAATAGAGGAAAAATACAATATTCCACATTTATACACTTTTGTCTACAATATATACAAGTATACATACAAAAATGTAGGTATGCATTCTGTAAGAGTAAAATGGGAGGAAAACTAGACACAATGAATCTGCTTTTTATAGCTAACATGGCATTGGAATTTAGAAGATTGAAATTGCTTCAAATTTCACTGGTTTTAGAGTGCACTTACATCTTTCTTAGCTGCTTGCTAGAAGTATCAAAATCAGAAATTGAACAAAACCATATCCTCCTTTTTTGAAAGGAGACTACTGGAATGTCTGTCTATGAATACAAGCCAAAATGCGTGATTTTCTGACTATACTGAACAAGTTTTGTAAGTGATAGTTGTCTGGGACCTTTTACATAGTGCAATTTAAAAAAAAAAAAAACCAAACCAAACCACTTTCCTCTGTTCTTATATTGGCTGCTTCTTTTCTTTGTTCATACGTCAACTTCTACCAAAACGTTTGTTTTGTCAAGAAGTGACATTCAGTGGTCTTATCTAACATCCTCCAAGAGGATTTTGAATACTTTGAGAGGTGCCTAACCCCAACAGTGTTCTGTGCCTGCTGCAAGCTGTCTGGATTTCTGAAATTAGATATGCAGCCCTGAGATTGCAGACAGGAGACCAAGCTCCATCTTTGCTGTAGAGTTGAGTGGGCAATTAATTTCTTTAACAAGATGAAAAATGGATCATTTGCTAATAGCTGCCTTTAAAGGGTGAGATTATTTGCAGCATGATATACTAAGTAAAGAAATATGATCCAGATTCTTTTTGGAGTTCTTAAAGGCTCCGATCTGCTGATCTTGCTCAATACCTGTCACGTTAGAATGTATGTGAGAGAACTTTATTGCAAAGATGTTAACTGCAAGTAACAGTGTTGGATGAGTAGCTGTATTTCTCAGTATTACAGCACCACACGAGACCTTAGTTTTGTATTTGTCAGAGAAGCTTTTATAGCTATTAGCACTTCAGTTTCAGACAGGGAATACAACATGAAGGCCCTGGAGTCAGGAAAACTATCCATAAAAGGCAAGGAAGTGCAGCTTTTGACACTGCCAACAGAATGACCAAGTCAAGCGGTTAAGAGGGCATAGTGTCAGGATGTGAGGAGGCCAGCAGTTTAGATACCCTTGGCTGTTACTGATTTGTGAAGCATTAGAACATCAGTGTATAGATGATAAATCCATTACCGTTCACAGCTACTAAAAATAAATGAAGAACCAAAAAGACCTTGTCTCCTTGAGAACAAAGTTCATGTAAAATAGAATCTCCTGGCTAACTTTGAAAGGGCAGCAGAAAGGACTAAAGGAGTTGGCTCTGTTCCATTCTGTCCAGATGTGTTAAAGCTGACCTTTCTGAACAAAGCTAGAATTGTTACTGTTTCTGCCATTGTATTGAACGGAACATTTATTACTTTAACATCAGGAAGCTATTTGCTGCAATTGACTGTCAGGCTTATATTCCTTTGTGATGTAAGCTTGGTGCTCGATTGTAAACACAATGAGAGTATTACAAGGTATATAATTGCTACCTTTGAACTGAAAGTTTCTCGATGATGTGTAATTAAGCTGAGATGCCTGATTGAAAGTTTGGCTTGTTTAAGCTTTCTGGACTTTAGTGTCAGATAAGTATGCTGCTCATATTCAGTCTGTTCTTTATTTGATTGGCATTCAGCTGATGGAATTCATTAATTAAGCTACAGTCCTGTGGACTTCTAATGGGTATGCAAAATAGCCTTGAGGTCATGCTTCAGTTTTGTGAACTACAGATTGACATATAAGTGTGGAATGAATATAAGAATCTAAAACTTCAGTTAATATTACTGGATGCAAATTTCCAAAGGGAACTGAATAATATATACTTGTTTCCCCTCAAGAAAATTAATTGAATATTGTTAGAAAAATCCTTTCATCGTCATGTTTGCTTATGGGTGGAGTAAATTAATCTCTCACCTCTTTTTCCCTTTGTATCCTACATTTATAGTGTCAAAAGTAAATAAATATGCGATATTTCTTCATTGAGATTGTATGTGAGATAGAGAAGAAAGACTTTTGGAAGATGCTACAATGATTTCAGACTGCTATAATTTGATAGTATACTGAGTTAATTAGCATATGCTTTAAGGCGATTGAGAAGTGTTGATGTTAATCATAAGCAGCTTAGTAACAAATACTTGAAAAATATGCACATGTCTTGAAACTGCCAGAAAAATGAGAGAGAAAACTGTGGGAGAGGCAAGTGTCATACTGAGCTGAAGGATATGTGGATTTGACTTGGAGTAAAGTCAATGCATGACCCAGGCCAGAATTAGTTGGAGAAAGGTCTCCTGAGGCCTCTTGAGTTCTCTAAAGACTCAGAAGAGCACTAAAGTAGACTGGATCACTACAGAGTTTGTTATAAAAATGTAAAAGCTGTAAGACCTTTATGAATAAATAAGTATCAACAGTACTAATGTTTTAAGGATCTCTTGTAGACTACAATATTCTTTTGGTTTTAGTAGCTCTTTCCATTAATTTGTGTTCTAAAAAGGAAACAGTCTAGTCCTTTGATCTAACACTTTTTGTCTTCTTGAAACTTTACAAAAAACAAATGTTATTTTTGCTTGAACTTAAAATTTTTAGCTTTTAAAGTAAAGAGAAAAGGAACTTGCTTTTGGTACAGCTAACAGACAGCATCTGGTGTTACACAATTACGAAAAAGTAACGTTCACTTGTCAGAAGCTTGGTGTGTGTCTGGCGTGGTCATGTTTACTTGCGGAGTGACATACTGAGGGTTTTGCATGTCCTTGTAAGAAGTTTGGTCCTCTTGGCTTTTGCAAATTCTACATTTACTATGCATAGATAAATGCTGTTTAGGAAGCAAAAAAAAAAAATAATTCAAAAATCAATATCTCATTTGTATCAATGTCCGCCTCCAAGTTCTGTCTTGAAGGTATATAGATCTCCTGCAGAACTCTGGAGTATAGTGCTGTGAGAGGACAGCACTGTGTAGTAACAGAGGTAAGATGAGTAAAAAGTTTACCCCTCCTTAATTCTGAGAAGCAACTATAATCTGCTGTTAGGTTTCTACTTGAATTACTAACATTTATTTGAAGGCTAGAACTGAATAGTTAATCATCTCAATAATTAAAGTATTTCTTCCATCACAGTTTCTTTTTTAATCATAACCTTGACCAACATATTTTTTGTCTGCAGCATCTTATGTGGTGGTGAAGGTATGTTATTTATGCCACTCCTGAATTTTTATGAACATGTAAATTATTAAATAAACTGTAGTTGCATGTAGTCTTGTCAAGATAATGTCTTTCCACATCTGTTTCTTAAATTCCATATGTCATCTTAATTAGATTAACTTTGCAATTTTTATAGATATGTTGTCTCAGATTTGTAGGTGGTTCAAAAGAGTGTTCAGTTTAATGAATTGGCAGACAGCTTGAATGTGGTGATTTGTTGATCACCAGGTTTGCTGAAGAAACAAGGCTTACACTGTACTTCATTTTACAGTATACATAGTAGAAATAATGCAGTAGTTCAGTGGTCCAGTAGCTTTGGTAGGAAAGAATGTTAAGGGAATCTCAGCCTGTTCCTATCAAGAAATTAATTTTGATCAAAAATAATAATAAAATTAATGAACATAAGGATCAAGGGATTTTTACCAAAATTAACCTGGTTAGGTCTGATTTACAGCTAAGGTATTAAGGAGGAACAAACACTGCTCTAGATCTGATTTCTGTTTATGTTTTAATTCTTTAATAGAAACAATTTCTGCTCACAGGGAGCACTAGGGAAGAAAATGTTTCACAAATAGACAGTATAAATCATAGCAGTATTTTCCTGAGTGGTCCTGAGACAAGCAAGGATGATTTTCTTCTCGCTTTGTAAATTAGCTGTCAAGTCTATCAGTGGTCTTCATGCTGTGATTCTTTATTATTACTTTTTTTTTTTTTTTAACAAAGGCAATTAGCTCAAAGAACAAGCCTCTTACCAAAAGAGGCTTTCATGCACTCAAACAGTCAGCATCACTTTACCTGGGGGTGGAGAGCCCCACTGTCTCCCATAGCAGTTCCTAAATTCTGACACTGAAGTCTTGAATTCAGTTAGTCTCACAGGGGTGGAGTGCAAAAATGTCCTGTAACAAAGTTTCTGTGCTGCTGTGCCAGATTTGAGGCTTTGTTGTATAATATGTTTGAACTTAATGTTAGGCTGCATGACTTACCTGTAAGTAAAGGTATAAAATATAAGAGATTCAATACATGTACATTCATGCGTGTTTCTGACACAGTATTTTGTGCCATGATAGCTAAGCCATCCAAAATCTATCAGCAGATTTTCTGAGGTGTCATGTGCATATGCTCACTCAGGTACTAACTGTATTTCTCACTTTTGCTGTGCTATTTCAGAACAACCAGCAAGTTAATGTTTGCTTCTCATAAAAAAAAACCCCACAAACTAACCTCTACTTTTCTGTATCTAAACTCCTCAAAGAAAAAAGACATCTTTATTGAAGGATATCAGCTCAGTTCTGCCAGAAATCCACACATAGTTGAAGTGGTTGCACAGATTTCTTTATACGCTGGTTACAGTGTAGTGATAGAGAGATGACATTTTGATATTAAAGCTTTTTTAAGACCTTTACAAATAAGATATTTAAATATTGAATAATGATTTAAATGTTGGTCCATTTTAATGCTAGTACATGAAAACTACACTATTAAATCTGGGCATCTATTATCCCAGTGTTGTTTGTAAATAACTAAAAGATAAGCCAAAATCATTAGTTGAGGGAAAAGCAGCATCCTCAGTTTTGTTGCAGATACAAGTTATTTTGTTTTACAAAAATAAAGTAATTAAAAGCAAATTAACAGACATTAAAATGGGAAATAAATGTTCAAAATTAGGAGAAAGTATGGCTATTACTAGTGGTGTTACCACTCCATGTTGTGACAAAATTTGAAATTAATTGTATTAATACGTTTCACGAATAGTAGTAGCTAACCATCATGATGTCCAGCAAATTATGGAAGGATATCTCTTCAGTCCATTTTTATTTTCTTGTTACTTTTATGGAAATATTAAGGGTATTTCTATCTTTTCAACTGAGTAATTTTTTTTTTGCTTCCTGCTCAGGCAGTCCCAGCAGTCTTAGCTCTGTTGCCTAGATACTCCATCTCCTGCGGCATCTGTAAATTGGCCAATTCAACAGGAGGATTCATATTCTAAATAAAAGAGAAATCTTGGGGCAGGGAGGGAGAATAATTTGTTAGCTAGTAGCCTGAGTGGTGCTGCAAATTTTGCTGTTGAGAAAAGTAAGTTTTTATTTGCTCAGTTTATGGGGTTAATCAGGAGAATTGCTGGTATGTTCAGAATTTGGTTGCATATGTGAGGATTACATCCAGGATAAGAGTATATTGTAGCCTGAGCTGTCTGTCCCCTTCAGGCTGAATGGGTCTTATTTTTGTTGTTTGATTTTTATTTTTTTCTTCCCCCAGAATATATTTAATGAACAGTAAGAGTTGAATTCACATTCAGAAATATGTCTAACAGTCATATTTCATAATTCACTTCTGCAAGCATGGGCTTAACTTGTGCTCGTTTTAAAAATGAATGTAATCCAAAATTAAGTAACTTCCATCTAGATATGTGTATGAAAAGCTTTATCAATACATTGGAATATAATTTTATCAATTACCATAAATTTTATTATCTTATCTTGGATGATAGTTTATTTTGCCAGACATTTTTTAATCTTTTTATGAAGCACCGATAGATCCTTGTCTTCTTTTCTTCCTTCTCACAAGTGATTGCTGACAGTTTTATCAGTACAAGTTTGATTCCATTAGAATTCAGATATTGTAAGCAAAGCAGCAAAAGAAGCAGAATGGATAATGCAGTTCTTTTAGTTTTCTTGAACATGTATTTTCAGAACTTGCTAATTAAGTAAACGGGGTTTAAGGAAAATTGTGACTGACAATTTATTCATATTTAGAGTATTTTAAAGTGCAAAATTTAAAAAATTGGTAGTTCAGCCTGCTTCATCTGTAATAAGCTTAAAAAACTATTTGCTAATGGGTTTAATTTTCAAGTTAATTCTTCCATTTTTAGATTGCACTGCTGGGCTGTGAAAATAGTGAAACATACGAAAAGTTCTATTTGAAATTAACATCTGGAGCTGGATTAAGCTTTCTAATGTGTCCATAATACAACAGGAAACCTCCACTGCTTAAAGGAACAAAGCCCTTTTTATGTACCTCTGCTTCTTAAATACTAGTCTTTATTTGTATTGTTAAAATTCTAATATACAGAAGCAGCTGTGGATGTAAATGTCAAAAACTATCTCGTTTTCCTTTTAAATTCGAAGTAAAAATGAAAAAAATTCTTTTGATATTTTTCTCTCATTTTGCTTTTTGTCTCATTTTGCATTTTTTCTTACTGGCAGTTGTACAATAATTTATTATAACATTTTCCCCACAATATTTTTTTTCTTCTGAATTAAATACTGGAAAATTCAAGTTTGTCGTATCATTTTATAAATGAGCTCCCTTTCTGTTGACGGAGACCCTGATTCTTAAGAGACCTCCTCCTTAGCTCTGCAAGAGGTGCTTTAGCTCCCCTCTGTAAGCACGAATGTCTTTGTCCTAGGAAACTTTGATTGCAGACACTTACTCATACTTTAGTAGTGTTATTGCTCCCTCTTGTGGTTCCCGCAACTCTGGAAGCTGTTTCTAGACCTGAGGCGTTTGTATCAAAACAGTTGATCATTCTAAAGTGTAAATATGAACAATAAACCCAAAACTCAGACTTCTGTAAAAGTTCTCTGAACAAATTTATCTTTTATATATATATTTTTTTGTGTGTGTGAGCAACATAAAAAGCCCCAACGTATTCAGGCTGAAAGTCCAGTTAAAATGAAGACTGTCCAGGGCAGAGTGAGTTGCCAAACAGTTTCTGACTTAGTTCTGCACAAAAGTCGAGAGGTGACATTTGTTGAATGTTGACATTTAACAAATAAATCCCTACTTATGTAATTTATTTCTGTTGTAGAATTGTGATCATAGGGTTTTTTTTTAAAGTTTAAATCCCTTTTGATTACATTGTTTGTGGACTTTTTTTTGTATATGTAGTGTTCAGCACAGCAGTACAACAGTGGACTGAGTCTATAGTGTATTTGTAATCTACAGAACACTTTAGAACTAAGTATTCTTTCACTGACTTGAATTTTACTTCAGTGAGCTAACCTAGGATTTTTGTGTATATCTTTTACAGCTGTATTAATTACTCACGTTGTGGAGGTACTTTACCTGTTTAAGTGTCCAGCAGTGTTGGACTCTCTCTTCCTGGGTAATAGTACAATACCCAAAACAATGACTTCCAATTTTAATGGGGCCACTGAATACTACTTTCGGGGTACCACTTAATTGAGGCTACATGAGCTATTTGTTTTGAAGCCTGAAGCTATTAGAAATAAGGGCCAAGATTGTAGTCAGTATTGTACATTACAAAATGTGAGAATTCCTTCAAGATTATCTACATAAAATACTGGTGATTTGAACCCCTTTAGATTGTTAGTGCCTTTGGCTATGGTCTTAAAGTGTAATGGTATTTCAGAAACTGAAGAGAGTATTTTTTTGTTAAGGATTTTTTTTTTTCTTGAATTCACACCAGTACTAGTGACTGCGTTCAAATAAACAAAAATATTTTCAAGTTACGTACCAAAAGGTAACATAATCTTAACACAAGAAGACATCGATTTCCCTACAGGACTTTCGTAGTTAGTAAGTAGTTAGATTTCTTTTGCATACTTGTAGAAGTCCTGAGTAAGAGCAGATGTCTCAGTGGGAAATAACCTCACACCATGAAATTTCTGAGCTGACATACTTAGAATACTTGACCCTCTTGAGCTATTTTCTCATATGCTTTTGGAAGTTTTCACATTTTGGTTTACCTCTCTAGGAAACCTTCTCATCCTCAGCTTGAAGCTTTCATTAAACATATGTCCAAAGGCTCTGCAGCCCAAATGGATGGTTCCCTCAGCAGCCTGCCTCGTTACCCTAGTCATTCTTTGTGCGAAATGGGCGAGCTTACACAGACAGGTGAGTTTCCTTAGCAGCTTTATCTTTTCTGCTGCTCTGTTAAATACAGTCTGCATGAAATGGGATCTTCTATTTTTCCTTATATTGGAATAAATGCTTTTTTTATGGGAAGCTTATAATGTTGGTCATAGCCAAGGTTATGCTGGGATATGAATAGAGTATTAGACTACTGTAAAAGTGGTAACAGTTCTAGAAACCATGCTTGTCAGTTTTGTTACAGATTGATCGTGTTAGACATCTCTTTTAACTTTCTTTTAACAAGTCGGAGCACCTTTCCTTGATGTTGCTCTACACCACCAAACGGCTTTGTCACCCTGTGAAAAACATCATCACTGAATCCCTCCTGAAGATCTGGTTCTCTGTTACTGATTGGTTTGTAATTCAGAATGGCCCTGGAACTGAGGAGCACTTAGTTACCACTTTTTTACCTGTGGTGTAACTATTGTGTCATCTGCAAGAGATTCCCATGCAACAGACACATTTGATGCTTCTATTATGGAAATAGAAAAACTGTGTACATCTGGTGCTTCCCCCCTCCCTCCTCCCTGCTTTGTAATGAAGTTCCAAGAATATATTTCTGCCACAGGAAAACGAAGCTTATGTTCTTATTGCATCTGTCAGTTCTGCTGAGCTAGTTATTGGGAGGAAAGGTGGAAATAACAGCAATTAAATTCCCAACAACTCTTTTTAAAAAATGACGTTTTGAAACTTCATTGATACTACCACTGAGCGAAGGGCTGCTGAACTCTGCTAGTGAACACATTGTTTAGTTTATCTGCACCAAAAGAGTAGGGGAGATAGGAGGTAACTGGAAGTGTTGAGGTCAGGGATTTGACTATGTAGAAGAATGTATTTGAGGAGCTGGGAGTATTGTGCTGCTGGGGTCATTGGGAATATTAGAAAGAGACAAAGGGTTTGGGATCGGAGAGTGAAACTGGAGGTAGTGCTGGATTAGAACAGTGATAAAAGGGACATTTGGAAAAGATCTGGGACTGCTGTCAACAGGCAATAGAAAATATGAGGGGAACAAAAATAGAACAAGTTGCCAATTTGTAAGAAGCAGACTTCGCTGATTTCATAGCTCTTGGAATTGGGTTCTCCACCCAGAATAGTCAGCTGAAGCGATATGAACTGAAGACTGTGCTGCACTTGTCTGTGTGTGTTCATGTCAGTGCGTCAAAACCAAAAATACAGAAGTTCTTTCTCACAAACATGTGGAAACATACTGTTGCACAACTGGGTAGAAACGCGATTGTGAAAAGAGTTAGTCACATGTGGGTTTTTCGCTTCAACATCTATTAATTTAATTTGAGAATTCATAATAATATTTTTTTGTTCGGTGTCTTCTCAAATGTTAACACTGATCTATTCAATTTTATTTCTACACCTTGCTTTTAACTGTGTTGTTCTTTTTATCTTAATACTAATGACTCAAAGGGCATATCACAGTGAATCTGAGTAGTAGTGGATCTGAGTAGGTTTGGAGACTGACTGGAGAGAATGAAAAGTGTTGAACACTTGGGGAGTTAGCACCAATTTCCTCTTGTCAGCTGACTTTCAAGGAATCTCCTGTGTTTTTCTGTCCAAAACTTGCCTGTCAAATTCATGTATGTTTTGGGATCCCATCAGAAAAAATATTTGTGTTAGGCCAGTGTCAAGTCTTGCAAAGTGACATCAGGAGAAATCTAGTCAAGTTACCAGGGAACTCTTCCTAACAGAGCACGTTGCGTGTGAAACTGGATTCGTCATTGCACACGGCTTGTAACTGAGCTAGCATTTGGGACTCCTATTGCCTGTAGCAAGTTATATAGATGTTTTAATGCGTAAAGGGTTCGTGACTGTTGCTTTGCTGCTGTGGGAGGGTAACATACATAAGGTGGATTCTGGAATAAAGGTTTTGGTGTGTGAGAAGGATATTCACCCTCTTCCTTTCCAACTGGATAAAGGCAGAACATTACTGTAGAATTATCAAGCAGTTTCAGTACTTACTGAAGGAAGTTTGATGCAATTGCCATACCACTCTGCTTTGTGAGTTTACACACTAGTTTATATTCTGTGTATTCATTTCCTGACTGCTGGTAGTTTTACTAGCTGCCATAAATTGGTGTGAAGCACAGCATTCACTGTCTGAAAACCTGACTTGGGTGCAGTCTAGATCCATCTTTGTAACCACCTTACTTTTATAGTCATGTTATACTAATTCAGTCTGTGTCTCTAGACCAAAGAACTAATACTGAACCACTAAGGTTTTAAACAAATTTTATGGAACGAGCTTTTTCTAGCTATATCTCAGTTTAGCTCCTAGAGTCTGAGAGATGCTGAAGAATAGCAAGTATCTCATGTGTCATACAATTTTCTTAATAGTTAGCACAGGTGAAGTTCAGTTTTGAAGTTCATAAACTTTTAAGTGATTCTTCATTTATCAGTAAGACTGCTAGCTCGTTCCCCCCCCCCCCCCCCCCCCCCAAACCTATGAAGATTCTAATTGTGTATTGTAATTTCTTTAAAAATTCTCTTTTCAGGGGTTGTACAACACTTGCGAAATGGACAACTATTACGAGAAATTTATATAAACAAACATAAATTGCTTCTGAGTGACTGGACAGCAAAACAGCTCTACTTGGAGACAACAGGAAAAAGCCGAACCCTGCAGAGTGCGTTGGCACTGCTCTACACCTTTTTGCCAGATTTTGACTGGAAGAAAATTAACATGAGGCATCAGTGGAGCACCATTTTTTGCTCTGGAAGCTGTGACTGTCCTATGCGAAACCACTACCTAGAAGAGGAACAGCGCAGACAGTACAGTTTACGGGTGAAAAACAATGATTTGGAGAAAATATATGTGGATATGGCAAAGATTGTAGGCATTCCCACCAGGCAACTGAGAGCTTCTAACCCAATAGATTCTCTCTTGTGCTATTTTTGTCACAATGTCAGTTTCCCATGTACCAAAACTGGCTGTATTGGTATGGAACACTTCAAAGTAATTAAAAGACATCAGTTGGAGGATGAGAGAGAAAGGCAGGAAAAGAAACTTTATTTCTTGTATGCACTGTTGGCTACTCATCCTCTCCTCAACCAGACTGTTAATCGTCTGCAGCGTATTGCAGAAGGCAAGAAAGACGAAGTATTTGTTCTTTACTCTGCGCATGATGTCACGTTGTCACCTGTTCTTAGTGCCTTGGGCATTACAGAGGCCAGATTTCCTAGATTTGCTGCCAGATTAGTTTTTGAGCTGTGGCAGGATGGGAAGAGACCCAAAGAACACTTTATCCGCATCCTGTATAATGGCGTTGATGTCACATTCCAGACATCATTTTGCAAGGATTATTATAAACGTTCCATCAAGCCAATGTGCCCACTAGAAAAATTTGTCAACTTTGTCAAGAGGGATATGTTCTTAATTTTTAACAGCACTAGTTATTATGATGCATGTCGTAGAAGACCACTGTAGGGAAGGAAAGTGAAAAGGAAGCTGTGTTAACTTGTGTGTCACTGAAAGTCTGTATTCTGGTTGAAGTGCAGTTCAGTTTTGTTATTTCTTGTACTTGTATGTGTAAGTACAAAAGGGTATTGCTTGGAACATTCTTGAAATAGTTTTATTTTCATTCAGGCTGCAGGTGGTCTCCAATAGAAGAACAAATACTGAGGGAGTGTTATGTGTATGTGTATGCTCATATATGCTGTGTAATGATAAATCACATGGGCTACTGTAACCTGGACATCACTTGATAAAGAGTGAGAGAGAATACACTTTGGTTCTCTGTATTCCAGAGCAATACTTGGATACCATAAGTTTAAAACCAAAACCGTTCTTTTTTTCACTGCCATTTCACAGTCATTTTAAGCAGTTTGTATCAAGGTCTTTATGAATTCCAGGCACCTGCATTAAAACATTTCTAAGGAATTCTTGAAGCTCCCTACTCAAAAAGAAGCATTTTAATGTTTAGGGGCTGGTCTTTAAAGCAAAGTGCATGTGTGTATCTGTGCATCCTTACCTGAGCATGTACAAATGAGCATGTGCCTTTATTGACCTCACAGACCTATAAATACGCCGCTGTTGTTGCCACTGCCGGAGAAGGGTGTACTGGGAAATGGATACAAAACTCTATTCTTTGATCGCACTTTCAGCACTTTGAATAGTTCAGACACAGTCTAGAAATATGTAAAGGTCTGTTGACATTAAAATAGATAGCAAACACTAACGTTACCACTAAACCTGAGTGAGAAATTAGGGTTAGGAATCAGTTTTATGGTGAACTGTTGGGCTATTTCCCATTGTGAATGTGTTCAAGCTGCTGTGCTAGGGAGCAAATTAGTGTTTTAGGAATTTGATATAGTGATTGACTGAGACAGCTTGACTAAACACTAAGAAAATTTTGTAGTTAAGTTAGTGTTTTTATTGATTAGGAAGGTCGTATTTTGTAAGATCAGACTTGTACATATTGTGCTGTGTGTATTTATAACACAGTAGATCTTTTTACTTCTTTAGTTTGTAAAGACTTGTGAAGCTGACTTTCAGGCATTTTTTTCCCCTTGATCAGGATGTTTAGACTTAAGAATAAACTCTTTTATGGGTAGCTTGAACAATGAGTAGGTTTGAAAACTTGTACTTCAAACTGCTTTCATCTCTTTAGGAGTAGTACATTGAGAACAAATTTTTAATAGAACTCATAGAAATTTTATAATGGTGGAGGCTTTTTATACCTCTAGAAATAATTTAGTCTGTGACTTGTGATTCAATGGTGCTAGTTTATCAAAGAAAACATAACTCGGCATAAGTTCTCTGACTATTGGCATTCCACTCTCTCTGCTTTCAATGCTGCATTTGAACATGTTTCTTTAAATAAAATTTTGGGGACTCTTTGTATACTTGTGTGTTATGTTTATTCTGACTTCCTTAGCTGTTTGCAGTAACAAGGTAAGTGTGTATTGTTAAGCTGCTTGTCGCATTAGTAATTTCTGCAGTTAATATGTTCTGGTTTCCTATCTGACAAGGAGCAGGTAAACGTTTCATGAATATTGAAATAGAAATCATGATAGAAAATTTGGGGCTTTTGTACCACATTAGAATGTGTAACTTTTGGAAATGATTTCTTTCTAAGAGACTAGCTCTGTTAGTTATCATATATGTTTGTGTACTGGAGGGCAAACAGGAAGAGAGAATCTGAAAGCTGAGCTCACTTGGTGTAAATTATGTGACCTGGACCATTTGTCCAATGTAAGTACCAAATACTCCGAAGAGCTCTTGAGCTATCAGCAAAAGGAAGCTATAGCTCTTCAGTGTTATCTGTTGGAGCTTTGATGCTGTTTGGTGACCATTTGCAGGAATGATGCTGAAGTGCAGAAAACATGACCATAGGCATATTATCGGTGTTTCAAGTGTGCTATTTATAAACTTTGAACCCTTAATAGCTTCTGCAAATGCCCGTCTTCAAAAGCCTGTGCTAGAAATAGCATCTAACCTTGCATCTTCTTCTGAAGACAGACCATATAAATGCTTTATGTTGATTTCCTTTTGCAGAAAGACCCTTTTTGTCTGTCGTAGGGTTTTTGAGATGCAGCCATGAATTGGAGAGTTGTGAATTGGGAAGGATTTCTCATTTGTTGGGCGCAAAGAAGCATTGAGATCCCAAATATTAATGGGTATTGCAGCAGGTAGTCCAAACTTGCAGCTTAACTTTTTTGTAAAGCAGTAAAAATGTACTGATTTTATGGACCTTTGGTTGCTGGTCAACTAATACGCATTCTGTTTGAAGTCTCAAGTAGACCTTGGGCTTTATCCCCCTAGGTAAATCAGTTAAATTGCGTGCCAGGAAATGTGTTCATATGTGTGGTCATACATGAAGAAAAAGTGAGAGAGATGCAGAAAGATCAGATTCTGTTAGTAGCTGCAGTTCCTCAAATTGCTCCAGATGTCAAATGTTTGTCCCTTCTGAATGTCTAATCTCAATCAGTGTTGCTATGTTGAAGGCTGTCCTTAATAGTGGTGATAATGGCGAATATGAAGTATTGCTGTTCTCTAGCCAGAGTTCTTTTTATGCTTAGAGAGGTATAGGAACTGGTATTTCATTCCTCAGTTCTGTTCTGTCTTCCTCAGCCTTTGCTTCACCGTTACCTATAAACTTCTGTTGTGTTGAAGGAGGGTGGAAAAGTGGGTCTGGGAATACTTCGAGGTCTTTCTAGCACTGTTTGTGCCAACCACTCCCCCTGCTGTCACTCCTTACTGCACAGTCTCTAAATAAAGGAATGATCCTTAATGTAACGTTTTTAAGAAAGTCAGTGTGGTGTTGAGTGACTTACAAAGAACAAACAAGTATACAATATGTAAATGGAGGAGCACAGGCTGAATGTAACCCTTTTGCATAGAGAAATGTGTAAGAGGAGAGTTGTGTGGCCATAAAGGAATGTAACAAGGTGAAAGGAATGCATGTAATAGTTGTTGATGACTTGTCTTCGTCAGTTTTTCTTGTGGCATCTAGTCTATACCAGTTTGTATAATCAGGGCCATGGGCATGCAGCATAGTGACAAGGCACATTATTTTGATGGTTTCCAGTCATTGCTCTTCCTGCATGCTTTTGTCCTCTCTTCGAAGGTTATGTGAAAATTAACAAGTAACTTCCTTCTCCTGTTTCTAGGAGAAATGCACATAATTGTGGTGTATTCTTATGGCTTGCTTACGTTAAACATACTTACACTTTGCTGTTAATGAAGCTTTTCCAGAACTCCAACAAGAATTAATACCTTTGTAATATTCCAGTATCTCTGCTGCTCAGACAGCTTTTCTATATCAACAAAGGTAGAGACCCCACGACCTCCCTTAACCTATGCCAGTACTCAGTGACCCTCACAGTGTTAAACAAACAAACAAACAAAATTCCTTTATGTTCAGATGGAACCTCCTGTGTTTCTTTTTGTGCCCACTGCCTCTTGTCCTATCACTGGACACCACTGAAAATACCCCTCTTATTTACAACCTTCCTTCAGATACTTTTATACGTAGATGAGATTCCCCCTGAGTCTTCTCTTCTCTGGGCTAATCAGTCCCAGCTCTCTCAGCCTACCTCACATAAGAGATGCTCCTATCCCTCAGTCATCACAGACCTTCAGCAGGGACTCTACAGTTGCTCCATCTCTCTTGTACTGGGCATGATAAAGGGCATGATATCTGTTTCAGACAAAATAGCCTTCCACTATGGTCAGGGCAGTAGTAAAAACCTGGATTGGGGAGTTAAAGGACAATCTGGAACAAATTTCAAAGGTGCAGAAGGGTCAGATTCTTCATATCGTTTAGATGGCTGAAGATGCAGATTGACTACAACAAAAGGTATCTTTCCTTGTCTTTTCATATGTTTGTGCTAATGTCATGAATCATGTTCCTTTTTTCCTCTACCAGTCAGTGTGGAGAACTAATTTACTGTATTGGTAGCACCTGCTTGCTTGTATGTCTGAGGGTCAGTGGATGTGCATTACCAGATCTCTAAGGAAAAAAAAAAAAGCAAAGCTGATTGTTCTTCTGTATATGCATGGTTCGTTAAGGTACGCTCATCTCTTCTAAGTACATACTCAGAGGATCTGCAGCGATGAAAGACTGGATACATCTCCAGTGCCGCTCTAAGAGATAAAAAGAGCTGCAGGGCTGAGATCCTTCTTGGAAACCTCTGACTTGGCTGTGGAGACAAAATGATAAGCAAACTGCATTATCAAATGTGAGTAATTATTAGGTTTTAGAGTTTTACCTAATTTATGATTCAATTTGCAGTTATGAGTGGATTTATATTTGGACTAGACTAATAAATTTAACCGCCTGAACAATGGAAAGAGGAAGTGGTGGGAATTCTCCTAGAACTGATGAATACTCTTTTTATAGAGATGCACTGATGAATTAGACCTACCAACTGGGACACATTGACTTGTGCAGTTGCACAGTTCAAAGATAGAGCAGAAGTAAAAGCTGCTGTTTTAAGGAATGTTGTTCTGAGATCTTGTTGCCTTGAAAATGATGTAGGAGTGAAATGTTTTGTGTGCTAAACACGGTGTTTAGAAACGGATGTTTAAACGTGTTGAGTACTTGTAATGTGAGTGAAATGTTTCCTCATAAAATTCAGTTTATTTTGCAGTGCAGTGCTGATGTGCAGTCTCCCCCCGCCACTCCCCATTTGTCTCAGTTCTGATAGTTAGAATAGCTTTAGTTTAAAATGCTCCTTGATCATTATGAATGCCAAATGGCTTGGTTTGAGCTGTCATATTCTATTTTTGTATTTGGGAGTGGTTGAGAAGGCATCTAAATGCAAAATATTCGCGTGCAAAGTATACAGAAAGGAAGGTTCTCTGGCAATTCTGGGAGTAAGAGATTTGAAGAAAGAAGGAACGATGCCCTCTCGTGGCGGTTTTCTTTTGTACAAAAGTGAGTTTGTGTGAATTAAACTAAAAATATATGCCTTTGCTCTGAAATTATAACACTGTGTGTAGAGTTAAAACCATGTAAGTTGTGGATGGATTTCATCCCGCAGTCTCAGAAAGAGGCCTTCTTCTCCCTGGTTTAAGTGAATGGTTGTTTATTTTTAGAAGATGCTCAAAACCTCGTGGGTTGAAATAGGAATAATGATGACAACTATGATGTTTATTTTGAAGCAAGTTGTTCATATTGCTGAAGATGGGTGTATTCTCCAGGCCACTACAAACTTCCTACCCTCTGTATTGAATTCAGTCCTACTCTCTTCAGCAGCAATTTTTGAAGTTAAAGCCTATAGTATATGGAATTATAAAGCAGAGTATTTATTTCCTTGTCAGTTTGGCCTTGGGTAGTTTGCTTGCCTTGTGGTTTGGTTTCTTTCCCTTTTCCACCTGAAGGACCTATGCCACATGTGTGTACTATGTTGTTATACTCTGAAATCTGTTGGCTCTGAAATTTGCAAAGTTCCCTCAAATTGAAAACAAGTACCATTAAGCCCTGTGTTTCCAAAAGTCCTGGACAACCATTTTCAAAAGTAATTTAGAACTATTCTTAAGCTATTCCTTTAGGATCCTCTAACAAAAAATCAACATAAAAAACTTTCTTCCATTGAAAGTAAAAAAGCAGGGTGAGAAGAGAGTGATGTAATTTGAATGTAAAGTAGTCCAGATCTCATTCTAGGAAAAGTCTTTATGGTAGAGGAGAAAAAACCCACCACCTGTTTGTCAGTCTTTAAGATGCCGTAGAAAAATGGTTATTGGAGAATGTGAGGAGGAAAAGTTTATGAGCTGAAGCTGTTGGTGTTGAAGGTCCTTGCAAAACATCACACAAGATAAAAGAAGAAAAACAGATAACAGAAAATGTGGCCTCTGCAAATTCTTGCATGCATCTTCCCTGGAGCAGGTACAAAGAGACAGCTGTTCAAGCATACTAGCCAGGAGACTGAGGATCCAGGACCAGCTATGGAAGAGAATAAATGTCTAAGGCCAGTTGCAGAGGTATCTGTAGTGTGTGTGAGTGCTGGCAGGTACACGTGAGTGTGAGCTAACTGGAAGATTAAAGGGTCCAGGGCCAGCTACTGGATAGATTGAGTGCTGTCTTGTGGCTGGCTGGACCAGGCAGAACTGCAGCAGTCTTGCTTCTGTCAGACTGCTGGATTTGGCAGCTGGAGACAACTTTGTCATCAGAAACAGACTGATCTAAAGTGGGTTCTGCAGATTTAGATGATGGGAGGGATAACAGTAATCTGGATAAAACTGTTTCTTCCTTTGAAAAGGTTGTCCACCCCAAAAGTGGTGAGCAACTGAGAATTTCTGATGAACTGCTATTGGCTCAATGGTTGCTAATTTCATTCTTCTTTTTGAACTTGTCACATACTTATTGTTCTTCTTTGACAGTGCTAGTTATAACAGGCTTTTGACCAATTCAGTGTCTCTTTCCTAAAACCAAACCAAACCAAACAACCTTTGTAAATAACAGGCTATAGTACTTTTCTGCTGCATTCATACATGCATGGTTCAGGCATCAGAAGGATAATTAATGGCTACTGACATGCCTAGCTGTCAAGTGGGCAACAATAATGCCGTGAGAGTGTTCTTATTCCTATTTCAAGTGCCAGAAAAGTATCTTTTTGCTTTAAAGCTCTTCCATAGAGGTTTCAATGATGTCCATTACTATGTAATAGAGCTGGTGTAAGATGACATTTGTCAGCAATTATTGTGCTTTCAGCTGTGTTCCTAATCCTTTAGATGTGAACCCACAGTTAAGTAGGTTTATGGAAAGTTTTACCTGTTAATAATTTAACTACTACTTCAGTCTGGGATGTGGTAATTGGGTTTTTGGTAAGAAGGAACACTGAAATGCATCAGCTTGCAGAAGAGTGATAAAAATATTTTTGCTTTTAATAGGGGACTGGAGTCAGCCAGTCATGCTCTGAAGTGGTGGTTATAAGGAGGAAGGCAGCCAGCTTAAACACATAGAAATAGATGGGGTCTCATTAACTGTAAGGGCTTGTTTGCAACTGTGCTACTTCTGACAGTGCTTATTCTGACTGGCATAGAATGGGAGTTAATTGTCACAGCAGTATCCATGTGTCCTGATATCCGTGTGAAACTGCAGGATTTGATTGAATCTTGCCTTTTCATGAAGGACTGACTGCTTGCCCTCCTTAATTTTTGTAGAGCACTCTGTTGGGATGCAGACCTTAATTTCTGTATGTTGGGCCAGCAGCCTGCTAGGAGGAAAAATTGCTGCAATTCCTGGAATCACGTGATGGGAGGGAAAACAACGTTTCTCTGTCATTGATCACTCTTTGGCAGGGTGGTTTTCCATGCCACAGGTCTGATCTGCTACTGAAGCCATTGGAGCTGTAATCTGCAGCAGCTGCTGGGGATCTAGCCCTGCATTTCACCCGCTGAGTCCCCGCGTTCCTGTTGCCACGCTCCTGCTGGTGACAAGTTAAAATCCACCTTATTTCCTCCTGCTTATTTTTGTAACCGTTCTTTCCATTTCTGTCATTCTCTGATGTTTGCGTGGGTGCTTGAAAAATGCTACCTGTGGACTTTGTAATTGCAGCAGATGCTGACTGCTTCAGTCCTTTAAAACAGATTTTCCATTCAAACAAAGGCAATCCCAGAGCTGTTGGGTTGGGAGGCTTTGCTCTGTGCCCCTTGGCTGGCAGGGGAGAGGGATTTCTGCCTCACGGGACAGCTTGCCAGCAGCGCTGTGAGGGGACATGGCAGGCACGGCCGGGGCAGGACACAGGCCTTTTGACTGCAGGGCCCTTGCGGTGCCTGCCCGGCCTGCGGCAGGTGCACCTGCCCGATGAACCCAGAGCTGCTCGGCACCTGACGGGCAGCAGCTCGGGGCTGCCTCTGTTCTCAGGGCCTCGCGGTAATCGGGGCCTTTGGCCAGTGGGAGCTGCTGCTGACTACGGGTCAGATTCGGCCTGGGTGTAAATGGAGGCCCCTGGGCAGCCATTTGGAGCTGGTCCCCTGAAGCAGCAGCTACAGTCGAGGACTCTCCCCTTGTCCCCTTGGGTCGGGACGCCGCCCAAGGAAACTCCTCAAGGGCCCTTGGGTTGGGACGCTGCCCTGAGCAGGTCCTCGAGGCTGAGAGCCCTCACTGGTCAGGTGAGTGAGAGAACGTTTTGGGTTGCTAAACCCTAAGGAGTGGCGCTTTGTTTTGCGTTTTGGGTTGTTGTTAAACCCTAGGCAGTTGTTCTGTTCTCTCACAGACATTCAAACCTGTAAGTTACGGAGAGCTAGTTAATTGTGTTAATAATAAATTTTTTATTTTTGGTGGTTGGTTGTTTATTTGAGAGCCTCTGTAACATGGCCCCGCTGCTGGCTCTCGCCACCTTGGTTGTCACAAACCATGTCTCCCAGCCAGTACTTCAGGCCCTGCAGGTGCTGGCTTGAAAGTCCTGAGGAAACTGGAGAGGAGAGAGGGGGAAGGTGGCAACCCCCTGGTGAACCACAGCCACTGGCACCTGCCCGCCACTGCAGCAGCATGTCTGCCGGGCAGGGAGCTCCATCTGCAAGGAGACAGTGGCACTTACTTCGTGTGGAGAATGTCTGAAGAAAGTAAATATGAGAGAATAAAATGAAGTGTCCCCTCCTACTGTTTTTTTTGGTAAGGACATACAATAGGATGATGGTCAACCAAAAAGGCAAAATCACGGGGAACATGGCCAGTTGTTGCTAAAATGTGAGAGTGAAGTGGGAGGTGGACCTGAACAAATGTGCAAGTCTTCGCTGCGCCTGGCAGCGCCCCGGCACTGCTGCCATGGGCCAAGGTGAGCTGTGAGACCTCCTGGTCTGCTCTTGCCTCTCCTCTGGACGTTGAGCATCACTTAGATTGGCACGGGACTTTGAGTACCACTGCAGAGATGGACACAGCTTTGCCAAGAAACATAATTGGCAAAAAAGCAAAGGTCAACAAGTGTTGAAGTTTTAGGTACGAAAACGGTAGTGAAACAATGTCTTGATAGAGCACATCAAAAAGTTACTAGCAAAGTTGTGACAGTAAAGAAATGGAATGTGATTGTGTGAGTGAATGATGGACTAAGATGTGTGTTCCTTTCAGGTGTATTTGCAGTCCTGTGTATTTGTGGTTTTGCTCACTTACTGTGTGAGCAAAATCTTAGCAGCAATAATTTGTGATGAAATAGATAAACCAGGGATTTATCTGGTGAGAGAGGATTTCCTCTCCCTAACAGCAAATCCCCAGAAAGTATTTATTCCAAGTAACTTGAATGCTACCCCAATCAACCTTGTGTTTCATCCAGAAAATCTGGATGCAGGTTGAGTTTGTGTCCGGTGCTGATGTTGTACCCGAACTTCAAATGTGTTTGTTTTTTTTTCTTGTTGGAGAGTATTTATCCTGTATCTGTAGAGGGATTAAACCAGCACTGGCACGCTTTGACAGAAAGTCATCAGCTTTTGTACAAATGTATATTTCCCTGTAAATATGGGTATAGATTTCATTCAACTTTGGCCATCATATTTTGGTGGTTGTATGGAAGGCTTGAAACCTGTCTGATCAGTGAACAGAAATACCATTAGCATGTGAATAGGATGAGAAAGCTAGAGAATGTCAGATATTAAAAACTGGAAACAGCAGGTGCAGGGAACAGTTTGCATGAAAGCTCAAAACTGAAATATGTCATGAAATTGCTTTGAATACTTCTGGTTGTTGCACACAAATTAAAATACAAAGTTGGATTGTAGTTAATTTGTGGATGGAAAGATGATGGGTTAATAAGTTCACTGTGAATGCTTCTAACTCTGAATATACTATGAGCAATCTGCTTCTCTGGAATAGGAGATGTAGTGTTACTTTAGTTTTTTTTGAATGGCATTCTGTTTCATCAGTAAAGAATCCAGCTCATGTTTTCTCAGTCCTATGTGCTTTTAAATAATGAATATAGGTAAGATGAAACACAGCTGGATTTTCATCCTCATAAGCTTTCAATTTATCATGGAAACAATCACAATTCCTCTTCCCTCTTGAAGGTTCTGAACATATTTAAATGTATTATTTTATCAGTATGAAATGGTGTTAAAATAGGTGTTGCAATTTTTGAAGATTTCTATCATTTATATTAAAAATAACTCTAAGGATAGCTTAGACTAAGTGGTCTGCAGATTATACTAGTTAAGCCAAAATACAAATCTTTAGCAATAAAATTGACAAGGAAGGACAGTTTGGGAGGAAGAGGGGTCTTTAGCAGAGCAGGGATGGGGCTGCATTGAGGATCATGGGAGAAGGAGAACCACAGCCAAGTGATGTTACTATCTCTGAACTGCATGCGGGATAGTCAAAGGACAAAAGGATGGTATACTAAAGAAGTAGTATGGCCTACAAAATGCATGGAGTAACCCTTCCACTTTCTTAGCACTGGTGAAGCGCTTAACTCAAGTGGCATGTTCAGTTTTGGACAGAAAGCTCAAGAACAATGAAAATGCTCAAAAATATGGTTGAACTACTTAGAGTGAGAGAGACTCCAGAATACAAAAACTGAAGGGGGAGAGGATTCAATCAAATGCAAATATGGTTACTGTGAAACAGAAGGAAATAATCTCTTCTTCCATATGACTAGAACAAGAAGTAATTGCAGTAAAAAAGACTGAAGTTGGACATCTAAGAAAAAAATTGCAGGAGTAAGCCTAAAGGAATGGTGGAATGCACTGGTGGAAGGGGGACTGAAGTCACAGGCCTTCAGTGTCTTTATGAATAGGAGACACAAACATCTCCCTGGGAGTGTTTGTTAATTTTGTTTTGCAACTAGATGAACAGGTGACTTCCAAGGATCTTTCATAACTTATTTTTCTTTGCTTCTGTGGGAATATGATGTCTATTCTGATGTCTACCACGTAAAATACTGCTAACCTCTATTCAAGCTGGTTTCCTGGCAAACTACTCATGAATTTGGACATTTGGAACTTGTACACTTCTTCAAAGTCTTCAAGTCATATATGGCTACCTATATGATGCCTTCTCATCCATCAAAATGAAGCCACAGAATTTGGCAGGGCTGGGGTTTCTCTCATTTCCCACTGGTGTTGGCAAATGTAGATTTCGTTCTTGAGTTCCTGCAAAAAACCTCCTTAGGGAAAAATCTGTATCATCTTAACCTGTTACCTTTCATTACTCTTTCACCCTTGGCCCCCATTTTCTCTCTCACTAAACAGGTTGAAATATTTTTCTGTTAGATCAGTGACAGCTCAGGCAACTTCAGAATATTGGTATGTGTATAGGGGCTTCTTTTCCAGACATAGAATTTACAAAGACTTATTGCATGTCTGATCCACTATTTTTAGAAATTTTTAAATGTCTTATTTTAAACTTTGTATTTACACTTGTTGCAAAGTTTGACTTTTCCAGAATCCAAATGGTGCCTGTGAGTTCATGTGCATTTGCTTGTGTGTCGGCATATAAATAGATTTTTATAGGGGATTCTTATTAAGTACACGAGGGAAAAAGCTTTGTCTCTAGCTCTCAAGTCTGTCAAGTCAGAGTCAGGCTTGAATGGTACACTTTGCTCTGCATGCACTGTTCTCTTTCCTCAGGCCCTTCTAAATGTGAGGTGGTTTTTTTTCTTGTAATCACACCCAGCACTGGTTTAGGGAGAGGTCTCCCTTTTGTAACTTTTGAACCTGGGTTGATTTTAACGTTTGACAGAAATGTAAAAGTTGCTAAGTTCTACGGATTTTGTGACAATATATGACCAGGCAGAGGAAAGAAGTCCTCCAATTGCTCCATCTGTAGGGAAAGTTAAAGTGTGTTCTGAAGACACTGAAGTTGATCAGAGATTAGATAAAAATGCACAGGCACCAGGCTTCTTGAATCCTGAACCTACCTTTTTCTTCATTGTTCTCTATCAATAGACATTTGTCCATAAAGGTAGTGCAATTAAGCATTTCCAAATTTGTGCCTGTAGTCGCAGATAGCTGATCTGCTCTGAGGAGTGTCTGTAGAGAGAGCAGGTGGTTACATTCCAGATTATTTTTTTGACAAGCCAGTCTGCTTTCTTGGTGTCAAGAAAAGAAGCAACTTCAGACAAATCTTGCTGGAAACATTAGCATGGTGTTTGCATTAAAAAATGGTACATGCCATCCACCTGATGGACACTTAATGGTACAGACAAAAGAGCGTGGCCCCTTTACCGCTGTGAACCCAACTTTGAAAAGGCTCACCTGCACCCCAATAGAAAATCCTGAACTCACTCCAACATACAATATCTGTTGGGAAACTCTAACTGAGATTCCTTTGTGATTTTAATGACCACTGAAGTTGCCAGTTGAATGAAGAAGTGTCAATTCAAAATAAGAGTGGCTAGAGGGAAATCTTTTTATTAATTCAAGTTCTACAGACTTTTACAAGAAGTAGTGAAAGGATTTTTAACCTTAGTGTTCTGATGAAATTCCAGGCTCTGTAATTACATTGGCTCTAAACTCCACCTGCAGTTTTAATATAAAAAGCTGTTTTGCTTCAAGCTGTAGCCTGCTGTGCAGCTATGCTGCTCAGTGTCAAACAAGTGCTAGAGTTCATTGGAGAGGAAAATGATAATATAATGTATATCATTTATACAGTGCTTTGTTGCATTTTTCAAAGCCCCTTCACGATTCCTTAGGATGAAATACACAGCAGAAATGAGATATTATTTGAAGAGAAACTTTTTAGCAGCCCGGTTGATGAGCTAACTTTTTGAGGATGATAAGTTTTTATGCTTGTGTATTTTGCTAAAAATAAAAACACAAGTACACTATACATATGATAAGTATATACATGCTTCAATCCAGTGTCCTGGAATTTGACTCTCCTTGTAAAAGTAGATGAGTAAAGAGTCCTATTGATTGAACAAAGAATCTGTGCTACTCTTTTAGAAGCGATTGCTGAGTTCTGTTTGCTGGTCGGGTGTGTATGAGCTCTGAAAGGATGTGCTCCCATTGTACAATTATCTTGAATAGAAAGGCTTTAATCTTCTATAAAAAGGCAATGAAAAAAGAGGTAAGGTGCAGTTGTGTAATGTCATGCATGTGCCATCATTAGTATTTTTGTAAATGAAGGCATTACGCAATATCTACAGTTCTGTAGGTTGTGGTGTAAGAGGGCTGGTCTGCATGGTGGATTGCTGAAAATGTTGGGCTTTACCAGCTCTTTACAGGTGTTTTTGGAGGATTTTTCTTCAAGGAGCCGGTTTGTGATTTATGGTGCAGCAGAGTTAAAAGATTTGCATTACTTTCAGTAAGTGTTCACTCTTCTGTGCATAAGGATTTGCAAATTGAACACTGCTCCTAACACAGACATGCACGGGACTTCCAACATCTATAGCCTGAGTTTTGGCTTTATGTAAAACATTACAGACTGCATTAAATTCTTGTGTGTAACTGAAAAAAAATTCCTGTTGCCCTAGACTGATAGTGGTTTGGTCTGTTGGTTCTTCTCCATTAATCCAACTCACATGATCATAAGAATGGTAATTTTGAGTTTCCTACTTACGATTGCCTTTTTTAATATACCTACTTTTAGTTTTAGTCATGAGACTGGCAGATGAGATTAGATCCCACTGCCATAATGCCAGTGTGTATATTCTGGGATGACGCTTTTACCAAAATGAACTGGACAAAGTGCTTTGACTAGACAGTGAAAGAAAAACGTCTTGTCTGTCTGATCCTCACCAGAACCTCAGCCATTTCCCCTAGTGACACTTTGGTGCTATAAAGTCTGCAGTACAGCAGCATCTTTGAAGTGGTTGTATTTCATTTGCATCTTGCCTCTCTGATTCTTGCACCAGTGGTATCTCTTCATTAAGCTCCATTCTTACTGTTTATAGAGCAAACCACTTGCTCTTAGGCTAGCGCTTACACAAGGAAATGCTAAGATCTTTATTATTTATTTTTTTTAATAAACCCCAAACTGTAATTGAATGTAGAACTGTTTGAAGTGACTGGAAGGCAGCTGCTGAATTTAATCAGGACTTTAACGTATGTTACATATTAATGTAAAACTCACTCCTTCCTGAAAGTAATTCAGTATTCTGTTGATGCTTGTATAAGAAACCACAATGTTTTTTGGGCTGAGGAGGGGGAGAGTAAATGATTTGAGTAGAAGTCCTGACACTGTAAGATGCTACTCAGCATGAAATGACAGCTTCAGCCTGCAGGTGACGATTTAGTGTTGAAGTAACTTGAGGGAGGGAATATTCTTCCAGTTTGCCGTGGGCACTGAGAACCTTTGTGCTTAATGCATCTTAGAAATTCTCTCTGCAGACTTTCTAAGGGCTGCAAGGGCTTCCTAGGGGCTGCAATGCCTTACCCTTACTATTCATTCCCGCCTTGAGGTAAACAGTAACTGAGTGCTCCTTAGGCTGTGAGAAATAATTCCCCTTTGATCAGACATAGCCTGAGCAGTGTGCTACTTCTCTGTTCTTCTGCTGACTGTTTCTAAATTGAGCTGTAAACTGAGAGGTACCTGGAGTTTGATCATTTGTTTTTTATTAAAAACTTGTCATAGCACAGGAGGCTGTGGTTAGATGCTCTCCAAATGAGAGAAATTTGTTACTAATGTCAAATGAAATTCAAAATTCACATCAGTGGCCACACTGAGCTGTGACATCTTGTCTGTCTTCTCCCATTCTTTCTTGCCTTTAAATAAGATACAAATCAGCAGTGTCCAGGACAGAAACTTAACTGAGAGTGCTGTCCCTCTTTCTGCATACAGATTAGCAGCCTGCCACCTCAGGGTGCAAAAATTAATCCCCTAAGTGTTTGTTCCACAGTATCATATAAGATATTGCTGCCAGTGGAAATATGCCATGTTGGAGGCCAGGCTGCTCCTCTGGTAGCCGTGTACTTGTACAGTTCTTTCATTTTTGAAGGCTACAATCAGTCAGGAATTTATATTCTGTCACAGTTAGTCCTGGTTACTGGCACCACAAATCCCTGCTCGATTTGCCACCTTTTAAAAGACAGTTCATCCACAGGCAGTAGCATATTGATTACTATTTTCAGGTTGCCTCTTTCAGGCATCCCTTTAAGAAATTTCATGGAAGTTTCAGGTGACATTCTAAGCAAATATGAATGGATCATTGAAAATTACCATAATGCATAAAGGTGTGAAACCATGTCATCTTAAAGAAGTGAGGAGAGGAAATGTCTAGGACTCAGACTTCTAGCCAAACACAATGACCCTGTGTTTCAGTATGAGCTATTTTAATTTTTAACTTTAGGACTTAACCACCTGAAGGGTAATAGGCTGTCAGGTTCAAAGTAACATATTTTGAAATGTAGGGAGTTGGTCAACCAATGGGATCCCTCTTGTGGAAGATCTGAATTTGAGTCAATTTATTTAATGACCGATTTCATTTAGAGTCTTCTGCTGAGATTCTAACATAACCTAACACTGTTAATTGTTTAAATGTGAATTACTGATTTTTCTGAAGACTACTGTTTCTAACAGTGTCTTTGCCCGTCCTGGGAAGAATCTTATGTATATCAAGGCGAAGCCTTGTCATTATATCAAGATTTGTTGTGGCTGTTTGGCTCCAGACCCCAAGAATATCACTAGTTTCCTATTCTTAAACCAGTAGATCAGGGAAATTGTTTCTGTTTCTCCAGGAGAGGGTGTCCTATCACTGCAGGCCAGAAAGATCTTACAGGCTCAGGGCGTATACATACTTTGGTCTACTTTTCCCCATATTATCTCTCAGCTAAAAACAGCTTGGAGAAGTGCAAAGACAATAAATCTTAATGAAATAGCAATGTGTTTGAAAAGATTGATGGAAAGACTATATGTATGGCTCTTTCACTTAACTTTCAGGAACATCCATACTGGCAAGACCTGCTGATGAGCACAGAATGCAGCTTGAGTGCACTGGTGCAATTCTACCTATCACAATTATTTTTTCTTTTCTGTTTATGTAACTATCTATCCTACATGGTATATTTCATTAATTCCTTACTGAAATCTAACACCTAATTTGTGGGCTGTGTTTCTGTCCTTGTCTGATTTTGTCTTCAGAAACAAGGTGTGTTCTGTATAGCAACTACTATATTATATCCACCTACACTGTGAAGTACCTTTATTTGATTTTAGCTTCCTCTTCAAGATGAAAGCAAGATGCCTTTTCTACTCTTTTCTCTTTAAATAGTGACTCATTATTCAAATGCATGGCAACTTTAATGAACATTTGCATGAGGCTGTAGTAGTCAGTCTAGCTGATGGTTATGGAATGATTGTGTGCTAAATTTATTTGGGACTTCCAAGTTCTTTGTTATGGTTTCGGTTGTTATTGCTCTTCTAAAATCCTGGCAGCTGAAGAATGAGAAGAAGAATAAGCAGAGAGAGGATCGATAGCAGAAAATTAACTTCTAATATAAAATCACAGCTTAACAGTGAACATATTTGGCAAGAATTGCAAATGCAGCAAGGACTGGGAACCATAATCTAATTTTTTTTCTGATTCTATATAATTCTTTTATAAAATGTCTGATATGTACTAACATCACTTGTGTCATAGGAGCCTTGATATAACTGGTATTATGTTGCAAAAGCATTCTCAGGATAGTTAGAAGTGTGTCATGTTTCCTCAGTGGCATTTACAACTTTTGCAGTAGCAAATGTTAATTTGGGGGGAATCTGCAAAAGCTCTAAATCAAGGATGTCTTCTGTAATTGATTGAGTCACTTCATAAGAATAGATAATCTCAAGACTTATGCTCTTTGGTGCTCAAATATCACGGAAGTAACTTAAATTGGTATTATTAGAACTGAATCAAAGCACTAGCCCTGACTTGGCTCAGGAATTGTAGCTGCAATCAAATCCAGACTTAGATCTTCAACTCTTTTGATTTAAAGGGATAGGTGGTGGCAATGTATGTGTCATGTTCAATTTCTACATTGTGTACTTGGCAATTGTGTTTCAGTTGTTTCTCCAAATGTTGTATGCAGTGTTTGTTTTTTTTCTCTGGCTAATCCTAGCTCTGTTTACGAGACCTGATAGTTGCGTGCCCCCCCCCGCGCCCCAGGTCTTGAAGTAGCCAACACACCTTGCATCTCGTGTGAACACGGACTTTTTTTTTTTTCCTCCAGCCTTTTCTGTGTGACAGTCTCAAAGGACCACATGCAGAATGTTTCTTCCAAGTTCTTCTTCCTACAAAACAACCACTAATTCTTTCAGATATTTCTCACAACTGCAGAGCATTCATTTGAAACAAATGAACTTGATTGAAACCTAGGGAGATTAGAAGCAATAAAAAGATAAATGTTTAACCTAAATAAGGATTAAAACTAGATGTGGGTTTGTGGCATGAGCCTGTTATACATATGAAGGTTAATATTTAATAGAAAGCATGGCTGAGAGACTCACCTTGCTGTGGTATAAACACATTCCTGTGCTTACATGTGTCCAGTGGAAAAGATGACGTTTGAGGAAAACCAATGGCTGCATTCACTGAAATTTCCTAAGGGGTCTTAGTACCAGTTTTCTGAGAATGACTTGCAAATCCTGTGTATTACAATGATTCAGATCTTCACTCACAGCTAAAACAGAGCCATCAATTATAATGCTATATCTTCAGAAAACTGGTCGTTCCCTCTGCCCCCACTTGGATCTTTGGATATGGATCACAGCTCCTGTACTTGGATTTATTTTAATTTCTTTGGTTGGTGGAACTGAAAGATGATCAGCCAACTCATTATGAGAATCGTGATGGTGCCTCTTCTAGAGGTTCATTAGCACTCACTCAGCAAGGTTCCCCAGCATGCCTGTACTCTTTGGAAGTAGCAACCAGATTGCACATAGCTGTGCAGTATATGTCTGTCAGCAACATGAATCAGTCTTCAACAATTGTGATTCTTCTCTGTGAAAAATGAGTATGAGATTCCTTTACTGCTTTGTCACACACACTTTATAGCACTAACAACCCTTGCTGCACATAAGGAGTGTGCTTAGGCTCTTCTACTTTCTTAAACAGCCTGAAATGAGATAGTGATAGTGTTAGTGTGTTTGCTCATGTCCAGAATTATGCTAGTTATTGTGCCAAGTTGGAGACATGAATGTCAAGTTATTCCACAAGCCTAGAAAGGATAATAAAAGTATTTATGAATGTTACAGTTTGGACTGTTACACTTTTTAAGACCTCCACAGCCTGCACTGATTTACATCTGTTCAGCTCTTAAAAAAAAAAAAAAAAATCAAAACATATTACATACAAAAGAAATTAAGGAAGCCAGAAGCTATGCATTCAAAGAACTATCTAAAAATAAGAAGTACAGCTATAAACTTTAATATCCCACTGAGAAAAGGAGAAGGTTCTTTTTTTTTCTGGCTACAGGAGTGTGTGCAGTTTTGTTGAAATGTATTTCTCATTTTGCCTCGTACAGTCTCTGTAGTGGTGACTGCTATTTTTATTTTAGACGTGGGATTTTTAATTTCCTTATTTATGTTTTCATTCTCATCATAGGGGATGTATTGTAACTGTTCTTTGCATTCTGCATGTTTAATTCTAAACTCTGACATGCAAAGCCCTGGGTTGAGCTGTGGCAGCTGGAAATTTAGTACAACTAACGTGCAGTCCCCAAGCCTGTAAAGGAAGTTGAGCGACAAAAATACAAATTTCACAACAGAACAAATGAAAAAAAAATGTTCATAGAGACCAGTTGGTGTTGTATTATACCCACATTGTGAGTGTTCTCTGTCATTATCTGCATGCTTAGTATTTTTGTATAATTTTGGCTCTGTATTCTTAATTGGTGTGGCAAGGATTCAATGTCACAGCACAGGTGTCCAGATGTGAAAGATTCATGTTTAACTGTGGCAGTACAGGGTGGACATACAGTGCTCTCTTTCAGAAATGAAAAAAATGTGTGACACAGATGAAACACCTTTTGGTAGCCTAGAAGAACAGTCATAATGATAGAGATTCTGGAAGTCAATTAGAAGAGTAAAGCAATAGAGTGAGAAACTACTTGTTCCCCTCAAACAGTCCATGTTTTTGCTGACTCTCCTGAAGGAGTTCCCATCTTGGAGAGAAAATTCTAGATATTCCTTTAAGTTGCTACCAACAGTGTGAAGAAAAAAGAATGAAAGTTTTTCTTCTTTTCAGAAGCGTACTTTGTTAAGTGTTTCTCCTGTGTGAAGAGAAATGTGAAATTTAGTATTAATGTTCTTGGATGTAGAGTGTAGAAAGCAACTGAGTCTTTTGTCTGGCCAACATGTTCTGGTACTTTTTAAGAGGTCTGACTTTCAGAGAAAACAAAAACTGAGTTTGTTAACCACTTAAAATGAAGCATCAGAAATACAGTGAACATATGTACCACTTCAGGTTTAAATTTAGGATCCCAGTCTACAGTTTTAGCCTAATATGTGAATTAAATAACATAAATATTTATTTTAAAATGCTGTATTGACAACTTGTAAGAGATCAAATTCTTTTGATCGTCCACAGGAGATGCAGCTCTTAGAAAATACCTGTGCCTTTTTTTTTTTTTTTAAACATACGTTCTTCCTAAGGTGACTTGAGTAGCTTAAGGCAAGTTGTTTCATAAACAGAGCCTGAGATCTGGATAGCTTTATGCTGCTATCATACAGATCATACATGCAGAGAGATAGCAGTGTGACAGTTTGTTAATTGTCTTCTGGAACCAGCTTCAAGCTCTGTCAGTGCCAGATTTCAGCCTTTGGTCAGGGAAGATGGTAGGAAAAAAGGAGTTAAAATATTAGCCTCTAATCAAATCTGTTGGAGTTCTATTTCTAGCATTGCTTTGTACTTGTCATGTGTCCCAAAGCAAGTATGTGGGTCTCTTGGAGAGAGGTATTGTAAGCAATGCTCTGCAGCACCCTGATGGTGTTCCAGTGGGAATCAATGGAACAGTTGTGGACTTTCTTCAGAAACATTGACCAAACTCTGTTTCTAGAACACTCTCATGTCCAAGGTGTGCATGAACAAATAAAGTGAGGTGTGCCCAGAAAAACACCATGGAAATGATGTATTTGAAATGCTTAGGTAATTCAATGGTAAATCCTATATAAAAACTGTGTGTGTAACTAGGAAAGAACACAAGGTAATATATAGACTTACTGCTTTAAGGTATTTCCAAAGGCTAACTACATTTCATGTTCTCCTCATTAGTCAAAATTTCCATGGTCTCCTTTCATCTCTGTTATTCCATCTGTCACATGCAGCAATAGAAATCTGAGACTGGTTTTCAAACATAATTCTAGGAAAATGTCTCCCCTCTAGCCTGTGCCATGAAATAAAGCACAAAAGAACATTTTTAATGAGACATCAATTATAGAATAGGTGCAAAAAATTAAATACCATAGACCTTATGGAGTGGGCTTGCAGACATCTGTTATTTAAAGGGAAGTTCCCTTGTCTCTTAAAGGGAAGAGACAAGACCCCAAGTTGGCAAAAGCTTTGAGAGAAACATGCCAGGATGTTCTCTCATAATCTTCTCTTCCCAAACAAAAACAAAGGCTAACAACAAAAAAACCCAAGTTCTATTACAAAATAAGCTATGATACTTAACTTTTAAAACAACAAAAAAAATTATAATGTCCAAGTCAGCCAGGATGTAAATAAAAGAGGTTTGTTTAAACAGTCATGTTCTTCACTCCTTGCCCCTTTCCACTTCTGCCATGGTGGTAGAAGGTAGATCCTTGCTTCTATGCTTATTTTAACTCATTTCGGTTGCAAAAAACCTCTCTACCAGTCCCCCTAGGTCTCTCAGATTTATAAATTATTTCTTAATTTCTTTCAGTGTGCATTTATTTGCTTCCTGTTTGAGTTTAAGCTTTCCAGCTCAGTGCTGTGACTTTTTCATGAAGTAGTTCACAAGGACACGGCTAAGTGGTTGTTGTGCTGCATAAGTGGTGTCTGAACTGGTAGGATGCTCATGGAGAAGTGATTCTCACCCTGTGGGCCTTCATACAGCTTTTCCCTGGCAATGTGGTAGGAAAATGCTGCACTGGAGGGATGGGTGTAGGTAGCTCCAGTTGCTTTGATCTTTTAGAAACCCTGTTCATATCTGTGGTTATGCCCATCACTGTCTTTGCAATATTTTTATTGCTGTTTATTCCATAGCATAACCAGAACATAACTGAGTATTCCACAGTAAAAGTTAATGGTAACTGATGCAATGTGCTATATTTTTAGTACTCCTATCCCTACCATCCTTTAGCCAGCCTCAAGTTTGCTTTCTTAAACACTCATGCCCATTGCAGAGGTATTCATCAATACATCGGTGTTTGGTTTTTGTTTCCTTCCTGAGTGGTTACAGTTACTTTAAAACCCAGTAATTTCTGTTCATATGTTGAACTGTATTAAGCAAGTGCAGGCTTCTAAAACATTCAGTTCAGAAAACTACCCCTCAGAAATGTAAATGGCACTCTTAAACCCCTTCTCCCCCATTCCTGCAAACTATTGGTAGTCTCCTCTGGAGAAGGCAACAAGATTAAAACCATATGAATGCTCTGAAGAGGGGAAAGGCACTAAGCCACTCAGAACTGAATTTAAAGCATCATTTAGGGCTCATTCAAAATGCTGATTATCAGTGAAAGCTGAGCCTTGTACCAACTTGCTAAAGATACTTTTAAGCCATTAACACATCATCATAATTCTGTAGGAGTCTGAAAGGGAGAAAATAAACCACAAAAATAGTTTTCCTTAACTGTAACTTGATCTGGTGAATGACGATATGTTCTGAATGCTGTTTGTGTAGCTCTCATTATGATTGTGGACTTAGATAATTAGTTAATTAACAAGGCTATGACAAAGCCTGTGTCACTACTTTCATCATAAGCTGCAAGTATTTCAGAGGTCAAGAATGAATGGCAGAGTCAGTGAGGTCTCTTTGAACTCATTTGCCCCTTACTTCTTCTATGATCTTTAAATCTGCATTCCATTACCTACAAAACATTTGCTCAACATGACTGTATCTCAGTTAAGACGCACATTTCTGGGTTCAAATAACCTCTGCTGCCCTCTCTTCCTCTCTTTGGCCTCCACTGGGTTCCACTTCAATGCATTTCGAACTCTCCAAGATGTGGTAGCTATTTGTGGAAGTGAAATCATGCTATTTCTTCTTTTGTGATAATGGCTGGCTTCTTGAGTGTTTTCTGTCAGGTCTTTTAGCCTGTCTGTGGTCTTGATTTTCCTCATTCAGTTTTCCTGGTATTGATGGGTTTCTTTTTTCAATTCTTAATATGAAAGAACCGCTTTGATTTTATTCTTCTGTCTTGACAAATTCTGTTCAATTCAGTGAAACTATTGACACAAGTAAAACAGAAATGACAGACAGAACTTCTGCATGATGTTATGGTCAGTGTTTGGAGTTTGATCTGCAATATTCATTCATTATACTCTTTTCTTAACCTGATGATAAGTGATTATGTAGTGTTGACATTACCTCTAGATCGATCTCCTTTTTTCCATGACCACGTGGTATTTTCCATGGCTTTTTAATGAGAAATTTTTGTTTCCTGGTAGTTTGAGGGATTTTCTTCTTTTCTACATTTGGGAATTGGAACTAAATGGGTTCTCAATGTCTCTCACTCACTCTGTTCCTTGGTCATTCTTAGACTAAGACTGTGTTGTGGTTTTCATCTCTTGGTCCTCCTCCTATGTGTTGTTAGTCTCTGTGTGTCGGCATTTCATTCTCCTCCTCCTTGGATTTTCATTTGTCATCATTCCCATTTGTGTCATATTGTCTGGTGACTGTCCTGTTGTTGCACTCCAGCTACATCTCTAGCTGCCTCTTTAAGAGTTATTTCTTCGTCCTGTCTGCAGAACCCTCTCTTTCTTTGCACCTTTCCAGCGAATAATCTTGTCCCTGGTTAATTTTATTGGTACAAACAGAATCGAGTGACTATCTCTGCTGAAGACTGTTAATTGGCCCATTTCAAATCGGATTCCATAGGCTCAAATTAAATCTTCGTCTGGTCTCTTAGATCTTGTGGATACCTAAGTCCATCACCTCAGTCTCAAGAGCTCTGTTCTGTGTTTGTATGTGGGGAGAATCTGCCTCACCTTTTCATGTCTTACCTGACTGCTAACAAAGCAAGGCCTGTGCAGGTAACTGAAGTTGTCCGTGTTGCTTCTCTTTTTTCATTGTTTTCTTGGATTCTCATGTTTGTTACAAGCACTGTTTCTGCCTGTTAGTTCCATTAGTTAGGGTGTTCTTGTGTGAACCTTGAAAGGGATCTCTGTGGAGTCAATTGTATTTGTGCTGGATTTTGTACAAATTTTTAATGTGTTTTTCTCATGTCCTTTGTACTCTGCAAGACATAATCCATTGTATTGTAGTCTCTGGGACTAAGTAACATGAGCTTAGGGAGTGTTCCTTTATGACACTTCTGCTAAGAAAACAACAATCCTCCAATTTTCCAGTACTTTCATTCTCCTCAAAAGATCAGTTGCTGGATTTTGACTTATCCAACTTCCTTTTTAGCCCTTTAATACTGACGATATTGGTAGAAAATATGAGTTTTTTCATCTTACTTAAACTAATTTTACACCTGTATATTCCCACTAGCATTGCTTTAATTTACTGTGAAGTGAATGAAATCAGAATCAGGACCACTGAATGTATAAAACATACTTGGATTTGCAGGTATGATTAGCTGTGAAAAGCTTCATGGTAATTTTGAGTGCAAGATGGTATACAATGACATACTGTTTCATACTCTGGGAGAGCCAGGGTTGCAGAGCCCACAGGAGACAGGCAATAGAGCACTGTAAAATGACAGAGATGACAGAACAGCAAGTGAGAAGAAGAGAGAGAATGTGAGGATGGATAGAAGAACGTGTAAATGGACTGATGAATGATGAGAGAATGTGTAGCTGAATTAAAAAATGTGTGAGCTGATAGATGGGAGATTGGGCAAGCAAACAGCAGAACCAAGTGCATTTAGGGTATTAATAAATGTTCCAAAGTATTATAAAGGAGGAGACTGAGATTAAAGTGTTCAAAAAACAAAGGCATTCACAGCTAGGCTGGTAAATGTTATAGTGAGAGGACCCTTTGCAGGAGAATGTTACAGAGCAAGTCAGGAAAGGAGAAAGACAGCAATGGTTTATATGAAAAGGCTTGAAGGAAACTTCTAAGTGATACCAGTGTGACAGGGCACATCTTTTAATTGAGCTTTGAATTGCCATCTAGACAAGCTGGTTTTTCTTTTGGGATTGTCCAAGGTGTTTTTTCAGGCTATATATGGCCTCTAGTCTGTGCATGTTAACTTGGATGGATGTACATGTATATTCCTTACAACTCTGACTTTAGGGCCTGAGTTGGGAGCCTACCTATTCTATATGGGTACAGAATCTCAAGAGCTCATTGTATGCTCATGTATTCATGTTCTCTGAAATAACTTTGGAGGCTTACGAACAGCTTGGGGGGGTTAAGCTCTTAACTCTGGCACTGAAATCAGTTACCTTAGACAGTGTAGAATCTCCAGGTCATGAGATGCAACATCCTCAGAGCATGGAGCTGGAAGTGATCTCTTCTGTACAGCTTTAGAGATATTATTTAGATTCAGTACAGGGGACAGGGACCACTCTAATGAACAGGATCAGCATCATTTTTTCTCTGTTCCTTGTCTGCTTCCTTCCCTTAGAAAGCCTTAGCTCATGAGAAATGTTTGTAAGAACTGTCTGTGTATTCTTGATATGATTTGTCTAGGAGAAGACTAAGGCTGTCATTTCATATGCACTCTTAACCGGAGTTTCCACTGAAACTAGTCTGAGTTAAAATTAAGTGCTCTTTTTGACTGGTCAGTTCTTATTCTGCATCTGTTACCCAGTCTGTTTTGCCATGGTGCTGTACAAATGATTTTGCTGGGATGAGAAATGGGGTGGTGAGGGACAGGAAGAAGCAGCTGTTGAGTAAGACTGCTTTTTGTGAGGGCAGTGCTGCCTTTAAAGTGTCTCCTTACTTATAGTGGTTTTTGTTAAACTGATGTTCATCACTGGAGGAAGGAGGAGGGCAGGCTCTTCTTGGACTGCTGTCATGCGGCATGTGACAGTATAAAACAGTAAGGAGACAGATATATGTTGGTGAGTGACTACTGCCTGGCTTCGTTATCTTTTACTGCGTGGTAGGTGCAGGATGTAACTCATTCTTCTTACTATTTGATTCCCAAAGGGAAAATGTTACTGTATTAACACAGAAAAATACACATTGTGAAACAATGCACCCACAATACTCTAAGGTTTGCAATCAGTGTACATTTATTTATCTTTATAATTGATGAGTGTTGTTTGGCCAGAGTAAATGATCTTTTTCGAGTTCTGAAGCCATCCTATGTGATTGCTGAAACTAATCAATATCATTAAAAACATGAACATATGACAGTGATCATTCATAAAGGCCTATTTCCTGCAGGTATTTTTCCAGTAGGCAGCAAAGCTGTAAATGTTGATGCACTTTGAAAACAAATTTTAGGGTAAAAAAACAGTAAGAAATTCACACCCTACTATAAGAATTCTAAGAAAATGGTTTTCAAAATATATCCCTAAAAATTCTATTCATCCCTGTTACATGTATTTACTATCTAAATGTCTGTGAAGAGCTTTGTCAAACAGAACTTCCTCTTCACCTGTGCATGAGTACATACACCCACATATGCACTACTAGAAGACAGTCTAAGCTGTTGAATGTCTCTGTTGAGGACTCTGTGAAGCTTTCTGGGTTTGATTTTCAATGGAGTGAGATAAAGTTTTAGGCTATTTTAATTTTCCTGGATTAATAGTCTTCAAAAGATTCCATGTAAAAATGAAACATGAGTGAAACCCATGCTATTTTATTAATTTTTCCTCACTGTTAGGATGTTAAATAGGCTTTGATCATTTCACCTAGGAACTGGAGGTGGCAATCAACAAATATATCATCTTGGTTCAGAATAAGCATGGTGAACAAACTGTGCTTCAGGGAGATGCATGACTTGAATTATGGAAATGCTGTAGAGGTCACACATGAGATATGTTAGTGAAGGTGATTTGTTTTGGTACAGTTCTTAGTATTAAGTTCACTTGTAAGTAGAAAATATAGAAATATTATTTTAATAAACTTTAAGATGGAAAGAAGTCTTAAAGACTGGTAATGTCACACCTGTGACTTCTGAAAAGTGTCTGTAAAATAGCTGAAATAAATTAGAAAAAAATCACTGCTGAGTAGTTGGTTGTCCTTGCTGATCTGGTTAGGGTTGGGGGGCAAGATGTTAGAGGCATTCTGATTAAGAATCTGTACATCTCACTACTCATGCAAACCTCTATGGTCATGAAAGATTAAAGGTTCTGACAAGGTTAATAATGGTACCAGGTCCTCCAGTTTTTATTCAGTATGTTGACTGAGAAGGATTTGTTAAGGGGTACACTAACAAAATTACAAGTCAATACAACTCTAACTGTAGAGTTAAATGATGGGGAAAAAGCAGTATGAACTCAAACACTCCACATATTTTTCTCAAAGAGCAGAAGTTAATGCTATCTGTTGGCCCTAGTTTAGGATTTTATACAAAATAAAATGGCAGAGATAGGTGGATGTCTTTTATTGTTTATTCCTGTTAATTCTTTTATGAATATTTCTCTGTAGTGCTTTTAATGGGGCTGGCCTTTTATGCTTAGCCATGTCAGTTACAGAGAATCTGGTGAGACTTTCACCCTTTTTCTGATCCATTAAAACTGAGTAAGCTGCCCCTTAATCCATAGGCTACAAGTTTTAATGGTTGGTGGGGTATTTAGTGAAGTGTTCCAGAGAAGACCACAGTTTAAATGCTGTCTGAAAACTCTTTCCAGGTTCTGAGCACAAGAAATGCACTGATGCTACTACTTCAGAGCAAAGCTCTGCAGAAGTCCTGAGAAACTTCGCAGGTCACAGAATAAGCTAAGGAAGCCAGTGACTCAAGGCTGATTATGCCACATATTATAACTTTCATGCTATGTCTGCACTGTGTGCTACAAGACAAAGCAGGAAGCCAATGATAGAACCCACAGAGTCAGAATAGTCACCGAGAAGCAAATGGGCTCAAGGTAAATCAGGACATCTCCTAGAGTACTCTGCTGGGAACAGCAAGTTCAGCAGACATCCCTCTTTCCAGAAGCTGTGGTAGGCTCATCAATATATTTTACCTCTGTCTCCCAGCTGCGGTGGTATCTGGCCTTGCTCACCAGGACTTAATGTTCAGGACTGTACTGCAGTACAGTTCCACACCGGTACAGTACCTCTGTCCTTTTTTATTACCCACTTGCCCCCTGCAGCAATAAGAATAACCTAACCTTGTACCCTGGGGATGGATATAATTTTCCTATATGTGCTGAGAATCCTTGAGTCAGGTCTAGAGGCAGGTTAATTAGTCAGAGCACTGCACCATGTTGACACAGACTGACTGCTGCTGGGAGCAAAAATGAAATCTGTGTGTTGCACTACAGACACATGAGCTCTCATAGAGCTAGAGTGTGTATCTGTGCAGTGAAGAAGCATTACACCGTGCCGTTATTCCCTATCAGGCACTGTGCTTGAGCTTTGGGTTAGCACAATTCCAGCCAGGCAACAGTCAAATAAATTTGGTTATCGTGAAAACAACCTAATTGTCTGTTAGGAACTATGCATTTCTCTTCTGGACTCTGTGCATTACTGTGTGTTGTTTATGTTAGATTTTGCCAATAAGACTTCCTTTAAATACTGCTCCCCATCAAGATAAATGTAAAATTAACTCATTTGGTAGGCCTGTGTTTCTTCTACACACCTGCAAAGCAGGGCAATAGTCAGTAGCTAAGAAAATTATGATGGATAGCAGCAATTATAAACCAATAATATACGGGAAACAGAAAAGATTGCAAAGAATTTCCTGCCATATGTATTTAGGAGGCATCTGGACTACATCTGGGAAAGCACACGCTTGGGGAACAGCAGCTTGCTGGAGGTGCATGTCTGTGCTATCAGGAATAATGATAAAATGGTGCTATTCATGTTTACTTCTTTGTGTTGAGGGGAGGTAAGGAATACTCAATCCAAAGCGTTTCTCCAAACAGATGGAGTACAATACAGCATTAATTGGCTGAGAAGTAGGGGAGATCACCTTGTGAGCTGCTTGCTCACTTGATTGCTTAATCATATTCAAGATGATTGATAACATCCCTTAAAGAGTAAGGTACTGGGATTGCTATTAGCATAAGTGGTGACATGTAAATATGACCGACCTTAACATTTACATTTTGGCTTATTGACCATAGGGACAAGCTGATGTGTAGGAATGCATATTGCTAATGAGTCATTAAAAAAGAAGAGGAATGGAACCCATCTGAAATGTGTGCCTGCTGATACACCAGAGCAGAGTAATTTCTAAAAAGGATTTGGATGCCTGCTGGGAGAAGTGTGGAAGGAGGGAAAAAATTGTTTCTTACAGAGTATTTTCTAATGTGTGGAAAGTTTTTAGGTCGTTGTTTGGGGTTTCTTGTTGTTGTTTGTTCCATTTGTTTGTCTCCCCTTTCCCCCTGATGAAATGGAAACCGTTAGGATTACTGAGCTGATGTTTTTAAGGGCTACTGAAAGGTTTGGGACAACTAGTCTCTTTAGTTTATATGCATATTCCCATAAAGATTGAAACAACTGATAGTTGTCTATATGGATATTTCAAAAGGGGGAAAAAAATAGCCAGGGTTCCTAATCCTATTGAAATAAATTCAGACAAGCTGTTTTCCACTAGTAGACAATGGTGTTTTATCCTGACCCAATTTTGCTGTCTATCAAAAACAGAAACTTGAAAATCACTTGATGCTAAACTACCAGTAAGAATTTCAAAATTTCAATGCATCTGACTTATGTTTGCCTCGAGGGTCATGGTAAGGAGCTTCTCGTACAGCCTTTAAAGTTCTAACCTTCAGCTAATAAATTTGACTTCATGAGTGTAGTGGGGGGACAATCATGACTTGGCTTGTATCTTTTGCACAGGCCCTAGGCTGATTCTTTGTTCCATCAAAAACTTATCTGTTCTGGAGGTTACTGTAAAATATATTACTGTTTGATCTTCCAAGGCTTACTATTACTCTCATATTTTCTTTTGTGTGTATAACTGTACAGACTGATGCATGTATAAAAAAAAAATGCTTGTTTGAAAGCAGATTTATTTTATTGGAGATGAGCAATATTATGTATCTGATAGATGTGTTACATGATGGGTTATTCCAGAACTTCAGACATACCTTGTGAGGGTCTAAAATGCATATATGAGATTGAGGGCAAAATGCTGTGTGCTGCAGTTAATCCACACCTGCCAAGGAATAACAGTGACTACACAGCACAGGTCAACTGCTGGATCCTTTAATAACTGAGGTGTTACATCAGTACTAATTATATCCAATCCTTTCTACTCTGTAAGTGTCCATCCCTGGAAGGGATTTAGGATAATTACGGACCCAAGAACTATTTTGAAGCTGAAATTGAAAGACTTTCTACTATAAAAGCAATTTTTTTACTAGGTCTCCCTCAGGAAAAAATATCTTTTACATCTGAAATCTTTCTTTTATGGTTTAGAAGACTGAGTTACCATTTTTTTCCTTGCCAAACTAACTCCCAAACATAACTTGTTTTCAGTCAAGCTGTCAGGCTTGATACTGCTTTTCAGTTGTAGCTTGCCTGTGGGGTAGCATGGTTAAGTGGACTGGTAGATCTGCCTTATTACAAACCTCTGTGGTTCTTGGGAAAAGGTAATCAGTTTGAAAGTCTTTTTCTTCTTTTTTTTTTTTTTCCCCCATGCTTCTCTCTGTGTTACCATTTGTTAGACTGTTTGCAGGATTCTGTAGCCAGTTCCTACTGAGTGCTCAACTGCACCTGAATATAGGCCAGGAAAGTATTCACTTATCCTGCCTCTCCAAATGGGTAGGTAGCTGGACAAAAATATTTTCCTTCTGTCCTACTCCTCTGTTGGGGGAACGCTTGAAAAGCTGGGTGTAGTACCACAGGCATTAGAGGTGCCTGGAGATTTATGTAAGGTCCATGACTAGCTTTGCTCCCTACTGACTTGACACTGTTCTGGAGACTAAACTGGAAGTTGGTGACTACAGATGTTGCAAGTCTCTCTGATGCATTCAATTCTCAGTGGACTTTTTTCAGAGGCATCTGCAGATTCTAAGGGAAAATGTTCTCCCACAGATGTAATCAGCTGCCCTTAAAAAAGAAGGTGGCTGGTTATATCTACACACAGATCTCAAGGTAACACTTTCCATAGGGCTCAGAGAATTACACGAAAGAGGAGGAATCATTGCTTAAAATAAATGTAAATATTATTAAAAAATTTTTCTAATTAAAATTATCAGCACAATGGGATAGGCATAGTGACCTAGATAGCAGATGACTTATTATCATCGTGTATCAGTATGCAATAGAATTAATTTTTTCCCTTTCTTATCTTTGAGCCTGCTGATTCTTGTGTACATGACTCCATACAGACTTGCTTTCAAGTGAAGTAAAACAATTAAAGAAATGAACGATGTTGATGTTTGATTATTTCCTTTCAAGGCTTTTCCAACTTTTTCGATTGTGGTTTTGTTTTGTTGGTTTTTTTTTCCTTTTTTTTTCTTTATGACCACATTCTGGTGTCTTTCAGCTGTTGGCCAGATACATGAGCAGCTGTCATTGATTAGTGAAGTCTCCCAGTCTTTCAATTTTGTTCTAAGTCCCATACATTGCTATAGGCAAGATCTGACACTGTAGGTGGCAGTGCCATCAAGTAGGCTGAAAAACTGGAAATTACTCATGGGCAACTTGGCTCATCTAGCCATTTCTTCACTGTATTTTACAGCAGCTTAACAAATACCATTCACACTGAACTTGGGAAACAAAAGAATTGCTTATTAATGTCTAAACATTTTCAATGGAAGAGTTATAGTGAAGCAGTTTTAACAATGAGACACAAGAAGAAGCTGTAGCTTTTCCTCTCATGCATACTAGTGTGATGATGACAGTTTTTTCCATGCAGAATTCCTTCAAGGGAGAACAAATCTTCTCATTAACTACTGATATCTAAAATGAGGCAATCAATAAACAGGGAAAAATTTTATTTGCCTGCTTTTTTTGTTAAAAAAGATGATGTTATAACCTAATCATTCTCACAGGCATGGCATTTAAAAAAAGTGAAGTAAAAGACAGTCTTTGATTACCATGTACTTTTAATCAAAACACGGAATTAGAGTGACTTACTAGCTAGTCTTCCATTTAAAATTGCAGCCACCAACATAAAGCACATTCACCTCTTCTCTGTGTTGAATGATTTAATTCCTATCACAGCTGTCCATTGTGTTCCGTGAGTACATTTGTTGAAAAATCACAAATTTCTGTGATGGCGGTGCGCAGAAGTAATTAATATTGTTTTCTCAGGTATTCAAAATTACTATTACAGTCTGTATTGGGGCAATGGAGACTGTTGCTTGCAACGGTAACATCTAGAATCAAAGTATATATTAATTGCCCTGGACTGTATGACACTGTAATGGCCTCACTTTGGCTTTCATGCTAGAGTGCTGTGCACCATCTCCTAAGAGCAGAGGAGTGCCTAAGTCAAGTACTCATCCTCTGGCACTCTGTCCTTGCAGGCCAAAGAAGGCAGTGACTAGTCTAACTAGCAGTAAGTCTGACAAATGTCAGTTGTTGCATTATATAATACAATAAGATTTTGTGCAGATCTAGGTCTTTCAGACTTCCTTGATTCTTGTGGGGTTTTTTGGATGGCATATTTTTCTATCAGAAATTCACTTGCAAGTTCTTTCATTGTGTAATTATTATCCTTATTTCAACTTTGTTAGCAAAAGAATATTTGAGATGCCATGTTATCTCATTGTCTTCCATTCCTGCTACTAATAGGTTTTTATGTCCTGGTCCTAAACATATCTTAGTGGTTTTTAAGATCAAATGTAATCTGTGTCTGAGCTAAATAGTGAGGGTTGATGTCTTGGCCTTGCAGAGATAAAATAATGATAAGAAAAAGAAAGTAAACAACAAAACAGTAATATTTTGTATGACTATTTGTGTGCCTGTCTATTAAAGGTGTTCTTTAGCTAGTTATGGCATTCCCATGAAGAGAGAGAAATAACTGCCTTAAGGAAGGAATCACAAACAGGTAAGAGTATGTATGGGTTTCTGTAGTGTTGGGAGAATGAATTGTTAAGAGTTAAAATTGAATCTTTTGGAAGAATTCCATCTCTAGTTCAGGCAGTTGATTAATTACTGTTTTGGGGAGTTTCTGATACATCTGTGGACAATATTTAATGGAATTCTTTTGTGAGACTTGTGTGAAAATGTAGACATTTGGCAGAAGGATCCAGAAAATGAATGTTCTTGAAGAATGTTTGTGAAGGCAATTTCTGTGTGCCTGTTGGATATCACATACAAAAGTAACTTCATCATATATTAATATGCATATTTTTCCAAAAAGAAAGGAACTGAAAAACATAGCTTGGTCCTAGAGTGAGACTTAAGGCTGATGCGTGTAATTATCATGCGTTAAATAAACTCTAAATAAGAAGAGCAACTCTTCTATAAATGAATTTCTTTTCTTTCCACATTTTTTCAAGTTTGGGGATAAGTTTCTGAAGGGCAGCATTCACAGACCCTAAATATGAAGCCATTGAGTGAGAGGAGTGCAAAAGCGAGTCAGTGTCCTCTGTTAGCCTACAAGATTGAGTCTCTGAATGATACAGCAAGCACTGAACTCATTCTGGATACTTAACAAATGAAGGAAATGTGTCAGGCAGAGCAAGGGCAGAAAATTTTTAGCCCAAGATCAGATTTAGAAACAGATATGCAAATGAAATTGACATATGAGAAGTGGTAGGAGGGCCTAACTGTAGCTATTAATACCATTTCTGCTAACAAAGACAAAAAAAAAAAAAAAGAAAAAATCTCAAAGCCAAAACCTGATTATTTTTCTTAAGTGAAATTACCAAATCTATAGGTGACAGTATTACATCAGGAGACGCAATGGTTAAGAACACTGTGCTTTCAGTTTTTATTCTACTTTGAAGGAAAAAAGTGTTCATTTGTTTTGTTTTTTATCATAAGCTGTTTGTGACCTGTAAGTATCTTTTTATGTTGTGCACAGGATTTCTGATAGCTCCACTACTTGGGCATGTAGCAGTCTTCTGGTGATTCTTCCTTTGCAAGTTTGAGTTCCTAGTCACTTCCCTCTATCACCCAGAAATGGCTCAGCCTGTGAATTCTGAGCTGTCAGCCACAATAAAAGTAAAAAAGAAGAAGAGATATCAGCTCCAAGTGTGTAGAAAAAAAACCCCTGGTCAAATGGAAGAGAAATCCAAAGCTGGGTAGCTATTGCCTCGCAACCACTTTGATGAAACCACAGAAGGGAAAAGCTGACTGTAATAAGCAGTCATGCTTACTGCATGAAAAAAGGTGTCAAGTGAAGAGAAGCGAAGTGTGCGAATGGGCACATCCTCCAGAAATGCTTGAGGTGCTCTTCTTTGTTTCATATGGGTTTTTCTTTTATTTTTTTTTTCTCATGTTCTAGTTGGTAGCTATTGTAAAAGCTATCTACATTTGCAGAAATTTACTTAGTATTATAGCTTTGAGCACACAAAGCTGATGAGATTCCAAATTCAGATGATCCTCTGAAATGAGGGAGGCAAACAGCATAAAACAGAAATTTGAAACATTTGAAAACTGGCAAGCCACCCCCGCCCTATTCATTCTCACCGTAAAGGCAGGCATGCCTTCAGACATTAATTTCATGTGGGCTCTCACAGAACGCTGTTAGAATTTGAACAACCTAAGTGACATTAAAAATTGTGAAATGCTGTGGTATGATATTTCAAAGGGTGCAGAGGTGGTGTAACAGTATTTGAGAGTATTTAAAATGTTGCCTGCTTTGTATCTCTTTGAAAGCTCAAAGATGGAAAAATATCAATTACATCTTTTGCTGTTACTGAAAGTTAATTGCAGGTATTTTCAGCCATCTTTCTGCATGCAAGCATGTCTGTGGAACACAGAGAATAGGGAATGGGAATAGAAAGGCAACACTCTTTTGCTTTTGCTTAGTTTCACAACTTCAAGCAAATACAATTTCCTTGTCTCTAGGCTTTAGTTCGCGCACACACACCCACACCCACACACACCCCCACCACCCCTCCCCCAAGTTGTGCAGGGACTCTTTCACCAAATGATTGTATTTGTTAGCATATTGACTCAACAGAACAGGTTCCCCATTACTTTGGAGATCTCTAGATGCACTTTCATTACAGTAATAACATCCCAGTTGCATTGATTTTTTTTTTTTTTTTTTTTTTTTTCCTCCCGTAAGTCAGTTTTAGGAGGTTCTTAAGGCCTGATCTTCTATAAAAGTTTACAGTCAGCCTAGGCATGGTTGAATTTTGTTGTCTCAGATTTTACCCTTGCAATAACACATCCCTTGGGCTATATCCCATTTTCCCAAATCAAACAGCTAAGTTTCAGTGTTTAAATGGACATTTTGTTATAATTGAATTTAACAAAAGTTTAAAGCATCAAAACATGTCACAGTGATTTTTTCATCTTTTGGTTAGCTCTGTTTTTAATAACCCCAGTGGTGCTAGAAATGTAAACCTGTATAATAACTGAGCTACTGAGCTGCAATGTGTATTTATGAATTATCAAATAAACCTTTCATAGTAAGTGGAAGACTCTTTATCGCCACAGTAGAAGTAGCTTGTTTCTTGGTGGTTTCCTAGTTCCTGGTACACTGTTGCATTACAGGCCGTCCAAGCAGAGTCCTTTCTGTTTTAGGCAAGCCTTCAGGTGCTTTTTCAGTAATGTGTGCCTTTGATCTAGTTTTGTCTCGCTACAGCTTTCTCTTCCAGCAGCTAATTTCTAATCATGTTTTCCCCAGTTCTTCCTTTCTATATATTGAGGATATGATTCATCCTCCTCACTCTGCTCCCTGTTGGACAAATGGCTAGATCAAAACAAACCGCTGCTAGAACTGGCCTAGTAGAAAGCCTTGATGGCTGCATAGGATGGAGGACAATGGAAACCCATGATCCTTTTAGAAATGACCACCCATCAATAGAGCAAACGAGCATGAAGCAAGCTCGTTCCATTCAAGTTCCTCATAGCAGTTACTATAGCAGCATACCTTGTGAGCGTTTTCAGGCCTGACTCATTTCTCATTCCTGTTGCTTTTCTGAATGATATTTACTACTGTTTCCACTCCATGTTGCAGTGGTATTTTTCTGTCACAGTGTTTCTGTGACATTTTTTGTTTTCATTAAGGGCAAGGGGGCTGTTTCTGTTGCCATTAGCCATTCTGAGTTGTCAGACACGTTGTAAGGAGCTCAGTCCTAACCTAAAGAGTATGGTCACTCCAATAAGCAAACCTAGCAATATGTTTTCAGACCAGGAAGGACATGATTTATTGTTCCACTACATTTCCTAAATCTCCTGCTGTCTTAAATATTCCATGGTATTGATTTCCTATCCTATATCTCTTTACACTGATGAACTAAAGTAATGCTGGCCATGAAGCCTGGATTTCTTGAAGTCTGTCCAAAACCCTGTACTGATCTCAGTGGATCCAGGCTATCGCCATATTTTTTTATTTGGAATTAGAAAATATTAGAATAAGCATTCACAAAATGCATATTTTGCAGTCCTGTATTGTACTCCCAGTGTTCCAGTCCCAACAGTCCTCTCTGCCAGTATGAGAAAGAGCACGTCAGCAATCTCAGCTGGGTTTCATGGCTCTGCGGGGCGATACCAGCCACACCTTCAGCAGCACAGCCAGCAGAGCAGACTGGAGCTGTTATGCATTTTTAAAAGAATGTGTAAACAGAACCAGCGGGTAGCTATGCAGTGTTTTTTGTGGTCTGTCATGAAACCATAAAGAGGTCTACTGCTTTGCCTTGACCCTGCAGAAGTCTCAGAGCCTGGGCCAAGAAGCTGTCTAAAGCTATAGTTAATGTGGTAACATAAGGGTTTAAACCAAAACAAAGCTAAAGATTCAATCAGTGGAGAATGTACACTGTGGAGAGTGGCTTGCAATTGATGAGATCAGAAGGGCCCGATGTCCCTGTCTTTTAAAAAACTTTTCAGCAAATAACATATGCTTCAAGCAGGTGTTGCTGTGCAACAAATGTGAGAAACGTTATGGATTTTACAACTTTAAGACTATTCCCCTTCTTCCTTCAAAAGTACTAAAATTATTCATGTCAGCTTCTGAATACACTGAAGCAGAACTTGGACTGTTCTGTTTTCTTTTGAGGCTCTGGTTTTGTTTTCTCTGAAGCCAAAATGTTTAGTGGAGAAGTTGCCAGCTGTCTGATTTAGCCTAAACCCCATCAGTTTCCCTGCACAGAGAGGCACGGCTGTGCAGGCTTCTCTCTCGGATTATTGTTCTTGCAAGTTGCTGATCAAATTGCTACCTGAGTTTTGAACTTGTGACTGTCACTTCAGGAAGTGTTGTCCTGAAGTAGTAGTTGCAAGCTCAGAACATTTTTCAAAATGCCTTTGAATATGAATATAGTTCAGAAAGACACCTAATTGCTTTATGGGCCAGCAGAGATTGCATTTTAGGGGAAGCCTCTGCTGGTTGGTTCAACTGTAGTGTACACCAGTCTGCTTCCCACACCTTGAGTTCTGCCGCACTTTTCTTCATTTTGTTGTGAAGTCAGAGGGGTTTTGTTCTGTTGTTAAACTTTACTTTTGATGGAAAAAAACCCCAACCAAACCAGGAAAGAAGTGGGGACATCTGTGTGGACATCACATGTAAGGCCACTCTGACAGAGGTGTTTGTTTTGTTTAAGAAACATATTGATTTACCATAGTCATCTGTTATTTCATGCTCTTAGTAAGTAGATATTGTATGAAGACTCCTGCTCTTTGCTTCTGCCCACTCTTAGACCTGATTTATCTTAGCCAAAGGAGCATTTTTTTGTGACTGCTTTCTAGCATTCAAATTATTTTTGTAGATTATAAATTAGGGAATAATCAAGCACACATGGAACATGAAAAGTCTCTTAGAATGATAGAATGCTTTGGATTGGAAGGGACCTTTAAAGGGTATCTAGTCCAGTCTCCTGAAATGAGCAGGGACATCTTGAACTAGGTCAGGTTGCTCAGAATTTTGTCCAACCTGACCTTGAATGTTTCCAGAGGTGGGGCATCTACCACCTCTCTGGGCAATCTGTTCCAGTGTTTCACCACCCTTATAAAAAAATTTCTTCCTTATGCCTAGTTTGAACCTACTGTCTTAGTTTAAAACCATTACCCCTTGTCCCATCACAAGCAGCCCTACTAAAAAGTCTGTTTCCATCTTTTTATAAGCCCCCTTCAAGTAATGGAAGGCCACTAGAAGGTCCCCCTGGAGCCTTCTCTTCTCCAGGCTGAACACCCCCAACTCTCCCAGCCTGTCCTCACAGGGGAGCTGCCCCAGCCCCTGATCATTATCGTGGCCTCCTCTGGACCCGCTCAAGCAGGTCTGTGTCCTGATGTTGGTGCCCCCAGAGCTGGACACAGCACTGCGGGGGGGGGGCTCATGGGAGCAGACTAGAGTGGGAAAATCCCCTTCCTTGACCTGCTTGGTCACACTTCTTGGCAGTGAAGTTAGGAATCTATATTACAGGAGGCCTTGGGAAGCAACGGTGCTGAGATAACTCATGGTTTAGACTGTATTTTCATGAACAGAGAGTAAAGGCATCCAGAAGCTATAATGTATTGGTGGGGTAGAAGGGATGAATGCTCAATGTTTAGGTTTCCTGAAATGTGCAGCTAGTTGGGTTTTATTGCTCTAAAATGAAATCTGCCACTTCATGGAAGCCCTTGATTTGAAGTATCAATATTTTGATCTGTAAAAAATTATTTTGTAATTCACTCTACTTCTCTCCCACCTAATTGTTTTCTTCTTTTGCATTGCTGTGATAGTACATTGAAACACCTGCAAACACACTAAACTGATACAGTCCTAGTGAAACTACAGGCTCAGTTCCACCATGTTTTTTCACTGGATTTGCAGTACAGTTGCTTCTTATTTAAATTCCTAGATAAAGTTCACACCATATTGCAGAACTGGCTGCCTGGGAGGAAGTGTAGCCAGGAGTTGCACTGAGAGCACAACATTGTGAAGTGTTTCACAGTACTGGGTGAAGACAAGAGAGCAAGTGTTGAGTGTGATCTCCAACATTGGTCTGATATGCAGGTGACTTCATTCACCTTTCCTGAACTAAAAGCAGTCAGAATGGAACTGGAACCCTCCCTGCTTCTCAGTGAGTGTTGTGCCAGGATCTCAGGTGGCAATGACTTAATGTGCTGTGTCAGCAGCTCTTACTGTTCCAGGCATTCCAGACTCTGTCTTGTGCGTTTGTCAGGTGATGCAGGATTTTTCAGCCACTTACCGGAATACAATGTAGAGAGGTTTTTGTGTGTTGTGTGCTTTTTTTGTTGTTGGTTTTGTTTTGGGTTTTTTAACATTTTGGCACTAAGAAGCTTCAAAAATTTGCCAGAGGCAAGGTATGCAGTACCCCATATCTGAAATGTAGAACTGCAACTGCCTGGACAGTAAAAGCTTGATTTCTGAAATCCCTGAAGTGCGTTGTCTTTAGGAATAAGGTATCACCAGTCAGCTAGTCAGCAGTGCCTCGGTCTCTATAAAGAAGAAGTTCCTAGTCCCAGCAAGTCAGAATAATTACAACAGTGTTTCCAGAAACCTGTAATACCTACAACAGCTCCAGCACTGCACAAATGAGTTACCTGAACAGTCTAGTAGCAAAACATCCAAATAGCCTTTAGAAGCGTCCCTTCATCTTTGGGACAGATTGTGAAACCACCCAGGATAAAATTTTATTAAACACAAGTCTGGCTTTTATCTGAAGGCTACAACCACATTCAGTGATTGGGATCCACGTTTGGCTGGGTCAGCGCAGGGTTTCTAGCACCTCCTTTAGAAGTATAGCAGGAGTGCAGATGTAAGGAGTAAGATTCCTTCTGTGTTCACTGGTATCAGCTCTGGCTAGTCTTGTGTGCTGAGTGTATGGGAAGAAATTGATCTCAGCATTTCTGCTCGGCTAAAATTTAGATGGTTTTCTTCTCACTGTTCCCCCCATCCTACATATATTATGATTAGCACTGATTTTCCTTTAACGAATTCCAGTTTAATCCATTTCTGATATCTCTACATGCCTTTATTTATGTCATGTCCTGAAATCAACCTGTGATGCTTCTCATAGGACATCATCTGCCAAGGATACCTGACTAAGTTTTATACGCTCTGTTCTACTTGGAGGCAGGTATGAAGAAGTGAGTGTGGGCCAGGAGTTTTGGAAGTTTTTTTGCTGTTGCTGATAGTGATGACAATGGTAGTGAACAAACTCAGAAATGCAGTTGAATGTATAATCCTGTATAATCATAGTGTTCTATTCCCAACTACAAAACTACTGGTTATTTTCTAACTTCTCTGAAAGAATTACAATATAAGGAAGTAAAAAGCAATAAAAATATAATGTATGCAACAGAACTTTATGTAATGTGTGACAGGGTTCTTAAGTGTAGCCTCCATATATTTCGATTTTTGGTATGAATACTGAAATAGAGAAAATGTATCGTGATTTTTAGTAAGTGGTTGATATGTTGCACTATTTATGCCAAATTTCAGCTTGGCATGGTGCTGACATTACATGTTAAACTTTGGAGAACACAGAAGACAAATGTTTCTCTCTTGCCCTCTGCCCATGTTTCCTTCTGTCCCTCTTTTTTTTTTTTTTTTTTTCCTTTTTCCTTGTTCCAGATTGAGAGTTTGGTAGATTGGATTCTGGCCAGAATTTGGGAATGAATTGTAATACTTAAGCTTAAATTCTAGTTTCTGCTCTAGTATTATCAGAAAATTTTTATTCTTAAAAGGTGAGAACATGGTTGTAGGTACCACCACATCTGCTGAAAATTATGGGAGAGTGGTAGAATGAATATGTCTTTATATCTACCTGATGAGAGAATTTTAGAAAAGGATGAAGTTTTCAACATTTATTGATTTCCTATATATAAAATGTGATCTGACTAGATCTAAGACTCTTCAGCAAATTGTATGGAAATAAAGTAAATCCTCTGTGCATTAATAAATACCTGAATAATAAAACTATTAAAGTTACACAATTCCACATTTAAAAAACGTTATCCAGCCTATTTTGTCAGATTGGGTGTTAACTTTGTGTGGTTTCTGTGACAAGACACATGTTTTCTGTCACTTCCTCCCTGCAGAATCACTATGTTCCTTCTCTTTCTGTCCATATTGCCTCTGCAAACCAGCCATCCCCTCGCTAAGGAGTGGAGGGGCTGCATTCCTGCTGTGCTGCTTTCACTCCCTTGAAATTGAAGCTCATCACTCTGCTCATGATGTAAACATGATGTAACACTTACTCATGATGTAAAAACATGAGGCGCTTCCTTTCAGTGAAAGCAGAATCAAGCAAGAAGTCCTTTGAATAGGACATCCATTAGCAATGTCTTTCTTCAGATACTGAAAACGAGTATATTATATGCTATGATGTTAGTTGTTTTCTCCTATACTGGAAGATGTCTGCATCTGTGTTTGAGGTGGTCACTTTGGTACAGATGTCCAACCTTCCTAACAGTTAATAAAACTTTGAGAAAAAATCCTTTGGAAGTTCAGGAGAGTCTTATGTTAGTTTTGTTGCAAAATTCTGCGTTTAATATCTTGCATTTGAAGCAAGCAGGCGTTCATTTCTAGAAGGAGCCTGAGCGCATCTGATACCAGTGTGCTCCATTTACCAGGTTCCTCGAGTCAACTGGAGCATCTTAAGTCTCAGCTGTCGGTTACTGGCTATCTGTGCTCAGAGATTTTCTGTTGATAAGTGTACAATTCACTAAAAGTAACTGCTGCTGAAGTAGTAGTAGTAGTTACTGCTTGATTCATCAGCTTGGTTGGTATTTGCATGCAACATTCTCATTCACGTCTCTGAGCCTGCAGGGGTGCCTCAGAGTGCTGTCGTGCCTGCCTGTGCATGGCTCAGACAGCTGGATCCCAAGTGCTGCCATGGAATACACTGTCATGCCCAAAGCGTGAAGAAGTTGTTCACACAAGTAAGAGTGCAGGCAAAACAGTTCCTGTGAACTGCAGAACTGATGAAACCTGATTTTCTGAAGATTTATGTCCTGCATTGGGACCACTGCGGTAGAGTACCTGATATCTAATAGCAGGCTGTGATTCCTTTTGTAGTCTTTTTCTCCCAGAACACTGTATCTATCATCTCTCCTCATTCCATGTTTTTTTGATGTAATTTTAAGAAATTAACAGTAGTTGGATTCCTACTTTTTAGTCAAATTGTAAACTGGCCACTTACTAGTATCAGCACTTATTAGTGGAGAGACAGGTAGACCATTATATCTATAATATGAGCATAGAAACCTTATTTTTTTTTAGGAAACTGGTCTAAGAATTGTTTGTGCTTTGAATGAACCAGAACTGTTCAACACAGGAAGCTTTGTAATGGGATTTGCCTTAGATGTCATTATAAACAAATGTGTCAAGAGGAGGTAGAACTACAGAAACTCAAAATGGAGAAGGAAAAAAGCCCCTTATATTACCAACTGCAGCTGTCACTTCCACAAAGTCGATGATTTTGAGTTGTAGTTGTGTATTACATTATTACAAAAGAGCACAATTACGTGGAAGGTGATTTGAGATTAAACTTGCTTTTCTGAATTGCCTGCAAGTAAGGCATAAGGCGGGGCACTTCTCTGCAGGGTAAAAGGATGCTTGCTTCTGGGTTTGGTTTATGATTTTGCAGGGTACTGAACTGTGGCATTCAGTTTAATGATGTTATATTTCTGGAAGTAGCTTAGAAGAACATTTTTGAGCACAGTTTTTTACCCGTGTTTGTCCTGTCTCTTTAGACTTTGGGAAATATATATTTATGTTTATGCATGTAGATAAAAATGTTTTTTATGCTATTCACAGCAAATAAAAAAGTCTAACTTTGCTTATAAAACCTCTTTTATGGCAGAAAGCACCTTCAGGTGAACTAATTTTATCAGTGAACAAAAGCTCATGGCAGCTAGCATTATGCTAACATTGCAATGCAGCTCTAAAATGACTGAATCTTTTGATTTGAGACTATTGTTTATAGAATAGAAAATATTTTCCTCCCATCGTCCAAACAAGTAGTAATAATGAAAGACTGAAGTGATCAGTTTGCTTGTTCCGTTTGTTTTTTTTTTTGTTGTTGTTGTTGGTGTGTGTGCATTCAAACATTGCCTGGTGTGTTTCTGAAATTCCCATACAAACAGCAAAATTAAATTGCTAATATTGGCCAAGACCATGTAGCTTCTATGCAGATTAATTCAGTTCTAGAAGGTAGAAAATGCGAGGTCCTTTCTGTATGTGTTGTTGTTTTTTTTTTTTTTTTTTTTTCCTGTGGTGATTTTTTAGATCCTTTCTGTTGCTTTCAAGGTTTGTCTAAAGAAGGTTTCTGCAATAGTAACAGAAACTGTATATTTCACTGTGTTGGTATTTGCTTTAAGCTGCATGCTGACCTTGCTTTCTGTGAGTGATGATCTTATTCATAGGGTTTTAATTCCAATCTAATCCTAACATGTGCCTGAGTAGACTTCTTTGGGTGAAATCTGCTGTCCCCTTCTTGCACCTGATTCTTTTACTTGCATCTTTTAATTTTCAATTAAGATTTCTTTAGAGAATAACGACCTGGAATAAAGCCAGTTTAAAGCCATTGAAAGTCTTTTCACTGACTGCAGTGGGCTTTGGATCAGACTGTAAGTGTATTGAGAAATATTTAACACAGTCATCTAACACAATAAAACCAGTGGTCACCTAGTCCAAATGAGACTGAAATCTGCATTACTAACCAGAAGGAAGCTCAGCTGGCTTGCAGGAAATATTTTTGCTTTTGTAGTATATCCTCAAGCAGAGAAAGCTTTTCTTGTTAACATCAATGTAGCCTGGTAAATATCGAAACATCGTATTAGCAGTTTAATTACCTTGGCACACCAGAAACTTTATCCACGAGTACTCATCACAGGAAGATACCCATTGAAAGGAGACACTTCTGCCTGCATCAGACAATTTGCTATAATACATTGCTGGGTAATGCTTAAATTACTACCTGTCACAAGGTGAAATCTGTTAAACCTCTTGTAAATCAAATGGTAAATTACAATAATAAGTTTACCTGTTTAGGGAAAAGATATATTAATCTACAACATGGTGGAACCTTTTTTTTTGTGGGTTTTATGAAAAATAAACGTATAGAAGATAAAGATTTTAAAGAAATCACACTGGTTGCTAGTTCTTCAGATGTCTCTGGTTGTTTGGTAAGAAGCATGTTATTCTGTGCGTGATTCACTAGATGGCAGAACAAGATAACCTTGCTCAGAAATGCTGTAAGGGAATAGGATAATTTTTAGGGATTGAAACAAAAAACTGGAGTAACAGTGAAATTGAACAATTTGGGGTAAAAGGAATAAGAAACTGGAAAAGAGACAGAAAGTTTGCTTCCCCTTGATAAAATAATTTAACAAATTTAGATTCTTAAACTGCCATTCCAACAAGTACAATACAGTAATGGCTAAATTGCAGATGGGAGTGTAGAAAAGTGGTGTCTTTATTTCTGAGACACAATGGAACACATTATAAAGCAAATAGCTTGACAGTAATTTCTCCTTGTCTGTTTTTAGTGAAGACCCATATGTTTGAATAAGAACTTTCTTCATTGTCTCTTTCAGATAACTCACTGTGTTCATAACCTTAAATCTCTGTTGCAAGAAAATGGATCACAAGAAAGAGAGATGGAAATGGCCCTTGGGGTCATATTTTTATCTCAGCAACACTAGTGTTAATCCAAAGTAAGTGTGAGCAGAATCCACACCATTATGTAATACAGATCTCTCCCTTGTTGATAGAGGATCATTTCCTGTAGTGAATTTTCTAGCCACTTGTCTAGCATACCTTTAAAAGTCACTAAATAACTTGTTTTCTGGCACTTCCTCTGGAAGACCAGTCTACAGACAAAGAAAATGTCAGTGACATCTGTGACTTCAGGATCAAGTACCAGTACAATGTGCTTTCTACATAACTTGATTTTCCTCTCGGTCCATGAACATACCATTGCATCTGTATCCCACTCCACCTCGTTATCAGAACTGCTGAGGGGAACGCAACTGTCTAAACAGCAAAGAGCTTAACTGTATCAGTATTGCAAAACATACCAGAGCACACAACTCCAGACTCAGACAATGATACTAGAAGGTGTCTTTGGCTTTTTGAAATTGAAAAATTAACTACTTCACAAGATTTCCATAGAAATTCTGAATAAGTTTTATTCTGCACTCTGACAAAACTGTGACGTCCTGCAGTCCAGTCTGGTTCCACATAAGAAAAGTGGGTAGAAAATTAGAGAGGATCTTTGCTTAAACAGTCTTAAGGTAGTAGAACCAAGATAGAAAATATATCAGTTAAACCATAAGATATGAAGGTATACCTGTCAAACTGTTTATGTACTGTGAAGCTCTTGGGCCAATAACCTACATTTAGTAGCTTTTGTGTTCCTGAAACATCTGTGTGTAAGGTAGAATTTGTGACACTGCATAGGAGATTTGAATTCTTGATTCCCACAAAAAGGAAAGGGAAGTCAGGTATTACCATTCTTTGCCAAACACTTTTAAAAGTTGTCTGTAATGTTGAGTTTCACCCTGTTTCTGAATGATTCTGTTCTAGTTGGAAGTGTGACGTTTATGGTTTAGATTTGTTTATTTTTTTACAGGTAAACAGTATGGGAAGAAAGGTAAAAAAAAAAATAATCATAATTTCTAAGTAGGCTTTTATCTACATATAGCTATAAAATACTGTTCTGTTTGTGAAAATCTCCTTTGTCTTCATACACTAATGCTACCACATAATTTACATGGAAAAAGCAGGAGATTTGCATATAAATTGCTACTTTTCATAATACACTCAATTCTTCTGGGCCATACATAGACTAAGATTTAGACCGTAAGTAGGAAAGCAAGCAGTTCAGAGAAAAAGATTCTGCATTCTGAAAGAACAAGATGATTTTAAAGTAACAATTGAAGTAAATATTTCTGGAGACATTTTCCTCCAAAGTGGCTTGTAACTGTTCTTACAGTTCAACCTGTCTGGTTTGAATCCCTGAAGGACCAAGCTACCCAGCAGGATTGTACTGAGGGCTGACAAATGTAGCTTCATTCTTCCACTGGCTAAAATAGCCTTTTCCATTCTAGTAATTCATGGATGTCCTCAGTTTTGCAATGGTAAATAATTACATTCAGTAATTCAGCTTCTGGTTAAGTGTTCTTAATACCTTGCAAACCTGTTAGTCTGGTAGAGGAATTGTAAGCATTCGTGCAGATCTGTTTTATAGGCTGTAACCTCTGAAAAGATACTTCTGTTCATTAAACTTCATTGTTTGGCTATCAAATACTTGTAGAAAACACCATAAAAGACATAAATGCCCTGGAATAATCCAGTGCTGTGACTGAAAAAAAATAAATGGTTGTTAGTCATTCGAGAGAATCTCATGAGACAATGGCAATCCAGGCCTGAATTTAGACAGGTAAAAAAGAAATTTGTAACCTTTCTACTAGTCTGATGCATGGGGTGTACTAATGGAGTGGTGGGATTTTATCATGCCTGCTCTCCTGCAAAGCAAATGTGTGTAAAATTTGTTGCCAATGCAAGGAATAGACTTGTAGAGGAGTTGAAGCAGAAAAGAAAAACTAGAACACTTCTGAAGTGAAAACTTTGCATGTCCCATTTGAATTTCAAATACCAAGACTGTACTTAAGCCACAGGTTTAACGGCGTGTGTCAGAGTGAAAGGAGGCTTTCTCACCTACATGTACTTAATGTTTATTTATAGTCAAATGGTTAAGTGGAAGTCAGAATTTGAGTTCAGAATATTGACCCTGTAGGAGTAGTTATTATTTTTACACAAAAGCACCAGTTGCTTCTATTTCTCTTATGTATGTGCATCTGAAAACAGTTCTGGTAACTTCATCTTTGTCAGGAGACTGCCATACCATTTCTAATAGAAAACAATGCTTAACACACCCTTGCTTTAATTTGAGAATAATTCTATGATAACTATACTATCATCCTCTTTTTGCAGTATTTTCTTGGATGTTTGTGGTATTACTGTTTATAGATAAATGTGAATGTCAGAATGACATATATTAATGTTTAGGACTAGGCATGTTTCAGCAAGTTATTCCATTCATTTAGATACGTAGCTTCAAGGGCAATGGGCAATTTTTAAGAGTTAATAGAAAACAGTCAGAAGTACTAAAAATAGCTCCAGTGTTGTATGATAATTGACAGAAGCTATAGGAGAAACTATATGGAGTATTTCTTACAAAATGCATCATTATGTGAGATTGTGTGCTACATTATGTTGCCATTCAGAAGTAGTTTATTTTTGTCCATAGGCCTGCAAATGTTTCAGCTTCCTCAGCTTGAACAGGGGCTACTTTTTAACATACCGGGGAGTTCAGATTTTGTTCCACAATTTTAGTAATAGACTTTTTTGTTGAATCTGACTTATGGAAATGACAACAGAGATCTGACATATTAATATCTGTCTTTTTTAAAAGAAGATATAATTTGGGAACTCTTGGTCAAATTAAGACTGAATTTTTATAATACTGAAGGCCTAATCCCTGATATGGAAGGGCATTTCCAAAGATAATTTAAAAAAATTCCTGAAATGTTGGGAGTAAATTCTCCTATAACTACCAAAAAGTAAAAGCTTTAAAACTTTATTTCTTTGAAAACTTAAAATCTGATCAAATACTTATTTTAATTTGATGAGTTAGTTGTTTTATGATAAGAAAATAACCAAATGTAGCTAATAGCTGTTATTTTTATTGCTATGCACCTACATGGATTTCAGAATGCTTTGAAACATCAGTTCCAAACTGAGAATCTGCTGCATTTTCAGATAGGATGACACTATTCTATCTGCTTGAAATACAAACTTGTGTATACAGTGAGCTACAGGAAATTGAAGATTAATGAACATAAAAAAATAATTATTTTCTTTTTATATATTTCTGTTATCTTTCTTCTGCAAGTTCTGCCTGCTGCCATATCTGGCAGGGTCTTTAGTGACAGGACTCTTCTGGTTCTAACTCTCCCCTATCTGGGACCACAAGAGCTATGGGAATGTAATTACCTTCGAAACTTCCACACCTTTTCTATATTTGGTTTAAATTAGCTAGCAGATTCAAAGACTATTAGCAGGAATAGACAGCACAATCACACAGGTTCTATTTCATTAAGAAGTCAGGCTCAAAAAAAGTAGCGAATTGACTTAAACTAGTTTAAGAATGTAACCAAAAAAACCCGTGTATAGGTCTTAGAGAATTTAAAACCTTAATCCTTTTTACTTGTTCTATTTGTCCAAATTTTTTCTTAATAAAACTTCTTTGTAGCTTGCCCTAGAGATTAACATTAAGTTACCTCTGCTAGGATGTATTTGGCAACATGATCTAGCAGGAAGACGGAATATCTGGTTCCAGTTCCCCTCTGCTACGAGCAAGTCACTTTACCTCATTTTCTTCATTTGTAAAATGGTGATAATGGTTGTGATGTCTTTTGTAAATATTTTGTTTATGACAAGGCCTTTATAAGCATCAAATATTAATGTATTGCTCGCAAAGAAGGCTATGGATCTCCATCCAACAATCCAACAGTATCTGTAGTTTTTGAGAGGTTGAGACATGTTGTATGAATATGGGCGCTGAGAAAATCCTGAAGCTCCTTCTAAACTTTCTGTGAATGATTTTGTGATTTGAAGGCAAAAAAAAAAAAAAGCCTGAGAGACCAAATCTGGTAAATGCAGACATCTGTCCTCCTGGGGATTACAGACTCAGATTCTCTTGTTCTGGCTGGGTCAGGAATTCACTGCCTTACTTTTTCTGTCTTAAAGTTCCAAAAGGCCACACTCCATCACCGGTGTCCAAGAACTCTTCTACTTGAAGTCATATAAAAGGAAAAATACAAGCTGCTGAAATGGCTTTCTTCATCGTGTAGTACATTGCAGTTGTTCACAGTCGGGTGATAGATTTGCTGTTTCCCCACCAGGGAAACTTCACAGTCTGACTCCCTTAGACACACTGGCTTCCAGATGGGCGAAGAAGTGGGACACTATTTCCCTCTTTGCAACCCTTCAGTAGTTTCCGATTCCCTTTTTGTCTTCTCTCCAGGAGGTCACACAGTTGGAAAGAGAGTTTGCCACACAGCTCTATTTAGACCTAAGCCTGGTTAGTAGAAATAGCATTCCTCACAGTTGCAGGGTAATGTAACATCATAAATAGAGCTATCAAGATTGTCAGGCAGCCTTTGTGGCTGTCAGAGCAGTGATGTTAAAAGAAAAGGGGTTTTTTTGTTGTGTGTGTGGTGGTTTTTCTTTTTTTTTTCCTAAGTAGCTTTCTTCAAACTGTCAGGAGAGCACCTGGTGAAATGAAGCCTTGCTTTTGCTGTGTAGCTTTTGTTCTCAGAGATGGTTTAAGTAATAAATATGATGAAATAATTACATAGAAAAATAACAACTTCATTTCCATCAGAACACTAAGGCGTGGTTGTGATTCTTCAAAATGTCTTGAATACTTGAGGAAATAATTACAGCTGGGCTACAGCTGAAATACTCAGTGCGGTATCCCAATATCTGTGGATAGTAGAGGCTGTGTGGTACCTGAAAAAGCGGGGGAGTGAAAGTTAGATCCTCATGCTAATTACTCTGGAAATGGTTGATGGGGAATGAATCACCTCTCATCTCATTAGCATTCAACAGCACAACTGCTGGATAAAAAGGAAACAAACACTTGGAACTGCAAGGACAGGCAAAAAGGGCCGTTTTTTTCTGTTGATGTAAATCAGGGTGGTTTTACAAGGAATTCACTGGAGCTCGGAATGCTTTATGCCTGCTGAGGACCTGGCCTTAAGGAGGCAGCTGAAACAAAAGTTAGTTCTTAAAGGGGCTGTGAGGTGTCCCTGGAATCTGCAAAATCAAGCAGTGGGTTTCTGGCTGCCAGGAGCCTCTCCACATCTGTGTATGATTTATCAGTAAACAGATCATTTGGTTATTGTGCTCTACAAATGTGAGGGAAGAAGACCATAAGACTCTTACATCACTTACCTTACTGGCTTTACTGTTAAATCCCCAATCCTAGAACCAGAGCTTTTTGTTCTTAATTCTCCCCACAGGAGGTGGCTGTGGCCAGAGAAACAGTAAGGGTAGAAACATGGTCCTTAATCTAATCACTAACCAGCTGTTTTGTGCTTTATTATCACTACTGCAGGTTTTACAGTTTACGAGGATGATTCTTGCCCCCTCCACCCTTGTATGCTACCTCCTTCCTACTAGCCACAGGATGTCATGGGAATGCAAAGCTAGTGGGGATTTCAAGATCAGACGAGGTACTTCTTTGCCCTCTCCCCTTCGTATGTGTACAGAGGCCAGAAAAAAGGGTCTTGCTTTGTGGCTGGTTGTGCCTGCTACTGTGTGTAGCAATGAATGGACCTCTTGCTGTGACCTGCTGTTCTTAGGCACAGTTTGGTGTGATCCAAAGAATTTTAGTATGCCAGAAGCAAGATAAATCTCCACAGTTTCTTTTTAATATTATTCGGTGGTATTTCTTCATTTTCTTAAACTGACTCAGCAGTGAAGCCTTCTGGAAGTGTGTTTTGAGTAACTTGGAGTAGTTTTCTAGTTCCATAACAGCTATTCTCAACAGGCTAAAGACTAAGACAGAATGTTTGTGGATATTGTACACCATAGGGTGTTGCTGTTGGCATAAGATACAGCAGTGACATGTCTGTTTTACAGCATAAAAGGTTGTAGTGAAGGACACAGAAGTATGGCAGGCATCATTACTGTCACAGGAGAAGTCTGTCTCTGCAAAATATATGTTGGTCAAGGTTTCATTAGCAAAATATGGAATGCTTACTATACCAGATTAAGACAATGAATTTTTATGAATGGTTTCTTGCTAAGGAGAGAGTTATGATATATGTGTACGCTTCTGGGGTAATGGTGTTCTCGTTTCACGAGTTCCAGATAGTTTGTGTGACTAACAGAAAAGAGACTGTTCCGCTCTCTTATGTGAACTATGACAATGTCAAGAACTCACAATCTCAAGACTCAAATATGCTTGTAGACCAGCTGCTAGCCTCTGAAGAGGGCAGTAGCCCACAAACTGTTGAGTTACAAGACAGGTGACAGCAGTTCAGTGCTTTGCATATTGAACAGATAATGTGGAGCCCAAAAGCTTTTAATTGGGCTTTCTTATTTTCTTTACAGTTAAAAATAGGCTTTTGTTGCTGTCCCAATTCCACAGCATCAATCCTTCCTTTCTTTGAAAAGTACAGCTAATCGTTAGAGATTTATAAGGTTAGTAGCATTGTTGAAGACTAACACAAAAATGCCAGGAACTTAATAGCAGACTTGTGATATGACCATTGAAATGCACAGCAACATCCTAAATAGAAATTATTTAATTGGTAGAAAGATAAATTCAATTAATTCAGGTGTCAACTGATATTCCATGTTTATGATGTTAAGTTTTTATGAAGAGTAACTAGCTGTAATTTAGTATAATGCACCAAAGTGAAATTAATCAGATATGATGGATTCTTTCCATCCTTTCAACATCCTTCATGCTGAGGTCAGTAAAGCTAGTGAGTTTGCAATTATGGCAGGGAGGTATAGCTGTGAAAACACTGAGGTCATATTGATGTTTTGTTACTAATTAGATGAATTAAAGATCTTTCTTAAAGAGCATGAAATCCTTTCATGAGGATATATGTTCTTAATACAGGAGAAGTATTGGGACACTTTCCTCATTTCTCCACTTCTTTTTCTCATCTCCTCATTCCCCTGCCAAGTTCTTTCATGCCTTCATTTTGTCTGAAAGTGACTTCCTCTTAATTCAAAATATCTCTTTGCTGAATAATCGTTGATGCCAATATAACCTTGATTTCCACCATTTGCGTTAGTTAACTTTTTAGAAGGGAATGAGAATTTGAAGATGAGGGAAGAATTTTAACTGGGCAGAAAAAGAGGAATCAGTTTTAAGGGATTTCAGAAGGAGATTGAGCTGGTTTTGCAGTTCAAAACACCTCCCACTTCATGCCTTAATGGCATGAAAAAGATGTGTTTCAGAGGAATACTACCTACTTGACTACTGTGGAGGTTTTGGTTGCTGTTTGTAGAAATTACGTATTTGGGTTTGGGTGCTGCCCAGACATAGTCTTCCTTTCAGTTACTGTCACTGCAGCTGTAGAGCATTTGTGTTTTTCATCTGTGGCCTCAGAACAAATGTTTCTTCTGATATGTGTATGCAAGAGGAAGATGATTACCTTACCATCAGGTACATCCACCTGTTGTTTGATGCACAAGTGTGTGCTTTCTTCAGAGATGTATTTGCAAATATGTATTTGCATGAGGATCACTTCTTTCCTTGGATGATATTTTTGTCCCATTTTATTTCTTGTCTGTGGGAATGGACATGCACCATGTTTATGGACAGGTGAAGTAACTAGCATAAGTGAAGGAGAAGGGGTCTGAGTTATTCGTGTTGGAAGTGTTTAAACATATGTCATGTGAATCTGGAGAATAACATCGAACCATTTGCATGTCACATGTACAAATAAGCAATATGTGAGGCAACACAGCAACCCATGCATGAGAACTCAAAAAACTAAAATGCTCTTTTAAAATGAAGTGGGTCGAGCTGTCTCCAAGACTGTTCTCACAGAAGTGGCTAAAAATGTCAGATAAATTGTTCAATGAAAAAGTTTTTCCCACTCTAGCCTTCTTTCCTTGAGCATGTAACTCCCATTAAAGAATTTTTATGAAAACTTAATACACATTTATAAATGAACATATTGCTCATACTGACATACTGTCAGTTCTGGCCAGCTAACTCTGCCCTCTTCTCACTATAAAAAAAAAATTCTTCTCATTCCTTTATTTAATAATCTGCAAATTACATTCTGGTACAATACTGTCACTCATTCAACAATGGGAAGCAAAGGGGAAAAAAAAAAAGTTGACTGCAAATGGTGTTATTTTATTGACAGGGAAGCAGCAACTTGGATTCCAAACACCTGCTATCATTTTTTTTTTTTTTCTTTTCCCTTGTGTCTGTATGTAACATCTACTGCTCCTTTAAGCTCCACAGGGGAAATGATGAATGGTGGATATGGAATTCATGCTGGATACATGCTGGGTCATGAAATAATGGAATGGTGGTGGTATGAATAGGACATCAGGGTGAAGATAGGGAGATTGAAAGGGGTTGGTCTGCTTTTGAGCTTGCACAGAAGGTATGTGCTGTAATCGGTAAGGTTTAGTACCTCGGGTTTTTAGGCACTATTGTTTTATAGTGGAGACAGCTAATGTTTTAGCTGTGGTATGTAAAGTACGTCGCAGTGCTGAAACCAGGAATTAGCAAATTTGTGCCTGGTCAGTAGCCTGGGTCTGGTCTAGTCAGTAGGCTCCAAGTTAGTAAAGTAAATATACACATATTCTTTCCCTGGTATGGTTAAATACTGTAAATAGTTAAATAGCAGAGGGAAACTCAGTCCCTGTCACCCAGGTGCAATTACATTACAAGTTGTGAAGCACATAATCTATTTTTTTTTGTTTTTTTTGTTTTTTTTTTTTTTTTTGTTAGAACAGTTTACCGTTGTAATTAAAACTGCAAAGATAGAAAGCAAAATATTGTAATTTTGCAAACATGGAAAACTAGAAACATTAGAACATTTCACAGTTTAAGTCACTGTGAAGTGACTCAGTATTCGTTGCTCATGGATTTTGCTGAGCTTGTCAGACAGAAAGAAATGATGTTTAAAACCTTAATGGTGAAGCAGCTGGAAATTGCTAGGCAACATAGTAGTTTCATACATACAGTGTCACAGCACTTTAATTTTTTTTTTTTTAAATCAGAAATATCTTTTCAGAGTTCACCAAACCAATTTTGGAGTCCCAAATACAAACTTGATATCTGGCAAGGTCATCTTTTATTGTTATTGCTCTGATTCCAAAGAATCTTACTTTCTATGTTTTAAATTAGCACTGCATATCATTAGTGAATATATTATGGGGAAGAAGGTATCCTTTGCTTTTTTCCATTAAAAGGAGGAAGTGACTCTGCTTACGATATTTTTTTTATTTTTGGTTTTGTTTATTTTTTTTGGGGGTGGGGTGCTAATAAAACATCAGACTTGATAAATTTCATAGGAGAATAAAAACTAGGCACTGAATGCAGCAAATTTTATGCTGCACTTGAAGAAACATTTAATGACTCTTGAGAAGGATGTGAAATGAAGCATGCTTGGGTGGTTAGCTCAAAGGACTGAGTCAGGACTCCAGCCTCTATTTCAGAGTGACAGTGACTTTCTCTCTGACCTTGGACCATTTGCTTGTGTGCATGAAAATAGGTACTTGGATACTCTAATCCTTCAAGTTCATGCATATTGACTGACTCCTGCAGTCACACAGGGCCCCACAGATGTCAGTCCTCGTGGCAAAAATGTGCAGAAAGGTGTGTATTTCACAGTGTTTCTTACTATGTGACAATCTCCTTCCTATGAGTCAGTGCTACCCAATGTCTACATTACATTTTCAGCAGTGGGCAGTGAAATAAGTAGACAGCATCACAGAAAATTGGGAGAAAGCATTAATACTGAGTTATAATAAGCTCAATGTCCTAAAACTTGCATAATTAAAAATCTGTTTTCAATATATACATATACCATGTATGTTTTATAGTTTCTGGGTTGGACTGAAAACCACTGGACTCAATTTGGAAGGAAAAAAATTGAATGAAATTCCTTTCATTAACTTTGGAAGGCTTCACAGACTGATTCACAGAGAAGATACCTTTTATGCTCTTGTATCTGATCTGGGATTTTTGAAAACAGTTCAGTCTTCCCATTACTTTCAGGGAGAAGGGCTGAAGCCTGATATGCAAGCTGGGATAGCTGTTGGTGCAAATAAAACAATAGCAAGCTTGTGGATCCTAGTCTTGTTGGTTCACCATTAACTAAAATCTTGTAGACCTGGAAGGAAATGGCACAACAGCAGTAAACTAACATCTCTGGCTTGATGAGCTCCACATTTTACAGAAGTGGATCCCAAGCTAAAAGTCACACCAGTTACTTCAGAGAGAAAGGTATGAGAATTAGGCCAGAGGTAGGTGCTAAGAGGACAAGTTCTGGCATAGAATGACTACAGGCTGCCCTCTGAAAATGTAGCAAATCATAGGGCTGAGAGCACCACACTGCCCAATTCCCAGTGTGTGTGCAGGGGGGCAAAATGAAAGTGAGAGAAGAGAGACTGCTGAGAATTGGGAGGTACTGCATTTTCATCCTTTTGGTAGGGCGTTTGGAAATTATGTCAAAGCCCAGCAAAGACTGACGGGTATTGATAGTAACTTGCAATAGCATCACCACCAAGCTTTCAGTTCTGACTCAAATGCTATCATAACTGCAACTCTTCCCAAGTCATAAGAAATGTGTAAAATATATGCATGGAAGGCCAGCATTTGAAAACACATACAGAGAGCACCATAATTATCTGAAGATAAACTGCCAGGTATTGTGATGGAGTGTTTTAAGCAAACTGAATTCCTGAACTGACAAGCCAAGGTTGCTGATCCCATTTACATGAGCATAAAATCTGAATGACTGTCTCCTGTCCAAATTTACACATGAAGGATTTTATTATTTCAGAAATGTGCTGTAAGGTCCCCCAGGAAGGAACATGATTAAACTTTGTCCTGGGATAAAACACAAACCATTATCATCTCCTCTTTGAAAGGTTCCACTAATCTCAAGACTTTAGCATGGAGCTAAATTTAGAAAGTCTGGATGCCAGTGAAGGCAGTTCATGTTTTCTATAGACAGTGACAGTCTATTCTCAATCACTCAGGCCAGAGTTCAGCTTTCATCCTTGCTTCTGGTCAGAGGCTGGATGACATCCAACAACTGGCTCCTTGTGGTTTATGATGCCAACTGACAGTGGAGTAGTTTATTATATGATCTGCAGCCTTTAATTGTCTGGACAGACATGGAGTTGACAACATTTGGTAAGCCATTCATGATAAAAGAATAACTGCTACACAGAAATGGAGCTGAAGAGGTGGCAACACAGGACACAAATAGATGTTGTGTTTATTCTGAGTGCTCTAACTGTTTTTTAAGTCTGACCTGGAGGTACATGGGCTCTGCTAAAAGTAAACCCAGCTTTTCTGTGCTTTTAGGGAAAAGCACTGTTCTGAAATGGAATGTTTAGGGTATTATCTTATTAATTAACTTTCCTAGTATGAGAAAGCATATATGTGTGTGTATATAAATCAGTAAAGAGAATCAGCATTTGCATAGTATATTACAAGCGTGAACTAAAGCTAGTAGCTTCGTAAAGTGAAAACTAGGGCAAATATACTAAATGTCTACTCCTCATTTACATCAAGGGCAGCTTCCTGTCCCAGGAGTACTGATGTAAAAATTAGTGCCAAACAACTTGTTTTCAGTTTCCTTTGTAGTGTCCTTGACTTTCTTGTTATTCAGTTTGCCCCCTTTATAGCAAGAGGCTATACTGACTGCTCAGGAGACAGACTAAACATCCACAGGCCAGCAAAGATCTTGCAGTAATTGTAACAACAGACACAGCAGTCCCTGAGACACTTTTGCTATACTTGACACAAATTGGACTTCAGCTGTATGAAACTTGAGACTTTCATCAGTTGCTTGATAAGTTCAGAGGGCAGACATTTAACCAGAGGACTTTTACTATCAAAGAAATGCTGTGAGAAATTTTCAGACTTTATGGTGTTCTGGGCTAACCTAGTTTTGTAGGGGAATCCCTAAAAATATTATTTAAAAATGAAATATTACCTGTAAAAGTAAAATATTCCTGAAAGTTGACAAATGATTGTGAGGACAGAAAGACAGGTCTGTGTCCTTCTGTTGCATAAGAGAGGAGTTAGATTTTCACTGGTAAAATATTAGTTCTTAACTGTAAATCCTCCGCAGGTGTTTCAGAGATGCCTTTCCCCACTTTTAGGTATTACCCAATGGCTCTGACCCCCCATTGGGAAATCCAGCTACAAAGCAGAGATGTGGAATGAGATCTGACTGGTAGCGCTTTCTGATTTACAACTTGTCCACATTAAGAGTGCTTTGGGCAGGAAGGATCGTAGCAGAAGAGAAAGAATTCTGCCATTCACTGCAAGTATTGCTGAAGAATATCTCTGAGAGAAAATGGAGATTTTTAGCAATGATTTTATGTGTCAGATTAGCAGGATTTAAAGCAATGTCATTACCTAAAGTGACCCTGAACGTGGTTTCTTTGAAATGAGGTTTTATTGTTGCCTTGAGTTGGATGAAAATTATTATATAGAAGAGCTGTGAAGGAGAAAGGAGAATTTGCAGCTGAAGCTGTTCAGTGTGAATTAAGATTTCTGTCCCATTAGCCCTCTCTTTAGCAAAATGTGGATTTCATTGCATTGTTTGTGCAATATCAGTGAAGCAGGGTGAAATCCTGCTTTTTTCCAGTAACACTTACAAGACTTTCAGAATGAACTATATCCTTTTATCTACAGTTGAACTACCACTGAGGTCTAGGGACCAAAAATACACAATATATGGACCAAAATAAATAAGTGGTGATGAACACATTCTTAAATTCTGTGTTTGGATAATTATTGTTTCCTCTAGATCTGAAGATATATGTGTTTGAACACAGATCAAAAGTCAAATTTTTTTAAAGTAGTAAATAATGTGGAACAATGAGAATCATCACCCAAATTTTGGCTCTTTTTGTCATAACTGGTGGGAAAGAAGGGCTCTGTAAACCTCAGACTCACTTAAGCTCTCATGCAGATGCTGCATAACATAACATGGCTGTGTTCCAAGAGGTGCCTTCCCTTGCTCAGCGTGTGTGCATGGGGAGAGCAAGACCTTGCTTCAGAAGGTGTAACTTTCACAGGAGTAAGTAATGCTGTTATTCTGGGAAATCCTCCTTTCCTGGACATCCGAAAGACACTGTTGTAACTGAAGGCTGAAGGAGTCTTTCCAGCTTCTGGATCACCAATAACCAATGTTAAAACATCTGTCTGCACAATCTTCTTCAGACAGATGCAAGCTTACTCTGCCAGGAAGCCATTTAACGGCATTAACCTGGGCCTGGTATTAAGCTAATAAGAGAAACTGCTGAGAGGTAGCTTTATTAATGAGAGATTTAGTGCAATAGCACTGCGTAACTTCTGTCAGGCTTAGGGATGGATGAAACAACTTCACCTTTTTCTTCCAAAGCTACCTTTCCTCACTTAACTTCTGGGCAATAAACTGACCTGTATCTCTTACTTTATATAACCGAAAAGTGTATCAGCTGGTGTGTGTGTCCTGAGCTCCTCTGGGCATTCCTGTTGACTTTTCATCTCTGAGTAAGTAGTTTTCCCTGTGTGTTTGTTTCTACCACCTCCCCACCCCCACTTTCAGTTGTTTGCAATCTGAGAACTTTGTTTAAAATTGTAGCCAAGATCTTCAGATTTTGAATTGCTGCATGAACAAACCTCAGGGACACTTCTCCGTGCTTGGAGGGGCTGGTTTTGTATGTGTTTGTGTTTTTTGAAAAATAAGAGAAAAAAGCAAACAAAACCAATGGGATTCAGGGCAAAACTAAAAACACATTCGCCCTCTGAGAATATGAAGAATAAATTTAAAGCAGTGTGATGTGCAGTTCAAGATCATGGCAATCTTTTAGCCACCTAGAAAACATTTCTAGCCAATGTTTGAGCCGAGTACTTATAATGTTAGTTGCACTCTTTCCCCCAGTGAATTTAAAAATATTTCACAAAGGTAGGGAAGTGTTATTCCTATTTTCTACCTGAGTAAGCTGATGCAGAGAGGTGAAGGCTGAGTTTTTTCGAACTTGGGTGTCCAATGGGAAATCTCCTGTGAGAGCTGTAGATACTTACCATTTCCAATTGCTTCAGATGATGTTCATGACAAAAACTGCTAACTTGCTTGAGCATTAGAGCAGGTCTTTACTTGGGTGCTTCATAAATACACAGTGGAATAATTTGATCGAAGTTTTGCCATTCCAGTTCAACCACCTCCTCAAGTGAGCCTCATTCTTTCCTAGCAATGGCAAGGTATTGTCATTATTGAACTACAAAAGGCTTTATATGCCATCAGACTTAAAGTCGGTAAAATAGAAGATGCTTACATTAATGAAAATCACCTGGTAGCAATTAAAACAATACTTTCTAAGCAGAATAGCTGAACATGCCATTGATTTAATGATCCTTGGCAGTGACTGTTTAGCTGGATTTACAGGAAGCTTCACATGACATTTCATTAGTATCACAGTGAATTAACTTTATAGTGGTGTAGTGTTTAATCCAATTTAGGCTTGGTATTATTAATGATACTACTAGGGAAATAGTTTTTAAGGCAATTAAACAGCAGTATGTAATGTTGCCAAGCATCACTACTGATATCAGATGGCATCACAAAATAACACATTTTAAAAGGGAATTGAAAACGGAAAGATAGCACTTCCTGGTGATTTAATCCTTTGCACTTGGAAGGCTACCAAACCACATAAAAATCCATTCTAGAAGATCAACTTTTGAGGGGAGTGTAAGTAAATACATTCATCCTTCTGCTTGCTAGCAGCTTGAGCCACATGCAGTGCATGTGTTAGCTCCGGCAAATGTTTCTTTGTTTAAAAAACAGGGTGGGGGTGTGTGTGGGGGGGAAGTGCTCTTGACTCCAGAGTCAAATATAATGACAGATTAGGAAAAATCAAAGCTGTACAAACTGAACATCTTTAAATATTAGAACACCTAGGCTCAAGCTCATGCTGGTGTAGGCTGCTGAAATCTCACAGTATTTGTGTAATGACTGCATACCTGTAGATATCTGAAGTCCAAAATGATTAAATGCAGGAGGAATAAAGCTTCATTAGCAGAATGTATGGATCATGTAAGGCTCTGATTCATGATTCCTGGAGAGTCACATTGCAGGAATATAAGAGGTTACCGTTCATGTCTTTACACACTTTCCCTTTCACGAACTTTGCTCTCCCTACAAAAAAGGCTGTAGTAAGGATAAGATCTCTGTTCAGCAAGTACAGTTCACTGCTGGTATTAAGATGAGCAGAACTGATGCTTATTTCAGTTGAAATGCTAAACAGTGGAATTAAGTACATGAGGATGCTGACACGTTTTACCATTTTGCTGTCTCACTTTTTCAGCAATGGCAGTACCTGAAAGCAGATGGGTTGGGCAATAGTTAGGACCAAGAGCTTCTTTAAGCACCCCATCTGAATTAAGAATTGAAGGCCACAGTTTGATCTCCCTCCGCCACTTGTTTTCAACTGTCTCATTCCTCTTTTTTCAGTTGGTTCAACAGTTCGATCATCTTAAATCACAACACTGGACAGCTAAATGCACTGAAGTGTCACCTGCTTCCCACATAAACTGGGTTCATAATATTTATTTTCTCTGTTTCCCTCCCCTCCATATCCCATTTTGTCCATGGAGATAACTGTAAATCTCTTTCAAACTTGGAAGTAAGTAAGATTTCAGGAGAATATCTTTGGAATAAAACATTGGCTTCTTTATTTGTATCTATTAGCATTGTTCAGCAGAAGGTGCCAGTACAGGGGCTAGGCCCAAAATCACTGAAGCTGACCGAAAACCTTGCTGCTGATGTGAATTCCTTGGCGTCAGGAACGGGAACAAGTGTTTAAGGGGGTTTTGGGTTTGTCTTTTCCTTTTAAATAATTCAAGCATTGATTTATATGAAGTAAAACAGGACATGAAACTACAGGTTCCCTTTGATCAAAATACCTGCTCACATGAATTGTAATTTTGCCTAATATAGGACAGCACCCATAATTATCTGTAACAGCAAGGAACGATGAATTGGACCAAGTGAAGTGACAAGTGCATTTTAAGAGATCGTAAAATTCGCATTTCTAGGCATCGTTGTGCTAATACTCCATGACCAATAACCCACATCATCAAATACAAAAGCATTATTAAGCTATAATTTACAAGGAAGGCTGTATTGTATGGTGGTCTCGCTAAGAGATCCTTCGTTGGTATGTTACAATGTGTTGGTTATGGTCTTTAATTTTGCTCACTGCTTCGGACTATTTTTTTTAAGTTCCAGGAAAACCACTCTAAAATATGATGGGTAAATGTGTAAGATACTTTAATGTCACAGTTTTAGAGCAACAAGCTGTGGGTTCTCTTGAGACAGCTTCTTTTATCATCTGGCTGGGTTTAGGTTTGATTCAAACTCTGTTCCCTGTTTGACATACAGCATGCTACAGATATGTGTGATACATTAGTTCCAAAGATGATTCTTCTGCTGATCCAATTGTTTCTCTCCTTGGTATTTATAGTAATGACAAAGTGCCTTTCATTTTATTTTATGGCACCAAAATATAGTAGGGAAAGGAAATAATGTTGCACCCTTTATACTGTAGTGTTTTACTACCTACACTGATATGCCAAGGACATGTACTGTGTCACATAATTTAATTTCCATACAGTGATTTTCTATATCACAAGAGAGTGTGCCCTTCTGCCTGTTGGATTTTGTGTAGGCACACTAAATTGTGAGTGTGGTTTTGTTTTGTCTTGCTTATTTGTTTGTTTTACATTAAGGAACAGAAGTTGCTTTTATTATTTAACATCAATAGATCACCTCCTGCGCTGTACTAACAGGAACTTATATAACTAACTGAAGTGACAAGTTCAAAACAGTGAGAGTTATTCCCATCATGTGATGTTAGACTGTGGCACTCCCTACTGAAAGATTTAGTGACTACACAAAAACTTGCATGGTTTAAAAAGGAGACTGACTACAATCATGGAAGAAAAATCTCTCAAGAACAACCAAAGGCAAAGAAAGTGTCTCAGACTCGAGAGTCCTTGCACAAATCACTGAGTATTAAAGGATGTTTCGATACATGTTTTTCCTTTTTCTGTGCTGTTTTGTAGGCATCTATCATGTTTTGGACTGATCCAATCTGTCAGCTCATGTGACCTTACAGTTTTTATCATGTAGCTAGGCTGAAGAGGGAGAAATATATTTAAGATAAAATGAACCTAACTTACTGCTGGAGACTGCTTTCAGACTGCTTTTTTTTTTTTTTTTTTTTTTTTTTTTTAGTTTCTCCCCTTCTTAGTTAAAAGGCCCTCTGAATTCTGGTATAGGCTTTGTTTACCCTTGTATGTACACCACTGTATAAGCAAGTATGAAGTACAGTTATTTGAAGATTGTTGTGGTCTGTGCTCACTTGCACTATTGTAACTGATGACATAAGCTCTAGACCTTAATAATGAAGTCCTGAGGAGATTAAGTGAAGTACTTGGGGGTGGAGTTTCTGCTCATGAAGCAATTATTAAGGAGAGTTGATTTATGTAAACACTCTCAAGCAAGGGATTCTGGGAGGGTCTACTTAAACTCTGGACCTATAGATGCTCTCTTCTACCCCCAGCATACTGTGCGTGTTAATGTGGAGTTTGTTGTGGAGGGGTTATTTTGGAGAGAGAATCGGGGGAACCTAACAAACCCCTGTAACCAAAGGCATCCTAAGAGCCCATAAGCTGTGTTAAACAACCTCTTCTTATGCATTGGCTGGGCGTAACCTTCTACATAAAGGGGCAGAATTTTACTTTCTAATGTCCCTTTCCTCAGATGAGCAAATGTCTACACAGCAAAGGGTAATCACAATTCCATAATGCGTTCTGTTAAATGTCATGCTTTCCTTTGTATCTCTGAAAACACAGCTCTTTTGAATCCTTGAGTGAAGTTAGATAAATATTTCATTAATAATGGTGAATTAATATATCAGTTGGAGCACAATAACTGTATCTGATTTTATATCAAAGAAACATCACTTCTCTTCTTTGTAAAATGCTTCTTTTCTTTGAAAGCTGGAACTTTCATGTTGAAGTATTGACAGATATGCTGAACCTAAACTGTGCTGTTACACTCCTTATATATGTTTTGGTGTCACTGGAGGTACATGGGATGAATCTGAGGACTTGGACTGAGCAAATTATCCTTCTTGTAAGTTTAGTTCTCAGGTACACTAATTCCTCTGTACTTTTCCCAGGGAGGTCTGTGGTCTGTAGTTGATTTAAGGGTGGGAAATTGTTGCAGCCTGTTGCCAATTTGGCCAAGGAATTTATGAAAATGGAATCCCTGAACAGTTAAAGAATCCTAGAAATTACAGATGGAAAGGGACTATGAAGTATCATTTGAATGCACATGCCAAAATACGATTGTTTTGTGTACTTAATTCTCCAGTGTTTTGTCCAGACATGTTTTGAAAAGCTGTTCACAGTCAGTGCTAGGGAGTATTGTATTCCTTGACACTTAAGTACATGCTTCTTGAAACTTGTGAAAAGGCATGTATTCAGAGACACATATATTTATCATATGGATGAGCCATTTTCCTTCAGAAAAAAATAAGCACTTTCCAATATTAACGGATTTCTCCCAGGTACCAGTTGTAGGCTGTGGAGGTTAAATGGTATTTGAAACCGAGAGCCTTGGAATCTATTGACACTCAAATGATCATTTTCCTAGAGTATTTTTGGGAGTAGGAATAAAATTTCAGGGGAATACTCTTGTAGCTATAATTCTATCTGAACTCCATCTTTCCCTTCAAGTTTTGTATGCCTAAATGTGACTTGGATTTAACATTCTCTTTCTGAAGTTGATAGTGCAAGACTCACTAGTCTTGCTTTTGGTACAAAGATCAGGAACTTCCTTCACCTAGAGAGTATTGTTCGTCTGCCATGAAAAGAGGAGATGCAACTTTTTTTCTGGAATATATGCATTCTTTTTCCTATTCACAAAAGTTTGATTTTTCTTTGTGAGTTTCAGACTTCAACCTGTCTTGTTATGGTAAAACTCTTCTTAGCAGGTAAAATGTTTTGCAAAGTAGCAGAAAAACTTTTTTAATTCTCTTCTTTTCTAAAGCCAAATGTCAGTGCTCAAATATTGATCTTTTTCATATGCCAGTTTGTTATGAGTTTCTGCTTCACATGAGTTGTCTAATCTCTCTAGTTATTCAGTTAACACAGGAATTGCAGGTGCTGTACATGGAATGAGTAACTGAATATGAAATTCAGTCTTAAGTAATTAAATTCCATTGTCTTCAACTAGATTTTAGTTGGCTAATGGCTAAATGAGTACACATAGCTGAACCCAAATATTTGATCAGGTAATGTTGGTAAGGTCACAGTCCCACAAAATAAGCATCATATTTCTGCATTGTCCATGGAATACCTGAATTACTGACTTCTGTGGTTTCAACTAGACTTGCAATATATAAGCCAGACATATTTTTATTGAATCAGTCAGTAGATATTTCAATGGAAGTGTGGCCTTTCTAAGGAAGCTTCAGTTTGTGAGTATCTTAGAGGATGAATTTGGTATAAAAAGTGTCATATATTAAATAGCTGGAATAATACATGTACATCTTTGTGCTATATAGGACTGCATAAAGATAAATCCAAGACAATGAGTCTTGGCAGACTATATGAGGTGTTTCTTGCAGTGACAGCATGATTTCCTCATGCTATTTTTCACTCTTGCTGTTGACTGCCGTACATTCAAAAGCAGACCCAAAAGTAATTATACAAGCACCTGTTCCTTTAAGATTCACAAGACTGTTTATATTGTTCCATGTATGAGAGATACAAATTGTCTCAAACATTTCAAAGACAATTTAGAAGAGGAAAGGATGGCTCTAGGGAACAGTTAGTAACTAGGTAAGGAAAGTAATTTTTTGAGGACTTTAAGACAGGAAAAGTTGCAAAATAGTTATTGTACTTTTTTGATTGACTCAGGCTCTTTTCTGATTTAGGCTGATTTAAGAGGGATTAAGGTAGTGATTCGCTTCTTGCATGCTGTTCCTAGGAAGATGTTAGTACCTAGTCCTTTGGGAAAATTCAAGGAGGACAAGCAAACTGGAACTCCTGAAGCAACTGAACACTTGAGAACAGTGAGCCTGAAGATAGAATTGGTAGGAGTTCTTATAGTTTAGAGAAGTACTGAACTGAAGAGGCCGAGAGCAGAAAGAAAACATGAAAGCCTAGATAAACACACTAAGTTCCTGACCTAAATGGAGAACACCTACTTCAGCAGTTCCACTGATCTCTAGAAATCCCAGGACATGGAAAATAGAAAAGAAATAATGAAAAGGGATTGCAATATTTTCCAGGAGAGGTGGAATTTGCTTTGCAGTCTCTAGGGTATCTGTCATGGCCCAGGAAGCCAAGGCCCAGGCAGATTGTGTGGATGTAGGATCATTCCTGGGCATAATATGGCCTGAGGCAACATTTATTCCTGTGAAGACATCCAAGCATATTTTTCTTTAGTATGGAAGGAATGATATAAGTACATAGTGAGATGCATCATGTAAAAGAAATTTGTTGTCTCAACCCTTTGTCCCTTGCCACCCTGTTTGCACTATAGGATGTTCAGAAAGCAAATCTGAGGCAAAATTCCCACCAATCTCTCCACAGTAGTATAGGATCACTTTACTCAAGACTCAGACCCTTTGCATGGAGTTAGAAGTAAAACATGAATTGTGTTTTGTAGACCTGTTGGTCTCCTTGGATTCAGTAAGCTCCCGTTTGGAGAAGAGAAGCTCTCAAAAATAACAGCATCCTCTTACCTCTCATGTATCTAACATTCTTTCAAGAAGTAGGAACTAAACTGAGCCTGACTGTGAACATATACAGTCCATACATCTTCTGAGATCACCCCAAACTGTAAATTTTTTGACCTAAACATCAGGCCTGGTGAACAGTGTAGAGAGACGAGTTTCAGAATCTGTTTTATTTCTATGCCTCCTAATATCTAGTCTAAACCTTCCCTGGTGCAACTTGAGGCCATTACCTCTTGTCCTATCGCTTGTTACTTGGATAAACAGGCTCATCCCCAGCTCTCTGCACCCTCCTTTCAGGTAGCTGTAGAGGGCGATGAGGTCTCCCCTCAGCCTCCTCTTCTCCAGACTAAGCAACCCCAGTTCCCTCAGCCACTCCCCGTACAACCTGTACTCCAGAGCCTGCACCAGCTCCGTTGCCCTTCTCTGGACACGCTCGAGTCATTCAATGTCCTTTTTCGAGTGAGGGGCCCAAAACTGAACACAGGAATCGAGGTGTGGCCTCACCAGTGCCGAGTACAGGGGTAAGATCCCTTCCCTGTCCCTGCTGGCCACGCTATTACTGACACAAGCCAGGATGCCATTGGCCTTCTTGGCCCCCTGGGCACACTGCTGGCTCCTGTTCAGCCAGCTGTCAATCAACCCCCCCAGGTCCCTCTCTGACTGGCAGCTCTCCAGCCACTCCTCCCCAAGCCTGTAGCGCTGCTGGGGGTTGTTGTGGCCCAAGGGCAGCCCCCGGCATTTGGCCTTATGGAAACTCCTCCAGTTGGGCTCAGCCCATGGCTCCAGCCTGTCCAGGTCTCTCTGCAGAGCCTCCCCACCCTCGAGCAGATCAACACTCCCACCCAACTGGGTGTCATCTGAAAACTGACTGAGGGTGCACTCGATCCCCTCATCCAGATCATCAACAAAGATGTTAAACAGGAGTGGCCCCAGCATTGAGCCCTGGGGGACTTGTGACCGGCCAACAACCGGATTTAACTCCGTTCACCACAACTCTCTGGGCCCAGTCATCCAGCCAGTTTTTTACCCAGTGAAGCATGAGATCATCCAAGCCTTGAGCAGCCAGTTTCACCAGGAGAATGCTGTGGGAAATGGTGTCAAAGGCCTTACTGAAGTCAATGTAAACAACATCCACAGACTTTCCCTCATCCAATAAGAAAGTCACCCTGTCATAGAAGGAGATCAGGTTTGTCAGGCAGGACCTGCCTTTCATAAACCCATGTTGACTGGGCCTGATCCCCTGCTTGTCCTGCATGTGTTGTGTGATGGTTACTCAGGATGAGTTGCTCCATCAGCTTCCTGGGCACCGAAGTCAAACTGACAGGCCTGTAATTTCGTGGATCATCCTTCTGACCGTTATTATATATGGGCGTCACATTGGCCAGTCTCCAATCAGTCGGGACCTCCCCGCTCAGCCAGGACTGCTGGTAAATGAGGGAAAGCAGCTTGGCGAGCACCCCAGCCAGCTCCTTCAGCACCTTCGGGTGTATCCCATACAGTCCCATTGATTTGTGTATGTCTGTGTGATGCAGCAGGTCACTGACTGTCTCCTCCTGGATCGCAGGGGGGTCGTTCTCCCAGTCTCTGTATTCTGGCTGAGGAGGCTGGATTCCCCCAGTACAACTGGTCTTGTTATTAAAGACTGAGGCAAAGAAGGCATTAAGCACCGCAGCCTTCTCCTCATCACTTGTTACCATGTTTCCTCCTGTGTCTGTCAGGAGATGGAGACTCTCCCTGGTCTTTCTTTTGCTTTTGACATACTTACAAAAACATTTCTTGTTGTCCGTGATTGCTGAAGTCAGATTAATTTCCAGCTGGGCTTTAGACCTCCTGATTTCCACCCTGCATAGCCTCACAGCCTCTTTGTAATCACCGTGAGTGGCTAGCCCCTTCTTCCAAAGGCTGTAACGATGTAAACTTTGTGCCTGGTTAGCTGTGCTGAAGAAGACATGTTTATAACTTAATCCATTTCAATTTCATGCTTTTCTGTTTTCTGGGTTCTACCAGTAAAATAGGCTTTTAGTTAAGGTAACGAAGTGGAGGTTGTTAAAGTGAGATTGTGTATATTGAACCCCGCTGCAAAGGTCATAGGGCACAGAAGGTATTACAGGAAGAGAACAAGTTTATTTCATGATTTGGGATGCCTTGAGGTTAGAGCTAACCTTTACTCAGCTTGTTGGAGGGCACTGGAGAATTTTTTGTGGTATATAAGGGATCATGGAAAAGAGATTCCATAGACTACACTTGGCTAAAAGTGGCCAGCATGGCTGCATGTGCTCAATGGTCTTTGCTCCAGTGAAAGAGTAGCTGGTCATGGGTGGAAAAGGTTGCCTTTAGTTTTCAGGCAGTTTTGAAAAAAGGCTGCTTCCAAGGTGTGGCTCTTGGAAGAACCCAATGGTTTGGGTAGTGCTAGTTTAAGGCACATTTCCTTTACAGTGGAAGTTCATAAGAGTTGTTTGCACACCGTATCAATTGGTTATCTAGTAAGGTCTTGATACAGCTTAAAGAGAAAGAAACAAAGCAGAAACATTTCTGGTTTCTATACTCCTGGGAAGTCAGAATGATTTACAGAAAGAGAGAAGTACAGTTAATTTGCAGGCTAACTTGCACATACCCCACAGAAGCTTCCAAGAGGCTGGAAAGGAAGTACTAACTTTGCTGAAATAAATAGCAGTGCTCCCATGGAGTTCAGCAGGACCAGTGTTTTACCCAAAGAAAGCATAAAATAAGCAAGAGTATTGCCCATGACTGAAAGAGAGGCAGGAAAATTAGTTCTATTCCTATTCAGGTTCCCAAACTCTAATTCTTTATTTATCAAAAACAAACAAAAGGAACAATACAGAATGCTGTTTCTAGTTATTCGAAGAACGTTTCTATTCAGGGGATTTGCTAGTTTCACAATATTTACTCCTAAACATAGTTCTTCTAGGCTTAAAAAACAAATGTCTGACTAAAAAGAAAAAGAAAAATAATGGCAATAGAGATCTGGTTTTGCTGAAGACTGGAAAATATGCATATGCAGACGTGCAAATCTAAGAATCCCTCAACATAGTTCTGTAACATTCATGAGAAAGGAGATTTTCAGAATTCCTGAAGAGATTTTAATTAACTCCTTCCTAGGACCCTGTCTGGTTCTCAAAAAATTCAATGTCAAAACTCCCACTGACTTGAACAATACAGTTCAAAGTCCTTTGAGATTACTGTTATTTGAGAGAACTGAAAATGTCTTACCTTGCAAGGCAAGTTCAGGGCCTCACACTCCTCTGATTTCCCTAGAATAGCTGGTGACATAAATAACACCTGAAACAGCTCTGAGCTGCATTCCTCTGAGTGCTTTAGGTGTTAGGGAAGTCATCAAATACAATAGGCAACACCAAGTCCCTGTAGTTCAGGTCTGGCAGATAAGCAAAGGAGGCAAAGGATTTTTCAGACTAAGTATGTCAGTTTTTCCTCCACCCTGCCCCCCACTCTCTTTTGCTTTAAATAATACACATTTTCTGTTAAAGATGTGAGATCTTGACAGACTATTTAGCATTAATTATTCCTTATTATATTGCAGACAACACAGAAGTATGCATGGTGGTATAAACACAAAAATGAGAGAACTCCATTGGAAGGTTTTTAATTCTCAAAGTAGGATTTAGGTATCTAATCTAATTTTTGGAATTCAATCCATTTCATTTTTAGACCCAAATGTGTGACAGAAAGAGGTGCAGACTGTAAGTGTTTGGGAGTGTTTTGGAAGAAGTGCTCCTGGGAGCAAACTGAGGGTCTGGGTCTAAAGGGTGAAAGACTGGTAAGGGTGAGTGTCACCAGAATAAGCGTGGTAACCCTTCTCATGGGAACGCTGATGGGTCCCTTCCACTTCAGATCTGCTGGTTGCCCAGCTGCTACAGGTGCCATAGACCCTTATTCACCTCTGGTTTTGGTGAGTGTGCTGTTGGTGGCTGCACTGTACTCTTTTTGGCTTTTGAGGATTTATGTCTCTGTTACAACAGTACTCAGTTACGGCTGGTTATCTGAAGGGATGTGAGCTTGCTCTTCTCATATGTTTTCATACCAACACTAGGACAGACAGGGTGGGGAAAAAAAAGGGGGTGGGAGGAGAAAAAAAGAGGAGTGAAAAGAAGACAAGCATAGACAGGACCATGGAACCTGCGGGTTCCTAGAAAATAAAATGATAATTTTATTTATTTTTCAAGAAAATTTGTTTTGTTTCACAGCTAATCTTTCTACCTGTTATGGACAAACACAGGGAATACATATAACACATACTTTGGTTCCTTCATGTGAAAAGTTTAAATCAGAAAGATATTGGAAAGAGATGACAGCTCATTAGCTGTCACCTCCATCTGCAAATGAAATACCGAATATATAGAAGCTAAATCCTTCTTTCAGCATGTAAATTCTAGGAACAGTTTGCGCATTCCACTGGTCTAGCCACAAAGACTGGGGATACCACATCCAACCACTCACTTATACTCCATTGGCAGAGTCTCCAGTTTCATTGCAGATGGGAATAGGAAATGGAAAACAGTTTGTCTCAAACAGAGGCATTTTTTAATATGCAGCTGGTGACAAAACTAAGTTCTAGTAATAGTAAGTTTCTTTTGGAAGACAGATCTACAATGGATTCTGGTAGAAAAAAAGTGTTAACTTATGGTATTTTGCTAAGGTTTTAGAAAAAGTCCTGAGGGAAGGTCAAGCACCTGGATTATCTAATCTATTTCTATGGCTGGTTGAAGATTTTAAATTATCAATAAATGACTGATTTTGCAAAATACCTTCTGACCAAGAAGTGAAATCACAAAAACAGCTGCATCGTGTTTCATTTGGATTGCTCTACTGCAAAGCCCTGATTTTTTCCTGCACTGTTTTTAGACTAATATACAATATCCTTAGAGGAAAATAAAATATACCTCTTGTCTTCTCTTTGTAAAAGACTAGTATCTCACCGTGGTAATTTCTCTGGCTGCCATCCAGTGTGAATTCTGCTGTGTCTTCATTGCTCTAGGTAGTATTTCTGTTCTGATCGGTGCTCTCTGTAGTTGGCATTTCCAAGAATATGATGCATCCCAGGCCCTTTGCTTTGGCTTGCACAGTTAAAACATGAATGCTGTCAGGACTTAAATGATAGCCAGACTGATGGAAACTGATTCTTTGTGGCTAGCTGATCTTTCTGTGTGCTTTTTAGGCAGAATCCTCTTCAAAAGCTGGCAGTCAGGAGAGGATCCTGGCTGCAGACCTTAGTTCCAAATATGACAGATTCCTTGTCTTCCAGCATTAAAACCCAGAACATTGATTCATGAGGACCCTGAAGTACAGACCTGTAAGCAATAGAGAATAAAAGAAAAGAGGAAAAAAACATCAGTATTCAAAGCTGTTCTTCCTGACCAACATGACGAGAAGGATTGAGAGCAGTGTGATTAGTCTAAAATGGGTTATAGATGGATGGCCAGCAATCTTTATTTGGAGCATTTTTGAAGCGTGTGATTTCCTGTCAGCCAACCTCTGTTCTACCATCAAAGTTAAAATACTGTGTCTGTAAATTTTTGTGCCTTTAACCTACAAATGAGCACAGTTTCATTTTATGTTTCTGTTCTTCCATTGTGTACTGCTGAACTGGTGAGGGAATATGCCTGTCTATTATGTCTGAGGTGAAAGGATATCTTGACACTTTGTTTCTTCCATTTGTTGTGGGATTTGACTTGTGGTCTGTTGACCCTCCCTGGATCCTGTTACCTTTCATAAATTAAACTCCTAGGCTGAGTTGCAATTCTGTATTACAGTCTAAAAAATACATGTAGTACATGCATGTTAGCAACTTTTATCAAATTACTGCCTGTAATAAATAAGCAATAACTAGTAATAATTAGTGATAACATCTTGCATTTTGTCTATTACTGATTTCAAAGCATATCTGCAAAAGATAGGCAAATATTCTGCCAGATGAGGCTTGGCAAAAACTATGGTAGAGATAGGTATATATGGGTATTTTTCAAGCTTTTGCTAGTTTCAGTGAGTTAGTTTTCAATAACCCAGTATCTGCAGCCCATGTGAGGCTCATTATAGTACTTGAAAGTGGCACAGTGGTTGCTACTGGCCAGTCTGTTTTGTTTTTTGTTTTTTTTTTTCTTCTTTTTTCTTCTTCTTCAGGAATCTTATAAGGTGTAGAAGACAGCTGCTATTTATTCCTTACACATGTAAGTTGTAAGAAGAGGCTCAGTATACCGAACAAAGCAAAGGAAGAGTCTCCAGAATGTATTTCAGAGACAGGAAGATAATTTATTTGTTCTGACTTGGCCTCCAGAAAAACCTGCCTTTTTCCCTTGAGAGCACAGTGAAGCAGACTGCCTGACCTGGTTTCCTAAATCATATGCCTGAAAGCACATAGGTGAATACTGCTATCCCACATAGTGATAAGGTTGGGATAAAGTTCAGCCTATATCCCATCTCCCAACTTTTACCCATAAAATTGAGAGTTCAATCTTTTTCATTGTTTAAAGAAAAGAAAAAACCCAAACCAGTCTCCTTCAGATTTAACCCCTCAAAATGCCAGCTCTTCTGCTTTTTACTACCTTCTGAAAGATAGTCCTGACAGTCATCTATGAACAACATAACTGGCTGTTGTGACGTGCTGTTTGGTGAAAGTTTTTAGTTATAGATCTCCTAGAGGGTATAATACCCATTTAATTGAATTACATTAGTTAGTACTAGCCAAGGATGTGACTCTGTTGTGCGTTCTCAGTTTTATTGTAATGTAAATCATTTTTTCCACATGTGGATTGTTCCATGATTTCCTCCACATCTAGTAATATGGGGAGGCAGGATGGTTTTATCACAGCTCCTGATCATAAACCCTGTGAGACTGGAGACCCTGGCTGGAAAGTCTAAGCCATGGTCTCCTCCTGGGTAGAAGTGTCCAGAGCAAACCAAAGGGGTCAGAGGCTTAGGAGACTATGCTAATCAGGTCATCATTGCATGATCTGTGAGTACAAACAAGTGATTCCAACCCTGTTACTTAAAAGCCACAGGGCATTTTGTGGAAAAGAAACAGTGAAGTCTGAGCACAGATTTCGGTAAGTAATCATACAGTAAAGAGAGCTGCCTTGAGGTCTACTTTACAATTCAGGGATACCGATGTTTCAGCAAATATATTTTCTGGTTCCCTGGCCATCCCCTTTGCTGTTATATCTGTGGATGGAATAGGCTGGATGGATAGATTTGTGACTACCTACAATTTGTTTTGCTTGCTGCAAATCAAATAAAATTTTTTTGGCGAATTTCCTATGCAGCGTAACTGGTCACTAACCACAAACATGCACACATTCACACACACACAGAGGAAGTTGCTATGTATGACTCTATAGTCAAGAGCTTTTAAAAAGTAAGGCAGAAAACTCATCTATAGTTTTCATCAAATTAGTTCTTTTAAAAACAACAGCTGTTTTGGAACATCTGCAGCCATATCATGTCAGCTGATTGAGTCACTGAAGAGGAGAATAGCTTTGGCTTGACTGTCAGCAGCAGGCTTCCAGACAACATTAATAACATCTGGAGTAGAGTAGAATCAATGTTTCCATTGTGATGAGATTTGGCAACTTTCTGCTAATCGTGGTCTGATGCTTGTTAAGCCTAAATATGGTGCTTTGAGAGCTTTCATGTTTGCATCATTGCTATTTGATAAATTGCACTAATTTAGTCAACCTAAGCACATTCATTAGAAGAATCCTGATAATAATGAGGAAAAACATGGATGCTTTGTTCATAAATAACCTATTGATCTTCTTTCCAATGGTTGCATGTATGTATGCCACCTACTGTCACAAACCCTTTGAACAATTCAGTAGCTGGAGGGTCTTCAGGTATGCATTTATCCAACTTTGCCAACAGGAAAAGTGTGTCTTCAGACAACGAGGCCATACAAAAAGAATGGTCTTATGAGACTTGTGCTTGGGCTCTCTAGACACAGTACATTTACCATAATCCAGCTGAAGAAATTAGAGGAATTTAACAAGTGGAAATTCAAGGAAGAAGAAAATAAATTGATGCAGGGCTCCCTCAAGTAAAAAATTTTATTTCTTATTAAGGTGGGAAACGGGTAAGTGACAGATTTCTCTGTTTTGTGTGTAAGCGGAGCAGTTTATATGGGTTAGAGCTATTGGTGGTTTTGGCTGGGTGCAAATTCAGGCAAGTGTTGTTGTGCTGTTTTACCCTAAATTCCAAGAAGCAGATGGGAGAATTGCAGTTTCCTTGAAATGTACTCCTGCTTGTTTTAGAATGTTTTGTGACAAATGGTCTGAAATTACTAATTAAAGGAAGGGGTTTTGTTCAATGTTGTTTACATAAAGTGAAAATAAGCCTTTTGAGCAAAACAGAATGTAATGATACCTTGCTTATATTTATTTCTCATGTGACTGAATTTATTCCCTGTGTTTGAATGTTACTGTCCTCTCAGCTCAGTAAATCTGACTTCAGGACTTCCCTGTGTTCCTCAAATGTAATTGGCTTCTGGCAGAAATGCTTAAAGGGGATGAAGATGTAATTAGAAACGTGTACTCACAGGGTTTTGTTGCCGTGATGGGTTTAGCCACTCCTTTGCTTCTCATAGGTGCTGTGATGTTTGATTTTTTAAAAATTGTTACAGGCCTAGTTGATACCTTTTGCATAGAGACACAGGATCCTTGATAGCTAATTCATTATTCCAGATTGGGAACCCTGCCCTCAATAAATACATTAAATAACAATGTCTCTTGGTCATATGCATGTCTGGCCCATCTGCTTGAATGGCATGGTGCCTGGTCCTTAGGGCACAGGGTCTAAGTGATGATGGGTTTAATTTGGCATGGTCTGTGACAGTGTAAATACCATCAACTCAAGAGGTACTTCATGTGAGCGATACCATCTTATCAGGTCACTGAAACCACTTTAGAAGTTATTAGACCTGTTGATACCTCATTCAGACTCTCTTGTAATAGGACTGGGAAAAGAAGAGACAAAATTCGAAGCCATTTATTTAGGTTCATGATAATATTGTATTGATTATTTTTGTAGATGTAATTTAAACGAAGTTCTCACAGAATATGAAAATGCCAGGCACTTAATATAACAAGAATATCCATATCTGATCATGACCTCAGGGGATAGAACTGGCCTGGATAAATCCAGCAGTCTTCACCACTACAAAATATGGTAGCTGCTTGTCTGTTACAGCCATTACTTAGTGACTAAATTTGTTTCTTCTGAGTTGTCAGCACTATGGCATACATTACACCTGCCTGTATTTTGAAAGTATATAGATTATGCTTGATTTGACTAGGTATCATCTCTGAAGGCTGGATTGGGGAACAGTAGTCAACTTCATGTATTTACTCAATTCAAAATTCTAATCAGCACTTTGCCGATGAAGTCACTATTTCAGAAGATATGTCCTTTCTTGATAATTTCATTATAGGAATGAGATTTCAAGATGTTGGGAAAAGTGTAAGTAATGTACCACCCAACAGTGGTGACAGTATTTAGGAGATGTTAGAAACACATTCAGAATTGGGTCGGAATTCCTGGTGCAAATGTCGACACGGATTCTGTTTCAGATTGTTTCTTGTATGATTTCAAATGTCACTGGTGAGCTTTATGCACATGAAATCAGGATCTCTGATTTAGCTCTTTTGACTGGATTGTCCTCTATAATAAAGGGACAATACCCTTTCCTTCCATATGTCTGTCCTGGCAGTAAGTATTCTGTCCTGTGCTTGTGACCACTAAGTATCTCAGAGTGTGCCCAATGTCCTAAGTAAAGTGGGCAGGGTTACACAGTTCCCTATACCCAAATAACAAGCAGAGCTGCTATGAACTAGGTGTCCAAATTACCATGGCAACTTTGCACATTCCATCTGTGACACATATTGATAAAAGTGACAAGGGGTACCTGTGTTTTGGTTGTTTGCAGCTTATTGTCTGTGGATACTCTATGTCTGTTCCTCTGGCTGGGCCAGAAGGAGAAAGGCTGCCTGTCTGGTGACGTGCTTTGGCTTTTTGTGGAGCTGTTGGGGCAGAGAGGAGGAAAGACTGTGCCATCCTAGTGAGCAGCTGGGTATGCTTGGTGAAGGAACCTGCTGGAGCACAGGCTGGGGAGCTGGGCCCATTGATGGGAGTGGAACAGGCAGAGTCAAGAGAAGAGCAGGGGACAGATGCAGAGACTCAGAGGTGTGTGAGGCAGAGGGGTTAGTGTGGAGTTTGTGCACCTTGGGAATTGCTGCCCTCCTCTGAGAGGCAACAGTGGAGATTTATTTGCAAACCTTTTATCTGTTGGTCATCCAGCAGAACAGAATTTTCTGTTTTAAAAATGTTTTTACATTAATTTCCATCTGAATAAAACAGAACTTTTGATAGTGGAAAAACTGTAGGGCATTTCTGATGTAGCTGCTTAAACGGAAAAGTGCTAGCAAATCTTCAAACTCTAGTCAGCTCAAACTCCCCTTATGGTAACTTCACAAAGTCAGATGCACACTTGACCTTTTGTCCCATTTAATCATCGTGGTACATTAGTTCAGGCATTAGTTGGCTTTCTCCCACACAGAAATGTTTTGTGATTCTTGGTTTTACTGGTTTTCTCAGTATTTAGTATGTAAAATATTTTAAAATCTATGGAATTTTTTAAAGAAGTGATAAAATTTATGTTGCAGGACATAAATTTACTGGGCCCATGTGTGTTACGCTGAAAATTGTGAACCCACTGTTTCTTTGGGTCCTATGTATTTTTTTTTTTTATTTAAGCCTTTTGAAAAAGTTAACAAAAATCTTCAGAGAGAAAAAAAACCTGATCTGAAGGGAAGGAAATCATGGGTGAGATATAAAACCTCAGACAATAAATTGGTTGTCAGTGATTTAGCAACAGGTTAGTGTTTCTGTCTTCTCGGTACTCCTTAATTAGTCTTTGAAAATTGATAACATTTTAACGTAATTTTGATTGCCTTATTCTGGAGGTCAGTCTAATATTGAATTGCATGATGCCAAATTACTCTTCTCACAGTTAGGGGAATATAATTAAAAGCACAAGCACACTGGTTTTGATTAAGGGAGCTGAAAAGAGTTTATTTTCTGGCTAAGAAAAATTGAGTTTCATGGAAATAATTTTGGGTTTTTAGTTATGCTGTTTCTTAACCTTTTATTTGCCATTAAACTACTTGTGTGTGACTGCTTGGAACAAAAAAGGTATCAGCAGAGCAGATACATATGCTCTTTCATCTAGGGGCCTTTTTAACATCTTTCCCAGGAAATATATTATGATCATAATATATGAAATATATGAAATATGTAAAATATATGAAATATATTATGATTCTAGGACTCAACTGGTAACGTCAATCATCTGGGGACTTTACAAAATCTCTGCTTCTGTTTCTGGCAGAATTAGGTGATAAGTTCATCATTTCTATTCATAGTAATGCAGTAATTTTACACAATTAAAACTTGTGTTGAAATACAAATAGGCAAAGAAACAAGAAGCTTGATTATTTCTGTAAGGATGTATTTCCCCAACACTCATTGTCTTGTTCCATTATTTTGTTTTTTCAAACAGCAGAGATGAGTGCTGGATCAAAGTCTAAGCAGAGCTTTCCTCTCCCAAGCCTCCACTTTTTGATCACTGGCAATTAGTATCTTTGCCATGGTCCCAGCCCTTGGAGTGTGTGATTGCAGGAGAATCTCAACTTTCAGTGAAAAAGTAAAATAAAGGAAAAATCTTTTTAGCTGATATTGCTGTAGGGGAAATGTAGCTTGAAATGTGATCCAAGTGGCTTAAGTACACATGGGGAAATAACAGGAAATCCATACTACTTTAATTTTGTAAAATTCATGGCTCTTAAGCCCTGTTTAAAATTCCTGGGGATCTGGCTCATGATTTGTGAATGTGTCAAGCTGGCAGTACTATGCTGTTTTAAGTAACCCAGATCTCAGTTATTCACACAATGTAGTTGTGTGTCACAGAGGGCTGTTCTCCTGTTCTGTTTTCTCTTCTTTTGAGTTCTGATCTGGAGCTGGATTAACCTCACATTTTCCAGCAAAATAAGCACTTCGCATCTTGGGGTGGCAAAGTTACTAATAAAGTACATTTTAAATGTAAAAAAAATGAGCTAAATTTTCTATCTGTATATACTTAAATGAGCACTGTTGTAAAAATTATTGCAATGCCATGACGTATAATATCCTATGTCTCAAATAGGTGTACGATGAATTTTCAATTTTGAATAATATTTGTAATTGCAGGAGATATTTGAACTGCTTCACATCAACTCCTTTGGAGCAGGGGGAAGCATCTCCTTTGTTTCAGGAACCATCAGATGGGGCTATCAGTCTCAATATTTTTTCCTCTCACTGATAATAGTTTTCCCATGCAACTGAGATATTCCTCACTGTTAAGCAGCAATTGGTGAGATCAGTGTTGAGATGGTCAGGTTTCTTCCTCTGCACATGCCAGGAAGGATCGTGGATGGATGTATGCCAGAGCACAGCAGCTCTGAGTGTTTGTTGGTCTCAGCACATGGGGTGTTTCAAACTTGCCAAGCCGTATAAAAATGAAGTAGGTCAGCCAGCATCTCTGAACTGTGGTTTGAAGGTTAAAAAAGACTTTAAAATGCTTTCCTGGGTGCAGAAATAGTATAGTCTGTTTTGCTGCTGAAGTAGGTTTGGAGGGCAGCCAAAAAAAATCCCTGTGGCTATAGACTGTATATGATTTGAGTTCAAAAGAGAGATCACTTGTTCTTGTGGACTGACAGGTATTTTCAATTTTTTGCAGCACAATTTCATTACTCATAGTTACCCAGATTTATTTTGTCCTGCTGGAGGCACTTATTTGGCACAGGGGTAGATTTAATTTTAATGGAGGTTTGGACCTGGCTGTAGTTATAGTACTATTAGTCTGAAGTAGAGAAGGGAAATCAAACTTGGACTGTTGATTTGCCTCTTGGCTGAGAGCTTATCAAGAGGGAAATAAATTTGCAGTAATAAAAGCTGCTCTTGACATTCCCTTATGCAGAGGAGGCAAAGGTGATGATTAAATGGAGGTTACACATTAAAGCTTCATAGCCAGAGGAGAGGAGGAAGGGCAGAGCAGGTTGACTATCTGTCCCATTGGATGCTGCAGGTTTCTGGTATTTAGCCTTATTATGGACTCCAAAGAGTTCTAAGATCATCTTTCAGCTTCTAATGGGTAGGATATGTGGTATCAATTTAAATTATTTATAGGTTTTGATGATTAGTTCAGTTGTGAAATTATGAAGACATCCATGATTAGCCTTTATGTTCTGATTTGGATTTCTTTCCAGTCACTCAGGTTAAACAAGACAGTAATATCAAATAAAGATCTAGAACTGACTAAATTTTCCACTCGTTCTTGTGCTGTAGAGAAGAAAGTTTTCTTAGAAACCTTTTAATTTGCATCCAGACTTTTTTTTTTTTTCTTTCCTTCTCACATGAAGTTTTTTAGGGTAATGAATGCAAACCTAGGCTGGTTTAAAAGGGAAATAAGAACTGTGATTACGCACAAATATAATTAATAGTTTTGTTTTCATAAAGACTACCACAAATACTTTAAAGAAAAATGAGCCTTACTGTGACCATCCAGTGCAGTGTCATGTTTTGATTATCAGTAGAGTAACACTAAGGGTTCTTTGACTTCATTTTCTCTACTGCCTGAATCAGGCCATGATAAACCGGTATAGAAGCTGGTGAAGAATATGTAGTACACGTGAGATACAACTGGCCTGGAAAAGAAGCGAATGGAATTCCTATTGTAGTAATGGCCCAGAAGAGGGGAACAAGGTCTTTCGCAACAAAGAGTGCATTTCTGTACACTTTTTGCTTGCACAGAAGAGTTCTGTATCTTTTGTTTTACAAGGCTGCATTTCTGTGCTTTTTGCATTTCCAAGTTCTTTGTGCTATGTAATCCATTAAATATAAATTGATTAGGATACTTCTTGATGTATCTGACAAAGTTATATGAATTTAACAGGAATATTGATGAAAAGATGGAACCTTAGGAAATAATACAATTCAAGGAGGTGCCCAATGAACTGTGTACTGCTTCAGTTGTTTGCCTAAACTCTCTTTAAAGATTACCAGTGATGGAGAGACTCTGTAAACTTCTGAAACAATGTGCTGTTCTGTCCCTGTGTTTAGAAATCTTTGCCTTATGTCTAATCCTTTTACTTACTGTTTTATACACAAACCACATGGAAAGTAGCATATTCCCTTCTGTTTAACAGCCCTTTTTCTGTACTTGGTGGTGATTGTCACAAAGCTCCTTCACGCTCTCCTCTAGAATAATCAGCTCTGGTTTTTCAACCATCCCTTGTAAGTAATATTTTCTAGAAGTTAAAAGACAATGCACTATCTTGATGGGCCACATGGGAGGAGGAGGCTGCTGAGTGAAATTCTGTGAGAAATTATTCATACTTCAAGATGTGCTAATGAAATTTTTCATAACTTCATTAATACAAATGCGAGCGTGAGATCTTTTTAGATCCATGAAAGTTTGCATTCCTTCAGTGTGCTTGCAAGTGAAGTTGTTAAGTTTGTTTTACTGAGAATGAGTGTTGTAATGTAAATTAAAAGAAATAGACTGGAAATGTATGGTCTAGATGTAGCCATAACTGTGCCAGCAAACAGCAGTACATGTGGCAATGGCTCAGTGTTAAGCTCACCAGGGCACCTGGGTCTGCAAGCTGTAGAATATCCAGGTTCTACTGATATTAGAAATGCTAGTATCTCATTTTATCTTAATCTCCACCCAAAGCCTATCTTTCTCATTGCAACCCTGTTGATGCCACTGGTGATGCTAGGTTTTAAGTGTTAACCGTCCCTTTAGAAGGCAAATGAGACCACTTGAGATGTTCTGTTAGAGGCAACTCATCGCTTCAAATATTTTTTCATTAGCAGCTTGACTCAGACATATTGGTCTCCCGTCCTCTCCCTCCTCACAAGGTTTTTTCCAGTGTTATCGGTTATGTTTATGATACAACATATGTCTAAGTCCTTTATTTGTTCTTACCCTTGGAGCGTAGAGTAAGATTGAGATTTTCAGCATAACATGAAAATAAGAAACATTATATTTGTTCCCATCTGCTCTTTTGTCTCAGTGCTTCCTTTCCCTCATCTTCCTTTCCCTCTTTTTCCTGTTTCTTTTCTTAACCACTTGTGATTGTTGTAGAGCCCTCAGGGAATGGCCTGCATTTGAGAGGGATTTGACAGTCTTTCAACATGAGATTGTCTGCCAGAGATGTATCAAGGCCTCTTTTTCACCCCTTGAGACAGACAGAAGGACCAACAGGAATAAAATTTGATCTCTTCAGAGAAATGGAAGTGGATGAGCTGTTGCTGCATGAAACTTTTTTCCTTTTACTTCTTTTGCATTTCCTCATCCCACATGCCATATGTAGCTGGTAGGTAGAGCAGGACCTCGGTATTTTCTGAGCCAAGAAGCAGCTGTCTCTATAGTTCATTTCGTAAATCCTTGATGCTTCCAGAGAGGGAGTGGAGAGTCTGGGAGAGGCATGGAGACATTTCCTTCTGATAAAGAAATGCTCACTGTTATACTCTTCAAGGGTTGGGCCAAGGGGCTGGTCTGTTAGCAGATGCTTATCAGATACAATCAGATTTCTTCATGTCTCTGAGTATAGGACTTTGTATTAACATTTTATGTCCCTGTGCCTGGTAAATCTGGAAGAAGCCTGCAAAGCTGGCTTCACGGGCAGAAGTACTCTAATGTCTGAGGTGTCTCTTGCCCCTCTTTATCATGCAGCCCACATCTATTCTGCTTAAAAGAATGCCTTTATTGTTTTTGCTGACAGGGTTGAACAGTCTGCTTTCCTTTTGGAAAAGGCTTTGCTATCGTCAAGGCTCTTGGTCAAATAGTGACTGTCAAATGTAGGACTGGCCACAGAGCTCTGGTACTGTGCTTGGTGCAGGTTTCTCCCACGTAGCAGTGATGTACATGGCCAATACAGCTGTCATGCTCAGAGAAGCCTGATGCTGTGTTTCAAGCTTGTTACTGACTGCTGTTGTTTGCACAATGCGATGCGTTTGACTTGTCCCTCCTACATCTCTCTTAAAGAGAACTTAGAGTAAGAAAAATGGTCCAAACTATTTGAATCTTGTTCCCAGTGGAATATATATGTTAATTCCTATTAAACTATGCAGAGGCAACAGACAAAAGAATTAGGAGCACATAAGGAGGCTGATATAGAGCTATGTAGCTGTTCCTGTTATAATTGATTTAGAATAATTGAATCATTTTCCTGTAGAAATCTCTTCTTCCACAGAACACTATTATATTCTGCAATACCTTTTGTTCCTTTAGTTAATAGAGCTATATAACAAATGCATATCTGCACTGGCAAATGCAGACCATTTGAACTCTAAAATATTAATTTTAAATGTACCTATGGCTATTTTTAATAGTAATTTAAAATGATCCTAAAAAGCACATGTTGAGATAATGAGATCCATAAATATTGGTTGGCATTATTGATTCACATGTATTGCTTCCGTAGATTACTTCCATTTTCCACATTTCTTTTCATGTCTATACTAATCATGGTGTTGGATTTTAAAGGTATTTATTTATACTGAGCCTTGTGTAAATACAGCGAAATAATAGAAATCTCCAGTGGGAGCAGGGTTTACCACTGTGGAAAAATGTAATCCTTAGTTTTTGTTAAACATTAAGGGAAAGTGTTTAACTTATTATATAAGCGGGGAAGAAGTAACCTCCTCTTTTCCAAAAAAATTGCAGGAACATTCCTTGTTTTTGCAGTCTCTGCAGAAGAAGCTTTCTCTAGAGAATGGAAAGGCAGGAACATGCTGTAGGAATGAAAAATAATTTTCAGTTGAAGCAAAGCAAACTGGTGTAGGCTTGTCCAAAATAATGTGTATGTCTCAGCTTCTGTGTGTGAGTGAGGTCCTCTAGCAGCTATGGGTAATGGTCAGGACATTGGAGTTACTTTTATTGTCCTTCAGTGTGATATGCTGCTTTCCTTCTCTCCCTGTGTAATTTATCCAAGCAAAACGGGGGCCTTAGGAAAACAATAAAAGAAAGATAGACCTCATCTAGCCTGTGAACCTGAAGTGATTCAATTATACCCATTCATGTTTCTGCAGGAATGCTCATTTTCATGTTGGGATTATTTTGGTTACATATGAACCTTTTCCATAGTGATTTTGAGATAATCAAAATAAGCCACACTAAAAGATTGCTCAGACAAGTGTCAGCTTTAAAGATTTTTAAAGTTGCTTGTGGCAGCTGTCCTGTATTAACAAAGTGCATCCTCACTAGAAGAAGTATGTTCTTACCACATGGTTGTTAAAAACTAGTCATTTACAATTAGATAAATACTTGTAAAGAGAAAGTAGGTTGTACAGGGGTTCTGAATGATGAACTTCACTGGCTTTAAGTGCTGTCATGTAAAGTGTCATCATACTTCTGTCAGTCCCACCTTTCTGCAGAAAAGCACTGCAGACACAACAGGGATGGGAGAAGTGACATTTTTCCACACTTCTCATCATTGTGTTTCAAAAGCAAACCTGTTTGTCAGACTCTTGGGCTGTCTGGTTAGCCGGTTAGGCTAAATTCTGTGGGGAGCTTTATGTTCCAAAAGTATTTTCATGTCATACAAATTTTACATTCTTTCAATTCAATTCTGCTAAAATTGTTTAAGAATGTATGACTATATAGAAAGAACAATTTTTCATTTTTTTACAAAAGAAATATATCTTGTGATGTTTTGAGCTTCCTAAAATTAATATTTAAAATATACTATCTTTCTATTTCTGTGCTATGGTGCAAGTGCAGAAATGAGAATTAATTCCAAACCAATGCAGCTTATGTCTTTTTTGTATTCTTCGGGATTTTTGTTTTATTTCTAATACTGGTATACACTCAAGAAGATGGCTCATGAACTCCACCCAGCCAGAATTGACTTGCCTTGATGGTGGGACTAATGTGATGGGCAGTGAGATATATCATTTGCATTATACTCCTGCCTGTCAGTGTTTTAAGTTTTTAATATAAGAGGTGCAAGTTTCTTACATAATTAGTCTCCTTTGTGTTTGTCATATGCTTTGAGATTGACCAGTTGAAATACTCACAATGCATGTTTTCCATTGATAAAGCTTTTTCTCAACATGGTAAAAGGAGAACATAGTGACAAATCTTATGGGGAAGAGATGACACATCAGCATTTTGTTTTATTGGACATTGATGATATAGTATATCACTAAAAGCAGTTTTAGAGCTTAGGAAACAGCACTATTGATCTCCTGGAGTCCTGTTGCCAGAAATTGTATTTAAAAGTTTAACACTATGATGTGTAGCCTTGTGGTAGCAACGTAGCCAAGTATGACCTTTCCCAGACATCAGCAAGCTGAGATATGGTGAATTTACTGAGCGAGGTATGTTGCCTGTTTGCTGTCCTCCTGTAAACCAAATTGCTGAGTATCAGGAGAAAGACTGACACATTCAGAATTTCCAAAATAATTTTCCAGAGGTAGAACAATTTATGTGCCATTGCCTGCCTCTCCTTCCCTCCCTCCTCTATTTCGAGAGATGTGAAATATGAGTTATATTTTTAGTTTTTTCATCCACTTTTTAAAAAAATAAGCTGTGGAAAGTGAATGTAAATGTGTACTAAGATTTCACCTAAATAATGGTTGGGATTGTCAGTATCAGAAAGAAACAGTTTCTTGTGCTTTATTAATATTACAAGTTAGTTGGCAAGATATGCTGTTACACAGCTATAAATGCAAAAGTAGTCTATATCAGTGAATTGTTCTAGATTTATACTTGAATCACTAGAAAAAGAGCTAAATAGCACTTACTTAAAGATTTTTTTAAAAATAGTTTAAAAATAAATACTGCATTTAACTTAAAACCTACATTTAAATAGTACCTTATTTAATACTGTATGAGATTTTAAATGTTTACGTATAAAAGAATGGTTATACTTCAGAATGCTTGTTCTATAGAAGTACATCCATGAAGAAATAATGCATTAATGAGTACAGGATTGGAAGAGTATGAATAACATTATAGTTCAAGTCTTGGTTTAAAAAATAAATGAGAAGCCTACTTAGCTTCCTAAGAATCATACTCCATTTGTTTCTAAATGGACCTGGAGTTTCTTAGTAATTTGGGGCTGGGTTTTCAAAATATGTAGTCACCTGAAAAAAATACAAGCAGGCTTTTCAAAAGTTTGATGTTTTACACTCCTGACCATGGGTATCTAACGAATATTTCTGAACTCCTTCAAGGCATCTATTGATATCATTAGGCATTAGGGTCTATCCATAGTGTCTTTGAAACCTGATTTTTAGCTACTTTTCAAAACATCATCTAGTGTCTATTTTAGAGACTACCTGTTGCAAATGAAAGCCACAAGATTTATTTCCAAGTAACCTTTTTACAGTCTAAGCCATATAAAACAGAGTAAGAAGTGTGGTTTTTTATAAAAAATGTGCCATGAATATAGCTGTGCTCTGGTCCTATACTGTTTCACTGAAAGTGAAATGCTGCTGTTTCTCATGTGCTCACCCATGAAGGAATGTTTTGTTAACAATTAGAGATGGACAGTTCCCTAAGGCAGCAAGCTCTTAGGTGTTTAGCATTAGCCTCTGCTTCTGTTAGCTTTACAAATCATTTAATTTTTCAAAAGTGGATGGGAATGCTTTTAAATAGGGTGATAATATGCTTCTATTTTAGGTCCTTTGTTTCCATTTAGAATTTAGAAAGGAAACAGGTACAAGAAGCAAAAGATGATGGCAAAAAGGTTATTAAAATCTACTCCACTTTCTCAAAGTCTTTGACCAATGTAAAAAGTTTTTTTTTTTTTTTTCCCTGTGATATTGTTTTTTTTCTTTCTGTGCCAATGTTATCCCTTTAATAAGAATGTGTTGCTGTTTTCACACAAATGTAATTTTTATATGCACTTCACAACACATTCTGATTTATAAGGCAACTGTCTTAAGAATTGTGACTCTTTCCCATGTGCTTGCATATCCCTTTCTACAGGGAACAACATAGCTACAACATAATCGGAAAGCATTTGAGTCAAAAAATATAGCTTTTTCCCCAATAACTACTATGATTCCTATTCACAAGTCGGTGACTAAAGCTAGAATTACTGCTCTGAAGATTTCAACACTTCATCTCTTTAGTTTTCATTTCATTCTACGTTGATTAGGAAAAAACCTGTACTTCTATTCAGAGAAGAAAAATCTCCACATCCACAATTCAGATCTACCTTTAGTCACTGGAGAAATGGGAACTCTGATGTATATTGGTGCTGTTAATAATATTTGAATGTGCAGTGGGACTTTTTCAGCAATGATCTGTGTCTGCAGATGGCTGAGTGCAGTGTTTTAAGCAGGTATTCAGCATGTTTTTGTTAGATTATTACCCAGAAAACAAAATATGAAACAATCATGAGAACACTGTTTTTCTAAAAAAGACCAAAGGAAAACAAATGAAAAAAACCCAACCCAAAACCACCACCACCAAAAGTCCTTTCAACAGAAAAAACATTCATGAAGTACTGTGGCTGGTATTCCAGCTTTTCATACAGAAAGCAGCAGCAGTATATTTCCATTTACACCATTCCATCTATTCTCCTCCCCATCTCTTCAAGTGTCATTCAAGCTTTGGAGTGCATGTATTCAGGTTATGGGACTGAGGTGTTGTTTCTGCTACTACAATAGCGTTGTTTCCCCTCAGTTGAAATGCAATAGTAGACTGTACCATAACTAGTCTAAATCCTTAGATATGGAGACTTTAGCCATATGGAACACAGACTTGGCCTTTCAGTTCTGTGGGTATAAGCAAGGCTGTAGCATGGGAAGCGAGCACAGCTATGGGATAGACACAGCCATAGCTGTACTCTGTATTCATGCTGTGTTCTGTATCCTACTCTGTCTGTCCTACAAACTGGAAACATGTGGTAATCATGTCTGTGGATTTTTTTTATTGCTGTATCCTCTAATTCTGTTTTATTTGTAATTTTAGATAGACTCAAAGCTCTGGTCCCAGATTTACAGCAACATGGTGTGCTGTTGATTTCTTAGAAGTTGTCAAAAACCATCTCTGAGAAGCTTCTACTGTGATGTGTTTGCAACTCAGAAGCTAAGGAAGATGCCAAAAACTGTAAGGTAACATTTTAAATGAAAACACACTATTTTTTTTCCGAAAAATGGTTGTATGTTGGGCAGACTCTCAATGAGAGCTTAGGAAAGAGTACGTTTCCCCTGCAGGGAAAAGACTGCTACTAACTCTGAGCACTTTTACCACATCAAGTCAACAGTTTTCTTTCTTATAAATCCATTTATAACTTGGGAGTGGAAAGCAGTTTTCTTCTGTTCTGCCGAAGGGGTAGAAAAGCGGTGGGAAGAGCTGAAAGACTTGCTGAATTCTTTGAAGTTTAATGGAATCAAAAGTATTCCTAAGACATGGGACAGAACAACTGGTAAGGAGAGCTGTAGTTCTGTCTGTAGTCATTGGAGGAATGATGAAGGATGACTGTGAAGTGCAAAGTACCCCACCTAACAGATATATCACCTCTCTTCTGTACTGGAAGCAGAACTGTGAAATAGCCAGTTCCATGGTTGTGAGGGATAGGGCTTGTGGTCCAAAGGCAATAACTGCTATAGCTTTGCCAAGAAAATGTCAGCATACATCTTTTGTTAGAAAAAGTGAGAAGAAGTCATCAAAGCCTAGGCATTATTTCTTCAGCCGTAATGGTGTGTGTGGAGAGATTGTGTGCCTGTGCAAAAATCTTATTGAAGCTTTTGCTTTTCAGGAGGTAACATGTCTTTCACGCATTTTGTGCAGGAAAATTGTCTTAGTGTGCTGGGCCTGCTTCACAGGTCAGTGTGCAGGAAGGTGAGGCCCCAGCCATCTCTCCAGCCCAAGCTATCCTGCAGACTGTGCAGTTTTAGCAGCACACAAAAGAATCACCCACTAAAAAAGCCGTTGTGTGGAGTATGGAAGCTGATATGCAGGCTCCTCACTTTTATATCATCCTGACATGGATCACTTGGTCTTGGCCAGAATCACATTTAATTGTGACCTGATTTTGAAAGGTTTGGGGCATCTTTTAGAGAAACTTGAGGCTGCAACAACCATGGCTAGTCACTGTCTTCATAGAGATAAGGGATTCATGTAGAAATAATGTTAAAAAGATTTAAAAATAACTGCCTGCAGCAATTATAAGGGCATTTGACAGTTTCCCCTAAAATTGTCTATATGATTGCCCATTTTACAGATGCAGTTTCTGGTCCAACAATTTTGTTGTCACAATCGACTACAATTAATGAGGCAGCTAGAGAGTTATTTAGACCATACAAATGGGGCTGTTTGCCTGCTAGCTGCTAAGACTAACCCTTGAAAAATGTTGAATACAAAAATGCAGGTAGAAATATTTTGTTGCCTGACTCTCACCTCTATGCTTGCTTATTCCTTTTCTTGTCCTCCTTCCAACACAGAAACATACACGTAAGGCTTGGCTGAGGCACAGCTGAAGACTTCACTTTAAAATAAGTAAAAAATAAACTGCTGCTTAAATCACTGCAGCCTTTGTGCATAAGCAAGTTGTTATGTTTCATGTTACATGGTATAATCACCGATCCCTGAGGACATCACACCTTGCATGTTCTTCCCTTTCAAACTGTTAATGTTTTACCAATCCCAAGTGAATACATAAACCTCTGGAACATTTTAACTGGTGCCATTCTAACATGGGGGTTTTTTGTATGTAAAAAAATATAGATGTTTCTTTGTTTTCTGTGTGAAGTACTAAGATCTGGTCTAGGCATTTACAGCAGAGGAAATCTTGTGGAGATATTTCCATTTCAGCTTAGTTCCCTTTTAAATGTATTTTGTAAGAAGGAGAGACTGACTCATACTTTACAACTTGTTAGTTAGGGTACTGTCTTGGGACGTGGGACAGCCAGAGTAATATCACTGTAAGTTATATGCATAGAGACTTTGCCAAGAACTGGGCAGAGCAGACTTGCAGCCTTCCATATTCACACGGCCACACACATTCTTATTTTGACAAAGTTTCAACGTGTAATGGAAACCTTGAGATTTGACTCGGAATAGTCATTTTGTAATCTCCAGTCAGTATCTCCATGCCCCTTATGTCACTTCATAGTTTCTTCACTTTTTATGACATATGTGGCCCTGTTTTGTGAGGGCAGCATTAATTGCTGTTTTGTTAATAGCCCAAATTTTTCATTCCTTCCAGTAACTATTGAACTGTGAGGAGAAAATTCTCTGTAGGAAAAGAAATTTAAGGAGGAAGGTACTTAAATGAAAATTCTTCAGGAACATAGTCTTTTTCCCTAGCAAGAAAATATTTGTGAAAAAAAGATGAAATATCTTTTGGAATCTCATCTGGAATTATTTTCCTGCTGAGATGTTTAAATTAAATTTTTCAGCATCATAGTTCTATATCCTTATGTGATTTAAGAAGATCTAGAATTAGTGGCTGTGTTTTTTGAAATGTTTTAAGTAACCATAATTTAAAGAATTAGGAGGTTTTGCAGACATGAGCATCACCTATAAAACATAAGCACTCTGAGGGTCTTCTGTGAAGTATTCAGTCACTTTTTTCACTTAATGAAACATAGAAGATTTACTGGGGAGATTTCAGCATCTTCATTTTCCTATGAATAATAGTTCAGGAAGAGAAATGGATGAGTTAACTGACATGCGTATGTTGCTATTACAGAATCGTGTTCTGTTTTGGGGATCACATTACACCAAATTTAGCACTGAAAAATAGATTTGCTGTATAAATCCAGAGAGATCTGTCATCTTTCTTTACCCCAGCTTTTAGATTCATTCAAGCCTTTTATTTTCTGAACTCAGGAATCACCAGTTTCTTAAATGCTTGTTTATTTTCTTCCACAATTTTTCTATATTTTCATCCCGTGGTTGTGTCCACCTCTTATTCTTCGATCTTATAGAGAAATGGACAAAATATCTGGATTCTCATCTAACAGTCATTTTAAATCAGTATAGCACTTTTGACTTCATTATATTGTATTATGCTTTTAATTTACCCCAAAGGTGATTGGAACTAGGCTCCTAAACCAAATTTTGTCAAACTACAGCCATGGAATGTCACTGAAGGTAAAGAAGCTGGCTGGTTGCATGTATTTGAAACAGGTTTTTTTCTTGCCAAAACCTTCACTGATGGTCAAGATGTATAAAGAAGTACTGTGAAATAAACAAACTTTGTTTTGGATGTTTTGAACACATTTGAAAAACAGGTCCCTCCCATCTTGATTTAGGCACCTATATCCAGTGGTTGGTTTTGAAAGTTCTCTTGAGAAGCAGATGAGTCTATAATGGAGTTCTTGTGCAAGATGGTGCTGATAATTGGTCCAAGAGGGTTAATCCTCCCTCTAAAAGCCACTCACTGCTTAATGTATACAAGCGTATTGCTGGCTGCCTCTTTGCATGCCTGTTGCAAAGACAAGTCAGCAGTCCAGTGGAGCATTGAAATTAAATATGGTGCTCTTTACAATGGGCATTTTACTAGTGCATCACACGTTGTTTCTATTGGACTTGTGGAAGCTGTATGGTGAAACCAAAGATTCAGAAGCCTATAGAGCAGCTTTGAGTCAGTCTAATATTCCTTCTTTCAGTTAAAAAACTGTTTACACAGGCTGCAAATGATACTCTGTTACTACTAATAAAACACAGGTACCAGTATAGTGACTTGGACACAAATAATTAACTCTTTACTTTCCTCGAGATTCTTTGTGGATATAAAAGTAGGCTGTGGGCTGGCTTTACAAATATGTCAGACTCAATGTACTTTTGACCAAGAACAGTCTGTAGCTCTTGATGCTGCTGAGATTAGTCTCAGGACTGTCTTAAATTGCTCCAACTAGTAGCTTAATTGTTTCCATATACAACAATTCCTAGTATCAAAAGAATTCTGAATTAGGGTAAATTTGTTGAGTGATAGAATAACAGATTTATTGATAAGGATATTCTGCTGCATGATTGTATAAAGACAAACATTTATCCTAGCAATGAGTTTAGATCTGTGTTTTTCCCACATTTTCAAACATTCGGATTCTTACTTCCATATTTGACCTGTTAAAGTTGTGGTGCCCCAGCAAGTTTTGGCTACAAGATTTGAGTCATAGAGCCACACACATCTGTACATCAGGGATCTTAGAACCCAGAGTTCTGTTTCAGGCCTGTTGCTGTTTAATGTTTGCTAGTATATTTAGTGCAGAAGATCCATCTGTGCAACTTAGAGAACTGCTAAACAGAGTCTTGCCATGACTCAGATAAAAGCATATTCAGGTAGTTGCGATTCAGGATTCTACAGTAAGAAAATATTTTGACCACTTAATTCTACTCCACCACTACCTTCTCCTTTCTCTCTTTTCTTTTCTTTTTTTTTTTTTTTAATATGGAACGTGCATGCAGGCTGACAAGTTTTATTTCAACTGTTACCCCATGTGACTGAAAAAGAGCTGAGATATAAGCTGGTGGTGATTGCTTTTACAGTGGTAATTTTGACAGAAATTTAGGTCTGGTATAGTGGCACTAGGACTATGCTACTATAGCTGGTTTTAATATATGGTAAAGAATAATCAAATTCTGATTACAAAAAAAATTTTTGTGAAAGGGTCACTCCTACCACTGATGTAAAAATCCAGCAACAAAATTTTCATTGGGGTTTTTTTGTATTCCAGAGTAATTTTATGTGGATCAGGAACCAGAGGGAAAATAACAGGAGCAACTGAAGAGTCTGACCTACTGTAGGGGAATAATGATACATGTGCACATATCTGTCATCCAGAGGATTGTTTCATCACCCTGAAAGCAAGGGGAACTTGCCTGCAAAATCAGTTTCTTTTACCTGCCCTTTTCCCCCCTGCCTTCCTAGCATTCATTTGTAATCTTTTAAATTAATTCTGCACGTATTCAACAGCATTAGAGAAATAGTAATCCTAATCTGGGGCCCAAATACATTTGTAGACATTTGACTACATAGAAGAGGGGGAAAAAAAAAGGGGGGAGGGAAGGGAAGGAAAAGAAAAAAGAAAATAAAGGAAGAAATGTTTATTTGGAATTTTTTGTCTTTTTCTTCCCCGTATAGAGAACTTTGGTTAAGGAGCTTGTAACAGTACCTACCTTAGTCTGGCTATCAAACTATATGTGTCTTAGTATTTAGAGCCATCTGTAAATCACCTTGAACCTGATAGAAAGTGGCATTGCATAAAGTTGTGGCTAATGTCCCTCACATTTAACAGATAATCAAAAGTAGGTGGTAGAGTTGTGATGACTGAATTTAACAGAGTGAGTCTGCCAGGCTTCTTCTCCTTTGTATGATCTTGAAATGGTAAAGATTTCCCCTCATCATTAGGAAAATTTTTCCAATGTCTAGTTTTCCCAACTGCTGATTTAAAAAGAAAATCAATGTTTTATTTCTGTGGAAACGTGTGTCACTTCAGCTCTCAGCTTTCATTTTTCTAGTTTTTGTGATTAAAGCACCACCTGGTATTGGACTTTTCCCCCCTGTTATTACATGCTCTTAGCTATCTCCTGATTGGTGAGATGCATGGAATTTGTCCAATTTCTCACTATAAAAACTTTTTTTTAAAATGTCATATTTATTAAATAAATACTGGAATGGACATAGTATTTTCTTTCTGTAGTGAGTGTGCAGGACCTGTGCACTTCTACTTACTTTCTAGTGGGTCTAGGATGTGCAAGTTGTAAATGGGTCATACAGAAGTTCATACCAAGCAATGGTTATCTTGAATTTAGGCATTGAAGAGAGCTGCTGCTTTCTACCAAACTTCCTTGAATGATCTCTGAATGATGAAAAATGAAAAAAAAAAAAAGTTGAAAAGAGTGAAGTGAATTTAGAAAATAAAACTCCAAAGGGAAGAACCGAGCAGTCAGAATTCTTATCAGAGCTGTACAGAACAGTTAACTACAGCTTCAATTTTAATTTATAAGCACTATTGACCAGCAAAAAGGAGGTAGTCAGAAGTTAGCCTAACTTTTGACAACAGTAGATTCTTAAGCAGCTTGAAATCTGTAATATGTTTTGCTAATTCTGGTAAAGTGAGCTAATTATGAAAGCATATGGGAGATACTGGAATGCTGTGTTACCCATATATTTGATGGGGAGTGATGTCTTTGAAACAGAATAAAAAAAACCCACTGAAATTTCAGAAGACTTTGTTTCATCAGTCATAGATCAATCTCAGTGTGGTAAAATGGGAAGACATGTTCCTAACCTAAAAAATGAAAATGGACTGCATCTGCACTCTCAAAGACACTACTGAAAGACCTCCCAGAAACTAGACAAAGTTGATAGACTTTGACAGGGAAAGGAAGGAATTTAATCAAGACTGAAGTGTGTGACAGTGGGAGAGTTGTTCAGCCAGATTAGTGAAGGACTCAAATTCAAATAAATAAATAAATGCTTATACTGGATGATGTATCACACATTAGCTGTTTGGGGTTTTTTTTGTTAGGTTCACCCTCCCCAAACCTGCTCCCAAGAATAAGTTAATAAGTTAATTAGTTTTTGTAAGTTTAGAAGAAATTACAATGACATATCCCACTTATTTTATCTGTGAATTGTGAAACGCTTCACAGTAGCTGTGATTTCTCAACATAAAGTTAATTTTCTTGTCCATATTGTGTTCTCATCAAGCAAGACAGATCTGACCAGGAAATAGAGCTATAAAGCTATGTTAGCTGACATTATTAATCTTTAATTATTTTTCACTTGCATCTATTATCAGCTTTTCTATGATTTTGCTGAGGGATCATGTCAATCTGCATCAAATTATTATTTGTTCATTCTTCATTCATTTACCATTCCAAAACATTTTTGGTTGTTTTCTTCCTCTCCTTCCCTTTTCTGCCCTGATCTCTGGAATTTCTCATGTTCCAAAAACAAATTTAACAATAACGTTTTAGACTTCTACAGGTTCTTCTTTTATTTTTTTTTTTTTCTGAGGGGAAATAGTCTGATTCTGTAGAGTTAAGAACACGTGAGTTACTTTTAAGCATCCTTCATATTCACCAGCAAAATAGAAAACAATGCTTAGTCATAAAGTGTGAGTGCACCTCCTTGGTTTGCCCTTATACTAATAGAAAGATTTGCCTTTTCTTAATGAGTTTGTTTTTCCTGTACCAATACCAGATCAGTACCTTTGAGGGCTAACAGTGATAATCAGGAAGATCACCAATACAGAAAACCAGGATACTTTTGCAAGTCATTGCAGTGTGCGATCATATAAGTGACTGATTTCCAAACTTTGAAACCAGAGCTAAAACCATTGACAATAATATTGTTCCAGGGTAAAACAGCATAAGTGAACTCAAAATTGAGCCCCATTCAAATGACTGTTACATGACAATGAATGGTTTGAAACATTCTAAATTAATTGAATTCCTAATCACTGTATGTGTAATTTTAACAGTTTAAAACTATAAACTGTGAGAACTGAAGTTTCAGATTTCACTAACAGCTGGCTAAAATTCTAGGACTGACACACAAAATCCTGATAACATACAAACTGAAGCAAAATATAATCAACTTTTTTTTTTTTTTTTTTTCCCCTGTTACTTATAACTCATCTAAGGTTCCTTATAAGTCCTGTATGGCATACTGAGAGATGGATATATAGGTGTAGCAGCTTTTAGGAACCTCTGGGTTTTTTTAAGGATAAAGAAGTTTCTCAAGGCCCTTCAAACAACTATTATCATGTAATCCTTGTCTTTAAGTTATGATAACATTCCTTCTTGTCACATCACACAGATTGTAATGAAAGGGAAAGATTAACCACCTGGTTACCAAGGTCCATTTACTACTTAATGATAATAACTGCAAATCAAAGTGAAAGGCATTATGCACTTTAGCATGGTACGTTACAGCAGTAACTTCACTTAACAGATTATCACCTTAATCCTCAGTAGACTCTGAGCATGAGAAAACTTGTTCAATTCATAGTTAAACAGTAATGTTGGTTACTGTATTTTCTCATTGCAGTAGATATGTTTTCATTAACATTCTAGATTGTTTTTTTCCCCATTCTGTCTGCTCTTGTTTGATTTACACTAGCTTTGTATCTTCTCAGAAGATGGGTTGTATCTAAGCACTCAATTTAGCTCTTCAAATGGGTTCCTTCTTTCCTTTTTTTTTTTTTTTTAATTAAATACACGTTTTTCAAAGTTGATGTTTCTTTTACAGTATTTTCTGAGACTTAAAGCTTTAAGACCAACAATATTATTGCATGTCAAGTGCCAGCAGGAAAGTCTCTTAAAAAAGAAGGGAAAAAGGTAATCTGTAATCCACCTTGACTAATGTTTGTCAGACCAAAGAAAAGGAAAATTTAGCATACAGAATTTTTAAGGACTGGGGAGGGGGGGGAGGGAGGAAGGGGGATATTTAATAAAGATCAGGAAATTCAGAAGAGCTTGGAAAAGAGTTTTTTTCCAGATGTTGTAATGTGAGTAGGCCACATGGTAAATTTATTTGCAGAAATTCCTCTTGCACTGATTTCTGTGTCTAAGAAAGAGCTTGTTTTGGTATTTGTTTCCATAAACATCTTGATTTAAGTATTTCACATATATCAACTGCAAATGTGCTGAAACAAGAATAACATAGAGGCAGTTATGAAAAGTAAATCTGAATGTTATGTTACACATGACATTTTTCCTTCTATCTTGTCCTTTCATAGAAGTGGGCAGATGCTCTTGAAGCTTCTGGTCTTTGTCAGGGTCATGTGGATAAAACAAGAGGTGGGGCTGACTTTTAAAATGAGTATTTTCAGGAGCTGCATGGAGAAGGGGGACCATTAATTCTTCTGGTGAGGAAGGCAGGAGTAGTAATACTGACCCTGGCCTGTTGGGGAGTTTTGTAGCATTAGAAGAGTTAAGGGGAGGGAGACAGGGATAGAAAGACCAGGCCTTGCACACACCCAAAGATGCTGAAGAGAAATGGCTTGGGCTGATATTAAAGCTCTTTAACTCTGAAGTTGACCGTATTCCTGGAATGGGAAATTTAGACAATCATAATTACCATTTGCTCACTTCAGAAACTTTGTTCAATAAACAGAACTGTAGGCGAAATGTGCATGCTATGGATCTGGTTGCAGAACATAATGACAAAAAAATTATGACAGACATCCCTGGCTTATACAGCCTGTATATTCTGTCTAAATCACCCCTAGGATGAGCTCAGTAGTGCATTTCGGTGTTGCTGCCTGGTCCCTTTCAGAGTTCTAGTACAGAGGTATCAGGCCTTGCCTCAAATCAAGAAATGGAAAATTTCATTAATTTCACTTGCTGTGAAAATGCTGAGTTGCATATTACATTGTCAAACATTATGACATTACAAAATTAAACAAAACATAATATACATTTTATACACATTAAGATACCACATATTGTAATTTTCCCCCCAATCCTGTATTTTTATATCACTTACATTATCATAATAGTCCAGAATATTTTTATTAAATTAGACATTTTATATGATAAGATCTCTTTCCTCCAAGGTATTTATTTTAATAATTTAATCAGCAGTCACATGGTGAAATTATTTTCAGCTAGAAGCAGAGTCACCTTCAGTTAAAAATCAGTTAATTTAGCTTCAGAATTAGAAGGCTGACAAAAGACTGCAAATTTTCACCCCTTTTGTTTTGTTTAAGCAGTAGGTAAAAACAGATCCCTGTGCTGTTTTTTATTTAAACAGCTCTAATGAATTCTGTTTGTCTGGATTTAGTAGCGTAGTACACAACAGTAGACACTATGCTTTTATCTAAGGATATATAAAGGCACAGGCCATATTGTGTTATTTGAAAAAAGGTGTGTAATTATGGAAATAATGAAAATGTTACATGAAGCAGTGTCACATGTATATGCTCAGCCTTTGTTTTCTGAGAATTTGGGGGGATTTTTTAGAACACAATTTTTTTACTTACAAAATTGTGAGGTTTCTTCAAAATTTTCTATTCTTTTCAAGGAAAAGAAAAATGGAGAAAGCTTCCCTATAAGGTGGGCTTTCCATCATGTTCGCTTTATAACTTTTCCTAAAAATACCCCCAACCAATCCCAAAACCCCAGACCAAATCAAAAATAAACACTACAACAGCTTGTTGTCCAGTTTCCAGGATATTTCTTTCCTAATAAGTATTTTCAGGTTTTTATGAAACAGGACAAGAATTTCTATTTACGTCCTTTGTTAGGCTTGGCCTTGAAGGTATATTGTGGCATATGATATATTTGATTAGTGTTATATTACGATGCTTATGCACTGCTTACAATAAATGTGCTTGATGTTGGGCAGCTACTGATTGAAAACCTCAGCACTTAATATTCTGTGTATTCCCTCAGGAAGCACTGTGCTTTTAAAATGTCCCTAAGCCTCTGTGGCTGGTCTGTCTTATGACAAGATGGTGGCACACCTTTCTTTCTGAAGAGGTCTAAATATCTATAGAAAGCATGATTTGGTCAACTTATGTCTATTCATGAATAAGAGCAGCACATCCTAAGTATTCTGAGGGGTTTGGGAACTAAGAGGACTTTAATCAGTATTTTTCAAAGAATTAGATAAAATAAACTCTAATTTTGAATTTGTTATTGAGAACTGTAATTCTGAGAGATGAAATGTTATTGTGGGAATTAATCTTGTAAAGGACCCAGAAATTTAAAACCCAGTCCTGAAACCATATTTTGAATCTAGACCATCTTAACTGTTTTGAATCAGGACTGTTATTGTTGAATAAACAGTTGTGAAAGAACTCAGTGAGATACTTTACGTTTCTGAGGTCTTAGACACTGAGACTTAAAAATCATGTGCAGTCTTCTTGTATCATGTTCTGTACCCTCTGATAATTAATGTGGTCCAGCATAGATCTCATCAAACTGTATATCATTTGTGCACTATCCAAAGGATTTGGACTTGCTCAGTTTGAAAATCCTGCATAGGCTCATCCTAATTACAGCTACTATGTCCACATTTTCAGCATTCCTTAGAACTGATTTTTGAAAATGCTACCAAGATATAGGGTGTCTTTTTTCTATTTATACTCTGGTAGCATCTGAGGGCCCTTAGAAAGACACTGGGAAACACATAATAACAGAGCTTATTAAAAAAAGGTTCATCTTAGTTTTCACATTGAGTAGTACTGTTTTGCTGAAACAAAACTGTTTCTCCATATCAACATGGGATGCTGGTACTGGGAAAGGGAGAGTCACAATAACCCAGAATCCAGTTATTAAGATATTCACTAGAGGTGTGTCATGAGCTAAGCTCAAGTTTCAAGGCTCAAATCAGACGTTACTTAAACTTCCATCTTCCATATGCTGCTTGAGTGCCGTAACAGCTAGGCTATTACAGGGCATACCAGCGTGTCTTTATGGCCTTTATACAATTTTGCAATGATCTCAGTTCTGTCTTGATAGAGCAAAGGAAGTGCTAAACTGTCATTATTCCCCCTGCCTCCCCTGACAGTGGAATTGTTTTTTAGCTAGACAAATCCCCAATTACTCTCCTACTGAGAGATTCAGTAACTTGTCAAAGGTCTGTTGTACAGGCAGGAACTGAGCCAGGTTCTGTGTGCCAGTGCAGAGTATTAAGCCCACATCAATTCCTTGTTCATTCCTGTTTGTCTTTCACTGTATGTGATGTGGTGTGTCTGATCATCTAAGGTATACAGTATTGTCCATATTTTCTGAATTAGTAGGTAAAACTTTCAAAGTAAGAATGACTGTTTTACAATTGTTACACGATTATTTTTTCCCCTCATATCAGCATAAAATCCAAACATTCTTATAGAGCAGATGTACATGTCCATGTACATCAGTGAAATGAATGTGTTTCTGAACACTCATAATACATTTTTGTGTTAGTAGACTTGCATTACCTGAGTATAGTACTGAACCTATTCTTCAGAACAAAACTAGACTCCAGACTTTATTTACGAAACAGTGATATTTAAATGAGAGACAGGGCTTAAAATGCCCCCATTTTATCAACACTTCTCGGTACAATTTGTACTTTTATTGTTTGTTCTTTTTAATAAGAAACCTTTCTAAATCCTAAGATTTGAATAAATGAATATTTAATTTAAGTAGAATAGTAAACTGTCCAAGAGTATGTGTATGCCTGGGGTTATCCGTTGGTTACTATATCTCTGAAAGTTCATTGTGAAGCACAGATTAAACTACCAAACATTTATTTAAATGTTACGGCCTGCCAGATAGATATCCCATCAGGCAGCTGGAGGGATAAATTTAGATGTCTTTAGCTTCTGCTTAGAAACACAGCACAGATCTGCAAAGCAATTCCTTTCTGGTGTGATAGAAGTAGAACCTCAGACATTGAGTTTTCAAAAAAAAGAAAGAAATGGGTCATGCAGATCATTTGCAATTCTCCTTCTGGGTACACCTCTCTGATATGATTACTATTAGCAGTGTAATAACCTCTGCTTCTACTGTAAAAGCAGCATGTATAATCAAGGAGGCATTTTGTCTGTCTCAGTCAAAATAATTGTTGGGATGAGAGGTGTCTTTGGGAGAAGTGTAGGACGAGAGCATGCTGTGCTTTAGTTACCCTGTGAAAGTGATTGCAGGTCTCTTGTTCTGATAGCTCCCTTTCCAAAAGGGTGCCAGAAATCCTTCACTAATTCGTTCACCAGGCCTGCTGAACAGAACAGCTGGAAAGAGGAGATGGACCCCCATATAGGTCTGGAGAATATTATTCTTCATAGAAAGGGACAGACTGACAAAATCTTGAATAGCTTGCAGCTTGCTTCTGGGAAGGTAAAACAGCAGGGGAAGGTAAAACAGCAGACTGGCTCTGGGATGGGTGGCGTCAACACCATAATTGCTTTGCACTTGAAATGCAGCCACCTCTTGTTTCTTCTAAACACTTAGGCAAAAGCAGTTAGCAAGTACAGACTATGGGGTGAAGAGCTAATTTTGGAATTCCTGGAGGAATTAGCTAATGAAAAAAACGATCTAAGATGCATTTAGCTAACCCATCGTATGGTCTTCCATAAGCCAAGTTTTGACCACATTTGCCTTAAACACTGTACTGTAGTGCTTCTCTTCTCTTCTCTTCTCTTTTCTCTTCTCTTCTCTTCTCTTCTCTTCTCTTCTCTTCTCTTCTCTTCTCTTCTCTTCTCTTCTCTTCTCTTCTCTTCTCTTCTCTTCTCTTCTCTTCTCTTCTCTTCTCTTCTCTTCTCTTCTCTTCTCTTCTCTTCTCTTCTCTTCCCTCTTCCCTCTTCCCTCTTCCCTCTTCCCTCTTCCCTCTTCCCTCTTCCCTCTTCCCTCTTCCCTCTTCCCTCTTCCCTCTTCCCTCTTCCCTCTTCCCTCTTCCCTCTTCCCTCTTCCCTCTTCCCTCTTCCCTCTTCCCTCTTCCCTCTTCCCTCTTCCCTCTTCCCTCTTCCCTCTTCCCTCTTCCCTCCTCTCCTCCTTTTCTTTGTAAAATGACACAAAAATCTATGAAGACTAGCATGATGTTATAGTTGTTCATCTGGTCACATGAATTTTAGAGATTTTAAAATTTAAGATGTTGTATTTCAGACCAAAGTTTGCCTATTTCTATGAATTTGTTTAGGAATAGAGAAAGTAAAGCAACCCCCTTTTCTGGGGGTTAAATAATTATTTTCTTATTCATATGAGAAATATCTATTACAGGAGAGTTACAAAAAGCATATTTAGTTGCTGAGTGGATTCATGATTTATGGTTTCTATTCACCATATAAAATAGCATAATTATAATCCCCCTGATTAACCTAGAATGATTCTCTTGATTTAAAATGTAATATTTCTATTTTATCTTCATTTTTAATTTAGATTAGTCTGAGAATGAAACACCATTTTGAAACAAAAGCTCCAAGGTTTGTTGTGAAATCATTCCTGTTGAATTGTCAGATCAAAAAAAAAGTTTTTTTGTTTGAAATCCTTAGAATTTGCACCATTTGACTCATTGGTTAGGGGTCTCGAAGTCCTTTTGAGTAAATCTACTATTAATAACATAAGAAAACATGCCCACTTTTCCCTAGATGAGTTGGTAGAGAGCCTGGATTCTTTGTACAAAGTATATAATCTTAAATGGTACAATATTACCTTAATTTTGAATTGTAAGGCACTTTATCCTGTGAAGGATGAACAGCTCCTGTGCACTGCTGCAAATGGGGAAACTGAAGTAAAGCTCAGGACTTAGGCAGTATGAAAACTTGATCCATGATGGGGTTTTTGGTTTGCTTTTTAAAAAAAATGTAATTTAGTTCAGAAATCTTTCTACTCCACTCCTCAACCTCTGCCAATGAGGTGGTGTGATTAAAATTTCTACTCTGATTTTGTTTTCTTGTATGTGAAGCAAGGGCGGCACAGAAGGCCTGTAATCTGTAGAACCTGGCTGGGAGGTAAATCCCCTTCAAGTACTGGCATCTTTGCACTGTCACTGCTTCTTGGTGAGATTACAGGAGAATGACGTTTTGGATGGTTAGTCAACCTTGACAGGTCTGTGGTAGAGCTGGCTACAGAATCTATTGCATTTCTATTGCAACTTGAGCATTTCTGTTTAATTCTAAACACGGAGATGAACCAGAGATACTCTATCTGAAACTTGATTTTAACTTGTTATGGTTTCATGCACATGTCAATATTCTGTGCTCTGTAATGGTAATCGATAGCTAAAGAAAAAGGTAAATTTGTATGAAAAAATCTTTATCAAAATGTTTGTTGTACAAACTATTCTTTCCTAGTGTTGCATCATCAAATGATATTTATTTGCTTTAATTGGATATGATTACATACTGCATTCTAGGCAGAACTGGTTTTGCTATTCTCTGCCTCTGTATTTGCTTTTCAGATTCAATTTTCTGTACCAAAGAGAGCGAGGAAGCTATTTAACACAATGATATTTATTCAGAATACTGATTGTATAACATTCTCTGCCCCCTCCCCTGAGACAATTACTTCCCTGACAAACTATACCAGTAATAACAATCCTAAACTGTGTCAGTAATAGACAGCTGAAAGGCTTCATATATGGAAAAATACCTCCCTTCAAGTTCTTTCATCATGATAGACACAGAAATTAGGATTGAAATAAAAAAAACTCAGGGATATTTTATTTTTTAAAAACGCCTCCTTACATGACTTTGTTTAGTTATTTTAGCACTATAAATAAAGTGTATTGTTTGTTATAAATAACATTAATTGATGTTAATGGGAAGTAACTGTATTGCAGATAGTTTGCAATATGGTACTAACATCTACCCTCTAGCTACAGAATTTATAGGTGTGCTGGGACAGTGTTATACACTCAAATGTTAGTTGTTACTTCAACTATAGACACTGTAAATGGGCATGAAAAACTGTGCAGGTTTTCACATTCCCTATCTCTCTAAACAAAATTATTCTGTAACTGTATTTAATGCTACTAGGAAAAGCTGTTAAAATGTCGGACTGTTGCAGAAAGCAAAATTTCCCATTTATTCTGACATTGTGCTTTACCGTGGACAGTGTCATAAGAAGGTAAGATTAGTTCAACAGCACCTAACAACTGTCTCCAGTGCAGGCTAAAATCCTGCCAATATGCTAACCCCCTTTTTTTTTTTTTTTTCCCGAAAAAGCTCTTTCTGGAAGAATGTTATAATGAAATTTTTGTTCCTTCTGGCTTTTTCATGGGTATGGAAGAGGAGAAAGTATGTAAAGATCTCATCATCATGTAACCAATTTATTGCTCTGATGGAAGTGGAAGTCCTAAGGTGCATACGGATTCTTTCCTCCATATTTTCTGGAAGGAATGTATTTTCCATTGCAATGTTTTTGGAGAGGGCAGAGCTGTAATTTCACTATCACTTCCTCCTGAGCAGGGATGACACACTTGCGACTGAATAAAAGTCTGAAGTTGACTTTTAGTCAAAAAGGTTCTCTTACACTCTGAAGCGTGATCCTGCTATATCCACAATTCCCCTAGCTCCAAACATCTATAATATATACTTCACAGTTTTCTGGGTTGCTCAGTCCAGATCCAAAGAATTTACTGTTTGACAGGCAACAGCTGTTTGCACACTTCATGGAGAATCTGAAATGTAGCAGAATTCCGGGATGTTCTCTACAAGCAAATAATGGCCTTTTTAGGCAGGCTTTTGCCCACTGAAGGCAGTGCTAAGTGCTTCCTGAGATGAGTTGTCTTGGTGAAGGAAAGGTAACTGCTTCCAGAACTCACCACTGTGTCTTTCTGGATGCACAGCAGTCATTTCTTGAAGCAAACTTCTATATTTGGAAAGTTTTCCCTGCTTAGTTCTGCTCCACCATAATATGGAAAACACAAATTCCAATCCTATTAGGAGAATACTGACAGGGTACAATTTAATAGTACAGTTGCATGGTTACAGAGTAGTTTATAGCTGAACATTCAATACATTTGGTTTTATTTAGGTCAGATTCACTGTTTGGAAAGAAAACATCATTTATACTATCAAAGGATCTGTTTTTATACATTCCATTAATCTAGAACTTAATGTTGCTTTATGTCATTCTATATTTCCCAGTGTTGGTGCAATACATGGATTCAGTAAGGTTCCATTAGGGAAAGTAACATAAATATTATTTTATGAACTTCTCTAGAATAATTATATATTTATTTTCTATGGTTTTCAGGCTAGTGTAACCTTAATTTTTCTTGTGTAATTTGCAGTATGATAAAAACAAAGTTTCAGGATTGCAAATTTTGACCTTTATGCCTTAATTATGGTGCATATTATTTCATGTCTTTGAGCTCTTCTAGTTAGGGAGGAAGTTAACTGTGGTGGGGAAAACTTGTGCCAAATGCATTTGACAGCTTAATAATCTTCAGTTGACATCTTCAGATTCTGATGTGCATTTTTGTTCTGCTGTCTAATTATAGCACTGGACAAAGAGTGTACAATATGCTGCATGCTATCTTCCTACACTACAGTAGAGTGTATTTTGCCACAGTAGCTTGATGATGGAGGAGGAAGATACTATAGACCACCAGGAGCGCTCTCTTTTTGATCAAATCAGAGAATATCTCGATTATAAGTTGTCATAGAAAAGAATCTGAGTCCCTGTTTTAATACTTAACAAGGAACTTCTCTAAAATGTGGGAACAATTAAATCTTGGTTATACTTTCTCACTATAGAGTTGCTGTATAATCTTGTTTAGTGTTTTTCCTAGCTGCAGATTTATAGAATTAATGTACATATCCACATACATTACCATATTACTTATATTGTACTTATATTACAGATGAATACTGTTTTTCACTCCATTAGATTTTGAGTAACAAATCCATAAACACACTAAAATGTACTGAAAACATTTTTCGCAGCTTCTCCACTTCTGTCTTTATTCTTAATAGGTACAACCCAAGGAGAAAATGCAAGTAAATGATTCAATCTGTGCAGAAATTAAGACAGGAAGGATGTTTGAAGGATGAATCTCAAATACTCTTAACTGTTTAGTTTACTCTTCAGCTACTGGTGAGTTGAAGAGAGGAAATTAGCTGGAACAAAAGAATGATTTGAACAAAAGACTCACCTACTGAAGGTCGTATAAGAAAAAGTTTAAACAGAAGCATCTTTCTTAATAGAAAATGTATCTATCCAAAATGATCCATGTGGATAACACATTTAGGATTCTCACTGACAGGAGGTCATACGCCATCTGTATTTGATTGAATAACGTTGTATCAAAGTCAACATGCACTGGGCCTACCAGAAGTTATCAGAATTATCATTTCAATTAAACAGATGGCTGAGGAATCAAATGAAGAGTCTTTGAGTGATGGCTACAGAATCAATAATGTCTTTCTGAGCTTTATTGATTTATCTTTGTCCAGGCAGTAGAATTGATTTATGTCTCCAGCTTTATTTTGATAAGTCAATGATAGCTCAACTATTCCTAAATTAATGTCGTCTTTTTGTGGGGCATACGTGTTGTTTTTTTTTTTTTTTCTCCTGGTGAAGAGAGAGAATTTTACATCAAGCCAAACTGATTTTGCTAAGTAATTCTGTGGCTAACAGGGTATCATAAATCAAGCAGAAGGATGGTCTCTGTAGTTTCACATGGGATGGATGACTTAGAATTGTGGAAAAGGCACTTATTTATTTAACCAGTCAGATGGTATTGCATTTTTCTTTTTTGTGCTAACAGACCAGTTGACGTTTGTAAGCAGACAGGATTCTTGCTGTGAAGAATGCCGTAGTGTGAGGATTGTAATGTCTTTCCGCAAATAACAGTTGAAAACGAGGAAAAAAATGTGTCTGTGTGTGAGAGGAGAAGAAAAGGGTAGACTAATTCCACAAATAAGCTGCTTCTACCATATGTTTTGTTCCAAATGTATGTGAAATGGCATAACGTGTGGAACTCATACTCTTGTGTGTTGTGGTTAACAGAGCGTGGTGTGGTACCAGCTTGTTTTTTACAAACCTAGATCCTAGTCTTGGTTTTACTGCTGTTAGAAATGTCCATATTAGTAAAAATTTCATTTTCTGGGTCACTGGAATATGGATAATAGCTTTACAAGCAACGTGAAGAATATTCACAGCTGCTTGCTTGCTTTTTTTGCTTAGGCTAGGAGTCCTTTAAAATTCCTAGGAATAGGAAGTTTTTTTCTAGTTTTTATTTTAAAAAATGTCGAAATGAAAAACAACAGCAATAACTAACCCCTCCCTTTCATGATCTCCTGTCTGCCATTTTTCAGTACCAAACCCAGGTAGATTGATCAGTAAAGTCTGAGTAAGTGGAACCTGTGGCCAGATTTGGTGGTAAATGAACCTGGGAGCTGCTAAAGCAATGAAGGATTATGGTTGAGACTTAAATTTTTATTTGTCTAAGAGTTAGATTGTAGTCGTTTTTACAGGACCTAGCCAAGCTGTACCTCTCTGTTAACGCATAATTTAAAACACTTGGTGCAGTCTTGTATAATTTCATATATTATGCAGACTTTCTCATAATTTATCCTTTTAGGGATCTTCATATATCTAGTAGAACGTAGCTGCAAGTTCCTTCAACTGTTTTAAGCTGTATATGTTTTTTAGAAATGGAGAGGAAAAAGTAGTATTGAATATTTAATTATTTTTATCAGGGAGAGCTTTGTGGTTTAATTTGTGCCATGTTTTTTGAAGGTCATAAATTGAAATCGCTGTTGTTACTGTGTAGGCAGAATAGAACATTTACATTAAAAGAAACAACTTTTGAAAAGGGGAAAAGCTAATTATGTGATCTTAAAAAGCATAATGAAGTAGAAAGCAATACAATAACAAACTACAAAAAGATTTTTTGAAATCAGAAAATTAGAAGAAAAAGCACTTTTTTAACCAAAATGCATGGTTCTTTATGAAAGTCAAACCACTGTATCTTTTGATTATTAATCATAATTATCAAGTGGCATTTGAGACTTGTGTAACTCAATATTCCAGATTAGTTCTTCTTTAGAACCATAAACAGATAACTCTAGTGAGAAGCATCTTAAGTCAACATAAACATTCTAAATGAACCTACATTTTTCTTTAGCATTTAGTGCTGTTACTGTTGGATTTTGAATGTTTATATACTGGATGCAGATTTTTTTTTTTGGGGGCAATAAATATATATACACACACAAGCATGTCTTTAAAGTTTTGATTTTAAGAGACTAAATTAATAATACTACAGAGATTCTTTAAAAGGGGGCATTACCTAAAGATGAATAGATCTTGCTAGTTTTTCTATTTCCTATTTCTTTTCTGGGTTTATCTGTATTTTCATGTATTTACTGCCCAGTCAAGTCCACGGTCTGAAAATAATGCCTTCTTTTGGTGTCTCAGAATGGTAAGTAATAAAAGACATTTAAACATCGATTTGAAAAAAGAGGTCCTCTTGGAGGGTTTGAAAAGATAAATTACAGAGATTTACAATATAAGGAAAACAATTGTGTAAAAACACGTTTTTATTACAGCCCTATAGGATGGTCAGTCACTATTAATTTAGATAATGTAGTAAAGTTATGTAGCAACACAATAAGAAAAGGAGATAAAAGCATTCCAACTGTCATTCCAATATTATCACATCAATCAGATTTCAAGCACAGTGTAACTATGCTGAACTATGGTTCAGCATGTCAAGCCATTGTCTGGCATTAGCATCTGCATAGCTGCTATTGTTTTACTGAAGCAGCTGCCATTCAAACCTGTGATGGAGTAGGTGGCAGGCATTCCATAGTTACAGCTGTATTGTGCTACACAAAAGAGACCTAGCGGGATAACTCCCCCCACGTTTTTTTAACTTTGCATTACTTTAATACAAGAAATCTTTTATTTGAAATATTGGACAGGCTGATAAGCAGGATCCTGGAGATGAAAATTACAATACAGAAATGTCTACAGATAAGAAGATCTGTGTGACAGAGTATAGATGTACAAGTTACACTTCTCATCATTTCTGCTGGTGGGTGGACATAAGCCATCTAAACTGGAAATGTCCTCTGGTTCTTTATAGAGATATTTCATTCATATGTGAGTGTTGGGTTATGCATGAAGGAAATTAAATTTGTTCACCTTGAGAAAGAATGAATATATTTTTGTAATCTGTATTCAGACTTTGAGAGAGAAAACCAATACAAATAGTTCAGAGTGTTACTAATTGTTACTTGTTTGGTATGAATTTGAGCTAATTTTAATGATTTTTGGTGATCTTGATAAGGAAAGATTAGGCCTAATCAATTAAATTGAATTTTACAGGAGTATCGGTTTTATAAAAAGCTAGTAGTCTAATGTTTTAGCTAGTCATGGAAATATTGTATTTAGTTTAGAGTAACTATACAATCAGTTATGCTGCTACAAAATCCTTTGTAAAACCTCAGGCTAAGGTCGCAGAGGCTAGTAATAATCACTAACTAGATTTCTATGCAAAGAATAAGACTCATGACAAAGTACTGTTGTTAGACTCTTTGATGAGGACGATTTATTGCCCTGTAGACCAGGATATTCTAAAAGATACGTTGTGAAAGGGCCTCGAAGCATGTTAAAATTGCAATGTGAGCAAAAGTCCTTGAGTCAAGGACATTGGAGGGTCAGTCTTTTGAATCAGTAGTCCGTGGTGGTTGCAAAAGCAGCCCCCTGACTCAATTCAGGACTCAAGTGTGTATGACCGGAAAGAGGTGGGAATAAGAAATGAAAATGAGTTATGGGAACATTTATGTATGAGAAGTTGTTTATGTATACATTACTGTATCCTGTATAATCAGCATGCTACACAAGTTAGGTGTGCGTTTTTGGTGAGATGACTCCTACACACCCAACCATTAGTAAAGGAGTGTCTGCTTATCTACATCACATTGGTGTTGATAAGTTCTTTCATCCTCTTTGGATGGAAGATGTAGGTCTGAGTCAAGCTGAGTGGTCAGTGTTTAGTAGTCAGCATGAGGTAGCTGTTAGACTAATGGGAAATAAATTGCTGATCTCAACAGAATTCTTAAAATGTTGCAGCTTTAATTACAATATGCATTACAAGTAAAAGGAAACTCCAGACAGAAAAGGAGTGAACAGAGGGGGTCAACTTCCCCCCTCTTAATCTCTTTGTCCCAGAAGGGATGGTGTTTCCATATCAGGACTAAGGTTACTGGACCATGCATGAAGATCTGAAGTCCTCCCACTGTTCATGTTTGTTGATTGCAGCGTGTATGTTGAAGACAGAGTGGTGATGTGGACACCCTGTGACAAAATCTCTGAGAACGTCAGAGAATAGTTGAGACAAGTTTTTCATCAAAGTTTTAGAATGAAGTTAGAGGAGGTCCAGCATGTTGAGAAAGGTACCTACATCTCTAGGACATGCCTCTGTGGAGCCTTCCTAAACTACCTGACAGTTTAGTTTGTCCTAGGATAAGTCTTAGGAAAAACTACCCTACTTGTGAGGACTCAGCAACTTTTCCTTTGTCTTTGGTGACAGTCTGTGCTAACCTAGTTAAGCTTGTGTTGCTCAGGTAGACTTAAATATAGTCCTTGATACCTGTTTCCTGTAGGAGGATAAGTATTGAAAGGATTGTGCAGGTTTAAGCCCTGCCGGGACCGGAGAGCACGTTGCTGTTGCCCGTCCCCCACCTGCAGCCAGTCGGGCTGGAAGTTAAGCACAGACCCCGGGCTGAAATAAGAAGAAATTTAATACAACAGAATGATAGAACAATCTGAACAACAACAGTGGCAATGATAACAACAATAAAAAGCAATAACAATGAACAAGACAAAAGATATTACAGAGAAATACCACAAAATGGTCAGGGAACAAGCCCGCCACGTGTGTGTGCGCAACCCCAAAACCAAAAGCGAAAGTAAAAAGGCTCCGCCCCTGGACCTGACGCCAGCATGGTATGAATAACCCGGCTGGAGATCCCTTCCCCCTCTCTCTCTGCTGGGGAAAACTTGACCCTATCCTAGTTGAACCAGGACAAGGATATAAATTCTCTTGTATGGCTACTGCAATTTTAAAACAGCATTTAAGATGAAAAATCTATCGTGAGGGAAGGCTGCTGTATTTAAGTTGGGCGAAGACAATGGTGTAAGTAGTACAGTCCAGTTTAGCAAGAGAGGTAAAAAAAAAAAAAAAAAGTAAAAAAGATGGTTGTTTGCCAGACTATCAAGCTCCTTTGCATTCTGCTGCTCTTATTTTGTTTGGAATTTCTGGTAGCACTGTTGGTTTAGCATGTTCTTTTCCTCATTGCTTTTAATCTTTGCTAATGTTTGGAGGTAGAAAACCTTTCCTTGTCTCCAAGCACCCTGCCTTTATATCTTTTTTTCATTTTCTCATTTGCAGTACTGTTACTTTTACTGTATTGGGTAACCCCAAACATGCAAAACAATGCAAACTGCATAGCTCTGACCAAGGACAAATTACAGTTTTACTATTGTAATCCTAAGGTTTGTGACTCTGTAACGGGAGTAATAATGCTTGATCCTGAATGAGGAGGAGTTCCTTGTCATACACATGATCCAAGGTACAGCATGCCTTCCAAATCTTGCTAATACTACACTTGCCAGAGCCAGAGTAAAATGGTCTTCCTCCTTGTGAGTAGACATGCATAAGCAAGGACTGTGAGATGAAGGCCATGCTTTTTAGTAACCTGGAGGTAAAGGGGTCCATTTTTTTTTTCAGTTTGCTTGCATCAATAATTGTTTTTAAAGTGTGAACTATTCCTTCTTATGTGTTAAAAGCTTACTTGGCCGAAATAAAAGACAGTGGGCACAAATTGAAATACAGGAAATTCAACTTAAGTGTAAGAAAAAAAATTTCACTGCGAAGAGTGGTTAAACAGTGGAACAGGGCACCTAGAACTGTGAAGTTTCCATATCTGGAGCTACTTAAAACCTGACTGAACAACTGAACACAGTCATGAGCAACCTGCTGTAGTGGACCATGTTCTGAGCACAGGGCTTGGTTGGAAAGAATGATCTCCAGAGGTCCCTTCAACTTTTGGGCTTCTCTGACAAGAAAAATCATGAAAGCTTTTCATTTTTCCTACTGCATGATCCATTTATGTCAACTTTAATTTTCCATTGACTTCAGTGCCCTTAGGAAGCCAAGCTTCCACTTTAGCTTAGTGCCTATCTGACTACAGTGGACTATTAGGTAATGTCTGTTTCCCTTAATGTCCTCCAGAAGTGGAAGGGACAGATAATATCCACAAATAGTCTCTGATAACACATCATAGCGATTAAATAACTTCATTTTTCTCTGAAAAAAAATAAAAGAACTTGCAAGGTAGTATTTTTTTTTTTTCCTTTTTTAAATTAATGTCACAAGAAGGTACAGTGCTCTTCTGTGTTTCCTGAATAAATCTTTTGTAGGAATTTAGCTGGAAGAGAATGGTTCATTAACAATGACTGTGAGACAGCAAAGCATGCATTGAAGTGTTTCTTTAGACCAACTTTTCTAAGAGGCAGTACTTTGAGGATTTTCATCTTGGAAAGTAAATGCTGCAATGCATTTCAAGTTGAACTTCAGGCTTTGCAGGTGCATTATCAGAACAGTTCTTGATAAAATGCTCATAATTTGAAAGAAAGGGCAATATCTCAAACAACAAAAAAAATGTTGCCTGTCATTACAGAATTTCTTTCTGGATTGATATCTTCAGATAGTTCAAATATTGGATAAATTCTTATTTAAACATATAGCTGCAACTGTATGTTGGGTTAGTAGGTAACAAGGGGAATATTGAATTGGCAAGAGATTTTTTTAGTGAATTCTGTTTGGTTTGGATCATGTGAAGCCAATCAAAGGTAGACAGGAGAGATTACATTATGTCTAAGCCTTGTTTTTAAGGTTAAAATGAGATAAATGGAATATTGAGATTTTAATTTCCAGCCCTCTCCATCCTGCTTCCTGAAAGGAAAAGGTTCATGTGGCTTAAATTTGAATTTTTTAATGGAAAGAAAAATGATCTGTGCAGAAATTCTAGCATCAAGGGTTTGCTGACTTTACCATAAGCCAAAGGAAAAGAATAAGAGAAAAAACACTAAACAAATTGTCGCCAAACCACTTTAATTCTGTGGGAATAGAATCATATTCTCAAATCCAAGCAGTTCAGTGTTATCTCAGTGCTAAGAAGGAGACAAGTGATGGGAGCAACAGCTGACAACCTGCTACATCAGAGCTGACCTAATGAAGTTTATTGCTTGCTATAGGACCACTTGCATAATTTAATAATTTTTACATATCATACTGTTATGTTTCAGAACATTTTCATGTTTCTTATTAGTCCAAATAGAAAGAGTGAGGTTTAGATTATTTCCCCTCCTAGTGATAGATTTATCCTTTGGTTTCTATAATTTTGGGCATTTGGAGTATTTTGGCACTTCTAACCTCACCTGGTTTTGGGAGGTGTCATAGAAATGCAGAGTTTTTTATTAATATCTACAGCCTGGTATGTGCCAATTTTTAGATTATTGCCATTTTGATAATATTGGCTCACTAAAGAATAATATTAGAATGGTCAATTATATCAGCTGTAATTGCTAATGTCATTTCAGTCTGAAAGTGCGCAGAGACGTGAGGCGTTGAAAACAATATTAGTGTTCACTGCAAGGAATTTTATTGTGCCATTTATGGTACAGTCTTAATTTTCAAGGTTGTGCGTTCTGTCAGCCTCTTGAAATACACATGCACACACAGAGAAGTTATAAACATGTATCATTATGACTGATGCAGAGTTTGCATCAATATTTATAACATGGGCATTTCTTTATTTATATAAGGTGTCACCAAGCTGAAGCTGAGGAGTACTGCTCTAGTCCAGTGCACACGATTGTTTGGCATGTCAAATGATCTGTGTGTGGGAATACAGCCTATATTATAGTCTGACAGGTTGTGTGCTGTGCATGCTGTGTACCTTTAATTAGGCTGAAAGACAGGCATCAGCACATGGGCTGCTGTTCTGTAAAGTCATTGCTAATATGGAAACCGATAAAATATAATGCTGCTGTTCATATGTGTCAAATAGCAGAAGAAAAAGAAGGAAATTCAGAAGGTCCTAATAAAATATAAATTCTAAGGTGCTACCTCTACTTCAGTTTCACCAGGAAAGTTAAAAATAAAAAAACACAGTGGAACCCTTAGCAGCGAGATGTAATGTGGGCTAATGCGGAAGAATGAATATAAGAAAGTACCATTTGTACAAATTCACTGTTGAATCAATTTTAACTTCATGTGGGAAAGACATGAACATTTCTATAGGCAACTCATTGTACCATAGGAACCATAAAAACCAGTAAGAGTCTAGGCTGATATAAAAACATAAAACAGAGATAAGAGCATAAAATATGATGGCAGTATTTATATGGCAGTGTACTTGATCTTGCTTTGAATAATGTGCTCGGTGACGCATCCTTTGCAGAGACCCTGAGGTAGAAGTTGGAAAGAAGAATGGATCTGAATGGAAATGAGAATGTCACTGTTGCTGCTGGTTTCTCAGTTACCTCCTCCCGTACAGAATGGGAACATGCCGAGTCCCTGGGATGGTCCACCACTGCATGACTGCGGAGCCATTGCACAGCTTTATTACCCTGATGGGAAGTGTCTTTGCTTCTGGCTGTTTCTTACACTTTTACAGAATCTTGAAATAGCAGTAGAACTGGGTAGGTGTCAGAGCACAGCAGAGAGCAGGTCCTCTGAGAAGTAGTGGTGGTGGTAGAGCAAAGATAGGGAAGGAGAGTGAGGGAAACCGTGATAGAGAATTATATGAAAAGTGAAGGCCACCTGGCAGTTCTTTTCACAGTGCTCTCTAACAGAGTATTGGATGAATACCAGATGCAGTAAAAGGGATGAAGGAACCAGCAGTACTTGCTTACTCTTTGAGGCCGGCATACTTGATGTGCTTTTGAGACAGGTCCAGGAAGGATTTGTATTTGTATATTCATAGGAAGCATTGGGATTTTCTGATTTAGCTGACGTTAGGAAGAACAATTGTGCAGCTTTTTTGCGCTGGAATGGTGAGCTCACTTCTTTCAGAAGCAGTTGCAAAAACACCCAGGCCTGCAGTGATTGAATGATTCATCTCTGGTACAGCCAGCACGGCAGTTCTGTGCATTGCAATTGAACCGATACGCTTTTTCCACTGTGTGCCTGCATCTGAACGTACAGCCCAGTGGTATTCTTTCTAATCAGGGAGGAAACAGAAAAAAACAATGCAGAAGTATCATTTGTTAAAAGGATGTTATCAAAGAAAGGCAGGAGAAGAACATCCATAGGCTGAGAGCTCTCTTCCTGCCACCCACTTATTGTTTTAATACAAGTGGTTTGGAAGCTAAGTACAGAGTGAATCCAGGTACAATTTTATAACTGGTAGGCTTGCTGCTGGTAGCTAGCCACCAGGTGGCAAACAATACTTTTTATAAATGCAGCTGGATTTTCAGACCTTTTGGCTGCCGCATCTTGGTAAACCCAGGCTCAGCCATTTATTTCGGTGCCTGAATTGGATATACAGGATATATAGGGTGTATATATATAATTTTTTAATTTTTAAGAATTCTCTAGCTTTACTGAATGCAAAGTGGGCAGCTGTTTGGTGCAGTAGTTTGAGGCCGGCTTCCCTTTTTTATCTCTCGTCCTTGTTCTTACAAAGTCATTCAGGTAGACTTGACACCGTCTTTTTCTTTTAACAGTGCATCCCATATTTCAAAAGGGTTAATATGAGCTGCTGTACCAAGGCCTTCCACAGCAAGATAGATTTGTTGCTGTAAATGTATTTTTGGTGACTTGCAGGCAAGTAACTGATCAGGGATTATACTTCTGATTATCCCCTTTATTTAGTTAGAATAAAAGCACCAGTGACATTGCCAATGACCCAGATGTTTGAAAAAACCATAGATTAAGCTATTGAGGCCTCTACCTCCAAATCCCACAATATTACATTAAGACACGTTCAGAAGCTGCAGAATTGGATTTAAATCTAGCTCTTGAACCTCCTTCATAATCTCATTTTATACTTCAAGTGGTGAAAATAACAGTAATGCATCTGCCGCAAGAGTGACTGTGTGAGAATTTTTCACATTAGAAAGGCTTCTAATAAAGTAAAAGTGCTTTAAGTGCAGAAGCATCTTTCCTTACTTTCTTGCAGCCTTGATAACAATGAAAATATTTTAAAGTATTGTAACTCACTGGGGGCTGGAGGTTGGTGGAAAAGGGATATGGTCTCTGACTCACCGTGTAGTACAAGTTTCACATATTAAGGCCTCGTTAAAGATTGATGATGTTTACATCATTCATGGTTACTTTCAATTTTTGTTGCGCATATGACTGTCAGATGGCATTTCAGATGAAGATCAGGAGTGAGAACAGTGATTACATCAGTTTCAACTTTGATCTTAGATGCTTTCTTATAAAAAAAAAGAAAAAAAAATGTGAGGGGAATAATGACTACATGTATTTATAAAGAAATCCTGAAGTGGGTTAGTATATCATGTCTTGAAGCTCCTCAGCAAAGGTCATTAATAAATGTAAAAGCAATGGCTTACATCCAAGTCCATTTTTCCAAAATGCACACTTCTTGTAAGTTTGATGAATGAGCACCAGTGTAAGAGAATGGACACTTAGCAGTATGCACTACAGACATGCTCCTGGAGAAAAAGGAAGTGCTAAATCAGATAGTGCTTCATTGTGACTTACATTGCAGATTTACCTCCTGATGGTAGAATTAGAAAATGGGGTTTCCAGTACAGGTGATCCTTTTCAATGCTAATTTACCATCTGCTAGGAACAGGTGTTTCTTCCCTTTGAACATGTTTCTATTGTACATAAATGAAGTGAAGAATTTCCATTCCAGAACATTTTGTTCAAAGAAAAGTTAATAATCTGCATATTTTTCAATGGGTACAGGAACCTGCCAGAGAATTACAGCCTAAGTGGGGAAATAGCTCATTTACAGTAGCTGATTCACTTGGAACATAGAATATTAGTTTTAAGAATCTGGAAGGGGAAAATCCCAGTATTACCATTTGTTTCCTCCCTTGCCCATGGTCCAGATGTCATAGTTATAAAAGTTCTTTTTTTTCTTTTTTTGAGTTGTGTATCCTGAAATAAAACGCTGAGCACAAACCCATGATTTAGGCCATTTTTCATCTGAAAAAAGATGCAGCTCTTTTACAGGTTGATGTTTTACTGGTAGAGGATATATGGAAGGCAGAAATGAGGATTGAAGGTCAGCTGAGTAGTTATGTGTTAGAAAGCCTGTAAGTGCAGGAAGAATTATCTATGAACTGTGGACAGCTAAGGCCAACTGTCCAAAGTCAGGTCTTGCTAAATCTAGTAGATTTTTTAACAGATTACCTTTTTAGCAGATCATGGCTATTATGGGTCATTTCCAATATCTACTGAAGGGACTAGTTTTTCTCCTCTTTGGAACACATTTGAAAGAACAGAACAAAAAACCCAGTATACATTTCTGTGCTAACTTGAGCTTGATTTATGAGCACTTTCCTCTGTTTGAAATAGAGGGCTAATCTACTATATTCAACTGAGAGATAAATTAAAAAGAAATTGTATATATGCAGGAGATAAATGAAGGCTATTTGAACAGATTGGGCAGAGGGTTGGGGTATGTGATCATTCTAGCGAGCATCTCAGGAGTGTATGTATGTATAGATTAGAAGTCTTGCTTAGCTTTGCCCTATCCTGATACTACTTTTTTTTTTCTTCCACACATCTCAAGTGTTAAGATGCAGCTACTGGGAGCATACTCTAGTTGACAGCTGATCTGAGGAGCCACAAAGACACCTCAGCAGCACACCCTTTCTTCCAGCTGTGCCCACTTTCCTGCCAGAGAAGAGCAGGGGGGTGTTGCCTTTGTGTTGTATCTGTGCCTTGGCAGTTCATTCTTTAATTCATTTTCTAACATGGATTTTTTTTTTCAGTGAGCAGAGGTCAGAAATGAAGATACGAATGATGAAAAAGCAAAGATGGTAGCGCAGCTCATTCATTCTTTCTGTGTATCATTTTGGATTAAGTCTAATGTTTTGCTTGTGACTGTAGCATAGTATTTGTACTAAACAAAAACTGTGAACTACTGGAAGTTGTCTTACCAAATCAGACTATGACACAGGTATAACAATATACAAGAAATCTCTCAATAGGGAGAGGTGGCAAATATACTCCCTTAATGGCTGTTGTCTTGGTCTATACTACTCAGAGAACAGTTTAAGGCCTGAAAAAAAGAGGCTTTACATTCTGAGATTATTTTTCTTAGTGTTGGCTGTCATAACTGTTAATATCCCTGTTGAGGATCAATTAAGTAGTAAGAAGACCAGGTAACTATTTTAAAAAGCTTTGATAGATATGCATTAAGCTTGAAAGTGGTTTATCATTAGTTTGATAACTACAGTTTTCTTAAGAGATGTCCTCCCCACTCAGGAATGTTAAAATAAGATTTTAAACCACTGACAGAGAAAAACTTCCAGGAGTTAAAATATAAGTTATTCGATGGATTGCTTTTTCTTTGAATTTTATTTTGTGTCACCCTTAACATTACAGTAACGGTATTTGTGCATGATCAAGTTTTTGATTAATACCTATAGAGAGTAGGTATTAGAGAACTGTGTTTATAGAGCACCAGAAACCCCCTCCTTTTAAAGACACTTCCTGCCCATTATATCAACAGTCAGTGTGATCTAGAAGGCTGCTTCTAGCCTGCAACTTCACTTCTGTGAGCTGAAGTGAAGGGACAATGAATTTGGTACGTATTATTACTCTGGCCTTCTCATTTTGGAAGAAATGAACTTCAGAGACTGTGCTACCATAAAGATAGGAAATGCAGTCTCCTGCTGGAACATTTAGTGAGCCAGACTTTTGCCAGCTGCTCAAGGGCAAATAATCGATTTCTAAACGAACTATTTCCCAAATGAGACCTCTATTAATGACTTTGCATAGGCATTTATAGTCAAATTCTTATCTGAATTAAATCTGCATCACTCAAGGTTTACATTAGTTTGGGTTTTTTTAATTGGGATTTTTTTCTTCACGTAGGGTGTCAGATGAGATTCTTAACACTTGTATCAGGACCACTGGTGCAGATGGAAATACTGTGTTGTGTGGTTTATTTGTAAATGTTTAATCGTGTGTATATGGGAAGGGTTTGTTTTTAATAAAAGTGTTACTGACTTTTACACTTTCTCTTCCTTTAATTTGTTTCAGTATTACAGATGGTTTTAGTATTGTATACTTTTTGAGTTGACAATTAATTAAATCTTTAGTAGCCTACCAAAATGTATTGCTCGCTTTTAATTCTTTCAATCTGGATATTTGTCCTGCACTATTTATCCAACTTTCCTTCATCAAAGTGTTTTCATTTATTTCAGTTTAGTTCATTGGCAGAGAATTTAATTTGGTGTTTACATCAATTTATTAAATAAAATACCGCATGATGATTAAAAATAATTTAACTGTTTCTTATCTGAGTTGGAAGTAAGTAAAAAAAACCCCACTATGTGTGAAAAGTTCCAGACCACTTCAGAAGTATTTTTCCAGAGCTGTTGCTAATTCCTCAGAATGTATTGCTGTATGTGTGTAGTTGTAATATACATCTACTGAATGCACTACATAATCCCAGACAGTGCTTTCAGGATGAAGATGACAGTCTCCCGTCATGACAGAGATGTGGTAACTGTGCAGTTCCCTGTCATAACAGAAGCTGTACTTTAAAATGCTGTAAACACCTAAGACCCCACTGTGCTTTTCTCTAAACAATATGGCCCAATTTTTTTTTTTAATTAATTACCTTCTTCCAAGGTGAAATGTTTCCTATTGCAGAAAAATCTTGTCTAAAATTGAATATATGTTAGAGCTGCTGTTACCAGGACACTAAGGGAAATACGTTCATTTGTTCAAGTGACATCAATAAGTCTGATGAGACCTCATTATGAAGTGCTGTTACACTTGTAACCATTTATGACTACTGTTCTACAACTTCAGTATCTGAATGCCCACTATTGATTGATTAAATAAATGTAAAACAAACCCCTTTGTTGTTAGATTTTTAAAAATAGAAATCAGCAGTGCAACTGAAATGCTCAGCAGCTGCTCTTGCCTGAGGTGATGTATGCTAATAACTTTGCCTGGGCACTTTGAATCACTTTCTTGCAGAATACAGTGGCATCAGCTGGAAAACACGGTTTGAAGTTGGAAATTCTCTGAGGGCTTCTCCAGACTTTTCTAGATGTGGCTTATGTTATGTGAGGACTCACAGAATTAGGACTTGTGAAACTCAGAGCATTAATTCCTACTCTCTTAAACTGTGCATTTTATTTAACTTGTGTATTTTGTGGTTCTTGGAGACGTGTTCTCAAACTTAGTGCTTAAGAGCCTGCAAACAGTGTTTAAGAACTATGCAAACCTTGGGAGAGCAGTAGTGAACAAAGGTAGCCAAGGTAGATGTTTAAATTGCCTTCTCATGTATTTTTACAAGAAGTTCATTGGAGGTTAAAATCTTAAGTGAGCAAGAAAATAGTGGAATCATAATCCTGGGCCTCAGGAGAGCAGACTTCAGCTTTTTCAAAGATCTGCTTCTCAGGATCCTCAGGGGTGACTGCCCTGGAGGGCAAAGAGGCCCAGAAGAGCTGGTCAGTCTCCATGGACTGCCTGCTGAAGACACAAGAACAGTACATTGCAGTTGCAAAAAGTGAAGCAAGTGTAACTGGACAGCATGGATGAACTGTGAACTCCCGATCGAGCTTGGACACAGAAAGTAAGTGTTTAGAAGGTAGAAATGGGGATGAGTTACCTAGGAGGAATATAGAGCTATTGCCCACAGATGCAGAGGTAGAGCTGGGAAATCCAGAGCCTGGCTGGAGTTGGACTAAGGGGCATGAAGGGTGTTAAGAATGGCTTCTGCAAGTATATTGGCACTAAAAAGAAGGCTGAGGAAAATGTAGTCTAACTGCTCACTGGAACAGGAGGTCTAGTGACAAGCACATGGAAAAGGCTGAGGTACTGAGTACGTACTTTGCCTTGGTTTTCACTGAGAAGATCTGCTGCCTGGTCTTCGAGGTCCCAGACTGTCCTTACAGAGTCTGTGGGAGCAAAAAATTACCTGTTGAAGAGCAAGATTGAGTTGTGGAGGAATTAAGTGAATGTACTGAAATTCATGAGACCAGGTGGGACGTGTCTGAAGATGCTGAAGGAGCTACACAATGTCACTGTGAGACCACTATAATTTTTTTAAAAGGTCATAGTGGTTGACAGATTCCTGGTTTCTTTTTTTTTTTTTAACTTCATTCATAATTTTTCTCTAAACTTTACAAGGTTGTACTACATTTGAGTATAAAACCAAGTCAATGATTAATTGACTCCATCATTTCTTGTATGAAGGGGGAAATAGTGACAAAGGATGAGGAAAAAGCTGAAGTACATAATGCCTTCTTTGTTTCATTCTTTAATAGTAAGACCAGTTGTTCTCTGGGTACCCAGTCCCCTGAGCTGGAAGACAGGAATGGGGAGCAGAATGAAGCCCCCATGAGGGGAAATGGTTAGTGACCTGCTACATCACTTAGACACACTCAGGCTTACGGGGCTGGATGGGATCGCCCAAGGGTACTGAGGAAGCTGGCAGAAGTACTCACCAACTCTTTTTCAATCATATATATCAGCAGTCCTGGCTAACTGGGAACATCCCAGTTGATTGGAGGTTAACTAATGTGAGAGATCCATCTACAAGAAACGCTGGAAGGAGGATCTGGGGAACTGCAGGCCTGTCAGTCTGACCTTGGTGCCAGGGAACGTTATGAAGCAGATCATCTTGAGTGCCAGCACACAGTACGTACAGGACAACCACGTGGTCAGGCGCATGCAGAATGGGTTTATGAAAGGCAGGTCCTGCTTGACTAACCTGATCTCCTTCTTTGAGAAGGTGACTTGCTTAGTGAATGAGGGAAACGCTGTGGATGTTCTCTGCCTAGACTTTGTAAAGCCATTGACACCATTTCCTACAGCATTCTTGTGGAGAAACTGGTAGCTCATCGCCTGGACGGGTATACTCTTCGCTGGGTAAAAAACTGGCTGCATGGCTGGGCCCAGACAGTTGTGGTGAATGGAGTTAATTCCAGATGGAGTCTGGTCAAAAGTGGTGTTCCCCAGGGCTCAATACTGAGGCCAGTTGTGTTTAACACCTTTACCAGTGATCTGGATGAAGGGATCAAGGGCACCCTCAGTAAGTTTGCAGACAACACCAAGTTGGGTGGGAGTGTTGATCTGCTTGAGAGGAGAGTAGGAAGACTCTACAGAGAAATATGGACTGGCTGGATTGATGGGCTGAGGCTAATTGTATGAGGCTCAACAGGGCTGAGTGTGGAGTCCTGCACTTGGGTCACAACAATCCCGTGCAATGCTACAGGCTTGGGGAATGGTGGCTGGAGAGCTGCGTGATGGAAAAGGACCTGGGGGTGTTGGTCAACAGCTGGCTGAACGTGAGCCCACAGTGTGCCCAGGTGGCCGAGAAGGCCAATGGCATCCTGGCTTCTATCAGAAACTGTGTGGCCAGCAGGACTAGGGAAGTGATTGTCCCCCTGTACTCGGTGCTGGGGAGGCTGCACCTCGAATACTGTGTTCAGTGTTGGGCCCCTCATAACAAGAAAGACACTGAGGTGCTGGAGTGTGTCCAGAGAAGGGCAGCGAAGCTGGTGAAAGGTCTAGAGCACAAGTCTTATGAGGAGCAGTTGAGGGAACTGGGGCTGTTTAGCTTGGAGAAAAGGAGGCTCAGGGGAGACCTTATCACTCTCTATAACTGCCTGAAAGGAGGTTGTAGCAAGGTGGGTTTCAGTCTCTTCTCCCAAGTAACAATGATAGGACAAGTAGAAATGACCTTAAGCTGCACCAGGGGAGGTTTAGATTGGATATTAGGAAAAATCTCTTCCCCAGGAGGGTTGTCAAGCATTGGAGCAGGTTGCCCAGGGAAGTGGTTGAGTCACCACCCCTGGAGGTATTTAAAAGATGTGAAGATGTGTTGTTTAAGGACATGGTTTAGTGGTGAACTTGACAGTGTTACGTTAACGGTTGGACTTGATCTTAGAGGTCTTTTCCTAGCTAAACAATTCTATGATTCTGTGACTGTATTTTCAGATTTTTTCCCTTATTTTTTATTCACAGTTGCTCAACTGTAAATATTGCTCTTTCCTATTAATTTATTCTTTTTACAGAAAGATTGTTAATTTCTTTAAGAAGAAGAGAAATTAAGAAAGATAGAAACAATTTTATTTAAAAAAATTCTGGAGTTGGGATAAAAATTTCATGTATAGCTACTGCTTGCAAAATGTATATTTATAGTAACAAGGATAGATACAAATCTACAAAGATCTTAATATCTACAGAATATTCAGTGCAAGCCTCGATCAGAGACTGTTGACTCCAGCAGGATTTGAATCAAGCCGTTGGTGTTTCTGGAATTCCATGGCAGGGCTGTCTGAAGTCATGTGCTCATAAATTAATTATTTGTTTTTTTTTCTCTTTGTTTGTTTGTTTCTATTTCATCTCTGAGTTATTCCTTCTGTCTGGAGATCTCCTAAACTTGTGGTGGTGGGTATGGTTTCAGCAGTTCCATCTCATTTTATGGCTGCCCAGGGAGGTGGTGGAGTCCCCATCCCTGGAGGGGTTTAAGAGTCAGGTTGACATAGCGCTGAGGGATCTGGTGTAGTTGGGAACTGTCAGTGTTAGGTGAATGGTTGGACTGGATGATCTTCAAGGTCTTTTCCAACCTAGACAATTCTGTGATTCTGTATAGAGCACTTGCATGAGTCAGGTCACAGATGATCACTTCATTTGCTGTGCTTGAGTTACTACAGTTTATTTTTCACGAGTATCTATATGTGGGCTTTATTCATTGCAGAGATTTATCCTTTAAAGATGCTCATTTAAACACTGTCTTGTACTTTTGATATGTGAAGTGAATCTGTACCAATTGAAAATGAGTCAATGAAAAGGGTGGAGGTCTTTTCTGTATAGCAAATATTACTGATGAAGAACTCAGTTTTCTGGCTTGTTACTAACAACATTTTATTAAATCCTTAGCTACCTGAAGAAAATACCATTGCTCCAGTGTTGTTGAACTGGCACGTGCACAGAAAACTTCACAGCAAGTATTTAATACAAGCCCATTTTACTTTGCTGGCTATTGAGCCTCTCTATTTAGCTTTAAATCATGGGTTTGTTTCTTTTAGTTCCAGAAGAGTGTGTTCATTTTGGTCCGATAGCTCTAGATCTAATAACGTTATGTTACAGACAGTGTATTAAATAGTTAAGTGTAGTAAACAAGGAATGTAGTCCTTTCCTGTCTCACAAGAATGTTTGGTTCACTCTGAAATCCATGATGCAGCAGATTAAAATAGATGGCTAAATTTTAACATTTACCTAACTCTTTTATGTAGCTACACCCCTCAACATAGTTCAGAAAACTGTTAATGAAGGAATCAGTAATTTTTTTACCTACTGTAAGTAGGAAAGATTGAGGTTAAAGTGACTTTCTTACATGCATGGAATTCGGCTAGACTCGAAGCTTTAATCTGTTGTTGCAGCATCAATGAAAGCAGTATGTGTTATCTGGTTTTAACTCATATGTTTCTGCTTGCTGTAGTTTTGATGAATTGGCAGTGTCTGACGGGAAATACTGGGTTTTGAGCAGCCATCTCCTTGCAAAATTTGAAACTGGATTTACATTGCAAAACAGTCATTATAAGAATTAGAAAACCAACCCAAATTTTATACAGCTACCCTGTAACGAAAAATGATCAATTGTATTTGTTATCCAAAAATGCATCTGATATGTATTGTCGATGGGTGTAGCTTGTCTCAGAAAGAATTTGCTGAGCTGTGAAAATGGCCTGTGTGCTCTGTCCATTACAAGAGAATATGTAGGAGCCCAGGCCATTGCTGAAAGAGTGCATGTGTAGCGTGTTACCGTAACGTAGCTGACAAACTGGCAACTTGATAGCATATGTTTTTTCCGTAGGTAGGTTACTTAATTCTTTCAGTCTTTACTATATTATTTCATTCACACACACACCCCCCACCCCCCACCCCCCCCCACCCCCCCCGGTTAACCATTTTCTGGTTTAAGTAACTGTAAAAGATTTTTTATTTTTATTTTTTTTTGACCCTGTGTTTTTACAGAGCATGTGTGTGTATGCAATAGATGGAGAGAAAGGAAGGAGGTAGGTATATACAGAACATGCAGCACTAATGGCTATTGTGATGCACTATTGCTATTTTCAGAATGTGAACTTCACTATATGACTTCCAGTTAAAGTCTTGATTATCCAAGACACTGGGATTAGCTCAAAGGAACACATGGAAAAGTCCATCTCAGATAAACAGGTTAGAAGAAAGGCAGAAATTCAAGTGTTTGGAGTTGTAACTGAAAGCAGTACAACTGGCAATTGCTACAATCAGTGGTAGTGGTTCAATATAGTGGTGTGTTAATGAGTTAATTATTACACACCAAGACATGACAGTTGTGAATCCTAGAGCTGTTTTCTGAGGTGTAATTTCCAATTACGGTACTGTCTCTGAATTTCTAGGTTGTAAGGAAACGCTTCTGCCACTTACATTTATGTTCCTTGAAGTAAGCAATAAAAAATAATGAAAGGAAGGGTGGTCTGATTCCCCTGTAAATGATTTAAGACACCACCAAAGCAGAGGCTGCAGAAAATTGTGCAGAGTCTTGGGAGGTATGTGGTTTAAAGAATGAAGGGGAAAACTCCTGAACAGAAGGGGTCTCAGGGAGCCTGGGTTTAATGTATGAGGTAAGTAGTCTAATGTCCTGTGCCTGAATGCTGCAGAGCACAGTGAAAGTGTGGTCTTCCAGAGTGGTGGTGTGCTTTGTCTTTGACGTCTTTCTTGTTAGAGAAAGTATCTTCCAGATATATTATGAATGAGTCAGTGATGGAGGGAAGAATACCCTGTTGCTATTACATCCGTGTTTTCTATTAATGTCAGGGTGTCAATACCTTGAGTCCAATGGAAGACATGGGGAACCTCAGTGGATCTCTGACCCTCTCTGGTGCTATGATCCACTACAGTCAGCCTTTCAGGGACTCACCACCCCAATTTCCAGGCAGTACATACAGTTCTTTGTAAAAAAACAAGTTAGAGAGGACCAAAGTCTGGACTTTCAGATTTTCAGGAAGAGGACAGATTTGCAGAAAATGTTAAGGCCTGAAAACTGGGTTTGGTCCAAATTGTTTTGGCAGCATTTTATACTGGCTCTTAATATCCCTTCACACTGAGTTGCACAGCACTGGTGGAGCAGGTGGTGATGCTGGTATGGGATATAGCAAAGCTGCCACATCTTGTGCTGTAAGAGCCAGTGATTTTCCTCCATAAAACACTTTATACAGAGGAAAGTGAAATTAGCAGACTGGATAATTGCTCAGAGGGTATAACAACAGGGGGCACCAATCAAGGGGCACCAATGCTGAACAGGCAGGCGCTGGAGTACAATTAACAGAACTCTTGTTACTGCAGAGCACAGAAATTGGCTACTGACAGAAGGTGAGAGAAAGGAAGGAGAAATGGTGAGAATGTCTAGCAAAGAGAAACTTGGAGTGAAGTCTAAGGAAAGCTTTGGGTTTCTAAATTCCCTGGAGTCTGACCTTCACTGGTGGTTTTAAGCTTTGTCTTTATTTGCTAGGTTACTGTTTCAAGAAGGAAACAACTGCTGTTCTTCTCCTAAGGCTGTGTACAGAGTCCTTTCTTCCTCTTCTCCCTCTCCATCCCATCACAGATGTATATATTCTTTAATGAGATGAATTCACGTTTCCTGTCTTAACTGCACTTTTCTAGATTTGAGTAATTTTGCTTAGAAATCTGATAAATGCTATTTAATAGTTGTGTAGTTTCTTTAAGTCAAATAAAAAAACTTCTGTCAGACTTAGGAAATACATTTATAGTGAATGAAATGATGAAATGGATAGAATGTAGGTTACAAGGCAAAACTGAACATCTCAGACTAGGAAGATTAGGAAAAAAAACCCGATTGCTAGATTAAGCTTTTGTCTTCCTTCTCTGCACACCTTTACAGGCCAATAATTTCCACTAAATTAGCTATCCTATCAATTAATGTTCATTACCAGGATAATGGCTTTTTTTCTTCATAATAATTTGGCTGTGGAAGTCAGCTGCCAGATTTTTAATGGCTTGGTCTGACAGTAAGAGAGGAATACACTGAATATGTTTGACTCCCTCATGCTGTCTAATTTGCTTGCTCTACTGTTTTTGTTTTCTTCCATATTAATCTTATAAGTCTCTGTGGAAACAGCAATCTTGTCAAAAAAAAAAAATTAAAAAGGAAAAGGAAAGAGCAGTGTAGCAGCCCTAGCTGTCATACACTGAATATACAAGTGCCTGAATACTTAGTATACCATTCTCATGACAGGCAATAAGAAGTCTGGGAAATGGGTAATACCAGATCACTGCTGACATAGTGCATCAATTTGCTTTAAATTTCTTAAAGCTTGTTTGGCTGATTTATAGGTAATTCCTTATTATTACCTATAGCCTTGGAGAAAGAACTGACTTGCTCAGATGATGTCCAGTAAAGCCACACTGAGGAATATATGCACTGCTTGTAAAGCTGGATTAAAAAAATCTGGTGGTGGAAACTTGTCCTTCTATTGGATTTGAATCTGTGGCCTTCAGAATATGTAGTTTGTGCAATTTGTGATAAAACAGCATTTTTGAGAGACTGAGAGTTCAGAGCTCATAAAAGTTTTTGAGCCTGCATGTCCATTTATCTAACAAAAGCAGGCAGCTGGGGATAACTCCTTGCTTTCTGTTTGCATAAGCAAACATCTGGTATAAAGATCCACTGATTTTCATTTTGACAACGAAACTGTTTTCAGACTAGAAGTGCTGCAGAGGCTTTGATGATGGCCAGAACTTTCTTGCAAACCAGCTAAAAAGTAAATCTGTTTATACACTGATATCACAGATAAATCCTTTATATATGTGTGTGTTTATACATACCTTTGTATTGTATATATGTACTTTTGAATACGTTCGGTCAACATAATCTCTCTCCTCTTGCCCCAGCATCAAAATTTCAGTGATTGTTAAAATGCTTCCATGTTACTTTCTCATCCATGCCTTGTTGGATTTTGCCTTTTTCTTTTAAATTTTATTTTTAAAAATTTTCTTCTATTTTGAAGACTGCTAACAGGACTTGTAATGCATTGGATAAATGTTTTTGCTTTCTAAACAGGAGCTTGGATTCTGTGCACTCTAGTTTGAGGAAAAAGGAAAAAAGCTATGATAACCAAACGTACACATTTGTAGGAATTCTGCAGATCTGTGTTATGTACTGATGGCAATACACAGTTGTAGTTGCGATGAACAGGGATTTAGGGAAATGTGTCATTAGGCCTTAAATTCAAAGGTGCGGAGACTTTGAACTCCTACGGAATGTTGTGATGGTTTAGAAACTATGCCTTCTTGTGGGTGGGTTTGGGTATTTTTTGGGAGGGATGAGACACACAGATTCAGCTAACCTGTAGCAAGTAAATCTACTTGTGACACAGGCCAGGAGGTATTAAAATCAGACCAGAAGCTCAGAGAGCTGCAAGGTTCTTGCAGCTGTGTGTTGCTCATGCCAAGGTCTCAGAGACTCAGCCCCAGTTCCCTGTGCAGTTACACACTTGCAAAGAGCCAGATACAACTTGAGATTGTCCACCGGAAAACCCTCTCCAATTTGACTTTGTGAACTAGTTTCCTTCTATCCTTATTTATTTTTCTACATTGCAGAGCCCCATTTTGATGTACAGGCAGTGACTCTGTGTGTGCGCGTGTAGAACAAAGTATGATTTTTACTTATTACCCACATTAACCATTTAAGTTCCTAAGAAAGTGATATAGAATTGTTAGAAAAATATAAACAGGATAGGAAAGAGGGGGAGAGAGAGAAAAGGAAGGTCAGGCTAGAGGAGACAATTTGAAGTGGTCTGAGGCTGTCTCTTTCCTGCAGCTGGTGTATTCTGATAGAAAATGAAGCTGAATCTAGTTAATAATGCTCCTAAGACGAATCTAACCTATTTCTTAAGAGTGAAACATTAGACTACCTAATTAATGAATATCAATTAAGTACTATACAGCAATGTCATACATTTGAAATTTACTCTGCATGTCTGCATTATAGGGCAAAATTTTACCTAGACTATTCCTCATGGCTGCTGAGGAATTGAGCCAGGTCCTGTATGACATCTGAGGGGAGAGAACTGGAGAATCTGCAGCATGGCTGAGTCAGTATGGTATGTGATCTGCTGCACAGAGTCTGCTTGAGAAAAGACAGAAAAAGTAGAGAAGTTTATGTAGAGCACAGATGTCGTTTTACAGAGATGTAGTACAGAGATACAGGTCTTGAACAGCAGCCCTCTATTAGCCTTCATTGTTGTAGAGAAAGGTAAAAGTGTGCTGGCAGAAGTAGGCAAGGAACACGTCTCTCTATGATACCCCATGAAGCTGTCTGTTCTCTTTGGCTATTGTTTCAGGGAAGATTAAACTGGCATCTCTGATGATCAGAAAAAGAACATTTGCTGGGAAACCAGGACCTGGGGGAATCTGCTAAATGATAGAAGTCATATTTCTTATGTGATTCTAGTGTCTTCAAGGAGAACTGCAGTCAGTCATTTGACATGTCTGAAAATAGAACATCTTCCTCCAAATGCATATGACTTGTCTTTGTAATATGAAAGAGAATTAGTGCATATCAATCAGTGTTCCACTGCAATTTCCACACAACTTCCCTAGTTCTTCACTGGGAAAGGCAGGAGAAACACTTGTTAAATTCCAGTGGAAAGCCAAGGTATTTTGTTACCCTTTGACTAGGGCAATAAATTGTAGTGAAAAAGAACAAATAGAGGTAAGGCATTAAACTAGCAATGTGTGCTAAAATGAGCAAAGTGATGCCAGTGAAACTTTGGTTTAAGCGTTGTCTCTGAATGCAATTTCAGTGACTTTCAGTGTGTATTGTAACATTTCCTAGATTCCTTTTATCAATTGCATAGAAGTTCCTTTCACATGGTACCAGTCAGATACTATTTGACTTCATAATCAGGCTCCCAACTGTATTTCTAATGTTGTTTGGTTTTGCATTTTTTTATAGCTAATTTGTAAACATGGATGAAAGCAGTGTTTTGTGAACACTAGAGAGTTACTGATGGTACTGGGGCGTTATTTGGTGCAGATGTCAAAGTGAGAGGTCATTGACATAAAGGAAATTAATGTATGTAAATGAAAGCAATTAAGAAGTTTAATCATGGGAATAACATTTTCTTCCCTCACCGTAGTAATGAAAGACCTGTGCTTGTTTACAGCTCTTGTAGCTCTTAATATGTTTGTCCTTTAGTCTCAGCACTAAAAGCAATTGTAGTCCAAGTATAAAGTAAGTTGCTCTGACTTAACATTGTTTTTACTTTAGTCCTTTGTCTGCTTGTAACGAACTTGTACATCACTCGCACATTCCTTGACCTGGTCAGTTAAGGCATTTAAATCTATAGGTTTGCAATGGTGTAGTCTTGAATAAATACTCAACCAATAATGCTGAGGATAGGTAGTAAGAAGAATATACTGTCACTGTATATGACAATGGAACAAATAGTTTCAAAAAGCAAAGCTGAAATATTCAATAAAAGCCGCATGAAAAGCATAAATGAGTTGCTAGGAAACATCTTTTTCGTTTCTTTCCTCTCATTCACGGTGGTGGTGGGTTTTATCAAGGCTTCTACCAAGGATGAGAAGAGGAAGAAAATCTTTCTAAGTTGGCTCTTGTCTTCAGTTACAATGAGCTGACGCTGTTTCTTATCAGTATTCTGCTGAGGCACCCAAGCCTGTTCATTTCTTTCTTTAACAAATGATTGATCTGGACCTGAAAATTGAGGGAACCTTGTAAAGTGCTAAAGCAAACAAATGGAGTTAGAGGGATTGATTATGCTCTGCTGCAATGATTTTATGCAAGTGTTTTTTATCCTTAAGAGACTTCTAGCTTTTGAATTGAAAAAAAGGTTTATATAGACTTGTATCACTAAAACCTTTATTTACTTTCAATTAGTGATGTGCTGAACTGTTCAATGAAAAGTTCTGGAATGGAAAAACTTGGTGTATTTGCATATTGGGATGGTGGTAGCTGGCAGCTTGTTTTCCAAGTTTTCAGTGGATTTTTATGAGGACTGTAACTGTGACAGCTAAGATTTCTAAGTAGAGAGTTTTGGTAGCTGCACATCACATCCTGCAGTTCCTGGATGCTCTTGCTCTAGCTGTGTCCTGTAGTAGTAACCACTCATGCTTGGCTGCCAAGAGCAAAAGCTGTCATAGCTTTTAGACCTGTTAGTTTTCAGGACTTGCTTTAGGCATTATTAAAGTTGGAAGCTGCTGAGGACAAGAAGTGATAGCAACCTAGAGACTTCCTACTGACAGTTGGAAATCTGCATTGTCCTACAAAAGCTAGTTTGCCGTTGTGGCCAGAACAGGCCAGGGAAGGAGGGAGACTGAGCAGTCTTTTGAAAGATCTGACATGGCTTTTCTAAGACTTCCTAATTTATATTACGCAAAGCAAGATCCAAAACCAGAATTCTAGACTTCTGTGTAAAGTTTGAAGGAAAATTCTTGGGTTTTCTTCTTCTGTATTATAATGCTGTGTGGTAACTATGAGAGACTTCAAAACCACATAACATAGAAGTGGTGAACCTGTCCAAAGGTGAAATTAAGCAGTGGGTGGATAAGCTTATCTTTGCCTCATCAACTGAAATTAGTCTTTCATTGTAGCCTGTGAAAATGCCTGACATCTTATGAAAATTCATTTTCTTTCTTGGTAATTCCTTGAAGAGATTTGTTTGTGTTTGCTGACCTTGCATAGTAATTGTTGCTGAGTTCAGTTGTGGATTTAGGTTTTACAGAGGTAAAGAAATAGAGGAAAATGTGAGTTGGGGATGTCAAGGTACAGGTCAGGTTCAAACACAAATGACTGCTTTCTTTTTACTACAAGTTAATTATACAACTGGAACTTGAGAGAGGCAAGATATTTTCCGATCACTTTGAAGGAAAGGGAGGTGAGTCTTGTTCTGTGGGCATAGCAACTTCTTGAAACCGGAGCTGACTCATAGTTGTTGTTTGCACAGGAGTAATATGGTGTATAACTGGTGTAATGGTTTAACCCTGACTGGCAACTAAGAACCACACAGTTGCTCACTCGATCCCTGCTGGCAGGATGGGGAAGAGAACTGGAAAGGTAAAAGTGAGAAAACTTGTGGGTTGAGGCAAAGACAGTTTAATAAGTAATGAAAAGTTGTGCATTCAAGCAACGCAAAACAAGGAATTCATTCACCACTTCCCATCAGCAAGCAGGTGCTCAGCCATCTCCAAGAAGGCAGGGCTCCATCACACGTAATGGTGACTTCGGAACAAAAATACCGTAACTCTGAACATCTCCATTTCCTCCTCTTTCCCCCACCTTTTATTGCTGAGCATGATATGGTCTGGGATATCCCTGGGATCAGTTGGGGTCAGCTGTCCTGGCTGTGTCCCCTCCCAACTTCTTGTGCACCCCCAGCCTCCTTATGGGTGGAGTGGGAATCAGAAAAGGCCTTGGCTCTGTGTGAGCACTGCTCAGAATAGCTAAAACATCCCTGTATTATCAACACTGTTTCCAGCACAAATCCAAAACACAGCCTCATACCGGCTACTGTGAAGAAATTTAACTCTATCCCAGCCAAAACCAGTACAACTGAATAAAATGTGGCCAGTAGTTTCAGAGAGAGATGGGAAGACAGAGGGAAAGAGGAATTATATTTAGCATATGTAAGAAAGGATTGAATCACATTAATAGAATAACTATAGAGGAAAAAAAGGCAGACTACACATTAGCAAATGAAAGAATATTGTGAACTAAGATATGAAATGATCCTTGAGGCTCAAAGGTGCTTTTTTTCTTCTGTGTTCTTTTAGTGATTTCACTTGTGTATATAAAGTGCATCCTTTCAATATGCTTAATACAAATGCCAAAGCACTGAAATATGCGTTGACAACCACAGTAAAGCATCCAGTCTCATTTATGTGCAGCATAAGAGAAGTTCTTCCAGTGTACTTGAACTGCAGGTTAGGTAAACTGTGTGAAGTTGGGTACAAAAGCAAAAGCATTTTAGAATTTTCATTCTTAAAAAGGAACAAAAGGTCTGCAATACAGCAATCGACTGATTTGCTTGTGCAGTTCATGCGGCATCTTGATGTATTGTAAATAAACATTTAAATAATTAACACTCATGGATTTCATCATGAAATGTGAAGCTTCCAATTAAATCTTGGGTCTGATTCCTTCTGCTTCAACAAGGATTACGAGTAGGTATTTCTCATCTGATCTTATGATCTTTTCATTATTAATTATTAAAAATAAAGGGACTAAATCGGTGTTCTCATCAGGATTTTAATATCTGCATACTCTGTAACAATGTTACCTAGTGTCTTGCCTATCTGTGGTGAATTCCAAGACTTAAGAACTAGAAGGTAAAAATATTGTAACCTAAACCTTCTTTTCAGTGCTTAGCACATAAAAAATCATCATAACAAGTAATTGGTGCCAAAACTTACTCTTGAATTTAAAGATAATTTTTCTTCACTGCTAAATATCAGTCTTGTTAGACCTTTTGAATCAGAGAGGTATTTTAAGACAAAGTTTATTTAACTGCTGTTAACATAAAAATCAGCAGCCAGTCAAGTCAGTGAATTCAGGAGATTCTCTCAGTCTGAAGAGATCACTGCAGATGTTTTATGACAATTGCAGTCATGTTCTATAAAGCAGAGGATATTCTGGCAGAAAGAAACTGGAACTTAAAATATTGGCAGTGTTTTCCAGTGAGGACAAGCAGAATTTATCATGTGTCCACTAAACTAACTAGCCAAATAAACACACTTAATTTTGCTCTTCAGGGTGTCATTCATCATCTTAATGATGGGGGAGTTGAATTCTATACATATACATTTCTCTATAAAAATTTTAATTCAGGAAGCACATTAATTCAACTGATACTCTTTTGTTGAGAACCATACCTAGCAGTCATATCAACTGCAACAAGAATTTAAACTGACAGCAGTTATTTTTTCTGCCTCTTTTTAAAAATATTTTTTGAAATAGCATTAAAACTGGATGAAATTAAAGCTTTGCTTTATAAATTCAGTCACTGTTTTCCTGACTATTACAGTTAAAGCAGTAAATGCAAGCTCTCTAAATTTCTTTGCCAGAAAAAGCAGAGATAATCCTGAGACCTGTTTCCCAAAACAGTGTGCTATAAATCAATATCAGTATAAGTTGATGGCAACAAGTAACAATGAACGCTGGAAAGATATTTGAACTCATTTTTTTCAAAAAACCCTTTTGTTTTAGATTGGCTAGATCCTTCTCCTCCTATAGTCTCAAAACATTTGTGTTGCTCTTTTCCATTTAAGTTCTTTTATCCCCTCCTCCTGAGAAGCCTGAAGTCTTTCATGAGCATTAATGACACAAACCTCAGCACAGTTCTGCAACTGCAATACTGTTCACAGACAAAATTAAAATATAGGATAAGTTCATGTCAGAGCCATGATGAGAACCCAGATTATTTTACTCTTCCTGCAAAGATTTAGTCTCTTGATGTTCTTGAGTTTAGTTTTACTAATTACATCCTAAATATTAAAAAGGAAAAAAATGGTTAATACTTTATTTTCCTTTCTTGTTCTATTTCTTTCTCTTCTATTATGATCATGAATGTCCTTTTCATTTATCAAGCCTTGACATCTTGTTATTGTTATCCAATTTTCTTCTTTCAAAATCTATGCTAACAACCAGTCAGAGGAAAATTCTGCTGAATTTTTCTCCACGGCAGATTGAAACACCATTCCTTTCCAGTCTTACTCGTAACAAGTGTTGCTCTTTGCACTGTATTTTTCTGTCTGCTTTTGCAGCCTAAAAGGTAGGCCTCGCTCAGACTTCACTCACTCATCGCTTCCAAAGCCCTTCAAAATACCAGCTCAAACTGTCCATTTTATCTTACTCATCTGTCACTTTGAAATCGCTTCATTGGCTCTTCTGTTTGGATTCTGTTATGATTCTATGTAATTCTGTCTTGTCTGAATCTTTTTCTTAAATTTTTGGTCACTCCCTGTTCAATTGTCTTCCCCCATTGCTCTATTTGGCATCATGCCCCACTCTGGACACTTAGCTGTAATTCAAGTTGCATTTCTTTGGAAGACACTCCTTTACTGTTACTCTCCTCCTGCAAAATCACTCCTTTAGTGAAATTCGTTTAGCCTTCACTGGTAAAAACTTTTTCCCACCTGTCTCTTAAATTATTTAGCCAATTAAAGAAAAGACACAAATAAACTTCTAAACTGAAAGGGGAGCAATAAATGTAAGGAAAAGCTCTAATTTAACTGGAGATCACACCATAAAGGATGGTAAAACCAAGGGACGAGAAGCTTCAAGCAATCTTGCTAATGCAGGATGATATCTCTTACTGTTGCACAGCTAAAATTATACTTGCAAATTAGTAGGGGTTCTGCATGCTGTCACTAAGCAAGTGTTTAAATAAGCTTCCTGGGAATACCTACTACCCTATGTACTATTAGATAGTATATTTTGTGTAAAATTACATTTTATATTTTTTATATAACATACATTTATGTTTTATATAAATAACACATCGTAGTATAATTTTATGGTTTTGCATCAAGTTCAGCAATGCAAATGAATTGTGTTATTCATGATTTACCTAGTATGTATCAGAAATTATGGAGCAGCAGAATCTTTATCTGGCTGAAACTCAGTCTTAACAAAGTGGAGAGATACCAAGAAGCTACAGAGAGGATGAGAGTATTTTTATTTCCAAGTACTGTTTTTGTGATGAGCATCAGCCAGATGTTGTGTATCAGGCTCAGGATGGTGTATTATGTGCTGCTTCCTGTAAAGTAGGAAAGTATTTTTTAGCCAAGGTGGTTTGGTTTGTCCAGTACTTAATCGCCTGCTCTTTGGCTGTACACAGCATACTGCTTGTTTAGGCAGAGTTACCAAGCTTATCTCTGCACAGCATTGTGTTTTGTCACACAGGCACTTTCTTAACTACTGTAGAAATTTTCTTGCTCTGTAAATTGGTGCATGTTGCTACAGGAGTGGAGGTATGCTAAAGGTTATGAGCAGAGATTCATTCTGTAGTGCTTTTGTTTTCTAAGCAGCATCAAGTTATGTATTTATCAGGCAGAATTTAAATAAACAAACAAACAATACTGCCCCCCTAAACCCTCACTAAAAATAACACCTGTTTATCTCCTAAATTGGGACTAAAACCACAGAAATGTTAATCATATGCAATATTTGAATCATCTTCAGTATGACAATATGACAGAATTGTTTATGGATACATCAGTGTTGTTTCTGCTGGAGTCATCTTTCCTGTGCAGTTTTGAAACTACTCTTTACACATTATGGTGCAGCGTCTACTTTAAGTCTCTGTGAGATTAAAGTTGCATTTCGGTTAAGTTCTTACTGACAGTACAGAGCTGTTAAAGCAGCCAGAATGCCAAATTGCAGAACTACATTAATAGCTTTATATGTTACAGAGAGGTAGAAGTGGCCAGAAATTTAGTCTGATCACTTTTATCAAAAATCACGGCACTGCTGTTGTAAGTGGTTTCAGGTTGCTTTAAGAACTGATTTCAAAGAGAAACACTAAGGAAGTGAGGTTTTGCAAACAAATTACCAGGAATGTCCTTAAAATGCAGCTGCATTTCACACACTTTTATTAGACTAACTCAATAAAATTAGCAGAATAGTTTTCCAACTAGAAGACTCACTTCTTCAAGTCAACACTGTGGTAAATACAGGGATTCTCCTGATAAAAAGAGGCAGGTGCATTCCTAAAGTTGTCTCAGACAGATACTGTTCTTCAGGCATGCGCTTGTTATACTGTATGATTCTGTTTCAGTTTTTCATTATAGTTGTTCTTTGGGGTGAATGGGTCAGGAATTTCAATCCTTTTGTTTGGATCAGGTTCAGGTCAGTGAAAACTAAAAGTGACCCGACCCAGCCATGAACCAAAGATAATCCCAGAAGTTTCCCTTGAGATGGAAACTGGACTCCTGATGATGTTTATCTACTGGTGACACTGTATGGCTTTCTAGATAACATATGACACTGTGGGGTGCTCATGATCACAAACCCTCATTTGGACAAAAAAAGAAATGGACCTTTTGCTGAATTTGATAAAGTTGCTAGTCACATTGTCATTTGCTTTTAGTTCACTTTAATGGGTCTGGGAATCTGTAATTTTTACAATGTGTTCCAAGGCTTTTATCCCTGCTTGATCTATTTTTAAATGTTTTTTTATTTTCACAGCTAATTTGCAGATTCTCAGAGTATAAACTTACCATCCAGGACCACAATACCATATGGCTTTATGGTTTCATTGATTAGTTTCACCTTATTACCTTTAATTTATTAGGAAAAAAAGAGGAAAGTTCCTATATGCCATAGGTCATATAATTGAGATCAAAACAGCAGGATAAGAGCTGCTGCAGCCTTATGAGAAAAACTGAGCCAAGGATTATGTGTGCATATACTGTGTGCATTACCATGCGATCCAGTTTACCCTGGACAAAACGAGCTTCCTCTCTTCTTTTCTCTGTTATTTTTTTCTGCCTACCCTGATCCCACCTGGGCACTAAGATTATCTTCAAGAATCTCATGAAATATTCCACATGTACTATGACATAGAAGGATGAGTGAGGAGCTATTAAAGACACAGGTAACATTATTCAAGACTGTAGACATCAGAAGATTTGATACCTGTAAAGCTTCTCCTCGCCAAAGAGATCTTTGTACCTGAAAGGCTTAGTGAGCTCCACCCTCATATTAACTTTGAATATAGCTACCAAAATTATTTTGATAAAGTGAAAATGCACCAAAATGCTTAAACACTTTTTTTTTTTTCTTCCCCCCCCCCCCCCCTAGTTAATCCCCAATTCTTATTTCTTAATTGCCTATTAATAACAGCTAGAGTGTGTCTGGCAGCATCTGTTGGTGTGGGGTATTGTTTTTGTTGTGTAGTTGGTTGGTGTTTTTTTTTCTTTTAGGACAACTGTTTGTTTGCAGTTGTCTAGTGTAGTCATTAAATTGCTTTACTAATGGAGTTTGCCCTGTTGTCCACTAGTGCTGACCTGCAGATCCGTGCACTCTGTATAGAGTGCTGAGTGTCACTGGCAAACTTCACTGGAATTCTCCGTTTATCTGCCACTGGGAAGGATATTGTGTTTCATTCCCCAGCCTTGAGGATATTGCAGGAGATGAGCCTTCAAGCCCTATACACAACTTCTCTCAACTTTTTTCTCCCTATTCCTCTGCGTATGCTCCATTTTCAGTGGAAGGCTGGTGACGTAGACTCCCTTGATGTAGAAGATAAGTTGCCTCAATTTTTTAAATTCAAACCAATGAAGAAATAGAGGTTGTTATGTAATTCACACTTCATCTTCCTTTGTGGCTTTAGAGTGGTAAACACGGCCTTCCTCACCCCCACTTAAGCCCCCTACGGAGCCCATTGCAAAGAATCACCCCCCAGTGAGAGCAGTAACAGCCTCTGGGGGAGAAAAGTTGAGGTAAAACATGACACCAAGGCTACTCTGTGTTTAAAGAAATGAAGGAAAGCACAAGGGCATAAAGGGGTATGTTTTATTTCTTAATGAGATTATTTTCTGCAAAGCTTGCATTACCATGAGGTCCAAAGATTGATAGGCCTTATCATGGTTAACCTAGTTTGTAACCTCTTTCCCTTTAAATTCATCCAGAGCAGACATTAATAATAAGATCTCTAAGATAAATAGAGATTGATGTTTTATTAAGATAAATAAGATGGATGTTTCAAGGCATAGCACTGCTGAACAAGTTTCATTTTAGAATGCAGTATAGTTTGACTCTGTTCTTTCAAAGGATGCTCTCTTCCAGTTATTGTGAGAGTGGTTTAGTAAGCATTAAATTAAGGAATGAAGGCACTTTGGGTGATAAATAGGAAGAGCTGATAGCTCTCATGGGAGATACATGAAACTGTAGCTTCATATAATATATTTTATTTAATAGGGCAAAACCAACTTGCTAAAACTTGCATGCAGTGAAACAAGAGATGTTTTGAGAAATGCCCCTTCCTGCCCTGAGTGCCCTACTCCTGCTGGTAGGTTCTTCTGCTGGTGCATGTAACTAATAAACTACACTCAGAATTATTTGATTTCTAACCTGATTTCAGGTCATTCATTTTGTGAAAAACACCTCTGGGAAATGTGTAAATAAAGAACTAGCTATATAATTATTTGTTTAGTTTTTGTGAATTTCCTTATGATTCTTATTTCTGAGCAGCTACAAGTATGAAACATACCTCCATTCGGAGGCCAGTCTTTCCTGCTCTGGTACAAAGCCTGCTTCAACTCACTGTGCAAAGACTGTGTTTGTATGTACGCTGAGTCCTCTCTGTCTGCTTGGCCAGTACAGTTAATAGATTTTTATGCTTTTTTTTAAGGCCCTACAAGATCTTTGGTCATCAGTGTGCTCTCTTATGTGCTGCGTACTGGTTGATTTTATCCACTTAATACCTACAGTATAAATTTTTGTTGAAATACCCCTCTCAAACATACATCCAGTCATACCTGGAAGACATCTCTTGATAGTTTCTTCCACCAATTTCCCACTCAAACTGTTAACAATTTGTGCCTTTAATACTGAATTTGTCCAGCTTCTGCCTCCAGCCATTTGTTTCCCTGTTATGCCTATCTACTAGATTAAAGAACCCTTCAGGTCAAGATTTTCCCCACTATGATTGTCATCTTTCAATCTTTTAGAGAAACTAAATAAGTGGTGGAGCCCTTTCTGTCTTTTACTGTGAGGTGTTTTGGTTTTTCCAGCCTCTCCTCTGTGGCTTTTTTGACATTTCTTTCTTTGCAACACTCACTTATTTTATTATCACAGTTACTGCACAGGGTATCTTGATATATTTGTTACTTATTGAAAATACGCTGATCTGCCAAAATCACATAATTAAATGCATACATCATATACCCAAACCAGAGAAGTGACGATGTTCCAGATGTGTAGGGTTACCAGAATTGTGCAGCCAGGAATTTCCCAGTTAATGTGTTTGAAGCTAGAGGCTGGTGTTCTTGGAAATGATAAAGCCTTTCTATGTTCCAGAGCAAGAACAAATAATCTCATTCTCATATTAGTCTTCAGAACCCTTTTCAGATGTCACTTTGTGAGCCAGATTTTCTACTGGGATAAGTCAATACAGGTCTGTGATCAGTGACTCTGTCTTCAGCACTCAGCTGAAGACCTGAAGTAGGAGCTGAAGATCTAAGATATATAGGCATTTCTTTTTTTTTTTTTTTTTTTTTTTTTTTTGGATTGACTTTCTAAACATAATTATAATGATTTTTTTTTTTTTTTTTTAAATTCAGTAAAATTTAATACTGATTCTTGTTCCAGAAACAGACTGATATCAGTAAAATATCTGGTAGCCAGTCTTGAACAGATCTACCAAATAAATTTTTGCTCAGTGTAACTCTAAACCACTGTGACGTGATTCTGCAGAAGAGTGATGTTCTGGTAACAGGCTTGGTGCTTGTCTGATGGGGCCACCCAGCCAGTTAGAGCAAACTGATGGTTGCTTGAATTGTGAAGTTGTTCAAAGTTGAAAAAGCTGGACCATATATATCTGTCAACTTAAACTGTATAGATTCTAGTCTTCCACTAAAAGAAAAAAATTTGTGATCTTCCAGACATTGTCCTTCATTATAATTTCACATACTATTTGCTGCAAAGCAACACTATCTAAAGGGAAATACTCTATATGTCCCTACTGTATCTGTCTCTCACTATTATTTCCATGTGTGCTGAATTCATTGTATGACATAATTTCTGGGGCACTTTCCTTACATATGCTTGTTTAGAAAATTTATTGTAATAGGAAATTACAAAAGGAGGTTTTGGTGCTTGTTTTCTTTTGTTAAAGTCTGACTGAAGGGATTTCTCTGTGGGTTCTATATGTGGGTTTTAGCATTGTTGGAAGCCCAGAGTGCTTTTAGACTTAAGCCATTAAAAGTGTATTTTCTTCAGCTAATTGCACTGACCTGAAACCTCTGTGTATAGAGTGATTGAACTTGTCAGATGTTTTTTCCCCTGAAATGTGCTTAGATTGACTTGAACCCACACAGTTTAGAGCCTCATGTTTAAGTTTCATAAGAGTAAGATTGAAAGTTACTGTCTTTTTGGTTATTCTCCGTGATCAATAAATAACAGACTTCATGAACCACTAGGGTATGCTCTGGGCTGGGTGAGAGTTAAATAAAATTACTCTGTGTTTGTGTAGCTTGTTTGACTTAGCTTCATCAGCATCCTGAATGTTCAAATTGAATCTTTCTACACTAAATTCATTATCATTAGGCAATCCAACAAAACAGAAAAAGTCAGTCAAGTTTGATAGTTGTTCCCAGGGGACCTACAACAAAACTCTCAGGGCAATAGACTATATTACATCATAGCTAGCTGTGCTGAAAGTGAACTCCTCTCAGGAGTTGCAATCCTAATTCCAAATTTAAGACAGGAACTGATATTTCAGGGTTCGGTGTTTTTTTGACATTATTTCCTGATCAATTCTTATTAGGAGGGCAGGGGTCAAGGTATGTGGTATGTATTAATAGATTAGGGTTTGTGTTAAAGGCCTCTGGAGTCAGTGAAAAAAATCACCTCAGTTTGGATACATTTTGGATGAGGCCTTGAAGTCCACAGAACTGGAGCAGAAGAAAGTTAAGAATATTATATTCTAATGTTAGTATGAAGAATATTGTTCCCTGGATGGCATAGTAGTGATTCATGTAGCATAACTCTCTCCAGGTATGTGGCCAGTCAGTTGTAGGATCAATTAAACTGAGCATAATTTGAAATATAAAACTTTCACAGTTCGGAAGAAGATCTCGATGTTCTTGTCGAAATATTTTGTGGGACAGACAAGCTGCAGACAGCTATGTCAGTCTGTATTACCTATTGATGATACTTGTCTTCTTAAATCCAATGGGGATTACATCGATGATTTCTGGTATTAAAAAACATAAATTTAAAGTTCATACCTGAGGAGGTAGGGTTTAATTCTCTGAAAACTGGGCACAGTAAGGGCACATGTGATAATACATATCCTAAAAGAATGTATACATTTGTTGTTTTGAATATCACATTACATGTATGTAAAGAACTTTCAAAGCTTCTGCTTTATCTTCTGCATAAGAAAATGGAAAGAAAAATCTCCTCTTTAAAAGGTCTGATCTTGGTGATACACAGGTGCTGGGAAAAATTAGTCCAAATTTCAGCTGGATAGCATTTTCACCAATAAAACTCAATTTTGTAGTTCTGTATTATAAATTGGGCAACTCTAACTGCTTGTAAAAAATTACATTATTTATCCACTTTAATGTGGGTCAGGTGGCTCATTTTCTACTCCTTGAATAAAAGTTTTTAAAATTTTAGTAGTATAATTTGGGATGAGCTATGAAATTTCTCAAAAGAGGAAAATATTATTTAAAAAAAAAAACCAACAACAAAACACGTGTGGTATATATAAAGATGTTAAAATATGTGGAGCCTGTTTGTTCTATTATTTATAATTTGGTCAGCCAGCTGACTTATGCTTCTGCTCCCCTGTTGAACCATTTAAAACAGGAGTAAAAAGGGGTAAATGATAAATGCTATAAAGTAATATAAGAAAACAATAGTTTCAAAAACATTCCCTCCTGTTGGCATGCAAATTGTTGTATTTTTAAGCAATGCATTCATTTGAGTATTTGTGAAGAGAGAATTCATAAGAGAATTCTTGGATTTGGGAAAAAAAAATGGACAGGAGGGAAGGCAGGAAAGGATCCTTGAACCTGGTCAAAATGAATATTTGTTTGAATGCAAAACAACAGTTTTGTACTGTAGTAGAATATTTTTGACCATCTGCCTACTCATTCAGAGTTGGAAGAAGTTATGTTGCAACTCAGCAGACTTAGTCCTCATCATGATGCTGCTGTTCTCTCTTTTATTTGATGTATCTCTCTTTCTCTCCTACACATCTTAAGACAGCTCTACTATGTATTAATCACCATAACATGCTGGTTGCTCTCAAACGAAAGAAAGTGACCTCTGACCTTATGGATAACAAAGGTAATGCATAAGTCCATGCCTTGAACATCCAGTTTCTGGATGTGCTTTTTAACCACTGGCTGCAGGTCAAGGTCAGCATGAGGGGGGCTTGGAAGAAAACTACTGGGTATAGTTATTTAAACAATGCAATCTCTGTCCATAGGGCTGCAAACCCAACCCCACAGAGTGACGTATATCAGTGAAACTCTCCCTTTGTCATGCAATTCTTTTAAATTCTCTGTATTATTTTCCTGGACGACTGACGTCCCTCTCCATTTTACTGTAGAATCCTGTCCTCCATAGTCTTCATCAAAGGCAGAATCTCCATGAAGTGATGATGAGTATCAAATGTCATATTTTTGATTAACTTTTTATAACTTTTTCACTGCTGAATATGAAAGCATAATAAAATACATACATGTTTCCAGAATCTGGAATGCCATATATCTAAACTGTGTGAAAAATATTATTCATTTGAGAGTTTCAGAAATATTGTTTAATTTGCAATACTTGTTTTGATATTTATAGAGAACATGGATATATAGAAACATTATTGGAACTCCTGAAATTCAGCGAGAACCCACTTGTTCTTATCTCTACTAAAGCATTTCAGCAAGACCAAGACAAGTGCCAGTCTGTCAGTCAGTTCAGCAACACATTGTGATAGACAATACCACCAATAGAGACCAGTTTTATGTTACATTATTGAGCCTGAAGTCAATAGAGCAGTACTAGAACGAGTCAACAGTTTCATTCTGTTACTCTGCCAGAATTGTTATAGTGACAACTATAGTTCAAGGACAGAAGATTTCATGTACACGTAGCTATTTCCACAGCTATGCATAACTGATGCCAGCATAAAATGCTGTAGGCTAAAGACTGGTCTTCCCTTCTTAGCCACATTCATGCCTTCTTTGCTAAATTAGGAAGAGTTGGTCAGTGATAATCTGGAGCTGTTGCTTTTATAAAAAGAGCAATAATTGTACAGAGTGTAAGATAGTGCTATACACATATTGTTTAGCTATATGTCCAATGTACTTAAGCATAGATTATGATTTTTCTAGAAAAATATTTGTCTCTATATACTAGCAGAAAAATTGCTGAAACTCATTTCCCCACTTGAATTATGTATAAAATCGATTTTTTTGCAAATCAGTTACTACAGCATACTATAAGTATTGGTAATAATTAATTTATCACTGCATTTAAGGCATAAGTGCCAATAAGTCTTCTGGTTTTCTAAATGGAGAAAAGTAGGATAGTCTCGTGAGTAAGGCTAGAACTCAGACCTTTTGCATTCAAAGCCCTGAGTGTGTCATATAACCATGTTTAATTTCAGTCCTTTTGGCTTTTAAGTTCCTAAGCTTTCTGGAGAAAAGACTGTTTCTACTCTGCTAGGTACAGTGAGCTGCATTGCAGTTTCCAGATGCTAGTGCAATATTACTGAGCCGGAATTGTCTAGAGTTCAAAAGTCATGGAAAAATATTAAAATTGACCCAAAGCAGTGATTGGTACAAAGACAGTTGATGTCAAGTGAATGCCAGGACTTTCATCTTTTTCTTTTTCTCAAGGCTTCCTGTTCACAGTCTGAACTGAGGGGCTTCAGAAAGCACACCAATGGAAACCTCAGTGACTTTTGAACATGAAGGATATACACGGCTGGAATATTTGTGAAAACATCTCTGGTTATTATAAAAGTAGGTTGACCATTTCACAACTAGGTAAGTGAATTTTAGCATGTATCTGTGTGTTCTATGTCGTGTATTTTATTTTTTTTTATTAGAAAGGTTTTACAGTTTTTTCCACCCTCTACCACAGATGTAAATTTGCCTTTCTGACACACAGAAATATTGAAATGGCTGACAGCAGTGCAAGAAAGCCATAGAGAGATCATGTGGTACAGGAAGTGGCTTTCATCTCTGAGGCAAGGGGATACATTTAGTTAACTAAATTCCTCTAGGTCCAACTCAAAGTCTAAGCTTCCTGTCCATCAACATGAACTAGTGGTGTGAAGGTTGTAAAGTACTTTCATTACATGCAGATCAAACATACCCTTGTTCAGAGCAATCTAGACTTTTCTGCCTCTTTTCATTTCCCTCTAGATGTAGATTAAACGTATTTGGTAAACTTTTTTTTTTTTTTTTCCTAAGGATATTACTAGATCAGCATATGTATTTTTGCTTACTACAAAGAAAATGCATTTTTCCTTCAAAGAAAAATGCTTTTTGTTTTATAATTTTGCAAGCTCACCAAGAAATATATGTGCTTGTGGATATATAGTGTAAATGTTATCTAGAAAATGTGTGGAAAGTATTTACTGCTCATGTAGAAATGCTTCACATACTTCCTAGTAAAACAAAGGCATTTTTCAATTTGATGTGCTGCATGATGTAAAAGCACGAGTTCATAATAATGCAGAATAAAAAAAAAAAATTAGCTGATGTAGTGGAGAACACGTTAGGCTATATATATTTTGGTAGAAACAATTTGGAGGAAGTAAAGGATATGAAGTTTGATCATAAATATTGCACTCATGTAGTGCATTGCAGTCTTTTTTCAGTGCAACATGCACCTATTAATAATGTATGAATTATGCACAATTTACATTCTGGGGCTTCCTCCTGGAATAGCTGGAGGTACTAACTTCTACTTACAGTCATGGGAGTTTGCAGTGGTCGCATAAAGCAGGTGTGAGGCTCCACTGGCTACAGGATTTGCTGTGTGTTACTGTTCACTCCCACTTAGGACTCCCAAGGTCTTTTCCCTGGGTCTTGCAATGGCACTATTATCAACATGCAATACAAAGTCTCTCCAGGATTAACAGAAAATTAATCTATATTCAGTAAGTTAAAAAAGTATTAATTTTTAAAATTATTCACTATAAATAGTGTTAATTGAATTTTTCGTTGGTTATATTTGTGTTTTTTTGATTTTCGGGGATTGAAGGTCTGACATTAAGTATTTGAGAGATTTCTTCACAAAATAATTGCTTTCCTTTTAATGGACATTTGCAACACTGGAGGCTGAGCAACTGCTCCCTTTAAAATGATAATGTTTTCCATCTACTGAGAATACTTTTTCCCAAATTTATTTTAAGAAAGGAGTTTTGTGCTATTGGTAAGGTTTATATATAACCTGTGCACAGACCCACTTGTCTCTACAAAAAATTCTAAATGAGGCCAGAATCTATGGTGCAATAATATTCTGAAATTGTAAACGCTAGCTTCTGTAACAAACGTGAGGTTACTACTAGGTCATGAAAGCTCTCAGAAGCCTCATAGCTGAGTCATGTAAGCTAATGGAATAAAGCCTTTAACCTACTGAACAGCATTAGGCAGGTACCATATTAAGTAACCTTGTCTAAACAGTAGTGAAGTACACTTAGGAGAAACGCTGTCAGAAATACACAAGCCAGAAGTGGTTACATGGTCTCATAAATGCTCAGAAAACCCTGAAGTGCTACATTTCATTCAGAATTTCTTTCATTGTCCTGTAATAAAAACTCTTTTGTTAAGGCTTCTTTAAAAGGGAGGAGGGGAAAGACTCTTTTATTACGAAGGAGAAGAGTTAATTCACTTTGGTTTTTACATATTGTCCTATGAAATGTTAATTCTAGTGTTGAAGTCCTTTAACTCCTTTAAGAACCCTGCACTGTAACAAAAAATTACTGTAAATGTAAAAAAAAGAAGGTTAAATTAACTGGAAGAGACCAAAATTCAATCCGTTAAAGTCAGTCATTTCAGTTAAATTTGATATCTACAAGGATTGTGGGGTAGACTGATTTAGATCTAGCAATAATTCATACATGATAGCTAATAAAATGAATATTACAGAAGCTTTAGAAAAACAAATGTAACCATTTTTAACTGAAAGATAAGAAAAATGACTGACTTTAGGTTGACATCATCAGGCTACATATTGAACAAAGAAATAGAACAACTTTTTCAGAAGAAAAGTTTAAAGTCACTCATTTGGAATTATCCAAGGGAAGCTGCACAGAGATGTGTGCATTCTGTGATACAAAACTCCTTATTTCATCTTTTCTGGTACCATTGCATGCCTACTGTTGGTAGAGGCCCTCCGGCAGTCAGGCGTGAGCTGTTTGTGCATATGTTGCCACATAATCATTGTAAGTTCTTGTGTTGAAAAGAGTAATTATGAAAATAATCTGTCATTTATTTTACATTATTTGGACAACGGAAATCAAAGAGTTGAAGTCAGCTACGTGGTAGAAAACACTTCTCGCTGGTGTCCAGTGATAGGACACATGAGAATGGTTCAAAGCTGTGTGAGAAGAGGTTTAGTCTGAATATTAGGAAACATTTCTTTACCAAGAGTGTGGTGAAACACTGAAACAGGTTTCCTAGAGATGTGGTCGATGCTCCAAAACTGTCAGTGTTTAAGAGGCATTTGGACAATGACCTTAATAACATGCTTTGACTTGATCAGCCCTGAATTGGCCAGGCAGTTGGACTACACCATTCTAGGTCCATTCCAAGTAGTCTAGTCTGCTCTGTTCTGTTCAAAGCAGTGAATGCTGCTAAAACAGAAAGATGTAGCCTTCTCTGTGTGTAACTTCTTCACTCATTGAAAAGCTTATTCCTATAGCTGGGCCTGAAGCTGTACAGGCTTCATACAGCAGCCTGTCAATATTATGAGTATCTTAAATATATTAAGGAGGAGTTTCCTAGCATTAATGCTACCTGTGAATGTACTTTGGTGAAATATTACCCCATCACCCCTACAATAATCTTCTACTCCATGAAGAGTTTTCTGAATTGCAACAGTGCAATGCAGAAATAAACACAGTGTTTATTTCCTGCCATTTTGTCGGAACGTCTCAGTGTAGTGCTGTTGCACTATGAACCATTATTCCTGCTGTCCCTGAAGAGCTCCTTAGAGGTGATTCTCTCATTTCTGTCCTTTGTTAGGAAGGGTTTTCTCTGTCCAAGCAGAACAGCCAGACTGTATTCTGAAATCCAGAAGAATGGAGGGTGCAAAACAGTTGAGAATTCTTACTAAATCTTTTTGATCAGTATTACTGCTTTTATCGGAAGATGTACCTATGCTTTTGTTATTTGCTTGTCTGTATACCAGTGTTGCTAGTGGCCAGGCTGCTGGTCCTTATTAGGAAGCTCCTCTTTGTGCTGAATTTGTTAATTTTACAAATGGTTAGAGGGAATGTCTTTGGGAAATATAGTCCTGTGTTTCACAAATTATAGACTACATATGGCAGTAACTGGCAATAAATTCAGAACTTTAATAAATCCAAGCCATACAAACTTGCAATTAATAAGAACAGCTCTCATGAGATACTATTACACTGCTTCCTTCAAAATACAGCACTTCCTTCAAAACATAATGCTTCTTCCAAAATGATAAGTCATGCATTTACTGTATTTTCATTGAAACATTTCCCAAGGGTTTTAACACAGCCTTTCAGCTAATTATAAAGGTGGTAAGTCTGATTCTCCTCTGACGATGTCAGAATAAAACCCAGTAGTAACTCCACCTAAAGTCAAGGGATTGCACAGGTAAAAATCGTTGTGAAGGAAGAAGAAATTTAAGTAAAATATAGACATAAATATACATTATTTGGGATAGCACTCGGAGTGTAACTAAACAAGAAACCACTGCCTTGGGATATATGACCACATCAGGAGCTGTGATTGACTAGCTTTGGCTGGATCATATGCAGCTGAGAAGAGAGAAATGCTAAAAACTCTTACACTGAAAAATTAAAAGCAAACAACAATGGTTAGGCATGTGTGTCATATCAAAATGTAGTAAAAATAATTTTTCAATTAAGTTTGCAACAAGTTTTTTCAATTAAGACAAAACTAAACAGTTTGTGTGACACTACTTTTAGATAGGAAAAATACCATTTCTATTGGGCACAATAAAGTCTAGATGAATGAAAGAGTTGATTTAAGTAATCCTTTGTCTTACATGTGTGCATAAATTAAGGCATGATGAAATCTTTTGGTAATTCATTCTAGCCATGAAAGTGTTTCTCTGGGTTTCTTTCTGGAGAGAGATCAGAAAACAGTTATTTCACAGGAATAAGGATTTCATATTGGACCACACAGTAAACCGAGAGTTATAGGAAAACAAATCCAACACACAGACCATTTTGTATTGCTAAATAAAGGCATCAGACTTTTGTTTGTCTTGCATGTGTGGAAGGTGTCCACTGGACATTTTGCTGCTGTTGAAATGGATACAGCCTTGTCTGCTGGACACTGACTATAGTTCTGGTGCTGGGAATTCAGCACATAGCTTTGTAGTGTTTTGGTCATGTTTTTGAAGTATAAAGAATGATGAGCAGGGCCATTTTTGCCCCACATTTTTGTGGTTTTGTGTAGATCCTCTTGCTATGGATACTATGTTCTAGATTCCTGGGTGCTCTGAAAAAGCTCTTATTAGAACCAAAGAGGACTAGATAAAGCTACCATTCAAGTTTGTTTGCTGCTAGAGGGGGAGGTGAGGAGTAGTATCTGTGCAGTTGCTAAAATGATGGTTACTGTTGATTTGGAGATATGGGCCAAACTAAAAAAGAGATGACTGATTTTGAACCCAAGACTGGAGAGGGAGAACAAAGAACATGTTGTTATTGAGCACAAATAAATAGTGTTGGGAAATACAATTTCATACCTGGTTTTTCATGTCCCTAAATATATTTTTGTACAATATGTTAAAATGTGGGAATGGACATTGTTGTTTTCCAGGGTCAGTGGTGTTACATTGCCATTAAAAGCTCCAAAACAAACCAAACAAAAAATCTGGTAGTTTTAATATTTGACATGTCTGTAAATACCATTTGTGGTGTGAAAATCCAGGCTAGTTCCATTCTTTTCTTCATTCTAGAAGGGTGAATTAAAGCTCAGGTATTCTGCAGCCTTCATGGTTTGCAAAGATTATGGAAATGAAAATGATACTTTTAGTTGTGGGTGAGAGACACTCAGGAAGAACAGGGTTGGAAGTATAGATACATAACGTCATGGGAGATGGAAACGTTACCTGCACTAAACCCAGTTTCTCTACCAAGTCTGTAATTTTTAATATCAGGTGCTGATGGCTGTTTGTGATGTTTTGTCAGTCCCCTCCTGCGTCAGATAGTCACATTCACTGTTATGGTGCCTTTTGACAATGTTTTCAGTCAGACCAAGGAATGATTTTGTAATCCTTGCTTCCTCTGTTGGAAATCAGAAAAGAATCCACTGCAAAGAACAATTCTTTAAGTGAAGAAGGTGCCATTTTTACTAATTTTTCAAGGAAGAGCTATGAATTTAAGTGCAAAGTAAACCATATAATGACAAGTGTTTGACGTAGAAAGCTTGAAAAGGTGAAACCGGTGCAAATGCTAGGGGCATTGTAGAAGTGTTGCAGAGGTAGTGTACTACAGCAGTCCTCATACTGCACACAGAATTCACCAGTGTCTTTCGCATAACTTCCTTTTCTATGAATCACTTAAGAGACTTGCAGTTTTGTCTGGTTTAGTCATTATTCGCCAAACAGTTATTGCTAAATAGTTCTGTTCACGGAATCAGTTAGCTCAGCTGTGAACAGTATGTGTTTGCCATTTCTGAGGTTTAAGCTCCTTTGATTGCACACCTCCCACAGAAAGTACAAATCTCCTGGACAGCAGCAAGGTAATGTTTCAAGAGCCAAGTCAGGCAGAATTCTTCTTTTTACAAATAAGAAGTTAAGATATTTGCAGGTATTGACCACTAATGATTAATCATTATAATTCCGTTGCTGCTGGGCAACTTTCTTGCTGCAACGGCCATGTAAAGTGAACAAACATGTATGTTCAGAGTAGGAATAAATAAATTGGAAGACACGTTTCAGCACTTGACCAGAGTTCATTCGTTGCAAGTCTTGTAAAAAAAGGTGACATGTTTTCCATGACTTTGTTTGGTTACTCAAAAAACCCCCTAAGGTTTAAAACAGCTGCAGCTCTTTATCAGATTCTTAAATGTTTTATCTAGAAAAACAAACAGAAAAACAGCACTGTAGCTTCTGTTTTTAAGGCTGTGTTTCACAGGGGCTTATAGATACCCAAATCAAGGAGTTCCAGATGATATTCCACTAGTTCCTTACCTGAGTCTTTGGAGAATTTATCTATATCTGGTAAATTTATGGAGAAAAGATAAGAACTCTTCTATCTCTATCTTGTTTGGTGAGGTCAGAGTCATGTTATTGTTTTAATCCCACATTTCCAAAGTTTCTTTCCTTAAAAATTCCTCAGAAGCAGTATTTTTTTGACCCTGAATGATTTTTGCTTTTATTTCTTGATTTTTTCCAAGTTAGTTGAAAACATTTAAAATTATTTTTATTTTTAACAAGCACAAAATCAGATTAAATATATCTCTTCATCTGGTTCTGATGCTGCACTTATTCCATATTCTACTCTCTCTGATTTGAGCTGACCAACCCGTTCTTTGCTTTTAGCAGTACTTTTTCCAATAGATCACCAACATCCACTCTTCCTGCCCCTGTCTCTTGCTAGTCTGCAGTATGAGTGTGTGTCTGAATTGCCAAACACACATAAATCATGTCTTAAGATCATCTTTATTACTTGCTTCTGCTTTCTTAGGAAGCGCATCATCAATCAGTGTTTGTGAGCCTGCATCCCTGTCATCCCTGTGGCGGGCTCGGGTGAGTAGTGTTAATGCTATAGGCAGAGAACAAGGGAGCCTGGATTTAGAAAGGCAAAGGGTAAAGCCATGAAGGAGAGCTGGTACCGATTCTGCTGACAGACTGGAAAGAAACTTAAGCAAGTAGCAGGAGTGTTGTCAGATCAATGATGTCCTTGCAGTTTTTCCACTCTCTCTTGCTAAAGATATTGTACTTGAAATAAGCCCGAGGCAAAGCGATAGTGGTGCTGAGGAAGCATGCTGTGCTAATGGGCATTTTACATTGCTTTTCTTTGTCCCCTTTTTTTGGATGTTATGAGCTTACTCTGTATGTAAGTATGTGTTAAATTCTGTACGGTTCCTGATACAGTATTGGTTTATTCCTGGGTAGACTCTTTTAACATGGATAGGTGATAACCAGCATGTGAACATTAGGTACACAGTTAGTTGTTAAATTGCCCAAAAGTCAATGAGAAATTTTATTCCTTTTTACTTTTGGATCTAAACAATTTGGGGTAGCATCCTTATTGTGGAGATGCCTAACAGCACAAGTCTTGCTCCTAGAGTGCAGAACTGTTATATGTAGAAGAAATAACTGGCTGTATTTAATTCTCTCAGTGATCACTCTCCATCTCACCAAAATGAATAGGTTCATTGAGTCATGGAAAATATTATTTGCCTTTTAAAAATGTGTTTGTGTGGATAAAGTTGCAGTACTTGCCTTCCTCTAAGTCTGCTCTCCTATCACCTCAGGCTATGTTCTGTCAGATATTATTAAATCTACAGAAATTCAGGCTCAGTCAGTGTTATGATGAGAGATTGTAAAAGAAAACACATATGGGAAGAAGTATAGGTGATTTTAAGGCTTTTTTTCTGAATCAGTTCACATTCACTCCTCCTCACACTGATGCTAACTAGCACTTTGCTGTTATTTTTTTTAGTAAGACAGAACACCCATCATGAATATTGCAACAGTTTTCAACGGTTATTTTTTTTTTCCAATTATTTTGTTTTATTTGTTCTCATCCTTGTTTTTTTCTTCATTTACTGTGGATTGTATGTTGAACCCCAGTCAGTTTTGTTTTTGCGAAGCATGAAATATTACTATTACTTTTCTATTGCATGAATACCTGAGAAAACTCAGAACAATTAACTTTGGTTAGAAGCAGCACCAAAAGACCTGGAAAATCTTCTAAATCTTATCTAACTTGGTTACAATTCTTGCACCCAGTTGAACTGTTCCACTGTGGAAAAATCTTGCTATGAAAATATAGAGCTAGGTAGAAAAGTCTCAGGAGAGGAAGCTTGTCTGAGATCTTTCTTTTAGGTCTTGTTCCCAATCAAGAATTATATACAATCTTTCAAGGTATTTTGGCACTTCATCTGATGATCCTTGGCAGAGCCCAGAAGTGCATGAAAAGAAATAACAAAAAAACCCTGTTAATTGGACAAATCACAGTTTCCAAATCTCTCTGATTTAAGGCTTGGGAAATAGTTCATTTTTGTTTCCAGTATTTGCCTTCTTTGTTTTATGGCCTCTTCGACTCCTCTAAGATTTATTCACAGAGATGATTTTAACTTTTTCTGTCATAGATAACAGTGTTGTTGATTCAGTTACCATGTATTTTGATAAATGAATTCCATAATGTTCATCAAAATGATTTGAACCATCTTTGTCAAAAGGAGTACTTGTGGAGGTAGCACTTATGAATGTATTGAGAGTGACAGACTAATAGTCATAGTATTGTCTGAATAATGACTTCTTGCTTTCTGACCCACCAGCATCCACATTTCAGGCATGAAGAGAGGTGTCTGAAGTCTCAATAAAGAGGGACTTTTGGCTGACATTTCCCTCAAAGCTTATTCTACTTCGTGTTTTTGTGTCTGTATTCAACATGAAAAGAGAAACTGTGTATGGCTTGATGTCACATCTTATTTAGGAACACTGAGAAGGAATTCTGTACATGCAGAAGTTTTGGTGTGTAGTTCCTACCAATAAAACAATTAAGGTAAAAGAAAACATACTGAGCAAGAATGTCAAACTGAAACAGAAAAGTTAAAAATCCACATTTCTGTGTAAACTATTCTGGGAAGTTAGTAGCATGTTATTTGTTTTTGAAATTGCTATGAAGTATTTGTTACTAATAGATGGGTTCATTCTGGGGTCCATTAATTTCACCCAGTAAAAATTTGGCTGGGGAAAAAATGAAGAAAATAGCTTGGAAAAACTATGAACCACATGCAAGCTATCTCATATTCTGACATATTAATTGTACATATTCTGATCCTGCACAGGAAAGTTGAAACTAAGGAACATTTTGCTTTAATAGGGTATAAATCTTACCTTAGAATTTAGATTAATTATTCTTTGTAAAACAATACAATAGGTGTTTTTACATGTCTAAATGAAATAGTTTAGAGTTATTAATGTAACCCAGAATTAAATTTTACAAAACTATGTCAAGGATTCTGAATTTTTTGTTTTTCGTTATATGGAGAAAGGCTTTTGCCAGCACAAAATTAGTTTCTTACCAAACTCTTTCACACTGATGTAATTTGAACTCAGAGACAGCAGTAGAAAACACTACTAAAGGCTGAATTTTAACATCAGCATTAAAGAATGCTTAGGTGGACAGATATTCTGCAAGAACCCACTCCATGCTGGCTGTGCTATGTAAAATGGAGAGTACAGTTTATCCTAAAATGGTTTCAAAATTTTCTGATCTGTTCCAACCTTACAATATAATTCTTCAAAGAATTTTAATTCAAACACAAGGACAATCTTAGTGAAGCAAATTTCAAATATGGTTTGAAAGACTCTATTTCTTAACAAAATTCTGTAAAAAAGTATCAGTTCTTATTAGAAATCAAAATTTATCCTTGAAATAGTCTTAATCTTGGTTATTTTTTTATAAATGATCTTTTGGTTATATTTAATTACTTTAAGAGGCATAAAGGCAAGGTACCAATCTGCTGTATGTCATGGAACTGTCACTGAAGTCATATTCTTATTTTCAGCAGCTGAGCATCTTGATCTGTGTCCTCACTTTAAGATTTAACTTTAGATATGATATATATTATGTTTGTTTCAATGAGGTAGACATAAATATAGCCTTCAGCGACCTTTGGAAATTCTGTCTTTTATTGCTCTTTCTGGTTTTGAGCATGCTGTAATTTTCATCCCTTTTTCAGTCACTTTGCCTTTCAGCAATATGACCTTCCACAATCAAAGTTGTACACCAGGTTGCTAGCATGTATGTTGTTAACATACCTGTTGTCCAAGTAATCAGCATGCCTTGCCTCCAACACCCAGCAAGGCAGTGTTTGAAGAAGGAGAGTATTCAGCTCACAACTGTGTCCTGATTGCAATATCTGTTTTAAACTTCCCCTTTTTAAAAATCCTTTATCAAAGTTGTTTAGTCTGTTTCCAAATTTGTTCCTGAGCCTGTAAGCACTTACACCCGAGTATCATTATCATACAACTAGCACTGCTGACCCAGATCAACATGACTGCAATGGGAGTGCTCGGAGAGGAAGAACATGTGTTCAGCTCCTGGCAGACTCGTAATTTATGAGTCAGTGTTTATACTCCCTTTTGTAGAAGGCACAGACAATAAGAATGTGAAGTCTTTTAGGTACCTACAGGTAGTACTGGACGTGCAGTCAGGGCTGACTCCCATATAGGTCTCACAAAAGCATTGCTCCCATCTTCAGGGACTTTTTAAAATCTGACATAGTCTCCTTTCTTTAAAGAGCTCAAAATGACAAAAAGAGCAGGAAAGTGTCAGGCTGAGTAAAGTGATGGGACAGTGCATGTGTGCAACTTTGTATACAAAGGTAATGAACTGCAGATGTTTAGACCTGACATCAGGGCGGTATTACAGCCACCTTCATTCCTCTGAACCAACCAGATGTTATGTCCTTCTCCCTCTTTTTCTCTCATCCCGTAACTTAGTTATTCCCCACTGTCTAGTTCTATGCTTGGATTGGAGGACTATATTTTTTTGTCCCGTGTAAAAGTGATACTATTTTCTGATAATTGGGAATATTGTGATAGAGGATGGGGTTTTTTTTGGACCTTGATTGCTACACCTTGTGAAAAGGAAATCTTACCTTTCCTCCTCCTTAAGCCAGCAGAAAGTGAGAGAATCCATTACACAGAGGTAGGAAAGCTTACATGTACTAATACAGGAGAAAGTACTCTGAATGAGAGATTTGCATATGTGAAATGGATGAAAAAATCAATAACCTTAACCCATCCAATTACAAATGAGATCAGCTGATTTGGAAGAAAACTATATTCACATTGACTCAATTTTTGGTCAGAAGTTGGAAAGTGATTAAGTTACTCTGTTTTAACAAGGTACTACCAACAGGTCAGTCCAAATCCTCTGCACATGTGCTCTTAGTCAGCTCTCAGTTGTGAAACAAACCATGTTAGATTAAATGATCATAAAATGTATGCTTAAAAGTTGTTTTTCTTTGCAAAGGCTGTGGATTAAGAACACAATTGACTCACTCCTATGACTCAGCTACAGATGGTAACTTGTTAAACTAGTGTAACGACCAATTTCAGTTGTGTCTGTATGCCCAAGTCTTCTGTGATAATGTGGAAAGAACACATGAAAATACAGGAAGGTCAGAATGAAATGTCTAGGTTTACTTTGAAACTTTGATACACTTTTCAAGAAACTTAGATGAAAGTCATAATTGGCACCAGCCATTTAGTCATATTGATTATATGGATTATGATCACACAGTTACCACCTTCACCTTCTTTCCATCAGCACACTCCTAAGCTGTCTTCTGTCTTTAATATTTTTTAGGAATATATTTTATTGATTACACTGTAGAAGTACTTACATTCTATGTATGCCCCAAATTGTCCTGGACCTGTTCTGCTCATGTTACCATATTTACTGTTGGTGCTTTTCTCACAATCTATCAAGAAGGCATCTATTCAGGATGCTCTATACTTCACCTGTGTATATTAATGACATCTATAATTAACATTCTCTAATGTTGTTGGGAAGGCTTCACTTGGTGTTTGACTTGCCTCACAAGGCCTGATAGAGAGCTCCTTGTTACTTTTGCAGAGGACGTTTTCCCACTGACTACTGCTGCTCTCAGTGGGCTCATAATCAGATATAGCAAAATGAGTAAAACTCATGAACAGGAAAACACTTCTGCATGTCTATGAGGGTAACAGAAACCAGCCCCAACAGACAATAAGAATGTTAATTTCCAGTTGTTTGTAAAATTATGTTTGTTGGGGTCTTTTTTGATACAAAATTTCCAAATTTTTAGGCCAGTCACATCAATGGGCAGAGGGATGTCAGCAGTTCTACTGCACCAGTAGTAAAGAGTTCTCAGTCACTCACATTTTTAGTTGACACATCTCCATCCTCAAACCAGGAGACCACTTTTTCTAGGGCTGTACAAATTCCTCACCATACTGGACAGTGCTAGTCCAGTGGAAACATTTTTTGGATTGAATTTTTAATTTTTTAAAAAATTGCTTCAGATACCACTGGGATGCAATCAACTAACAGTTTTCCTGTACGACAGTAGCAGTTCTGCAGATGTAGAGCTGCTTTTGCCCAGAATATTTTTCAGACTTAAAGCATATGTTTGCTGTTCCTTTTTAGATGTGTATGTGATTTTTGTAAAAGTCAATTTATTGTCTGCATTGCACCTTCTTTCCTGAAATCCATTTAAAAGCATACAATGATACAAAAGCATATTTTAAATCAGTGATTGAATTCTAAAATATATTTCTCTTTAGATTTTGAAATGTAACTGATTACTTAAAAAGATTCAAATCGTACATAAAATATGTTCTAGACCTGTGAGTAAAGGCATTTGGATTTGTAAAGCCTTCCACTTACAACAATACATAACTCTCACTAAATTGCAATTGATGCTTTTTTGTCTTTTGTTTTCTTCTGGAAGGAAAAATTAAGATTTGTGATAAGAAAACATAGAGATATTTTTTTCTGTCACAAGGAAGACTTCCTACTGTGCACAACAGTGGTATTACTGTCTTACTGATTTCTAAAGTTCATTGAAGTATAGCAGGCTATGAGAAGCTGAGAAATTAAATTAGGAGTGCGAGATACAGTGCTTAGAGTGCTGACAGTTTAGTTTAAGGATATGCTTGCATCATCAGCCAAAGACACTTGTACACTTCTTCCACCCATGTTTAAAGACCTCTAGTTTAAGCTAGCTGGTGTGGAAGCTGGGTAGCTACGTTAGCACAGAACTGTTAGCTTAGTGCTGAGCCTGAACTAGTAAAACTCACAAAAAGTCCAGATAACCATAGTTCAGGCCTAGTGACATTCCAGTGTTGTTTCAATCCTCTGGAGTAGACATGGCTTATGCCGGTTGTGTCAGAGCTGGCACATGTTACCTGTGACTGTGTACAGCTGACCGCACATGCATGCCCTACAGTGTTAAAGTTGGAGGGAAAAAAAAGTCAGTTTCTGTATGTAACTGCCCTGGCAAAACAGTCCACCTTGCATCTATGTGAGAACCCAGCACAAGTTAGCTTAAAAATTCAATTTAGTTTCCCATTTCAGTTGTCCTGATAGGTGATGGGAAATGCATATATTTGTGGATGAATGGGAAATGTAAGGAAGTACAAAATAATATTTTAAAGCTCCGGTTTTGGTAATAAATATGCGACTTTGAAGAAAACAGCATCAGTTAAGAACCACTGCTGCCACTCTGAAGCTGCATTGAAGACAGGCCCAGATGAACACTCAGATTGACTTAAACTTTGTGGCTAAGGTTTACAATTTCTTTTAAGTGATATTCTCATTCCCCATGTCAAGGTTATCTTAGTGATAGCCTTTAAAACAATCAGACCACTTACCAGTGGAAGTTTGACAGTCTCTGCACTGATCCTACTCTTGCATGAAAATGGCTTTATCAAGCCTATAATTAGAAATGAAATAGTCTTAAATGGTTTCCACACAGCTTGACTTTCAAAGAGGTTCCAGTTTCACATAACTTCATATAAACAGAGAATCAGAAGATATAACCAGATACTACAGTTCCTGCTTACTAATTGCCATAAAGCAGAGCCATCTGCTTTATACAAAGTCTAGGTCAGGTAATCCTTCTAAACTGTGACCTTTGGGGCTCCATGGAACTTGTTCTTGATTAAATAAAACCTTCTTAGGAAGTTATTGGGAAACTTGGTACAGGTTCAGCCTGAGCAGAGAATGTAACTGATTGGATTTCTGTATAATCTTAAGCAGACAGTTCTAAACTAGTCTATCTTTTAATATTTTTTTTTTTTCTCAACAGTGTTAATCTTTCATAGCAATTCAAGGTACAAATGAATTATTTCAGTTTTTAAAGTAATTCCTCATAAAAGAGAAATTAGATGACAAATGAATGATTTAAACATAAATCCGTGGCAGTAAGATGAAATTAAGTGGCTGAATGTTTCATCAGCCTAAACTAAGCTCAGAATCTGGGCTGGAGAAACTAGCGTGCATCCTTCATTTTGTGCAGTTGCTTGAACTTTTTTAGAGATCATGCACTACAGTGCAGTGGGGCTGGTAAGCATGAATAGAGCAAAATAAATATAATTGAAGCTCAGCAAATACAGTAGAATAATTCCTCACAACTGTTTTATTGCTAGCAAAGCTGATATTGTGGCTGTTTTCAAGTTTGTCTCTTTTCCATCATATACTTTATTTAAATATTTGATCCATTATATGAAAATAGTTACTATGATTAAATATCAGTTCTTCTGCTCTAGTTTTCTTTTGGCAATGGTGACTATTATTTTTGGCTGTCTATCTTTGGCAAGCAATTGCCAATTATTCACTGCCTGATTAAAAATAGAAGTATTATTGCCAAAGCAAATAATACATTATTTCACAGTTACACAGAGCTTTCCAGTTGAGGATCACAACATATTTTGTAACTACTAATGAATTTAGCCACTTACCACTCACTGAGCATTTGTGTTCTTGCCTTAGGAATGAAAAAGATAAGGTATATACTGCAGCAGGACATGATCCACCTTTTCCAGGGGCTGGTGTAATTTAACATTGATGGAAGACACCAAAATGCACCACTCATTAGAAGTGGGTCTTCCCATATTAATTGAGGGAGCCTGGTCTACCAATCCAGACAACTGTGCAAAGGCTGGAGTTGCTCTGCCAGGTTCATGATAACTTGCTCTTACAGGAAACAAAGAAAAACTGAATTATAACTGTCTTCTCAAAGAAAATGTATCCATTTGCAGGGTGTTGCATTAATTAAATAGATTAATATTTTGAGATTAGGTGTATTTTGAACTCCTAATATCTCTCTTCTGATTTTGTGGAAGACAAAGAGAGGAAGTCAATCATGGCAGATGACCCAATTATCTTGATTGTTTAAACTTCATTATGGTATTACTGTTCCTCTCAACAATTAATGCAGTCAGATGTCCTCATATCGACTGGTCTGCATAACTTAACAAAATCTTGTGAAGAAGTACTGCAGTGGGGAAGGTGATCCCCTCATGTCTGAGAAATACTGTCTTATAGTTTTAACACATCTTTCTGAAAATGTCCCTCTAGCATCAGGATCATAAGTCTGAACATTACCCCCAAGTCTATGGAATTTTCACTCCTTAGAATTGTGTTGGCACAAAAGTCTAGCTCTGCACTCCACAACACTCCACATTTCTGTCAGGTGATCGTTTTTCCTTTCCCAGCTGCAGTGTATGATAGGGTCCCTCCAAATCCTAAAGGGATATTGGTATTTGGGAAATGTGACTCTGGTTCTAGGTTTTGCTCCTCATTTGTAGTCCAATATAAAGACATGACTAGAGTCTACCTTGCTTTGTTCTCAGCTGCTGCAGGGACTGATATGACTGGTGATATAATGGTCTTCTCTTGGCTGTGAAGTGAAAAGTTCTTAATCTCTGTACATTTTTCAAATTGTAAAGACTATTTTTACTGTGGGAGTCACCTTACATACACCTGATCACTTTGTGTAAAGCAGTGAACACCTTAAGTGGCCATTTAAGTGCAGAACTTTGCAGGATTGGACTGTTGGTGTAATGTTATTAAATAGTCATCTGAACTCTGATCTCTAATATATTCTGTGAGAAAAGCAGCATTTGGGGGCAAACAGAGGCAGTTTCCCTTGAAATGCAAAGTGTAGTATCTCAGAGATAACCATCTGCATCTATTTAGGGAATTTGAAATTACCTGAATGCCTGGCAATTCTTTTGTAATTATCTCAGAAATGAATTATAATATTTCACAGATAATTCTCTAGTCCTTTCCTTTCTACTTTGATAAAACCTACTAAAAATCTGTTGCCTATTTTATTCCTTGGTATGATTAAAAAAATCCCATAAATAAACAAAAAAGCTTGCTTTGAAAGATCCTATTGGAAAGTGTGGGTGTGTTTTAAAGATTCCAAATTTTAAAGACAAAGGGAGTGCTGATATTTACTACAACAGCTTCACTGAAAAATATTCCATCACTCAGATCAAACATCAAAAGTAGGCAAATATCAAATAAGCATTTGGAGGAAACAGCAGTGTCAGAGCGAGATTTTTGGCTATTTTTGGAAAGGAGTTGCTTCTCTCTGTCATGGGCTCAAAATGTAGGATATTATGTAAGGTGGATCCACTCGTTTAGGTCATTCCCTTCAGTGGCTTTTTCATGGGAACAATGACTAGCATAGTTATTTGTGAGAAGTATTTATTTTGAGCTAACAAAATATCTTTCTTCTAGGTAGTCACCCAATTGTTAAGTAACAGTTGAACAACTCCTAAATGCTTATTTCCAAATATTCAGTATAGAATGGCAACATGAACTTAATTTTATAGATATGTTGATTTTGTGTAACTAAAGAGGTGTAGAACACTAAATTTCCAGTGAAAACCAATGCTGAACAGTCACTTCTACTTTGAAAATCTCCCTTTAGTTACAGAGAAGAGACAAAGCTGAATAGCATGTGCCCGGAACACTATCTTCAAATTTCAGAAATGGGAAAACTGGCTAAGCCCCAGTATTTAGATATCCCTGATGACTCCTGGCTTAACTTTTGTTCTGGCAACTGCAAATGACAGGGATGATCTACCCCCATCCCTTCTGTATCTGTAGGAATCACAGCTGGTTTCAGCTTGGACCCCTGCATTAGAACTTTCTGCGCTTGACAGGGTGTATTTGGCAGCATGAGAGTAATATGGTTTCTTTATTTGATTTTGCATTTGATTGATTGCTTTTAATGCAATTTATTTTCTTTCTTGTGGTTTAACTATAGTTCTTGCTGATGGCAGCACTATCAATCTGTACCTCTTGTCAGCTATGACTGGTTTATATATTTTTTTTTATAATTTTTGAATGAATGCTGATTGCTGTGTCTGTATTCTTTAGGTTGGATGGTATATTCATTTTTAATTTCTAGCAGCTCTGAAGAATATGGTAAAATACTGGAGCTGGCTCAGATTACAGATGCAGACAGAAGACTTCACAGTCTCGGAGCTGTACCATGTGGTTACGTGTCTTTTGCACTTGCAGTTATGTGACTTTTGAAACACATGCCGATACCTCTGCACTGCACTTCATAATGGCATATAGTGCAACAGCTGCCTCGTTCAGAGCTTCCCCCCATGTTTGCTTGCTTGCTGTAAACCCTGCCTGAGTTTCCATGACCCACAAGGTAGGGTGGGGTTTGCTGTGCACCGAGACTGATTACTTCTTAGTGAATCCCCATACCTCAACCAGCTAGGATCTGCAGGTGTTTGCTACTTGAACATGTTGTGTTGTTTTGAATGCTGGCTTTCTTAGGTCCAGGCAGAGAAACACCTAAAAAATTTATGTTATGGGAGTTTGTCCAATTGGAACTTTGAAGCTCCGTGAAGCCAGTCTGTGATCTAAACAGAAAGTTTTATGATGTGACAGGACAACACTGGAAAGATTTCTGGCAACATTACACATTTTTGCTTCACATTTTTTTTTTTTTCCAGTAGGAATTGTTTAATATTTTTTCTCTAATGGAAAATTTGTATTTTCATACACCCTTTTCTTGTTCCCCTTTAGACCCCTTCCCCATTTCTGTTAAGAATCAGGGTCACTGGCCCCAGAGCTAATTTTGATGGCAGGATTTATCTGAGAAAATGTAATGTGCATCCATTTGTTTTAAACAGTCTGATTTTCTTTCTTTGTTCTTTCAGCAAAATTCTACAACTTCCTGTCTACTCAGAATAGTAATATTTTTTCTGGTGGTGTTCCTGAAGAGTCTAAAGGCATTGTGCTGAATAGCTTTTTGATCGTATTAGTAGTTCTAGCACAGGATCCCAAGCATTAGTTGAATTTCTGAACTGCAGAAATTTTGCAGATCAGTGCAATGTCAGTGCTGCAGTGTAGTTGTCAACAGTCCAATTAGAGTACCAGAAAACAGATTTCTGAAACTGTGGACCAAGCTCAAGATGGTAAGAGATTTTTTCCCTGAACAGTGAAGGATCATTGTAGAAATATCCCAGACTCAGTTAAATAAGTGTGAAAGGCACTTGCTGTAGTGAACAAGATTTCTAGGAGGTTGATTGGAATTGTGGAGGTTGAAATGTAATCATGGCTTCTTCAAAAGTTACGTTACCACTTCTTTGTAATAATATGTGTGCATATATGTTTACCTGGCCTTAGAAGAAGAAAGTAAAAGAAGTTTCTTGAACAGAATCAGATAGCTTCTTCTGTCTGTATCACTGTGATTTGCGACGGAAAGGCTTCAAACCTAAGCTCCACAGATTCTTCCATTGTTAAATTCTCATTGCTACCCTCTTATCTACATGTCAGAGCCTGGTTTTAAATGAAAACTTCTATCTTATTTTCTCATGTAGATCCAGAATTTTTTGTCCTCATAGGAGCTAGGTAAAAAACCCTTTCTTGAGTTTGGCTAGATTGAAAATGGATATTTCATTTGATCTGAATTCCCAGAAGTTCCCACTGCATGTTAAAAACAAAGTTACACGAAAGCAATGCTTATTTCTTTAACCTTGTCTTTCTGTGCACTCCCAAACAAATACTGGGTACATGCTAGGTATACATGCTAGGAATACAAGCTTAGTTGTACGTCAGTCAAAAGTAATACCAGTTTGGTGGCAATGCAAATGAATAAATAATTTCTACTTAAATGAAAAGGGATGTTGCCTTGAACATTACTGAAGACAGTAATAAGGTGGAGTAAACTGAGTCCACTAGGCAGGCTGTGAATCTTGGAGTAGTGACAGCTACTGTATGAACGACTGTAACAGTGAGTTCATTATGCTATTTATGTTACATATATCAATATGCTATATATATTGCAAATATATATTCTATACATTTAATTGACTCCAATACTGATTCATTATTGAACTTAGCAGAGATGCCACTTGTGTTGCTCTATGGAAGCTGATTAGAGAAATACGAAAATCTTATTGTATATGACCCTGTTTTATAACTGAATCCCAGTGAAATTAAGTCACTTTGGTAAGATTCCAAAATGGGTAAACTTAAAGCACAGAGCATTATTACCTGTCTAATCTCTCCAGCACTTTTGTTTGACTTCAAATTCTTTGTCTATTACCTGTGTGCCAACTTTCCTACCTGTAAAATGTCTGCCCCTGCTGCTTTGTAAATGGCTCTTAGGAAGATAATTCTTTCTAATGGGTATGGGAGGATTTTTGGACATTCATGCTACAGCTTTATTTGTTCTAATCCTATCTGACATTTCACAAGCTGCACGTTCATTATCTGATGGGCAAAACATCAAAAATAATTAGGCCAAATGATGACACAAACCCCAACAGAAAGCTTTTTCAGGGCATGTTAGCTCCTTTTTATTAATAATTATCCTCATTAAACTTTACCAAACGGTATTATAATCTCATTGCCTGCTCATCGTTATTGATCTCCTAAAATCAGATGAGGATTCAAATTTTCTCATGAGATGAACAATGTTTACTTTTGAAAAACTTTAACCTGTTCAAATACAACTCATTCCTTCCTTACAAACCCTTTTGTTTCTGAGAAAAGATCTACAGATTTTCCGTTTTGCCAGGAGAGGTCACTCTTTCTCCTTTGTCTTGCCTGGTTCAGACTATACTACCATGAGAAATCTTTTTTCTGTACTACAGTACATTGGCATATTCCTTGAAGTACTGTTTGGATGCTGTCTGATATACGTGAAGAGCCCTGTACTGGAGGGACTAGTAACATTTGCTTGATACCAATATGGAAAAGTCTTAAAGAGTTTTGTGGAAAATGATAGCATGTCTCCAGGTTTCCATCAACCATCTGGTAGGATTCCAAGAAAACCCCATAATTCTCTCAAGTTCTGTTATAGAATTATAAATTGAGGTTTTAAAAAGCAGGAACCAGAGAAGATATCACTTAATTAACTTTTAAAGGAATTTTGAAAAAAACACTATGTTTTAAATTCATGTATTAGTGACACAGTCTTCTGTGGTGTACAACATCATCATAATAATACATCTCAGTAGAAACTGGTAAGAACGTTTTGATCAACTGCAATTTGAGCAAACCCAAGCCAAAACTGAGTCCTCTAGAAATTTTATCATTAAATGTATGAGGAAAAAGTCCTTATGACTAGAGCAATAGCTAGAAAATTCTCAGGATATGGTTTCTGATTAACAATCTGAGCATGTATGAAAAAGAAAACACATTTATAATTTCTGTTTCAAACATTTCTTTCATTCTTATGTAAAATAAAATTCAATGGCTTGACTAAAATCAGATCGCATGCAGGTCCTCACGTCTTAGTTCAAATCTAGTGTGAAGCAAAGACTGACATCCCAAAAAAGTGATTGACTTCCATGCCTTTTAAATTTTTTTCCCCATTTTTGCACTCCTACATCCCTAGTGATGTAGAAACAGGGGAAAAAACCCATCAACCCCAAACTAGAACACTAAAACTGCCTAGTCACACAGCATTGCATGATTTCTGCTGGACTGGCAATCTCCCCAAACCAGCCTGTCTCATGAGGTTACTGGTTCAGTTTTGCAGAATTAGGAAATTTAGAACTGCATCCAAAGGGTAGAGTTCTTACGTACACTCAGCTGCATGTATGAGATGGATGTGACTCCTATTCCTGTTTGTGTATTTTTCATATGGTAAGAGATGGGAAAGAGCAACAGAAGAAGAGGGCAAGCATCTCTGTATTAATGTTCAAATGCTTCTTTGGCTTCTTCTCACCTAAAAATTTAGGATTCTAAAGTAAATGGAAAAAATTATTAATTTTTTTTAAAAGAACTTACTATTATTTTTTTAGTTGTTGTTCCTCAACATTGCCAGTTTTCATACTGTGATGTGTTCTAGGACCAACTGAATCTGATGGTTGTGATGCTAATTACTGTTTTGCCAATCATCAGGCCTAGCATAAAGATGAACCAATAACCAAATTATATTTGATACAAAAGGGTCAGTACATGGGTGAGCGCTGGGGGTACAAACAAGTCAGGCAGATTATACATAATCCACATCAATCCCACTGACCCCAACAACAGGTGGAATAAATGGTGAAATGCAGTCTCCCATAGAAGGGACAGGAGACAACCGAGTCAACAAGCCAAATGCGTAAAACCAAGGAAGCACATAATGAATCCCTACAGAGCCCACACTTACAAGAGCCAGACCTGACTGGAGCCCAGTCCCAGGGAGGCGGGAGGTCCTTCCCCAACAGGGAACTCTGCACAGGGCATCCCCCTCACAGACAGACACTGCCCCTGCCTGCAAGTGGTCCCAGCTTTTATCCCTCAGTGGACACCTGACCTTGGGTTACTGAATGCAGACACCTGGGCTCATTTACCCAATGGCTCTCCCTGCCAGGCCGGCCCCACCCTGGAGGGAAGCCTAAAGGCAAACTCACCCCCCCCCTTTGGGAAGGGCTGTGGGAATCACCCGTATGTCAACCTTAATTTGGGGCTTGGGGTTGAAGCCCCAGCATTTCAGTAACACATGTTATGTTAACCACAGAATGTCACTGTGGCATGCATTTCTATGGATCTGCCTCAAAGGTTCCTTCTCAATGGAAGAAAAGGAAATGTGCATTAAAATACTGGAAAAATAAAAGAGATTTTAAGACATACAGGGAATGTGCATGAACTGTACTTGAATTTGGATCCTTTGGGGAAAAGTTCCTTTTTGTTTTTTACCTCTGAATGAGGTAGGACCTATGTTCTTAGGTGCTTCCAAAAATGATGACAATAGAAACAATAAATAACATTAAGGGCACTCTCCTCTCTCCATGCCACCATTTTGTTGTTGATGGAGCAGATTAAGATTACCAAAGGAAAACTGAAAGTACTCCATCAAAAGTTCCTAGCAAACTAGAGCCTGTAGCAAGCTGTCTCTCTGCCAGAGGTGTGAACAACGGGAACATGTCCCTTTGAACACATAAACCATCTGCTCTGTACTCAACAGGCAGGCTCCTCATCATAAAAGTCAAAGTGGTTATATTGTTATATCCCTAGCTCTCTAAGGGATATATAAATATTCAGCTTGAGAGGCAGAATAATTCTGCAAAAAGAACGTATGTTTGAACAGTGAACTGGCTTCTCTACTACCCCTTTGCTGACCTTTCACTTTTGCTTTCCTGCTACCTATCTATGGGAAATGGAGAACTACTTCGTGGCCATATCTATATACTATCATCCATATCTGTTTCATGAGACACAGAAGAACATATTCAGGTTTAAGTTAGAGTGGAAAGCTGTGCAATTTTTTGTCTATTTTTCAATACATTTCACTGTATTATTAAAAAAACCCACGCCGTAACTACTAGATAGAATTTATGAGAATATTCTACCTTTTCTAATGTAGGAACTGTTAGAATCGTGGCCTGTCTTTACTAAATTTATTGCTAAAACCTAACAAGCTTCCTCTTTCTACATTACTTCAGGAAATCTTGTAAAACGTCCTTCCAGTATTGGCTAAACTGATAATCTTTTTCCTGCGGTACTGAGGACAGGTTTTGGGGATTGGGGTAATTAGAAGAGCCGGAGGTTGAGGTGTTAACTGAGCCCCTTTGTCACTGCTCACTGGAGGCTGACTTCTTTGTTCACATACTTTGCAATATTAGAACATGTTTCTAATCCTTATGCACATGTGGCTTCTTCTAATTAAAAAGAATGTATATTAACTTCATTTTTGTAATGTTCAGTGTATCTGTATTGATGTAGGTCCTCCAGGCAGTCAATTCTCTTAAAGGAGAAATCTTATAGTTTTATATGTGCTGAAGACTTTCTTTGCTTTTCTTTTAAGGAACATCTTAATCTTCCATGGTTGCAATTCAGGAAATTGCTCTCTGCTGCAAGGCCTGGAGTCAGAAGTGTTGCTTCCCATCATCTCCTCTTTTTGTTGACACTACTAAATGCCTTGGCCTTCTACCAAACAGCTCCTACCTATGTACAAATGCTCTGAGCTGTTTTGCAAAGTCCTTACCTTGTGCATATGCAAGTTTTTGTTTAAAGAAAACATTTGTACTGCATTGCTGCTGCACCGAAAACCGACGTATACAGCATACCAAATATTACTTCAGTCCATGTCCATCTGATTGCCTCTGGCTACTTTCTTCCTCTAGCAGTCTGGAATATTTGGAAAATATTTAAATAAGCTAGAAAGCAGGTTGTAATTTTATCGTTTATCTGAACTAACAGTGACTCCAACCTTGCAAAGATATTAACATGAACACTTTCTTTAGATGCATGAGTCATATTTAAACCAGAATTAAAGTGAAGAATTAACTTCTTCATTTGATAATAGATCAAATGTATATAGTCTTACAATGTGTATAGGAATTTAACTGGAGTAGGGTCTCACAGGCTAGGAGCTTGTGCTAGCTATTGGGATGTCCACAAGTGCAAACTATTTGGTCTGGATTCTCAGATGACAGTAAGACTAATAGACAAGGCTTGGGCTCATTTACAGCTTGAAGAAACCTGATGTAAAACTGTTCAAAATCAAGATTTTCTAGGCAAATGTGTTCATCTGGGTTTTTTTCCTGGTAATTTTCTTGTTGTCCACACCCTACCCCTCATCCCCCAAACAAAACAAAACAACCCAAACTCCACTGGGTTTATTACTAATGAGAATAAAACCTGAACATTTTTGAAAAGGAAAATCTTGAGGAAAAAAATCCTCAAAGCACGTTTATAAGCTGACTGAACTCCGCTTCCAAATCTGTTTCATTTTTTGTTCTATATCTGGTTTTACTTTATATTATAATACAATACAAAATTTTGCAAATATTGGATAATTTGATAATAAAATAAGAAATTATGGCCTAGCTAGATACCATTCTTAAAGCCATACAATCTTTGTCAACTACAAGAAAACACTAGCTTTCATTTATGCTTTGCATTAATATAAGGCTCTAATATGTTTATAAAGACAGCCTATATATAAGATGCCATATTTTCAAAATCAATTCTTCACACTATTTTTCTCTGCTAACTTTTGAGTTACAAATCAACAAAGAAATTATGTCTACCTTGTGATACAGATTTTACCCTAACTCATAAAAATGTATTTAAATGTCAGCATCTTTACTGACAGAATTAATAATGTACTGGTTTAAAGTAATCTGAAGGAACTATTTACATGGCAATAGAACAAATATTGTATATCTTTAAAAGCTTGAAGTACTTTTGTGACTATAGCCCAGAACACACAGCTTCTTAAATAAAACCTCAGGGGATTTAAATAATACTAGAACAGGGTGGTCTTTCACAATTTGATTTCCCTCTTCTTTTGCTTCCCAGAGAATTCCATTTAAAGAGTATTTAATTGAGGACATTTTCTTTACTGCGTTTTTTCCTTTTCCTTTTTAAAGGTTTAGAGCTTTGTTCTAAGTGTTTTAACTTATAATCAAGAAATGTGTCAAGTCTGTTGCCAATTAGTGTAGCTGGTGTGAAAATTGATTGGGTCTTGGGAAAGATGGCTAAGTCTTATAAAACAAGGAAACAGTCTGTAAAAGAGGGCTTGGGAACAGAGGCGAGAAGAAGGAACAACATGAACAATTATCGAGAGAAAACAGTAGAGGAGCAGGAATTTGTACAGAGATCAGAAGTGTGTTTAATATTTACTAAAGTTTTAATCAACTATATCAGTTTATTATAAGGAGTTAACAGTAAATATTCAGAGCTAGATTGAGAAAATTTTCTTCACTACAAAATAGATCCTGACTTTGAAGCCTGGTTTATGCTGTAGAATACCTCTCTGTGTTAGCTGAGAAGAGGAAGTGTTTGGACCCCTCAGAAAGCTGTTGCAGACTCCCTCATGGGGGTACAGCTATGCCAGACGAAGAAAACTATTCTTTTGTTTATATTGTCTTGTTAGACCATTTTTTTGGTCAGGAGAGCAACTATGCTGGCATACAGTACCTTCATATGAGTGTGCTCTTCTGAAGGAGTAACAGAGGCAGTTTTTCTGAGGTAGTGACTTTAAAGTAGGAAAAAGGTTCCCTGGTCTAAGATAATAATAATAGCAACAACAACAACAATAATAATATAATCTAGGGAAAATTCAAACAGGAAATAAAATCACTTTTGAGACTCTCCTATGAATCACAGAATCATCTAGGTTGGAAAAGACCTTGGAGATCATCCAGTCCAACTGTTAACCTAGCACTGACAGTTCCCAACTGCAGCATATCCTTAAGCTCTAAATCGACCCAACTCTTAAACATCTCTAGGGATGGGGACTCCACCACCTCCCTGGGCAGCCCATTCCAATGCCCAACAACCCCTTCTGTAAAGAAATGCTTCCTAATATCTAGTCTAAACCTTCTCTGGTGCAACTTGAGGCCATTCCCTCTTGTCCTATCACTTACTACTAGGCTAAAGAGGCTCATCCCCAGCTCTCTGCACCCTCCTTTCAGGTAGCTGTAGAGGGCGATGAGGTCTCCCCTCAGCCTCCTCTTCTCCATACTAAAAAACCCCAGTTCCCTCAGCCGGCCCCCGTACGACCTGTGCTCCAGACCCTGCACCAGCTCCGTTGCCCTTCTCTGGACACGCTCGAGTCATTCAATGTCCTTTTTGTAGTGAGGGGCCCAAAACTGAACACAGGAATCGAGGGGCGGCCTCATCAGTGCCGAGTACAGGGGTAAGATCCCTTCCCTGTCCCTGCTGGCCACGCTATTGCTGACACAAGCCAGGATGCCATTGGCCTTCTTGGCCCCCTGGGCACACTGCTGGCTCCTGTTCATCTGGCTGTCAATCAACCCCCCCAGGTCCCTCTCTGACTGGCAGCTCTCCAGCCACTCCTCCCCAAGCCTGTAGCGCTGCTGGGGGTTGTTGTTGCCCAAGGGCAGCCCCCGGCATTTGGACTTATTGAAACTCCTCCAGTTGGCCTCAGCCCATGGCTCCAGCCTGTCCAGGTCTCTCTGCAGAGCCTCCCCACCCTCGAGCAGATTATGCTGTAGATATACATTATGTGGAGAATTATTCCTTCACATAGAATCAAACATTGTGTTTGTAGTAAACTGGGACTGAAGTTCGATTTGATTGTGGTGCAGAACATCAATACTAGACTTTGAGCTGTCAGATTTATCATCAGTTAGGTAAATGCATGAGAAATTTTGACCATGGGTGATGCAGAAATCCATACAAAAACCTATGAATGAACAGAATGTGGATAACTAACGTGTTCTGGATTATGTTCCTATCCAGGTGTTACTGTGTGTCTTCAGTAAATCTCATTTACTGCATCTCACTGGTCCCTTGCTCCCAAGTTTCCTCAGCTACTATCTTAGCCATCATGGAGCAGTTACTCTTCCTTTTAGGAGCCCACCGCTCGCACAGCTTGGTGGGTTGTTTCTGTAAGGACCCGTGATTGTGACACACTGCAGGTTTCTGATTCTTTGCGTTTAGGGGCTTTCCGCACCTGAGGTTGTCTCTGGACGCTGTGTTTTACACTCCATCAAGGACTTTATGCAACTGTTCAGTCATTTTGCAACTGTTTCATATGTTGACCTCCTGGGGAGGGGCACAATTTAAGTAGTCACTCTGTGATTGTTATTAGCATTGGGAAAGTATTGTTATCACTGAAATGAGAATGTTTTACTAATGTTTTCCTCTATATTAGATCAGAAATACTCATCCATGTAGGAGACAGATGTAAGCTCAGTATATCCTGTAGCACATAATGATCTTTCTCTGCTTTCTGTCCGCACTGGGATCTGTCTCAGATTGTGAAGTTTTCCTGAAGGTGAACAGAGGTAGTTCCTCTCTGAAGCCTTGTGGGAATTTCGCTTGAGAGGAAGTCAAAAGAGCTGGACAGAGTGAATGGAAGCTAGAAGCAGGAGGAGATACTGTAGCAGGGAGAGCGCTGAAGGATGCAGTGGCTGAGGAGAGAGCTCTGTGTGTGCCACATGGAGGTGGATGCAGCCCAGCATGGAGCAAGGGACCAGCCACACGAAGTCCATGTGTGTCCTGCAGTATCCAGGAACATGGAAGGTGGAAGGTTTTTTGCCTCCCTTCACAAAATTTCTGCACCTGCTTAAAAACTGACCTAAACTCATTTTTTTTTAAATATTTTTTTTCCCTAACGTTAGTGAATTATAGCTTTTAAGACAAAACTGGAAATGAGACTCAGTTCCCCAAAAAACAGGGAAAAAAAATAACAGAGATTTCTTCATAGGTGTGTCTTAAAGCACTGTAAGAGGGAGAGTAATTCTAATTATCCTCATTTCATAGATTTGTGCATGAACTTTGTTATTGTTATGCAGTGGAGATAAATGTTAAACTCATTTACCTGCATCATAAAAATGAATTTTAAAAGAAGATAGCTTTTCTTATTAGAGGTTGAATATGCAACTTTGTAACTTTGTTTGAATTACATTTAAACATTATATAAATTGAATGACTTTGTCACTGGAAGACTGGGAGGAAAAATTAGAAAGGTGCAACAAACAGAGTAGTTCTAGTTTAGGCAAAAGTTATCCAAAAATTAAAAGTAATGTAGCTTCTACAAAACCAGGATGAAGCAGTACTATTCTTGTTAATATTTATTCTGATTTTCCTTCAGTAATATTACTGTTGCATTCTTAAAAAACAAAAACCACGAAGAAGATGTAGTTATCTTATGGTATCATGATTAAATATTTCTAAATGAATAATTAAAATAGGTGTGATATTTTAATCAGAAAGTGTTTAGTCATTGACATAAGTGCAACTGCGACTACCTACATCAGCTGACAGTGGGGTCTGCAGAATAAATGGTGCCTAATATTGAAAATCTATTGAATTTTATTTTTAAAGAAGGAGCATTTTTTTCCAGTTGCAAAGAGCTATGAGATATATGTAAGCCTCTCAAGTCAGCAAATTGCACGTTGAAAATCTATCTTAAACTGTATTCCAATTGTGAGTGGGTACTCTCTGATAAACTGAACTTACCCTGAAGTAAGGTAAATATTCAATAGTGTTTATGGCCTGCAGCAATAAAATAGCATCCAGTATTAAAGCTGTGAAATATATGAATCATGCTGCCACGTAAAACTGTTATTTACTGTTAGCTTTGTATGTAGTCGTTAATATAATTGCCAATGTATCATGGGGCTGTTCCAAACACCTGCTTAAATCAGCAAGTCAGTGGGTAGACAGTAAGGGTCCTCATGAGATATTCTGAACTTGTGAATTACTGGTGAAAATGAGTGGTCTATTTTTATCTGCTTTCCAGAATTGAATATTTCAGAAAAATACAGCTTATTTACTGTAGCTTTTCTTAAAGTAAAGCTCTACAGGATCAATTTGATCTTCTGTAGAGAAGGTTGAAAGTTAAGGTAGCATCTCACTGCAGGGATGTTTTGATGTTGGGCAACCAGAGGAGGAACTTATACAGCCATGACAAAAAAGGCTTCAGGTGCTTGCCAGTTTACATTAGGTATGCACTTCAGACATTGCCCCATAGTTTAGTAGTAGAAGAAACAAGATTTTTGTTACTGAAATCTGTTTTATCATGTTCAAACTGCTTAAAATCTATTTTATAAAGGAGGTTTAGTGAGAAATCTAGGAAGCACTCCACTATAATTCAGCTACGTAGATGCTCTTGAAACATTGTTTAGCAGTTTTCATACAAACAAAAACCCAGAAGCATACATTTGGTTTGTTTGTTTTGGTACATTTGACTCCTTTTTTTTTTTTGTTTGTTTGTTTGTTTGTTTGTTTGCTTTTCCATTACTATCTAATAGCAGCAGCTGATCTTTTTCACTTTGGCATAGATAATTTTAAAAATGAAGGCAAAAAAAATAGGCAATGTAAGATAGAAGGTTAAATAATCAACAATTTAAAGGCTTTTTTGTACAAGCATCACTAGGAATATCTTGGAGAAAGAAAATATATATGAAAAATCTGAATTAAAAGTTTCAGGACTGGCAGACATTCTCAGGAATGTACAGTAACTAATCATTGCTTTTGGAAATGGTAATACGGTCGGTCTAACATCAGAAGGAATTGTATCTTTTCTAAAACTTTACTTTTTTCTCTTTTACTTTGCTTCTGATGAAAAGTTTCAAATGAAACTCATTTTGTAAGGAGAGGTGACAGCATGGGATAGTGGGATCATTCTGGAACACTGAAAAGTAAAGTAGCATAAATATGTGGATGAACTGTGAATGAAGGGATATATGAAACACGAAATGCAGAAATATGTGCTGCAATTATAAATGTAGGCTGAGAGTAAGGATACAAGCAATTAAGAGAAAGAAATGTTAGATGCAGAAAGCAATGCAGTGGGTGGTCAGATATATTTGTTGCTTGGTTGGTTTCAGCTGTCTTCTAGTGTTCTGGTGAGATCAACTGTGAAAATTCACTGTGTTCAGAAATTCTCATTGATTTTCTAGATCTGTACTGTATATGGCAATAGGGATTAAAACAAGAACAAAATATTTTTTTTTTTTTTACAGAGCTGTTCAAAATGTTTCATTGTACAAGGTAAAAACCCAAACTTAATTCTGCTTTGTTGCAGCAAAATAAAATTATTTTTCCAGTGCATTTCCACATTGGTTTTTTTCCACCTGTTTAGTACATGTTCGTTGCTGCAGAATTTCAAATTAATAGAATAGACCAATCTTAACCTATACTTCAATACTTTCCTCATTATGTTTTAGTTGATTCATACAGTTGTCTTGGTTATAAGTTTTGAAATGTTTTCCCCTGTTTTCCTTAGATGCAATTTTGTATTATTGAATGCCAATGTTAGATGTATTCTGTAAAGACCAAGAACAGACAGATGAGAAAACTCAGATTTTTGGGTTAATGTCATTCCAGTTGTCAGTTAACGATCAGGCACAATATATTATCATGTAAAAGTACATAAAGTACATACATAATATATAGTTATAGAATTATTTATAATTAAAACCAATAACATGAATTGTAACACACAATAATGGTATTGTATATAAAATGATATACCCATAATCCAATACTGATATTATAATACATATAAAGATACTACACATTTGGACATGTCTCACTTACAAGGTCTTAAATCCTGTGCCTTGTTACTCTTCAGACTTCACAGTCAGTCCCACAAAAGTATTGTTTATATTTGACAGTCTTTAAAGACATCTTTGTTAAAACCTGGGAGTTCCTCTGTATGTGATAAAATCATATATGATTAGAAAGTAATGTGGAATGCAGCACTGAGGTATGTGATATTTAGTGTAAGGTTCAGGTGAAAATCAGACACCCTCCGTCTTAAGTTTTCTGCAAAATGTAACCAAGAAACACTATACAGTTTATGTTGTGGTCTCTAGATCTCTCTCTGTAGACTGCTATAATTAAACTGCCTTTCAAACTAAGTTTGAATAGAAACAGTATTTTGGGCTCAAAGAGAGGCTGTCTTTTTGTAAGGTGTTCTGTAGTCAATTTTTGAGGTTTAGTACAGAAATAAGGATCTAAAAATGTCTGTTCTTTGTTACAAGTGGTCAGGCATGATGAGTTTGGTGGTCCTTTCTGTTCTCATAATCTATCAGTGCATGTGATCAGCTTTCTGAGGATATTTATTTTTCCCAGGTTAAGCATTCTGTTTATGAAACACTGATTGTTGATCACTATCTCTTGAATTTTGTAACAAAGAGTAACAAAATGGGTTTGCCAACTAGTACAATCTTTGATTTAAAATTATATCTTATCATCTAGAGAGCCTATTGTGCATTTCTAGTTGATTAGTAGAATGGATACAGATTTTGAGAGAAAGTCTATCTAAAACCATGTGGTAAATTTGTGTCCCAAGATCATTTTACTTTCCAAATGGATATGTAACTGTGACCTTCTGGATATTTCTGTGGCATCTGAGCCTTCAATAATGAGGAGAGTTGGGAGCATCTTTCCTCACTCCCAACTCCACTCTTGAGAATTGTGGCATCATCTTTTCTTGCATCCCTCTGTCAGGTATCTGAAGGTGGGTCTGATAGTTACAACAACCTGAATGAAGCAGACAGTATCTCTCCTCTTAAAATTTATTTTTGGTGAAACCAATCCTCTATAGTTTATGAGTGATATGAATATAAAAGAGCTTGCCACTTGGTTGTGCTGGGTAGTTGCTCACACAGTTGAAAGCATTGTTGAAGTCAATAGGATAAAGTAAAAGGCCTACCCATGGTCAGTCAAAGTGGCAGAAACTGGCCCCAATGGGGCAATTTCCTAACAGAGCATTGTATGAGATAGGGAGAGACATTTGTTGAAGAGAAGGAGGAGAATATTTCTGTAAACCATTTTTGTGTCTTATCAGTGAGGTCTGTTAGGCCTGCAGAAGTACTGTTTGTTTTATGGAAGCAAGTCTGACTCACTGTAAAGGGAAAGTAAAAGGTTGGGGGCAGGTTCTACTTACCATTACATCTGCCAGCACCTTGAGCATTATCAGCACTCAGGGTGCAGAGGATGCTCATGCTGAGGGAAGGTGGGCAGGGCTGGTCCTTGCCCGGCAGTTTGAGAAAACTGTGGCAAAACAGTTGAAGGAAACAAGCTGAGAATTAGTACAACTAAAAAGCTCTGTCTGGCTTTTGTTCTACATCATCTCAGTGTGAAAAACAATTCCCTCCCTAAGGTATGGTGGTGACAAAAGTTAGCTTAGATTAACTGCAGTGAGGTCACCACCAGAATCAGACCTGTTTGAAGGGGAAAAGTGTGGGGAAATATTTGTTACTGGATTTTGACTTTTTTGGACAGTGATGCTGGCATAGGGACAAGGGGAATGGCTTAATCAGAATAAGAAATATGAGACAGGATTGGGAATTTGGGTAGGCTTAATTCTGGAGCCCTCCAAAGCTACACGGTGGAACAGCAGCCTGACTAGCCTTGCAAATGATGAAATTGAAGTTTCCTTTGGGAAATAGACTTGAAGTTCTCAAACTTCCTTCGGGAAGCTGGCGGAGTGTTAACCAGCACCACCAGCTGCCCCACTGCTCTAGCTTCCAGGTGACTGTGTAGCAGTGTTGGCAACACCTGCAGTCACCTGCTCAGCACTGCTGCTTCTGAACACTCTCTGTGCATCCCAGGGAAGTTCCCTGCTTTTCAGAGGGATGTTTCCTGTTCTCCTTTCTACTTACATGTGCATTTTTCCTTTTAAAGTAAACTACCCTGCTTAATTAATGATGGATACGACAAGGTGAGGGAAAACAGCACAGGAAAAATGAAATACTCTCTACAGTTCACCCCAAAACAAAGAGAAATCAGTTATTCTGACAGCAGAAGAATTCATGAAGCCTGATTAATTTTATATTTGTGCCTCACATTTGATGCTTCTAGTGTTGGTTGAAATGAGATAATGTGCTCAAAACTTACAGAGGAGATGGAAAGATTGAACAGACCTACAGAAAGATGGGTACAGAGACACACTTAGGCACACACTTGATCACATGAGCCTTGTTTTCCTGAAACAAGAAATGAAATTAAACTCCAGAGGAACGTGAAGGGGAACAAAGAAGAAATAACTTTGATCTTTCTAGGAATATAAAAACAATCTCTATTCTAGCAGATCTGTCTAAACATTTGAGACACACTTTCCCAGTCACATCCCCCAACATGAAATAGAGGTGGTGGGAAGTGCAACTGCCAGCATAGCACAGGGCACATCTACCCTTTCCCCACTCTCTTGCCAAAGACAGCAGTTAATCCTCCTGGCTTCCAAACAGGTGTTTCTCGATCTGCTAGTCCTCCACCAACACTGGCTGAGACAGCCTCTGTCTTTCCTAACCTGTAGTATTTGCAGCTGTGTTGCAAGGAGTGCATAAATCCTCCACGCAGGAGTGATGTGGATAGCAATGACATGGATAACTTTCGCCTTGTATCTTGGGAATCCATTTTTTGCAAGCTGCTTCCTTCCCACTCCTGATGATTGAGAGGTTTTGTGAGCCAAATGAATTTTGGCACTGGTTTCTCTGCTGACAGTACTTCAATTCAGGAGTCATCTTGAAGTCCAACCAGTGAAGTGTAAGCATGTGAGGCTAGTTGTCAGAGCAGTAGAGCTGAAGAGAACCCTCAGGTCCTGGCTGGGGACAGTGCCCTGGCACTGCCACAGATGGAGAATGAGGCACTGCTATTTGACTTTTACAGGTGTGGCCTTACACTAAAAGGAACAGAAAATTTAGGACTGTGCAGTGGATAAATCTCTCCAGTTATGTTGTCAGGGTTAAAGAAATGTAAAGTCTGATTTGGTGTAAAATTCAGATAAAGACTTTGCTTGACTTCCTACAAAGCTAATGATAAAAATGTCATCAAATTCAGCAGCAGATTTAGCTGTAAATAATAATTTACACTAGGTTGGTAAAGAGATCTGTTTCCTTGAGGGGAAGGAAGGGAGAAACACAGGATTACAGATTGGAGCCAAGTGGGGCAAGGCTACTAGTAAAGGACCACCAGGAATGAACAATCTTTCTTGTATGGGGCAGTAGATAAGAAGCTGAGTGCAAGGGCAGCACAGAGGCAGTGGTGGCGAGAGGTAACAAAGCTTTAGGTAACAGAGACACTGAAAGAAGTGTGGTCTGAAAGCAGGTTTTAATGAAGAACTAGATGTGGTTGCTATTGTGAGTTGAAATGGCATAAATTGAGTTAATCACGGTTGACTCGTTCTGAGTTTATTTCAGTGTAGCTTTTCCAGGAGCAGGAAAGGTAGTTGCTAGGGTCATCTCTGATACTGCTTGCAGCTGGAGATTAGCTCCTCCAAAGATGCCCTGGCTCAGCACCTTGTGTAAGTACTTCCAAATCATTTTAATCAAAATGTCAGGTTAGTTGATCCACTTGTATTTTCACTGCTGCCTGGTGGTACTGCCCTAGGAGACAGATAATGATATTGCCAGTTGGGAAGGAAAAAAAGGCCTCTGGAATGCTTTTGTAAAACAGAGTTATGTTGAATTAGTTTATTTTGGATTGCAAATCTGAGCTATTAGTTTCTGTCTCTTTACCTTCTACAGTGAAGAGAGAGGCTCAGATCTCCAAATATTTCCAGAAGAAATTAAATTGAAATTGATATGAATGCAATATATTTTGCATAGTTAAAACTATGCACTTTAACAAAAATACGCTTACAGGCTCTACTAGCTAGAGTGCATTTTCATAAAGAATTGTCTTCTAACTGTTGAATTTACTATTGATTTGGTGATATGATTCGATTTGATACTTCATAGGAGCATATCCAGGATCATTTTAACATTTTTCTTTTTTGTTTCTGTTTATAAATTGTTCACATGTATGTATTAAATATTCATAGTTAATATTTGCTGGAAAGTATTGCTAGATAAATTATTGATGTCTTCTAAGAAAATAATATTTTTCCGCTTTAATGATTAAATATTCTCAAAATGTGATTTTTTTTTTAATGCTGCTGATTTAATTCTTAATTCTTTATTCAACTTGGACTGTAACATAAGACTTATCAGGAAATACGGGATGAGATTCTGATCTCCCAAAGGAATTTACAATCATCCAACTTCATTATCTTCAGTGAAATTTTGCTGCTACGGCTCGGGTGAATCTTACCTACCGACTAGTCTTTTCTTTAAGTCTGGCTTGCGTTATTTATATGTGAGGCTGTTATATATATTTTAGAAAAGGGGTGAGTTAATGTTGGAATGCTATTGACGTTCTTCAACTAGTCATATTTTAAGTCCTGACAATACTTGTGTCCATTTTAGATGATGATATTTAAAAAGTTCTAATTTTTAAGTCTAAACGTAGCTGAGACCTTTTCAAGGTTGGTGGATGTGTTCAGTACAATGTTTCCACAGCAAGTTTGAAAGTGTTAGCTTGAAAACAGCTTAGGATCAGCCTCGGTGGCCCTTAGTCCTAGAAAGCAGTGTTTTACTCTATGATTTCTTCCATTTTATTTAAATACTGGTGACAAAATTGCCACCACACTACAGTAAAAGAAAATATATTTGAAATTGAAACAAGAAATGCAGAACACTTCAGGTATTTGAGGGTTTTAAACATTCAAAATAAGATTTCACGAAGCACAAAAATTACTGTGTAAAGTAAGTAGTTTTTTCTACTAAAAGTGGCAACATGAAAAGACAGAAAATCCAGAGTAAAACTATCTCAAAAGACTAGCATTATTGGCATTCACTTTCAGCTCTTCTCAGCAGACCTGCTTGGCTAATCTGGTGGCATCATTTGTGACACTTATCCATAGGGCATAAAATAGTGGTTTGCCACCCACCTTGAGCAGGTTGGTTTTGAAGTGTTTGAAGGCAAAACAAAAAAGTACCCTGCCATTAGTGGCAAGCTGGAATTTTATATCCACTCGTTTTTGACAGTTATAGTTGAAGCTGTCATTCACTGTTTTTTTTTTTTCAGAGCCTTTAAAATGGGTCTTTTTACATGTTAACATGAATACATTAAAATGGAAAAATTCCCTACAGCTTTACCGGGTGCTAGTTGACACATGAAGACCTCTGTATTCAATGCACACAGAGAACACATGTGATTAAAATTGCAATTACAGCTCTGTGTTAAGCATCTGAAAGCATAAATTAAAGGGGATTGGTAATCTTTTATATCCCTAGCATTTCCCATTTTCACACATTCCAGCCCAGGATCTATGCAATCTTTAATTGGACCACTGAAGACAGTGAGGCAGCAAATATTGAACAGCTGTTCTTGTGATGAAAAGCACAAAATGTTTTAACTTGCATCACACTTAAATGAATAGTGTCCAAACCAGATTTTTTTTTTTTTTTTCCCCTCTTTTTCTAAATGTTCTTTTGTAAATCTAAGGCACTAGAAAACCTGTCATATGAGAAGAAGCTGAGATAGCTAGTATGGTATAACCTGGAAAAAAGAAGTCTCAGGGGGGAATCTCATCATTTTTTATAGATAACTGATGGAAGGATGTGTAGAAAATGGAGCTAAACTATCCTCAGTGGTGTCCAGTGACAAGACAATAGGTAATGGGCACAAACTGAAACACAGGAAATTGTGTCTGAATGTAAAAAAAGCCAGGTTTTTACTGTGATGGTGATTGAACATGGGACAGATTGCCCAAAGAGGTTGTTGCGTCTCCATCCTTGGAGCTATTCAGAACACATAGTCTAGGTAATAACTTTGTAATACTGTGAATACGCCTGCAACATTATTTGGCTACAAAAGTAAAAGTGTTTTTCATGAAAATACTATGCTTTTTCTAATTTTCTGTGGCTATCTTATGTGAAATCTCTTAAATATAGTGGAGAAGTAACTCCTCACTAGTGCTGGTCATTATAACCCAGGGTCTGAAAGCTGGTCCATGAAAACTGCTGTGCTGTCCAATAATTGCATGGCAAACTTACAGCTCTCTATGAAATATAACTTTGTCTTCTTACATACAATAGACTACTGAATTTTTCTGAAAACATTTAGGAGATTTCCTAATTAACTTTGCAACACCTGCTCAGTTACTGCATTTATGATTCTTCATTTCTCACGGTCAACTTTATCATTCATCCTTACAGAGAGAATTTCTGAACGCATGTGCAATTACTACTGTTTACTGTTTTTTAATTATTTTCCTTTTTTCTTTCTTCCCAGTCTCAACATTTATCTCCTTACTGTTATATGCAGTTAAGTCTGCTTAAATATAAGCATAGTCCAAAAATAGACCCATTTAAGAATAATTTCCTGCATACCAGTCTCATGGTTTAGCTATAAAGTTGAATGACTATGCTTTCTTCAGTTTGTGTCAGGACTATATATTGAGAAATCCATTTTAAACTAGGATATAAATGTGTAAAGGAAATAAATTTACTTACATGAAAGAGGTATGCTAAGAGGTCTTCACTATTAATTTAACAAGTAAGAGATTTTAATGGGAAAGCATCACAAGAGCTTCTGCTGATTCTATCTTGCATTTTGGAAGATAGTAAAAAAAAAAAATATTTTCACGTGTTTATGGGAGCAGTTTTTACAATAAATACCTGAGAAACTTCTCATTTCTTTTAGTAGGCTTTTCCAGGAGCAGATACAACAATACAATCCTTAGGAAACTGCATCAGGCAGAGGGAGAGTGGTGGGAGGATAACAAGATGCTGTGTGGGGGGGAAGAGAAGGCAGGTATTCTTTGAAAGAAAGGTTGTGTGACTCACTTCCCCTCTGTCACTTTCATATAGGCATATTTGGCATATAGGAAGGGACTAAATTTTGTTGCAACTATTTCATACAGCATTACTTATTATCCATGAATTTCCTACTTTAAAACATCGTATCTCCTCAAAAAGGCATCCCTGAGATCTGTGTAATTAAAGATGACTCCTTTGTGAGTTAGACAGAAATAACTGAGCGTTTATTTCTTTCCAGAGTATGATCAGTAATGACATTACTGGGTGTGGTGACCTATGCTTGTGTGTGAGGGGTTTAGAACGAATCTGTGTGAAGAACTGGAAAGTGCTGTGCAGTGCTGCAGATCATTGCTGACTGGATCAGGGAGCTATATATGAAAATAGTGGGACTGGGCCTTGAAACAAAACCAAAGACCAAACAGATGGTAATGAACTTGTGTTGCCTGGTGCTAGTTAAAATGTTCCATGCTGCCTGGAGAGGGAACTTTATGGGTATATGGATGGATGGGAGTTTTGCTTTACCTTTCTATATTATTGACTTTAAACACTGTATTTCATTTCTTTGGACCATGCTGTTTTGTGACACTTTAAATATTTGAACACTGAGAGCTCCCACAGGGTGACTTTCTAAATTAATTTTGAAGTATTGTAGGAATTGCAGAAGAAAGAGCATTGCTGAAACTGGACTTGGTGTGATAGAGCCAAAACCTTTGAGTTTCTCCTTTGGAAGCTTATCTGAGAAGGGGTTCTCAGAATCTCCCAAATGTAGGTTAGTGGCTTAGAGCACGCAGGGATCTGTGGCATTCACAGTCTCATCAAGAATATTCTGGCATGGTAAGAACAGGAAGAACTAGAAATTGATTCCACTTATTCCTCCAAGAGTCCACATCTAAACCAATTATGTCTCTTTACAAAAATGTACTGAAACATTATCATCACAACATACGACAAATCATATCAGGTATTCTCTTTGTCACACTTGAGCTTACCTCTGGAGGACTAAGATGGTATGAAGTAATTGTTACCTGCATGATAAACGCTTCAGAGCTGCTTTATCCTGGTGTTCTCAATGTCAGTAAACTAAAAAAATTTGTCTTAGTAGTAAGAAATTCTTGTGATACCCAACACTATATTTTGCCAAGGTAAGACATTTTGTCTTTTCATGTGTATTCACATAAAGTTAAGGAAACATTCAGCTGAGTGCCAGCTGAAATGATTGGGAATATATTTGACCAATCATTGTGGTAATGACCAGACTGGGTGCTTGTATAGCTAATTAATTATAATGTATAGCTAACTCTGGCTACTACTTTGTGGACTCTTTGTAAGAGTTTTGGCTCTGCCATATTGAAACCAGTTTGGGGAAATTGTTTCTGGATTTTAGATGTGGGTTTTCGACACAGTTTGAGAATCTATGTGTACTACTGAGGCTATCAAAACCATTTTTAAAAAATCAAATATAAAACTCTTTAAATGCCAGTTTAAAAGTCAGTGTAAACAAAGCTCTTTCTTCTTTCTGCAATAACATTGACATTAGTGAAGGAACTGATAGGAAAAGGCCATGGCAATATGATCAACGCTCTGCATGACATGATTGTTAACAAAGTGTATTTTATTAATGTTTCTCCAGTCCAGCTTATTGTGATTTTCTACACTTTTTTTTTTTTTTTTTTTTTTTACTTTGTGTACTATGATTTTGATTACTTTTCAGAATAGCTCTTGTACCCCAAGAATCAAGAAGAACTGAGTATTGGTTAAGAGGACAATTTCTTATAACAGGTTTTCCTGTAATAGCTGCAATTTGGGTAGTGTTTATTTCCACACTATTTCAGTAGTTCAAGGACATCAGAACTTCCTGCCAATGGTTTCTTTCTTTGATGATCTGAGATGGCAGTTTGATTTTTGTGCTGTAGGCACAGTTTGGTAGAATGTACTGCTTTTACCTAATGGATTGCTGAAATTCCTAAGGATATTACACTTGCAAATTAATAGTAGCTTCTTTTTTCAAAATGGTCCAGATGCCTGCTTGCCTTTCCCACTGATACTTTGCATTTAGGTCCCCAAGTTTGTTTATTGTCCCCCATTAGGGCGGTATTCCATTTTCAGCAAATAACTTTAATATTTACAGATAAACAAAAGCATGAAAAAACTGACACAGAAAAAGGTACCTAGTTTATAGGTCACAAGAAGTGTCTATATACCGCCTTCTCCTCAAAAAAAATGTATGAAGGTGCATCTGCTTATCTTCACGATCAATGGGAATGAACAGAGCCCACAGGTAGCTTAATCCAAGCTCAGTTGACCTGAAGCATATGACAAGTATCACCAAAAGCTTATTGAAGCCCAAGGACAGATCTTTTTCTTGCAGAACTTTTGCAGAGATAATGAGGAAAACATCTTATTCTCAATTTTGATGAAACACTCATTCATGTAATAAATGATGTGCAAAATGTTGTGTTTTGGAGGAAGTGGAAAATGTTGAGTAGATTTAATTTTGCTGCAACTATTTCATACATTAATTGCTATCCATAAATTTCCTGCCTTAAAATGTCAGAATTACTCAAGAAAGCATTAGAAGGACCAATATAATTTAAGGTGATTACCTTTCTGAACTGTGAAAGATAATTAACCCCAGGAAGAAATAATATTTTTTGTTGCTTATGTGTACGTATCCTGCTTATCTGGGTTATAATTTTTTATAATCCATGCTTGTACTGCTGTGTTTATAGAAGTATATTGATTTGTAGGATTTGTTTTACTGTGTTGGATGAAAATGTAATGAAAGAGCAATTTTAGGCATGATTCAAAGCCTCCTAAAATCAATGTTAATATTTCTATTGACTTTAGTGGGCTTTGAATCATCTTAAAAAATGTGGTAATATAAAAAGTTTTGTTTCACACTGTCTTCATAGACAGATTTTCAGCATTGCCTCTGATAATCCATTATTTTCAAAATTGTTAAGGTTACTTTTCTGCTTGATGTGACCAGTTGCGAAGCTCTTTTGTTCATTTCTAAGGTTAGAGTAGCCCCTCCACCCCACCCCAAAGTGTTTGAAAATTGGACCAGTGTGAAAACACTACTTGAAAGTATTTATCATTTCAAATCCAGAAAGCTCAGCACAAATTTCTGAAACCAGTAAAGGGAAATGAGAGCTGCCTTTTCAGCTTGGAAATTGTGGGTTAAAAAGCAAAATTATTTTTGACTCATTTCTAAAAGAAAATAAACCCTCTTTTGTTTCATAAGACTAATGATCTATCTTGTCTATCTTCTGATGCCTCAAAAAAAAAAAAAAAAAGCATAAACCTGTATAATGGACAAGCATTCATTAATATGTTTTCCTAACCTTAGGCATATAGGGGCAGGCATTTCTCTTCTAAGTATGAAGGCTGATGTAGCAGTCTTATAAATTATTCTTCTAGATAGTTTAATCACAGACATCTTTTAATCCTGCCAACTCTCCTGTCTCTGTGATAGCTTGTGACATTGAGGAATACAATCAATTTACATACAACTTGAATGCATGACTAGGAAGGAATGGAAAAGCTTAATAGAAGAAAAACTCTTCGCTGCAGTAAGATTTTTCTTGTGTGAAGGCTGAATAATCATGACCTAATTAAGTGAAAAGGAGGTGATTGATCCTTTTTTTTTTGTTTTGGTTTGTTGTTGTTTTGTTGTTGTTTTTTTTTTTTTTTTTTCCCCCTGTATATTAATAGGTGCTTGTCTGAACCCTGATTTGAAAAGACTGAATAAAATTCTGGGAGTCTCTGTGTGCCTTTGATCAAGCTATAGTTGGCTTCTGGAACAGGGGCACCAAAATGGTGAATGAAAAATTAGAACACCTCTCTAAGCCCGCCCATCTCAAGGAGGAATTCTTTTTCTCCTAAATCTCCTTTCCTCTTACTCTTCATCTTTGATAAGAGTTAATTTTGATAGAAGTCATATATTGTTGAAAATGTGTTTATGGAATCAAATTGATGGTAGAGTTTGACCTAACAAATACATCCCAGTCTGAGTAACTAAATACATGACAGTATTTCCATTGTCAATTGCGGGCCTAGTCTTCTGCACAAAGTTAATAGTTACCAATGGATTGAGACCTAAATACGTGAGACCCTTATGCCAAAGGATTCATTCAGTTAATTTATTATATCTGTTAAACATAGGTAATGATTTAATGTCTATACCTTTAAAGACTTACTTTCCTCACAGAAAAGTACTGAGGATTTCGTTATTTTTGTGAAGTGTCTTTAAATAACATAAAACAGTGATTTGGAAGGACTAACATGAATGTCTCCAAATATTTTTTTATTTAATCTTATTACTGACAATTCCTAATGGATTTATCATTAATTTAATATTTCCCTTGTCACCTCTAAAGAATCAGAGACTGGATGCCAAAAAAGAAAAAGTCAATTGGGCAGTCAAAAAAGTGACATGGTGGGGGTTTTTGAATAACAGTTTTATATTTAAAAAAAAATAGAGCATATAATCATTTGCCTCATCTGCAGTCTTTTTGTAAGCAAGCAACTGTTTGGGTGATTTCCCATTTGTTAGAGCAGAACCTGTACTCCCTCCATCACTAAGTTCTCTTTTTTAATACTGTTTTTTCTTTTATTATTCTGAAGGAGTTTGGGTTCAGTTCATTGTGAAAGTGGCCACCATATGTTCATATGAGTCAAGCTCAATAAAACCTTGAATGAATCTTTGTTATGCATGATCATTCATTTTAATTCCTGCATAATGATGACATCTGTTCTGGATCCTTGTACCTTTATGTCTAATGAGAATCATCATCACCAATTCCTAACACATCATTCTTATTTAAGGTAATATACATTTGTAAAAATTGTTTTAACTCTCTTTCAGTTTCTGAAAGCAGAGGGCCAAAATTCTGCCTTAACGAGTGTAGTTTACTTCCACTTTGCATTGTGTTTGTTTGAGGGGAAGCTGAGATAAAATTAACTCCAAAATTATTTTTTAGTAAAGAAAGATACACATTCCTATCCATTGCAGATACATAAAGCACGAAAAGGATTTTACATCTGAAATGGCTGGATTATAGAACATGAAAAGATGTACATGATAACATGATGGGGTAAAAATCCAAATTCATAAACTTATAAGTTCAATCCTTCCAAATTTATAAAAATTAATTACTGAGACTTTGGAAGAACAGAAAGGAGGTGTGCAGAATTTGCTCTACTGGATGTTCATGAATGGTTGAAACTTTCTTACTGAAAGTGGTTTTTGGCAGGAACATGTACTTTCTTTTATGGTAAAAATGTTTGAAAGAGAAAATGAAATCAAGGAGCTGGAAAGAAAACTAAAATACTTTCACCTCCTATTGCTGGAGTTAGGTTTCCTCATTCTTTACAGCTATGTGTCACATCTGTGGTAGCAGCATTATTGTATCCTAGAATATTTAGTCTGGATTTAGGCTGAATATAGAGGCTGAGGCATCCATAACCACCAAGGATTTTTTTTCAACTCCTAGAACAAAGTGTTTCAGCTCCCACTTTTTCTTCTGCTGCTGCTTGTGTGGCTGTGTCCAGGCACTGATTACGCAGGAAGCTGTAAAAGAAGTTGAAGGAGACTGGGGGGGATTGGGACTGGGATCGTCGCTTTTTAATTTCCCCAGGCCTTCTAAGCTCTTTACTGTTGCTCTGTGTGAATGCAATTGCCTGAACACCTTCCACAAGACAGCTTGTCATAACTTTCATTTAATGGAGAGAAATATTTCTTTTCTCTGGTGCAAATATTGATGAAAGGTATCTCTTTTCCTTTCTTTGACATGACCTACAGAAATAAAGTTGGTTTTCCTTTCTAGTTATGATCTATTTCTTGTTTCACCCTTTTTCTCACAAGTCGATAAGAATGTACTATTTCTCTGTCTCCCATCCTCAGAAGCACTAACCCACAGGTTCAGGACAAATATACTGATGTTCCCTGAAAGGGAGGTCCTTGGTTATCTTTCTAGTGAGGGGAGTTGTGGAAGTGGTCATGTTATAATCTTTTCTATACGTATGTAAAAGGCAATTCCAAAAAAATTAAGATCTAATATTTTTCACTACAACCAGAATTAAGGCTCTTACTGTTCTGTGTTAAACCGACTTTAAAATTAAATTTTTGTGGAATGAAAAGTCTTCTTCTTTTATAGAATACCTCAGATTCCATCATTTTATTGAATGGACTGGAGCAATGTTTTATGTGAGACAGAGGCTATCAATAGCATGTGACGTTGAACTGTTTGGTACTTCTCTCTTCCAACTTCAGTTTTGTCAGATTTACATAAGCATTTATTGAATCCCCAATCAGTAGGTCATATACAAGTTCAAAAGCAGAGCTCAGAACACATCTATCCTGATGGTTTGCCCTTCATGCTGGAGATCCTCAAATTTAAATAACCCAAATGAAAAAAATTCACACCAGCAAGCACATAGCATTTATGTAATTAAAACCCCAAGTTCATAAAGCAGGCTCTGGGTGTTTAAGTGGTTTATATTTTACTAATCTACTTACACATAAGAAAGTGTTTACTTTTTGTTTGTCAGTCACAGCTGTGCTCCCTCTCACCCTTTGTGTTGCTGCCATTACATGACCATAGTGACTGCTTGTATGATTAAAACTTGAGTATTAATTCAATTCTTAATCTTCTTTCCATGGTTGGTTACATACAGCTAGCAGCTCACTGGAAGATTATCTTGTGGAATGTTACAAAAATCATAGTGTCCTGAATATGAGATTCAGATGTTCTAGGGGAAATTCTGGACCTGTTTAAGTCCATGAGATTCCTATTAATTTGAAGAAGACCAGAAAGTCCCACTGATTTTTCACAGAATCATCTAGGTTGGAAAAGACCTTGAAGATCACCTAGTCCAACCATTAACCTGACATTGACAGTTCCCATCTACACCATATCCTTAAGCGCTTTGTCCCAGGTGCTCTTGAGACTTTGTGTGTTATTTGGCAAATCATATTGCCTCCTATTTCTTCATCTGTAAAAATGAATTATATTTACGTTCTTTAACAACTGTGAGAAATTTATATACAGAAAGTTGGATAGGCAAACTTGATTGCATTTGTCCTTTAAAAATATATTTTATCTCTTTTTCCAAAGGATGGTGTGTGCTTGTATTCCGTATATAACTTGTCTATGAAGATTATATCCACCCCTTTATTCAAAACTGTTTATCTGTGGTTCCTCACGTGAACACTTTTTTCCAGTGTTCTGTGACTTTCTTAATCATCTTTAGGCAAAGCACTGTGAATTCATGTTACATGAAATAATCTGACTACAGTAACACAGCAGCCTTTTACATCAGCAAGCAGGGTGGCTTTTACGTGCATCTGCTCTGGTAATTAACACTTAAATCTCTTTGTATCTGGTCAACAGCAGGAATTGCCATGTCAAATGTCTAAGCAAAGCGTAGGCGTAATTATTGGCATGACAGAGTCCACGAGTGTTGCCAGAAAAGGAAAAGTTCAATTCTTTTTTCAAAAGCAGCATCCCAGAGTGATGGGCAGAAGCAGTTTTTTAATAACTGCCATCCATTCACTGATTAACGCCACAACAGAAGAATATGGGATTAAACATTCATTCTTACAACTATGCATATAAATATTAATCCTGATTATTTTAGCTCCCGTTTCCATTTTTTTGTGTTGTTGTATCAAATTTACATCAATGATATAGTATAACTCTTATGAGCAATGGTTCTTCTGAGTGCTTGGGAATGTAAAGATACATTACTATCTGGGAACCAGAAGGAAGTAGCCAATGCAGGGCTACCCCCATGGCCTGCTTGTTGAAGACCCTGCCATATCATGTTATTAGAGTGTTTGGTGTTTCAGATAGCATTCAAGTTGCTGACTGATGCACTAAGTGATAATGATGGTTTGCAGAGAAATTTCTGACCCCATCATAATGATTTTCTGATAGGCACTTCTTTGATAAATTGCCTGGTCTTAACCTGTAGTGTGAGTTTTGTCAAAGCTGACAGGAGGAATGAGTGATCTTGACATTGCTGAATGACTTGTATGATAACTATAGGTCTTTCTTCAATCTGTCCAAGATTCCCAGGTTTGGTTTTTATGTGTGTCTATATATATATATATATTAAAAAAACCCCCACCACCTGGAACTTTGTAAGTATTATTTTACTTTTGTGTGATGTGATAAATGCAACAAATGATCTGTGCAGTCCACCTCTTTGGTAAGACTGCCCTGAAAAAATGCGGTGAACTGACTTGTATGTTATGGTCCACAACAAATAATTGCTAGCGCTATTGAATATACAGTCATAGGATCTGAAAAAAATATTCTTGAGTGCCATCTGTGGGAACTTGCTAGCTGACTTATTTCTTTCATTCATCTGGCATCTTTGCTGCTTTTGAGCATTCATCCTCCATCTTGGTACTGGTTCTAAATGAACACTGGTTTTCATTTATTTAATTCTGCTTATTTACTGAAGCTACTTTTGCATGTAGTCTCTTATGCTTTCTCCTTCCTGAGAAGATGCTCTGAAGAAAGAGTGAAATAGTCCTTTGAAGTAGAGAGTTTTTCCTAGGATGTGTTGGAAAAAGAAGCATCTTTCACAAGAAAGGGGGGAAAAAAGAAACTAAGGTTTTCTCCTTAAAAAGGAATTTCTCACCTGAGCCATGTAGTGTGAAAACAGAAGGCATCTCATTGTTTCCTGCTTCCTCTGCACTTTGCTGGTGCAGGGTTGGAAGCTTACTTTGAACAAATTAGTTTAATTAATTACATGCATTAGAATCCCAGTCAGACCAAGTGCCACAGGCTGGTATTCATCTTGGTCTGAGAGGAAATGGCATATAATCCAGTTTCTTCCCCTTGATCTGAGCCAGCCATGATTCACCTTGTCTTCAAGGGATTGTGTGAAAAGTGTCTGACAACTGCAGCTCCTTCACCCAGTTTGACTCCCGAGCACTTCATATTTACTGAGTATCTCAGAGTGAGTGGATGCTGACAGAGAAAACTAAAGTTGCACTCTCCTTCTTAGTTGTATTTTTGTGGCAGAAGTGTCAGTGGTCTTCAGCAGAATTTGTGAGTGATAGCTCTCTGCTGGTTTGTAGCACTTTTGCTTGCAGCATAGAAAGATCTCTGGTGGCTTTGATTTCAACCACTTCGATCTATTGTATATTTTTGCTTTTCAGTTAACTCAATCTGAAAACAGCTGAGACAATTCTAACTAATAAATTGCAATGGGAAAATGAGAAAACCCCACATTTTTACAAGCTTTAAATCCAAACGCCTTGAGAACTTTATCTTAAACTTTGTTTCCCATCACTTATAAATTCCACTATTAAGGGGTGTTTTCTTTATTTTTTAAAATATCTACCATTTTTACCTCCTAATGTATTTATAAAGGCTTGAAATTTTGGAAAGAAAGCAGAGACAAAATAATCATAAGACGAAAAAGTCCTGTACTGTTACTTATTAGAACTTCCTAAATCAAAGGGAGACCAATTTTTAATCTGCTACTTGGTCTGTTTGTTAGTCTAGTTATAATAATAATAAGTAGAAGTTAAAGGTAGAGTTGTTTAAGACAGATGCTTCCTACACCTGTAATTGTGAAAGAAGATAAGATTCATCACGGTGTGAAGTTTGTAAATTTTAAGAAATGGTTTGTGAAGGACCAGAAGGATAATTAATGACTTGGAAGAAGGAGCCTTGGGGAAGCTTTTGGTTCATTCCCCTGAGGTTTGAGTAAACAGCAGTTAGAAGATAAAGGCTAGGGGGATCTTACATTCTTATTAGAAAGGCTCATCCTGAAGAAGATAGGAACAAAACTGAACTGCAGCAGAGAAGAGACCAAGATAGAATTTATGTAAAAGACTGACGTTTGTGACATTTTGCAATTTTTATTTGCCAAAAGTTAAAAGAGCTCAGCTGTCTACCTGCTGATGTAGTCCAGTACTTGAAAGAAACTTATAAAAGATGATGAAGAATGTTGGTCAGGTAAGCAGGAACTTAACTAGCTTCCAATGATCTGTTCCAGTTGGCATCTCTGTTGCAAATTAGACTAAAGGATTTGTCACATGAGTCAAGTTGAACAAAGTTGTCAGGCATTCTGCCCTGTAGTGTATCCTTCAGATTCTGAAAGTGAGTTTAGCTGCAGCTTTGGGGAATGAGCTTATCAAGAATAATAATAGCATTACATAACAAGGGCCAGGCTTATGCAGGCTATCTTCACCATAATAGCACACAAAGTTAGTGTCCTCTTGCAATACTTTATAAAAAATGGTTGATATAAGATTAACACACTGAATACTCAGTAAGCAGCAGTGAAAGTCTAAATTAACTCTAGTCAAACTGATTAAAGGCATTAGGACTTTCTCTGACAATGGAGGAAGCAAAAGAGAAAATAATGTAGTCATTATGTCTGTCAGGATATAGGAAAAGCTGAAACAGCTGACGAGAGATAATCAAAATCCTTGAATTAAAAAAAAATAATGGATTTTTAAAAATTTAATTTAGCATCTCTGATTTTATTTTCTGAACTAACACTTCACTGTTATGCTAAGGTGTGTGCACTACTCAGTGGCTTTTTAATTGCCTTTAAGATTTAGGTAAACATCACTTCTCTCGATGTTTATGTAATTTTCATGATGATATGTGAGTGTCTCCCAGAGTCCAATACTTACCCTTTACAAAGCACTTGTTAGGTCTGTGTTTCTGTCCTACTTCTGCAGGGAAATCATGGTATAGAGAGATATAGACATTTGTCCTGACATTTAGGTTCTTAAGTGGGAACTCTGGGTAAATCTCTACCAAAGAGTTTCAACTGTATTTCCTTCTAACAAGTCTAAAAACTTTATCAAGCTGCGCAACCAAAATAGCGCCTCCAAGATCTTCTGTTTGAGGTTAGTGCTCTGGGCAGGTTATACATCTCAGCATGATGTAGATAATTAAGCAATCTTGATGGTGTTACCATTATGAAAAGAAATATTTAGGAAAGCATGCATGTTTGTGAAGAAAATTCCACAATTGTTCCACTGACAACTGTGACTGCAAAGTTGTGAATTAAAAATGTTTTGGGAAACTAAGAGGAAATTCTACATTCCACATTATATAAACTTTGAGAGGATGTAAAATAGAGATCCTGACAGTTATCTCCCTTGTGTTATTTTTAAACACTCTCCTTATCACAAACATGGTACAAACACCCTAAGAACATGTGAAAATTTGGCCAACAGGTTCTAAGGGCATTCAACAACCTCGGGCTTATTACCAATATATAAAAAGGTCTTTGCATCAGCCAAATCTTGAGAGATTTTTTTCCTCTCAATTTTACTTCTCTATATTCTGGACAACTGTCCACAGCCATCTAAAATTTTGTTAGACGAAATTCTAGAGGTAGAGTTAATGTACAATTCTTCTACTAATGGGATGTAAATAGGTGAATAAGGATGATAACTTCGGGGTTTATTTCTGATAAACTCTGTTCTATTCTTACTCAAATATTTTTTATTTTTTGCTTTTGTTGATCTAGAAAAGTGCAAAAATCTTTGTGTTTGATTTCTTAAATAGATATTTTTTCTGTAGCTTTGTGCTTTCATAAATCTCTGTCTGCAAGAATTGGACTCACAAATGCCATTAACTTTTAATAAAATGGTTGGCCCCTTCAATCCCAAGTGAAAGCTTAAGACAGAATTTTGTAGTAGAGTACAAATACAGACAATAGCATTGTCTGTGCCGTTCTCAATATTGTTGTGGAAATAAAGCTTTAGGAAATGAACACTAGAAATAAACAACAAATAAGCAACATGCAGACTATAGTTCATGGGAAGGGGAGAAGAGAGTCTTTATCACAATGAGCTGGTGTAGCCACCTTGCTGCTGAAAAGAAAGCCTGTAGACAGTGCTTCCACACTGCTGTGAAATGCATCCAAGCGATATTGTTTATTACTAAAGGACGTGGACAAACAAAATAACCAGAAACACACTTCCTGGGAGATCCACACAAATCTGAATTTTAATTTTATAGAGTAAATACGTATGGAAAACTTTCACATGCACTTACTGTGTTATGTTTTCAACTGATACCCTGAAGGCAACGCAGATAAACTGCTGAATTGTACTAGCTGCTGAAACTAAAATTAGCAAAAGAGCTTAAGAGCACTTTTACTATTTTACTGTTGGTATAAATATAAAAGAATTTCAATGAGTTTTTGTGTATTCTCATGTTGGCTTCAATACTTCATGTTTTACTAATAAAGCCCCAACATAGTCAAGCCTTAAAAAAGTTGCATCTGTGTCTGTAATGCTGGTACACTGATATATTTATATGTATATCTCACCCAAGCACTGAATCTGAGAAAACATAGATAGGAAGCTCAGCACCTTCTCATGTTTTCTGAAGGTTTCCATGAAGATACAGAAAACCTTACTTTAGTTTTGTGGCTTGTCTATATATTTTAATTCTGACCACTATTCCTCCTTCCCTGTGGATTCTCATATGGTATAAATTAGTAGTGCACTATTGTTTTCAAAGTTTATACCAAGTATCTTCTGTTTATGATCTGCCCCTTGATGTTTCCTTTGTTTAGATGTTTTTAGTTTTGTTGGTCAAGTTTTGATGAAATTTGAGTGCTGTGCAGTTATTGTATACCATTTATTACCATATAATCTGACAAGCTGAATGTTTGACACACATACTTAAAAAGTGAATAGAGGAAAATCATGGAGGGACAGGAAAACATGTTCTATTAACCATTAAAATACATTGGTATTCTTTAGTGGCACAAAATCTCATCTTCTACAGATAAAACTGGAATGTTTTTCAGAACTTTTTAAAGTTTAAAACTTTTTATGAGATTACTTGAGTCCTCTTTGTTGTATAGTAGAATTCTTTAACTTATGTTCAATATGTAAAATATTGCATCAACATAAGTGAAGATTTTAAGAAAAACTTTCTGTTCATAATTTCTATTTTACTGGATTCTCTATGCAGCACAATTGCTTCCAGTTTCATAAAGATTTTGTTTGGTTTAGATGTAGTATTTTCTACTATTTTCTATCCTTAGCACAAGGAGGATCCCTGCTTTCTGGGAACGTAAAGAAAAGAAACCTCTTACTGAACCTTCCCATATACATATATGATGTATAATTAAGGGGACAGAAGAAAGAAACACCACCAGCTGTCTTTCCATAGAATAGTTTAGGTGATGCAATGTCAAGTAAATGAGGGAGAAATATATTTTTAAGAAAGGAAAAAACCCAAATCTCAGAATGTTTTGCAGTGGTCTTTTTTTTTTTTTTTTTTTTTTTTTCCCCAAGATATCATTTGTGGCAGAGGTGGATGCCATTTTCTTCATAGCTTGTCTAAGTCTTTACACATCTCATTTTATGAGTGACAACTACAGGGACTAGGAACTGGTCTATATTGATGGACTAGATTTTTTTCTACTAGGATAAAGAAAATCATTTGCAGTTTCAGGACTCATTGGCTGGTTTATTGCAGCTCTAAACACATATTTGGTATTCTGGGCCAGAGATTGGATGCTAGAATTCAATACAGGAAATAATGTAGGTACTGGATAAAATAGTTGTCATCTTCCCAGTAACAAATAAAAACTACACATCATTTCAGATAAGCAGTCTACAGCCTTTGTTATATGGACCACAGAGGGTCCATAGGCTGCTTCTAAGGGATCTGATAATAGCTGAGACAACCAAATCTATTGCTATTTAAAGTGAATTTTATACAAAGTTCAAAGAAGTTGTAGGAATTCTAGGTAGTTACAGGATCCTGTGGTGGCTTTGTTTGCTCTCACTGGCTTCAGAATGGGAGGGTGTATGGAAGTCTTAAAAAACGTATTAATTCTTGGTTTCTTGTGAATGATACTGTGTACTAGAAAAATAACAGTAGTTAGCTGAATTTCTGTTACTAAAAGTAATTTCTTGTTCCACTTTCTTTTCTCAGGATGTCAGAGTTTTAGGGGTTTTTTGAGGATGTGAGATTTTTAGTGGTTTAGTGCCTAAAATTTCAGGAATAATGCAGTATTAGAAGATGGAGTAGCTTACATGTACAGGACAAGGTACTGACAACAAAGGTGAAGATGTGAAAATCACAGTTAAAATCAGAGAATTCGGTGTTACACTTCCAGTATTGTTTTTCCCACAGAGGTCTGCCAGCAGAGTTTTTACCTGCATTCCTATTTTATCACACAGAAACAGTCCACAGAGTTGTAGTCTTGGAGTAAAAGAAGCCTGTCAGTAGTACGAATTTAGCCCTGGGGCACCAAATATTTGGCAGTTAAATAGCTGAGAAATTAATCTCTTGGCAACTTCTTTTCTCTGTTTACTGTCAATCCCATGCCAAAGATAAAGTGCTGGGGGGCTTAAAGAAATTGCTGTTGAAGTTCACTCTACACCCTTTCTCAACAAAGGATCTTGTAAAATAGAGAAAGAGAGATATCCTGTTGCATTTAAAAATAATGCTAAATTGGTTAACATATGAATCATAATAAACTGGTGGTTTTAAGTGGGTCTTACTTCAGGGATCAGGTTGAGAATCCAGTTTTGTATGGAATATTTCTCAGGAATGCCCCTGTTGGTCTCACTCCTATAGCACTTTGGTGATAGATCGCACTTTTCCAGAGGTTTTTTTTCTCTTAATAAGGCAGTTCTAGTTTAATTCTAGAGGAATGCAGCCATGCTGACTAGAGCATAAATTTGGACTGACTACATTAAATACATTTCAGCTATTCCAGGTTTACAACAGCATGAGTCTGTTCTATGGCATCTACTCATGTGTGTGGTATAAGTGCACAGAACATTAGTCAAACGTGAACATGAGAATATTAGAATTGTAAGTTATGATCTTTCGGGACTGTTGGGAATGGCATTTCATAACTGCAGGTAGGCTGATGAGATGCATACTTTAGAAAAGCATGATATGTTTCACTGATGGTATGAAATCCTTATCGGCTAGACTGAAAAAGCTGTGAAAGAAACAAAAACTATTTTCCAGGCAGTTGGTAATTCTTCTTTGTCTGTCTAGTGCTGTTCCTGAGGCAGATTGCCCTCATTGCCCTTCATCTGCTTACCACATAATACTTTGGCTCAGAAAGCCGTTGTGACAAGACCCATCTGTAGAGAAGACACATCTTTTGTGGAACTTCATAGGACAGAACTGAGGAGAAAGACAAAATGTGCCAACTCTATGTACATCCATTAGTTTCACAAGTGAACTCACTCTCTCTGCTTGCTAGTTTACCCACAATCTATCAGAAAAATTGGTAATAATGATTTCTTTCATTACCTTCTCCTTCCTCTCCCCAGTTTAAGGTGAAATGATTTCTTGGTATTTTGCAGTGACTGAAATTCCACAATTTTTTGCAGCTGTTTAAGGTGCCAAGTGATTCATGCCAAGAAACTATTGCACAAGGTGATGAGGGTTTGATAGGGTAGGCTGCCCAATAGGGTAGTCTAATGTCTTTCTTATATATGCATTCTGTATTTGAGAGTAAGGAGGAAAGAAAAAAGGCTTCCTTGGAAGCTCTTAAAATTTTCTGAAAGTTCATGTTTCACAAAAAGAGTCCCAATTACTTCCAAGACTTCCAGGATTTTTGTGAGGTTTTCTGGAGAGTGTTTCATAGCTTTTTCATTAGAAAATGCAACTACTTTTCATAAGCTTTCTAAATGACTCCTAATTTCTGACTTAAAAGTTTGTCACAGCAGTGTGCACATGTCACAAAAGAAAAATATGTATTCCTAAATATATTGGCACAACATACTTTGTACATGATACCTTTTATTATGTTTTAGGATGAGTTCTGTTGACTATAACTCAGTACCCTTAAGCTCTGGGAATATTCATTATAAAGTCCATTGCTGTGGAATGATAAAATTCTGTACCCAAGTACTTTACAGTGGGATGATAAAATGGTGAATTTTATTTATAGGCGGTTGCTGTACACCTTTACATTTTATCAGTCATTCACAACAAGAGAAAAATCAAAATGAGAGAAATTCTGAGATAGATTGTATGCAAGCAGAATAGATCATGAGAACTTGTATTGTCAGCCCCATATAATCAAGAAAAAATTACAAAGCTGGTTTGAAAAGTATCAGACATTTCTTTAAAAAGAGTGGTTATCTTCTTGGTTTTCTTTTCTTTTGTAAGGGAGAATGATGGAAAAGAAGTTTCTTCAGAAGGGGATTCTTGCACACCATTCCTGTTTATCTCCAAGCAATCCACAAAGGCTAATTCCACAAGAGGAGTCAGAACAGAAGCTACACTTACTATTATGAGACTGTCTCAGAAGGTGCTTTTCCCTTTCCATTGCCTACAGAGAGAGATAACTGAGACTGACTTTGTTAAACTAAAGTTAGGCTGTGTGAATGCTTCATATAATTAGTCTGATGAAAGCTTATATTCTCTGGTTATCTCTTGACTCCAGGTTAAAATTCACAGAAAAACTATTATAATGATGATGTTAATACTAAAACCATAATACATAACTAAATAAATTAATCCTTAGGTATTTAGAGAAATAATCTAATAGTGGTATCCAGCTTAGAAAGCCACTTAGCTGTTTGCTGCTGAAACAGAATATACACATCTCAATCTTATCCTTTATCCTGATTACCCATTATGAGAAACAAAGACAGTGTGGGCTGGATAGATCTTGATCTGAAAAAGTGGGAATATTTTCTGATTCTTATGGTATAGCAATACTGGTAATAGACTGAAGGGACTCATCAGAATATTCATACTGCTGTTCATTCAAGATTATATTCATTCATGGTCTGATGTGTGAAATTGTTAACATTTTTACATGCATGTACATTAAGAATAATACCCAAATGGAAATAAAGCAGCTTCATGTTACAAAATCAATATGAAAGAGGTATCACCTTTAAAGGACACGTATATAATATTTTCTAACTTTTACAGTGGATGCTGTGGATTTATATGCAGAATTATGCATATATGGGATGAAACTATTTTCACAAATCTGCCACGGTTATGTTTTCTCATGATACAAGTGTGTATTAGTGGTAATCCTACACAAGTCAATGGTGTAACTTGAGTCATACTGACAGAACATCAAAACAATTCTATCAGTTGAGGTAAGCTGTAGCCTAGCTATTATGGCTGGTATAAATGAGACCAGAATCAGGATCATGCTCTTTTAAAACCATTGGAACATGTAGTAGTGATGGATTGAGTTATTCTCTTACAGCAATTTTACTATACTTTAATTCTGAAATTAAATCAACCATCACTTTCCTCATCATGAGGAAAATCAAACCCAGAGATACCTACCATCACAGTGTTCCTTGGAATGTGAGCTCAAGGGGTCACTTTTACTTTTTACTGGTTTTATAGAATGATTTCACTACTTGTGCAGATAATACGACAAGCATTAGGACCAGCTCTGCTGAGTTAAATACCTCCATTTGTTGGAAGGGAGAAAGTATTTGTCACCAAATGCTGTCATGGTTGCCTAATTTTGGGATGATATAGATGCTTGAGTATTATATGGACAGCTCAGGAGTCCTTGTGTTTAGACATTTACTAAAAGGTTTTCATTACTAGGCCCGAATCTCAGCTATCCTCCTATTTTTTGTGTGCTACAAGTATATCAGCAAAGCAGTGTATATGCCTTGGTTCTGATTTTGCAGTGTGTTTGTACTCTTTTCACATCTCTTTGAATGTCTGAAGAAGATCACAGGCAAATTACAGGTTGCATTTTAATCCTACTTGAAAACTGTGGAATGTCCTTAAGCTATTAAAAAATAGTTATGCGTGTGCTCAGCACAGAAATTTATTCCACAGAAGTAAAGACACTAACAGTCACTCTAGGTGGTAGAAAAATTCTTGTTGTAGGGGGAAGGGCAGAAAGGAGATGTACCAAAGTATGTACCAGTCAAAACGTACACATCAACACAACTAGAGCTAGAGGCATTAGAGTAGTACGAGCAACAGTATGGTGCCTTAGTTAAATAGAGATGACGATACTGACTTTTTATGGATCGCTGCATGTCCAGCTTTGATATCACTGTAGATACCCTACTGTCCTCTTGGAAGATTCATTGTGTCTGTAGATCCCTTTAGCAACATTTCCTGCTTGTAGTATACTACATGGTTTTCTTTGCCTTTAGCTCATACGTAAGAATAATGGAAGATGTTTGACAGAGAAAGACTCATGTTGCTTCTTCTGAGGACCCTCCTGCTGACATTCTTTGCAGATGGGACAGTTTCCACATATAGATCGTGTTTCTGCTATCTGCTGCTCTAGCTATCTGACAGAATTTTGACGACTGTAGCTCCCAAAGTAATTCCAGAGTCTCCTGTTTAATATCAGATTTTTATTTTATTTAGTGGGCTTGGATGTTTATGGAAACAATTTTTATGTGCTGAAAATTTTTCCAAGTTTCATTACGTGATGGGGTGTCATTTTAATTTTTTTGAACACTTGTGTTATACTCTAAATTCTTATCTTAGCCCTGATGGCAATGGGGACACTCAGGCTTCTCCATTTTATGTCATTATTTTATGGGGTTTTGAATTTTGGTGCTGAAACCAAATAGGGGAGCATGTCTACACTGCAGTGTGGGACAGGCATAGCACCAAATGGGGTGAAACATACTCTCCCAGGCTCTGCACAGGGCCGCAGGTTGGGTCTTTTGGAACTGCTACGGGGAGTGACAATCAGATGCCATGGGGAATGCTGGCAAATCTGTACTTGAAAACGGTGTTTTTGACATAGCTCAGTCCATTCCAGTAATCCCTTCAAGGATTGTATTGACTCATCTGTCCCTTTACAAATGTATGACTTCAGGATTGCTGTGAACTGGAACTGTGTATGTAGAAATTTTGGGTTCCATTTTGAATATAGCACAATGTGCAGGGAAATCCAGACTTTGCTGCTGTTATAGAAAACAGTATGGTATCTGTAACTTCCCTGCAATATATATGGGAAATATTATTGAACCACTCTGGGACTAAGAAGCAATGATATAATAGCTTGGATGTCCTTTCCTTCCTAGTTCTGTGTTAAGAACACACACAAGGGATGTGGGAAATCAAAGTTCAATCTTTTTTTTTTTTTTTTTTTTTTCTAACAAGTGCGAGGCCTGCTTTCAGATCTCTATCGAGGCAAAAATTAAACTTGGATCATCACCAACCTATTGAGCAAAATGTAGACGTGTAGTATCTCCTGTCAGTGATGTAAATCTAATTCTGTTTTCTATCAGAATCTTTAATCCAATGCAATTCCTAAGTGGATCAAAATGGCATTTTTTAGCATTCTTGGGGAGAGAAAATGATCCTGATCTGTTTTTCATTTTGTATGCTCTATTTTTCAGGGAAAAATCACTTACCAAAATAATTGTATATTTGTGTACTTTGTTACTTTCTTTATTTTTTCATAATGTAAACTCTGGCACAGTGCTGTCTTTAAGATGACACTTTGAGTCAACTGTAAAGGTTGAAATAGGTTGGAGAATGCAAATAACACTAGGATTTTGGATCAAAATTAGACGTGATTGGCTGGACTGGAAGAAACTTTTCTACACAGATAAACAACTGCTTGTGCTTTCTAACAAGTGAATCTCTTTTTCACAATGGAAGTTTTTATGAATAAGCAATGCTTAGAGAAAGTAATTCAAACTTATTAGAACTGATTCAGCAATTCAATCCTTACTCCTGTTTACAATTGCATGCTTAGCTGTGTTTGCACAAGAAGCACAGTCTGAAGGCAGTACGAAGACTTCACTTTCTAACTCATCCTTACAGACACTAGGAGGGAGCCTGACGAAGAGGAAACATCTTTTTTTTTCTTCAATTTTCTGTCATTATTTTTCCCCATAGCTCATGCTTAAAGACAGATTTAAGTATGTTGAATTTACCACGTGGTAGGTAGGCAAAGCTACCGTGTTTCTTAGCTTTTCACTTCCTGGAAATTCAGGGAGCAACTCGTCCTCTTTCTGGATAATAATAATAGTAAATAGAAATCCCCTCACATTCATGACAGAGTGAATGAGCAGAGGTCTGTGAAGGGACTTGTATCATGCTGTGCAATTATAGTGATTGTTTGTCTTTCTACTGGTTCAAAAACAGTCTAAAACTCTCCAGGTTGATTTGGAACTGACCCTAATACTTGGCACAAGCACACAGTATTTTCAGTTTTGGGAGCTAATTTTAGGCCATGTGGAAAAATAGCAATCCCCTCTCTCCTTTAAATATGTCAAGATACAGTCCCTGAAATACCCTGCTGTGTAGAACTGTGACAGCACCAACAGGGTTGGTGATCTGGAGCTAAGAGCAACATTAGGAATCTCTCCTAAATAAAAAGACCAGACTAATGCATGTACAGAGGCTGCCTGGGGCAGGAAATTAGGGGCTTTAATTTTCAGAATGAAACACAGTCTTATATGATTTAGTATGGATAAAAAGAAACAAAGCATTTTCTTCCTGGCAGTTCTCTAATTATTCTAATTGGAAAAGGAAGAGGCTGTTGAGAAGGATAACATAAACACCTGAGAGTGCACTTAAACACAAGTAGCACTGAAAAGATGCCAACTCATTCTCAAGTGTACACTTGTTGTTCTCTGAATAGAAGTTAGCCTTGAAATTTGCATAGCAAAAGGTTCAGGGTGAGTGCCAGCCCCAGAGTGGAATACCTTTAATTAAAGACAACAGCAAAGGTAAACGATACTCTCTTTTCTCTCTCTGGCTCTCTTTTTTTTTTTTTTTTTTTAAATTTGCTTGATTAGGAACTGCTTGTTTCAGAATCAGGTGAACAGAGCCAAGGTTGTTGTTTAGCTCACAAGGGCATAAAGGGAGGCAGGGATGAGAGCTCTTGGATGTTCCAAATAACAGTTGGATTTCCTCAAGCTGCCATCTGGATTGTAACTCATATCTTGGAGATAGGTGCATCCTCATGATAGTACTTCAAGAATGAAAAGGTGTTTGCCAGAATGTCTTATGTTCGCTCTAAAATTAGGGCCATGTAAGAAGTCTCAAGGAAATTCTCCAGTAATTAAAAATTATTCCAGTTCAAATTAAATGGTGCTAGTAAAAACTTGCCTGAATGTTAAGCCTAGATTCACCAGTGGGTGGTTTTTGGTTTGCTGCCAGTCCTCACCTTTTTTCTGCACCTGAAAGGTATGTGCCTAATGGCCTCTTACCCATTTCTATTGTACTTAGTATAATTTCATATGAAGAAGTGTTCAAAGTCTGACACTTATAGGAGAGTGGGAAAGAGAGGATTTATAACAAAGTATGTGTATTGTTATTCACTAATAAAAATGCCTTAAAATTTCCATTGATTCTTACTTATGGTCATTATTTGGCCAGAAATTTAAAAATATCTATATGAAATAGAATAAAATTGTCTTTAAGATTTCATGATCTAGCATTTCTACATAATCATTATCTAGGTATAGAGCTGTGCGGAGCTTCTCAAATTCAGTCATACAGAATTTGTCTAGGACATTTACCATGTTCAATTTTTAAGGACATTTGATTAATGCTTTACTCCACAATAATCATGGCAACATATGCTTCTAAGTCACACGCTATTTCCTTAAATATGCAGTACAGTTGAAGTCTCACAGTAAGTTGATGTCTGTTACCTCAAATACTGTAATCATCACAGTCAGTAACCTAGAGTTAAAATCTCTTTAAAGCAGGTAGAAACAGTATAAATGTTTCTCAGATCTTCAGGTAAAGAAATATGCTTGTGCAGATATCTTGCGAAATATAATGTTGCTTTTGTTGTTCAAGAGGTGGAGTTTGATTGAGTTTACGAGAACTTTTGGCACAAATTTCAGAAAGTTTCATAAAACCGTTGCAGAGCCTATTATTGGGGTTAAACAGGGACAGCTTGGGATTGCTGTTTTCAGTCAGGAGTCTAATTGCCCAAGGAAATTCAGGATTGCTGATGCTTTTCTTGTTGATATTAAGATGGAGAAATGAAGACTAGAACTATACCAATAGAGAAAAGGCTTTGTCAAGGCTTCTGTCAGTTCCTGATGAGTGGCTAGATGTCACAAAACCAGTGCAACAATCAATATGAATCCAGGAGACTGTTCTCTGCCAGGCTTAACATCCCTTATACCTGCCCCGAGAGTGTCTCCCAGTGGTACTTGCACAGAAGCTCTACTGTCAGGTATCCTTGTCTCTGTTGAATATACTTGAATGTGGCTTCATTTTTGTCTTGTGTTTCACAAATAGGTAAACCAAGGCCAGTGCACCATGTGACATACTTCACCATAGCTCTGGCAGAGCTTGTTGGTACAGTGTAAATGAATTGCATTTTGTTTTTCTACAGAAAAATATTGAAGAAAATCCCTCTTCTTTAAGAAACAAGTAAACTTGAGAGAGAAGAAATTATTTAGTCTTTACAGAGCTATAAGGAGCTTGTTGCTGATGATGATTTCACTGCTTAGAGTCTGAGTGCTGATTCTCAGCTGTAGATGAAATTCTGACTGTGCATTCTTTAAGGGTGTGTGAACTACGTTATTATTTGCACTTGTTCCAGTCTGTAGGCTCACAAGAGAGCTTGCCAAGTTCATCTAGACTGCACACTTTGCTCTTGTGATCTTGCAGTGCTTTCTGGACAAACCCCAGAGGGTTAACACATTGTCTGGAGATGTAAGCTCATAATGTTTTGTTTCAGAATCCATGAAGAAAAATAGGTAAATACCAAGCTCTGCTGGGGAGGGAATATCCTGATGTGATTTATAAATCCACAAGGATTAATCTATCAAGTTCTGATTTATGAAGTATATTATGTTGACAAACTTTATTACTTTACTGATTCAAAAGTCTTGAAATTAGTATGAAAAAGAACAGTCCACCATAACACTGAATTATGTGCCCATGGTGCATAGTAATATCTCTCAAAATGCTTGATTTCTATTTACCAATTTTGTAAGTAAAATTCATGTTACCTAATATCCTTAGAAAAATATGTTAATACAGATATATGTGATGAACAAAATACATAGCTATCTTTCTGGGCTTTTTGTTAGGGCACATAAGGTTTACCAAGCTTTTGGAATCTTCAGTCTGAAGCAACTGTCTATCTGCTTAAGAAATTTCTGTTTTTAAAAACGTAGATATTTGATCACTCATATTTTTAAAACCAGGAACCTGTTTCTAATAATGTATCTTACAAGTGATTATTATTGTTAGCAACTGTCAAAATAAAGGACTGAAAGTTCAAGCAGAGGTTGAGCTTTTTGGACATCAGCCCTTGCGTGGGTCCCCTAGCAATGCTGCAGAGGTATCAAAAATGGAGTTTTGGCATGAACTCATAGTGTTGTGGTCTTCAAATAGAAAACAGATCTTGTGGGTATTAATAGCATTAATGGTTTTGGAAAATGGCCTTTCTTGTACCAGTGAGAATTTATCTTCTCTGAAAAGCAGAGTTATAACTGCAACTATTTTCAATATTGGGTGTGTCCCTTCATACAGGATGCCTTAAGTAATATTACTTCTTCGTGATATTTGAAGGACTTAGATGGGAAGAGATGCTTCTGTTAAGTCCTAACCTATATAAACTGCAAGAATATTTTGCTAAAGCAACTGATTGTTCACTGTGAGAGCTTTAAACCCTGAGTGACAGCTACACCCTCACTGTCTTAAAGCCAGTTCATATTGAAGAGTATTTTGCATCAGAAAAACACATCATTAACACTTGAAGAATAGCTGTGGATATAGAGAACTGGGAGAGCAAACACTACAACATAGAAAGAGCCATATTATACAAGGTAAATGAGACTTGAGGCTAGAACAAGAGAACAGGAGAGAAATTGATAGAAGAAAAGTGTTATGTCACTGGCTAGATCAGAGTTGGTGCAGGATTGTTATAATTTGATGCTAGTATGAGGAAACTACAGTGTACCAGTCCTGCCAGAAGATGTAAGGCTTTTGTCTGTGAGTCATAATGTTTCTTTGGGTTGTTTTTTACTGCAGCACATTTTAACAGCTAAAGGTTGAAAAGGTTCCTGGTGCCAGTCTCAAACTACTGCGTTCTGCTCTGAATGTTTACACACTGCCTATCACTGTGATAACTTAATGTCTATCACTTTTAAATTTGTAATGTGGATGTAGATGCTGTAGAAACTAAATCTACACTGCACAAAATCTCACTGAAGTATCACCGGGTCATGATTAATTACAATTGAGTCAGCAATGTGAATTGGCAATGTTTATTCTTATTTTATTACATTAACACCACTGCATCTTCAACTGAGGTCACAGTTCCAGTGTGGTAGATATATAGGTTAAGATGGTGTCTGTGCCCAAAGAAAATACTTGTTGAAGAAGAAGAGGGAGCAGACACGTCAAAATGATTGAAGACTTACAGGTTTTACATTGTCTTACTGTTCGCCTCAAGTACCTTTTGATAATGAAGAACACATACAATGAAATCTGGTATGTTGTTTCCACTGTTAGAAGAATTGAAAATCTCTTTCAGTACATTTTGTGGATGAAATACGTCTGTATGGATGATGCAATTTGGAAAAGAAAAATAGCATACCAAATAGGAAATTATTTTCCTTCATGACAGTTATGTTACACACAGACACGGTTTCAGTGGAAGTCTAGGTCTGTCCAGATAAATCAGGAAGTAACTAAACTTGATACCAGTTCTCTCAATTTTCTGACGGCCCTGCACAAACACATGGGGAATGGTTAAAGAATGATACCATGTACAGCGACCGTGTGACTAAGTGCTTCTCTGTGAGAGCCTTATCACAGAGGAAATCACAGAACTCAATTTGTCTGACCAAAGACCTGAAAAGTAAGAAAGATATTTAGGTCAATCAACAGAAGTGGCATAGGAAATTACTTCTTTAGGTCCTTACATCTTTAGCAACAAAATATAAGGCTTAGATTTCCTTTTAGGAGCAAAGTAATGTGAGTTCTATCACTTGGTTCCTCGTTATCTAGAAGTGGAGAGGATAAAGCAGATCAAATCAGCAAGAAAGCAGAATTACTTGATTAAGTTTTATATTTTAATAACTTGTGGTCTTGAGTCTCATTGCAAAGGCTACTGAAATCAGAGAAACCCCACTGAATGTGGAGCCGGCTCTTGAGCATTATATTAATGCTGTCTATTCTTTTACCCATGCACTTAATGTTGCCATTTAGTTCTGGCTCTTAACTGTTTTTTTCACATAGACATTCTATATATCGTCTACAAATTGAACTCTGGCAGCTGAATTTGTACAGTACTTTTAAGGATTGGGTCCTGAATCAGTATGCATTTAGCATGCTGCTGGCTGACTCAAGGCAGCAATGTATGGCAGTCTTACTCTGCAGCTGTATGCTGTTTACTGACACTAGATTCACAGCACAGCTTTCTGTGATGGGATTTTTTCACTTTCTCCTTTTGTAGATGACTGAATTCTTCCTTTAAAAAGGCCAAGACTGATTACAGTAGAGTTCAGGTCAAATCGTCTTGAAACGGCTCCTGTTTTTTCAGTGACAGCAGGAGTAAGTTAAAATGAGCAATGCCATTTTCCCCTTACATATCTGTATAATCCTTCACATGGTACCTAACCCACTGACTTGAGTGAAGAAACCGGCATCTCCTTATATCAATGGTGAATTAATTTCATTTCCGTATACATGAAGACACAATGGCATAGGAGTGGCTATATGTTTTATATAGGTGATATTGCTCCATTTGTACACTCCTACATATAGAACTCCTGATATGGTTCATGATATGGAAATAATGCTAAATTGATTGTGCTGGCACAGAGGTTCTATGAATGTTTGGGATGGTCATGAAATACCTCTTGTGTGTGCTGCATTTTCATAAATCCTGAATATGATATATACATCTTGCGAGAAAAAGAAATGTGGACCATTTCAGCCACATCTCAATGCTAGTGGCGACAAAGAAAAAATCACTCTCATTGGATCAGCATTGTATCTTACTGACCACTGTTTTAAAATTGTGAAGGTATTAGGGATGAAAAAAGCACACCTATGTCAAAGATGTGATCTCCGTATTCCTTAAGGAGGCAGCTGATGGGACAGTCCACTCATGTGTGAACTAATCCTTAGGCAAGGAGAGTGGAATGTATGCAGCAGGTGACAGGCTGAGGAAGGATGGATGGTGGGAGAGGAAGATGGAATAGTGTTCAGAAGTGCATTAGACTCTCGCAGGTTTTGTTCCAAGGGGCTAATGAGTTCTAGCATAACTACAAGCTAACAGTTCTATCACAGACCTCTTCCTCAGTTCTTACCCGAGTAGCAGAAATGCCTATTTAACTTTCTTCACATACATTAAAAACATAAAGAAACCAAAATCCAAACATCGTTACCTTAGCTCCATTGTAATTAGTATTCTTAGGTGCCTGTGTATGCATGCTGATACAAGGACAGAATAACAGATTCAAGAGGAAAAATGGAGACCTGTTACTTGCTGACACTTCTCTTTTAGAATGAAATTAAACAAAAGGTAAAACATGCATTCTTTAGGGGCAATGACTATAGGAATGAAACTGTTCTTTAAGACTGTCATGTATAGGTGTTTCAGATACTAAATCTGACTGTCAAAGCAGCACCAAGATTACCACTGCAATGATCTTTCTGAAATCACACACACAGCTTGTGTGTTAATTCTGTTTGATTGGCAAACATTGGAGGTTTCTTTTTCTAGGTGATTGTTCATGTTAACTTCACATGTGCCTTCTCAAAACTATATTTTTAACTACGGCTTGAACAACGAAGAGGCCTTAATAATACTTAAAGTTGTTCAAAAGTATTATTTATTATATGTATCAATGATAGGCTAATAAGCCCATGTTTTATCCATGCACATCTTGAAATATGTACAATTCCAGCATGCACATCTAAATCTGAGCCAGTTTTGGAAAATCCCTAAATAATACATGTTCTGAGGAATTCTGTCTTCAAAATAAACAACTTGGAGCTTCTGGTTTTGCTCCTAACTGTTCTTCACTGATGTGTCATATTTTGTAAATCACAATAGATAAGCAGGGATTTAAACAACTGTGTTGAGTGAGTTTCCAGCTCTCTCTGCTCTGTTCTTGAGTGTCAGCAAAAGTTTGAATTTGTACCCTTTGGAGATAATTTCGGTTCCCTATTGGTGTTTGAGAACTAAGCACAGCCATTAGTGAAAGTGGAGGGACAGTATGACATTCATGGGCCCAGCTGTCTAATGCACTCACCTGTTACCAAGGTCTAAAAGGCTGGGTATTTATTCTCCTGTAGCTCTGCAAAATGAGGATCATATAACAGATTGTGAAAACTAAAATGGTAGTCTGAGTTATTTCTAATTTCTTTCCTTGTTTGTTTGGGGTTTTTTCAGTTTTGTTTTTTTTTTTTTTGTTTGTTTGTTTGTCTTTTTAAAGTGCACTTTAAAGCAATCCATAAAGCCTAATGGGCAGTGCTTGAAGCTCATCTGTTGTATGGTTACGACATTGATCATCGTCTTGCTCTTCCCAGCTGGGCATTGAGCTGTTACAACAAATTTAAAGATGACCTTCCTGAAATTAACTGAAAAGCAACTGAATTAAGTTTCAAAGGGATGCAAGGAAATACAATTTTTGAACATATTTGTGGTCAGGAGGAGGGGAAGTATTAGGTCTTTGTTCTCTTCTTTCTTGAGCTAGTATCATTTATATGTAATTCCGCTGCAGCCAGTAAAATTGGAGTGAAAAAGTAATCTAACCCTTCACTCATATCTTTAGAGCAGGAAGGAACAAAGCGATAGTGATTTCATGGAGTAAATTCCATGTTGTGGGCAAGAAGTCACACTCTTCCTCCTATCTTCAAATAAAATGGTCTCATTCTTCACCAGGAGGTGCTGTGTGAGGTTGTAGTCTCACAAGTGCAAAGTTCAAGAAGCAGGAAGAGGATCTGACTGTTGGGCTTCGAAAAAATGCAACCCTATAATATCAAACTGAATTGGTACAACACTGTGGAAAGAATACAGCACTCAGATGAATGAATGTTAACTGCATTGTTCTATCATATTCTGAGCACTTTTCAGGGATGAATAATCATCCCATGGGAACAGGAAATTCCTAGAAGTGAATGTCATGATCATGTGGGAATGGACTGAGGTTGTAAGATCACACTGCAATTTTAAGTGGACAGGTAATATTGTTCTCTGGGGTTTCAGAATGTACTTGTTAAAATGGTTGTCTGTGGAAAAAGTATTTTTAAGAATAATGGCAGCACTGTTCATTTGCATTCTTTAAGCAAGGTTCCTCTCAAAAAAAAAAAGGCAGAGATATGAAAGAGAAATGAATATTTTCGTAAGTTACCAGCAAACAGACAGCCAGATTTCGTACAATGATTTGTGGCTGAGCCTGAATGCAAATAGGAGGATATTCTACACTGTATGTATAAGTGATCCTGTAAAAATGCTCCTTTGTAAATGACCATTTATTGTTGGCTACTGGAAATGATCATTTGTGGCACCTCTCAAAGATTGAGTCTGTTCTTCCCTGTACCCATGGAAAAAAAAAAGTGATAGACATTTGTGTGTATACGTTAAGCTACATACTTCATCTTTTGATATATACTACATTTTAAGATTTTGCTGATTAGGCCTGTCACACCAATTCCTTCACTACAGATATTTTTCAGTATATTAATAGTACCCCTCAAACTGAAACAGCAAGTGTAACAGCAAGTAACAAAATGCTGTAAATATCCAGAATACCCAGAAAAAGACCTTTTCAAGTTAGTTTCTGTAAAGGATAGTAGGAAAATAGGTGTGGGAAAAATAGCTCATGTGTTTGTAAGGCAAGTAACTTCTGAGAGTGATATATATGTAATGGTGTACACTCAAAGATGAGCTCTTCTTCATGTCTACAGCAATTTCACTGACTTGCTGAGAGGTGTTGATGAAGCAGGATAATAGACCTTCATCGCTAGGGAAAAGACTACTTGTCATAATGTGGTAAACTGTTCAACTTCTCCTTTTACCAGACAGGGGAACTCCTTTCGTTTATGTAATTGCTGTTTAAAATTATCATAAGGCATGTCTGTGTTCTATTTACTCTTATTTTATTCTGCTAGAGTACACTAAGGACCTTAGTGAAAATGAAAATCAAAGCCTCATATGCCTTGAGTGTCTCTTTAATAAAAGTAATTTCAAGTCACCGTGGTTTCAAATGCATTTTGTTGTATACAAATGTGCTAAATAACTGGGATATTTAACATGTCAGTTCTTTTGAAGGAATCATGAACTTGGAGATATCAGAATAATATAGACCTGTATCTATGACTATTAAACTGTCATGAAAAAGATTATTGAACATCCCCAGTAACTGCTGTAGAAACGAATTGTTGACACCAAACTTCTCCAGACATGTAGGTCAGGCACTAGAAGCTAAATTGAGAAGGTTTTCCTGTCAGGTAAAATGAGCAGGCTGCAGTGTTGAGAGGCTGGGTGTGAGAGGATTTGTCAGCTGCTCAGGGCAAGGAGGAAGTTAACGTGGGTAGTTACCAAGAACTGAAAATGGGATAAAAGCTCAGGATAGAGGTTAGGCACTTTGGACATGTGGGTATTAACTGTTTGAACTTTAGAGAAGAGGAAATAGAGAATTAGAACTTCGAAGAAAATAGTGGCTGGAAGTAGATTAAATAGCCTGAACAAATCAGGTGCCTTTCTATGCCTGGAGGAAGAGCAGAAGAAAGACTTCAGTAGATACATTTCTGTACTGAATAAGGATTTGGCTATGCCGAGTTGATAATTGGATACCAAATTTGCCTGGGAGGACAGAGGATTTAGGAGAGGTGGTTTGGGAACCTAATTCTTAAATGCCTTGGAGAATCTGATAAAAAGTCTTTGAAGTTCTCTGGCTCTGCTGTAGTGCTGACAATGAAAATTTATTCCATGCATTCCAGCAGCCCTTGTGTGTGAGTTGTGTTTTAATTAGTTTCCATTTAGCTTTTTTACATTGTCCTCTTTCTAGTCTGCCTTACCCATGAAGCAGGGGTTCTTGGAGGATTCCATGCTGGAGAGTTATCTCTAGCTTCTGTCTTACCTTGCAGGGTATGCTAGCCTTTAAAATTTTTTAAATTTCTTTTTCTGGAAAACTGCTTTTGTGAGGTCCTTAAGAAATGAAGATACAGTGTACCATGTTCCTCGGCAAATAATCTCTCTGGCAGATATATGGCAGGTATTCAGTGTGCTGTATCTACTCTCTACTATGATATACTCGTGTGTTTCCTCTTATTTTTTTCAGGAGTGGGAAGATGTCCTCACCATTTCTGCAGCCCGTTAGCTAGGTTGCGGCAGGTGTGAGGTACTACACACTTAGTGGAGCCTAAGCTGCTGCTGCAAGGGAGGGAGGAAAGGGGGCCTGGCCCAGCTGAGAAGGACTTTACCTGAATGTATTAATATTGTAATAGCATTTAGAGGCTGCCATCTTGGAGAGCTGTCAGGTGCTTCATATTCAATGTAAACGGACAGGCCAGACAGAAATAGTTGTGGCTTGATGAGCTGGTCTGAGAAACACCAAAGAAGCAAGCAGGGTAGTTTCAGTTCCGAATAAGACCAAGTGGTCACAAACAGCAGCTCTCTGACTTACTGCTGCTGTCTGTACTGATCACAGAGTGATGGAGGCTGGAGGTGGCAAGTGAAAGCAAGCGAGCTAGTGGTTACACTTTCTTCCTCCTACCCACAGTTGGCTCTCAGGAGCTGCTGCAGTGTAGCTGGTAGGGTATAATCATTGCTCATAAGAACCGGGAAACACTATTCCTCCACTTTTATCCCACTACCTATTTCCTACACTTAAGGACTGCTCTGCTCTACCTCAGGGAGCAAATTCAGTTCTTTTGCATGGGGAGTATCTTACACTGCCATGAAGAAAGCCAGGTTACTGTAGCACTTTCTTATCTGAGGTTCTCCAGACATCCTACAAATACCGATTCATGTTCTTGACAGCCTTGTAAAATAGAGTAACTAACCTCATTTTACAGGTGGAAAAAAAGAGGCCCAAGGAGCTTGGTAGTCTGATTTTTTCAGTGGTACTAGTATGGATGCCTGACATGGGTGAAAATGCAATATAAGTGGTTGGTGCAAGGCCACAAAGCAAGTTGGTGGCAGTGGGGAGAAGAAATCCAATCGTAGTTCTCAGTCTTTTGAGCAAACCACCAGATGACACTTAAAAAGCCCTTCTGGAGATGAAAAATACTGTATAATTGTTGCTTCCAATATAAATATTTTCCTCTTAAAGTAAAGCTTTTCTTTTTTATTACCACTGCCTTTATTAAGGCCATGTGATTGTCTTTGTTTAAGATGTTACAGTGCAGATCACCAAAATAATGTAAAACATTCAGGATCTGCATGCAAAATTTATGTAGTTAAAATGCATTATCTGCTATATTGAAACATTTTCTTGTAAAAATATTGTCTCTGCAATTCACATAAATTTAAAACAAAATAAAACAACCCTTAAAAATAACTACCCATGCATGAGCATCCCTCAGAAGTCAATACTCTTGTTACTTACATTAGTGTAGATGAATCCTGGACTGTGTTGTGCCCAATTTTAATCTCAATATCTCCTTGTATCGTTGGGGTTTTTTAATTGCAAAAATTTACACAGCCTCAAGTGAAACATTATTGGCTTCCTCCTATAGGGCAACATCTGTAACTGGTTCATGGCAGTGGAGTGTTTGGTGCCATGTTTGTACGTGTGATCTTTAGTTACTGGACAAGGAATATGGTAGGATCAGGAAAGAGGGGAGGGGCATGAAAGTCAGTACATCAGGGGAAATCCCTTAATAATCCAAATGTGAAACAGAAAACAAGAACAGAGGTAACAGCTAAAGGCATAAAAGCTAAAAGCAGATGGTCAAGAAATCCTTGGTTTCTGGTCATAAAGTAGTACCTTCAGGATGTTATTTATAACTACTGAGAGACTGGCAAGGTGATCCTACAAATGCCAGGGAGTAGAAAGAGGCTGAAGGGGAATTATTTTCATAATTTTAAGTGTTCATCTGACACATATGTATACTCTTTGTTACTAGAAAACCAATGATTTCTACAAGTATTGTTTAGACAATAATAAAATGTTAGCAGATGAAGGTCACTGTACCAGTAGAGTAGGGTGTTACCTGAATTGCTGCATGATGTTGAATCAAGCCCCTTCATGTTCTCCCCCACCCCAAAAACCCCTTAATAATTAGGGTTGGAGTAAATTAATCTGCTGGCTTGATTGATACTGGATCTTGGCTTGGTTTCAGGCAACTTAATCCTGAAAAGAAAAAAGATATAGTAACAAAAGAAGAAAACAGATGTCTCAGAGTTGCATACAGAAGCCAATAATTTGCTTGGTTCTTATAAACAGTGGACAGTGTCAGGAAGAACAGATTCTGTATGGGAACAGTAAGTGTAAACAAGGGTAACATGGTTTTGGGGCAGTCTTTGCTGAATTGCATTCACACCTGCTGATGTCTTATTGAGAAGCATGGATTGGATTTACAACAACATTATTTTCCTTTGATTAAAAGTCTTGTGAAATAGCTATAAACTATGTCCCACTGTGCTACCTTCAACCTGTATTTTTAGCCCTATAATGTCCCTTTGGAGCAGAGGTAAAGTATATAGTTTTTAAATTACAATGGTTTGTTTCCATTTTCCAGTGATGTGACTGACCAAAAGAGACACCCTGAGACTCTTAAAGTTCTGGTTTCTTTGTTTTCAAACCAACCAGTTTTCTGATAAACCTCTTTACTGGCTTCAAGTTAATCAACTTAAGTTGCTGGTTTCTTTTAATTGACTCCTTGCATTACATTTAGTCTGCTTGATAGTCTTCAATCTTAAAACAGTATTTGTTTTTAAATATGATATGATATGATTTTAAATATATGATTAAAAATGAGACCGTATAAAAGATCATTCCAGTTAGAGCTTTGTGAAAATTATCCCTTTGACCTCTGCGAATCATAATTTACTGCAAAATATAATTTTGAGTATTGCTTTCCAGATTCTGTCTTGTAGTAGTCAAGAAATGACAAATGTTCACCAAAAAAAGGCAACAATCCTTTTTGAAAATTAAATAGAAATTTCAAATAGAAATTTACTGAAATTCAATACATATTGATAATTAATCTTTTTTAAAAAGATAACACTCTCAGTTTAAACCAAAACATCTACATCATTACACTGCTCATACAGGCAAATTTTTAAAGTTAAAAAGTACATAATTCTCAAGATATACCAGTGCTGAGTATATGTTGTACTTCAGAATATTTTTACCTTATTCTAGAGGCAGCAAAAAACCACCAAATGCTTTTTTCTATTTTTAGTCATTCTAAGCTTTCAGTCAGGTAGGTTTGTGACCTGAATATTTTCTTTCACTTTTTGTGTGGTCTTACAGATTTTATTGAGGATGTTATGATTTAGGACTTGTCAGCTACGTGCCACTTCTTCATGGATGTGACTTGCTTAGCTAAAGTATGCATTACTATTTTTTTACTAGGCCACAGAATATATATATTTTGAGAACACTGGAGGTCTTTGACTTTAAGTGTCTTCCTGCAGGAAGACCTCTGTTTTCATAGTTATTTGTGGGAAATAGAAAGTAGACACAGTTATAACATTCTATTAGAGAAAACTCTGATCTCATATCAGTTTTTAACCACTTGAAATTAAGTTTTATGTTGACTATCACACTCATCTGTTTGTACTTTTATAAACTATGAGTCCTGGCTTGCAGCATCCCTTTAATCCTGTTTTTCTTTAAAAATAGCAGAATTGCTAGTAGTCTTAGTAGCAGAAACATAATGGCTTCTGTTTCTATTGCTGGCAGTGCTGTTTCTAGCTCAGTCCATTTCACCACAGAGTACTTGAACTTTCTCAGTCTGCTAATATGTGTATTGAGTAGTTTTGTTTTGTGGGTTTTTTTCCCATTCCTTTCTTAAGGTCTGTATAGTTAAGTTTCCATTACCTGGGGTAAAGAGGGCTGGGAAAAAATAGATAGTGAAAAAGCTTGAATAAAAGACATTGAAGGAAGCTCTCGGGAGTGTACTTCAGAGCTGGCTCTACAACACTGCATGGAATCAGGGATTCTTAAATTCAGCTCAGACCCTGCTGCCCCCACTTTGGCTCCTAGAGGGCCACTGGAGTTTCCTCTTCTCGTTCTTGCCGTATTCCAGCTCATAAAAATGCTCATAAATACAGGTGCCACTGCAGCTGGATCAGACATTATACCCTTTGGATGACTCCAGAGATTTTGGTGTGATCATGTATTTCTATATTATGTTTATCAGTACTCACTCCCAGGAAGGCACTGTAAATTGGTTCTACACAGACCTACAGCATCAGTGCTGGCACCTTTTGATTTCAGTTGACCTGCACTGGAAGTAGACTACATTCATGTGATGCTCTGCTTACCTTGAAAACCTTGTTTAAAACAGAGCTACCTCTCTGTGGACATAGTTTGTCTCTCAGACATAGCCAGCATGCAACCAAGTTGACTGCCCATTGCTTCCTTAGTTAATTTTATGACCTACTGAAAAGTGCCTAGGCAGAAAGCTGTAAAATACCTCTTAATGTGCCATGCCGAAATGTGGTGAGCCATAATTCATGGTGCATTTATAAAGAAGGCTTTGAAATCTACCTCTGAGATCTTTAACCTTGGGCAGGTTGATTATGGTGAGACTAACTAGTTTGGGTGGTGTCAGAGTTCCCAAACACATTTCCCCTAAGATTTTATTACCAAATCAAGGTATGGGATGGTAGAAAGACTTTGATGTTTTGGTCTCTGAGAAGAGGATGGAGGAATCACAGCAAGCAACCAAGAGACGAATTGACTTCAGGGTCTGAAGTATTTTGAGCACTAATTTGTTTTGTTCTGGTTTTAATTATTTTCTTTTCCAGTCTTGACAGTTGCGTTTTCAAAGACTTTTGAAGAAAGAGAACATAGCAGATTTCACTGGAGAACCAGAAAAGAGAAAGATATTTTAAGGTAATTAATGGTCTGAACAGATCTAGACGTTCGTTGACTTGAATTTTGGGCACCCGCATCACTCATATGTTTGTACCCAATGTCCACTCTTGGTTTTTCTGGTGTTATGGGGCAGTGACTGTATTTACATACTGCTGGCCTGATGCTGCTGCCCACTGGTAGGCAGCTTCTCATTGAATTTTTCATTAGATTTGAAACTGGTGTGGAATTTGAGATTTTTTTCAAAAGTATTAAAATTATTACTGAACAACTAGAGAAGTTATCCTGCTCTAATTCCACCACTGTACTTGTGTCAGTACACCTGTACTTTTCACTCTGGCAGCCATAGTAGAAGATGCATCAAAGAAGGTATTGTCATGTGGAAAAAGACTGCCAAAACTAAGTGAAAAAGAGGATTTACCTGAGCATCATTTTGAGAATGAGTATCTTGATCATGAGGCTACAATTTAAAGTGAGTCATGTTGCTTATATTCAGGAATGTCATGTGCATTCCATCTCTTAATGATACATTTAAAAGATATTCAGACCTTATACAAAGAGTATTAGAACTGTGAAGATGGAAAGATAATAAAAATTTGGTTGTGTTTTTTAGTTTGCCTATTGCTCTCAGAGGAATGAAATTAAAAAGAATTCTTATTTTATAGTCTTTAAATCAGTTCATGTTCTTTCCTAAGTGGGATGAACATATTACTCTCTGTTTCCAAGGAATTCTTTTGATCCTAACTGTTGAGTTGAAGTTTTATACAATGCAACTTCTAAGTAAGCAATATTTCCTATTGATCTTTTAATGATCCTATTAGTTTCTTTCATTCCCTTAATAGAAATTTTAGCAGTAATAAAAGATAGAATTGGGCAGTAATTAGAACTGTGATTAGTTATAACATGTGTTTCTTTACCAAAGCAAAACCCCAATAAAATTAAATTAAAATAATGGAACTGTGTCTAGCTATCTTGAATTATATTAGAACATTCACTTTTTCTCCCTTCTAAGGATTAATATATGCTTTAAAAAGTAAATGCTTTTATTATGCAAATTCAAATCACAGTGCAATAAGTGTATTACTTTGCAAATTGCTCTTTCTCCCCCACAAATGATACAAAACCTGAAATGACTGTGTGAGAGGATGTGGATATTTGTGCTCTCAGGTCCTGAGCCCACAAACATTCACATCAGTAACCCTTGCTAATTAAAGTGGTCACATGGGTTTCTGTGACTCTAGTCATGTGTAAAACTGAATATGAAGCAGAATATGTACTTGCATAGGCAAGCTTGGGTTTTCCAATTGAGTGATGGGATCAGGTTTTTGGTCCCTGTCCAAAGCAATCTCAAAAGCTCTCATCTCTGAAGAGAACTAAGCACGTTATGATAGGTGGTAGCTGCCCCCACTTTATCTCGGTTCTGAGGAATTTCACAGCATCTTCTGAGATCTTATTCATGATCATCAGATCATGTGCAGAGGTATTTTTGGTGCTTGTATTACATGACCAGGTCTTGTGATTCTTCTTCATTTGATATGACTATCCAGAGAAAACGGAAAGCTTTCTGAAACTGAAGGCAATTGTCAGGGTATAGTTTTTCCATAGGTCTCTTAGCAGCTGTTCTTAGCCATCATTTCCCGGCTCTTTTGATTCAAGCTCTCTCCAAAAATCAGCTATCCAGGGTGTAGAGCTTAACAGTGCTAGATGGTGATCATATTCAAGCACAACCTCTTCACATTATTCTTGTTGGTGTAGAAACTTGCTCTGTGATGAAGAATTGGGAGGATTCCATGCAAAAGGGGAACTTGTACACAGACAGGTTGGGCTATACGTTCCAGCCAGGTTCCTTCAGGCAGGAGTGACAAACCCGGTTATGGCACAGTACTTGGTCTCTCTTCTGCTCTTGGAGCCCCCAAGAAACATGTAATTACCTGTCTGCTTCTGTCATGTGGAAGATCTCAGCATAAGGGGAAATCTCATGGCACAGTGCTGGAAAATGAGTGAAGCTGTCAAGAAGTGAGACAGGAGCTAATTTTTATGGGTGTCACAGTTTGTAAAAATGCTTTTGAACCTACAAAAAATGGCCCTGCCAACTCATTTGCATAATAGAAGGTAAGAGAGGAAGGAGCTTGAGAAAACATGAGATAGGGTAAAAAATATGAATGGGAATGATGGTTGGTCAATGTTATGCTCTTCCTCCTCCCCCAGAATAGTAAATATTGAAATTCCATGTATAGCTTAGCCACTGTTACCGAAACAGCCTACTCTACTGTGTATGTGGGCCATAGTGTCTGCACTGTCACCAGACTATCCTGGTTTGTGATTACAGAGAACAGAATTTAAGTTTTCAGGCTGTATAGTGACATACTCAGGTGAGGGTATACAGTCAATCTCTTTAACTTTGTGTTTCTTAGTCAGTGAAAATGTCAGCATTATCATAACTTAATAGCACAGCTTGGGCAGGCAGATTGCTGGATTTGTGCCTGCCTTTATCAGTTCCATAACCTCCTCAGCAAAGCACTTTGCGGCGTAGTGTTGCTGTAACATCTCTAGTTGGAATCAATTATTTTTGCAATACCTGACCACAGTATCTTTCACATACTCACGTAAAAGTCTCAACTGCTGTGAGCAGGTCTCTCAGTTTGCCCTCGGCTGGGCTGCATGCTGCTGCTACTCTGACCTTTTTTCTTTTCTAGTTAAGCACATGTAATGTTACTGAATACCCTGGAAAGCAGCACTGAAATACTGCACTTGCTCTAATAGTACATACTGGTTTATATAAAAATACCATGTTACTGATATTCTGATATCTGAGTAAAACTGGAATCTATTCCTTTTTTCCCCATATACCACTGCTGAATTCCTGTATATTAGAAAGATGTGCAGTCTGGCTAGGGCTTATTTTCTTGTTCTTTTAGTGTGTTTTGTTTTTTGTTTTTTATTTTATTAAAAAAAACACAACCAAACACAAACCAAAACAACCCACCTGCATAAAGAAAAACTGTGGTCTGGTTGTACTATTAAAGCTTTTTAACTTCTGTTGGTTTTGCTACCATTTGGATGGGAGGTAACGGGAACCAGGGGAGGTTTGAACTAATTAGTTTCCTTGCACTCCCAGGCCCTCAGCCAGATTCCTGTAAGTTTGAGCATAAAGTTTTATGGCATATGTTTTGCTCTTTATGGGAAGAAACACCATGGGGAGCTGTACTTCAAAGAATCAAGGTCCCTTTTATGCCCTTTGAACTGTACTGGTAAACATTCAGACAGGTTACACAGTGTGACTGCTGCTTAAGAGCTCTTCTTGAATCACTCTGTCTCTTTAAGGGAACTGTAGATCTTTGGAATGAAAATGAGAAGAGAGAAAATAGGAATTTTGAATTGCTCTAGATGTGTGTGACCAGAAATTGTGAATTGCTCTAGATGTGTGTGACCAAGATTCAGTTCCCTGCCCGAAGCAGTGTGTTGCTTGTTACTCACAAGTCCTTCGCATGTGCCTGTTCTTCTGAAGGAGTTTTGAAGAGCGCTGCTTCTGCATTCTCTCTTCAGCCCAAATTCTGACTGATCTTGGTAGGGATATGGACATAGGCCTGAGTGCCAGCAAGGAAGGAATCCTGGGCTTGGCTTGAAATTCACATAAGTCAGAGTGTGTTACTGTATAGTACATATGGTTTCTGATGAATATATACATAGAATAATGTAATTGTGCACATACCTTAGTTCACAAACATATTAAAAGAGAATTATTGAATTGTCCCATTGTTTGCATGCTGCAATTCACAAGCCTAATGTCTACTCATTCACTAATGAGAATAAAGGACTTTGATTTTCCTCAGAGATGCACTGCGGAGAGAAAGATGGAAGGAGCAACAGTGTGTAATGCCCAACTGGCATCTGGTACGCCTTGTGTTAAGAAACTTAAGATACTATTTGTTCCCCAAAGGAAGATGATAGGTTTAAAAATTGTACAGCAAGGCCAAGACACTGGACAAATGTCGTAGAGTTATCAGCAGGCCTCTGCAAGAACATGGTTTCCCTAGAGAACCATTACCTGCACTGTGGCTTGCATTTGCTTCTCTGACTGGGTTGCTCCTCGTCCCCTGTTTATTCATGTCAGATCCTCTCTGACCCCTCCTTTGCATGGTCAGACAGGTAAATGCTGCATCTGAAGTGACATTTTTCATCAGCTGCTATATGGAAGGTACATCCTACTAAAGGAATGGACATCCTACTAAATCCCATCCTGCTATGGGATTTATAAGCCCAATTAATTTATCTTGCTTATAAGGATACATCCTTACCTGGCAACTTAGTTGAAGATAATTAAAGGAGATCTGTTAATTCTGTCAGTTTTAAACATCCTACTGCTATCTTATGTGTTTAGTAAATTGAAAGTAATTAAGGTTAGCTGGTTTCAAAAATAGCTTTCCTGTCTGTGCAGCAGAGGTCATGCCATTGCTAACACAGTAATGAATTAAACACCACCTATTAAAATGTGGTTTTTATCATCAAACAAGCTGCTTTCTGAGATGTGAGACATAAGACTTTCTGGAGAAATGCTGGCAAGAACTTCTGTTAGTGACATATTTTAAATATGTCATAAAATTACTGGATGTTTGTGTGTGTGTATGTATTTTGTTTTCATTTTTTGTAGCAGAAAAACGTTGTCTTTATCCAAGTGTGCAGGTGCTTCTTTGACTACTTCTTTTATTCAAGAGCTGCCTCTTTGATGTGGATAGTTTGCCTGGGGATTAGATGTGCAGGCTTGTAAAATATGTGAAAAAAGACTAAAGGGAGGCATTTATGGCTAAAGAATTAAAAGAATTAAAGAAGTTATAAAATGTATTGTAATATGCCTTTTCCTGAACGTTGATTGCAGAAGCTAGCCCTCTTGGAATACATAAATTATTTCAATGTAGAGCACTAATAGCCATTATGTGTGTGATAGACATGTACATCTTCCAACATGGACTGTTTCTGAACCAAAGCTGCCAAGCCTATGTCAAACAGAAATGATGGTTTTGATATATCACAAAACATCATTTTTCTGGTGACTATTTATACCCATCAGTATATGTTTGTATTTTTTCAGATAACCAGCCATTTTTCTTTATTTGCACTTTTTTTTTTTTTTTTTTTTGTAAAGGCGGTTTTACCTTAACATACAGTATCAGCCTGCGTTTTATTTCAATGAACACAGAGTGATCTGGAAAAGTAGTCTGGACTAGTACAGAGGGAGAGGGGAAGGGGGCGGGTAGTGAGTGAGCGATCTTAAGAGATTCCCTAATCCCCTCTGTTACTGGCTTTCATAGTATTTCACAGCATTTCATTTCATATAATGAATGCAAGCCCAAGGCCAAACGGTCTGAGTAACACAATCAGATTCTTAACAGAGAATTGCTCTGTGTTTTATCAGGACTCACAATGTATATGGCGGGAAATCTAGGCACTGAGTAGAGGAAGGGCCTTAAATTTGAGACCAAAATATGACACAGTTAGTAATCTTTGTGAGGAGAAAAAGGGAAAGAGAAATATTTAAGATTCTTTGAACAGTTTGTTCCTCAGATAGCAACTTCTTTACTCCCCGCTACAGTTCTGTTCATGCAGAAATGTCAGTTATTCAATTTCCTTTGATCCCAAAGGATTTTTCTGATTGATTATCTCATATCCTGGAATGACACTTAATAATGCATTGCACTGTAGTGTGATGTGTGCCAAATTTCTTAAAATATAAAATAGCACTATGCAATATGTCAAAGGTTTTGATATGACTTTTCTTGGCCTAGCGTGACCGGGCTATCCACTAAGCACTTAAATAAACAGTTTCTTGAAAAAGCTGTGTCCTTATGAGCAGCTTGCTGAAGGTAATAAGCATTACTTTCCTGAAAGTAATTGAGCAGGTATCTAGACTCTGTCAACACTATGAATTGTTTTCTTGTCTGCTGATTTGCTGATGTGATCTTACCCATCATGTTGTTTACACTAATAGATGCAATGTGGCACTGGAAAATGTGATGATCTTGTAAAGTAAAAAATCTGGAAACGACATCTGAAAATCCTGGGGAGAATTTCTTTCCCCAGTTTTTCAGCTGCTTCTCTGAGACAACTGGACCTCCTTCTCTTTATTTCAAAATGGTCTGGGAGAATAAGTCCAGAAAAGGAGGTGAAATTGTTCTCTTACCAGACGACTGTAATTTCACTGGCCTGCTAATTGTAAGAATTCGTTTGTCAGCTCTTAATTGGTAATTGATATTAAAGACTGCTTAGTGTTTAACATGGATGACAGATTGTGCCACACCCATTGTTTTAATGGTGTGAGTGCCAATAAGCAGCTATCTCCTATCACAGCTGTATCCCAGACGCTGCAGAAGGATCTCTTCCAAAGTACTGCATGGTATTTTGCTTTCACCACTGAATATACTGACAAAAGAAGGTGCTGGAGATAGTGATCAGGTTGTATGGATTAGTGCTTAATATAGCTGGAGTCTTGCACCTGCCAAACTTCCAAGAAGTTGATGGAAACAGGATTCACACAGGTTGTGTATTGCTTCTCCGTACCACCTTGGAAATAGACCTGAAGGGTCAAATGGCAGTGACACTGAAATTTGCTGGCCAAAGTAATACAACATCTTATCTATTCCCAGATTTCAAGCTCTTACCTTTCTTGTAATGGAGAAACCATGTAAATGATATTGGTTTGGGTCAGATGCATACTAAAAGACCCATAGCAAATCAAGAACAGTGAAATATGTCTTGGCCCTGCCATGGCTGAGAAGTCTGAAGCTATGATCTTGTGATACTGTAGCTTCCTTTTCTTCTTATTAGGAAATCCAAGGGGTGTGTGGAGCTATTAGTGAAGAAATGCGGTTTCAATTGCACATTTTTTAACTTCACCGTTAGTAGTTAGACGACAGTCTATTTCTACCTTCAGGAGCCATCACACTGTAAACAAAAAAGCACCACCCTTCCTGTGTAATGCACTGGTTGATAATCATTCAGAGCCAGAATCCCTAATCAATGGTGTACAGTGTGAAATAAAAAACCTCCAACTGTCTCTTATAAAAGCAATTTCAATCTGAAAGTCATGCTTCTTCATTCATAGTTGAGTATCTAAACAATCTTTCTTTCAAGAGGATCTGAACATGTACTGCTCTCATTAAAATCAGTGGGAACTCAGCATGTCTGAAAATCATGCAGCTTTATTATTTATGTACCTAGCTTGGGATTTAAATACCTAACTTCAGGGTTTGAAAATTGTAATAACTGTTTTTCTTCAAATAGTGAGGTATGCTACAGAAAATTGGTCTCTTACAGGAGTCCTGCTGTCTGCAGGTGAGAATTAGGATAGCTGAACTCAAAGCCTTTAGCTTCTCTAGTGATTGACAGCTTAAAAAATCTATCTTGTGTTCAGTGGAATTTAAGCATAAGCTTAGCTTTAAGCTTGTGCTGAGGTATTTCGTCAAACATGGTTGTAATGCTGAATCCGGGTCTTATATAGGCAGATAGAGTCCTAAAGCTTAATTTCTCTGGCCTGCTGAACATATTCTGCAACATCCTAGATGCAATTTCCTCTCCAGTGCACCTGATTTAGTGCCTTTATTTTCTTTTAACCCCTAATACATTAGCATTCTAACAAATTTAAAACCCAAGCCAACAAATCCAGATGCATTATTATTTTCCCAGGTTTGTGCTCATCACTTTCTTCTTCTCTGTATGTGAAGTTGCCTTGAAAACCATGTAAGTTAGGATTCCTTCAATATTGCACATTCTTTGGGTAAAGCCATCCAGAAGCATAGAACCTTGTAGATCGGTGTGGCTGGTAGGCAGATGTAAAAAATCTGGGGTTTCTTGAATGCTTTTAGAAAGCTGTGTGGGCTGCAGTGCTCTTACAGACTGAGAGATGCTTTGGAGTAAAAAAATCCTCAAACTAACACTGAGGATGATCTGCCAATAGAATTTGTTTTCTGTCAGTTTATTTATAATCTCATTGTTTTGATACAAACAAAATTGAATTACCTTCATGCAGGAAATTCTGAACCAGTAGATAATTTGAATAATTTGCTTCAGTTGCCCTTTGAATGATGCATTCTTTTTAGTGTGACTGGTCACGGTGAGCTTTAGGTTTGCTTTCAGCTTTGTAAAAGTAAGGTAACCACTTCCTAGTGATGTATCATTAAGGGTTTACACTTGAGGGTGAAAGTATGTGGAAATTATAGGTTGAATGATCACTGTTTATGGAACTGCATTTTCAAATCCCTGATGTTAAAGCATGGTAATGCTATTTCTGTCAGAACAGGTTATCTGGATGGATATATGAAATTTCCAAATCTCAGTGAACCAAGGAACCCAGGGAATGACGGGCTTTAAGATTTGTTTTATATGAGTTCAATTTGCACAGTTTTGGATCCTGCATACAGAGAGGAAGGCCTGGGTGCTACACTGTATGATTCAGTATAGACAAAATTCTGTTAAGCCTCCTGTGAAGTTGCTTGCATTTCTTGTGTCCTTTGAGGCAACAGGAAGGCTTCCCCCCCTACCCCCCAGCTTCATATGGGGTATTGACTCTGCAAAGAATCACAGATTATTTCAGGATATGTTTCTTTTACACCCCATTTGCTTCAGCCTCATGTGAGTACTGTAGCAGTTTGGCATGATAAAGTAAATTTTGGCATGATAAAGTAAATTTTCCCATGGATCTTCAGACATTTTTATCTGAGCATTCTGACTTGAACAGCTTTGCAAAGGATCATAGACTATTTGAACTACCTCTGGACTAAATGCTGCATGTTATTTGGAATCTGTTCTGTTGAAAGGTAGGATCATACCAAACACATGGCAAGTTTTCTTAAGCCAGCCACACACAAGGAACTGTAAGATCAGTACCAAAATATGTACCCGGCTGCTGTAGAGCAATATGGCAGCAGAACTGTTCAGAGACATCTAGACTGCAAAAAGTTTTCTGTGTTGTCACTTTGTAGTGATTACTGCGCTCTCCAGAAATCTCATGTTTCTATGGCACTGGTGCAGTGGCAATGTTTACCAGGGCCTGATGCACACAGGACTGTCAGGAACAGCCAGGAAGATTAATGTCCTCTTGCAAAGGGGAGTGATTTAACAAGAGATAATCTGTCAAGCAGTATGGGGGCAAACATGGTGAGAAAATTGTGAGCCTGAAGGCATCTATCAGAGCTGATCTTTGTTAATGATCAAAGGCAAGACTCCTACTTTCACTCCTACTGCTTCTTGCTTTGAGGGCTCAGGGTAGAAAGTCCTCAGGAATAATGGTTGCCAAAACAAAGAGATCTTGTAGATGAACAGAAACTGGCAACGGAATTTGTGTGAGCTACACTCAGAAGTGCCCTAGAAGATAAAGATTCTTATCCTAATTTTCCTGTGTTCAGGTATTGTGAAAGTGGTCCCAAGATATTCCTTGAGAAGCCATATCGTAAGCATCTTGGAATATGACCATTAGTCTTTCAGAAAAGCCTTTACAAGTGTACAAAATTAAAGGAAAAAAAAAAAAAAAAGGTGACAAAAGTTTAATGTGTAGAAATAATTAAATGATAAACATACCTGCACGTGCACATCTCTGCTTAGTTTTCCCATGTAGGTCCTGTGGCATGCAGCACCATGGGATCTGAACACTTCCTATACTTACACAATGTTCCTGTAAAACTATTCCCTGTTAATGACGTGAAGTGCCTCCCCTTCCTTCTCCAGGGCCTGTAGTTTCACTGCCTGGCTCTGAACCAGCAAGCATTTCCTTTCGGAAATCTCTTTCAGATTCATGGGCTGGAAATATAGTATTGATTGGATGTGCTATAGTGGTCTTTGGTAGCTCAGAAGAAGTCGGAATTTGAGCTTCAAACTAAAATTAGGTTTTAATATCTGGAAATGAACTTACCTAAGTGAGGAGAAATCTTGTTAGAAAGAAAGAGTTGTTAGTACACTGATTAATCTGGCTGCTTTAAACTACAACGTCCTAAGCAGCTCACATGATAAATGATACAGTACCACCCCCCTCCACTGAGAAAATAAAGGTATGTATCAGCTGTTCTCAGTGTCTGAGTGGGTCTCTCTGTGTCTTGTCTCTTGATGCACCTTTCTAACTGAGCCTCAATTAATCTTCCTGCTTAAGTGGTGAATCAAGGAGAACGGAATCTGAGTTTATATTTGTATATAATATACAACTATATATATGTTTCTCCATTATATATATTGTATAGCAGTTTTCCTATAATGTTAGAAACTATATATAAATGAGGAGTGGGGGTTTGGAGAGGGATCGCCATGTTTCTCTCTGTCAGATCGTTAATACCCGATGACTACACTAATTTAAAATATGAAATTTCTGTTAGAAAGATAAAAGCAATTAGGAATATTTTCCACTTTTTAAGATAATTAATAATACCAATGTTTTTATTTCTGTACAGTAGATATTGAATATGATGTGATAATTATACTGAAGTGATGCTTAATACATAAAGCAAAGAAGAACTGCTGGCAACTGCTGGCAAGACACGATGGGGAAACAGATGTTTAAGTTGTTATCTTGAAGACTGCAGCTCTAAGGTATTACCCACTTAGATACCAAATAATATACTGTGCTTTTTTTTTTTTTTTTTAATATACATTAGTGTATTCTATATGTGATTACATATTCTAAAATACTTCTACAGCAACATCATTATCATTGGTACATTATTGTTAAAGCATACTCTTTAGTGTTATCAAAATGGCCAGTATCAAAAAGGTACTGCAACCTAGACTGCACACACTTGAATTTCAAAAGTAATCTTACTCTGATCCCCAGCAAATGACTCTAGAGCCCTCTGTTAATGTGGGAGTTGACTTCAAGATTGTGACTTGTTAGATTTCAAGGGTTTTGTACTTCTATTGAAATTAATGAAACAGTTTTTTTGATGTTGCTTTTTCAATCTTAGTCATCTAACGTGCTTGCACCTCTTCATTAATAGAATAATCATTCTTTTTCAAATTCAAGTTGTGTGCTTTACAAATTGCTTAGGAGATCATATTTTTCCTTTCAAAACTATAAACTGTGGAATGAGGAAGCAAACTGTTTTTCTAACTGCTTTTATCATCATTAAGATACACAATCCCTCCCAGACAGAAACATAAATATATTCAGTGCATATCAACATTCAGTCTAGGTTCACAGCACAATCACCAGTGCTCACAGTCATCCAAAAGATGTGGGCTCAGAATAATCTCTGTTTAAATTTTGTAATTTTGTTGCTGAAAGAATATGCATGATGATGTGGAATCAATCTCAGAATATTTTTTGAGTTGGCTTTTATTCCAGTTGTTACAGAGGTAATAGCTGCTATTGCGAGAGACTTAGAACAGAGATCTTAATGCAAAAAATAAGCATTTGGTGCAAATTCACTCCGATGAAGAGATCAGAATGTTGCTTGTGTTCTTATGATTGGTGTGAAGACTAAGGATTTAGGGTAGAAGGTTGATTTTTCACTCTTACACACACTTCCTGACCTTTGACAAGTCTCTGAGCTGTTAAGTCCCATCTATAAAATGGAAATACTAGTAACACCTCTGCATGAAAGGGGTGTGTTCTGAACACATACTTATGAAGCAACTGGCTGAAGATAAAGAACTGCAAAACCACATTTCTTAAATGATGGTGACACCCTGTTTATGTAATGAGGATGTCTTAAAATGTCTCAGTATTAGAAAGGGATGATGATATTACACTTGATTGTGTTATGTATTCAATCTGTTTCAAGTGACCAAATCCCTTTACCATTAATTGTATTTGTATTTGTCTAAGGTTAAAATGTTTAACCCTCCCCAGCTTAGAATAATGTACCTGTGTTAGCTTTGATGTTAGGTTCCTGCCTTGGGCACATTTTTATGGACAAGTTACAGATCTAGTACTGCAAGATTCACCATGAAAATGCTGACACAAAGTAAAGTGTTGTAGCAGTGGTGTAATAACCATGAATTCATATGAAGCACATATTTTCCTTAGATGCATCGTAAAAACAAAAATGTGTGAAAGCTGGTATTTTAAATAGTCTTTAAAATAGCAAAAACTGCTGATTCGCTTTTTGTCATGATTATAGCTGCACTATTGACAGCCCTATTTCACCTTTATTTTAGTGTCTGAAAGATTTGTCACCACTCATTTTCCCTGTTCTCTTCACAGGTGCCTTACATACAGGATATTTTTCCTTGTGAGGAGAAACAAAATGTGTAAGATCAAGACAGAGTTCTCAGCCTGCACTTCTATGGGCTCTTGATGTACATCGGACTTGACTTTCCAACATGCAGCACAGTCAGTTTCGTAAAATATTCACTAAATGTTTGCGGGAGAGCTGAGCACGCACGCGACCAATGTGATCAGGCAATGCCCGTTCATTACAACTAAGAAAGCCCTTTTATAATGTTCTCCCGCACACGTGAGTAACATGCAGTACAAGTCCTCAAGATTGGACAGTTAACTTAGCCCATGCTTTAAACCTTCTTATGATTGGATAAAAAGTGCCACATCAGTCTTGCCAGGCACCTGCCTTGTGGAACTTCCTCTTCCATCCCAACCCCTGCTGGGGGTTGTTTGTCTCATCGAGTTTCTCCCCCCTCATTCAGGGTCACATCCTTATCGCATTCTTGCTTGGCTGAGGCTCTTATCAGTCTTGTTCTCATGCGGGATTGCTCACATGGCCATTCTCTCACAGAAAGTCCTCTTGAATTCCAACAAATGTTCTCTAGGATTCTTCATTAAATTAAGCAGAACTTAAACTGGGTCCTGCATGATAATGGATATCTCATCCTTTGCTGGATAGCTGTATGTAGCCACATGTAAATTCCCACCAAAAGCAGAATGTGGACAGAAAGACACAAAAACTTGTAAAAAAAATAAAAGGAGACTGGAAATTTTATTTTCTGTTTAAGCATCTATATCAGGTATTCTTAACGGCTCATTTAAGAAGACAGCCATGATAAAGAGATGATTATAATACTGTGCCACTTTCTCAATATCATCAGTGATACTGTGGCCATTGTCTGCTTTCCTGCTTTCCCTGGTGAGCTATAACCTTTTTCACATTTAAGTAATTCTTGCCTTATAGCACCATTTTGTCCAGTATAGCTTGTCATATAGATTAGGAGAACTATTTACAGTTGTTTAATATGGTGCATTTCTCCCCAAGGCCACATTTGCACAGAGACCTTGTAAAAAAAACCACTGGAGACTTGTACAGATGGTACATCCTGTGGGAAAAGAATTTTAAAAAGCAAGTGAACAGATTATCAGTGTCAAGTGATGCTGGACATGCAGGCAATGCTTGTTACGAGTGGACTAAGGTTGGCATATTAAGGTAAATTTAGAACTCTCAGAGAGACATGAGAATTTTTCCACAGTAGCAGCTTTGCTATGAAGATTTATTTAGCATTTGCTTCATGAACATCTTGTGCCTATTTTTGCATGCAACCATCTGAGACTTTGTGTAGCTATAACCAGACTTCCTAAAGGTATTGAGGAGAGTAGCAGTTCAGGGATTACAGCTCTTCTGTGAACTACCATACAAAGAACAACCAGGCCATCAGTTCCGGCTTTTCATGGCATGCTATATTACAACTGGCTGCATGCATGCCTTTCCAGCGGGAAGAAATTTGGGGTGTCAGGACAGTTGAATTTACTCTGCTATAATAGATGGATCTGTTATGTTTACAGGCAGTCTGCTGAGTTATATAGAGAAATAGATGAAGCCCTTTGAGTCTAATTCTGTCTGGTTTTATATCTGTACAAATGGCAAATTTGTCAACGGAAACAAACCTGTGTGTGCAATCTGTATAAAATGATAAACTTCAGAAAAGATGGGATAAATGACTGAATAATACAGAAAAAATATAAAAAATTGTGATTTTACATGTAAGGGAACACAAATCATCTTCAACAGTCCTTTCCCTGAGACAGACCAAATAATTCCTCTGCATATATAGGAAATGTGTAGACTTTCAGACAGATTTAGATTGAGAAACCAAACTATACCAAAATAAAGTGGTCACAATGAAAACACACGGAAATGAAATCTTACAGACTTTAATTTGAATCCGTCCCCATGCTATTATAAAATTCAGATGCACCAAATTTTTTCTTGCAGGGTTTGTATGCCATTATTTATGTTCTGAAACATGCAACCTGATATGTTCAACCTGCAAGCAAAGACTCATGAATCCTGATTTGCTTGCAAGACCTGACCTCATAGACTTGCACAGGTGCTAATTCCTTGTGCTTAACACTGATGAGTCTGGTGTTCATCCCTTTGTACTATTTGGGCATTCTCTAGCAAAGAGAAAACCTAGGCACTAATGACTAGATCTCCCCAGTGACTCCTGAAGACCTGTATGGCAGGATGATTATGGCAAATAAGTTAAACAAAGGTCTGGAACAAGTAGAAATTGTGACCATCTAAAATGAGATGTTAGATGGAGAAAAGATAGTTCTGTAGTTTTGGAAGGACTAACTTCCTGCTTTTCTTCAGTGTTTGGAAAGAGGGCTTGTGGTGGTTTAAGCCCTGCCGGGACCGGAGAGCACATTGCTGTTGCTCCTCCCCCACTCTCAGCCGGTCGGGCTGGCAGTGAGGCACAAACCCCGGGTTAAAATAAGAAGAAATTTAATACAACAGTGTGATAAACAATCTGAACAACAACAGTGGCAGTGATAACAACAATAAACAGCAATAACAGTGAACTAGACAAAAGATATACAGAGAAATACCGCAAATGGTCATGGAGCAAACTCGACGTGTGCTTCCCGCCACCAAAAAGCCACCAAGGGAAAGAAAAAAGTTTCCGCCCCTGGGCCTGACGTCAGCATGGTATGAATAACCTGGCTGGAGATCCCTTCTCCCTCTCTCTCTGCTGTGGAAACTTAACCCTATCCTAGTTGAACCAGGACAGGGCTTTACTTGATACCTTATGAAGTTCTCAAACTAATCTCAAGTGACCTCACCAGGTAGAATGTGAACATTCAGATTTTCCTAAGGTGCACTTTTCCCCTAGCATCACTTATCAGATAGCTGAAGCCTCACATTCCAAAGCAGTGAACTCCATTCTGAGCCACCCAACTTGATCCAAGTCAAGTTATGACTCTGCTAGGCAAGACACTATCTAAATTACTCTTATGAAAGTGCTTCAGAATCTCTTGGCTCTTCTGCCATGCATATTCAAAGCAGTGTCTTTTATTTCTTTCGGGATGCTGCGTAAGTAACTGCGAATCATGTATTACAGATCCTGTCCTGCCTATATACAAACCCTGTGAGATGGTCCAGTCCCCAGCTAAGGAACCTGGGTTTTTTGTTTAGTATGGTAAAAGTGTGGAAAAATCAGGACTGACCACAATTCCATCTGTGGTGTGTTGGCTAGGATGGAATTGTAGTTCTTTCCCCATTCTGACCTGCTTGCTCTGTTGGTTAGTATGTGGACTTTTAGCATTAAATACACAGCTATGCAGATTTTTCACTCATTTATTTCCTTGAGAAGCATCACCATGTAGGCTTTCAGTTCCTAGCAATACACTGAGGAACTGAAGTGGGACTCTGTTTGAAAAAGTCATTTTAAATCATGTGGGTGAGTCCCACATGACGTTCTCTGTCTCCCTTCCTAGCAGGATCAGCTGTGCCTGCCATTATGTACATACTCTGTAAGATATCTGCACAAGCTGTTCCCATGTTTTAGTTCAACCTGAGGCTTCTCCACCACAGTTTTGCCCGTTCCGGACATGGTAATCTCATATGTATCACTTCTGTAATTGATGATTGTAATCCTGTTCTCTGCATAAAACTCTTGAAGGTCAGTCTTTCCTTTTGGATCATCTAGACAACCTAGACACTATGGAACATAAATCTTGTGTTTTTTACCTGTACTGCCTCTGTACTACAGCCTGTTTCAAGTGCAAGAACAAGTCCTATGGCTGAAGCCTCACCAGAGCTGAAGGTGAGAAAAGGCTAGAAAACATGGTATTTTTAGGATATATTCCTGTCTGTACATCCCAGTGTGACTGTGTCCATAATAAAGGTGACTCATATGCCACTTTGTACCAACTACGGCCCCTTTATTATATTTGTAGTACAGTTCATCCTTCCCTTGTCCAGCTGACTATTCCTGCATAAGTGTTACAGACTTACATTCATTCTCATTATAGAATTTTCTTAATTCCCTGTGTACCTGCACAGGATAAGGATACAATTTAGTCCTAATGAGCACTTGTAAATATTTTCTTATACATTTCCCTTAAGTGCAAAACAATAAATCTTCAAAGTCCAACAGGCTGGCACATCATGACCAGGAATTCCCTGGGAACTAATACAACTGCTGCTGTGCCTGCTGTTCAGCCTTAGCAATTCATGCAAGAAGAGAATGGCAGCAAATAATGAAGGGGTACATTTATACTCATTTTCTTCATATTGCAAGTAGGCTGAAGCCGTACTGTAAAAAGCACCCCGTTTAGACACAATCATAGTCCTAAAATCTCTGAAATCTCATAGTCCAAATCTCACTATAATAACCTGATCCCAGTAAAGAACTGGTGTACTGAAATACAGGGCAAAACTCCTGATATTTCAGAAGTACTAGCTTTGTAAGACCTGCATACCCAGAAAAGATCTAAGGAGGCTAATACTTATTAAGTAATACAAAGAGGACCTGTTGGCAGATTGTCCTCTGCTGGTGGTACTATTTTTTAAGTAAATGGTGCAGGATAGTTCACAGAAGCTAAATAAACAGAGAATTTTACTATTCTTCTGTGGACTTCACAATTTTAAAATAGAGGTATGAAAAGTAAATAGTTTCCACAGGTGATAACTGCACTTTTTAAACTCAAGCTCCCTCATTATGTCCTGTCTCCAGATATATACTTAGAATATTATATGATACCAGCTTAATACGATAATTAATTTGGTTTTGTGTTACTTATTTATGGGAGAGCTGAGCACGCACACAACCAATGTGATCAAGCAATGCCCGTTCATTACAACTAAGAAAGCCCTTTTACAATGTTCTCCCGCACACGTGAGTAACATGCAGTACAAGACCTCAAGACTGGACAGTTAACTTAGCCCGCGCTTTAAACCTTCTTATGATTGGATAAAAAGTGCCACATCAGCCTTGCCAGGCACCTGCCTTGTGGAACTTCCTCTTCCATCCCAACCCCTGCTGGGGGTTGTTTGTCTCATCGAGTTTCTCCCCCCTCATTCAGGGTCACGTCCTTATCGCATTCTTGCTCGGCTGAGGCTCTTATCAGTCTTGTTCTCATGCGGGATTGCTCACATGGCCATTCTCTCGCAGAAAGTCTTCTTGAATCCCAACACTTATTTTGTATTCTTCCATCTTTGTGGCTTGAATATGGACCTAATTGAACAGTTACTTTTACTTTATCTAGATGGCAAGTACATTGGTAAGCAATGGAAATGACATAGTAACTCACATTAACAGGACTACATAATTTCCTGATAACTCCAATTATCTTCTGTCATCCCTGTAATGTAATTAAAATGTTTAATTGTTTTCTTTAGATAAGAAAAGATTATAAAAGCTATAACAATTTGTGTGGACTTAATGACCAGCTGGTGGTAATAGCCAAAAGCCTCCAGTTATCAGGTCTTTCAAGCAATCATTGATTTCAAAGAAATGCCTTATGTCTGGAGCATTCAAATATTCTCTTGGACTTCAGCCATATTAGACCTTGCAATCAATTGATCCCACAAATAACACTGGTGCAATTTATTTCACCCTGACAGTCTACCAGTGTGAATCTACAGTGTGAATCAGGTTATGTCATATTATTATGCGGCATGCCTCTATGGAATGAGTGTAAGAATTATGTAGCCATGGTGTGCTAATGTTGACAGATGTATACTTAATGTGAAACAGTCCAAAGGTCAACCAAAAGGAGAGAATTGGGAAGCTCATGATTATTATGTCCGTCTTAGAACTGTTTTTACATTGGCAGGAGGCATATGCATTGCTGCACCTCTAACACTGGGAAAGAGAAAGAAAAATTGAAAAAAAATGGGTTTGTATTAAGAATAGGGGTGACGCCAAAAGAGAGAATTAACATGCTACTCTTCTTTAAGGACGTTCACCTCTGTTTAAAAGCTTCTGCTTCTTGTGTATTTAGAATCTTAAAACCTGTATTAATATGAGGGTGGCAGCCAGAACTGCCTGTGAATTTTTCTATCACAAGGGGCTCTGTCAGTTTCTGAAAACTTAACTTTTATTTATGTTGACTTAGAGCTTTCATGATAAATTCCCTCCTCAGACTGAATTTCTAAATTCATTTCCTTGGGATACAAATGTAAATATGGGCCAAGATCTGAACTGGACTAATTATTGGAAAGTAGTTTACAGTGTTTTATAAGTTAAAAATCTGTGTTCCATGTAGTATCATGCATGTCTATTGTCTTTTCAATACCCAGTTTATATTAGGCATCACAGCAAAGAAGGCTGCTTGAATTAAAAATGGGATACGAATAAACTTATTGAATAGTGAGATATTGTAGTCTGAAATCCGCCAAATTTTGTCTTGCCATCTTCAGTCTGGTGGTTTTCTCATTATATGCCAGTTTAGCCTTGAAGCTTATTTGCCTACCTTACCCATTGGTAGTGTCTTCCACTTTTATGGTTTTTTTTTTTTTTTTTACCCTATGGTGTTTTATGGTTTGTGGTTGCCTATAGATAAGACTCCAAGACATCAGCAGGAGTTGAATAAACCCCCATGAGAGGTGCAACAGATCCTAGCTTATATATATCTTCTACTGATGGTTATTTTACCAGTAAATTTACACCTGCTTATATCATCTCCAGTCATCTTCTAAGTACATTGGAAGGTGATGTATAGGGTGGTGTAGTAGAGATGAAGTAAATTGTTTTATGAGTAGTGTAAATCACTAGACCTGTTCTGTTTTCTATTTGCAGTAACTTGGTTTGAAAAAGAAAAAAAGCATAGCACACTGATTTCCACTTCTTATAATCCACAGTCCATCCTGCCTCTTCTCAAGTGTCCTTAGTAAATATAACCTGTGCTTCCGACAGGCCCTGCACTGAAATAGAATGAACATCTTTTATCATGAGATGAAACATATACAAATTATATTAATTTTGCTATCTCTGTTTAACAATTTAAATTTTGACAACACTTGTCTATAACACCTTGTAAATAAATCCTAAAGTTTGCATTATTACAATAAAACCTAAAACCCACAACTTGGTTAACAGCTATATTGTGCTAACTACCAATAAACACTGAAAGATCCCATCCTAAGAGCATAAAATCCCAAAAGACCAGACAGATAATGAGTCTAGTAAATGACAGACTGCTTTATGGGGCAGGGTACCAGCATTTTATGTCATTATTAAAAAAAGAAAGTGCATGTGGGCAATCTAATGGCATTTAGGATGAAACTCTGGGTTACATGTGCAAGTGAAAACAATTCACTGGAAACTTTTATCCCTGCTCTGGAATTCTATAGTAAGGTTGGAAAATATGTGAAAAGAAAGCAATTACCTATCAAATATTGTGGGATTTTATTTATTTATTATTAATTATCAATTATTAATAAATAATGAATATTATTATTTATTGTAATTTCTTTAGGAATCTATGGGTTTAATTTCTTTAAAGTCCTGTGACACTTATGAAGTTAAAATTTGGTTGTTATGATTTACTGTGCTATTCAAGCCTTCTGATGTATCTATATTCTGATAGTTAAATTGTCATTGTATAAATGTGAGCCTCAATCCTGTAATTAGATTCATGCTGGTGAACCCTTCTGCCTACTTGGAGCTAGGGTTAATTCATGGAGCAGTTAGCAGTTCTGGCAGATCTCAGATTCCACTAGACCGGTTGTATCAATAAGGTGCTTAGTATAGATGCTGACTTCTGATGACAATGATTGAAGTAATCCATGAAAAATAACATTTGTTCTGGGGACTCATGCTGATGTTTCTCTACTAGCTTCTCATTGCCTCACTGTAATTCATAATTTTAAGAATGTCACCTACAATATTAAGTTCTATTTGTATGTGTCATGCTTACAGAAGGCCTACAGATGGAGAATCTGTGAAATCTTCTCTCTCTTATTTTTGAGTTCTCTACAATTGCACCAGCTTGTCTGGTTAATTGAGATCCAGAGAGCAGCAGCTTATTAAAGTGGATAAAATTCCTGAACAGACAGGTGCTGGCAGAGGTCCAGGTCTGTGCACTCTATTGTATTAAGCTGTCCCTGCAGAGAAATAACTCACTTTTCAAAACTGGGAAGTGTTCTTACACATGTGCATATTCCTCTAACCTGGGTATTTTGTTTGTTCTGTCCATTAATAAATATAGATTTTCCTTTGAACGTTGTCAATTTATTAGATCAGTTTCTACATGAAGATGAAGAAGTCTAGGTGCCAGCTGATTTGCTCTGATGATTAATTAGTGATACAAGGAAAAATATTTTGAACTACATAATTTAAAAAAAAACCTTCTGACAGGAAATAACAAATTGTAGAGCTACAAGAAGTGTTGTAGTTTAAGATAAACACAGGCTATATATTCCTCCCAACATATCTAGTTTATGGCCTTGAGCTACAAAGGCTAAGAAAGAAAGAAGGGGAGCAAATTCCTCCTTCTAGGCTGTCTGTCTCCCTGTGGCACTCCTAGCAGCCTCTGTCAGAGAAGAACAACTTGCAGATTTTCAGCTTTAAGGGTCGCTGGCTTTGTCTCTGATGGCTTCTGATGGCTGGTGTTCCCAGCCTGAAAGAGAAGGTTTATCCTCTCTTCCCTGCCATTGCCTGCCAGACAGAAATAAGGATGGCTGATATTCAAAATATGAACTCTTGCAGAGTTTGGAGCTCCAAAACTGTCACCTACAGTGTAGAAAAGATTAGATGGTTATTCTATAATGAAGGATAGAGTTCTGTTTTTCTTTCTTAAGAAATTCATCTTAGAGTGATGAATCTGCCTGAGAATCAGTTACTTCCAGAAAACATTTTGGCCATTCTAGATTTGTGTAGTCTCATGAAAGAAAGCAGGACCCCACAGGGGTTCAGCTTTACCTGCTGGCTCAGATGCTGTCTTGACACTTTAGTGTCCAGTTTGATGGGCCAGTTGCAGTGCTGGTCCCACAGGCACAGCTCATATGCTGCCGTGTCTCTTTCATTCTTAGATGATCTTATTAAGCCCTCCTGATTCCCCCTAACGACGTTCCAGTTAGCTGAGTTAATCCCAGTGGCTGTGGTACTTGAGAGTGCAACTCTGCAGTGACAGCACTGAAATCTCTCATAACTCCACCTTGCAGAAAAATCCCTTCAGGAAGACACTGTAATAGGGTGCAGAACAGCTCTGGGGAATTGAAACAGAATAAATCATTTCTAAAACAGACATAGGAAATTACACAGGGCAAAACCAGCATGTTGCAATGATCTAATAGGCATTAAATGGTTTGGATAAAACAGTGCTTAAAATTAAATAGACAGACAGTGGTTTAAGAACTTGTGATTCACAGACTAGCAATGAAGTTGAATCTGTGGGTATCGACAGTGGCAAATGTCTCCTCTGTTGATAATATCTTAGCAAATACATATAGTAATTCCATCCTCATCCTGTCCCCCCAGTAAACCCACATATATAAGTTTAATTTAATGTCAGGCTTTCAGAGATTAGGAATGAGGACTTGCGGGAGTTTTTTACAAATCGAAACCATTCAGAGCTCTAGTCTTTTATCTTATTAGCTAATGGAACTTCTGTCTCTTCTGCCATGTGTTCATATTTCAAAGCTTAGGATTCATTAATTTGCTTACAACACAAAATAGTTCCTTTCATAGAACTGCCAAGCAAACACATTTCTAAGACATACTTTCCTTGCTTAGGTAATGAAGGAAAATTAGTCTGTGAAACTATCACTCATAATACAACCAAGGTATGCATGTGTGCACTGTTGCATGGCTACATGCAAATCATTTCCATGATCATTAACAGAGCAATGATAGCAGTGTAGTAGCATGCAAAGACCATATTTAGGGGTGAGCCCTGTTGTGCTGTTGAGAGATAATATATAAACATATAGAAGGAATCAGTCTGTACCCACCCCAAGGCTCATGAAGCTAAAGAGCTAATTGGATAAGAATGGGAGTAAGGTGTACAAAAAGCAAATTAAATGCAGTGTGTGTGCATGATTTGTGTTTAGATACTTGAAATGTTACATATTTTATCCATTTGCTAAACTAAGCTTTTGACATTGGCAGTCACTCAAAACACTTCTTATGTTTTGCTGTTACATTTTAGGAGTACAAAAATCTGTTCACATATATAAATATAATATCTCATAATTAAGGTTATATCACCACTGGTTTTGTGGGGCTATTTATGTAATTGTGTTACATAGTTCTATCACAGCATAGTATTATCAGATTAATATTGCTTGTTGAATTATAAGATACTTTAAATAATTTCTTTCCTTTTCAGGGGTGATATATACTAGATTAACTTTAGTTAGGTATTTTGAAATGTCTCATGTGTCATGAATGATGGACATTATAATATCTATATGTGCCAGTTTATCTGCTTAAGAAGTTTGGAAAAGCATCTATAGCAGACTACAGCTGACAAATCTGAAATTAATCTTCTTTAGGATTATACGTTACCTTTAATTTATTAAAAGTTACTGAGACTCAAAATCAAAACCAGCATTGAAATATTCAAGAGTCCATTTAAGATTAGATCTGTGTAATTCTACGTAATGGTGTGGCACCCTTCAATGTAGGCAACACAACTGGGATACAAAAGGTAGCATCTGAAGGGAAAGTCTCAAAAATAGAAAAATGAAGCTTTCCGGATTTCAGTGGGGAGGATGGTTATTATGAGAATATGAACATTATTTGTTGAGTGATATGTTGTCAAAAAAATCAATTGGGTGGGAAAAATTTTTAAATGACTGGAAAATAAGGCTAGGAAGGTGCTTCAAAAGTCAATTTGAGGATCTTCAAAAGTCAGTTAAGACTGGAGTACAGAATAATTTCTTTTAGGTTCAGGAAGATGGGGTAAGCTGTCTTGCAGCAAAGTGTCTGCTTTTCTTTAGCACTGTGGTAAGTTGGTACAGAGCTTTTCCTTTTGGCTAGTGTCATTGTTTTGAGGGTCCCCTCTATCCCAAGACATTCTTTGCTCGTAAGATGGAGAAAACTAATGCAGACTTTCATTATTCCACTTCTAGTCTTTTCTTGGCAGGTAAAGGCTTTCAAAGGCTTACTTGGAAGGTTGTGTGACTCATGTTTTATCAACCTTTTGTGCATATACAATATGCAAGATTTACTGTGGCATTTGCAGTAATAGTATGTAAAAAGTATCTTCATTCATAATGAAAGTAAATATTTTGATGCTAATATGTTCTTGGGTTTCAACTGAAACTGTGGATAAACACTTCTTAAGCACAAGAAAAGTCATTTTTTATTGGTTCCAGGTGAATTCTTGCTCTTGTAAACACTGGCTTTCTCTTGTTGAATCCCTTTGGAATAAAGAAGTGGGGGGAGAGAGGGAGCACTAGAAGGTGATGTCCTGAGGACATGAAGGATTGCTGTTAAGCACTGTTTGTGTCTGGAGGGTAGGTGTCCAGGGGGGAGAGTAAGAGAGTAGCAGGAAGAAGATAGGGAAGTGGATTGTTGATATTACAGAACATGGTGATGGAAGAGAGTGCATGGCTTGAATTATAAAATAAAACATTTCCAGGGATGCCAGGTTTCTTAAGTGTATGCTCTTTCCACAGTCTGCAAAATATTCACCTATAAATCATTTTAAAATATGCCTAACTGTCTAAACATACCTATGATCTGATAAAAAGGTCCTGACTTTTCTTCAGTAACAATGTCAACATCATCCTCATTTTCCATAGAGCTCTCTCCTTTATGCAGTTTTCTTATATGAAAACTTACAGGAAAAGCTACCAGTTCCTGTCTATAATGACACTGCTCTGCCCTTAAACTGTCTCTTGACAACACACATTGTCTGGAACATATGTGAAAAAAAGCAGCATGACTCTATCTGGGCAGGTGAGCTGCTGTGATTATCGCTCCTGCTATTTCTTCAACCTAACCTGTCTGTCTGTATCATCCACCTTCATCTGTGGTAGCTTCCAGGTGGTTTATCTTTTGGGAAAAGTGTATCTATGTTCAGCTGTCAGCCCAAGATCACTTTAAATGTCACCTGTTTGCTTTTATGTCTTTGGTCTTGATGGATGTGTTCTAATTATTCTAAAGGCATGTTATTAACTACTGTTCTTTATCGCATTTCGTAGTAGCATTATCTTCTTTAGGTGCATCACAAGTGGTGTGTCCTGGGGCAAGAGGGAGGGAGGGATCCAAGGCTTGAGGGGGACAGGCTGAGAAAAGGAGGACTCTTCAATACATTTAGTGGAGGACCAACTGTGTGTTGTACAGCACGGATACTTTGGAGCCGTTGCAGTCTGTCACAGAGACCTCTATCACAACTGCAGCTGCTGCAGGTTTCTGCTCTGTGGTGCCTAATTACAGACAACAGAACCGAGCCTCAGTACTAAACTTGCAAAACCTTTGTGACGTTTAAACATGTCTAGTTTTTCCAAAATTCAAAATAATGTCTTTTATTTATTTATTTATTTATTTTTATTCTTACCTGACTATTGCTTCAAAAACAATTCCGTTGCTACTGGCTTCATTAATATGCATACAGTGCAATGTAAATGGCTCTTGAGGCCTCCCCTTGGTAGATGATTTAATGTGGCAGTTATGAAAGCTGCTCAGACTGTGCTCGATTAGCATAATAATGAAGCTTCTGCAGCAGTGTTATCATCCTCAAAGGAAATAGCCTGAGTGGTCACAGCTCCTTTAACAAGTACCACTTTAGGATAAAAAGCAAAGGACTCTGTTTGAAATGGTAGATTGGAATATGCAAAGCGGGAGGGAGTTGTTTGGTGTCTTTGCTGTGCAGGGAGACAGAGGAGAAAGTGGCAGCATTCAGAGGCTGTAAGCAGGCGGCGAGGCAGGGCAGCCACCCCAGGCACCAGGCACCTCCTGGCACTGGGTACCCGGGCACTACAGGAGACTTTCTCTTTGTTTTTAAAGTCAGGCTAATAAACAAACTCATCTCTCTTTTAGTCCCTTGTCTCCTGTACTTGGTCTCTGATACAGTAATAAGGACTGGCTTATTTCTCAACCTCTAGGAATTTGGACAATCTGAAATGCTGTGGTTCAAGGCTGTATGTTTAGGTTTTGATTTTTGTGGCTTGTTAAAATATTAGGAATGTATGACAAGATTGAATAAAAAGATTTCAGGTGGCTGGGAGAAGTCACCCTATGACTGAAGCGCAAAGGTGACTTTTCAGGTAAAAACAATAGAAAACATAAGTAGCACTGACTGCAATATTGCTATTTTAAAAGTATATTTTGAATAAGAAGCATATGAAAATGCAGACATGAAATTTTAAGGGTCTGGCAGACTTGAAAGAATGAGCAGTTTTTTCCGCCCTTCCTATGGAGCAAAGTGGGCAGCAGCAAACGGCATCATATTCCCTGTGGAGGGAATATCTCCCATGTTTGCTGGGTGCACAGGACTCAGCAAAGAGGGCTGAAGCACTACTCCTCTGGCTCTCCCTGCGGCTCCTGCCCCCATGGCAAGAATGGTCTAACAACTACAGTTTACAACTGAGTTTATTGAGCTGCTAATTTAATGTATTTTTAATATGGCAAACCAAACCAACAGCATTCAGAGGTTGCTTTCCATCCTACTCAGCCATCCTTCTGTGAAGATCACAACTTCCAGGGAACAGAGGTGGTTCAGGCTTCTCAGCCTGATCTATCTTTGCCCTGTCATGTCCTAGCACTTGATGAATCTAGATTCAATGGATATGTGCGCACATACAAGTACAGTGTAGTTCAGGCAGGAACTGGGACCTGGCCCTGAGCTCACTGGGGCTCCTGGACCAACATGCAGAGGATGTGCAGGTGGAGTCAGTCCCACAGCTGAAGCTCAAGGAAGCCAAAGCAAACTGCTCAATTGATTCTCCTCCGCTGGTTGTAAAATTGTTCCTATTGCCAGCTTCTGGAAAATAAGAAGTTGCTTGAAACTTACCTTACTCTGTGACCTTTGATCTTTGTGAGTTCTGTGATGAAGGTATCTGATTACTTTTTACCCATACACATTAGCCTTCTGTTTTCTTCTTGCACAAAGGTTTTTGATTTGCTACCCAAGGAGAGATGAGGGAGAATATCACCAGAGACAAGGGTGTTTCACATAAAGTTCTTAGAATTTTTCTTTGCAATAGATATCTGCAGAGGTTAATGTTTTCTGAAGAATTCCTTTTTGATCATTTTCAAGGGTTCTTTTCAAAGAAAGAAAATATGTTTTGAAGTATAATGTAATGAGTGGATATAATAGGGGTTAATAAAACTTTAAAACTTTCCAATAACTCTAGTTTACAAAGTAAATGCTATTAAGTTTTAGAACAAAAAAATACTTACTAGAGTGTTCCTCAGATAGCTTAATGGTAGCTAGATAGAAGTAGAAAAATAAATCAGTGGACATCCTTCTTCATCCCAAATGCTTTGAATATTAAAAATTACTTCACATGATATCTCTCTGTGCCCCTGTATGCTGGTAAATCATTTGCCTTGTTTCCAAATCTGGGCTTGCTCTTCATCCCAAATGTCTGAGGGATTGAGAGAATCCAGCCCTGCTCCCATTGAAGAAGTGGGAATTTAGTCACTGTCTTTCAAAAGTTCCCTGAAAGAATTATCCCTAGAGAAGAGCTCTGTTGTCCCTGGAAAGGAGAGTGTGCAAGCAAGGTGATGAGAAAGGGAAGGATGAATGTCTTTAGAGTTTATCTTTGCACACCGTAAATATATACAAAATGCTGAGGTTGACTATTAATGATTGAAATCCTGTTAAAGGATTTTTTCATACATTGGATGTATACATTCTTCAGCAACTAGAAATCCCATCACCTCATCTTCATTCCAAAGTGCACACATCTCTCATCTTGTTGCTTTTCATGGCATTGCCCTAGACACAGTTTCTGGGCGTTATGGACTCTCTGTTTTTAATTTGCTGACACCACTCTTACACTGATTATGTTAATTACATGTACTTTTGTGACCTCTCGCTCTTTTTTGCCTTTCTTCTTTTGCTTGCAAAGGTCTGTTGGGAGGGCTTAGTCACATCACTTCTTTCTTTTTCCCCTTTGTTCTCTGCCACTTTTTTGTTTTGGCTGTTAGAACAGCAATAAAGTAGATTTTGACAGCTTAGGGAATGACCTGTCCTATTTTTGGTTTCCAGGGAAATGGGTTTCATAGTTTGGTGGTACTAGCTGGCAACTCTGACCTTGGGACTCTGCTGGTTTAATCCTTGTATCATTCCACTGTGCACAACAGAGTTAGTTTTAGTAGGCATAAGTATGCATCAGTTGAGAATCAGACACGCTGTTTTCTTGGGCTTTAAGGTTGACTGCCTTTAGTTATTACACACCTTTGCAGGAAGGGAGAAGGGGAAGATGCAATGAGCCTGACCTAATCCATTCTTCCACCGGGGGAATAGGAACACAGAGAAAAAAAGTTTTTCTTAAATTCTTTCCCTCTGCCCATCAAGGATCAGGTAGTTGTCAGCTGTGACCTTTTGCCACTCCTGTTGTCCATTCACTTTATTGATTACAACACATTCAAAAGTTATTAGGGAAACTAATGGAATAAAACCCCATCAACACTATCAAATGCAGCTGACAGCTTTATCTGGAAGTTGCTAAGCTCCAGCTGAAGTGTCCTTGGCAAACACTGCTTGGTTCTGCTGCACTTCTCCTGCTGTCCATGCCTGGAGATGTGTGCAGATGGACAGGCACAGAGACCATAGAGGCCACTCCTCTGTGCAGTAGGAGAAGGGCATGGGTGAAAACGAATGAGGAATCCCATCCAAGCAAACACCCTGGACTTCTGTTCCTCTTTAGAAAGAGGATAGACTAGAAGAAAAACACTCTGAAGCAAAGAATAAAGAAAAAAGGGAAAGAAAAGAGGAGGCATGAAAACCTGTAGCTTAAGTAACTTCCTTTTAGTAAGTGTTTTCTGTTTTAGTGACAACAAAATTTGAAAACACCCATGGAATCTGGAGTACTCTGCCTGCTGCCTATGACTGATGATTCTGAGAGTGGCTTTGGACTTTATGAAGGGCTCATTCTGCACTGTGAGTGGCTTTCTGAAACCAGTGCTGCCAGACTTTTCAAGCAGGCGCACAGCATACTCCACAAACAGGGCTTTGCTGGTATGGCTCATACCAGTTCTCTGAGACAGTAAGGGTAAGGCACTAAACCCCATGTAATTAGGCATCACTCCCTACTCAGTATGGTTGTAGTAAAAAAGTTTCAAAATGAGGTCTTCCCTGTGCTCTGATCATCTGCTTGTTGTCACCAGTCTGTACAACATTTTGTTGAAGCTGTTTCTGTCTTTACTTAGGAGTTGCAAAGCACTCATGTAAGGTGTCTGGGTATCTATAAATACTAGGACAGAAGAGCTCTAGTAATAATGGATGCCCGCCTTATAATTACCATAGGGGAATGTGTAATGAAACTTATTTTTGTTAATTTTCTGAGTCAAGCCCTGCTCTGTAAAACGTATTTGACATTGGTGCTGTGGGCTGGTGGTGCTACCTTCTGCTGGCTTTGTAATGTTGGAAAGGACTTTCTTATCCTCTTATTCTACACTCCCCTCAGCTGCACACTCTCTAGGGCATTTACATTTTACTGTGTATTGTTGGTAATATTAGGGAAAAAGGGGTTTGCAGCAGTCTTGAAATGAAAGACTCTTATGCACTAGGTGTAATGGGCATGTAGTACTCACTGAAAAGTGAACCTCTTAGGTGATAAGGCCTCTCATTTCAGATTGAAGAGAAAATGACTAGAATCACAAAAGATATTTGATGGTTTCTGTTCCTGCTCTTGCAAGTAAATAGAGAGTAGGAGGACTTCTTGATAAGTAGCTGAAATTATTACTGTCTTAGAGCTGAAGAAGCTGGAGTCAATAATCGTTACTCTGGGACTCTTTCCCATGGTTTTGGTGGAGCATGGACTCTCCTGAGAGCCTGTTCAACACTGTCATAGCAAACTTAATAATCAGGATGTTCAAGCAGGTAAGCTTTTTCCTCTGATTTCACTGATTTATTCAATGTATTGGCCAAACCAGAGTGTGTTATGTATTGCCACACACATAAACCCACGTCATCACTGTGAGTTTTTACCCTTCAATCCGTAGGATGCTAACACAACTTGCAGTGAAATCACCTGCAGAGAAGACTCTCCTGGCCTGAAGTGTGTATTTCCAGGAAAAAAATGGTAGCATTGGTGTCTCTATCTGTGACAGTCATTCATGTGGGAGGGATATATGTATAAGTGTAGCCTTGCTTGTGTAAAATTATTACAGATCTTTAACCTAATTCTAGGTTCAAGGGGGAAAAAAAGAAGGGCCTTCTACACTCATGTTTCCCACCTAAGGGACTGTCTGACTTATGTAGAGCTATAGTTTTGTAGGCATGTTCCAGCTCCGAGTAGATAGTTGTGATTCTTTTTCTTCTGGCCCATCCAGGAAGAGAGAGTAGAAAAAGATGCATTTTATGTTACTTTTTTTTTTTTTTTTAATAATAGACTTGAGCTGAAAAATATGCGGTGCTACTTACTTTTGGTAATGTTTCATTTTTATTGAAAGGAAATATTACTGTGTGGACAGATCAGTGTTTGTTTATGCTGTTTAACAGTGCTATGCAACTGTTTTATGTGCTGACAGGATATCAAACATGAACTACTCTTCATGTTACGTGCAATAAAAAAAAGTGATTTTGGACACTCCAGAAATGAAGTGCTACCAGCCTCATTGTATTCTTCTGTGCTTTTCAAGGGGGAGAATGTTTTGCTTCTAAAGTGAAGCTAAAGAGGACTGTGAATACTGAAAAGCAGCATAGGCTAGAGTTAAACATTCAGGATGAGACATTAACTTAAACCACATGTGAAATGCAGCTGTTTCTGCTGAGGCTTTCATCAGTCTGTACTGGGAAGATTGGTGGGTTTTAATATGTGGTCTCAAGCAGAGCCAATAGAAATGTGTGGAAAATGTGTGTGAAATCAGTGCGTATCCGTGGGGGGTCCATGGTGTTTTGTGTAGCATTTTATTTGTGTTAATATAAATAACGGTGATAATAGCTATCTTATCACAAAATACCTTTATTTTTTAGGCATACATAAAAAGGAGTGATCAGATAAATAGATCTGGTGAATCTTAGTGACCTGTGCCTACATGCTAAGTCATGTCCTGGTTTTATTTTCAGTTGATCAGAGCATGCAGAAAGAGGAAACCATAAACTAAAAATCCTCTGCAGAAAAATATGAGACATGTGAGTCCGGCTGGTCACAAAGCCATTGAGGACTGATGTTTCTGAATGAAACTCTTAGTGCCACTTAACATTTAGGTGCTAAGGATGACTATGGATCAAAGAGCTGCTGAACACAGCTGCTAAAAGAGAAATTGCCTTGCCTGTGAGCAGGGATGAGCAGATACTTACTTGAAAGCTGATCTGTTAACAGAGTATGCTGTATAAATTCATGCAAAGGAAAGGTTAAGGGATAAGGAAAGTCTGCTACTAACCATGAGGAAAGCCAAACTTTTCTTGGCATGGGAGCTGAAGGCACTGGTGAAATTTAGTTGATTGTGCTCAAATGTGTTTCTGACAGAATGGTGGCTGGACACTGTACAGATGTCATATTGCCCTAATTAACTACATGTGCAGCCACCACAAATGTGAAGCCGGGATCCTCAGGGTCTTGCAGGCAAAGCCTTCGTAAAGGTGTGCTAAAGAAAAGCCTTCCGCTGACTATTCCAGGAGGGGATGTGATAAGCCTTTCCCAGCTGGAAATCACTCCTGTCCATGTGCGTACAATGATAACATACCGAATTTGGTAACAACAGTAGAGCAGGCCTTGAACAGGAAGGGGAGAGATCCAGATTCACTGACGTTCTGCCCTTGTGCGTAGACATAATAGGATGTGGTAGACCTAAGGGGCAGCTTTAGTGTAGTTTTTCATTTAATACAAAGACAGCTTGAGTAAAGGGAGAGAAATAGGAAACCAAAGGAGGTGGTGGAAGCTTATTAAGTGTGAATTTTTTTTAACCCCTGATAAATGATAAAAGTGACTCAGATTTTATCAGCTCTCTGTAATTTTCAGAATTGTGAAAGGAAGTAAAAGTAGCAAAGAGGCAAAGGTTCATTTCCTAATGACAGTCTTCGAGAGACTCATTTTATTTGAACAGAGTTATAACCAGATCATAAATGGAGAAGAGGTCAGGGAACCAAACCCGGTTGACTCCATACACGAAAAGTTGAAGGGAAGAACTGAAAGGTAAACACGGTTACAACTCAAGCAGGAGAAAGTGTGGTTTACTGAAAAAGGCAGGGGAATGGCAGTGTGAATTCTTGGTTTCTGTTTATACCTAGCAAATTGCAGGGGAGCAAACCGCTGACACACTGTTAAATAAAATAGAAGATGAGAATGTCTTGTAAAGTTCATGTCACTTCTCAGTGAAGCACTGTATTACAGCAGCAAATTATTAATCTGTGGAATAGGAGTACCCACACCCCTATTGCTTGTAGACACTGGAAATAAAAAAAACAAAACAAAACCAAACAACAATCTACAAAACTATGCTGCCTATATTGGAGGGCAAGAATTTCCCTTTGGGTGCAGATACTGTGATAGTTGTGATAACAGCAGGTCCAAAAGCGGAAATATAATTTGATGATTTTCAAATAGAATCTAGAAATGCAATTAAATCAATATTAGCACAAGCACATGCAATCACTTGGAGAAAAGAGCAGTTTCACCTAGTGAAGATCCTCAAATGAGCATTTGATATGTGAAACTTGTTCAGCCCTGGCACCCAGGGGATCCCGCCTAAGGGGATGTGCTGTAACACAGCAGCCAGAAGCTTGGAACCCATGTGAGAACTTCACTTTGGCAGCCCTCAAAAGAGGTGCAAACAGACTGATGTTTCTTAACCTCAGAAAATCAGCAGCAACAGTGATGAACAGCATCAAACACAAGCTCTCCTTTCCGCCAAACATGCTGTGAAAAGACTTAACAAGAACTAAAGAGCTTCCTGCAGGGGGCTGTCTAATTCCCATCAAAGTAATCTCCTGAAGGGCAAAGGAAAATGAGGGAAGGTTTATTGCTAGTTCTGATTTCCACACACACACACCCCCCACACATCCCCCCCCCCCCCCCCCGCTTCTGGCAGAAAAATAAGATCAGTTCTACCAACTTTCTCTCCGAACCTCACTGCTATTGCTAGCCCTCTTCCCTGATACCTGTAGCGCTAGAGCATACAGGCTGTCTCATTTTGCCTTCAGTATACAGCTCTTGTTTTTCTGTTCTGTGTGGAGTAGTGTCAATTGTTTGTGTGGGTCACAGGAGAGTAAAAAAAAAAGCCACAGTGTGATTACATGTGAACTTATTTTTGAACAAACTTTCATTAGTTCAAAACTCTCTACAGAGCTAATTAAACTGAACTAGAATCTTAAATGAGACTGGATAAATAACATGACAGAATTAATGTATTGGATTATTTTTGGCTTTTTAGTTTTCTTACAAATTGTTCTGGGAATAGACTGGTTGTTTATCTCAGATGTTTAACTGTGTCTGTTCAGAATCTTCAAGGAAATTTAATACATTCATCACAAATTCAGTGCACAAATTTTCAGGTTTTTATTGTATACATGGGAACATTGTGTATTTATATTTTTTAACTGAATGAACTTGGCTGCTTCAAATCGTGTTTCCACTGCAAATACTAGCAATTTACTTTTCAAATCTGTTCTGCAGTATTCATTTAAAGATACTTGTTTCAGAAGCATTTTTGCCAGATAAACTGCTTGCTAGAATATTTGTGGAAAGCAAATATGGGGTGGAGAGTAGGACTGGCCAGAAACCATCAAAGTTAGTTTAGCCAGAAACTCAGACAACTGTTGACAGTATGCTATTTATTGTTCTGTGTGCACTAGATTTTTTTTTTTTTTTAAAGTAATTAGTTAATGGCAGACATCATCTATTTTGTTTATTGGTAGAAGTATTATGTAGAGGCCCTCCTTCCAGATTTCAAATTTAAAAATAGCCATAACATATTCTGGAATAATACAAGTTTTCAGTAGGATTGTTGAAGTTTTTAAAGAGGGCAAGTGTCATGTATGGTGTGGCTTTGTTTATTCACTTCCTTGCTTTCATCACGTTTTTCCAGTACTTCAAAATTATGGAATGTTCTTTTCTGCTGAAAAGAATGGAGATGGTGGTGGTCCGTCTTTTGAACTGGGTACTACACAACTGGGATAATAGTCTTAATTTCCTAAGACTGCTTGCAGCTTCCACCTTAAGCTATTGTGTCAGAAACAGTGTGGCCAGCGGGACTAGGGAAATGATTGTTCCCCTGTACTCAGCACTGGTGAGACCGCACCTCAAATACTCTGTTCAGTTTTGGGCCCCTCACTACAAGAGAGACACAGGTGCTGGAGTGTGTTCAGAGAAGGGCAACAAAGCTGGTGAAGGGTCTAGAGCACAGGTCCTGGGAGGAGCAGCTGAGGGAACTGAGGGTGTTTAGCCTGGAGAAGAGGAGGCTGAGAAGAAACCTTACTGCTCTCTGCAACTATCTGAAAAGAGGTTGTAGCAAGGTGTTTTGTGGCCCCTTCTCCCAAGAAATGAGTGATAGGACAAGAGGAAACAACATCATTTTGTGTCAGGTGAGGTTTGATTGGTTATTAGGAAAAATTTCTTCACCAGAAGTGTTGTCAGGCATTGGAACAGGTTGCCCAGGGAGTGGTGGAGTCACCATCCCTGGAGGGTGTTGAAAAGACATGTAGATGTGCTTAAAGACATGGTTTAGTGGTGGACTTGTCAGTGTTAGGTTAACAGTTGGACTTGACAATCTTAGAAGTATTTTTTCAACCTAAATGATTCTATGATTCTATAAAAACTGTTCTTATCTTCCAGATTCTTCAGACCCTGAGTCTGGTAATATGTATAGTAAAATCCTTCTGCTCTATTTACAAAGAAGAGAAGTGGTAAGGAATGCATCTCAGGCAACAGTACCATGGCACATGGAAGAATTCATGGGACAGTAGGAAGAATGAACAGTTTTAGGGGCATTTTTGGAAACTTTTCTTACTAATGGTCCTTAATTTTCCATCCTCTGTGAGTTAATGTAATAAGGGTCAGACAAGAGGTATTTTTATATATGTAAATATATATGGATGTTTGGAGATCAAATTTATTCAATTTTGTGCCCCAGTGCTGGCAGCAGACCTGCTGGGGTGCTCTTAAAAAGATAAATTGATAAAAGTCCTAATAGAAGGAACTCAACAGGAAAAAAGCAAAATGAATTAGCTTGCCGAGACATGGCTAACATCATTGAGTTTATATATGTTTCATTAAACTGAGACTTGACAGCTTTATGAGGAAACAGTGGGGTTTGCAGTGTATGAAGAACCTGTAATACTGCCAAGGCTGATCAGGTCCTGTGCCATATAGCCTATTTAATAGACAAATATTTGCACAGTGAAAATGTCATTTTAAATGACTGGTTTGATAATCCCTTAAGACTTTAAATAATCTGCAAAGAATGGAAATTCTATCCTGGTGTTTAAAATCTAGTGGCACATTAGGTAATCAAAGCAAATAAAAAAAGATGGGTTATGCTTTGTTCCTAAATTAGGGATTTTTTCGTGACTCCTTCTGCTTCTTTTATCCATCAGTTTTCTGCCATGTTTGTTGGGAAACATAGCTGGAGTTGGACTGATGTCTGTTCTTTCTGTTGCAGGTCCAATTTGTGTTCTACATGCGCATTCAGTTTGCAGGACACTTACTTGGATCCACATTTGTGCTTAGGCTGTCAGTCTAAATATTTTCATGTTCAAACTTGCCTTGCCTGGCTGAAAAATGAGCAATAGCAATGAATAAAATTAAAGTTATTTTCACAGTTTTTTTTTTTTTTTTATTGCCTCCCACCATATGAAGAACACTATTTGCTCATACTTGTGCAGTGACAAGTTAGTGAGTCCATCAGAATTTGTCAGTAAGTTAATCAGTTATTTGTGATTATCAGAATGATGCACCAGATTCTTGCAATGTGTTTATCCCACTGCAACCTCACAATCTTAGTAATTTAGTATGGAGAACCCAGGCTATGTATAACATATGCATCTGACTGTAACCAACATAGCAGTTAAAGTAGGTTAATGAGTAAATCTAGTTCAATTTCACTGCATTTTTAAAAGATTAAATCAGTTTCAGGTTCCCTCTTATTCCATCTGCTCTATAAAGCAAAACTTTGAATTTTCCTTAACAGAACTGGGACCGAACCTTTCATTTCATCCTTCCCCTTTTAGACTTTACTTCTCTGTTCCATAACCTTATCTTGCTTTTGTCCCTTTTCTCCACAAAATTCAGTGGACAGTTTGATCTTGGAAAGAAAGAGAGATCACAACATAAGAGGTCTATACGATACTGCTTATTTCAGAATGCATCTCTGAAAAAAGTTATACTGAACTAGAGAAATAGGGGACAAAAGGCAAAATATTTCAAGAAAGAAAAGGTTAAAGACCTTGACAAGACAGCAATAACACCAAAAAGGAGAAATACAGCACCTGTTTTCCACTCTCATATTTGTATTTAACCAAGAGGTTAGAACATAGCAGGTGATTTAGTAAATATCATAATCAGAATAAAATGGTTACAAAGCGATTTAAATAATATCAAAGCTAGCCAGGTTCTGATTAAAGATAGTATCATGTGCCACTAGGTATATATTTCCCTTAGACAGTCTATTAAAAAAAAAATAATCATAAATTCTCAAAACTAAATTTGCATATGACAGATATATAATAATTGGCAATGTGAATGATCAGATTCAGGGGCAGATGCCCTCCACAGCATTTTACATTAATTGCGGCACAGCAATGTGTCAAGATAGGGCAAAGAATTTACTGGGGTGATAAACAGGAAGGAAAAAAAAAGTCTTGAAAATTACATTAATGGAAGCAGCAGGCAGGTGGCAATAACCAAATAGCTTTAATTGTCCAAGGAGCTCATGGGAATCAATTTGCTGTGATGATTACCCACATGTTGTAAGGAAGAAATGGCAAATTAAATAGAATGACACAAATGGTAGTAAACTATACCACAGGATTCCCATAGAGAGGTCTCAGCAGTTCTATCCTCAAGGACACACTTTTAGGTAATTTTGTCCTGGAGAAAACAGAGGGAAGATGCCAGTCAGGCAATGAAACACAGTTACTATTAGAGCATACATGAAGCCTAACCTAGTAAAACAGGTGTATTTTGGGTTTGGGTAGACTAGAAAGCTTACAGACCCACAGATTGATTTGTCCTTTAGAACTCCCTCAATATTTTTTAATAGCTTACCCTGAAACAGTATTGCTATTAACTTCCCTTCTTGTCTATATAAAGCCATACTAGGAGACCACTCTAGACCCCCTGTCTCCAGACTTGACCTAACAGATCAATAGTTTTCCCATCCCAGAAAGTTTTTGGCATTTAAAAGTATGTTTCTATCTGAAATCTAACCAAGATCTACTGAGATTTTGAGAGAAGGTTCATTCAAAGCAGCTAGTATTCAGCAAAATCCCTTTATCCACAGAGGACATTGGCAATGCACCTTCAAGCTTTTGGCTTGCCCAATTCAGAGTTGCATGAGGAACTCAGAGTGGGATTTAGCTGACAAAACATAGGCAATTAATGCCACTGAAGATGCCTTAAACTCCCTCATCTGACTTCCACAGTCACTCCAGCTGGGTACAAGTCGTCTTCTAGGTCTGCAATTCTCTCTATCTACAGAAAAGATATCTCATACCAAGGTATTTGAAATGACACTAGAGTTCCATATTGAGGCAGCTGAATGTTATCTCAGCCTTCTATATGCTATATGGATGCCATGATCAATTTATTGCAGGCTCTTCAATAGGCTACAGTTGCCTACAACAGTCTAGGGATGAATCTCTCAAAATATTTGATATTGGCATTGCTCTATTCTGTAGAGATAAATATCCCTTGACAAAGGAAGGACTGGTTTCCCAGGTCAAAAGGTGAAGTATTTGCTAGGGACATGAGAGACTGTGGGGTTTAAATTCCTGGTCTGAATCAGGCAGACCACGTTTGAACCTGGATCTTCCACATCCTCAGAAAGTGCCTTAATCATTAGGCTAATCACAGGCCCTGAGTTAATTTTTGCCAGACCTTAATTATTTGAAAGTAATGCATTTCTGCAGAGAAGCTTTGATTTTTAAAGAAATGGCATTTCTAAAATGAAAAATATTTTCAGTGAAAGAATCCTAACTAATCAGGACTTTGATTGCTATGGGTATCTCAGACAGGATATTCCCTATTCTTTCAAAGGGAAACATTCAGGAAACAAGGACAGAGTTTGTCTTTGAAATAAAAGCATATGAATGACTATATACTTCTCAAGAAAAAAACTTTTAAAATAATTTAAAATGATTGAGATGTCCAACTAGAAAATCCCACTCTGTATAACCAGATTAATTTCAAAATTCAGATTTGGGTGCTTAGAAATCTCAGATGCCAGGCTTGCTGACTCTACATTATTGTTTGTTTGCTTTTTTTTTTCCCTGGCACTTCCCCACATTTTCCACAGGGTAATAGCTAAATGTATTCCAGTGAAGCATCTGTCCAACAAACTTCAGCAAGAAGAATCAAATCATGATGTAAAATCTGCACAGTTGATTTAAAACTAATCCTAGTTTATATCTGTGAAGTATTAATTGAAATCTGCTCAATATACCTGTTATTTAGTTTACCTGACAGTATACTAGGTCTAGCAGACAAATTAGAAATCACACATTAGCACTAAACTTTAATGTTTAGAATAATGAGATAAATTTATAGATTTGGCTCAGCATATAGATTTTGGAAAATTTATTTTAGAGTATGCACTGGGAATGTGTTTAGACACTTTAAATGTATTATACAGTTTTGATTTATGGCACCATTAACTTAAAAAAATGCAGAGTAGTTTGGAAAATAAACTTTGTATACCACATATCTCAAGTAACTTAATCAACTGTCTTTACTTCCCCCTTTTTTACTATAAAACTAAACCAAAATAAAACAAACACCTTCCCCTCTCTGTTTCATTATGCTTTGAGTCCTATAAGCTTAACATGTCTGGTGGTGAGTATTCTCTTATAAAAGCTTCAGATGAATTTTCTGCACTAAATAAAAAATTTTTAATTACAGTTACCACATCTGGCAACTATCCATTGTAACAAGCAATAGCATGTGATTTACAGAATATACAGTAAAGAATTTAGAAATTAAGTAATTGAATCATAAATAAATTGCCTAGTTTTGTATACCTTAGTAATTGTATGTAGTTAGTATGACAGCTTAGACAACGCTTACAAGCAGTAGGTAATATGCTAGCGTATGCTAATAATAACAGCATTAGGTACAAATAGCCTTCTCTGTGTTTGTGTCTAGAAATACCTCATGTTGTGATAGCAAAATTACAATTTGGAATTGAATTAACTTCTTTGTGTTTTTTACAATTGCTTATTCTGAAAAGAGAACAGAATTTAGGACTATAAGAAAATGAAAGGAAATATCTGTTTTGGCTCTGTGACATATCTATGTGAATAAGGGCAGACTTTCACTATTGTCTTTTCTTATAGTCATGTGTGCTGAATTTTCTGACACATAGGCCAAATTCCAGTATAAGCATAAAGATACTTGACTGATATAATTAGTTGTTCATGAGTAGAGCACTCGGTTCACAAAAAGAATGACCATAATTCCTTCTAAAGTATATTTAGCATTTTTTCAGAATCTTCTGTTTCACAGCTGTTGTGGTGAAGGAATGAACAGTTGTAGTCATATTCACCATAACATCAGCAGTATTGGAGACTGCCCAAAATAAGAGGCTGTGATTCAACCTTATTTCTGGTAAATATCAATAATTTGGAAGAAACTGTTACATGGAAATCTCACCTTTGCCTTTAGACCTAACATAGTCTCTTCAGACTCCCAATTAATTTCCTTTTCCTGGGGGCCTTATTGAACCTGTTAGTTGTCAGACTATGCTATTGAACCAGAACTTTTTTGTCCCAAAGGACAACACATAAATATACATCAAGGTATTGCCTGGTAAAACAATGTCTAGGCCAGGGTAACACAACTTCTGTAGCAGCAGACAAATGAAGATCTGTTTTGCAGACTTTTATGGATTATTAAAACATTTGGTTTTAGTTGTGCTTTGAGACAGTTGTAGTGGATGGCCGTTAAATCACCAGCAGTTTGTATTTGTAAGACTATGTTTGTTACAGACCTGCACAATTCTAAAACTGGAATGTATTGATGTGTGTTAGTGGAAGACCAACTAGTGCCCCATGGTAAAGTTGTTAAGTGCTACTGCAATAAAAATAAGAAAGGAGGGATTATTGACCACTTGGTTGTCCAGTGTTTTCCATTATCCTCATTAGCTTCATGAAAGTCTGAAATAATTGTCCATATCCAAAATATTCACTTCCCTTGTTTTAGTGGTAGAGGCCAACATCAAAATTTCAGGTTTCAGAAGTAGTGGTGGTGCAAGACCTGAGGAGTTGAGCTGCAATATTAAATTTTCCTTTAGGAAACAGCAGCAGCAGTAGAATATTAAGACACTATGTGTAAGAGAAAAGACAAAAACTTTCATGTTCTAGCTGTGGCAACACAGAGACTTTGCTAGAGGCTGTGTGTTTCAAAGGTGTACTTGAGTGTGTTCCTGCAGCCTGTAATAAATGGCAAGACTGAACTTTCAGCACCTCAGCTCCACTGAAGTAGGAGGAGAATGGGGACGTTTTTATCTTGGGTGACTGAAGTCTCTTTGCTGAACTCCAGGTATCAGAAGGAAGAAGCTGCACATTTCCAATCCAGAAATAATCAGCATCCCATTGACAGAGGAGTTGGTGAGGTTAAATTTAGATCCATGTAAGGGGGCAAGAACTGGCTGGACAAAGAAGTGGGACTGGAGGGAACTGTGGTGCTCAGAACAAGATGCCTGTGTAGGTTAGCTTGGAAATAGGTAAGCATGAGAAAGAAGACTGTGGTGAGGTGTGAGAGGAAGAATAAGGGTTCTGCCCGAAGGAGAGGCCTGCGCTGTCTCTGTGATGAAAGACTGCATGAAAATCCATGTGCCTAAAACATGAATGGGTGAAACCTGCACTGGCCTCCCTACTGCTTCCAAACTGTGAGCACTCTGATTGTGGAAATTTAGTGTGTGAATGCTGTGGATGGATGTGGTTTTGTATACATGTCTGACATACAGATTATCACAGTAACAGCCAAGAACTAGTCTTCAGTAATACAGCTTTCTTGTTAAATCCTTTTAAAATGTTTCAAGCTTAACATTCTCACGGCTGGCATAGTACTATTTCACAGTGTGACCTTTGGGAAATTCCTTTAAAACTGGTTACATTTTAAAAACCAAGCTTTCACAGTCTTAAACAAAGGTAAAATTCATCTGATGCCAGCAACAGGTACTTTGTACTATACAGTATTTATAACAGTTAGTGGTACTGCTATTTTTAAATATGTATTTGGACTTTCTGATTCTGTTCAGGGAAAGAAAAATTTAACTCCATAGGATCTAGCAATCACAATTATGAAGTGTTTCATATGACAAATATAGCATGTAATGGTGCTGTTTATGCTGTAAAAGCATTTATGCTTTATATATGTCTATATTAAATCATAACAGTAATCATGGGAATATAAATCAAAAGCAAAGCAATGTCTTGCGTGATGAGTAGATACAGTTCAGATGAGTACCTTTTGATAAAGACACGTAGGAAAATGTCATACAAGATAATCAGAAATGTGTATTCTTAGGAAACCAGAAATACATCTTTCATTAACTGAGACTCTCATTGGTTTATGCAGAATCAGTGAAAATAGATTTGCTTCATAATGTTGAAATGGAATTGGATTATGCAGTGGGAATGCATAGAAGGTATAGGTCAGTGACAGTTGAGCCGTGTGCCACCGAAGTGTGGTGTGTGTGACATTATGAAATGAATGTCCAACCTTAGTCCTCTAATTCTTATACAACTAGACATGGGGATATTTAGTGCCTAATTAAAGATACCAACTGTCTGCTCTGTGCCATTATATACAATGTTGGTCTTCCTAGGGCTGTCAGTGAAATGTAGTGGTGTCAAGGAAAGCAATGTAGGATGCCTGAGAGAATTCAGTCTGGAGTATTTGAAAGTGGAATGTAAAATTAATTCATTATTTTTCACAGATGTAATTCTGTTCATAAATAGTAAGAAGAAAATTAGAAATGTTAAGTCCTGACATGATTTCAGAACACATTTTCATCTTTACATCTTTATTTGCTTCTTTCAGTAAAACTTAGCTGATAATGCTTGGAAGAAAATTAGGCATAGTAAACTCTAATCATTGTGTTTATGTACTAACAAAAAATGTTATCCTGCGATCTGTTCATCAAATTCATATGTCATATGGCTCTTGAAGAACCAAACATTCTCATAAAAAAAGCTGCTAGTAGCTTGAACTTCTGTGTGGATCATCTTTGATTTGAATAAAGTCACATTTAGGAATTGTTTAGCTCATTATGACTGGAACATGGATATTTATCTTAAGAAAAGGCATGACAGACGGAGGACGTGGTTGGATTCAGTAATATAGTCCTCTAATGAGATGAGATGTTGTGCTTTACTTTATGTGCATGTTTGCCTGAGGTATATGTTTCTTCGAATCCACAAACTTAAAATGTGCCATCTAAAAAATATTATGCTCTGGCTTCAAGAATTCTGGCAAGCAATGCCTGAAGTGAATTGAGACTCTTAATTCTTCCCAGTACATACAGTTTCATTCTGTAAAATGCATAGTAGCCTAGTGGTCTAGGGCCTAAACACAATCTCATTGATGTCTGGTGTAATGTTGAAGAAAATTACACTAGGAAATACATTGTGAGAGGAAGAATGTAAATGTGTAACACCTTGTTCACACCCCTGCTTAACATCTTTTGGGGTTTGTTACTAATAAAAAAGCTTGCAAGATTTTTTTTTTAACAGGAAATATCCTGCACCTGTTTATAATGTCAAGAAAATAATAATAATAATTGCCTTCATTGTGTGATCATTTCCACTATAGTTTGCTGAGATATCACAAATAGGAGCTTTGACAGTGTTGTGGTTTAACTCCAACTGACAACTAAGCACTGTGCAGCCACTTGCTCGCACCTCCCCTCCCCACCCCAGTGGGTTGGGAAGGAGAATCAGAAATGAAAAAAAAGTCAGACTCGTGGGTTGAGATAAGAACAGTTTAATAATTGAAATAAAATATTATAACAGCAACAATAATAAAAAAAGAAGTTAGCAAAAAGAGAGTGAAATAAAACCCAAGAAATCCAAGTGATGCACAATGTGATTGCTCACCACCTGCTGACTGATGCTCAACTAGTCCCTGAGTAGCGATCCGCCACTACCAGCCAGCTGCCCCCAGTTTATGTACTGGGTATGATGTCATATGGTAAGGAGTGTCCCTTTGGACAGTTTGGGTCAGCTGTCCTTGCTATGTCCCCTTGAGCCTCTTTTGCCACTACAGCCTTCTTGCTCGTAGGCCATGTAAAGCTGAAAATCCTTGACTAAACTACTTAGCAACAGCTAAAAACATCAGTGTGTTATTATTCTCCTACTAAATCCAAAACAAAACACTGTATCAGCTACTAGGAAGAAAATTAACCCTATCCCAGCTGAAACGAGGACAGACTGAGCAACTAGAGTTGCTCTAGTTTTCACTAGAGTTTGAGAGTCTTTCATAAAAATAAGTTCTAAAATTAATTCTTAATTATTTCTTATAATTCTTGCTAAAATGGAGAAAGGAAATAAATACATAAATTATGATTAAGATCTTTTTTTCAGGAGATCTCAACAGGCCTTTGACATAATGTTGGCACAGACATTCAGAAATCCACATTCTATATGTGATACATACATACAAAGCCCATGTTTGTTCTCCTTTTTGAAAGGAGCAAAGATTTATCTTGAGGAAATCCTTGACTAACTATGAAAGCTTCCAAAATATTTTGCAAGGTATGTTTGAATTCATTGCCTACATCCAGTTCAGAAAGCTTTGGAAATTATGAATAGAAAATGAGCTCTTCGTAACAATCTGAGTTGGTTAAGAAATACAGAAAAATTGTTAATATCTAGATGAGGCAGATATTATTATTATTATTGTTCTTTTTATTATTAAATAAGGAGAAGCAGAAAAAATGGCTTAAATTCACAAATGTTGCAATGTTGTAACATCTTACTTCCATGTTTGAATTTTGAATTTTTGAATTTTCTCATATTTGCTTGATGCAGCAGTGAGCAGTATGCAACAGAAATGGATAGATTGTGCTTATGCCTAGGCTGATGATTGTAATATGATCTCTAATGTATTTCCACAGAGCAACCTGAGATTTAGTATAATTTTAGTATAAATGCATTATGGGAAGTGAAGGGCGGTTATATATCCCAACTCAGTCTGGGAACTGTGGGTAAAACCAGTGAAACTACAAGTCCTTTGAAGCTGAAGGCAGATGAAAGAGAGTTAAAACAAAACATTTTGATTTTATTTGGAGTAATGCGTGTTTTAATTTCACTTAACTGTAATAATGGTTTAGAATCTGAAAACTGGTAGCTATGTAGAGGAAAGAAATCCAAGCTATCGCCAGGGAGAAGATGGCAGAAAGAATTCAGCCATTTTATATTTTGTTTGGCAGCAGTAATGGACACAAACCTATAAGAAACTAAGTTTTGTTAGTTCTGCTGCACATAGAAAAACTCTGTACTGAGCTGGGAGCTGTTTTCTTGTGCTACCAATGTTCTGCTCTTTACTGAGCATAAAAGATAGTAAAAGTGTTTTTTTCCCTAATATTTTTCTCTTTTTAGCATGTTTGCAAAATATTTGTAAATGTTCTTTTATACTTTTTTCAACTCCTATTGTTAAATTCCAAAACTACTGTACTTTCAAGTAAAAATTAGGCCAAGATATTTCAGATGAAGTGTAAAAACTTTCCGTAGTTACTAATGAACAAATGACAACAGAACATGGAGGAATAAAGGGGAAATGTAGGTTACAGATTTACCAACACTCTTTTCAGTGTTATTACTGGCTAAAGAATTTACATTCCATTCATACTACATCTAACATGATTTGGGAAATAAACTATTTTACGAATACCTTAACATTTATCAGAACATTTATCCTTTATAGCTATGTCTGTAAAGCACTGAATGGTAAAGCACTCCTGATCTTTTACTGTGCAGGTACCTATGCCAAATGAAGAAACAGGTGACCTAGGTGACTGTGTACAACTAATAATATAATTAACAGTAACCAATTTGTTGTGCTGAAAAGCTATGTATATCATTTCAGGATCTGCTTCCTGAGGTTTTAAAACCTGTTCCTATGATAAATACACTTTTCCTGTAAGGATAGTTAAAATGTCACTGCTTTAAAACCTTGGGACCTTCAGGGCTGGAAAAAATGCTCCAAAACCCATTGGGAAGCTGGCAATATTTAATCACTAGAGGAAAAAGCTTCCATTTCTAGCTCTGCAGAGTGGCATTGATTTTTAAGCCCAGTGCTCAATCTTTTTGGTTCAGTATTTGGGGCCTATGTAACTTGGGGAGGGAAATGCTGTAACAGAGATGTTGGTGAGGAGGAGGAAACCTGTTAAGGTGACAAAATAAATCTAAGCATTTCACAGCTCTTGGATGTTTGACATGTTCAAAATACTTCTGGCAGAAATGGATTAATAGGTAGAATACAAAGTCAAAAGTGCCTGGTAAGTACAATTCATTACCTGTCTCTGATTTTTATTGCAGGGATAAATTTCCATGTACCTCTTTTAAGAGAACTGAGATCATGCAGGGAGCTGTCTGCACTATCATCTTAAAGAATTTCTGGTGTGAATCCCTAATGGACCCTGGGAAAAGGCCAGTGCTACAACACAGACTTCAGGCTAGATATCCCGCCAGCATTCCTGTGCAAGTTCCTGCAAGGTGATGTGTCTGGCTTGTATGGATAAGGATGGTGTTGCCCGAGGAGTCAAGGTAAGAGGAGAAGCCTCAAACTCAAGCATGCAACCTGTTCTGTTTCTATCTTCCTGCATTTTTGTCCCTTTTTGCTTCTACTGTTATGCATATTTCTCTTTTCATGATTGTGCCAGTTTTCAGATGTCCTTTGACAGTCACATTTGTGTTTTCAAAGATGTGTTTTTTCATTTCTCATTATCTCCCTTGTAGACTAAGGTGAATTGGTGATTTTTTTAACAGTCATTGAAATGAAATGTTAGATTGAAATTTAATTAAAATATATAATATTTTAAAAAATAATTTTAAACGATTTAAAAATAATTCTTATATTCATACTATAAGTATATAAAATAATATAATATTATATACACTATGAAATATATAATTAATGATATAATTATAATGTATATTATTAAAAGTAATATACTGCCTAATTAAAAAATATATTTCATGTTTGGTCAAACAAAACATTTCATTCAGTGTTACTTTGGTTATTCACTTTAGGGAAAATACAACCAAAAGAAAAACACAAATAGTTTTGGTAACAATTTTTTTTTTCTTTTACTGTTTTTGGCTTATCCAACAAGCCCCAAAGTACTAATTATCCAGATCTATCACCATCCTTCTGCTTACTGTTTGGTGCCAGGGTTCAGCCACTTTTTGAAAAGCTTAATTCAAAAGAAGTATAACCAAAGAAGAATAAATAGACTATCTCATCCATGAAGAGTGATTATGATTCTTTGACTTGCTTGGAGAAAAAAAAGACAAATCTTTGCCACTCACTCTGGCCTGCAGCCCTTTTGAGTTATGGATCTTTCATAACTGGAGAAGAAACTTAGCACTCACCCTTCATGGGTGAAATAGCCTATTCATATTCAGAAACAGGCAGCAAACAGTTATAAATGGATTTAAAGAGATGCCAAGAAATAAGGTTTTAGTTTCTTCCTCCCCCTCTACTTGTATTTCATATACAGGATCTAGCAGTGGGACCTAGACACTTAATAGAACACTAGAACGATTAGCAAGGCTACAGAAATAGCATTACCTTTAAAATAAATTTTTTTAAAAAGGATCTAAATTGTCCCCTAAGGTTGAAGTGGACAAGTTACTATAGTACGTTTCAGCTATGTTTCAGCTGTATCTGATAATAATCCACATGTTGCAGGGCTACCATCAGTGCAAGATACCTTATAGTAGGTTGCCTGGGACTGAGAGAGAAAAAAAGTACTTTATGGCATCTGAATTACCAGGAGCTACAGTCCTTTAATGGCACTATGGTTTGTGCTTCCCTGTTTACCATACCCTGTTACCATATTTATGAGGATGGTGAGACGAAGATGTACCCTTACTTTACAACTGATCATAAAAACGTAACATCACGTCTGTCATGTCCCATCATGCCACTGACAACAGCAGTGTCTTCTTCAGGTTCCACTTTCCATGAGAACTCCTTCTGAGGGGACAACTCTTCTTGAGCAGGATTCTTTCCCTGCAACTAGAGAACTAGAAAATACAGCCTAGATTCCCCTGAGCCAACTTGAGGCCCTTTTCTGAGCCTACTCACAGTCACCGGAGAGAGACAAATAATCTGCTTTCTGCGGACTAGGATCCTAACCTGGATGTCTCTATTAGCTGTCTACAGTCACCAGGAATGAATCTCATCATATAAAATTTGTCGTCTTAAGTTCAAATTTAAAGAAGGATGGTCTGAAAGTAGATTTTTAGGCTAGAGGTAATTAACATTCAAATGACACCTGCATGGAGTAGATTAGAGTCAACCTGTTATCTTTCTCAGCTGCTCACATAAGAGAACATCATTATAGGGCACCAAGTAAAATAGCCTGAGGCTTCTTTAGGATACATTTTGCAGTAGTGCTGTGTAAGAATGAGAATAGAGGGAAGTGAGTGGATGGTAGCTGTGTGAGGCTCCCAGTGGCGAAGTAGTTACTGCCTCAAGAAAAGAGAAAGCAAAAGACAAAAGACTGGGGGTGGAAAGTTAAATTGCCAGGAGATAAAATGATGGCTAAGGTGCTTCTGTCAGGATGTGAGAAGACACACTGGTAAAAGAACTATCCCCATTTTTGCTAATTTACAGGTAATATATTCTGCAACATTCTGCTATATATTAATAGTGAAAAATATTTTTCCTGCTCTGTTTCCTCTTCCCCACTATGGGAGTAAAAATGCTAAGAAGAGGATCAGAATAAGAAAGATGAGAAGATGTTACTTGACTCTTCAGCCCTGTCTGAAAACATCACAGTCCAGTATGACCATTCGCAAAAAACACAAATTGGTTTCTGACAACACAGGATGGATAATAACCTTGCAAAAGCAAGTTCTCTCTAAATACCTAGTTCTACTAGCTGTGAAGTAAACTCATTTGTTTCAGCAGTATAATACTACCACTACAGAACATCTTGACAACTGAAGCTCTCTAGAAGTGAAGTTTGCCTGATTCTCAGCAGGGAAGGAAGCCTGAAGGGCATCTTTCAGCAACTGTTAACTCGAAGCTTTAAAAGAGCAGCTGGCAGGTCCATGAGCTTCTTAATGATTGTTTTGCTTGATATTTCAAAGATTGGCATTTGTGTGCTATAAAGCTTTTGGTCTGCTTTATAAGTTAACTCTTTGTATCCTGTTGAAACAATTCTATATATACTATGTGTCTTGTGTTTGCATATACACATATATTTGTATTTATATAGATAGATATGTGTATATTTGCAAATATGCATAAATATATATATACACATATCTGTATTTTTTATGTATATAGGTGCATCTATATAAATTTATTTCATTTATCTTTTCAATTCATTTTCTCCTCTGTTTTCTGCATCATGAAGTAGACCACCTACATATATGTTCGAAATGGCTTGTCTGTCACCACTATAATACTGAGGTGGTAAAAGTGCACTACTTATTAATAGGTTTAAGCAACTGTCTTTGTTATGCTCCTGGGCCTAATTCTTGGCAATAGCAAATTACTGAAACTCTGCTAAAATGGTTACATTGACTTTCCTGGAGCATTTTATGTGCTCTGAGGGTTTGGCCTGATAAGTTTGTGGCTGTAACCATGGACTAGAATACACAAAATTCTACAGGGCATGTCTGATAACTGAAACAACAGAAGGATTTTGTTTGGTCCTTTCTTCTCTTTCATGCCTTACTGTGCAAACCTCTCAAAGCATGTTCCTTGCATATACCTCTTCCCCATGGTGCATGGGAAAATCAAGTGAGCCTCTTCCAGCCAGCACTTCAGGGAGCACAGTCATGGCATAGAAATAAGAGATAAAGTTCTGTCACTATAGTAGAAGAATTCAGTGATTTCCTCTTGAAAAAGAATAGGGAATCCAGAAGGACACTTACTGAAAATGAGGTGATATCAAGCAAATGAAACTTCATTTTCTCCTGGGAATAACTCAGCTTTTTCATACCTGATGAGCCTCAACCAAAGGTGGCACTAGGGGATCACAAGTAACAAGTCTTTAAACATACCACTGTGCTCTGCATTCTCTCCCTGTAGCTGTCATCTCTCCTTGACTCCTTTCCCTCCGCACTTTTTTAGGTGATATTTTCTAAATATGGACAAGTCTTGTCAGTTTGATGCGGGCTGGAACTACAGAAGTAAGAGTGGTGACGGGGATGGAGAGCTAATGTTTTCTTCTTAATACTGAAGGCAGATTGCTTACTTTATGTCTATGTGTGCAGGATGGTGTTAATTCTGGTTAAGAAATGTATCTGGATTAAATTATGGTTCCAAGAATCCTTCAGGAATGAGATATGTTAAGATAGCAGTAATTTCTCCTCTACATCATAGCTGCCAAACTCAGAATCCCTCCGGTCCTCTTGTGCTCCGACTCCATTTATATTGAGGACACTTCAGAAAACCATTTTCACTGGTGGGCTTTGACAGCTGACCACTGTCTGTGTCTCTGGAAAGTTCTCTCAGCTCCTTTATGCTTATCTGTCTTAAAGCTGGTATTGAATCCTGGAGAAGAGGGTATACGCTGTTGCTGAAAATACTTGTGGGAGCTGCTAAACTGCTAATCTTCGTGTAAAATTAACCTGGAAACTGTAGGTGATGCAGCAGTCTGCTTCGAGTGTGCTTCCTGTGGGATTTTAAGAAGGTCACCATTCTCTCTCTGTCTGAGAAGCAATTCCTCCTCTTTCATGAGCTGTTAGGATAATAAGTCAATCCTCTTACATCCTGCAGATTTGAGTGACGTGTAAGTATCTAGATATTCTATAGAGTCTGCCCCACATCCTTCTGGGGTTGTCATCTTCTCCTGTTATTGAGGGCCTGTTGCTGCCTGTTCAGCAAAGGCTGTAAAGCAGAATGGTTGTGAATGAAAGGCAGAAACTGTTTCAGATCAGCTTTACCCTGTGTATCTCTGGGCACATCTGGACTTCTCAGTTTCCTAGGTTTTAATCATGTTGCTGACACAGATCTGAATGAAGCCATCACCTCTAATTTTTAGAACTGTTTAAGAGCTCAAGATAAGTTTGTTATTTTCAAGGGACCACTGAAATCAATAGGTCTTGGACACCTTGGGGCTGTTGGGGAACTCAATGAAGAAATATTTGTGTCTTCTGATGAGTAAATTTGATCCTGAATGACTTTGCCTCAGGTTTCCTGAAAGTAAAAGAGAGGCAATTTTATTTACCTATCTACAAGACTGTTGAAAACCATGACTAAATAATATTTGTGAAGTATTACTAATTTTAATCCATATGAAATATGTTTTGTAGACCAGCACCATGTTAAAAAACTGTCAAATTAGATTGAAGCAAGAATTGTCGTGTCTTATTAAACAATATAAAATCACCTTCACATACATCACCCTCTTCCATTACTCTCCCTCCCCTTTTGGTTTTCCTTGTGTCCTTGAAAGTAATGTAACAGATGAGTGCTGCTTGCATTAGAGCATAGCAGCTTGCCTTGTGCTGTGTACCAGCAGAGAGGTGAGAACACAGATTTACTAGTGGCTTGGTATGCCATCTTGAGCTTTGACAAATACTTCTTTTGAGTTACATTTCATTGTGTAACTCCAACATACACAAAAAAAATGCTTCATTAAATTTTTAAAAAGGACAAGGCATCATGTTCTCCACCCTAATGTGATACCTGTGCTCTCTTGCCTCTACTTGGGAGTATTTTTCTGCCAAGATTTCATAGGCGCAAAGGGTTAATATACTGCATATGAAATGGTGACTTCATCTATTAAAAAATATATGAGTTCGTGTTCTCTGCCCACAGTACGTGTTCTAGAGCTGCTTGTGCATTGCCAAGATCTGTCTGAAATGTAGGCAGTGTGCCACCTCAGGGTGTACAGTGTGACAGGAATTTCTGATGAATGGGGTAAGAGGAGAGATTCCATCGTATTGTGGGAAAAAAAGCCAGCCCTCCAAAACAAGAGTGGGAGAGCATGGAAAATCTGGGTTTTGTATAGGTCTCTTCCCTTTCCCTCCCTCCCTCCCTCCCTCCCTCCCTCCCTCCCTCCCTCCCTCCCTCCCTCCCTCCCTCCCTCCCTCCCTCCCTCCCTCCCTCCACAGCTCTTTATTTGTTTAAAGAATTTGTATGGTATGTGTGAACTATACAAGTAAAGCCCTCCCCCCTGCCATGTGCTAATGATACATTTTAAATCACTAACATGTGCTATGTTCTCTGTTCTGTTTACCAGACCACAGTAAATACATGCTAGTAATGTTAAGGTCTTGATACAACTTCAGAAAAGCAAAGAAGATATTCAAACCTGATGGTGAATTTTAGTCCTGGTGTAATACAGATAATTTTGTCTTTGCTGTCTCAGAGAGTGTAGAAATTGAACATCAAAACTGCTTGTCAGTGGGTAAAGTAGCAATGTGTTCAGATCATCATGGACTTTCCTGAGGGAAATATAATTTTTAGAGAGCTGAAAAGATCATTTTCCGATACAAAGGGGAGTGGAAGTTCCCGAGCTGACTTTGGTTTCCTAGGTCCCTACAACTAAAGGGCCTGTTGCTGTCATGGTCAGGATGAAACCGCCGCAGTCCTGGTACCTGCTGTTCATGTTCCCCTGCCTTCCTGCGAGGTGAAGGGGCCAGAGGGAGAGCCTGGCCTCCTTGCCTGCCCCAGGCTGAGCAGCAGAGCGGTGGCCTCCCCACCGAGAGAAGGCACTTGGCTTCTTGCACACAAAGAAAACTGCTTGAAAAGGTCTACAAGAGCAAAGTAGTGAGGACAATCGTCACACAGTGTCTGCTTAGTGCTGATCATTAGCGCGGCTTTTATATTATTAGAAAAGGGTGCAGTGTTGCTGTTTGAGAACCTATCTCTGCAGTTTCAGAGGGAAATTGTGGGGGGATCCTGGCATATGTGGTGGGATTAGGCCATACAAAATTCAGATACTGCATGTGAGTGTGTTTTCTGTCTCCCTTTATATACCCCTTTTGGGTGGATGTTGGAGACAACAATCCCATTTCTTCTCATTTTCTTCAAAAAATGGGTAAAAGAAGATACAATTTTCTGAGGATGCATGTGGCTCTGCAGTTGACAGGGAGATAAAGCTAAATATTGTGGTTTTCCCTGTAAGCTCAGTTTTCTGAAACTATACATTATTCATGCCTCATTTTTTTAGGCCATCAGCTATTTAAAGGCCACACATGTACCTCTGGAATACCTTTCACTCCTTTTTGTGCCTTTCTGATTTTTTTTTTTTTTTTAAATGTAGTGGGGTAAGACAGACTTTTTCATTTCCTTTTCAAGAGCTGTTTTAGAGTCAGGCTTGCCAGGATCTTCTGATCCAAAGCCCTCTGAAGTAAATTATTTGTATGAATAACTTAGAAAAGTGAAGAAAAAGGATTGCAGAAACCAGTCATATTACAGAGAGGTTTTAAGAACATTAATGTGTTTAGTCTGATTTCTTTTTCATAAGTTTTTCTGTAAAAAAAAAAACAACCAAGCCCTCCAAAAATCCCAACAACAACAACAAAAAAGCTGAGATAAGACCTGCAAGTTCTTATGGGAACATGCTTTGTTGCATGAAATATTCAGAAGAAAATGGTTCAAGGCCCAAAAATGAAAAGTATAGTAAAAATCAATAGGACCATTAGAAGTTCTGGTAAGTCAAGACATTCTTCCAGATGGTCTAAAACACCTTCTTCCAATTCTTCCTTTTTAGTGTGGAAAATTTGGCCTTTGACCTTTTACAGGTCAGGTAAGGCCCCTGACCAACACACTATGGGGGAGGGAAGCTGTTTCTTGTGGAGCTTTTTGAATTAATATAAATAATTAAAATTTAAGGGGAGACAGAGAGGCTAATTCCATAGCCAGTTAGTTGTGGAGCTTCTTAAACATGCAGGTATTCAAACGAGGATTTATTCCTTGCAAGAGCCACTTGCTATTCAGGAAAGCATTCCTGGGAATAGCTTCAAATACTTTCATTTTTATACCAAAATAGGATGAAAGTATTTTTGAAATATCAGTGTTCTTGCTAGTGTAAAACCTTTGCCTGATCATTTCTTCCTTCTAAAGAATTCTGGTTTTTACACTTTGACTTAAAACCAGATGAAAATGTAATTAAAAATACCTATACAAAACTGTACTAAACCAGAATAAAATAAAGGTGGAATTTAATAAGAGACAATTTCTATAGGAAGCTGCAATTTTTCTTTCCTTGAAATTTAGGGTTGAGTTTTTAAATACTTAATTATTCCAAGCTGTAATGTTTTATATAAATAAAAAGTATTTTCCCCTCTTCCCTCTTACCCCAAGACTCACATTTATTTGTCTCTTAGGGAAGAGAGGAAAACTTCTCAAGGTTAAGATTTTTTCACAACAACTTACTCTGGGTTTATATACCATTATTTTACCCTATATACTCTAATCTTCACATAGTTTTGCCCAGCCTGTCTGAAGAGCAAGTAATATTAAGCCACCTGTGGTTCCTTCACATAGATATGTCATATTTTGTGTCTAGGCAAGATTATCTTGTTAAATGTTATCCAACGCTTGTGACTAATAAGTAAACTTCAGGCAGCCCACACAGTCTTTGAGACTAGGGCTTCTGAGGCACGTGGACTGGGAGAAGAGGTGTTTTATCCCTTGTTGCAATTTGATGGACTTTTGCACATGTACAAGCACACACAGTCATAAATACAGAAAATTCTCTGTCCCTGACTTACAACCATAGAATCATTTGGGTTTGAAGAAACCTTAAATATCTAGTCCCAACCCCCTGCCATGGGCAGGGACACCTTCCGCTAGCCCAGGTTGCCCAAAGCCCCGTCCAATCTGGCCTTGAACACTGCCAGGGAGGGGGCAGCCACAGGGGCAACCTCACCACCCTCAACTTCTCACACTCTACAAGACTTCCAGTCTTTCCTTCCTAACCTCAGGTCATCTTCAAATTCTAGTTGCTGAAGAGAAGCTCATGTTACTTTTTATGATGGTGATATAGCTAAATCATTACTCAATTTCATACGCTGTGTGGTAAAACTTATGCCTTCAGATGACGTCAAGAAATGTCTAGCTGTCTCATCCAGTGTTCATTTCTGCAGTAAGTTCCTAGCTGATTTTCCTGAGATAGGTACTACAGTCAAACCTATGAATAATCTCATTTTTATGTGCCCGTGTTATCACGTTATCAGGCACCCTACAGTTTTAATGCAGTTAAACCCCAACAGATAGGTAAATATTTCTACCCTTATTTTACAGATGAGAAAATGAGGCAAAGGTGTGAAGGCTTGTATCTTCAAAATGTGATAGGTGACCAATTAGTACTAGTTTAAGCTAGTATCTTTGACATTTTGGCTTAAAATACTTTTCTGTAGTCCTGTAGCAAGTCTGTTGTAGATCAAGGTCTTGTGAACATCCTGTTGTTTTCCTTTGTATCAGGAGAAAGACTGAATGAACATGAACATGATCCAGAGTCAAACTACTACCCAGAATAAAATCTACTTTGGGACTTCAGCATAATGATTAATATCCACACTGTACTGGTTGTGGTAAAAGAGAAGTAAGAGGCTGTGTCTTTCTGTCCAGCACCTTTCTCACCTGTTAATATTTACTTCTTAATGGAGATCATTATAACTACTGCCCACTTGGTTTTGGTGAACATATCATAGTATAGTATAATTTTCTAGTATAAATTAATTTCTCCTCAGAATTTGAAAGTTGAATTGAAGTGAGGTAGACCTGAATGCTATGTAAAGGCTCAAACCTGTTAAAATGATTATTTAATTAAAAACAAAAAAAAGTTCTAAACAAATAAAGTCCCCTGGATGCCAGTCCCTAAATAATTCTCTGAGCTCTGTCCCACTTCACTATATGCTGTTGTCTTTGTATGGAAGGAACATGGGAAATAAGCAGTCTTTTTAAAAATATTGTACAAGAGGTAAATATTTAACTTTTTTATCGAACCCACCTTTTTGACTATAAGTAATTCTTCATGTGCTTATATTTTGTTAGGGTTGGAGAAGAAATAGGACAGACCCTAGCATTACTTAAGCTAGGATTAAAAAGAAAGCATACCCTCAAATTTCTTGGTTGGTTACAAGAATGATTTTATTGTTTGTTTGTTTGCCTTCCAATTATGACTTTAAGGAGCATGCATTCCTATAAAGATTGAGATACATGTAAATGTAAATTGTTATTTTTACTTCAGGGCAATTTTATGTCCTTAAAGTTCAGCTATTTGTGTTTTCTTTCTTATAGAAATTACATCTGAATGGCCATGGTAAATTATTCCCATATGTATTCATCTTAGTCTATTTTAGTGCCTCTTTCAAAAGCAAGTAAGAATAAGGTTGCTTTTTCTGGTGTTTGTAAAATATACAATTTATTGTCTCTTTCAAGCAACTGAAAATCACATTCAATTTTAAACAGTTACTTGAAATGTCTTACAGTGCAGATTGGTAAGATGCTGATTGTCCTCAGGGTCAGTTAAATTCTCTAGAATGACCAAGTCCCCACCAATCATGCTGTATCATCAAGACCAAAAATTTCTTTTGTTTGCCAGCTGGATATATGTTAACCTACCATCTTAATAAAAAGGGTCGGGGGAACAGCCACCCCACACCTATGCCTGGAAGGTTCAGTCTTCATGATCAAGAGACACTGGAAATTCAGACTAACCTTTAGCATTTTGTTTTCAAGAGAGAAGTAGGTGGAATCTCTGCCAAGATGTTTGGAAAAGGTGCTTTGTTCTGACTGAAATGTGAAGAAGCTGCAGATCTTTCAATTAGGCAACAACTGTCTGGACATTTAGGATCAGGGAAAATATTAATCCATTAATATGATTGCAACACTCTGATGTTGCCTTTGAACAGAGGTGCAGATATTGCTGCATTTCTTTTAAAATCAGCAGTCTGAGGTCTTGTGGAACTGCTGACTTTACAAGATAAGGGGTAAGGCACATTAGCTCCTTTGGGAGCAAGAGCAAGCTTTGGAACTGTGATGTGAAAGAATGCAAAGTTTAGGTATGGTAAAGACATTTCCATTTGAAAGCCAGACATAGTTCAGTAAAAGACTCATGCTGAACCTGAAATTCTGCCTGCTGTATGTGCCACTCCATTAAAGTTCATGTGAGCATGAAGGCTAAGCCTGTCTAGAATGATTTATTAGATGGAAGTCAAGAGCACTGAAGAAGATTAGAAGGACCAGAATTCATGAGAATAGTCAAATACTAGTACTACTGGGTTTGGCTGTTTCTTCTACTAACAATACAGTGCTAATCTCAGGAAACCCTAAAATGCATGCAGGAGCAGAAATACTATGCTAGCTTCTACTTGCTGTTGCTTACACCTGGATGCTAATATTAAGTATGTTATTAAAATGTGAAACAAGGCTTAGGCCAAGCCCTTGACTGGCAAGATACACAGAAGAGTGATGTATGAATCAGTCCTAGTGATTGCGTAAGGAAGAGAACATGCTTCAAAGGCCAAAGGGCACTTTCTCCTTTCTTTTCACTGCTTTCTTAAAGGCAGGGCTCTGGACTGGGCGTTACAGGATGTTTTAATACAGCTGCCGTGTTGTGCTAAATGCTATAGTGTGTTAAATACAGAGTTTCCATCTTTTTGTTCTGTTTTATTTGAAATCTAATACAAGAATCCAGAGTAAACATCTTCGTGTCAATTCAGGGTCCTGTTCTTGTGGTTATCCAAACTGTCAAAACAGTGAGAGCTTATCGACTCCAATATGGTTTGGGTTTCCTTTCTAAGTGGGTTAGTTGTGCAGTACCCCCAGTCTTGTTGTATAGACATAGCTTCTATTATTTCTGCACTGTAAGTGCTGTAACAAGAACACTACTAGAAATAGGCCATTCTGTATATGCTATGGTCTTAGTGTGGTTAAAGAAAATAGAGGTGGAGATGAAGAAACATGAGAAAATAGGAAATGTATTTCTCCTTTCCCAACATTTGTGTGTTTTCTGTATTCTACATTAAGACAGTAAACAGAGTGTATCTGAAAAGTCTTGGTGAAAGACTACAAAGCATGCAGCTTCTCTGTGATGAGATACAATGTCCCTAAGGATAAAATGTCAGCTTCCTCTTCATGGATGGAACTGTTAAATTTTTGCAGTGTCCAAAAATCAGTACTTTTGATATTCAAGGCATAAACTCCATACTTTGATTGCACCGTACCATCTTGCGCCTGGTTCAAATTTATTTGTATGGAAAAGGATATTTAAAAGAATAGTTGAATGACCCTTTTCCCTTTTATAAAAACAGACAGCATGGCCACTGTGCAAGGGCATTGAAGTTTAATAGATACTTCCAGTAGGAGTCCTGGGGCTTCTTTGGCATGCAACATGTATGTCTAGTGACAAAAATTCTCAAACAGAAGTGATTATCTTGTGTGATCAATTACTGTTTTTCTTATGCCATTTTAGTCCGGATAACAATCTGTACCATTAACAGTAAAACTAAAAATGTAACTGCATAAATGTTTCTTATTTGTCTAGAATTATGTGCTACTCCTCAACATCCTTTGGAAGCAGGTGGCTGCTGTACCCGCAGGATAGTGCGGGCAGACTCAGGACTGACATGGAAAAAGCAGCTCACAGTTACTTATAAAGGCCATTTTGGCTGCTGTTAGTATGGCTTCAGCTGGGACTTTCTGGAGCCTGCTTCTATAAATATATAACAATTCAATTGTGTAATTGCCATTACCAATGTGAATTCAATTTGTCTATATTTTTATACCATAACATTAGGTCTTAGAATCTTGAACTGGTATAGATTCTTTTAATGAATACCGACCTCTCCAGATCTTGAGAGGCAGAAATTAAGTCATCAGAAGCAGATGGGGTATGGACTAAAGTGAAAAATGGAAGCAATTTTCAGGAAACTTGTTTTACTTTTAATCCAGTGTTGTTTGTGCTCATTAATTTCCTTTGATCACCTGATCCACTAAAATTAAATTAGAGTTCTGATTCCAAGAACCTCTGAGTCTGACTATTTGCACTTGTTAAAAGTATCGGGGTGCTGTAAATGAAAGGAGACTGCTTTTAGGGATGCGATGGGATGAGAAAATCATTGCATACTACGCAGCCATGTATTTCCTCTCCTGAAATGCAGGAATCACCTCAAAAACTGAAACAAAAAGAAAGGGAGCCTAATCTTGTTCAATCCTTCTCTTCTCAACAAGATCATCAGATTAGAAAGGTATGGTCCAGAACAATTATGTGGTGGTTCGTTTGAGCTAGACAGACACTACTGCCTTATTTTTGGTAAGCAGTGATTGGAATCCCAATATCAAAGCATTTAAAGTATAGGCTGTCTTCCAGTTCCCATGATGCAAAATGTTCTGTAAATTACCTTGGGCCACAGGGCCACATTAGGTACTTAGCATTATTAATAGTTGTTAGTTGCTTATGTAAGGTGTCTCTTACATTTCCTTTAATTCATATAGAATTATTGTTGCGTGCTCTGTTGACAGCTTTGCATGTGTGCTTCACTGGCAGAGACAGGGCAGGAAATACTATTCTTGCACTTAACTGTGCATACAGGAATAGCTAAATGGCATGTTGTCAAATGTGTGCACAAAGGGAGGAACTGTAAAAAAAAGGCAGTATGCATCCACACAATGTTGTGTTGCGTGGATTCTACTACAGGCAAATTCCCTGTGAAAGACATTCATGGGTACAAACCAACATGAAGAAGGGGAACAGAAGGGAAGTGTAAGGCACAGACCCATTATTATGTGTTAGATGTTTAGAGTAAATAAAGAGGGATATTCTAGACTCCAGGGATGGAAGTGTGTCAGATCTGCAGATGTCTTGTGGGCTGGATAAGGAAAGGAGTCTTCTCCACTCTATCTCTTATCACTACCTCACCAGGCTGCTCAGATGCTTCAGCATTTGCCTGTGAGAATAAGCTTTTCTGCAGACAAAAAATACTTGAAACAATAGAGATTTCCACCCAAGAGTTGTGTACAAGGCTTACTCCTGTTCTGATTGATTTGTATGGCAGCCTGACCTAGTTTTGCATATACAAATCCAGACTTGTATTCAGTACAGTTAATCTCCATTTCTTCTTTTCAGATGGACTCAGCAGAGTTTATAACCATCTTCACATCTGTGCAGGATCATGTCCTTAGTCACTTTTCCATGTTGATATTGGCATTGTTTCAAATATGATGGATACCTGAGTAAACAACCCTGAAAAATATACTTGTGTATGTGTATATATATGTTCAAGATTATATTTATTAGTTTGGCCATTGGCCAAATGCCTAAGTCTTAAATAAAGATCAGTCTCTGACAGTCAGTAGCTTTAGGCAAACTTTTTCCTTTAAGAGCTTAGACCAGCCAAGGTTCTTTGAATTGTCATATTCACATGATTGAATAACTACTGATTTTAATAGGACTGACGGTAAGAGGAAGACTTCTTAGAATCAGGGTATTAAATACACTGTCTTAGTTAAGTGGCATATTCTGTACACTTTAAAAAAATCCCAGTTGTGCTTTAGACTGAGAGGTTAGAAGGGTAATTCAACCCAAATTCAGCCCTCTGTTGGATTTAGAACAAGTTAAAAGTAATGTCTTCTATCGGCTAGCAATTAATTTATTTTCTCTCTTCCATAGACTTGTCCATAATAATGAGCAGGATCTCCTGGTTTTGGTTTTGATTCTTTAGTGTCCTAAGGTTTGTCTCAGGTTTAGGCTTAGTGTTGCATTAGCACTCAGTACAGTGTGACCCCACGTGACACTGTGTTAGTTTGACTACACTGTATGAGGCATTGCAAGCACCCTAGGATGCTGCTTCTTTCCACATATCTGTAGAGGAAGAAAATAATGAAATGCTGTCTCCTCTCTCCTTTTCAGAACCTGAGAAAGCTGCTTACATGTGCTGTTATGCTGTGGCCCACAGTGCTGCTTTCAGTACCTCTCAGATGTACTGCATTAGGTTTTTTTGGAATTGATGTTGATCACCATGATCTGTGCAGCTCATCCTCATTGGAACTATAATTAAGCCCTTCTGTTATGAACCAAATACTCTGAAAATAATTTTCTTCATTTACTGCACCTGCCAAGGTAGAGCTCCTGCAAACTTTAATAATGCAGGTAATCCTATTCCTGCCAACACAAATACTCCATTACAGAAAGGCTGCAGAACCATAGCTAGAACTCACTGAAAAATGTTTTTTTCCTTTTGCCTCCTCAGTGTCAACATTTGAATATTTTGTAGAAACATATTGGCCTCTTGGGCCAAGGTTAGATATTCTCTGAAGCAGGAGAGAGATCAGTGCTCAGAATTGCCAATAGCACAGATTAAAGCATTCTCACAGCAACATGGAGATGCAGCTTCAGGTGTTTACTTCAGGAAAAAATCCTATCCATGGCAAATGCTATGAGCATTGGGCTGATGCTAATTCTGAGCAAGTCTGTTCACCTTTCTAATCCCCAACCCCCAAAACGAAGGGTTTTGTTTTCTTTCTACCACAGAGGAAAGCAGGAAGGCCTTTTTATAGGCAAAAGTCTGTTTTTCTGTGAGATCAAACTATACCTTTGTCCTGATCTCAGTATACTCTTTTCCCAGGTGACAAGATGTCACTAGGTGCTTAAAATACTGCACTGTTAGGGACTTCTATTTGAAAGCACTGAGAAAATACCATCAGCTTTGTTCTACATTCACAAAGTCTGAATCCTGGTCATGATGGGAAGGTAAATTAAGACTCTGATTTTCATTTCTACACTTCAATACTATGTTCATTCATATCTGATAGGTCTGCTCCTACTATAGATGATTTGAATTCTAAACAGTGTCAGATATTTATTTTTGTAAAGCTCACCATTCATCTTTAATATAATCATGTAATTTACTCTATTACTGCCAGCTGTTACATTTGGCACAGGTCACCTGGAGTGTTTGGAAATTTTTCCTTGAACCTATTAGCTAATTCTAAAAATCCATAGAAGTCAGAGTGCTCCACCTCCACATTCAGGGAAAGTTTATTTTTGTCCATGTTCCTGAATGCCTTTTTAGTTTGACAGAAACAAAAATCCAGTGAGCAATGGACTTTCATTTTGCTGGGAGTTATTTATATATTTGCTTATTTTTTCCAGAGTTGTCCTTGGCAATCCCAGGGTGGCCCCAGGTAACACTTTTCAGAGGGAGTTATGCATGATGTGGGGGATTTATCTCACCTAATGTCTGCCCAAGAACACTGGATCTAATTGGCTCATGGAAGCATGAAAGTTAAACTTATGTCTTACATGTATGTAATAAGTGTCAGTCATAACTGATCTTGACAGCACTGCCTTTTTAATCCTCCTCTCTATGACACTTTATGATACATGGTTGGTATCCAGCTCTTGATTTCAGAGCCTTCATCTGCTCTCTATCATATAGAATTGCATAGTTATTGGGACATCTCTGCATCAGAATTTTCTGGGAGTAGCCACTTAGATTTTGCAAAGCAAAACAGCTGCTGCCTTGAAGAGGATGCTTTTCAGCTGGTTGGTGCCTGTCACTTCTCCTCTTCCTTGTATGTGAAATCTTCTAGAAGGTTTTTTTTTTTACTGCTGAGGTAAGAGTTTGAAATTGTTTGTGTTTCTGTTCTCTGGCAAACTTGGCTTACACTCCCTACCCCACCCCTGGTCTCAGAGAAAGTAGGAGCAAGATTTGGTATTGCATGGAGGTTTGTACAAGTTAAGGCTAGTTAGCTCTGAGACAGCAGAAATAAAAAAACTGGAACAAGGGTGATGGCCTCAGGAAACAAAACAGCTGAAACACAGTGTAGAACGACCATGATTTTTCTTGAACTGTGATTTTATGGTTTTTTTAAGCCACACATAGTGGCATAGACCTTGTCTCCTTCCAGCCCAGTCTCCAAATATTTTTTCACAGGAGAATGTTATTTTAGCTGCCATCCATAATGAATTCAACTAAAAAATGAAGACGAACCACGACATTTAAAAATGCAGATTTTAATAGGACACTGTACTTTAAATACTGAAAGAGTTTTTCGCTAGCTGAGGAATTTCCAGGAGGTGCAGTAAATGCAGGTCTTTGGCAAGCATAATCAAATTAGTTTACCATTTTGGTCTGAAAGCAGAGCTATTGATCTCAGAAAAACCTATTTTCCCCTTGGAAAACTGTTATGTATTTATTAAGGCTAGAAAATAGTGTAAAGCAGTTTTGACTAACTAGGTGCATTACTGAAGGTGATAACATAATTAGGCCATGGGCTCTCAGTGACTGATACAGTAACTAAATGGAAAATAGTTTAATTTCCTCATCTGGATCATACAGCAAATCTGAAATTCTGCTGCTTCTTCTGATGGATCAAATTCACTATAGTTGCTCACCTAATGTGCAAGTAGTTAGCAGAGTGCTTCACCAAGGTCATCATGAGAGCTTTCCCTAGGACCAGAGTTCTAGCTCACAGCATATCTCACTGAACATTTTCTAAATGATCAGATTTCCACAAAAGGTTGAACAGTGTTCATGGTCCATAACAATCCTATTTGATCAGCAGTGGTTCACTAATTCAGGTCCAGTCTCCATGGAGATTAATTTGAAATTGGTTTGTAGTTCTAGGAAAACTTAGCACAACAGTGTCCTCTAAGTTAGTAATCAACTGATGTTGCTACTTCAAATATACAAATCCTTCTTAATAGATTAAAACCTCTCCTATTAATTTTGGACATTAATAGCTGTCTTATCTCTAATGCACTACTGTGAGCAGATTCATAGCCAGAGGTTCATGCTAATTAGAAAAGAATATTGTGTATGTATGTGTATTAGTTTAAAGTGTGTGTATTAGTGTATTAGTATAAACTTTGTGTTTAACCTCTCCAGATTTCTCAACGTTGATGTCAAAAAGGCACTTTCTTTTGGCTTAATCTCTTGAAACTACTTATCCTAATATTTATCTTTGTGTTATGTTGCACACAATCCCATTCCTTTAGCAAGTAATGAATGTGAGGCTGTGTCACCAAAACCTGAGGCCTGTCACTGGTGCAACTGATTGTTAATTTGAAGCATGTTTTATTCCTTGAATGATCTCTTTTGAAGAGAATCTCTGCCAGAGTTGTGTACTGCTTTGTTTTCAAAGTAATCATGTACAGTCCAGCTTTCCTTTGGGAGGGGAAAACCAAACAAACAAAAATGAAAAGCCAAAATAAAGAGCTGGAGCCAAACCCTTTCAAATTAATGAGTTAAAGATTTCTGACTTTTGTATTGTTAACCGATGTTGAGGCATTAAGCTGCCTCCCATACTTTGCTTTCTCCCTTGTTAGTTAAAACCTCTTTTTTCTTGTTAGGATCAGTTTTTACAAGTCTGATCTTTTCATCTTCATCAGAAATAATGTTAAAATTATTAAGCCAGCAAGGGCTGAAGAGATTTTTAGGCCTTTTCTGCCTCCCAGTCCTGTATCAAAAAAAGGCAGTGAGCATGAGATCATGCCCTTTTAAGGAAAGAGTAATCTTTTTTCCAGTTCTAACAAATTTCAAACACATTTGAACAGAAAAGATCACATTTCCGTGCTGTAGGTAGATGGCTCCAGCATTATTCATATGATTCTTTATGTATGTCTGTAGCAGCCCTTTAACAAGAGCAGTGAGCCAGCTCTGAAATACAATACCACTCAGGACCAGTCTTTTATGTTTGTTTACTTATTTTTATGAGCCTTCCTCAGTTATTTGTTTCACAGGGCTGAAGCATGCCAGAAGACAGCTCAAGAAATTCATTGGACTTTTTAAAAGAGAGGCCTGCTCTCTTAACCTTGCAGTATCAGGAAACTAGAGCTTTGTTATGGAACTCAAAATCTGTATTTTTTTTACTACATGACTGGTTAAAGACAGAAGATCTCAGCTGCTGTGTATACCAACCTATCCCCATTGATTTTAGTAGGTCTCCACTAGCAGATCAGTTCCAGAGAGCACAATTATCCTGTCTTGTGCACAGCTCAGGATAAGAAAAATGAGGCAAGATGAGCAAATGAAAAGAACAGCTAGTTATGGCATGTTAGGCAGAAGCAACAGCACACATCACTGTAGTAGGAGTGTCCTTAGGGACTGTGTAAGAAGTCGGAGACAGAGAAATGGGCAAGGTAAGGCTGCGGTTTTTGTGGTCTTTGCCTTGATCAGTGCAATACGGTGTTGCAGGCTACACTAAAGACTGTGTCAAGTTTCCCAGTTGCATACTGTTTGTGGGATATGAGCTTTGCAAAAACCTCATCATACTGGATGCTGAATATTGCACAGATGAGAGCAAGACATGGTCTGGAAAGAACAGTTAGATGAAAGAAATTTAGTTTATGACTTAAACATTTTGCAAAGTCACATGGGTGCCAGTGAGTATCAAGCCTAATTCTTCTGATCATAGAAAAAAGATTTAACAGGGAGATAAATTAACCACAGGCAAATTTTCTCCATTGCTACGTTTCTTGTATCATGATAGTCTTTCTGGAAAGCTAAACATAAATAAAAGTTATAAACCTTATTAATGACTGTACTCTTATGGCAGCAATAATTTATCTGTAATTTTCTCACTTTCATTATGGAGAAGATTAGACAGGTGTAACGTGATCTAGCTGAAATAACCCTAGATTTGAGCCCATGTGTATACATGTTTAATTAGAAATATATATATATATAAAAATCACTCTTCTCTGTGAACATGTAAAGTGGGTGTTGACTCCTCAAACAGTCTCCTGAGCGTTTAAAAGCTAAACAGAAAAGATACAGTTAATGTATTTATCCTTTGGGTCCAGAACCTTCTTGTTAAATGTGTTCCATGAACAAAGGGGTTGAATCATCCAGGTACAACAGTACTAGAAGTAATTAATATTTAGAGGGTAAGGATGGTTTGGCTTCCCACAAATTGATTCAGTTTTCATATCCTGATTGCTTAGAATGACTCACTTCCACAACCTTGTAGGACTTGCTGTGGTTTTGATTTATTCTGCAACATCCTTATGCACTTCTAATCCTTACAACTTTCACACATATGGAATTAGTTACAGATTTAATGCCCCATTGATATCAGTGAAAATAATTAATTTTCTGACATCTTTAAAGATAGGAGATCAGAGTTTCAAGTATTTTCCTACTGCTAATTTCCATTTAAATATCATTTCTACTGCAAAAGTCAAGCTTTTGAGCTTAGAATATGACTGATATCTGAAAACTAACAGATGATAAATATGCATATTGTTGGTGTAGTGAATGTCTCTACAAGTAAGGGGGAAGAGAACAGTTTTACACTAGTTTACAAGGACCCGTTAACATGAAACCCTAAAATGTGCAAATTGGAATGCATATTGAATGATATGTTTCTACTAACTTTTTTCTTATTTTAAGGACCTATGAATCCAGTCCTGAAGTGATGGCCTAATAGTATATCTGACAACGATGCTGGGGTCTTCTAGTCTATATCTCTAGGAGATACACTTTTTAAGATGAGAGATTTAGATATATGTGTATACTAGAAATGTTTTTAAAGAAAAAACCCCACAGGTTTAGAAAGCCAGTCCTTGTTGAGTTTTACATAGCCTGATTCCTGAGGGACTGCATGAGAGGAGATGGGCTTCATTCTTCATTCTGTAGAAAATTATGACTTTTATTCATCCTGTTGAACCAGTCAAAGAATTAGATTTTTACTCTATATCTGTATGTTTTTTCTTTAAAAAGAACTTACTGGTAGTTTCTGTCAGATCTTTATATGAAAAACCTTTTTTGTTAAAGAGACCAGAATGTGTGTATAGCTATATGAAACAAAATTCCTAAGAAAAATATTTCAAACATTTTTGGAAGATTTAAAAAATATATTATTTTTTTAATATCATGGTATTTGTAATAACATATGACTGCATAAACATAATAAATTTGATTTTCACAGGGTATTTTTAAAAAAATTGCTCTCTTTGGAATAAAAATAAATTTTTGACCAGATATTTATTGTCCAGGGAAAAAGGAATGGCTCCTTCACTTTTAGAGTAGTAGAGACAGGATAGCATTTACTAATATACTGTGTGAATATTCAAAGTAACTCCTACAGAGCTAGCTGATACAATGTAAGCAACCTCTTGAGGGCTTGCACTATGGTCTTGGAGATAGGATCACAGATTTAGGTTAATATATTATTGACATTTTTGAAATAAATTGTTATGGATTCTGATGGCATGTAATAAAAAGGAGATAAATATTAATGTAAACATTTTGCCTTCATGTTAGTAGACTAATAACTGGAGTAGACAATTAATACTGCCAGCTACTTCATCAATGAATTTCAGAGAAATTTTATTTGAGCAGGCATTTCTGGGTAAGCTTGGACAGAACAGTCACATTAAGCCTCCACCCTTGTCAAATTTAGTTTAATACTGAAGTTGTATGAAGATGTCTAACAGGAAGATGTATGTATGAGAAAGTTATTCTGCCTGTATTCACTTGAATATTTCAGAAAACACTATCACTGCTGTATTAATTTATCTCTAAAATTTGTTTTAAGCAAAAAGATTGTCTACCAGTTTTATTCCTTTCTCTATTAAAACATTTTCTACAAAGCAATGCATTAGTACAATCAAGCTGAACATGCCGGCAGATTGCTAGCTCTTCTGCAGAGTGGTGCCTGCCAGCTCAGTTAAACACGGCGCCATCCACAGTATTATTTACAGTACCTTCATCGTTGGCTTGTGTCTCTGAATTTCAAGGAGAAAAGCAGTGTGTCCTAACAGTTCTGATTTAGTTCCTGGGTCAGATTTGTAAAAGATAACTCAATATATGGTGGGATTTTGAAGGATACCAAAATACATAATTCCTCTTAGAATACAAGGCCATTTATTCACATAGATTTGAAATGATCCTAGAGTATATGGAGGCTTAGATCAAATAGCCTCAGAGCTGCTAGTAGTTATTGTTTAAACTCAGCATGGAGTATAGATGAATTAATAAAAAAACATGAAAAAGGCAAATTTGACACCTATCTTTGAAATAGGAAAAGAGAGAAAATTAATAACCAGACAAAATATTTGTGAATTGTGTCAAAGCTAGCTTGGATTTGACTGTCAAATCCTTTCTGCAGGTATCATGCCTTGTGCATAAGAAAGAAAAAAACAGGTGTTATCTTGTAATTGATGAGTTTTTTGTCTCTTGTGATGCCCTCCTAAGGAAGCCAGAGACCCGGAATCCCAAAAGATTGCTATAGAATCAATGCAAAATTGGCTATGTAGCTGTTTCCTAGTGGCAGTTATTGGGGGTTAACTGTCATGGTACTAATGTTTTTTGTTTTTTGGGTTTTTTTTATGATTGAATAAAAGTATTGACTGATGAAATTGGTAGATGAGTTGATACTTTGAAACAAGTGCTCCAGTACTCCAAAGTGTATTTTGGCAGTCTTGATAGGCTTCAAACTGATCTTAATCAAGGTGAGACAAGTATGGGAAGGCAGTGACAGAAATATAGCACGTCCTGCTTTTTGAAGTATTGTAATCACTGAAATGGCCTATAGAAATCTTTGTATTCCTATGTCCCTGCTTACTTATATTGAGTCTGACGGACAAACTAAGAGAGGAGATCTTTGAAGTCATCTGGAAATGGCTAAAAGGGGGAAATCTGTTCCTGTTTGTTACAAAGTCCCAATGTAGACAGAAGCAGTGAGCAATGATCAGGGCATATTTTCCTAGAACAGTTCTGTGCATTGTTATGGAGAACTTCATATGCTTTTGAATAAAGACAGAAGACACTCTGCTTATAAGCTGAAATTTGGTACACTGTATGTTTTGTACAATGCAGTTTTGCACTGAGCTCTATTTTTTTTGTTGTTTTTGTTTTGATTTGGAATGTAGGATATTCTCTCCTGCTAGTTCCCAGATAGCCCACAGGCAGTAAAATTAGAAGTGGCCAACATGCAAGAAAACATACTGTAATTAAAAGCTGTTCCCTCTAAAATTCCTCTGTGGATTTCAGTAAGAAAAATGTTAAGAATAAACTTGAGCAAAGCTGATTTTTTACAGGTTTTTCCATCTCTAAAGGTACAAAAGTCTTAATTTATCATTGACAGTGGTAGTAGAAACAGCTGTTCTTAATTGAAGAAAAACTCTCCTGATATTTCTTCTAGAAGTCAGACAAAACCAAATGCTGAATCTGCACACCTCTGAAACTTCATCAGTATAGAGGTGGATCAGGCTGTGAACTTTGCATCTGGTCCATATCAATATAAGAAAACAATCTAAAAGAAAAAAAATCAAAACTGGTTTAGAAGTGATGTTGTATATTAAAAGTAATTTCATTCATACTCTTTGAAGGTTATGCATTCCTCCCTATTCCAAAAACCTAAGATTGTGCAACTTGCTCTCTCAGAAGTGAAGTTACCACAAGCAATCCTAAACTGCAAGCTTTTTAGAGGCAGGTGGTTTTGCCGTAAGGAGTACAGGCAAATGTCTATGGATCATTCAAAGGACTGTCCTAATCAAATGATCTTGGGGATCCTAGTATGATTTTAATGATTTGCATCCTCTTGGCAACTGTTGTTACCTGATGCTGTGGAAGTGTTTGCATGAACTGCAGCCCAGGCCCCTTGCAGTAGAGAGTAAAGAGGCACTGGAGATTGGCCAGTGTTTATTGGTCTCGATGGGGTAGTGTTCCTCATTAAGAAAATTATGAAAGACTGGAAAGAGCTATGAAGGTCAAATCCTACACACTAGATAGATAGATATATGTAAGATAGATATATGTATATGTTTGGGTTTTTTTCCCCTCCTGGAATATTAAGAAGCTGTCCTTTCAAATACCTGTCTGTTCTTCAAAACACTGGGTAAGCATATACAATCATTTTGGACTTACTGTTGTTAGATCTGTGTTATTATTCATATGTACTTATTTACTAATGGCATTTTTTTCAAAAAGGCATAGGTGAAGAAGCCATATAGGTTACTAATTTAGCTTTGCTGAACCCATGCTTGATTAAGATGAACTGGATTTCTGTAGGCTAAACACTAGCCTACTTTATTCTGCGTATTCTTAGTGCATACCAAGTATAACAGGCCCCAGCTAGGGGAAATACAGGCTGTAAGAAAGATAGGAGGGAGGAAGACAGACTGTAAGAAAACCCTTGCAACCATTTCAATGAGCCTTTGCATGCAGATGGAGTAAAATTGAAGAGCTCATCCATATATGAGCAACTACAAGCAAAACCAACATAAACATTTAAACATAAAACTAATCAATAAACTAATATGTCTTCATCAGCAAGGTAGCATTTTGTGTTATCGATATTAAAGATCTACTTTTTGTGTTGGGTCTCACTGTAATTGTTATTTATGAATAGAACACCGTGGGCTGAAATTGCTGTCTTTTAAAAAATATAATCTTGATTTGATGTATTTATTTTTCTTGAGTTGCTTCTAGCCACATCTCCTACTTAGTCCTAAAATATTATGTATCATTTCAAAAGTCTCAATTATGACTCATACTGGACACTGCGTGTATGTGACAGTAGCAAAACGATGAAGCTATATTGGGGTATGTGTATCACTTAGGGTTATTTTAAGAATAGATTTTGACTTGTGTCATTCATAGTTTAAATATGACTTGTTCAATAACATGTTCAGTTGTAATTAGATAATTTAATGTCTACTGACAGGTCTTTTGTGACTGAGACCCAATTTTAGCTCTGCATACCAAGGAGCTTGCCAAGGAAAAGTAACCCCTTTTACTCAGTAAGGAAGGATAATGGATAACTTCTGGAATTAAGTGAAAAATTGAATCCAGCTTCCTGTGTGCACTTTAGGTCCCACACTGGGATTACAGAACTAGTTCTGAACTGCTTAGCTGCTGACAATAAAGATTTTATGTGTGTCATGTTGAATTTTCAAAAAAGTTCTCGAATCACAGAAGTAATTTTTTCATTGAGTCTAGGCTGTTTGTTTAGGAACTTAAGTGCTTTTCACTGACTTGTGTTCTCTTTAGGACTCAAACAGATGTAGCCATTTCAGAGAAAAATGGTAATATATCAATTTAAGGAAAGGGGAGAAAGAAAATAAGGTCATATGCAACCAGAATTTCAAAGTGTTAGCCTACTTTCCATCATTAAGAATTTATCTACTGCAGAGCTCTTACTGGCTGAATGCTTGCTTGCCAATGAGTTCACTATAAGAAGAATTTTATAAACACAGTGATCATGTAATTTCATTATATTATTATATATTAATATCCATATATCTATATAAGCAATGCATAATCAGTATCTTTACCAATGAACGTGCTTCTGCCCTTGGCATGACACAGCAAATAAAAATAAAGATGCTTTTTCATGTATTATACATTTTAAAATATTTATATGCTGTCTTCTGGCTCACATACCCTATTGCATTATAGGTCATCTTTTCTATAGAGTGTTTCATTCTGAGAACTGCTTGAATGTATCAAGTAATCACTGGGAGCAGACACATGAGACCCCTACAAAAAGGAAATGCTATCATTTTTAATCTGTGCATATAAATGGATCATGCAAGACTTAAAACCTGTATGATTATCCACTCTGAAAAATCTTAAAAGTCTGTATTAAAAGCTTCTTCATTTTAACATAGGATGCTCCCACAGAGACTTTCTGCAATGCTCCATTAATCAAGAAAATATTCATTAATCAAGATATAGTCTGAATTTTTGAAAACATATTTAAATTAAATACTCAGTCCTGCTAGACTCTATTTTCTGTGTTTAGCTAGAACTGTGTGAAACTCTCAGTCAAGAAAAGATCAGCTGATCTTAACGCAGACTTCAAAATAGGACGCCTTTAACTATGAATTTTAGGTTCTTTTTGGTATGAGACAGATTTACAGTCTTTCTATTTGTAAAGGATTTATATATTTTATATAAAACTCCTGTGTGTACTGATGGGAGAATATTTTCTTTGAAATTTCACTGTGTGAATTCCACAAGAAAATAACCAGGAAGCCCTGTGATGTGATATTGTAACCAGTCTCTCACTTAACTACTCATTTGTTTTTTAACTTGGTCATGGGAACAGTAATTTACTAATCTAATTCAATGCATTTCTTGCCTTTAGAGATCAATCCTGCTCCAAGCAAAGTCAATCACAAAACTTTATTGATTTTACCGAGAACAGATCAGCCCCTTTACACATCAGTGAGACCTTATACCATCATATTTTTTTTTTTATAATTGCTTCAATATTAACCACTGTCTTTGTCTAGCACAGATCCCGACATACATTGTAAGAGGAAATTCGAAAGGCAGCTGACTTCTCCAAAGAGCTGTAACAGGTCAAGCACAGCCAGGATTTCCAGTCCACTGAACCACAGTACATAGGAGGGCTCCACTGCAAACATGTGGCCTGAAGAGGTAGATTACCAAGTATGTTATTAATATACTTGATAATTTTTTCTTTCAACTACTGAAATTACAAATTTTTCTTTCCCAAGCATAGATAAAGGCTGAAGTTTTCAGAAGAAATTAAATGTATTGTAAAACAAGTATTTTGAGGAGGAAGTCTAATTTAGTACAAGAATGATCACCCTTTTTGCTGAGAAGTAGGAACTGTCATACAGTCTGTGCTATTGAGTGTAGGTATATCCAGATTCTTGCTGGAGTAAATACTATAAAGAAATGAACGGCTGAGACTTTGTTCATGGTGTTGATGCCATGGCTTGCTTTATTGCTTTAGATCAGTTGTAGGACTTGGCAATTAGCATAGAACTGCTCTAAACCCCATTGGTTTTGTCTATAAAGGCATTCACAGTAATACATACAATAATTCGGAAACTTTTAAGATTTAAACAGAAGGTTATAGGCAGAGATACACAAGAACCAATAAGGAAACTGCTGGAGGATGTTAAGTGATATTCAAATAGATCAAGGTATATGGTGGACAGCCTGCATTAATAGGAGATACCTAAACTGTTATTGCAACATAAGAGGAAAAGGACTATCAGTAAAACATTTTTTAAGATAGTCTCTTCCTGTTGGGATTGCTGTGAGAGGAAAACCTGGATATGGTAATTATAAACTTTAAACAAAGAGTATGCAAAATATAGAGAAAAGCATGTAGTCTGAGAATTGAGAACGCATACAGAATGAGATTTTTCTACACTCTAGCACCTTTTATCTGAATTGCCTCGGCTCTGTATAAATGACTGGGAAATGGTTCATAACCCATTCTGAAGTTTCTGATCAGGGCCTTATAGAATGAGCAACAATGCCCTACCTCTGCATCTTCAAACAACCATAGGTTTAGTAAACTATAAGGATTGTACCCCTTGAAGAGCTCATATGCTGTTTCAGTTTAATTAGGTTATAAAAAAACAACTGTTCTTGACATTTATGAATACGAGGTGTTTTGTGGTTTTTTGCGTGAAACAAATTCATCGCTTCACCCTGGCTCCATTTTTTTGGTGCGTGTGCAAGTAACAATTTGTTTTATAGAAATTAGTTGAACCCAGCAAAATATCTCTTCTAAATAGCATTTTAAATATAAAGGCCTTGCTGATGTGTGGCTAAATACTGTGTGAACTGATCTATTAAGAACAGAACCAGTAATTTCTTTACTAGAGAATCCTACAGCTTTATCACATTGTGCTACGTTAAAGTAATGATGCATCAAGCTCCCCATTAGTTAGTGAGCAAGAAACCCCTAGGGCAATTGAAATGAAACAACTTAATGTACAGAGTACCTGGCAAAAAATTACAAGGCTAGACAAGAAGAATGTTTCTACGCTGGAGGTCTGTAACCGCAGTCTCCAGGAGTCATGAGTCCTTGCTGTACAAAAGCAGTTCTTACAGAAAATTCTTCCTTGTAGCAAAATGATCTTCTCTTTAAGAGTATGGGCTGTGGTACCTAAGCAGCATAATGTATTTATCAATTTATATTTGAAGTGTATTTCAGCATGGCGTATTGAAAAAAATCCTAAACCTCTTACTTAATCTTTGAAATGCAAAATCCTTGTTTCATAATCAGAAAAAAAGTTGTTGTTTAATAAACAAGTTGATTAATAATAAATAAATGTCAAAATATCAGAAGGGTATTCTGGAAAGATTTCCATACATTTAAACTGGTAGATTTATCAAAACTAGCAAACAACCTCAATAACAAAGTTTTTTGAAAAATCATTTCTGTAAAGAAATTTAATAGCTTCTTTTGTCAGTTTCTATTTGCTTCCATACTTGGAACTGCCAGGCTTTCCAAAGAAATGGAGGTAAGTTTTCCAAGCCAAATTATGGCTGTAAACTTACTTTGTCTGCTGTAAAAAAATAAATAGCTTTATCTGTGAATCAGAAAACAAGTTACAATGAAATTAGGTTATTTCTGTTTCTCTCTCAGGTTTTACTCTCAAATCATAATTATCAAATATGTCTGCCATGGACAATTTTTCACAATTTTTGTGAAATTTCCAATATGCCATATTTTTAAAGAACAAAATTTGTTCTCCTAATTGATTACGAGTCTTTCTGTGTGGCAGTGGGCAGAAGACAGAAATGGGACATTTTATGATGAAACATAACACAAGTATGCAGATATTTTCTGCACTCAAATCAGAGCAAGACATAGAAAATAAAAAACCAGTATGAAAGGAAAAGCAAGTATGAGGACTGTGTTACTATGCATCCTATACAGGTCAAAAACACCTGCTCAGGTCTTTTTTGTTGGTTTCCTAAATGTTTTGATATTTTGCATGAGATGACACTGCTGGTACTTTATCTTTTCATTAAAACATTATTTGTCTCCCAAATACCCTGCTAGGTATCTGTATGTTATCCTTCACTGTAGTTAAAGTGATATTTGTAGAACTAGTATTTAACTAATAGAACTATATATGTTCTATACTCTAGTTCTAGATGTATTTGTAGAACTATATATGATGTTCTATATACTAGTTTACGTATGTAGTATAGAATAACTATATATGTATTTATAGTAGGCATGTGCAATAAAAACTACAGGTTCAGTTATGTTTTGCTTGCCTTATTGCTTCAGCTTCTGAAGACAGAGAAGCTTACTGACCATTGAAAATTTGTCAAGAGTGGTAGATTGAAATGGCAACTACTCTTACACCCTTGACTGGAGTTATCTCTCCTAGTCCTTTACAGCAACTATTATGTTTCTTTCATTGTTGATTTACAGAATGAAAATTCACATCAAGAGATGTATTGTAATTTTGGAAGCACAGCATTTCTGTGCTGGCACATCAGCTATTTTAATGTTACATATGGAATTAAATTATTATTATTATTATTATTATTATCAATATTACTTTCTTATATTTCTATCAAAGGCGACGTTAATTCATGTATTAATGTACATATTAATATGTAAGCCTGAAATATGCTGTCAGATATCGCCTAAGGTTATTGACCTCTTAAATCCTAGGGCTTGAAGTCTATAGAATTGATCTCTCTTAGTAGCAAGTTACAAACTTTTGTCAATAGAAGTAGGACCTACCTGGTATGATATTTTCCTGCATAGCATCCTGAGTTTAAATAAAAAACACCACTAAAATTGGAAGGAGCAAGTCTATCAGTAACTGTGCAGTGACAATATGTTTTTCTTCTGCAATCCTCTCTTAATGAGAGCTTTATGAATTGTAGAGAGTGTAATGAATTGTAGGGAGAAAAGTAAGGATCAGAAAGTCTCTGAAGTCAGGTGTTTGTATGATTAATGTTATTTTCACCAGAATGTTTGACTTAAATACCAGAATAGTAACAGATGTGTTACCATCTTTAAATTTTACAGCTTTGTTTATAATTTAACTTTGTTAAAATTTTAATACTTTGAAGTGCATCATACGAGAGCATGTGGCATAATAGTTGCTAGAATTACTTAAAGGATATTTAAAGAATTCTTTTCTTAGCCATTTCCTACAGGGAGACTTTCAAATTCACTTTACTGACTCCAAACCTTTTCAATTTCTACTTGTATAATTTTACAAGAAATATGACAAATGTAACTGTTTTCCCAATGTTTTATGTCTCTAATGAGGAGCAAGAGGTCAAGAACTTCTGGATGGAAGGGAAAACCAATTACTCTTGCTACTGTGCTTTGGAATACTGTTTGCAACTTGCACTCGTTTTCTACCAGCAGGATTACAGGACAGTTAATTTCCTTAGAAAGTTTATGAGGCTCAAAGGATTGTTTTTTAGGTCCTTTTTTAAATGTTTGTGGTTCTCTTGAAAGAAGCTCCACAATATTCCCTCTGTATACGTGCATACCATATATCTAAAATAAAAAAAAAAAAAAAAGTTATTGATGGTTAGATTATTTTTAAGGTCATAAGGTGCTTTAAGCTGCAGATGTATGTCATAACATCAGTGGAGCTGATATGCCTAGCCTATGAGGTATTTGTTAAAATCCTAATCGCCTATCTGCTTGTTAGGCACCTTAATTTAAAGTCTAATTCTAAATGTCATTAAAGGCTGTGAAGGAAGGCAGTCACTGGAAAATAAAGAAAAGGTCAAAAAAAACCCCAAACAGGTCAGTGCATTAGCAAACTTCATAAATTCTTCTCATGTTTGGTTTTGCACAGTTGACTTGAAGGGTAGTTCTGAGAGAATACTGAGAGAATCATAGAATGGATTGGGTTGGAAGGGACCTTTAAAGTTCTTCTAGTCCAACACCCTTACCGTGGTAAGAGACGTCTTTCACTAGATCAGGTTGCTTAAAGCCCTATGATACAAGAAAATAGGTGGGTAAGAGCTTTTCTTTCCCCTATAATGACTGAGTTTTCTCAATGTAAAGAGAAAGGTGAGAAGGCAGGGACCTACTTTTGAAAATATTAGCCTTGGCTTCTGTTTAAGTAAAGCTTGTCAACTCTCACTGAGACATTGGGCAAGTCTGTGCAGTAGATGAAGATCCCTTAAGCTAATTCAGTTTGTGACAACACCAGAACCAGGAATACTGGGGCTTGTGGGGCCAGATAATCAATCTTTCTGGTCAAACAGCCATGCTGCTAAATATCTTAATGGCTGTAAGTCATCAGACACACCCCATGGTGTTTCACAGCACCAAGGCACAAGGAGTGCTTCTCAGGCCAAGGGCAGCACTGCTGCCCCGTGGGTCCCACCACTGCAGTGGAGGCCAGGCCCTGGGTGGGATGTTGCTCCTCACAGTGGGGATTCAGGACACCTCTGCTCTTCACGTGCCATATCATCCAGATGGAAGTCATGCTTCAGTTGCCAGTGAACTGTGTTCATGGCCTTCTGTAACATGCTCCATTGCATGCTTTAAATGTGCTCTTATAGCCTAGGAGTCTGAGGCTAACTCAGAGTTCTGAAGGTCATTTAGGATCAAATGTAATGAAGGGTTTTAGCCACATAGTGAGCAGCCCTGTAACAGAACCCATAACTTTCAGCTGGTGTGCCTCTCCGTGGGCCATGGTGGAGATGGGGGAGAGAAGAGAGAGATGGAAGACACTTCAGTATTTCTTCCCAAAATGGCTAAAGACTGCAGAGATCTGTATGAGATCTGCAGTTCTGTTTCCTTGTAGCCTACAAAGGGTTTGCCATTGGCCTTTGCACTGAAACTGAAGGCAGTGACTCCCATTTAACTTTAATTTCCTTTAAAGTTATAACACAGGCATGGTTGAAGAGCAGAGACAGGAATGCGCTCATGCTAACCGTCAGAGTGCAGATCTGTTCTTTTGGTTCCACTTATCCTGCATTTTTTTTGTGGCATGCTGTGGTACAGATTCCTGAAGAAGGTGGAGTGTTCTCCTAGTTTAAGGGTACTTTAGTGTCATTGCCAGAGCACACTAGTAAGGGGGGCAGTTGGGAGTCAAAGCCACAGCTCTACTCAGACAAGGTTTCCCTTTTCTGGACTGAGTGCTCTTACCTACTCACTTGCAATATAAAATCTGGAGTCCACATCTTGCTGTACTAGGAGTGAAAACACCTGAAAGATCGAGATTCTCTGTGAATATATGCAGATCAAAGTACCTGGATTCTGGTTGGTTTCAGGATACTGAGGGATTCAGCATAAATATAAAAGACAATGTACTGTGCTGGGGACTGAGATGAGCCCTGGAAGGATGAATGATCTTTGAATTAAATTCTTCTGCCAATGGAAGCACTTAGAGTTGTAGAGACTTGTCATATATAAGCCCTATGAAATTGTTTATCAAATTAATTTATTTCCAGTAGTTATTTAGTAGTGATGCAGGACATTGGTTTTTGTTCTACTTTTTCATTAAGTGCATGCTCATTTTTGTGCACATTCATAGATATTAGCTTTTCAGTTTCCTCGTTTGATACCCTCTCATATTAACCTGATATGCCAAATGGCCAGTAAAAACACATGGTTCCATCAGACGGGAACAGAGCTGCTTAACACACTACCAATTCTTCTCTTCCATTGCTGAGTTCTCTTCCTTCTCCTATCACATGTCATGACAAAGTCCATGGCTTATCTGAAAATTAATACACTTACATGTCAAGGCCATCTAAGGATTTACAGAGTCCCTCTGTCCTTTGGGACACTTTCTCTTGTGTGCCTCTGTGCCTAACTAAAATAGTACTAGTAGTCCTAGAAATAGAAATCGGTGGTCCAGCTTTTAATATGCCTGTTGCTTTACATGCTCCCAATTTGAATGTGGTTGATATGAATCTGTTCAAAATCTTATGTGTTCCATACTCCCTAACCTTTTTCCAATTTTAACAAAACCAGAAATAATTTAAAGCATTTGAAAACAAGCATTTAGAGAAATCACTAGGTGAATGTGGCTATTTTAGTACCATACCAACCAATTCAGGCAAATAAGAGTGGTTTCTTTCTGAAATACCCTAGTACATTGGGTAGAAATTTTGTCTGCAGGGGAGACCATTACATGAGACGCATGCTGTGGTAGAATTAAGCAAACTTCAAGCTGTGATTCACTAGTAGAACAGAAAATTGTATCATCTAAGATCTAGAGTTTATATATAAAGAAAGAACTAAGCTCTCTCTGATTAAAGACTGTGCAGGTATCCCTCTGTGATGTGACTAAGCTCAGTCATCAATGAACTTAATTCCTATGATCCAAAACCTTTCCTGATTTACTCTGGTATAAATGAGCAGAAATTCCAGAGCAACTCTAGTTATATTTCAGTGTAATGGAGAGCGTAAACCTCTGTAATGGCAGCGCAATATGGCAAGTTTTTATCTGACACTTGACTTCAAATGCTGTTTTACTTGACCTTCAAATAGCACAGTCCCTTCCTTACAGTGTTTGCATTGCACTTACTGAGTTACAGTATATTGTTTTTGTATTTGATTGTAGAGATAGTACACTAAAGAGGCTAGGAGATAAATGGACCAATAAATGGTAACTGATTACTTGAGTGGAGTTTAACTAGCAGAGTTTAAGTAAAGCAATGGAGTGATAGGAATGTTTTTGGTTGGTTTTTGTTTTTTTTTTTTTTTCCGTTTTACTGCCAGCATGACAGATCAAAGTTTTCCTGTGAATGGGGGTGGGGAGAGAGATGGATGGATTTTGGTTCTTTGGTTTCAATTTAATTGAATGGCTTAGGAGGATGCATTTTTTATTAGGCACAGACCACCATCAAACAAACAAATAAATACAAAACTCCTGGTAATTGTTTCTGAACATTTTGGGTTTCTGTTTTTTTGACTTTTTTTTTTTTTTACCTTTTTTTAATATCTCTAAGAACATAAGAGTGTAGTTCTGGTTTTGGTTTCTACAGCCAGAGATTTGGAGTAGAGTTGCAGTGGCTTTTTTGTATATAGGATAAATTCTAGCTTTCCTTTGCAAAACATGCCTAATGAGACCCCGAGTAGGAATATTGTGAGATGAGGGTGATGCTGCTCCCCTTTCAACCACAACTACAGTCTCCTGACTAGATAATATCCACAACAGCAATTATGGATCTTAGACCCAAGTAAGAAAGTCTTATTTTGCCCTCAATTTCTCTCTGTTCAGTGGCAGAGAACTCCCCTGTAGTAACACTGCATATGGTCTGTCCTCACCTTTTCTCACCTAGGGTAGTGAGGAACTTTCACTTTCCTGGTCTGGAAATATATATTTATATATATTCATATATGCACACCCATAAATATTGTATTTTCAAAAGGTCTCACAAATACAGTATTAAATTGATAGCCATAATGTGTTATGTTTGCACCATTTGTTGCTATGCGATTTATACAGCTTGTATCACAAAGGTACTCCTGGTAATGACATCTGTTCTGTGGAAATCTGTCGTGCAACAGTTTACCCTGTGATAAGAACAGCCAACTACAACTACTTTTGTTCCGTTTTACAGCTGCGTCAGTCTGTAAGAACCCACTGGAGTGCCTGGCAAATTGACTTATAAAATATGAAGGAGTTCAGTGTATTACTATCTTTCACAGACTGCACTTGGCATTACACTTTGGGTGTCTCATTCTAGTGACAGAGGCAGTAAAAAACCAGACAATAGAGTATGGCAGTCTCTAAATCTGTTGTGTGACATAATGAAAATGGAAAATGATGCAGTATAAACCTGAGTTATTCTCAGTAGAGTCTTTGGATTTAGATTCTTCAGTAGGATGATCCAGTGTTCTCCTGCTGTCATAATTTGAACTAGCCACAGACTTGTAGTTTATGAGTTTTCTGAAGAGTGTTGGTGACTGATGAATTCCCAGGGCTCCTGGCACATGTTGATGAGGTATATGGTTTAATGATAAATGCCTTTGTTCTTTTACAAAATCCAGCCCTGTTTCATCAAAATAAAATGAGAAAAGACTACTTCTGAAAATGGTGGTTCGTATCTTCTGCCGTATTTAGAAACAATGCATCTTGCCAGAGTGATATGTCCAGACAGGGAATCGAACCTCTTTTTATTTTTTTAACCTCCCCTTTCAAATAAGAATATAGCTAATTTTCAATCAAGTGAAAGTGAAGAATCAAGAAAATAGTAAGGTTGTATTGTCTTGATCTGATCTCCATTGGAGACTCTATTTGCATGTTCAGTTTTAAGTTTTCTGAGTAATCATCTGCCCTCACCCTCTGCTCTCCTAGCCCCTTGCCAGCTCTCTTCTGCTGGAGAAACAACAATACAGTTCAAATATTGTATCATTCATAATACCTATAACTCTAAGCCTACTGCTTGCATTTGCATCTGTTAGAAAATGAATTAGTGAAGCTTACTAATCAGGTAAGTCCCCAAATGGCTTCTCTTTATGTTATTCCTATTAAGTAGCTTTCCTCCATTTCTTAAATTAAGTGTTTCATATTTGGACAGTAGATCAAACTGGCCATGCTGCTATAGTTGTCACCTTAAAAGAACAGTTTTTTTATGAGAGTTCATAGAGCTAATAGCAAACTGAATATGCTTGGGAAACTGCCTAGCATGGTTCATCAGCATATTCACTTGCCTTTCCTAGAGTGTTATACCAAATTTGTCTGTTTTGTGGTTTTGGCTTCTAAATATATTGTCAGCTCTGGTACTGTAAATTGCAAGTTTAGATGTTAGTTGAAGAGGAAGTAGAACTAGTTGAATAGAAAAGGTGGTCATGGAAATGAAAACCAATTCAAGTGGACACAGGGGGTGGCAAAACCTCAGCAGGTGCAGGGTGTGTAACCCTAGGAAACAGCTTTATATTCTACTCCTTGTTGTGCCTTGCTGCTTAATTATACAGTATCTGTTTGATATTTGATCATATTTTTCTGCAGGAACAGTTTTGAAAATAATTACTCAACATGAGCGTGGAATTGTTTTAGGGTGATTTACAGTGACAATTTCCTGACTGACATTTCTGCAGAGGGAGGGGTAGAGTGAATTGTCAATTGATTAACAAAGTTGCATTTGTAGAGGTTGTGTGGACAGATGGAAGAGTGTTTTTCAAGTTGAAATTTGAGCTTTCCTCTCTAAAATGAAGAGAAAAATACCAGGGGGGGGGAAAAAAAAAAAAAAAAAAAAAGTTATAGGCTCAAGATCCTTTTTCTGACCTATTATTATTAGACATGAGGAATGCTAACTAACAAAGCCCAGATATCTGAGAAAGAGGAGGTCTGACATATGTATTTTGTAGCTGTCACAAGGTCCAAAGAAGGCAGAGAATGTTGTCTTCTGTGGCAAAAGTCTCTGCAGATGGAAGAGGCAGCCAAAAACCCCGTTCTCAGGACAGGGATGCTGAGGGCCACACTGTTTCCTCAGCCCTAGCACTCATTTTGTCTGCTGCAACCGTATTGGTTTAATTTCCTTTGGTCTCTATTTGCCAGTGTTGAAGCCCAGTTTTAAACACTGCCACTAAATTGCAGTGCCTCTGCTTTTCTTTCTGTTTTTAACAAAGGTGAGGGTGCAAAGAGAGTGCTAGTGTCAACACTAAGGAGTGTGAGAGTGATGCCAAATTCAGTGCTTATTTCTCCTGAAAAAGCCATTGGACACCTGTAAATAGCAAAAAAGCACTTAGAAAAAAGGTACCTATTTTCTCTAAAAGCACCCCTTACTGATATGGATGCTTTAATTTTTTGTGCTTATCAAAATGGCAAACACCAGAAATGTTTTTTCATCCAATTTTTGAGGGCTTTTTGCTTTTGCAACAGAAGACTAGGATTCCTTGGGATTTTGTAACTATAAGTTTTTAAGCATGTTTTGCTTTACTGCAGCATTCATTAATGAAAATATTGATCTTACTAACTGTGCTAATTAGAGCTGAACAAAATACCTCCAGCAACAGCTAGTGAATATGCAAAGGAATAACAATTCTGAAATTGCTTTGCCAGTGTTTACAGGAGATGAATATTGTCAGGGCTAAGTTTGCTATCAGGAACACTGTGAGAAGAGAGCATAGTAAATATTTGCACACTCTAATTTTTAAATTTATATTTTGGTATTATAAGTTTCCCTTGTAAAATCAAATAATATATTTTTTATTTTCAACTAATCTGCTTAATAGGAGAAACAGAATGAAGCAGGTATTGCTATGCAAGTTCAAATCAGGGTAAAATGCTGGGGCTTCAACCCCAAGCCCCAAATTAAGGTTGACATATGGGTGATTCCCACAGCCCTTCCCAAAGGGGGGGTGAGTTTGCCTTTAGGCTTCCCTCCAGGGTGGGGCCGGCCTGGCAGGGAGAGCCATTGGGTAAATGAGCCCAGGTGTCTGCATTCAGTAACCCAAGGTCAGGTGTCCACTGAGGGATAAAAGCTGGGACCACTTGCAGGCAGGGGCAGTGTCTGTCTGTGAGGGGGATGCCCTGTGCAGAGTTCCCTGTTGGGGAAGGACCTCCTGCCTCCCTGGGACTGGGCTCCAGTCAGGTCTGGCTTTTGTAAATGCGGGCTGTGTGGAGATTCAGTGTGTGGCTTCCTTGGTCTTATGTGTTTGGCTGGTTGACTCGGTTGTCTCCTGTCCCTTCTATGGGAGACTGCATTTCACCATTTATTCCCCCCATTGTTGGTCGTGGGGTGTCGTTGTTGGGGTCAGTGGGATTGATGTCAATTATGTATAACCTGACTTGTTTGTACCCCCAGCACTCACCCAGGTACTGACTCTTTTGTATCAAATACAATTTGGTTATTGGTTCATCTTTATGCTGGCTGTGTCCTTTATGCTAGGCCTGATGAAAACACAGGGTAATTCCCAGTTACCACAGCCTGTGAGTAGTGTATTTACAAACTGTCTAGAGGAGGAGATAAACCTTGGATAGTTTGGAACTACAAAGTGGTGATATTTGTGAAGAAATTACTTGCTCTCTTCTGATAATGACTCTGTGTACAGCATATGATGTTAAATGTTGAGCATGCACTGGGTTTACAGGAGTTATGCTTAATATGTAATAAAATAATGGTGTTAGTACACAGGGAAAAATTATTCTATAAAATACTTTGTGGAAAGACTGAAGATGATGAAATTTCCTAATAGTGTGAGGTTCCACTGAACTTTGAAGTAATGTCATGTTTGCTTTTGAGTATCAGTTGTGCAATACACTTGTCTTTCAGCAGGTTGCAAAAATGTCAATGAAGAGAGATTCTGGGCCCATTGCTTTTAGACATGTCCAGCAATGTAAGTACTGAACACTTAATAGCTCAGACTGAAATTTTTTCTACCATCTTCTTTTACAAGTCTGATGCTGGCATGTGTCCTGAAATGGAGCTAACATTTACCACTGTTGTAATGAACCATTTCACTACTAAAATGTTGCAGCCATTTTAAGCAGCATACACAGGACTCATATGATTAATTAGTGTATTAATTAGCTATATTTAGTTCTAATTATTTAGTTAATGTTTGTAAAGTGTTTTTCAAACGTAAAATGATAAATACATGTTAGGGAGTTTAATTGATACTATGAATCCTTGAAGTACTTTTTTTTGCGTATGTAGAAAAGAGTTGGGTTTAGACCTACTTCTAACATATGGGCCCAGAATTAAGGATGTACCAAATTTATGATGCTTTAGTGGCCAAAATCAGGCAGAGTTAAATTCAAAGTCTGGCATGAGCTCTTTAAAATGAGGCATTTTGCCATGTTTTTGTTGGAGAAGCACTGACTGTTGGGTAACAGGAATGAAACTTCTTAATTAATAACATCAACTCTTGTGTGATTTTTTTTTTTTTTTCAGAATAAGGAATTAGCTAATCTTTTCTTTAAATGCTTACTTCCTTGGTTTATGTAAAACTGTGGATTTATGTTTCAGTGTCTCAGTTCTTCATGTGCTTTCCAATTCCAGTTCTGCAACTCAGAAATGGAGTTCATTCATAATGGTTTCCTTTTTAGGCACCAATCCCACAAAATCTCTGGCATATGGGAATGTTGATGGGATGACTCACATGCATAAAATTAAGCTTGTGTTTAACCAATTGTAGGATCAGAGCTGTAGTCACTAGTGGAAATGTATATTTGATTTCCTCGTGGAATTAGCATAACAGATAGGGAAAGATATAATGGAGATAGAGAGAGGGTAGTGCTCAGGGAACAGGGACAAGTCCCTGCCCCTCAAGTGTTTGTTCAAACTGACAATTTTTCTTGCGACATGAGAGAGACTTGAACGTCAGGACTATTTTTCTTAGTAGTTATGATTATTCTAAAAAGAAAAACACAAAAATCACAATAGGGTAGGATGGCTGGCTAAGATAGATCAAAAGCTTCTCTTCCCTAGCTAGTTGTCTCTTCCTTACAAGATTCCTTCTACCATGTTTAGAGCTAATGACAACAGCAAAAGCCACCATGAGACTCAGCTCTACTGTGATTTCTGCTTTAGGCATTGAAAACTATAACAGTTGTACTCTCAGCTCTGACCTCTGGAAGCCCCAGATTCTGTTTTATCAGATTTTTATGTTCATACATGTTTTTTTCATTATTATAATACTTATACAGCAGGAGTACTCTTACATGTTTATTATGTGTGTTAAGCCCTGACCTATATCTGAATATGTATCTCAGTACTGTGTCATGCTTATGTTAGTTTATAGCTGCTCCATAGCTTCCTCATGTTTCGTTCATGTTCTCATGCAATGGTCAGGTGTGGCCTTGGGTAAAGCAGAGTTAATTGCTGCAGTGTTCTGCCCATTCCTTGGAGAAATTTCTTGTCTGCTTTATATCTTATGTCCTCTGTTGTTGTTCTTAGCTGTGTGATTCAGAAACTTCAGACTTTGTATTGGCCCCTCTGATTATATTTTGTTAGTAAACTCTGAGTAGATTTGTTCTAACTACTCCAAAATTGCGTATTTTTTTATGATCCTTCCCAGAGAGTGCACTGACCTTTACTTTAAAGAACAAGCAAATCATTTGTCCATGAGAGTTTGAGTCTTGAAAGAGTGAGAAGAGATGGGTAACAAAGGCATCGGTTGTTGCAACAGTTTTCAACCTTCTGGAGAGAGTTTCAGGGAACATCTGAGAGCTGCATCAGCTGGGAACTTCTGTCTGGCTGCTGATGGTGAGGTTTAGTTTCCAGAGGCTTTTGCTTCTATCAGCTCTGAGAGAGCTTCTGTTGGCTGTTTCTTGATTAGGAAGTGCTACAGCTGTTGTCTCCAACTGGCAGCTGCTCAGGGAAATTCAAGCACCATTCAGCTGGCTATGTAAGAGCACACCCAGGTCCCAGCCTGTTCCTAGCAGAGGTAACAGTGGTAGCAGCAGGTAGCAGGGTTGCAGAGTGGCTCAGAAATTCTGTTCAAGACAGTGTGGGACTACTTAAAGCTGTCCAGTGATAGTGTCAGCATGCCATGGGGCATGATCTCCTGTACCAGCTGGAGTGACTTGGCACACCAGAGGCCTCAACCCAGATAGGACTCCAGTAAGAGGGTGCTGCCATCCAGATCTTGAGCTACAGAGGGTGTCTGATGCCTCTCTCTGACTGAGCAACACAAGTTGCAGTGAGATTCCTATTTGAGGAAAAAGAATTTTTATCATGAAGGTGATCAAACACTGGATAATTATCCAGGGGGCGAAATCCCTGTTCCTTGAGACACTCAGTTCTTGACTATAAAAAGCCGTGAGTTAATTGATCTGGGTAGCTAGCCCTACTTTGGGTGTTAGATTGGACTACGAAGGTCCTTCCTTGCCTGAATTATTCTGTGTTTCTGTGTTTTTATTAGAAACATGCCAGTTGCACAGAGCCTGTGAATATTGGCTTTGGGATTGTTTATATTTGACTACTTCAAATGAAAATCTAGAGAATGATGCCTATGTGGGACAGCAAGGAGCTTCATTTATTGATTTCATTGCTCAAAGTAGTTTTTATCTTTCTCCTCCCACCACTCAAAAGACTTTTTGAATTTCTCAGTTTAACATAGAAATGAAAGGTGACTCTCTGATCACTTTTCATGAAATGACCCTGTCAGGTTTGAAGTGATATTGATTTAAGTTTGTAGATGGAGGGGGAACATGGCAATTCATCTGATGTGGCAGCCTCAATAGACTCACAGGGATATGATTATAATTATCATTGCCATTAAACACTAATTAGTACTGATAATTAGTTAAGGACTAGAATAAGCTTGTCTTGTTCTGCTGTTGGGTTGTTTATTTATTTAGGGGAAATAAGGAAGGTAAATCTTAGGAAAAAGTAATTTGGTCCCTCTCACACAAAGAGTAGCTCTTCATCCTATTACTGCTTGTCTCTATTTTATAAAACCCTACAATTTACCTTGTAGAACAGCTAGAGAAGAGCAGCAGCTCAGATATGTATATTTATCCTCCTGAGGAAGATCCTTGCTCTTTTACAATAGCTTTTCTCTATAACATAACATAATAGTGGGTCTGTGCCTGTTCAAGCCAATGGAGGGTTTGCCTTTGACTTCAGTGGCAGCAGAAACAGGCCCAAAATGTCAGAAATGTAGCTGCCTGTCTCAGAAACAGAAGAAGTGACAGGTCTGGAATATGATTACATTTTCTGATTACTCTGCAGTGATTATGTTAGGGTTTTTTCTGTGTGTCATGTCAAGAAGCACTCTCAGGGAGACAGTTCTCTTGGCTCTTGAAGGGTGAGTTTGTAAAAACATTTAATTTCCCCTTATGGAGATTTGTGCTTTGAAACAGTAGTTGGCAAGAGAGAATAATGACTCATGGTACCCTGAACTGCCAGAATTGGGGAAAACTGAAGTGAGTAACTTTTGCTCTGTAGCTGTGAGAAAGATTCAGCTGCAATTTCTCTTGCTTTCATTTTCACAGTTATTTTCAAACATTCAGGCAAAATTCAGAGGTTCTTGAACTGATATGGAAAACATTCCAAGTAATTTCAGAATGGTATGGAGATAGAAACAAGAAAACCTCCTTTGGAAACATGCATGCTAGTCTAAAGACAGGGTTACCTGGGGGAGGAAGTGTTTTACTGGTGTGTGTGTGTGTGTGTGTGTATATATATATATATATATCTATATATTCCTTGTTTGAAAGAATTATTCAAAACAGGCAGGGAAAGGTCTGCAATGCCTCTACAAAATAAAGTTATGTAGCTTCACTTGCAAGTAGCCTTTCTCACTTACCTGTCATTTTCTTCTGAAAAGAGAGTATCTGCTAGACAAAGGGTTTAGACTGTTGCCTCTCTGAACCAGGATTATCTCTTGTCTTTTGAATGTACTTCATCTCAAATACAGCATCCTATAGGTGTCTGGAGCCACTGTCATGCAGATACTAATGACCAAATGTGGAAAAACAGTGGTCATATCTGAGATGCTGTAGCAGTGAAATGACTGTAGAAGGGGAAGAAATACACACTGAGGGGAAAATTATGTGTCTTTGTGTAAATAAAGTGTCAAATATCATTTGGTATATAATTTCCAGAGTTTCTCTTTTAAAATGTTTTTTGAAGTTCCCTTTCCAGTTTTAATTACTTAAATTTGTTATTTGAACTTTATTTTCTCATTTACACTGTAAACACTTTTTATTCACTCAAGGTTTTCTCTCTTTTTTTCCCAGGTCACTTGATCCTGAAAAATGCGCAGATTCCATCTTCGTCCCCTGTTTTTAATTAAAATTTTCATTTGTTCATGTAAGTTTGGTTTTGCCTTTTTTGTTATAGTTCGTAAGTGGTTTACTCAGTTTCCAGACATGTGGGTCCAGCTTTTGAGAATATAAACCTTTTCTTTTACTTTAAAAAATGGAAGTTCTCTGTCTTTTGGCTGTATTTCCATCAGATGTATAACAGGCACCTAAAAATATATAGTAAGTTTTTTGGTAAGCTACTGAGTAACTGATTATCAGAACAAGGTACATGATGAATCATTATCTGTACCTGGAGAACTCTATACAATAATAATCTATGATTATCTTGTTTTTCTGTGGGGTGGAGAGAGCCCATGAGATATATTCAAATTTCATATACTCATATCTCTCTTCCAAAATGCAGATGGTATCTGATTCAAACACTGGAGACATGAAATCTTGAGGACCAACTTCTGCTTCTTGTTCTGGACTCAGCTGAAAACTTTTCTGAGAAACATCACCCTTTTCTGAAGAAGAAATCTCCTGAACGCCCTACCTCACCACTTTTACTGGAACAACAAAACATGCTTTCTTTGATTTCTGCAGTTGTCATAACACATGTGACAGCAGCATCAGAAATTGAGATAGTAATTAGAAACTAAACATAAAATATGCACTTGCAGGATTCCCCCTTTGAGAAAGCTTGAGCTGCACGTGACAGATTCGAGTCATGTTGGTCTGTATATCGCTGGTGCCAGGTGTGAGAGGCAAAATACAATGGAATGCCCAAGTACCATTATGGCTATAGCTCTGAAGGAAAATATGATGAGATGAAGGTAGAACATTAGCAGTATAAGTCAATGGTCTTGCTTTGATTGCTTTGTGTCATTATCATCATAAAATTACATGAAAACCAACACTTGGGGGGGAGTACTGTTAATGTATTTTACAACGTGATTGATTTCATGGCATGTACTGCAATACAATCTGACTCGCGACAGCAGAAACTGTTACCGGAGAAGTGTGTTTCATTGCCATCAGACAAAAGCAGTGATTCCCAAGACTTCCTGAGTTCCTGCACCTTGATTTTGTAACGCTTTGTTGATTTGACCATGGGTTATGATTTGCAATAGCAAAATAGATAAGTCTTGTAATGGCAAAATCTTTAGGGGATAATTTCTATTCCCACTGAAGCCTTTGACAAATGCCTTACTGATGCTAGTGGAAACACTAGTGATGCATGTACCTCTAATTTTAAACATTTACCTTATGACTAAAGGTCCATCTGATATTCTTCAAAGTAAAGAACTTTCAGCAATGAATACTCATTTCCTTTTCTGCCCTGATTGTCATCAGTTCAGTCGGTGGGAGGGGATTGTAATGTGTCTCCAGTAACCAAGGTCAGCCTCAGGCACCTTTCTCTTGGCCCTGCAGAGCACAGGCTTGCTATGGTGAGGGCTGTCAGGAAGACAGCCTCTCTGCTTTCAGGTGAAGGGTCTGTGGTACATCACTATTTATGGCTGAAAGTTAGTACTGTGGAGGAAAATAGTCGTGGATTTTTTTTCTGAGAAAAGAATAAGTGTTTTTTGAAGAGAGGAGACTTTTGCAGATGCTGGCTGATTGAGTCAGAAATCTGGTTAGCTGATCAGGTTTGCTGATGTACCTGTTCCTTGGTTTTAATCCTGTGATATGAGATGAATCCTTAATGAACTCAGAGGAGAGCTGTAGCCTCCATAAACAAAAATAGCACTTCTGCCCTCATCTTTATATCAGTATGTGAAATATCCTCACCTTTCTTTGTCCTCTTCTGTTTCTCCATATTTTTATTTCTGTCCTGTAATTCAGGTTTCTTATGCATCTTTCCATGAATCCTGCTCATAGAAAACTCATTAGACTTGCTCGATATGAAATGATAATATCTTCTAGGAGTTTTGTAATTTCTTCTGTTGTAATGGATAACCGCATGCAAAACAATAAGAAACATAAGGATATTAAAAACACCTTTGTGTAATGATCAAAATAAATCATGAAGCTGGGAGTTTCTACAGAGTCTAAATGACTCCTTCAAAAATTAGGACATTACTTCCTAATATGTTAGATGGTCCAAAACCTAAACAAAACCAACAATAAATTAAAACCCAGCCTTTATACTCATTTTCCAGTTCATTTTTGTGTCTTAAAATTCCTCTCAGTGCCTCCTGTTCTGCTTTTTTTAGCATATTTAGAAAGCATCCTGTTGTAAGGAAATCTGCAGCAGCAACACAATTCAGCACTGAACGGATGGCAGGGTTGACTCAGTGGAGGCTCCACCCAGACCATGGCTAACAGATGTGTTGACATAGACTACTTCAGAAAAAATTAGCATGGCTGTTATGGATGAGAATGTGAATAATTTTTTATATAAGGGCCTAGGAAGTAGAGTGTTTATCCAACGAGTGAAAGAACGAATGTTTCCTCCCCTAGCTTGAGAGTTAATAACTGTCTCCTTCCTTGCTGAATGCCCACGTTGCTCCCTGACTGGACAGAAAAGGGATCAAGGATGACTCCTGTCTTTGTGGTCCAAGTCACTGGCTTTAAAAAAAAAAAAAAAACAGAAAAAGTGAATGTATTTTGACACCAAAGAGGACTCTAAAGTGTGGTCAGAGTATTTTCCTTACTGCTTTTAAGAGCCTAATGTGGGAAAAAGGTTAAAAATATTTTGGTACTGAGTGTGCCATACCTGGTGGCTTACTGCTTAGCATGTAATTTCTGTGGGTGACTCCTGAGATGGGGGGGGGGGGGGGCTTCCAGCCTGCTCCAAGGCTCAGCTGCCTTAGTACTGAGGTGTCTCAGCTTCTTGTCTGTAAGCAGGGAAGTCTGTTACTAGTTCTGGCCCTTTTATCCTCTTCCTTCCTTTAAATTTTTTCAAAAATTCTGAATATAGTCCCTGTCTGTAAAAAGAGATCGGAATACTTTTGTTGTCTATTTAGATAGTAAGAATAAAATCCCCAGCTGAAGGAATTAACAACACTGCCTAGATGTAAATGAAAAGCAAACGAAAAAGCACTAGCACCAAAATCAAATAGATATGTATATTTCTTTAATATACTGTCAATACACTGAATAAAACTAAAAAGCTTTGTGTTCTGGATGGCAAGCTAAATGAGATGTGAGACTACATAGAAACTTAAGATGAGCAGAAAACAGTTTGTTAGTGAATTGTCACTTTGCTCTGAGAGAAATTCTCCTTGTTTCTTTTTGGTTATGATAACTAACCCTGAGTCTCTACAGAGAACTATAGGATGATGAGCTATGGCACCTGAGAGCTAAGTGTTTCTGCCCTCTTGATCTCTCTTATGAGAAATGAGACTTCAGTTCTGGAGGAAGAAAAGAGTGAAAAAGGCCAGTCTCCCAGGGAATACTGTCGGGGTATTAGAGGAAACAAAGCCTGTATCCTTTGACCAATGACACAAACTGGTTCATCTACATCTAAAAGGATGTGAAAGAAAAACAGAGCTTACAGTTTATGTATCTTTATTGAACAAAACCTGTATTCTGGGCCTTGCAGCTGTTTGAATAATTCAGACATAATTATAGAGGCCTCATGAGATTCACTTTACTTACTACTTTTGGTAAAAAGAAAAGGCTATGGTTTGAGATTGTCTGGGACTCTGCTACAGTACATTTAAGTATGAGAGAAGAAAGAGGAGTGTGAAAGCAAGTTGTTTTGTGGATTCTGCATGCCTTTACTGAGACAAGGAAGATGAAGTGTGATTCTCATTTTAAATTGGCTCGATTTTGGCCCTTCTGTTCCAGGTGAATTTGAATGAGACTTTCACAGAACTCATTTTTCTAAATAGACTGACAGGCATTTAATTCAGATTAGAGTTGGGTCTGGGCTAGAATATTCTGCCACCCGCCCTGTTAATTTTACCCCATGTAGACTGTCTTGGCCAAAGCTCTGGTTTCCATTTTACTGTTCCTGGCATTGCTGGGGCTGACAGCCAAGCAGGAGAGGGTTATCTTTTGTTAGAGGTTTTTCTCTGGAATGTCTGTTAACAATCTACCTTTATTTAACAGTAAAAGCTAGGTAGCTGTAGCTGATTTAAGACCACAAGTCTGTGGAAAAGACAGCTTTAGAGGTAAAAAACTAGATAGTGTTATTCTTCTGTCTCTCTGAAAAGGAGAGTATGCCTGATCTGAAAACAGTTTGGAAATAAGTATTTCCAATACTCGCAGATAATCAACATTTTAAATTGAAGTAGCAGAAATACAGATTGTACTAGTCGTTTGCCTTAGGAGTTAATAGGTTAGTAGCATGGGCACAGACTAGCTGTTTGGGGTTTTAGTCGTGTGACCTAGAATATTGTAATTTCTAAAACAAAGTGCTATCTTTATTGTTTGAATTTAGAATATATAAAATCAGAGACAATATGAGAAATTTTGAGATTGTCCTGAGATAACTCCAGCTATCTCATCTCTTGCAAATACTGCCCAAGTAATTTACAAGACTTCAGATGAAAGAAAATACTGCAACTTCCTTGAAAATTGATTTCAGCATTTAACTTTTAATACAGTTAAAGTTTTTCTTATTTCTTGTAGCAATTCAAACCCATTTTTGCTCATCCTGTCTACCACAAATAAGCAGTATACTCTTTAAAATAACTTAAGTTTTGGAGAATATGGTCATGTCCTCTGGGCTTCTCTTCTGCAGCTTAAACAACCTCAGTTCTTTTCGCATAGGTCATGTTTTTAACATCGCTAGTAATTTTTGTTTGTCTCTCTGGGAACATCTTTATTTCGTTCATCTCATGAAACAATATCCAAAACTTGACTCGCTACTCCAAGCTGAGGAATTATTAATGTCCCATTTTAAACCTTTTCTCCATATGTTTTAAATGCGAATGTCCAATCATACTTGAGAGTCACTTTTTTACAATAGAAAGATTTGCCTTTACATAGGTCTCATTCTGGTCTTCAGTGATGGGAGAACTTATTTTCTTTCTTCTTAAATGTGAATTGTCATTAATTATTTCTCCACATATTTGGTGATCCTTTGTGAAAGCTTTAGGAAACTTAATCACCAGGATATTGTGTCTGATCTTTGACTTTTCTAATGATATGAAATTAAAAAAAAACCTTTTTAACCATGTTTCTCACTTTTTTATTTTCATATATAGTGATATAGGCAATGCAGCCATTCCCCAAAAATCTTTTCTATACCATTCTTTACCTTTCTGTACTTCTTTCAGGCCTCGCCAAGTCTTCTCATGTTCAGAGAAAGCTCTCCTGTTCTTGTCAGTCTCATCACGTTTGAAGGGTTCTCTTTGATTATTTTCATTTTTCTTCTTTGAGCATGCTAGTTTGGAAATGTCCTTTAGAACTAGGCTCACCACCACTATGGGGTGTCTCTAGATGTAACCAAAGCATAGATTAGTATTAAAATGCATCACATCTCTGGTAATATGAGATGGAGAAGTTTTTATATTCATCCTTGTAGAATATGATACCTAGTGGAATTTTGGTGTTAGCAACAAACAGTCATCATATTTTGAATAGGTTTTTTGATATTTTTATTTATTTATATTTAATCCTCTCCTGTCTCTTTTCCAGCATTCTTCCTTGAAATAAATAGGTGATCATTATGAACTTTCTAAATTTTTAATTAGGTCTTATAGACTAGATAAGTGTGTTTTTCAATTATTAGAAACCCAAACCTTTTTCTTGACTTAGGGAACAAGAGTTGTAAAGGAGGTGTTACCCATGCAGTAATACATACAATGAAATAAAAGGGCCCATACATTCAGTTTTTAATAACCCCTCTAGTCTAGACTGGGTTTTATCAGTCCATAGTTGGACAGAGCTCATGTTGAACAGATGTGCCTGTATCGATGGTAAAGGAGATGGTTACTTCTGTGACCCTAAGATTTGCTTTGAAATTTCTGTAGGTCAGGGTATGAATACACAAGGAGAGACGTCTGTGACTGACGTAGAGATGGGTATGACTCCCTGCTATGCAGCATCCTGTTATTTATTCCATCTGTTAACTCTGAGTGCAGTTTCTCACACACTTGGTGGGAGCTGCTTTAGAGATAGAAAGAGTGGGTATTGAAGAGCTGTGCAGAACCTTTAAATCTGAATGGATGCCACACCCTGATTGCAGAGGTTAGCCAAAGGACCACAATTTCTTTGGGTGCTGAGTTGACATTTACAAAAAAGGTGAGAAAGAATAATTTCTAACTATGTATTCTGGTTATTTTCTTTATGTAAGAGAACTTAGTGATTTAACACGGAATTATTCTGAAATCTTTTTAATTGAAATTGTTGGGTATTTTTTCTTCCCACCTGCAGGGCAGACATTCTGTTTCCCAAAGGTCTCAACTTTTTACAAAACAGGCAGGTCATTTTACCTCTGTGTCCAAACTTGTGTCTTTAGGTATCTTCTGATCGACACTACATATTATTTATATTTCTTCTGTGGAGTACAGCTTCACCAGAAGCTTTACTATATCATGTGTCTTCTCTTCGTTACAGAGGGATGCATAAAGAGCGTTCCTGAAGCTCCTATTTAGGAAGAGAATTAGAGGAAGGCAGCAGCCAACTCCTTGCCACTTCAGATGTGCTGACACACAAAAAGGAGGACCTGTCAGGCAGCCCCCTTCTTTGTCCTGTTTGGTGTGCATGCCAGTTGAGGCAAGTGCTCCTGTCAAGTGACATGCTAAGTCTCTTATATACCACAACACAAATTTCCCCTTACTTTAGGGCTTGTGTTACACATCATGAGCTGGATGATGATTTTCATTAAGTGCTCAGACATGTATTGCTCACTTCCTCTGATTTCATTAGACAGCTCGATCACTATATTTTCCACTGGTCCTCTTATTCAGACCCATGCATTTACCTGTCATTGGGATATAGCTTACTAGTGTTGCAAATTTTGACTTATTAAAGTTCATGTTGCCACAGAAACACTTTTACTTTCAAAATTATTTATATTTCCTTTGGGGTAACGGACTTTTCAGTATTTTTCATCATGCCTCTTATTTCATTTTTATATGAATTTCATAGCTAGGTGCAGTACCCTACTGCGCGCAGTTATTGCACCAATATAAAATCTAAACATCATAAAGTCATTTCCAAAATCTAGGCAGTTATTGGTACTGTCGTAAGAAAATCAACAGAAAATTCCTCTTTTTTTACTTAAACAGGGTCATTTACCTGACATTTAAAATATTGGCTTTAATACTTCTTTCTACCTCATTAGAGAGTTAAATAATCCATGAGAGAGTGTGTATTAAAAATCAATTCAAAGTATTACAATATTGCTTTTAAAAAAGCCTCACAAATCTACCTTGTACCCTAAGCCAATGCCTCATATGTTGGTTAACAGCCAAATTAATAGAATATTCATCCACAGTCTCATGGAGCTATGTCTTACAGTCTAATTAAAGGTAAAAATCAGGACAACCAGAGTTGTCTTTTGTAAATTAAAAGTCTTCTTTTATGTGCTGCAGAGGTGTCAGCACTATTATAAGGACTAATTAGACATTTTACAACATCCTGGTACCAGGGAGGAAGTGGTATTGTATGTAGTTTAAAGATTATTAAGTGTCTTTAGCACATTGGGGTTAGATGTTTAAGGATGCCTTCAGTGCTTACTTGCTGTTGCAGGAGGAAGTACTTTATTGTCTCGTAACAAGAAATTGGGCTTTTTTAAGAATTAAATGCTTGTCTGTAATGGCAAGCTTCCACTTCTGAAAGCCAATAAAAAGAATGAGTTAACTGTTGTAAATGTAGTGGACTCCATTTGTTCATGTCCACTTACAAATCTCAGCCACACAGAATAATTTTAAATTCGCCCATTGCCTGTAGATGACATTTCATATCAGTTAACTCTATGAAATACATTCAAGAGTTTCTGTTGCTCATCTCCCCTCCCCCAGTATACACCCAGATAACTCAAATAATTTGTTTTCCTTAATAAATGCAATTAGCAGAAAGACTGGTCCAATGCTGTGTGCCTTTTCCCAATGAAATTAGATTATCCTATTTGTGCATAGGCTATGCTACATTTAATTTAAGATCTCATGATCTGCAGACCAGACACATGCTGAAATTGTATGGTAGAAAAAGTGGGGAGAAACTTGTTTTCATACTTTATTTTTTAATGCTTACATTGGTGTCACTCAGAATTTGCTTATAATCGTAATCTTGACTGATGCTTCAATTTTTGCTCCTGTATTCTACCTAGTTTTATGTGCATTCATCTCTTCAGTCAAGGACTGTGAAAGTCCTTGAGTTTTTTTCTTGTTAATGCATAAAATGCCTAACCTATAAAAAAGAAAAAAACCTAAACAACAAATACAAATGTGCATACACTCACTTTAATGATGGAAAAATTGTGACAAAAATTATATTAAATGTGGTACCTATTGTGCTTATAAAAAATAACCATTTCCCTTTGTGAACAAAATTTGTAGTTAGCTCATAGATTTATCTGAAGCTTTTAGCATTTATGAGTAGATCTTTAGATGAGGCATTATGAAGATGTTAATCAGTGTCAGCTCTAAAGATTAATTTTAGAAATGTCATTTAGTATGTGAACTTGTTGCAAATACGTATCTTGTGATTAACTGTCTAAACTGAAATGAAAAGAGAAAGTTCTATCTGACTAGTGCAAGAGCAATGAATGTTTAATAGACTAACAACTGTTTTAAAAAAATCCAACACCCAAACTTAATGGGCACTTTTGAAACTAAATTTTCGATGTGGTGTTTAGGGATTTAACCATGCAGCACACATTAGTGTTAATGGGAAATTGTCCAGTCAAATCTCTACACATTACACCACAAATGTACTCCTTAGTGTTTAAAGCTGGCCTGTTAACACTCATTATGAAACTGCACTCAAATAAGGCAGATGAGGAAATATGGTACCTGAAGATCCATCACACGGTTTTCCTTTTGCACCCCAATGGTTTTTTCGAGTCCGTTTTTTAACAGAAATTCTGCAAGAACACTGTATCAGGATCGTCTTTGCTATGGAAAGGCATTTTCCCAGATTGAAAAATAACTGGGTTTTCTGGGGGCCCAGTTGAGTTGTTGTTGGCATGGAACCTGTGGAGTGGTTATAAGTAGAGCGATAAGTTTTTTCTGTTTCTTTTCCTCTTTCATTTATCTTCTTTTCTTTTTAAATAGTATTCATGCCAATCCCAGCTATCGTTATGCTGATTCTGGACCTGATTCAGCTTCAGCAGAATTTAGAGGTGAGTGAGGGTAATGTAATGGAGAAAGCCACACATAAATTTGCCAATAGCCTGCCTTTTTTTTTTTTTTTTTTTTTTAAATTAGAAAATGCTGATTTAACAAAACTGGACTTGTGCTAAGAACACATAAGTTTAGATTAAATTTTGCTACCTACTGCTCAATTTTTCAGTCATTAATCTTGCACAGATAGCCATATCTAGGTTCAAGGTCTGGTTTCTCCATATTTGCTTATATCTAATAGAAGAATTTCAATAGAAAATTTTGCAAGTTGGTCGCCTGAACACAATTGTCATCCTGGCAATGAAGACAGGGGTATCTGGAATGTGAGGAATGGACAAAAGTAGGAACCTGAAGCTGCTATGTCATATCCTTACTAGATGTCCCAGGCCTCTAGCTATGTGAAGAAAAGGACTTTGTGATATCTGTGAAAAATGGGAAAGATCTTTGTTTTGTTCCAGGTGAGTGCTAACTTTTTTGAAGTGTCAAACTTACTCATGGTAGGAACACAAATTATAATGAGAATGTGGGTAACCAAGAACTGGCACCAGGCCTCTAGGGAAAATGAATAATAAAGATGCAAGATACAGCATTGTTTTTCAGACCTTAGTCACACAGGAAGTGCATCTCCATCTGAGATCTGTAATTTTGATCAGGTTCTTGTGCTTTATTCTGTTTGGATATTCTGGATCTTGCATCTTTAGGAAAAAGTTGAAATGAGGTAGAGTAGAATATGTTTGCTATGGAGTGACTCAGCAGAAAAGCATAATTTCAGTTATTCTAATTTTCTGATCATTGAAATGGATAAAATATATAGCAACAATCCAAATCTGCTTGTGTTAATATCCCTCGAGATGTGATCCTTGGAACACCTTTTTTAGAACTTGTGAAAGGAAAACAGAACTCAGGTTAATCCCCTGTTCTTTGGGGAGCTAACACATGATTTTGTATCTTTAATGATAATACAGTTGTGTGATAAAGACTCCTTTTTATTTTTCCAGTTCACAATGGGCATTTTGGTTTTACTGGCACAGAGTGTATGCTCTAGAGTAAATACTGCCTTGTAGTTTTTCACAGCTGAAATCTCTTAAAATGGGCACGCAGATTAATAACACATGCTCAAGGTGCCCATTAGTTATTTCTACAATTAGTGGAAAAATGCCACAGCTCATTCTAAGAAGTTATTAGGGGCATTTCTGAGGGAATGCAATCAATTCTTTGCTCTGTATAGTTAGCCAAAGCTAGCAGAGCTAACTTAAAAAGTCCTTTTAAGGATCCTTTAGAGACAAGTAAAACTAGATTTAAAAGATTTACCACAAAAAAGCTGTTGATCCACTAATATGGTTGAGGCTCTGGTCTATGGTATTTAATTCTGCCTATTTATAATACTACTTTAAAGGATTTTTAAAGTTATGTACTTTAAGTACTCATCATAAAGTTTTATTCTTTTTGTGTCTTTCTCTGTGATGTATGCAGTGGTAAACTATTCCTGATTCATTTAATGCTCTTCCCTACACCTGTTCTTACTACACACTACAGCATCATTCCCCCCAAACCATGATTACTCTCTGCCTTTGCTTCATTTCAGGTTCTTTAATTTCCATGCTTTGTCCCATGCTGGTCTCCCGTTCTGACTGCAGCTCACAGTGCTGTCTCTCAGCTGCCTAGCCTGGGATCTGCTTGCTTGCAGACTGTGTTCGATGTAGGTCACTGAATAACTTTACTGCGAGCTCCTTGCAGCTATATTACTAGCAGTAGTAGCTCAATGCCACTTGTCACGCAATCTTTTTGCTTTACTTGTCACCCATCATCATAGCTCTGCTCCTTTCACATGTCAAGTATAATTGCAGGATCCTTGTGGCCACCACTTCCACCTTTGGATACCACGTATCCTTTCTTTTTCTAATGCCTCCTCCAAATCCTGCTCCTAAGTTCCTTCCCTCTTCTGCATTTTTTTTTTTTTTTTAATTTTCTTACCTAACTCTGGATCCTCTGCTCTGCTTCTCTGGAGTGCCACTGCTGTTCAGGACCCTTGGCTAAGGGATGAGCTACTGACAGGGATCTGCATGTGACTGCAGCGTGGGTCAGGAGGTGCTGAGCTATCAAAAAGGGAAGGTTGAATGCAAGACCCTAAGAACCTCTGGCAAGCCAAGATGTTCCCCTTATTTCTTCTGTAGGGCAGCTATGCGATGCCCCATTGCCAAGAACAGATACCTCCTTCTTTGGTAGAAAAGTGTGTTATGCGGTGATAGGTATGAACCTAGTCATTCCACAGGCTCTTGCTTTCTTGTCAAGAGCTGCACACCCTACCATTGTTCCATTGCAGCCGGGACTACAGTGAGTTGCTGAAAGTAGAAGGCCTGAACACCTGAAGTTAGTGGCAGGGTGACAAGCTTGGCACAACTCAGTCAGTTCTATCTGGTCAGAATGTTTCCAGAATACTGAAAATCATTTAAAGCTGCTAAAATGGTATAAACTGTAAACTGAGTAGACATACAAAGACTGATTAAAAGAACCCAAAACTAAGCAGTGGGGCTTGCTGAATTAAGACAAGTATGGTGGTTAGTAACTTCTTATCCCACAAGATCTTGACGTATCAGCTCTTTGCCTTTACCACATGCATCCTATAGGAAAATTACTTTTCCACCTGTACACCGTTATTGTCAATTCAATGGTAATGTTGGATCCTCTTGAACTGTTATCGCAATTGCAGCCTCATCCTGTGTTAAAGGTCCCCTAGGCTTTTGTAGCTCTTTTTTTTGACCATTCTATTGAATGCTCTGAATTCTGCTAGCACACAATAGGGTAACTGTACTTGAAGGAGTGGAATGCTCTGCATTTACACTGGTGTAGGGGTACAGGTCCTTGATGTGTGTGTCTGTACTGCTGTTTGAACAGAATGGCAGTCTTCTGATTAAACAGATGGATGATTGAAATAACCTCTCAGGGAAATTCCTTCCCCTGCCCCATGTAGTTTCTTTGTTTAAATAGTACATTTTTCACACTTCAATCATAGAAAACAGGCGATTGAAAAGGGTTGTATTTCTTCCAAATTTGTGTTCTTATCTGCTGGTGGCTTTCAACTGTCCATAGCCACAGTTCAACTTACTGCCTTACAGCTCTGAATTATGATTTTTTTAAAAAATTATTAATTTGACAGCCCATTGGAATACTATTTGAAAATATCCAGACATTTTTAATAAAATATTTTTGGTCATGAATACTATGGGGATACTTGGCACAATATATCCTGCTTTTAGAAGACAAATTTGCCTTTTACAGGAGCAGCTAGTATGACAGAATAATTTAGGTGCAAGAGAATTTTGGGTGAGATCCAATTGCTACAGCAAAGATACTGTTAGTAATGTGCTTAAATCAATAGCATTTATCTTTAACTTTCTAAGCACAACTAGTTTACAGACCTTGGGAAGAAACAGCGGTAATTGGTAAGCGGTGAGAAGTCTGTTGTTTTCTCTCTTTGTCTGTTGTTCTTGCTAGCTCCAGGAAAAATACTGTGCATGAATTTCGTGTTCATTGAGAGGCTAACAGAACTTTTTGTATTGTTAGCTTTTAAAGTTGTCACATAACACTTCTTTCTCTCCTTCTTTTTCACCAGCCCTTCAATATAACATCCCAGGTGTTCTCCTTCACTGTGTTTCAGCCTTGTATTTCTTTTTTCTTCTTAAATTCTCATTCAGCACTCTCAGCACTGTAGCAGACCCATAGTGTGGAAGTACTGTTCCCAAAGCATGGGACAAGCCAGGTTTTGGTAGAAAGTGTGACTTGGAAATCAAGACTTGGAAAGTGATTACAGGGATCAAAAGGAACGTAGGTTAAAACCATGGCACTGCTGCCTTTACCATGTCCTCTCACTGCAGCCTGTGGGAGGCCTTCCTAAACTGTTTTCTGCAAGGAAAGAAGAAATGTTGTATTTCAATCTGAACAGCATATACACTTTTGTTCCTCAAAATATGATTTCAAAGATTCCTCTTACCATAATATACCAGCACTACCATGAGTTGGTATTATATGTTGATAAAAATGTTACCTTCTTTCAGTGGTAGCTAGTAAGTGTTGTCATTTTGCTCTACTCTAATGTGATTTACTTCAGCAGGGTTATTTTGTGCTTGTGGTGGCATAGTACTACAATAACACTCCTGGATTTTCAAACAAAAGAACCAATGGGGATGTGTGAAACTCAGAATCTGTCCTTCAATATTTTCAGATATATTGACCATACAGACTTTTAAGAAAGAGAATTCCTATTTTTGCATCATTTGTCTAAAATTTCCTGTACCATCTGTGCTTACCTGTATCCTGCAGTCATTATTACCTATTGTATCTATAACAGTAACGCCAGCAGGCCCTGACTGATCCTGACTGTAGTTATACCATCACAGAATGCAAGAGTTGGTGACCCAAAGCATGACAATATAAATTGACAAAGACAGAAAAAGGGAGAGTGAAAAGTTAACCAGCTCAAAGACACACGGTAAGTCAGTGGCATAGCTGGGAGAGAACTGCAGTTAATTTACCAAGCACCACAGCCTATTAAGTGCTGTAATTTGGAAACCCCATTCTCTTCTCACTTTGAGAAATCTTCACTGTACACTTAAGTAGTGTAGGAGTCTTCAGTATGCCTCTTTGCTGTTGCCAAACCCAATAGTAGGAAAGCACGGTGAAGTGTGTTTAACGAGTGTTATTCATTTTAGCAGTCAAACAGAAATCTTCAATATTTTGCTTAGTTTAAACTTTATATAGCAAGATTGAAAGTCATGAGCACAGCTGGCCAGAATCTTCCAGAGTTTTTTTTCAGTCAGAAAAATACCTGTATTACTAAAATAAAACATTCTGCTCCTGGTAGTACTGTTATATAAGTTGTGTTAGAATCTGCAATGTATGAGGTCTGTCTTGCTCCCTTCAAAGCAAATGGAGCCTATGGAAAAACAGCTTTGTATCTCCCTACCTACACTTACCTCCCAGAAACTCTTCCTGCATTGCTGTCAGGTGGGAGTGCTCAGTGTCCATTACTACATATCCATTTCTCTCATTCTATCACATTGCCTTTGACAAATCACGCTTCAGTTTGAAAGGAATAAAAAGTGGTTTTAATCATTTGACTTTTGTAGATTATGTTCCTTGTTCAGCTTGTAGTAGAAGAGCAAAGCCTGAGTGGTGGTGTTGGTAGACATGCCACCAGACCAACAAATTCAGGAATTGAACAGAGCTGATATCCGAGTGCTGAAGCAGTTGTCTGACCAGATACTTTGTCTCCTCAATCACTTGTCATTCTAGGAAAATATTTAAACTTTGTGTTAGGTGATGATCTAGCAACAAATGATCTTGGAAAACAGTTATTCCCCTTACCAGACCATAAGACCTCTCACTGGTTGTCCTACATAGGATTCAGGAAGTTCTCCCAGTCTTTGATGTCCAATATTATTTTTATTATGTTGTTTCAACCAATTGCCTTTCCTTGCCACTAAGGATGTATTGCTTATGCTGCAGTAAAATTACCAAAACTGCAGTGCAAAGGAACATGCTTGTGAGTGGTTCAGCTGGACTTGGGACTGTCTCCAAACAGTATGGTACAGCAACCACTAAAGGCTTTGTTGGGTCACTCATGGAGGCAAACTTAAAGGAAACTGCTTTTGCCACAGCCTTTATGGAAATTTGTAGGAAGCAAGAACTCAGAGGATTATGGGTGAAACTAGTCTTTCTGTAAATGCTATAACTGGAGAATGTATACGTATAAGGAGTATCTGGGGAGAGCTTCAGTCATGACCAACCTGTATAGCTGGTGACAGGAAAAAATCACTAATCATCTAGGTGGGATAGATCAGCTCCCACATTACCATTAAACATTCGGTGCCAAGGTTGGACATGAGAGATTTACATCAGCAGCCATATTACAGTATGTCTGGACATACAAATTTTTCACAGAAAGTGTAGTCAGACAGTGGGATAGGCTGCCCAGGGAGGTGGTGGAGTCACCATCCCTGGATGTGCTTAAGGGTCACTTAGATGAGATGTTGGGGGATATGGGGTAGGGGAGAACTTTGTAGAGTAGGGCTGAGGGTTGGACTCGATGATCCCAAGGGTCTTTTCTAACCTGAATGATTCTGTCCCAAAAGCTTCATTGGCATCCTGTCTGTCAGTCAAAATCCCAATACATTATATGCAGTCAGTGCTTTCTCTTTCTGAAAAGCCAGCACCCTTTCAAGCTAGCAGCTAGTGCAGCTAGCAGCTTTGTGTGCTGAGAAGCTGACTGAACCTTACCTTTAAGAGGTAGTAAAATAATGACAGTTCTTGATTTCCTATTTTGTACACTGTACTTGCCATGATCTTAGATCATCCCCCAGGGGTTTGGAAGATTGTGAAGTATCTCATTTTGATTTCTTGCACATGCGAGAAGAGGTATGGGAAAAAGATCTGTTGTGAATTCTTAGTAAATGTAGGAGAGTTTCTGTTGTAATCTTGGAAATATTCATGTGCCCATATAATTGCCAGAAACATGTTTTGGCCATGTTTTTTCCTCCATGGTGCTTACTATTTCTTATTCTTTTACTCTTGATGCCTTTTGCTATTTGCTTTTTCTCTTTCTTTAGCTGCTAATGCTTTCTTACGTGACATGGCTTTGTTGTGTTGCCTCCTGTCTGACATGCAACAGTTTAAGTCATGAATGATGTATTGCTATCATTTCACCAAAGAGCGTGATATCACATGGTTTTTGTTAGTCTATGAAGGGCTGTGTCAGGGTTTTTAAAAGATTCACCATTGGAAAGCTTCAGTCTCTAACAAATGTAGTTTTGAAAGGAATAAGATGCCTGCCAGACTGATAATGATATTGTACAGTCTTGCTTCTTTAGGAGTTATACTGAAAACTATTTCTTAAGATTTTGACCTCCACAGATAAAAGTTACTTTTGGCTTATTTTCCAGGCTTGTCTGAAATACCTGGTTCATTCAGCATTGTCCTTAAAAACAGGGTTCCAGATTGTGTACTGTGCACAGACCCTACAACAGTCCCATTGTGTCTTTCCAGGGCCCCTGGCATAATCCCACCATGTAGCTATGTAACACTTGCACTGCTTTATAGTTCAATGGAAAATAACAATTGAAGAAGGTGAGCTGATCCAATTTCAGAGACAAAAGCTGATCTGCTCTGACAGTAAAGATGTGTTTTCTGCAATTACTATCTGAAAACCTCTTTTGTGGAGGAAATAGGAATTGATTTGAAAGAATCCCTGGCATTGTAATGCTATCAAAGCAAAATTGCTTATTATCAATTTGCCATTCATTCTGAAAGTCTTTAAACCAGTTAGAATTATTTTAATTCAGCACAATCACTGCTTCCAAATTATGGACATGTAATCTTGTTTCAGTAACTCATCAGTGGCTATCTTCATTTTCATATATAGTTCCATATAAATAGTCTTTTACTCAAAGTGATTTAATATTCATTAAAAGTATCAGAAGCTACAAACATTGGTTTAATTTATATAATAAATAAATGCAAAAGTTTACTTAAAGTACCTCATCTGTGTCCTTCAAATATCATGAAAAGGACCATCTCTGAGATGGAAGAAGCATAGTCTTTTCATTCACTCAAAGCTCCCAATGTTGCCACTTGCAGTAAGTACCAACAACTCTTCTCTAGGAACCGGACTGAGACCAGCAAGTCAGTGCACATAAGTCATTGAGTTGTGACGTGGTTGTAATAAAACAGCCTTGTCATCTTCTTTTATTTAGAGTGCAGCTCAAGCAATGCTTTTTCTTTTCTTGATTGTTCTGTATTGTTCTGACCTTAGCTTGATGAACAATATTTTTTCCTCTCTTTCTTTTTTTTTTTTTCCTCTCTTCTTGCCATGCTAAAGATGGATTTACAAGGCTCATTGCATTGGCAATGAGGTATGAAGACTTCCCCCTTTTGCATTCAGTCCAGATGACTATAAGTAAAAATATTTTCATTTTAAATGAGAAGGGCTGGTATTCTCAGCCTTGATTTTGGCTCTTGTGGACCTCATCCAATTTGCCACACCTGAGGAAAACTGTAATGTGAGATGGAGACTAACGATGGAATTGTTTTTTGAGGATGAATTCAAAACAGTATTCTCTCAACTTTATGTGCCAGCCAGTGGGTGTTCATTTGGGACTTTGTAATTTAGTTTGTGATCTGATGATGCAGAGAACTTCCCCTCTTGCTTCCATGAAAGTAGTTACTACTCATTGCAGATTATGTGATTTGATTCCTTTTGTTGTGGTTTCTGTTGGTTTTTTGTTCATTCTCTGAATAAACAAAACAATCTAGCCCTGATCTCAGATATATCTGATATATTTACTGCAGGCAGGGAATGCTGCCAGTAATGTACATTAAAGGTTAAATAAGCCTGTAGATAATAAACCCTGCCTCTATCTTCAAGATTTGAATTAGACCTTTATAGCTCCAAATACTGTCTTGCTCAGTCTGACACCTGCCTGGGATTGCTCTCCAGAACAGTACACCTCTAGTTACCAAGCCTAGATCCTGTGAAAGAGGTGTCTAACGTATCAGAATCCAACCCAACTGTTCTCTGTTTCAGAAACCTGCAGATTAGCTTTAAACAAGTTACATCTTTGGAGTGGGAGAACATTTTAGGACACCTGTCACCTGCTGTGTCCTCATGCCATCAAAAAATTACGAGTTCTTAGACTTCTGTTTAATGCCTGTGTATAGAAAAAACTTTGGGTGATTAAATCTTCTGTACTAATACAAAGCAGATTTTCAACATATGAATGCATGATTAACACAATTGCTGCTTTATTAAATTTTAATTAAAAAGGGCCCTGAAAAAGATACATGAAGAAGTTAGTTGATGTTTGCATGCTACCTCCTCCTTTTCCTTTTTTTCATAGCAATGACTATGGGCACTTATTTTTAAAAAAATGTAAGACTGGATGGTAAACCCACCTAATTCAAGGGCCTCCTTGTCTCTCAGTCCCTGTTCCTCTCTTTTCTTTCCCTCTTCCTCTCACTTACAATGGGCAAAATCTGAAAGTGTTGCTTTCCATTAATAATATTGCTAAAATTCTAGTGTGGGAGTTCATTCCCCTCTTCTTTCTCCTGCCATTTAAATTTTGTTGTTGTATGCCATTCTGCACCAAAAAGTGTTAAAATCGGGCTAATCTAATCTGATCTGCTCTAAAAAAAAGGTGAAAAGGGATTAGGGATGGAGATTTATTCTCAGCCTCTATTAATTTCTTGGGCTGTTTACTTGAATTTTCCTCTCTCTCTCTCGTTGTTTTTTAACAACTTTTTCTTCCTCTCTCCCCACACTGGGTGATGGCAAGGCGGAGGAGGGACTTGCTGCACATGAGCTGCTGGTGGAACCCTGTGGAGCGGGTTGCTGCCAGGGGCAGGAAATGGAACACATGCCTTCCACCAAAGCAAATTTCTTTTTCTAATCAGATCGGCAGTCATGCAGGGAGAAGTGGCACTGACAAAATGTCAAGAAATCAATCCTGGCATGCACATGGGTTCCAACTGTAACTGTGGATGGATTTCTGACAGAGAGGAAATGGCCATGGCCAAAATTGTGTTGTACATCATGATTACAGCTGTAAGGAACACTTCATTTAACCCAAATAGTGGCAAGCCTTTAGACTGTAAGTACCTGACCGAAGCTTCCTAATGGAAAATTAAAGTGAACTTAATTAGCAACTTCAGCATGCTGTGTTTCTTGTCATGCTATATTCCTGCTCTGAGGAATACCTATTCTGCAAAGCTTTGGCTCAAAGGCTGCTAAGTTTTAAATTAATCAACTGTACTCATTTATAAGCTTTCACATTATTACTTTATCAACTAAATATACATATATATATTTTCACTAAGTTTGAAGTAATGGTTTCCCCATTTTTAAACTATAACTTTCACCTTGGGGCTTAGCGATAGAGTGCACTGTTCATACATTCTAGCGCAAAGAGAAAAGCAGAGATGCCCTTGTAGCTGGTTTTGGTATGCATTGGATGCAGCCCTGGCTGCTGCCGTGCTGTAGCACTGTAGTCTTTTTCCTCTGCACAGAACAGAAAATACCCTGTTTTCAGTGTATATTTTACATAGAAGATGAAAGCCACTGAAATATTTCCTAGATTAGGTCCCTGAAATGAAAAGGACTGAGAAGATGTTTCTATCCCTTCAGGCCATAAAAGTTCTGGGATAAGAATTTCATAGCAAAAGCATCACAATATCATAGTTCTGTGGACTCTTGATTTAAGACATTATTTCAGGTGCATAGTTCAGAATAACATAATAAAGAGCACAAAAATAGTTAAACAAATAGTTACTTCACTCTAGAACTGTCATTTGATTAGCTTTGATACTTTAGCATTTAAGTTCTCTTAGCAAAATACTAATATTCCCATCACATAAGAATAAGTTACAGGAACATTCTCTACAGAAGAAAATATGTTTTTAAAGTAGAACTCTGATGTTTAGGAGGAAATAATGATGAAAGATGTGAAGTTATGAAGTCTCTCCCATACAAAGAAGAAATCTGTTAAATGAATGGTTGAAGTAATATGAACAGGATTATATATCTATCTATGAAGAAATGCGAAGTGAATATTACTGAGAATGCTTCTGGTTTTCTTTAATGTGTTCAAAACAGTGATACATAAAATGAAGTACATCTTAAATTAACTTCTGAAACTCACTGCTGCAAGATACTGTTCAAGACAGAACATAGTAATCATTTGTAAAAGGCCAAATCATTTTTATCAGTGAATGGAGATATGATAGGTGAGACAAAGGGCTTAAGATCTATCTGTGACAAGGCATATGTTGATTATGATTGAATTTGTTATTTGACAGACTATTTTACAATTGCCTGTTTTATTGTTACCTGTATCACCCTGATATGAACCATGCTTGCTGCTGTCGCAGAGAAGACACCATGACACCTGGTTCTAAGGAAGTTTCATAAATAGCTTCTGTTCCTGAGGTATGAAATATGTGCATGTCAGGTAAAAGCAGCTACTTGTGTTGAGATTTTAGAACATCTCTGGAGGTCTCTAACATTGACAAATACAACTTCTAGCATTTTCTTTCAGAAACAAAACAAGTCATTTTTTTCTGTGACTGCTTTAAGACTTAAGATATCACCATTTAGCATGTTATTTGATACTCATAATCCGAATAGGTGCTAGCAAATATGGGTGTGAATAGCAAGTACAAAACTTTGCCTTTCTCTTCAGAACAAGGGCAATCTTAATTAAATCTACAATAACATGGAAATTCTGGATTAAAGCTGAGGGTCCTTTTCAATGGATCCTAATGCTTCAGGCATAAAAAATGTATCCTATCCATGGGCTCTAATAGTTGGAGATCAATTCGATAGCTAATTACTTCCAGCACTAGTGAAGGCTAAGTCTGAACCTTATCTAGTTTGCTGATTATATCAGCACCATAGCCATTGAGAATACATCACATTGACAGCACATATTATTACCCTTTTTCTAAAATATATCCATGACAATTAACTGTCTACCTCTTAATAGCTCTGTTTTGCATTACTGTGGAGAATGAAATCACTGTTGAGGAAGCAGGGACACTGAAACAGTCATACGATTGTATGTTCTGATCTACTGAAACATAACGTGTGCAGGACACATAATTGTATTGATCTGCTGCTGAGAAAAGCAATATATTACAGTACACTGTTACAGTACTTTTGGGCCTGACTTACCTCCTCGGTACCCACAATGGCTCCATGGACTACTGTAGAGATGGCCTGAAGGAGAATCCTTACTTGATGATGTAGGATCTTTTTTAGATGTTTGACCTTTAACATCAATTTACCTGTTACATCTTTTCTTTTAATGCTGTGAAGATTTTGGGGTCTGACACTTGCAAATATATGTTATCTAATATGTTTTTTTAATATATAGTCAAGCCACATACCTGATATCTGATGGCTTGGTGTATGCCTATTAGTTTTGGAATAGGTTATTTTTATTACTCGCTTTCCTTTATCTCCAGGCAGAATAAATTTAAATTCAAATTTAAAAGAGGTGGGGGGGTAGACAAGTGAAAGGTAGGCTAGCAGTCAGCTCGGCATGCCAAGGTTCATCCAAAAGCAATTTTTACAGCCGCATTTTAAACTCATCTAAAAAAAAAAAAAAAAAAAAGGTTTATAATAGACATTTAAGCCATTCCTTAACAATAGAAGAACAGCTGGGTACTGCTAGAATATCAGTGGTTGCTGAGCATTGCAGTTTGAATGAAACTGTCTGCCCAACTTTAAAAGAAGATGTCAAGTGTAGACCCTCTCTCACTGAAGAAAAAAAAAAAAAAAAAGAAAAAAAAAAGCCTTATTGATCCATTTAGCTGGTAACAGATACAAATCAAATCAAAAAGTATTTTCTCTAGCATTCAAGTTAGATAAATGTCAAGAGCTGCAATTGATCTGGAGTTCACTGCAAAACTTCATGGCCATATAGTGTTACAGACCGGTGAATTCTGCAAAAAGTAATGACATTTTGTAGAGAGAATTTTGTCACATTTTCTGTGAGAAACCACATTTATACAGTAACCTGCTCAAAGGATGGGTGTTACAGCATATGACACTGGTAAGAGTCAGCAGAACTGGTCAGAATTCTATAGTTTTTCAAGAAGGTATGAAAGAATTGTATTAGTTGTGGCCTGTTGGATTTATTCAGTTTTTCCATACTTTTCTACAAAGGACTAGTTATCCTCAATTATATGCTGTCTTGCTCTGTGATGCTTTTGTAAGGAGAATAACAACTGCAATGAGCCGCTCACTCCATGAAATCTGTTAACTCTGCTTTAACAAATGGTTATTGGCTTATCCTCCATTCTGGGGAATTAAGTAGATAACCCTTACCTCATAGATGCCCACACTGACATCCCCTAATCCCCTGAAGAACCTGTCTGCATGGCTGGATCTACCACAAAAAAAGAACGATGACTGATTCTTTGTCCACTAAAATGAAATATGGAGCTGCCTTTAACTTGAAACTCAGCCTGCATGGCTGAATCCTGTGTGACTCCTGCTGAAAGGGAATGCACAGCTAGCATGGAACTGAGTGGTGACACGACCAAAGCCCTTTTGCAGTAGAATTATTACTTACAGTGCCGTTGAGCGAGGCAGGCTGAAAAACATCTTGGGATTTTCACAGGCTGGATATTATTGATAGCAATGTAAGGACTGTATTGATTACTGTGGTAGCATATTTATCAATTTAAGACAGGCACCTTAACATCCAGTACTGCAGAGCCATATTTTTAAGTAGGGACTTTACCAGCCAAAAAGTGTCACAAAACCATCTCTACACCATATTTGCATCCAATATTAAAAAATCAGGAGTTTTATAAAAATATATTTTAAAAAACCCCATAATACCAATAGTTAAACTAGAGTCTAATCCACAAATACAGGTCAGTTTTCACATGCTCTGAATTATTAAAAATTATTTGCTCCCAAAAGCATATTTTATGCGATAATGTCAGCAAAACATTGTCTTTTTTTTACATTCAAATAATCCAAAAATATCGATGTATTTGCATAAAACTGATTTTATTAGTAATAAAAAATGGGTCAAGAATCATATGTGTCCAAGATAACCATTCCTAGAAAAGCTCTTACTATTCTGGACTAAAAAAGACAAAACCAAACCAAACATGCAGTCATTCTCTACGTTACAGTAAAATAAAAGGACTGAAAAAGCACCAGAGAAGTTAAGGAGGTAAGAATGAAATATGAAAAATAAACATAGCCTATGTCCTATGTCATGGGGTGGATGCCCCTCTTGATGCTCTTACTGCAGAAGCACAGCTGCTGCAGGTGGAGTGAAGGCATGCATGAAACTAGCACTGTCTCCTGAGAGCACAAAGCAGATGGAGGTTGTCGTTTCTTCTGTGGTCCTGTGGTTTGACCAAATTGATCCAACCAATATCACAGCAGAACAGTGTGAATTTTGTAGCCAGGGCTGCAGGAAAGAAAAAAAAAAAAAAAAGAAAAAAAGAGACAAGGGGTAGCACAAAGCTATACTGTTTTTTATGTTATTCAACCTGGATATCAACACTGGGAAAAAACTTGAGATATATATTTATGATGTGTAATGCAACAATAAACTGACGATGTGTTATCATGTAATCTTTTGTGAAAACTGTGATTATACACCACTATGAAATAGGTTTGTCACAGCAGCTTCAAAGCCAGATTTTCAATTGCTCATGTTTCAAATTGGATTTTGCAAACAGTTTTGTACACTAAAGTAAATCGGGAGTAGGAAGGGAAAAACCCTTAAGTATTTTCTGCATTGTATGCACTTGTGAATTTTGTTTTTCCCTTTGACGGTTTGCTTCTGGATGATGCAGTCCTGTATTTGACAAAATGCTGGTGGGCATATTGAGTGAATACAATTAACGTTTTGATGAGATAAATGCCTATGTGAACAAGTTCTGCTTGGTAACTGTGGCAGAAAGATGGTAGATTTGATAAAGAGGTGTCCACCAAAGAATTTCCCAGTGTCATTGTTCCCAACATACAATACTTCAAATTTAGCTCAGTACAAGAAAACATCAGCATACATGAGCCTACAGGGTTTGTTCAAACCGTCTCATGAAGTTTGAATAATTGAGACAAATGTTTCTGTCACAGAGTGCCCTTTTTGTTCCTCTGCCTCTTGTGGAATGATAGCAACCTGAAAACGATGGGAGCTTGTGTTGGGCTCATCCCATTCCCATCTCTTTGGCATCCTATTTGAAAAGAGATATAAAAGCATTTTGCTGGCTGAGGAAAAGGCTGTATTTAGCAAAACAAGACATTACATTAGGTTTTTACATGATACACAGTAAACACCTATGAATTCTCAGGCTGAGGAAATGGTGCATTGTTCTAAAATAAATGGAGGAAAAAATTAAAAATATTTATTAGTATATATATTTGTACTTAGATACATTCAAAACCAATTAAAGCTAATGTATGCATTGAAGAGAAAATACCTCTGTATGTGAATAGAAAGAACTAGAAGGGTTTCTCAAAAAAGCATTTCAAATCTTCTAAAGTATCTTATCTCCATAATAACTTATTTCATCCTTCATTATTCTTTGATTCCCTCCCTACTCAGAAGATATTTTTTTGAGAAATGAACAAATCAGATAATTAATAAGAATTGGGAGGATTAAACACTCTGATACCCTAAAGCAAGAGGATCTTTCTCATTCTGTCTAATCTTTTGAGGGTAGAAAATGTCTTAAAGTAAAGTCTGTAGCTCTGAGCAGTTTCAAATCTTACTAGGAGCTGAACATATTCATATTGTTGACCCACATACAGGTATTTGTTCTCAACTTCAGAGTTTTCAACTTCTTACTAAGAATCTTCCTTTCAGTTAAATGAACAACAAATTTTTCTGCAGATTTTTTAATTCTTTAAAAATATATTATTTAAGGCATAGCAACAGCTCCAGTTGAATTATTTCTTACGAATGATTGACCCTGTCTTCAGGGGCTCTAATCCATGAAGTAGGTGTGGGAGATATCTGGAAAAATTCAGCTGGAACATTTGCTATAATTGTATAACTATTCTGACTGTATAATGTGTGGATATGTTTAATGTAGTGACTATAATGAAATGTGCCTGGATAGCACTGGGCTATCAAATCAGTCTCTAAATAAAATAACAAACATTTTTTCTTAACTATGTACAACAGCACATCTGGAAAGAGTAATGTATTTCATTCTAATCCTTTTGGAAAAAGAATATATGTTAGATATATGGTCCTTCTCACACCCTGCACTGATACTGCACTCCACTTCCTAATAGGACATCAATAAAAGAAGATAACAGTTCTTCAGTCTTAAGTAGAGACAATAACCTTTACGTTACATTGAACTTTATGAACAGATCTCAAAAAACTAACATGCTTTTTGTGAGGATCCAAAGGAAGCTATGCAGCAAGAACAGTTTGATGTCTGTTTGGGGCTCTAGAACTGTTGGTACAGAACTCTTGGCAACTCCTTCCCCCGAGGTATGTCCTTAGGATGTTCTACATACGTCCCCTAAAGAGTTAATTTCCACATCCAAGATTAAGATCAAGCAGTGAAAGAAAAACACAGTAAGAAGCATCTGACAGGAGAGGAAAAAAAGGCTACATTAAAACTCAGCTTTTGCAAAGTCTAAGAAAATGAGCTTTGTTTCATGAAAATTTGAGATTATAATGAATAGCAGAGCACCTATTTGCCAGCTGATTGGTTTTTTTTTTAGGTAGCGGATCTCCAAATAAATGGACAACCTGCTTCTGCCCTGAAGTTGCCTTTATCTTAAAAATTCTATCATTTAAAATATTTTTTTTAGTCTTTAAAATAACTGCTAACAGACCTCACTGCCAGGCCAGGCCAAAGGGTTATCCCCTCTGAGATGGCTCTTACAGCTTAGACTTTTCTTTGTAGAAAATTGTTGTTCTAGCTGTGCTAGTTTCATTCTCTTTCAGCCATGAGTTGTTGTGGAATTGGAAGGAAAGGGCTTAGGACTTGAAATTATAAACGTTTGCTCCCTTCCCCCATTCCCAAAGTCACCAAGTCTGGTATTAAAGATCAGAGAAAACTTTGTAATGATTCATGAGATACTACTACCCTCCCTCTCTCCTGAGCTCCCTGGTTGCCTGATTCCTTATACACATCAATGTGGTCTTTTATTGCTGCTTAATAATAAATGGTATTTTGTTTGCCTACCTGACACTTTTATTAACTTCACTTTTGTGTGTACGTGCACATGTTTCTCCAGGCATGAGTTCTCCCCAACACCCCGCAAATAAAAGTGGGGGGGAGAGAAAAAACACAGCTTTATTTGAAGAGAATTTGTCCCTAATCTGTTGCAGCTGTAGGGGACCATTCGGCCAATTAAAGAGAGCAGGCTTTGGCTCCTTCCCAAATGAGGTGACCACATGTTATGCTTAGATTGGTCACCTCAGGGGGACAGTGGGTCACAGGGGCATCTGGTTGTCATTTCCTCTCTGGTCAGCATGAGGTGAGCATACAACAGCAAGAAGGGGAAAAAATGTAAGTTTTCTTTATCTCATGTCACGTTCTGTAGCATGAAAAGGTTTGGCAGTATCTAGTTAGAGTAAGAGAGTCTCCTACAATCTGATGCATTCTAGGATTTAAGAATGAAAGTTATAGTTTGACTTTCTTATTTTTGGGGTGTTGTTAACTTATTTCTGTCTCTCTGCTCCCACAGTGTAAATGTGAAGGTTCTATTAATAGAAAGGGATTCTGGTAGGTTTATGCTGGTTTAACTGACTTGAGAGTTTCTCTCACAGGTAGGAAACATGCCCCCTCTACAAAGCCACAGCTTTCTCCTCTACAGACAAGTTAAAAGGTCAAGAGCTGTTAGGTTTGATATAAATGTAAGAAGACATTGCAATCTCCAATGTCTCAAACGAGTGATGTAATCTTATGCTCAGCAAATAATGTAGATCATGAATGATGAACAATTTTACTGGCTGTTCTGTAGCTTAATGACTCCCAACCTGTACATACACCTAGAGCTGAAGGGAAATACAGGCTGCCAGAGCCATCACAATGAGGTTGTCTTCAAAAAATCAGAAACATCTGGTTTAATCTAAACTCAGTCACTAATGAACTAATACTTATCATGAAGGGGGAAATGCTTCTATGAACTAGCCAGGTCAGTGAACTCATTTTCTTCTGAATGTGGCTGGCCCCCATTTTTCAAACTGTTATGGTTAACATAGAGTGGTTATTTAGCTTTGTTAATGAAGTAGCGTCAATGGTGAAAAGGTTTTCTTGATCTGAAACTTTCATCTTTTCAGTACAATGAATTTAGAGTTGTAACATTTCCATTCTAGGGTACTGAGCATTGCAAGGATTCATGAGCAAGTTTCTGCATGGCAGCTGAGTTGATAAATGTGTTTTCTTACCCAGGGTGAGTGCAGCTGTTGCTGCTAAAGGGGCTGTGAGGCTCACTCACAATTGTCTGAGAGGAGAGTGCACATGGAGCAGCTGATGAACCATGGCAACCTCCTTGTAAGCCTCAGCCTTGATCAGAGGCTAGAGAGGAAGCAATGGGTTGTTCCCCACATGGTGGAACACAGCAGATCATGCCATGGCCTAGGGGCAAGGAACAGTATCAGACCTGGCACAAGCTTTGCGGGGAAGAATCCAAAATTGAGGGACAAGTTAAGTTATGGGTGTGTGCTCTTCAAAGCAGGGACATTAGTCAGAAATAGTTACTCTAGTCCATATATGAACTTTTTACATTTCTTCATAGAGAAAGTAGAAAGACCAAGTTTTAATTTCTCTCTGACTTTATTAATTCCCTTGTCTTTCCCCTAACGGAATTTTGTTTTATTTTTTCTGGCAGCTGCCCTCGTCTGAAGCCTAAAACCCAAGACGAGCCTGCCATCACCATAGTAACCCAATGCTGCTTCAGCTTCATCTGTCCATACGTCCCACTCCATTATGTGTTCTAGTTTTGTCATACTTAATTTTCCAAACTGTGCTGTGTATACAACACATTTGTCTGAAGAACCTTATGATTTCAGTTCTGTTCGATTTTTTTTTTTAAGATTTGCTATTTTTCTTTATAATTTTTTCTAAATATTACAAAACACCTGTACAACAAAACTGAAAGTCATATGCAGTTACTAGTTAATATCTAATTATCAAATGGCTTTAAATCTGAAAGGAAAAAGAGGGGAATTTATCTTTAGTTTTTGTCAATAACTTTTTCCTTTGGACTCTAAATCCCTTACCCCAGTGGCTATAAATAATGTAACAGCTGCTGCATAAAATTCTATGTGAACACTTTTCAACAAGACCTAGAGAGCTGAGTTTTCATGGGTTTTAAAATATGGTAGCCACTTCACACACCACCGCCACTTCACACACCACCACCCCCAAAGCTGAGGCTGTAAAAATATCAGAGGCTTTCCTTTAAAGGCATTTAGATTTTGATATTATGTTAGGACTGAGAAGCTTGGCCTCTAGCTTTCAAACAGATTCAACACAAAACTTGATCAGACTCTCTGGAGAGCTGATCACTTAGCACAACTGAATGACAAATTTTGCTGTTTTATAAAGCTCAGTTTCATCCAAACCTACAGAAGCACTTGGTGAACTTTGACAAATACTTGGTCACACAATAAAGAAATAGGATATTTAGTGAACCTTAGAATGCTTTGAAACGGATGATCATGGTCATTACAGGAATAAGGTTCTTGGTGAAACAGCTGCTGGACCAGCTCTGTGTTTCTTGCCCAGCACTGTAACTCTTGATTGCTGGAATGTAGCCAAAGGTTCTAGTTATTTTAAAGATTTACTACAATGTTTTCAACCAAATTTGCATCCATAATTTTTGGTCCATGACCCAGACTCCTGTGTATTAAATATAAGTTTTCTGGTTGTGAGGAGTTTGAGGATTGTAAATAGAAAACCATTCTGAAGGAGGACATGTAGTGTATCTATGTTACTGAGTGGTGAAGTACAAAGAGGGGCCAGGCCTTAGTTGTCCACAAGCTGTTCTTGTTCCGGGACCATACACACACATTGTGTCCTTACCATTGGTAGAGTTTCTGTCAGTGTCTCATTCTAAACATACACCATACATACACAAAGAGATGTCTATGAGTAACCCCTGGGATGATGAGTGCTCCAGACAGTGCCCTTATAGGTGATTTCAAATTTGGTTCCATCAGGAAGGAAGCTGATATAAGCTTACTGTTGGCATGCTTGTATGTAGACTGCCTGACACCTGGGTATAGAAAACAGGCAAATCTGCAGCTAGAAAGAAACAATCCTATGTACCAAGTCACTAACAAAGCCATACCCCTAACTGCTCCTAAAAAATCTCAGCAGGTCAGTCTCTAAAGCAATTTAGGAGACTTGGAAGATTAGAATGTAAATTTTGAGGCTGGCCATGAATCGTTACATGACATGCTTATTGTATTATAACTTGGATAAGGAGCATTGCTTCATTTACCAATAGTCAGGATAACTGCTGGATTTTGAGTCAAATGGGAAACTTTTTTAAAATTCAAGAGGATACCCTCCACTATACTGTGCTGTAGTCATCAGAGTGGGAGGTCAAAACACTTGCCATAACTTTGATGTCCTTCTAAAATCTGAAGCTCTGCCTACAGCGCTGCTGATAGGGTCTTACACAATGAATTAATTATACACTTAGTATATTTATAGTATAACTAAGTGTATAAATATATACATTTAGTATAGTTTTCTTCCAGTTTGCAAACTGAAATGAACTAGGAGAACTCAGTACCATCCTTCTTGACACCTGAAAAAGAAACCTGTCTTAATATTAATTAGGCTATAGAAAATGTAAATGGCTTCCACAGAGGTCTGATTATTTATATCCCCGGTGGATTTGGCCCTAGGTATGTGATCAAAGATGGTAATTGTGCCAATATACACTGGTACAATTTCATCTTTAACTTACCTCTCAGTCCTTTGAAATTGATGACATGGCTGAGGAGCTAGTAAACTGTACCTGGTCAGTTTGGCAGTGTAATCTTGATTAAAACTGAGATGGGATTTCACACAGAACTCTGGAACAGGAATTCATAAATCTCATTTCATCAAGGGAAAAAAACCCAACAAAACAAAGCAAGACAAAAACAAGCTAAAGCTTCCTGAGTTACTCTTAGAAGAAATGGCAACTCAAAGTAATTTATTTTTTTTTTTCCCCTGCACATGCTTTTGATCTAGAGAGGGGATGAAAGTAAGCTCCCAGTATTTCTAGAATATAGTAATTTATGAATACACTGTTTACCTAGAATGGATGGTATAATAAAAACAAGTGCCAAAAGACTGATCCTTTGCAGATTAGGTTCAGATTTTTCTTGTATAGCCTACAATTTTCCTACTGTATTTTGTGGTTAGCAATGCCAGTTATGATGATTTCTTAAATTAGAAAATGAGAGAGGACTGGAGCTAAAACTAAGCTCTTTCTCCTTTAACGTATGGATACCTGAATCTTTAAATTTTAGCATGATTTATAGATGCCTTTAACTAATTTGCAATTTAATAGTATTGTCAAAATAAATGGAAGATAATAAATAATTTTAGAATATGTGTTTTAATTTTCCAAATATTGAATTTTTAATAGCTCAAATACTGTCCCTGAAGTCCAAATAGCTGCTTTTCAGTCTCTTTACTGGCTAATATCAGAACTGAAGAAACCATGGCCTTTTAGCCTGTAGAGTTTGATTGGCATCATGTTAAACTAACATATTTCTACCCTTAGAAAACATGAAGGCAGCTTTTTCCAAGGTAGAAGGAAAACTGCAGAGCTTTTTGGACAAGGTCATGTTCATCCCCCTTTCATTCCTTTTAGAAAACCTGATTTGCAACATCTTCCAGAAGCATGGAATAATTACTCTTTTTTTTTTTTTTTTTTCCCCCCCCCCATTATTGAAGAACTGCATAGTTTGACTCAGATTAAATATAAACATCACTAAACATGAATGGCAGAATAGGAGTATTTGAAGCCATTGGAGTGGAAGGTAGCTTGCATGGGTGAGGTGCATGGTTTTATCTGCATAGATTAATCGTATAGAGAACACTTGACTCGTCTTCTGTCTCCTTTTTATTGTCTCAGATCAGGTGAATGTTACATCATGCAGAATGAAGCATTTGTTACCTGTCTTTAAAAGTTCAAGTAAGGCCCAGTTCTGAAATTTATCACAAAAATGTATATGGCTTTTATGAAAATAGACTTGAACCCTTAAAATAAACTTTCCTCTTACATTTCTCTTGAGAGCAGCAGAGTAGTGCTAAAGTCCCTGCTGAAATCAGCATCTGGCAGGGTTAGCCCTTCAGGTCCTTATCCCACACTCATTTATATACATGAATTTAAATTTTTGCATGAAAAGACTTTTTTTTGAAAATTATTATATTTGTAAAACTGCCACAGATACGTTTATAGGATGTTAGACTATTGCGTGTAAGAAAACATTACAATTCAGTTAAATGGAAAATGTATTAGAATAAAATAAAAATATTATTTAAAAGTTATAATACCTCTATAACTATTGTGAATAATCCTGTGGCATTTATGAGAGACTTAGGTACATTTTAAAGATTTCTGTGGCTTACATGTAAACAAATGAAACAATATTGCTACAGTAGTTCTAAGATTTTAGGAAAATTTCTGCATCCATCAATATAGAGTAAAGTACAGTTCTTGGTCCAATTGATCACATCTCTCTAAATTAAAATCCCTAATCCAACAGCTCAGGAAGTAATTATGACCTAACTGAATTTTCAGGCTCGTGCCTGGCTCTGTGGTGGACCAAACTGTGAGCTGAGTAATGACAAACACCGAGGAGGAGAGTTTGTTTCATCAGTGCCTGTTCAGGTTCCTCTCTTATGTCTAAGAAGCCCTAAAACAGAAAATTAAGTATGTGGGATGTGTTTTTTCGGGCACTAAATACATGGAAACAAGGAAAACAAAGTCACAAAAGATGAAACAAAGTTACTAGGAAGCTATGTTGACAAGATTGGTATGTAGTTCAGGGAAGTGAAATTGATTTAGTGATCTGGAGTGGTGGTGTCCTCTTTTTGAAGAAAAATAAGATCTATCTTGTATTAATATTGTGCATTCAGTAAGTAAAGTTGTGGTATTTTATCCCATAAAGTTACAAACTGTGATAGAAGTTTGCAATATGGCTGAAAGCTGATTCAGTTCAAATATGTATCTTAAGCTTGTTTAAGTAGACGAACAAATGAGAAATCTGTAACATGAGTGTAGTATTTATAGTTTGTTTGCACAAGAGCTCTAGTGAGCATGCACTGTTTGTTTGGACAAGTGCTACTGAATTTCAGAACTGGCCCCCAGGTCAGTGTCAACACTTCACAACCATGGATGGAAAATGTTTCAAGAATTTTCCACCAAGGACTGCAAATCAGGTTTTCTCATATTTTCCTGAGATTTGATAGATGTAACCCAGTAAAACAAAGATGTCACTGTTGTCATGCTTTTCATATTTTGTACTTGAAATAATGGCAATAACTTCCCAGCATCTCTGCTTGTTACTCTTTCTACAAAGTAAGGTGCATCCGTTTTCCCTACAATCCATATAAAAATGAATAAGTAGTCCTAAACTCACAAGTTAATACGGTCAGCAGCAAAGTCTCACAGTCTTTTTGAATATAATTTTATCTATCCCTATTTTCTGTAAGTGGTTTTGACAAGGGATAGAAGAGGAATGTTGATATTAAAGATATGTCTAGTGGTTGTACATGAAGTAATGGGGTTTTTCTATCTTTGTTTTATGGATTTTAAAAACCGAGATGAAAAGGAGCTCTTAAGGGCATTTAAATAGTAGGTGAATTGTATGTCAGTCCTTTTGTTCAATTCAGGCCTGTGACTTGTCTTTTGGTATCTACAATCATGATTAAGACAAGCTAACCAAGAGCAATCATGGGGTTTAGCTAGGGCATTCATAAACATTACTGGAAATAATTCAGAAAATAAAGAACTTTTAAAATCTGAAAATTACCCCTAAATATATTAGAAATTACTATAGAAAACAGTATCTGAGATGATAATGTAGAAAATAAACCAGACGGAAAAAGGAATATGGACCTGTTGACCTCAGTAGATGTTTTATAGTCCTGCTTAGCTTTCATGCACAGGACACAGGCCTTGCATTATTTCAGCAAGAAGTGAATGTGCACACTTATAGGGAATGATAAAGTTATTTATGTTGGACTAAAATGTGCGGAAACTTGTCTCAAGTTTTGATTTGACCATGAAATTTCATTCTGCCTCTGATCAAGACATTCAGAGCAGATTTCTAGAGATATGTGAACATAACAGACACCTAAGAAACACAATAAAAAAGTGGACTATCGGAAGGATTTCATAGAATCACAGAATCCTAGAATGGTTTGTGTTGAAAGGGACCTTAAAGATCATCCAGTCCCATCCCCTGCCATGGGCAGGGACACCTTCCCCTATCCCAGGTTGCTCAGAGCCCTGTCCAACCTGGCCTTGAACACTGCCAGGGAGGAGGCAGCCACAGCTGCTCTGGGCAACCTGTGCCAGGGCACCACCACCCTCACAGGGAAGAAAAGAATTTCTTCCTTATAGCTAATCTAAATCTCCCCTCTTTCAGTTTAAAACCATTACCCGTCATCCTATCCCTATACCCCTGATAAAGAGTCCCTCCCCATCTTTCCTGTAGCCCCTTTAAGTACTGGAAGACCACCAGAAGGTCTCCCCAGAGCCTTCTCCAGGCTGAAGAACCCCAGCTCTCTCAGCCTTACTCTCTCGGTAAGGTTACATCCAGGTTGTGTTTCCAAACAAAACAACATCGATCCACAGCAACATAAGATCACAACATAAGATCAAATGTTGCACTCGTTATAGAGGTGCTCCAGCCCCTGATCATCTTCATGGCCTCCTCTGGACCCACTCAAGCAGGTGCAGGTCTGTGTCCTTCTGATGTTGGTGCCCCCAGAGCTGGACACAGCACTGCAGGGGGGGTCTCACAAGAGCTCAGTAGAGGGGGAGAATCCCCGCCCTTGACCTGCTGGCCACACTGCTATTGATGCAGCCCAGGACACGGTTGGCTTTCTGGGCTGCAAGTGCGCATTGCTGGCTCACAGTCAGTTTTCCATCCACTAATAGCCCCAAGTCCTTCTTCTCAGGGCTGCTCTCAATCCATTCTCCACGTGGCCTGTATTTGTATATGAGGGATTGCACTTGGTGTTGTTGAACGCCATGGGGTTTGCATGTCCCACCTCTCCAGCCTGTCCAGGTCCCTCTGGATGGCCCATCCCTTCCCTCCAGGGTGTTGGCCGCACCACACAGCTCAGTGTTGTTGGTGAACTTGCTGAAGGTGCACTTGATCCCGCTGTCCGTGTCACCAACAGAGATGTTCAACAGCACTGACCTCAACACCGACCCCTGAGGAATGTCACTTGTCACTGCTCCCCACTGGGACATGTTCACTGCAACTCTTGAAGAGCAACCACCCAGCCAATTCCTTATCCACTGAGCGGTCCATCCATCAAATCCATGTCTCCAATCCAAGGATGTCATGTGGGACAGTGACAAAGCTTTACACAACTCCAGATACATGACATCACTTGCTCTTCCTTTATGAAGCAGCTCTCTAACCCTGTTGTAGAAGGCCACCAAGTCTGTCAGGCACAATTTCCCCCTAGTGAAGCCATGCTGGCCGTCGCCCATCACCTCTTTATTTTCTATTTACTGTTTTCTAATCCTTCTTATTGTAATTATATTCAAACTGTACTTAACACGAATTACACAATGAATACCTGGTCTTGCAAAATCAGTTGATTTCTAGAAATATGTAAGGTGCATCTTTGTTATCAGAACCTGAATTACGCAACTGCTGGTCTTCTGAAATGTGCTGCTGTATAAAATCAAGAGAATGAGATAAAACAGGGTATATCTGTACTATTGCTATTGAAAAGTTTAGGAGGCTTGGAATGTATTTCAAGTGAACTCTGAAAATTAATTGATGATGTAAATTGCTAAGTCACATGATTAAAATCTAGATGAAAAAAATACTTCTAATTCTGTAGTGTTTTTTTTTAAATCTCTGAGTATCTGGAACAACGTATTTAATTTCAGCATATTTTAGATTCAGTAGTAGTCTTTTTTTAATGGATGTGTTCTCCCCTCAGGATCACATTTTCCTTTTATTGCATATTGTCTCTTATTTTCTGTGGGAGAATACAGTAGGAAAACACCTAATGATCTGCATAGAAAGATGCACTTTAATTTCAGTAGAGCCTGTAACAGCCTTTCTGGAAGGATTACTGCTTTTTCCAGAGTAATAGTGTAAATTGCAAGGCCCTGGAGAAATCACCCACATCACACCTTGGAACTAACTACAAGGGAAAATAATCAGACAGAAACTTGTTTTTTGAGGTTCTCTGAAGGTCTTCCAACTCTCTGGGTATCCCAAAAATTGTCCTAGGCAAGGGATTTAGAGCTGCAGCTATAGTGACAAGGTTGCCGGCATAACCCACTGTACTGCCTCTTCTAATCTGGTTTGCATGGTACCAGTTCTGGATTATAAGAGTTCTCCTTTAAGCAAGGCTTTCACTGACTTTCTCCAAAAGTCCTTATGATGGAAATTTCCTAGTTTCCCTACCTGTATCTTACTATGTTTTCAATCAGAAAGTTGATTTTTGCTTTTGTTTTTCCTGAAATTTGATCTTTATTTTCTGTATTTTAAAACCTCTACTCTGTGTACTTTGAGACAAAGATGGACTGTTCATATCTCTTTGCACCAGACCTTTACATACTTGATAACTTGCATTCACTCTCATTCTTCTTAGCCCAAACAGGCCTGTTTGCTCAAACTGTACTCAAATTTTGTGTGTGTGTGTGTGTGTGTGTTGTATTACTCTGCTTTCTGTTATTGCTGCCATTGAACTTGTATATGAATCATAAACTTTCTGGGGATTTAGGTAGGAGAAATATCTTTGCCAGACTCCCAAGTCTTTAAATTATGAATGGAATCATCCCTTTATTCAATCACATCACTTGTGGGTTTTACTGGGTAAAACTGAATGTCCTTAGGATGCAATGTTGTACAGAACTATTATAAACCAGTTAACAAGGACATTTCATGTAATCTATTTTTAATTTACATAACCATTTCAAATTGGATTATTAAAGCTTAGGTATTGTAATGCATGTGTGGAACAGGGTGCATTCCTGCTTAAGGAGCAAAAGTCACTTCATCACTAAAGAGTGCAACATTTGATCTCATGTTGTGAGGATTTGCTGTGGATTTATGTTGTTTTGTTTGGAAGCACAACCTGGATGTAACAAACTAAAAAGTGTTTCAGGAAAGAGTTAATTTCTTAACAGACATTATGTTTCCCAACTCTATGCTAGAAAGGATTAAGTAAGAGTTTGCTAATTGGAGAAGGTGGGAGGGCCATGGATTTGTAGGCAGAGCAGGTGATAATGTAACTGATAGAGATTACAGACTAATTACCCGAAGCTAGTAATTGGCTGCCAGGTGTGCAAGATGCACAGCAGGGTGGAGTGAAGGGGTAGCTGGTGGGGAATAAGCAAGGAAGAACTTTAAGGTGGGCTTTGAAACACTGTGTAAACATACCTCTGACTAGAACTTTGTTCAAGATGGCTTTGTGTGAGGGGGAAGGATGAACTACTACTGAAAGAAGGTGGTTGTGTTTTTACAGATCTTGTTTCCAAGTATGACTTCAAGATTCTGTGTTACATTTGACCATTGCCTAATATTGTGTGCCCTGTTAATACTCAGCAGGGATGAACAAAAATTCTACTTTGTGGTACTGGTAAAATATTCTTGAAAAAAAGGTAACTTGTTTTTTTGCTGTATAAAGGTCAGGTTTCATTCCAATTTAGGCTGCCTTTTAAATAAATCCTTGGTATTAGCTACAGCTTTAGGTAGTATGGGGATTGGTGGGAGCACTTTGTAATTCTCAAGTGCAGGCACTGAAGAGTAATTCAGTCATTACATATTTTAATACAAATTACAGCTTCCTGAGGAGCAACTATAAATAAGCCTCTGCTGCCATGTGCGTAACAGGCAGATGAGTGTTGTGCTCTCACAGAGCAGCCCCATAATTGAGAATAAGATACTCCTAAGTTCTACCCTGATTCTGGTCTTCATGTGCATGCTTGAGTGATTGCCTGCATCAGTGAGTTGTAATTAATTAGTGACTGGGAATGTGCAGAAGGTATAAAAGCACTACATAAAGTATTTAAGGAGGTGTGTCATTACTTTACTTCCTTCCCATCAGATGTAGGTAGTGTGACCTGTTGAAATGTACCTAGGTAAATATATGTTTCACAAAAAAGGGGTGTTAATATTTGTTCCATGTTCTTATTAAGTGAAGTGTGAACATGAATTTTACAACTTCCAACATTATACTGCAATGAAGTGATATCTTTTACTTATTTGATAGGTAGGTAATGGTGATATGTTTAAAGCGTTAGCCATCACATAAGGTTTTATGCTGCTCTCAGCTATTAGTGTGAGTGCTCTGATGGGCATTTTTTAAAATATCACTGTAATCTTTATTAACAACATGAATGCTACCAGCTATAGATGATGAAGGTATTATAACAAAAAAATGAATATATAGTGCTTTCATAGTGGCAAAAAGAAAAGTAAACTGTACATATCTATGGGTTTTAAATGAATGACTACATGCTAGGTAGAAGACCAATACAATCATATGCACTTAATCACTTGTTGTTTTTAGGGTATGTTGTCGAAATATCAAATACTTCTAGAGATGTTAAGGAAGGTAACTTCATTTTCTAACAGGGTTGTTTCTTGCATTTCTAGCAGTTATCAAAGCATTTAGTGAAATATGAGTGTTGTAATTATAGTATATTTTAGGAAATATTAATTTTAGTATTATAGCATTAATATCCCTTAGAAGGCTATTAATCATTTGACTACTGGGTATTTAAAACACAGTCCTTTAAAACAGGAGATGTACAAGCAAATGAATGTGGCTTCCATCGTCCTTAGGGCAAACAGACCACAACTGTTCACCAAACACAGGGACATCTGGTGGCTGAGTATCCTCAGTGTAAGTAACTCAATGGATAATGTACCTGCGTGACTACTGGATAACAGCTAAGTAACCTGCTGTCCAGCAAATGCCTGGGACTTGCTACCCCGTGTAACATCTGGTGTGAATTTCGGACAAGAGCACCATCTCACGTGTTCAGGCTCACCTACAAGAGCAATGAGCTTTGCCCTGCATGCTTGGAGCTTGCTAAGGGTTTCAGAGACAGGGCAAGCTGATAAAGAAGTCTCAGTAGCTCTCTGGGTCTGCTGTAATACAAACAAAAATGCACAGCTTGGCAATGGCACCCCCAGATAGGACGATCAGGGTGTCACGTTGCAGCTGTTAAGCATTTCTGCCTCAAAGAGAAAGTGTTAGCTGCAGGTGTTGCCCATATGCCAGGCTTGTGGTGCAGGTATGAGGGCAGTGAACCTTTCTACCCCAGTGGAGCAGGGTTTCTGGGCTGTTTCCCTGCTTTCCTAGTGGCATTTCCATTATGGGTGTGTAACTATGATTGCTTGGTTTCAATCTCTGAAGTTTAACTTTTGAAATTTCTTGTTCCTCTGGGATGTGCCTTGTGAACCTAATAAAGAAACTTAAGATTTTTGTCTTGGAATGTGAGAGAGGTCAGGGAGAGAAAAGGAGGGCAGGGTGCAACATGACTTTGCTGGTGGCATGGAGGTAGCAAGAGAGAAGTCTTCCCTCATGTTAGTGGTTGAGAATATTATATTAAACACTTCCCTTCTTGGAGACAAAAACTGTTGTTAAAGTTGTCATAATATGTCCAATCTCTGTTGTGCTAGGAAAGTGATTTTTATTTCATTATTCTTGATACCAATTAGAGTTCCCTTTAAATTAAGACAAGTCTAAACCTGGGCCATCAAGACTAATTAAACCATCTTTATTTATACAGTACAGTCTGCTATTTTTGAAAACATAGGTGCCATCTGCCTATTTGCCAAGGTACAGAAGTAGCTGTTTTGGAAATACTTTTTTTTTTTTTTTTTTAATTGCTTTCTCTTAATTTACCTTACAATTAAGTTACTTTATTTTTTTTAATTTTTTTTTATTTTAGAAATGAGGCATTGGCTGTACAAGTAGAACACCTTGGAACAAGGTAAAAATACAATGTGTCCCAGAAACCCCACCCTGCTTTTCTGAGCACCAGTTTCTTTGTGAAGAGGTAGTTAAGATTCTATGACCTTGGGAAAATGTCATAACAAATGGGATCTCTATGCCCATTCTTGACCTTTCTGTTGATTATTGTAAGTATAAATATGAATATAATGAAATATATTGCTGTACATTAAGATGTTAAGAGAATCCAGAAATCCATACATCATGCTAAATCTTAATCATACAACTTTATATGGCTTGAAACATAATAAGGAATCAAAATGGTGTATTATTCCTTTCCTTTAGTTTAACAGAGCATATGGTAAGTCTGTGAAACAAGGTTGATGTGTGGGATTTTTTAAATTTTGTTTGGGGTTGGTGGAGGAGGGTTTGCAAGGGATGGGTAATATCTGGGTCATCATTCTTGAGTGCACAGGAGTATTGGTATATGAGATTAGTACATTTAATAGAAAATTTCTAATTCTGAATGGAAAATAATACTGCATTGTTATAAAACTTAAAAGATTGCGATGTTGTCACTAGATGTGCCTAACATATAGTATAAAATTTAAATGTATTTTGAGGCCAAAAGCTGTGGATTTGAAAAAAAAAAAAAAAAAGTTAGTTTACCATTTTCAGTCCTCTGCATCTCTGGTTTCTGTTCTGTGTGCACAGGGGTCTTATGAGGTTTTGATTTGTTTTGTTTTTTTTCCTGTCGAATCTTACCCAGAATGCTTGAATGTGTTAATGACTCATGGAGTACAGACCTCTTCTTTCAAACAAGTTCTATTTTGTGGCCTGGTGAATTCCTAGCAGAGCACATCTTCTCGATTAATTTGAAAATGAAACTTAGCTTCTTTTCTAAATCAAATCAGTTTCATAAAAAGATATACACCACTGAGACTTATAGATAAGACCAAGTTAAAACTCCACTCAATACTTTCTTGCAGTTGGGGGGAGGGGGGAAAACTAGCATTTTCTATTTGATTATATTTTCTATTTAAGTCTGTTATTCTGAAATTATTTTTCTAATTAAACTAACTTTATCCTCATCAGTGTGATTTTTTTTTTTTTCCCTTTTCTTTGTTTTTTTGAGCTGAATGCTGTTCTTCTGGTCACTTGTGGTTTGGTGTTTTTTTTTGTTAAATTCTTGTGATACTACTCCTATGTTGGTTAATCTCCTTTATAGAGAAACATTTTTCCTTATAATAAATCTTGCATGTCCCTACCTTAAACATACAAAATGAGCTCTATTTGTGGATTAATTTGTACCCCTTCTCATACAAATGACAAAAGAAACCTGAAGTATATTAGTAATGTGATTGCAATACTACTTCAAGCACAATTACCTTGTCTTAAACTGAAGATAAGCAGAATTGCAGAATTCTTTCTAACAATAAAACCCTGTGCTTCATGAGGAATTAGGAAGAAATGGAAGGAATGTTTGTTCAAATGTGTTCTTGTAGGTATTTGCAAGCTTTTTTTTGACTTGGGTAGAGGCAAGTGGAAATAACAGATTGAAAAATTGCATTAATATATTAGAAGCATTTTATTATAGTTTCAACTGCTTGTGGCTGTGGTAGTTCAGTCTCTGTTATGGACGTGTTACCACAATTATCTCTGGCAGCCTGTTAATTAGTCCAGAGCAAATCCTGAGGCTAGAGACAAGGCATCAAATCTGGTTACCAGACTTTAATTGTGGATTAGTTTTTTCTACTTGGATGTATTCAAGATTTATGTCAATCAGCATGTCCACCAAACTGCCTTTTGGAAGTCAATTTTTCCGAAAATTTGTACAAACTATTTTAACAAATGGCCAACTTTACTAAAATGTAAGTTATAAACCTCTATTGGAGTCAATAGGTGAAAACTCAACTGTGGGACGTTTGTGTGAACATGAACTTGTCATGTGCTAAATAATGTATATTTAGGCTTAGTGTTTGGGTCATTCTGCAGCATAAACAGCTGTTTGAGTTTCATGTTATATTTTGTTGGTGTTTATAACATCAAATAGAAATTCTAATGGAGCATAATGAGAAATTAATCTGAAATAAAATGTGGAGTTCAAATACCATTTAGAAATACAATCTGAGCTACAAAAATATGAAATAATCCCTTTTTGTAAGGGTGTGTTTCTTGAACTAATCCAAGAATCTTCCCAACAGTAGTCTTATCCAAGGGGTCAGTAACCTTTTAACAGCTGTGTGTCACAATATTTTTCTTTCCTAAATCAGAAACTCTGCAGGATCTGGTAGATATTGTCTATTTCAAGACAAAAAGTGGATGATCAGCCATTATGCAAGGTCTCAATGGGAATGAGAATCCAGAGTCTCCTGCCTGTCTGCTTTGCTGTTGGATGTAACTGGCTGTTGGTCCACAGTAAACTGGGGGTGACTAGATCACACAGGTCGGTTTCTGATTATGGATCTGGTTGATGTTTGCCACTTTAAAAACCTGTCACAGCTGAGGTTAGGCATTTGTGCCAGAGTCTGCAACTGGAGGTGGTAAGAGGGAGTTCTTCTCATGTGGCATTGGTGTTTTGGGCTGTAAGCTCATAGTTATGGAGGTTTTTGTTAAAGGACTTCAAAGAGTTTGAGAACTGTTTCCACTACATGATCTGAATTGTACTAGATGCACACAAGTCTGTGGGACTGGATGGGTTACACCCAAGGGTGCTGAAAGAGTTGGCAGATGTGCTTGCCAGGACATTGTCCATGATTTACCAGAAATCATGACTAAGTGGGGAGGTCCCATTGGACTGGAGGGTGGCAAATGTGACACCCATATACAAGAGAGGCAGAAAGGACTATCCAGGAACCTATAGACCTGTCAGTCTGACCTCAGTGCCAGGGAAGGTCATGGAGCAGATCATCTCGGGTGCCTTTAATATCATAATGGACAACCAGAGGATCAGGCCCAGTCAGCATGGGTTTATGAAAGGCAGGTCCTGCCTGACAAACCTGATCTCCTTCTCCAACAGGATGACCTGCTTATTGGATGAGGGAAAGGCTGTGGATGTTGTCTACCTTGACTTCAGTAAGGCCTTTGACACTGTTTCCCACAGCATTCTCCTGGTGAAACTGGCTGCTCATGGCCTGTATGGGCACACGCTTTGCTGGGTAAAAAATTGTCTGGACAGCTGGGCCCAAAGTGTTGTGGTGAACAGAGTTAAATCCAGTTGTCAGCTGGTCAGGAGTGGTGTCCCCCAGGGCTCGGTGCTAAGGCCACTCCTGTTTAACATCTTTATTGATGATCTGGACGAGGGGATCGAGTGCACCCTCAGTCAGTTTGCAGCTGACACCCAGTTGGGTGGGAGTGTTGATCTGCTCGAGGGTGGGGAGGCTCTGCAGAGAGACCTGGACAGGCTGGAGCCATGGGCTGAGGCCAACTGGAGGAGTTTCACTAAGGGCAAATGCCGGGGGCTGCCCTTGGGCCACAACAACCCCCAGCAGCGCTACAGGCTTGGGGAGGAGTGGCTGGAGAGCTGCCAGTCAGAGAGGGACCTGGGGGGGTGATTGACAGCTGGCTGAACAGGAGCCAGCAGTGAGCCCAGGTGGCCAAGAAGGCCAATGGCATCCTGGCTTGTGTCAGCAATAGCGTGGCCAGCAGGGACAGGGAAGGGCTCTTACCCCTGTACTCGGCACTGGTGAGGCCTCGATTCCTGTGTTCAGTTTTGGGCCCCTCACTACAAAAAGGCCATTGAATGACTGGAGCGTGTCCAGAGAAGGGCAACGGAGCTGGTGCAGGGTCTGGAGCACAGGTTGTATGAGGAGCCGCTGAGGGAACTGAGGGTGTTTAGTCTGAAGAAGAGGAGGCTGAGGGGAGACCTCATCACCCTCTACAGCTACCTGAAAGGAGGTTGCAGAGAGCTGGGGATGAGCCTCTTTAACCGAGCAATAAGTGATGGGACAAGAGGTAATGGCCTCAAGGGAAGGTTTAAACCGGATATTAGGAAGCATTTCTTTACAGAATGGGTTGTTGGGTGTTGGAATGGGCTGCCCAGGGAGGTGGTGGAGTCCCCCATCTCTGGAGGTGTTTAAGAGTAGAGTCAACATACTGCTTAGGGACATGGTGTAGTTGGGAACTGTCAATGTTGGTTAATGGTTGGACTGGATGATCTTCAAGGTTTTTTCAAACCTAGACGATTCAGTGAATCTGTAATATACAGATACTATGACTACTTAAGCAGACTTCTATTGTGGTAGATTATACTGTGGTATTGTTACGCGCTATTTGTAACATGTTCCAGAAAATATTTTGTCCGATTAAATGCTCATTTTAGCATAACGAACCCCCTTTGACTCAAAGTGGCTATCTCAGAAAGACTACTGGGGGTGTGGGGGGTGACGTTGTTAAGAAAAATAAATTATAGTTTTAAATTTCTTAAAATGCAAGAGGAGATACCTGTCACTTGAATTGGAGAAGACAGTGTGCTCTTTCTGCCCTGTTCTTCTCATCAGTACAGCTTTGAATGTCAACAGCCCATTTTTTGGCAGTGTTAAGATTTCTTGGAAGGAAGGTCACTGAAGAAAAACCTTTATCTGGCATTATTCATAAATAAACCCTGTGAGGCATTTGCCATATCAAGAGAGCCCAGCTTCTGAGAGCAAAAGTCTACCAGCGCAGAGCTCATTGCAAAATCAGGGTTAGGTGCAGAAACTGAATACTGCAGGGCTTTTCTCCCTAAACTTTCATCATCTTCCCTGTCTACTGTAGTTTCAGCCTTTGGAACTGACTGGAATCTAAATACTTGAAGAAACACTAATAACTCTGGAAAATGTTACACATAAAAGAAGCAGGGACCACTGGTTGTCAGAAAAGTGGCTTAAATGCATTGAGAGAAAAACACTTAACATATAGGAGGAAAGAGAGAGAACTGTCAGAGGCAGAGGAGTCACAATATCTGAGTCCTTTCACAAGCGTGTAAATTCCTTTTGAGTCTCTTGAATTCCTGCACCAGAAGAAAGCTGCTGAAGCTTTTTTTTCTTTTTTTTTTTGAGGGGGGTGGAGGGGTGGAAAGCTCTTTGGACCTGGTATCCTATATAATTACCCCTTGGACTCCTCTAATACCTAAAAGGAAGGAAAGGACTTGACATGAAAAAAGTTAAAGTTTAAATGTGCTTAGATCGGAGATGCAATTACCTACCCAATGCTTTGAAAAAGTTCCAGGGGCCTGATCCAAAATCCATTAAGTTTAAAAGAAGTTTTTAATGGGCTCTGGGTTATGTCTTAAAAGAGTAGACCTACCTTGGTTTGCCTATTCCCTCCTCTCAATTTCCTGGTTTGGAAAACTTAACACTTTACCCTGGCCATTTGAAGTAAGAGTGAATTCCTCTGTAATAAAAACACTGGAGAGAACCATAAAGATTTAGGTGAATTAAGAGGTGTTGTATTCATAAAGTTATTTCCAGTAGCCAGAGTGTGGGTGGTCGTCCTCTGGTTTGTAAAAGAAAGTTTCTGCCTAGTGCCACCATGTTCTCACACTTGTAGTTGGAAGACTGGGCAGTAAATGAAGGTATTTGTTATTTTTACATCTACTTGCTATCTCTTTGAAATCTTACTTTATTTTTTCTGCAGTCAGACACTTTTGCCAAACTTTTGGCTATGGCATCATGCTTTCAGTCTGGCATACCTTTCCTTGTTAAGAAGACATTTTATGGTTTTGGAATTATTTTATCACTTGATGAATAATAACATTGTTTGAGGACAAATATATCTGTCTTTGTATTCAAGTGTTTGCATAGAAGACTGAAGAAACACTGATCTACAGGCTGAGAGACTGGCAGAGTTTCTGCTGTATATGATATAATTGAACAGGAGGTGTACTCCCATCTTTTTAAATATGAAAGATTTCTTTTCAAAGTGTGGCCTTCTCTCTTTGTTGTAGATGTCTTATATTGTGTGACTTGTTGGTTTTTCTCCCACTTGATATGAAAAACTTTATATACTGAGCAGGTTTGCAAGGAAACCCTGCCAAAATTCTATGGGTCAGCATAAAAACCAGGACCACATGCTTAAGAAGGGTCACTCCATGTTTTTAAGAGGTAGACATAAGTCTGAGGAGGAGAATGAATACTCTACATTTAGGTGATTTTTTTTTTAAATCAGGATCCAAATAAGTTCAGATAGAATAGTTCTAATTGTTATAGCAGTTTCATGTATTCCTACATGTGTTACTATCATGGTCTGTATTCTTTGACCTTGTGTTGGGGGTTTTTTTTGTGTGCGTTTTGTTGGGTTTTTGTTTTGTGGGGTTTGCTTTTTAAATTAGGTTATGTAGTTGGAGGGAAACAAAAAAATCCTGTTATTATTGGTAACTATGAGCCAGTGCTATTGGCAAATAGCAGTACCTCTCTGACTGCAGCTTCCAGTTACTAAAATACACATCAGTTCTCTCCTATCCTGGAAGATTCTGCTTCTGAAGACACTAAGACATATGAGATTTGTTTGTGTTTGTTTCATTTGCTTTCATAAAGCAGTTTGAAGTTGTAAACCCAAGTGTAATCAATGTTGCATGACTTCTCTTTGAATGGCATAATTACATTCAGATGCCAAGTGTGAAGTGCTTTGACAGTCTCACAGCAACTTTTATTCAAAGCTTTGAAGCAAAAGAAAGAAATGAAAAAACATCTATTGTCTTTTGGTGAGAATAATATTTCAGACTTCATCACGCTTATTCACCAAAAGCTATATGGAATGCTGTTTATATGCAATAGGCTGTTTACAGTGAGTCATTTAAAATAGTAGCTCATGAGACCATTCCCTGATGCACACTAATATACCTGGAGAGCTTGCCAGATACCATCAGTAAAATGGACCATAAAAGCAATCTGAAAACGACGTTCTTAGTGGAATTCATCTGATAAATACCTTGCTAAATCCTAAGTGTTTCATTCATCTTTTTAAAGTGTGACATACTGATCTGCTTATCTGTTTAGCCTCACTGGCAGCATTCTCTCTAGAGGTTAAAACATATAAGGCGATACAGCCGTTCACTTTAATAGAGTTATCTCAGGAAGAATAAGACCTGCAGAATCATTAATTAAACATGATCTTACTGAGGAAGGTCTCATGATGAAGATGTATGCATGACTCACACAGTGTCGGTAAACTCTGTTTCTAATAGTTTTTCATGTTTGACCATTTTCAGTGTCAGGTAAAAACTTACCAAGAAAAGACCCCATGTATCTATAAAACATAATTTTAATAGACATATAACCAATCCCTTTCACCTGTTTCTGTCATCTGTAATATGTGATAATGGAAACTTAACAGATGCATAATCTTATAATGTTGTCACAGGACTAGAAGTCAGGAACTATTTTGCCATCAAATCTCTGTGGAGGATAGAAATTTTTTAAGATAAAATTTCTGTTTAATCACACTATTGTGTGATTTCAAATTAGATTTTCATCCCACCTCAGAATAAAACTATAATAATTGCAAGTTCTTTACAAAGACATTCCAAGAAAATTTTAACAAAACTAGATTTCAGCCCAAATCAAAATATTTGCCAAGTGCAAAATAAAGCCCAGTGTTTTACTTGAAGTATCCAAATGTTCCGTGTTGATGTTTTTTTTTCTGATGAAAAGAAGCTATGTTTCTGTGAAGTATATTTGCAGTCAGAAGAGGTTTCATTTTCCTTTCTTGCTCATGTTCTATGCTTATATCCTTGATTCTTTCTTATATAAATGTCCACTTTCTGTTTCTTCATAATTTCAAACACGTCTGCCTTTTCTTTGATGTTTTTTTCCCATCTATAAGATATTTCTCACAAACTTAATTAAGTAGACCTCTATCTTCAGACTAAATGAATGGGAGATACAAGAAGCTACTGGAGTAGAAGCATAATAAAGTGGAGGCATAGTGTTTAGCTGTCCTTGAAAGTGGAAGAGCAACCATGTACTTCATGGATCTGAACAGCAGAGTAAATTTTCAGTTCTACGTCTATCCGATTTTAATATATTCCAATACAAGTTGGAGGCCTTCTTTTGCTTCTGTTCAAGACCAGTAGAAACTAGCAGACCACCTAGAACAAGGTGAGTCACTTTATAAATTCCCTTTCTGCACAACTCAGTGAATGTTGGATCCCTTAAAACTCTGGAAACACAAAGGTACCATCCATCAATCAATATAGTGCTGAGAGTTTGTTTTTGCAAGGTGGGCGGAGGGTGGTATGTTTTGTATTACATTCAAGGTATCCTTTAGGATACGTACCTGGAAAGAGTAGCAAGAGCTTGGTGTGTACATGAACACAAAGTTGTAAATGGTTTCTAGGGTAGAAATCATGGATTTTGGCCAAGAACACAAACATCTACCATCTATTCCATGAGCAAATTTGATAGTAGCTCCACCACCAGGTAGATGAATCAAGACCCTGTCTATTCCTGTCTAGGGGGGCATGTGCATTTATAGGAGGAGTTAAGTCTAGTTGCCTTCTCTTTGTATTCCACTGAAAATACAGAAGTGATATGTGCTATCTGGTTTGCATGTCATGAAATATACTCCTCAGAGGTTTTTTTCAAATACATTCTGTTCTTTAACAGCAGTACTGAAGAGTGTGAATTTCTTGTGGTTATCTCTCTGTGACAATTATATCAGCCTGAGCAGAAGAAGTGCTTTCCAAGCAGAATTGCAGGTATGCAATACAGCAGTTCTGATGACACTTTTATCAGGGCAGGTGCTTCCTATGCAAAGTGAAAAATGATGGTCAAAATGGAGAAAGGTGAAAGAAATACCTTAAAAGAGCCGATAAGCTAAACAGCAGTTGGGTTTATTGCCTGTGATGTGGGGATTAGCATCCAAATTCTCATTCAAAGATTTGAATCTCTCATTTCATAAGGGAGTGACTTAAATTTGGAATAATGACTTTTTTGGGGGATGACTCTCATACTTTGTCTGGGGGAAAGCCTCCAGAGGTCTTGGTTTCAGTCTCACATAGGATATGAATTGTATGGAAAATCTACCAGAGCTGTGTGGGAGCAGCTTTTTCCTACTCAGCTGTGATGCTGAGAATGAGCCCTTTCCTTTGGGACCAGATGCTAGATCTGGGTTCTGAATTACTATCTTCTCTGCACATGTGAACCTCTAAAAGGGTTCATTTATAAGCAGTGTAGAATATCTGAACTGAGATCAGTCATGCAGAACTAAGGGAAGAACTTGGCCATGAGTGTGAATTAGTCTCAAAGACAAAATTCCTAGCAGCCTACTTGTTAATGAATTACAAAGTATTTATTTTTAAACATTTTCAGTCTCCTTGAGTTCCCACAAGGAGCTCATTATGCTTTGCACTTGGAAGAAAATGGAGAAAATTTAAATGGTACTTTGGAGGGTGGGGAGTCTGGTTAAGTTGGTGCAATTTTATACATGTAATGTAACTAAAGATACTGATAAATAGAACATGCATTATGCATTATAGCTGGCTGCATGCTCTAATCTGTGATATAACGCACACTTACAAATGAGGATAGAATTAAAAGATGGTGCTCTTAAGTGTCAGTCAGCACACCTGATACATGGATATATTGCTAGAAGGAATACTTTCTTGAAATGGAAGAGTATGTGCAGCATGGACCTGACGCATCTTTGGCTGCAGATGATGATTTCCCATTCACTTCATTTAGATCTTCCTTTTATGGCTGGAGACTTGGAAAGTCCTTGTGAAGATATTAAGAAGATAGATATGTCTCTAATTTCTTTTAAGTTTTCAATGTGTGTGAGATTTTTCAGGTTTCTCTTTCTTTTTTTGTTCTTAGTGTGAACTGCAAAACAACAGAGGCATAATTACTTGAATCTGAGGACATGTTCACAAACTTTTGAAATCAGTGTTAAAAATATGTATGTTTTTTAGTATCAGTAGACATTTTAGAGAATGTCTAAGCACCCAGGGTTCACTGAAAATACTTTAGAAAATTATAATTTTGATGTGATAATGTTCTATCATGTAACAGCAGTTATTTCAATGAGATTGAGGGCCGTAGACGGTGAGCTGGCACATTATTATCAAAGCCTAGATCACAGTTCCTCTGGATTATTAGGGCCTTGATGGGAAGAGGTGTGGACTGGAAGCCACTTGAAGCTCAATGTGGACAATGTGCTCAGCTTAGCTAACAGCTACACTTCTGAGGGAGGAGGTATGTTATTTGTCTGGATGTTGGGAAAGACATTCACTTAATCGGAGACTGGAGTGCATGTGCAACTGGTGCCTGTATGAGGCTAGCAGAAAAGCGTTTGTCTAGTTATGGGGGAGGAGGGAATTCAGCTCACACATCTAAAATGAGCTTGATTTTCATTTTAGCTTTGTAGCTCACCTTTAAGAGAAAGCAGAACATGAACAGCTGCCCAGTGAGTTATTCTTTGCCAGCCAATGTGGAATGTGAAGGCTTTTATGTAATTAAAAACAGTGATTTAAAACATCTGCCTATATCCCTGTTTTTTTTTATTTCACTCTTGTTCCATGGTGGATACTTCTTAACTTGATAGTGACTTTTTACCACATAGTGTCATATTTCAGAGTTATCTTTTTCTTCCTTTTTAGAAATAACTGAATGGTGGTGAGTTAATTTTGGGAGGCTTTCTATAAGACTATTTTCCCCAATGTGGCTGTTTAAAACTTCTTGTGTTTTAGTTTGTTTTGGTTTTTTTGTTTTTTTGTTTTTTTTTTTTTTTTTTAATGGGGAATAGAAAAGAAGTATTAGATGCCATAAGATAGAAAAAACTCAAGGATAAAAGATGTGAGGAAATGTATGCAGGCAATGTTTGATGAAAAATAAGTAATTTGTAAATGCACTGACACAGAGGACTATGAATAGAGCTGTAGAGTTACCTGTAGAAGTAAAGCAGGTGTGGTTTACAAGCATCATTTTTGGTTAGGTGTGGGGTTTTTTGTGTTTTGGTGGGTTTTTTGTTTGTTTTTTTGGTGTTTGGGGTTTTTTTATGAACATCTCCCATATGCTATATGACTGTCTTGGCTGTTAAAAGAAAAAAAAAAAAGCAAATTTTTTAATCCTGCTATAGGATACATGCTCCATTGGCATGACTGGGTGGATCTGCTGTCTGTTTATATTAGCTGAGGGTCTGATCGCTTTTGTTTGCTCAAAGAATAAAAGCTAATGCCAGAAGTTTGCAGAAACTGTTCACTCTCCCTCTAGAAGCAAAGAACAGTGTTAACTTTTGACCATAAGGACAGCCTAGAAAACTAAGGTAGGCATAGGTTCAGGTAAATTAAATTTACTATGGTAAGGACTTCTATATATTGAGGATTTGCAGCTTTTTTGGTGAATGATTGTGTGTATTTCATTTTGACCATGAGCATAATGTTATGCACACCCTGTGCTGGTGCATCATTTAAGTCCAACCTAACCCCTGTTCTGTATGTGGGATCTAATATGAGGGTTTCTGACAAGTGTTCCCTCTGTCAAACGTTGTTAGAAAATAGTAACTTTTTCAGTTACTAATGCTAACCTTGATCATGTCCAGACTTGTTGTGCTCATAGCATAAACTACACCACCTTAATTTGCTCCATTTTTAGGAATTTTGACTCAATCAAACTTGCATAAAATGTTTTGAGATAGTTCATTCTTGTTGAAAATTATCCAGTCTGGCAAATGAAAAGAAGGAGGAAAACAGTCAATTTTGGGTTTTAATTTTAAGGAACTATTCTTAAAATTTCTTTAGAATTGGTTCACTAGAAGCTACTCATTTGCAGCTAACACCTAATTATCTTTTTAGGACTAATAAGTAATAAAAATATTTATATGGTTAATCAGACAGATATATTATTAATGAATAATGGTTAAAAATATAGTAAGTAACTTTATACTTATTTATGGTTTATAATCTTTAGAGGGTTATAGGTCTTTAAATACCCAGTAAAACTAGAGAGAATTTACTGATCGCTGGTTTATTGGTATTATAACTTAACTACTTCTTTGAAGTTTCATTACTGACTGTTGAGGCTTTTTAAGGGTGACAATATCTATTTTACATTTTGACTATTACTTTTAAGAAATCTGAGAGGTGAAAGCAATATATAAGGGTATTTCAGGTAACAAACTGAGAAATTGAAATAAACCAAAACAATGTTAACTGAAATTGTGAGATGTTGATTGATAACAAAATAACTTTGTACTGAAATTAGAGATTTACAGAAAATATCCCTATTGTGTCAGTGTTAGCAGTCACAGAAACATAGCAAATAGGAACGTTGTGAAAAATTACTCCTGCATTTTCAAATAAGTGTGAAGAAAAATCTAGTGTATGTCTAAAAGAAGTCATGTCAGTATGAAGTTATTCCCTTGATTCTTCTGGTTATTTGGGATTCAGAAACCTCCAAATATATGAATACTGCGCTGTTACTAACTTGGGAGTAAATATATTTTATTCTGTCTAGTATCACCAAGAGTGAGGTAAGAATGAATGCTGAGGGTTAAACTTCTTCCAGTCCTAGGTATAATTTCTGGGTTCAATTTACCACCAAATGGGTGTAAATTATCAAAGTCTTTGTGGTAACAGGGTCTTGAGCAGCATAAACAGGAAAAGACTTGCATTTAATAGTGGGTATAGCTGCTAATAACCCCAATTAGGGTTAGAGTAATTAGGACTATTCTCATAACAAGTTGGAGATGTTCTTGCATAGCTTGCTGGGTTACACCAGTAGTCCCAAAGTCTTGCAAATTCAAATTTAGTACATTGACTTCTTTGTTAAGCAGAAGCAGCTAAAGCTGTGCAGGACCTTGGGCTCAGCAGGCAGAGCCCGGGGGCTGGAGTCACATGCCCCTGAATCTGTTGCGTTATGGGGCTGGAGGTGCTTCGGTTGCTCAGTGCATGAAATGGAGGTAGAAGTCTCTGAGATGAAATGAGAAAAAGCCACCTATATGTGCAAAATACTGTGAGGAATGTTTCTCCTTCCTCCAACCCGTCCTAAATCCAGCTTTACAGTGTTTTGTTAAATAAAATTGCAAGGGTCAGGAGGGACCTTTTTCTCTTAAAAGGTTGCCTAAGATTTTATTGTTCAGTTCAAACTGTCTTATAAAATTAACTCTGTTCTGTCTGAGAACAAAATTATGAATTTGAAGCCTTCCATAAAATATGGTTTTCAGCTCAGAACAACAGCACAAAAATTTACTTGAGATAATTGTGTGGACTGTCTTCTTCAATTACTTTCAATAAAACTGAATATTTGCAGCTCATGTTATACCAACACAGTCCCAACCTGTTGAGCCAGATTTGGTTTTGAGTAACCCGTAAAATGGTCTGTGCCTTCTCTTAGGTCAACAAACTCCTCTTAAGGCTATTTTTCCCAATACCATTACTCTAGCTCAAAAACCAGGCAGCCATAGATATATGTAATTTTTCTACGTACTAAACCACACTGAGATTTCTAAGCGCTAAACCACACGTTTCATCTGAACCCATCAAGTAGGTACAATGTCAGTTTGCAACAAATTCCATGTGTAAAATCTTTCATTTACTTAAAATCCTTCATTTACTGAAGCCAACAGCATATGTGCCAAAACTTTGTGGTATGTTAGATGTGCAAATTGTTTTCAGTGCATTAGGAATTTGCTATTGTGTCCATTTGCCGGGTGGAGGCATAGTTTCATTAATGAACAGTGGTGAGGGAGAGGAGTGGGAAGTCAAGTTACTCAAAGGCTTTGTTCTTTTTCATTAATAAGCTAGTTTACACCTAGGCTATTAAACAGTTGAAGGCTTTTTTTGCTGTGAAGGCTGTAGATAGTATGAAAAGGATTTAAATGTGGAATAACACAAGCTAAGCTAAGTGAACTTTTTTCCACCTTAAAGTAATAGATTCTATTGCCCCATAAGCTCAAATTATTTTTGTTGCTCATTTTTTTCCTCTTGTTTCTTCCTGCCACTCATTCTTTCTCTTCCTCTTAATATCCTTGGAATATGGAAAACATTTGGATTTAGTAGATCTGCTTTTGTTCTCAGTCTTAAAACACGACTTCTCTCTCTGCCACCCATATGCTAGCTAGATCAGTTTGTGGGTTTTTAACCTTCTCCAAACACACACACAGAAAAATCGTGCCTATTTCCCTTTATTTTTGGTGGGCTGCGGACATGTATAGGTAATCTCAGATTACTCAATGTAATTCCTGTATCAATACTGGATTCTCTGTACTAACCATTGTGTTGTAGGTTGAGGGAAACAAATTCAGATTCTGCCTTGTTCTGTTGTCTTACTGACCCAGGGTCGAAGAGGAGAGTCTAAGAAAAGGCATCATTACCTCTGCTATCCTCTCCTCCAGTTTTATTTCATAAACTCACTGAAGGATGTTGGTATGTACCTAGGCATAATTTATACGCCTCAGTCTGGGTAGACCCTTTCCTCAGTAAGTTGGACAGTGATTTTTGTTTCTGTGAAAAATGGAAATTTATCAAAAATAGAATGTTTTGCAGAGGATATTATTGATGACATGTATGTCACTTGCTCATCTGTGTGGCGGTTTGTTTTATTGATCCAAGGAAGGTTTGCACTATGGATTTTCAGTAGTTAAAGGTTTCCACACTCTTTGTTGTGTTCTTGGAGCCCCAGGTCTGCAGGGCAGAGACTTGAAGCTCTGACTATGTCAGCCTTAAAGTTTAGCTCTCTGATGCACATGCAGGATCTCTGAACAGCTGTGTTTAGAAGACCGATTCAATAGCCCTGAAGGTGCCTTAGGTTGACCAGAATAAATAGTATTATGTAGGAAATAAAACTAGAATTAGGTCTCCTCTTTTACAGTCTGATCTCATATCATGAGGAAAAAGTTTGTTATCCAAACTTCATATAATATTAAAGTTAGCAGATCAAAGCAAATGTGTGAAAATTTTCATATGGGGCTATTAGAACTTTTTTATTTTAAACTTAAATGCAGCTGGTGTGCATTCAAGTTTTTATGAGGCTGAGGGACAAGAGATGTTTGTGGTGGTTTTTTTTTTCCCCCACAGGTAAAGTTCAATATAAGTTGGAAACAAATTCAGTCATCTTTTCCTTATGAGGGTGAACAAAGCAACACTGATGTAGCACACAATGCAGGTAGAATGACTAAAGGACAAGCATGTTCTGCAAAAATTTGACTTAATCCCAGCTCATCATATACTTAAATTGCTGCGATTAAGAGCTCGTTTAACCCTAGAGTTTTCCCAGGGCCTGCTGTCCTCAGAAGGGCCTCTCTATGCATTGACTACAGAGGGAGCCTAGGGCAGCTGTCCTCCAAATAGGCACACCAGTGCCAAATGCTTAAATTAGGTGGATCTAGTTCATCTGTGTCTAAAAACCTCAAAGCAGAGCAAGGATGAGTGCCAAATGATTGGGAAAGGAGTGTACATCCACACTGACAAACCTCTATTGGCAAAGAAGGTTGTTTCTCTCTCCAGCAATGTATAAAAAAGTGGGATCATGCTTGCTTGGCTGTATTCAGTGCAAAACAGTAGGTGTGGAAAACAACTGAAATATTGGAGACTGTAAATTAACAATCCAAATACTACTTTTTAATTATCAGAACACAATTAAACAGCAAGTATCACAGGAGGCATTAATAGACATCAGTATTTTTCCTTTAATTTTCCTAAAGTCTAATTTACTGTTGATATGCTTAGTATCATATTACTAATAATTTTTCTTCCCTTTCTAGTGTCTTTGATTTTTAAATTGTGGATAAAATTTCACACACTGAACTAATATCCATTAATTGCTGAAGCATTGTAATTGTCCTGCCCTTATGTCAGCTGATGTGACAATAATGCTTCAAGTTCAGGCAGTTAAATGGAATTCTGTAAAAAAAAAAAAAAAAAAAAAAAAAGATTGCTCAGAACTCTTGTGATCCTAATTCTTGGTGTATATTTTAAGTTTGGAAAACGTAACTGAAAAGTATGAGTATATATATATATTAGAATAATGTATCATATTATGAACAAGATCTATACTAGGTTTAACAGTTTTATTTCCACTTTGTAATTCCCAAGGTTGTTTTTTCTCAGCAACTATTTCAGCTCAATCAGGACTTTACTTTTCAGATCATGGTGTTGATGGCTGAATGTATGGTCTCTGTGTTTTGGGGAAAAAATATCAAAATTTGGCCGTTGATCACGCACAGACATTTAAGTTACAGGCACTTAAGAGCAAAGAAAATGAAATAACTTACATCCACTGACCAACATGGTCTTTTAATAATTAGAACAGTACACTATAGCAGTGATAAAATTAAAAGTGTTAAGATGGTATAGCACTGTGAGACAAAAGCAAAGGTAGTTAATTGTCACTCAGGGGCCTTACTTCCTAGCAAATCTCACTGTCAGCTCTTGCAGCCTTGGTGTAATAGCAAGGGACTGTTGAAATAAATGTATGGTGTCCTGTACGAACTTTTTGAGCTCTGACTGACCCGGGCAGGAAAAACTGGAGGCACGGAGACTTTTAGGAGGTTAATATCCATATGGTGTTATAAAATCCCACTGAAAACAACAGTTTGGACAAACAAGAAAGAAATATGAGGAATGTTTTATGGGTGTGTTTTTTAAGTTCTGACAGCTTTCTCTACTAAAAGGGCTTCAAAACTTTTTGATTTTGGAGGTATATCATCAAAACACAAATTTTGCCTAAACAGGAGAGACAGTGCAAATTGTCACATTGACAGTCCTGGGGACAGCAGCAATGGCCACACATGCAAAGGAACAGTCCCACGAGTAACCTCTGTTTGTAATCGCTGTTTATATCTCAGTGTTTATATAGTGGAAGTGTCATGGGCCAGCACAAGCTAACTTTCCTTGAGCTGCGTTAGTCCTGCTGTTCAGAGATGTCTCAAAGGAAACAAGAAGCCTGGCAGAGTCTTCATTCCCTGTTCTGAATCAGAATGGCCAGTGCCGTGCACCACTGACCGGCACAATCCAGCAGAGGGAGGAACTGCTGCTTCTCAGGCAAGTCACAGATCACTGTCAGCTGCTGCACCACCAGAAGATGTAACCTGAGCTTGTGGTGATATTCCTAAGATTTTGTCTGTCTAACGCATTCACACGCACTATTCCTTATGAAATGAGCTTGAACTTCAACTTGATATACTGTCTTCAGCTTTGGGTTTGAAGTAGGACAGTTCCTGGATTAAAAGAGTTTATAGTCCACAGGGAGAAATATCCTTGGTGGATTCTGGTTGTAGGCAGGGGAAAGAAAAGTCAGAGCCGTCCCCCTGTTTCTCTGATTTGCCTATGGCTCTTAGGAAACCTGCTCAAATATGGAGATCTGAAGTCAGCGAAGAGGAGCCCCAGGGCTCCAGTGCTCATTTGTCAACACCATGGTTGCAATACTGCTCTTCATTCCTCCTGCGCATCTATCAGGCAGACATAGTGATACCAGAACCAACAACGTGGTGTCATTCACCGAAATCTAAGTCTATTATCTCTTTTTACATTACAAATAACTCACCTCATACTATATTCATATGGGAACCTCATATTGCACAATGCAGTAGTAAAGAATCAAAATCCTCTGAGCTGCTTCTCCTCCCACAGGGGACCTGGAACAGCAAAGGGCACTAGGACCATTTCAACATTTCTTCTTCACCTGATATTCACTTATTCTTTCAATTTTTTTGTTCTACCCTCTCCTTTCCCCATCTCCTGTCACTTCAGAGAGATGTTTCAAAACCTTCACAACACAATTCCCACTACTGGAGACTTCATATTTTCAGCACCCTGTCAGCATAATCTTAATAGCTTGATGCTTATAACATGGCTGTAGAGGTGCTGTATGTAGTATCACCCAAAAGAGCTCTCTGTGTAGGTGAAACAAAAGGCAAAACTTCTCTATTCTTCAGACTAAAAATAGTATTTCCATTTGGAGCTTAACTAGCCTAAATGATCTCAGTATTCATTGTATATACATTATAAATACTACTAAGCTTGGGAGCACAGAAGAATAGTGTACTGCAGAGGTGATCAGACTGGCTTGCTAAGCTTTTGTTCAGCTGTCATATCATCTGAATGAAGATGGCTTAGTGTCAGGCATCCTGTTACAGTTGCAGCTACTTCATGCTTATGCTTGTTTAATTTGTTCCCTGGGTGAAGTTGGCAAGACTCACTGCAACATGAATGATCTTGCACCTGGAATCCTGTGCTTTTAGCAGGGAAATCTGCACAAAATCCCTGTGTTACTAAAATGGCTTGCATACTGCTTGTTTCGTGCTAATATTGATATAATTAATATGATTACAGATTAAACTTCTGTCTTTAAAGCAAGATAACTTTTAATTATGGTTGAAGTCCTCTGTGCTTCAATTTATAATATTTTACTTTGAAGTTGCAGTGTTTCTCTGGGTGCCATTTTCACATCTAAATATATTGTCGTGTAAAGCCCGCTAAGCTGTTTTGTGCCCATTTATTGCACTTAAGAATTAAGAATTGATTCTGTCCCCTCAAGCATTTCCTTATTTTTTGAACGTGTGCCTTTGTAGACTTTACAAGATGCGTTACCACATTAATCACTATAAATTCCAGTGTATACTTAAGGTCTTTAATGTTTGGTCCCAAGAGCCTTCACATATAATACATTAGTTAAGCACTCGTTAACAGTTTGACGGATGTGCAGAATATAGATGTTCTGTAGAGCTTGAAACACTTTGTGAAGGGGTTTGTCCTTTGCACATGGTGCTCTGCCTTGCATTTGTCTACCTGTAGCAGTGCTTTTGACACATTGGAACTCCACTCTCTGTAAATAATTTGAACTTTTATCTATGCCTGACTGAAAACTTTTGATGGTTTAATTTTGGAATAAATAAATCTGATTGTCCTAACCTCCAAAGGAAATAAAAACTGTATTTATATTTGGAGACAAATGCAGCTCAGACCTTCAACAAGATCTGTATGCTATGGTGCTCTGTTTAAAAAAAAAAAAAGAGCAGGTCATATTAATCAGAAGCGTAGATACTGATTTGCAGGGGTATTTAATTAGAGACCTGTTTTAGAGAGAAGAAATGAACTGAGCATTCAGCTGACCACAATGTGTTCTTTGAGAATTCATTACTTTCTGTGTTGGAAAACTAACTGGTCAAGGAAGCTTACATTACCTGTCACGGTTGCTATTTCAGAAAAAACAATCGCCTCCATCAGCATGGCTATTTAGATAAACCGATCACTACTTTAATCGATTCTGAGTGGTGAAAAGTTGCCATGGATACAAGATCCTGCAGCAACCAAAACAGAAAGTAAGTTTAGAATTGGAAGTGACAGATTTATTCATCACATATTTAACAAGCCTTTGAAGAGAAAGAGAGAGTTTGTCGGAGTCCTTAGGCTGTGTATAAAAAGATTGTGGAGAAATACTCACAGAATTGCCAATAGGCCCTTCAGTTGGAGAGGACTGGGTAATATTTGCATTAGAACTATCGTACAGATGTGTTTGCTTGAAACTTCTGCTCTGGATGACAAAACCGTCAAAGTCTGCAAACCTGTTGTCATTTTTCTTCAGTCTCACCAATAAATGGTCAGCTGAAAATTTCTCTGTCTTGTCAGTGGAAGGTTTTGAACTTCCCAGGCTCAGCTTAGGAAGCAATGAATACAGGGCAATCACTTTTGAAATGAAAACACCGGATCCTTCTTCTGCTCTAAATAAATTTCAGAAAGTGTGTTTTCAGTGTGCGTTGTTAAAAATTGCTAGAATCTTGCAGAAACATTTATTAGATTTCTGTGGGATCCTGCTGCGCTGTGTTTATAGTTTTGTGAGTTTAGTAAATTTTTCAGCTTGGTGTTGTGGGGATAATACCCCTTCATTTGCTGATGATGACATATAGCAATTTGGTACACATGGCTTGGTCCTTCTCAGAAATTCATTCACTTGTATGTGTGAGATGGGAAACAAAACAACAACAAAAAGACTTCTCTTAATAACTGTGAAAAGTCATGGAAGACAAAACAAATTAAAATAGCCATGCAAAAGAACCAGAGGAAAGTGTTGCTGTCCTCTCGTTTTTTGGGGTAAGCTCCTTGTAGTCTTAGAGCTGTGTTGAAGTTAATTTTCTCTCTTACTTAGTCCTTTCAAACTCCTCATAAATCACTTCTCCCTTTCTAAACTGAATGTATATTTAATAAGAGGACATGCAAAACCCCCCTAATTTCCTGATTTCTCCTACATATAAACATACGATGCTAATTGAATTTTTTTTTAAATCAATGTTAACAAAAAAACCCGAAGCATGTTTCCTCAGTTCAAAGTATGACTGGGTTGAAGGGGTTTGTGTTCAAATCAAAAAACCTCTGCAGCATTATATAAACATGAAAAGAAAGTCAGTATAATTGAGATTTATTTTTTAATTTTTTTGTTTATTTTAACCTGAGGTTTTCTAGTAAAACTTGGAGATGCAAACTTGCTTGCAAAAGTCCAAAAGAAGTCAGTGAATCTATGTACAACAAGCTAGCTATGTTTAACTGACCTCTCATAATAACGATGTGATCTGCCATGTAGGTGCTTGTACAGCATCTAGGGGACATGGGGTAAGACTTTAAAACACACAATTGATGTTTAAGCACCTGATCTAACTGACTTTCACTGAATCAATATAGTATGGTGCTCAGTCACGTGTTACCTTGAGATGCTCTCCAATAAGAAGAGGTTTTTGTTTCTCTGCGTTCAGTAGTACTCTCGCTTCTGTTTAGCAATTTAACTCTTGTACATACTGTGTTTACTGTCACAAAAACAAAGCGGGATTCTGTAGAATGTTCAAGTTGTGGATCTTAGTATATGTGAGTCAATGCTTATGTATTTAAGTTCACATATGCATTGTGAACTCAACATTGCATTCCATTATTAGAGATGAATAATGAAACAAATAATATTTGGTTTCAGTTGAAATAATCCCATAGAGCTATCTTAATTAGTATACTATTATATATCTTCCTCTTCAGTATTCTAAGGGTTCTAAATGAATGAAGTCTGATGACAAAAAAAAAAAAAATCATAAACAATTCAAGCTTTTGTTTGCTACTGTTTAGGAAGCTAGTACTATTCATTATTCATGAAAGTTTGGGTGGTTGCCTTATGTTCTTAAGATATGCCCACGAGTGTGATTTATGGTGTTTTCCTGTATCCTGTGTGTCTTTCTCCTTTGTCACAATCATTCAGTCACAGAGGAAGAACGTCACCTTATGGCCTACAGAATTATGAAATAATGAATATCAAGTATTTGGGGGTGAAAAAACCAACCAACTAACTAACCCCCCCCAAAACCTCCAAAAAAATCCCCCAAACCACCTGGAATACATTTTTCTAAAATATTGAGGGCAATCTTATGAGTAACTTCTAATAATTTTTGGAAGGATAAAAGAGAGTTAATGCTCACAAGACTGTTGCATGGCTGTCTCAAATTATACTTTGCTTTTGTTTTTTTTTTCCTCTATAACTGTAAAGTATTATTATTATAGTTGTCCATTGTCCCACTGCAAATATATATTAGCTCCTATGTGAGAACTCCTGGTCTCTCATGGCACATAACCAGCTTTGTTAGTGTCAACTCATTTTATCTGGAATGTCAGAGGTATGCAAACGGACAGGCTTTAAAATGTTATTTGGGCAGCTAGACATGAGAAGTCTTTTTTTCTCTTATTGGAATAGGTTTAAGTTGAAGCAAGCTCACACAGTTTTCTACAGTGTTTCTTTTGTGGGACTGCACTATTTTAGGCTACTCTGCAAGACCAAAACTTTCTATATCTTGCATGTACAAGGGAAGATGGACAACTGTTATGTCTCAGCTCTCTCACTAGTTTATAAATGGTCACACCACATATTTATAAATAGAATTTGTTGTCTTTCCACTTCTAATATGATTAACTCTCTAAAATCTAATACCTATTTATGGAATGATGTACTTAAGAAAAAAAAAATTTGCATGCAACATGGAAATATGTTGTTTGTCAGTTTTCTTGAATAACTAACACATGAGAAAATGTTACAAACATGTCACTGTGCATGGCATACAAGGAAAATATTTTTGTAGCATTAGTTCCAAATTAATCATTACATTATAAAATTGTCACAGTCTCACAGCTTAGACCTACAGTAATTTTTTCCTTAGTTATTGTGTTATTAAATACAGAATGACCTTATTAAAATGGAAATCCTCTTAGTCCTTCATATCAAAGTCTCAAATCACAAAGTTCACTTGAATACACTGTGGTAGACAATCACTCTTAACTTACTTTGACTATCCTATACGTATGACAGTTTCTCAATGTGTAAAACTTTTTTTCTGTATGTATCCTCAGTGGGCTTTACAAAATATCTGAAAAAAAAGAGGTCAGAGATCAAAATTAATTTAATTCTCTTTATATGACATAGAATAAATCCTCTTCAACACCAAAATTGAACTGATCCTATTCTAATAATATGTAGCTTTATATATTACCTAATAGACCAATTACTTTTCTACTTTTCTTCATGAAAGCTCCGGATAAATTTAGGCATAGAAGAACAATTTGTAGTATAATGTTTATGGGTTGTACTAAGGGCAGGCAGGCTGGAATTGCTGCTGGTTTCAACTGTACGCAACTGATCACAGGTTGAAAATCTCAGCAAATTTTGACTTATAGCCATGCAGGTTTAGTAATTGGGAGTAGCTGGACAGTTGTGATACTCCATTAAGCCCCATTGCATCTGATAAATACTTTGCCTTCTGAAGAAGGATGGTGCAAAATAGTACTGCGAGTTATATATGTGTGCTGGTCTTTTTGTGGTACTATTGCAATAGAGTCACATTGAAAGGGAAAAATTGTCCTGACAAATGAGTGAGCCACCTATTAATTCTGTCAGGACTGAAATATATTGCTCTAAAACTAGAATCCCTAAAGGTATGAAACCAAACTCATTTCCTCTTTGAACTGTCAAGTACAACTAGAATTTAAATTTTTTAAAACTTTTTTCCTGACACTGATTACCTTTTTGGGGTGAACTTATTTTAATGCTTCCTGAAAGGTGCTGAACTGAGGTCTGGATTTCTGGGACGATCCTTACTGAGAGTTACACATCCTGTTTAACAGCAGGATGATTTTCATTAGTATGACTGAGCAGATAATTAGGCTGATAATGCTAATTCAGGTCTTGATCACTTTGATAACAGCAAAGAATGAAGCTGATAATTAAGAATTCTAATTTTTTTTGTGGGTTCACAGAGCCTAGATCAACTACCTAAAAATATTTCAAAAATAATTTTTGCTTTCATTCTTTTATCTTTTTGGTGGTTCAAAAACATTGGGCGGTGCAATCACCATAAATTATTACTAAGTCTTGGAAGAGTCAAAAATGTTTGATGTATGGAGTTACAAAATAATTCATTATCTATTGAACTATCAATGATTAATTTTACATTTTTAAGATAATATTGATGGACTCTTTAACAACGTAGATCAAAGTATTTAATTCTCGGGGAAAAAAGTCACTAACGCTATTAAATATACTATAATGTAAATGTAAATATGAAGTTTAGATAAACTTACCGTTTATCATTCAGCATGCTAAGCTAATTTTATACTTTAAAAAAAAATGTTTTGCCCAGAACTTTTTAATCTCTCTAATAAATACTTTCTTTGCCTCTTTGAATGCTTAATGGGGCACCTGTGAATTATTTCAATTTAAAATATTGTAATCTCCAAAAGTTACAAGTTGATTTCAGGACATCCAGCAAAGGCTATACTAGGCACTTTCCTGGACTTCTCTCCAGTCTAAGTGGATTTCACTCTTCACTGACTTTTCTCAGCACTCAGAGTCTGTGTCTTCAAAATGGTGTGTTAGAATTTTATTTATTCATAGTTATGTAAGGAATGGCACATACTCATAACACTTTAATTTCCTCCTGTTAGGTGAGGACCATAAGAATTCCTCTTGATGCTAATTAAAAAATTCAGTTCATTTGTATAGATCAATTGTTTGGTGTTTACTCTCTGAATATTTAGTAGCAGAAAATTGCTGGCAGGAATTTTTACTGACACAACAAATTTTAAATTGACACTAGAGAGCATTTGTGGGAAATATGTTTCACAGTTGGAGTAGGAACATTCAGTAGAAAGTCATCACCTTAATACTCTGTGATCTGCATGGTTAAAAAAATGAAATGTTTTGAATGTTTACAAAAATTAGTGAAAACCGGGCAGCAGAACAAGCATTTTTAGGACTTACCTGTAAAATAGCTTTTAAACAGCATAAAATTGCAAGTTTTGCAGTCATCTAATAGGGAAGTCATAAAGAGAACCCCTTTCCTGTGAATCTGACATTAAAAAAAAAAGTAGGTGACAAATCCATAGGTGTATGTAGAGGGTCATTTGTTGGATGACTGTCTGTAAATTAAGAGAAAGAAACAATTTTCAGTGGTAATGGACGTATAGCTGAGGCCAAAAAATTTATGCTTGTGTAATACAAAATACACATAGACATGAATTCAAATATACAAATTAGAGTTTATAGACTTCCATACACTCTTTCTGTAATTTTAGCACTAAAGACATCATTAAATCATAAGTACAATGGAGCATGCTGATGCCTTCTTTCCATATGAAAGGTTTATTTTTCCTTTCTTTTGCCCCCTTTAACAATTGGTAACTACAAATAATAAAACAAATGGAAAAATTATCTTGAGAGTTAATGGAACTACAGAAATGTAGGATAATTCCAGGATAATTGGGAAAACATGGAAATGTGTTGGGCAGTTCCAATATAACTGTGGTATAGAAACCCATATTTTTAAAAAAAAAATATTCTTTTTTCTGATGCAATACTTCTGAGATTTGCGGAAAGGTGACACGTAACAGGGATCATCCTTGCAGGTACTGAGTTCTCTTATGGGTGTTTTCATGAATGCACTGTTGTTCTCTGAATCTCCTTTCAACAAATTATTTTCTATCAATTTTTATATCTGATTAACTACAAAGCAACTTTAGGAAATTTTTTCCTAACTTAATGTCAAGGAAATACCAGGCCTTTGAGTGTCTGGACAAATGTGTGTGGGCAAAGGATCAAAAGCAGTTGTCTCATGACATTTTCAAATGTTAGCACCTCTCAGCTGTGACCTGGTAATGGCAGGTACCATGGATTGTTCCTTGTCCAGTGAAAACACAAAACTGAACAGATGTCCTTGACCCTCTGTTGTGGTGGTTTGATCCAACTCACTATGCTTTGCATTTGCATTGGTCTGGGAAGGTGGCTGGTACGGTTAACTTGCCTCAGCTGAGGCTTAACCACTTAAGTCGTACTGAATCTTTTGCTTGTGCCCAATCGTCATCATCATTATGTCCTTCTGGCAACTTAAAGATACTCTAAGGCAGGTTTAAAGAAATTTGCTCTTGATTTAATAAACAGTTATAGAACCAGAATATAACAACTGTGGTAAAGAGTTAATAGGTGTTTCATGTCTTCTAGAAAACCATACTTTAAATATTGAAAAAGTTTATTTTGATGTACTTATCCAATGATTTTGAGTGATATTTCAGACAGCAGTGTGGTGCTGGAGTTAAAAGGGAAAAAAAAAGAAAATAGTCATAGGTGATCTTCAAAGCTTTAGGTATCACTCTAAACCAAATTGTAGTAGCTTGGATGTGAATTGTCCCACTGAACTGAACACACAATCCTGAGGGAACATAGTTCCTGTCAAAATGAGATGCAGTCTAAGCTGGTTGAGGGCAGCTGAGTTCAGGATGTGTCGTTTGCTGCTACTGCTACACGATAGCTTATTTATAAGTCCAACTCCTTGTTGTTCAAATGAAAAAAAAAATTCTTGGTTTTCTCTTTCAGTTGTGTAGTATGAGATTTAATTCCTCTTCTCTTGTTACCTGCAAATGCAAAGGTTTTCAGGAGTATGCCCATGACTTGGTGAGGTTGTCGGTTATAAAGCTACTTTCACTGCAAAGTACACCTAGTTATTATTAAGACTGGTGGTGCCTGTGTTTACATTGGAAGTACAGACCTTCACAAGTATTTCAAGAAAACATTTCAATACTACATGCACTTCCGTTTGTAGAGCTTGATTTGTTTTCACTAGGCCCTAGATTTTTTCTCCAGATCTGCTACACAGACTCTGAAATTCATTAATTGCATGTTAGCTCTGGGGTACTAACCCCAACTTCACAAGGGAGTGGAGGGGGCAGAGTGAGAGGAGGGCTGATTTTCATCCTGGAAATAGCTTTTAGGCAAAGCACTTCTTAAAGTCACAGATTTTTTGATTTTTTTTTTCTTGCTATTAAGTTTCCTAGTCCCTTGTTGCTCCCCATTATTCTTAACAAAAAGCTAGTTCTTGGTTCTCTGAGTTAAACTGCTCGGTGACAGAGAATTTTAAAGTTTTCTGCATACTAAAATTGAATGATGTGCAATAACTTTCTTTGCTAAATAACATCTGCTCTGCTATGTGTTTCAATCTGTCTTTCATCTGATTTATTAGGCACACATTATCAGTGTATAATGAATGTACAAAGATATTTCTCTTAGAAATGACAACTATATAAATAATTAAAGTAGTCAGAAATCACAATTACTGTGGCCTGCCCTGTGGTTCCTACCCTAGCAATCCGACACCAGAGAAATATATGGGTAGGGAATGTTGCTTTTGAATGATCAACAAAGCATTTCACTTCCTCTATGTAAGAAGCTAAATATTGTCAAAATATGACAGAAAAAGCTAATATACTGTGTTTGGACAATAGACCCCCAAAATGAAAGGAGGTTGAGAGGAGATGGGCCAAGGTGATGTGAAGCTCAGGGCATAATACAGGATATGACTGACCACAGCTCTTGCAATGAGCTGACTTTAGCTTAGCACAAAGGGGTCCTGAGGGTAGTTTTGGTTTTAGGTATATAGCTATCAATAGTTGAGTGGATTGACTGGTGGTGTCAATGTTTCTCTCCCAAGCTCATTAAAAGAGCATGAATGTCTTCCTGAGTTAGCCAGACCAGCATGGGGGGAGTGAATAGGTGGTGCGACTCAGCCCAAAGTAAGAGTATAAAAACTGAAGAGAGCAACGGACTTGAACTGGCTTCAACACATGTACTCTTTCCCAGTGACTCGGGATACCCAGCATTCTGTCATCCTGATGGTAAACATATCTGGAGACCAGTAATTGTAATCACATTGGGATTGTGACTGAACTGTGTGTTAACAATTGTTATATATATGTGTGTGTGTGTGTATATAGCCAAGTGTAACTAACATTTCTATTGTATTATGGAATATATTTTGTATCACTCCACTAAACCAGAAAACCAGTGTAACATCAGCCATCTTCAAATACATAAATTTGGTATTAAACATTACACCATCCAAATATGGAATATTGAAAAGAACCTGGTAGAGTAATGGACTTTAATAAATACTGCTAATAGGGATGGTTGTGTTAGAACAATTTTACTAACGAAAGCAAGATCTAGGCATAAAATACATGTTTGTTCTATATAACTGTTTAATGTCCAAACTAGTACTAAGAAAATCTGTTACCTGAAATCTAATGGTCAAGTTAAGCAAAGCAAATACCATATAGTGAAGGACACAGGATGTCAAATTGGCCATTGTTGAGTGAACGGGCTGGCTTGAGAAGCAGAGCATTTCAGTGCAGATGTAAGAAACACTTGTAATGACTTTCAAGGCAAATGAATCTAGCAAATAAACATAGAACTACTGCCAGAGTTAACATTTCTGATAGTTTTATAAGAAGACAATAAAATAAAAAGCAAACCAAATTAATATTTTCTGATAATACTCAGATCAGTATTGTAATTCTTTGTACCTACTCGTGTAGCTTTTGTTGTTGAATTACAACAAGATTAAATCAATTGCAAAGATTGGTTAATATTTTTTGGTATTTTTCTATATTTCTAGGTTTTTTCATAAGAGGATAGTGCTGTATTACTCTTGAAAACTATTCTGGTCCAAAGTTGTCCTTTTACTGCTTACTGTTAGGGTGGAGGACTGTTGTTTGGGACGTATGTTAAAGTAGATACTGAAATATTAGTGTTAATAGTGTGTAAGACTAGATATCTATATAAAATCTCTCATACGCATTGCTGATAGAAATATTAGCCTTTTTCTTTTGTTTTCTGTAGACTGAGAAGATACAGTAAAGAGAGTGGTAATTTAAAGTTTACTTGAATGAGAGAGCCTTGTTCTCTTAAAACTGAAGAATCTTCTGTGGAAATGCAATGCAGCAGAACTGATGTTTTACCTAGCAATGAACAATTCATATAAAATAAATGGGAAGTAAAATACCCTGTTTACAAGTGAAAATATTAACAACTTCTTTCCCTTCGAAAAAGGGGGGTAACTAAAGAACTTGAAAAACTATTTGAAATTTATCAAATACAAGATAACAAGTGATAGTTTTGGTTTGGGTTTAGTTTTTATTTCAACCATCCCTGTTGGATACTTTTTTGATGCTCACATGAGCTAGAATTATAATGTCATTATACCACAGCTCATGTTGGTTTTATTTCAAAAAAATCCCTGTGTATGTGACAAACACTAGTTGATACCAGTTTGTAAGGTTGAAGGGCAACACAGAAGGATTCAAATGTCATTTATCTGCATCATGATGTTATTTATACACATTTTTTGAAAATGTTTTTTTCCTGCTGAGTATGATATGATTCACATTATGAGAAATATGTATCGTTACATCTCGCTACTAAACAAGCTTTTATAAGGGCTAGTATGCTGTGATTACTGATGTCCTGTGTTGCTGGGAAATGAAATAATTTCATGTCTTATGAATACTTCATAGAAGACATGCTATGAAAAATATCTTTAAGAAATCTGCTGAAAATACTTATGAAGTATTTGAAGACCCATAACTCTATAACTGACTACCACAAATTATGTTAAAGAAGGAGAATGAAAAAAGTAATTCTTTTGCTGATGGAAGTTGGCAGCTGTATTACTCATTTTCTTAGTGAAATGGATTCAGTGGAATTAATGTTGGACATAAAATTTCCTCTGAGAGGCAAAACTGCTTAAATTACAACCTTATAAATATGGTAGGTCTTCCATAGGAATAAGAATGAAGATTTCTAATAAACTAACGACTTAACTGGAAAAGTGATTTAAAAGCACAGAACAGAGAGTATGCCCATTTCCAAGAACCAAACCTGGGGCTCCTGGTGAGTGCAGGAAGGCACAGTTGCTCAGGCTTGTACCTGGCCAGCTTGCAGGGCAAACACAGGCATTGGTGTTGGAAGCCTTTCTGATGTTTTTAGTGTGCAGAATTGTGGACTTTGTGAGGCTTTTTTTTTTTTTTTTTTTTTTTTTAAATTGATTTTTAGCTTCAGCTGTTGTAATTGTTTTCAATCCAGAGTTAAATTTTCAGATTGTTAACCAATATGGTAGCCATCCTGCAAACCACAATGCATGCACTTCTCTCAAGTTTATCATTCTGTTCTTCAGTCTAAACCACTGGCTCTCTTACTTGAAGCAGCTGCTTGCGTTTTAAGAGTGCTTCTGACCAGGTACTAAGCAGTTGCTTTTGCTATTAATATCATTATTTCTTTTAATAGAGGAGGGACTACTATCTTGCATTTTGGCCACATGTCTTATTTGTTCTTCATTTCATTGTGGAATAACTTTATTTCTTTGGAAACAGGCAATCACAGGAGCACAAGAGTGTTTTATATATACCATACAATGACTGTCTGAGTCAGTAACAATGCCTTTATTGAAATAATTTTTCTAAGGACACTGCCTGTAGGCATAGATAATTACATTCATTTAGGTAAGTTTGCTAGCATTTACATGAAAGTATGGGCACACTTTTTCTATTGAAGCTTTCTTTTTCCACTATAATTTTGTATTGTGTTGTTCAATTAAACACACTTTTTACAGGTGTTGTTAGACATCACAAAATTGTCTTCCTCAAATAGACCTTTTCTGAGTTGGTTAAGTTGCTATTTTTTGTCAGTTTCTTCTGACAAATGCTGTGGAGGCAGGGACTTAAACAGCCAAGCAATAATTTTTATGTAGGTAATTTAAATATAACTAAATAAAATAAAATTGAAGTTCTCTGTCAGCTTTCAAAGGCCCATATCATTATGTCCAAATTTGGATTTAATTTTCCAAAATTCAGTCTTGCTTGAATTTAATTTCCTAGTTTAGTCCTTGACCAGTCTGGCCCATATAAAACTTTAATTCTCTAAGTTTCCTCCCCACTTATCCCCTTGTTCTGATACTGCACTAATGTGGTAGTTGCTGTGCTCACTCTGCATTTTTGAAACCTAACAGACCCTTCTTAAATTCAGTGAATCTTATAGCTGAAGAGGTATTTGTGATGAGTTTGTTGGCCCTTTTTTTACCTTTTGGTACTGGAATACCTTTTTAACCACTGCAAAAAATATTCATCATGAGGCAATGAATATGAAAGCCAGGTGACTGTTCCCTTGCTCAGATTACTGTCTTTGCCTAGACTGGGATTTATCCACATGCAGTACTCAGTAAAACTGAAGTCAATCCCCTAAGTGGGGAAGTCGGTGTTCTTGAAAACAGAAAATATTTGAATCTCTTTGTGGATGCTCTCATACAGAAGTCAAGTAGCCTTAGACTACCGTATCTTAATCTTTTGAGGAACAAGTGATGTCATGTTTTCTGAAGGGGGTTAGATTATGGCATCATGTTAAACCTGTATGGTAACTTCTTGTACTTGACTTTAACATGCTTTATTGCACTGCTTTCTCAGATTTATATGATTCACTCTTATTTATAGATAATATAGATAAATGCTATATGATAGAGATTACAGAGAATGTAGATAAGTGATTTTTGATTTCAATCTGTGATTCAATACTTCAGTCTGTGATTGACTTTTTATTTGTAGATTGGATTAAATATGTGGCAAGTGTCTATACCAGTCTTTTAAAACATGAATTAATTATCTCAATTGGTTACTGCTTTGTTTAAAAAAACGGACGTTTTAGTGTTCCTTATATCTTTAAAACAGTAATGTGTCCTTAGCACTTTAGCTAAAATACATTTAGTTCATATTCTCTCATAATTCACCAAGTGACTTTGAGCATAAACTATCAAAATTATGTGGCTAGAAAGGTAAAAGGTCTGCAGCAAATGGGGGTACACTAAATGCGTCTCACCTGGCTTGGGAGTTTGTAGAAATCTCAGATTTGGGAAATGAGTCAGTACCTTGTTCAGGAAATCATCATAGGTATGACAAGTGCGACACCCAAAATATTTTTTTTTTCTTTCTTTTTTCAAAAGTAAAATATGACCAAAGATACTCAGTCTCTGTTCCTTCAAGGACATACTTGTTATTATTCTATGCAGGGTCAGGACAGGAAGGAGGTGGGTTATGCTGTGCTTAGCAATAGGCTTGAAGATCTTAACCAAATCATACCAAGGATAAAGGAATCATTAGAAAGAGACAAACAAAATAAAAAGCGCTGCTCTCTGAATATCACATTAGTGTCATGTGTTTTCCTTTCTGTTTTGTGAAAGAAAAGATCTGGTCACATGTGAACATCTCTTAGTTTGTCAGGTGAGTCGGGATTAAAGAGCTGCCCCTCTTTAATGACAGAAAAATAAAGATGGACATAGATAGAATGAGGGAAAAGGTAGAATATAAAAATGGGTTGGATGAAGTTAAGAACACAGGGTTTGATAATAACTACAAGAGAGGAAAAAAAGGGAATCAACAAAAATGAAAAGACATCCCCTTTCACCCCCAAACAAAACACCACCAATAACAACTAAAAACCCTACTGATCCACACAATCTAGCAGGTTTAGGGTAGGATGAATCTATCCCAATTTAGATGTCTAAAGTGTAGGTTTTTATATTTGACAGTTTATAACAAAAGACAATAAATAGGTGCTACCAAGGAATAATTAACCCTATTACAAAGAGATTGGAAGACCATGTAAATCCTAGTGCACAAGTAATATTGTAGCATCATGGCCTAAATGTAAGTATAGGTATATGTTTCCATATAAGTATATATTCATAAACTTATGTTTCCTGCTTTTTCTTTTTCTGTGTTTAGGAAAGTGAAATGTTTGTGGCTGCTTTCTGTTTGTTCCCCTGATGATTTTACTAGTCAAAACACTACTCCTTTCCTCAGCTTTTTAATCCAGTCATCTAGATCTATGTGCACATCTGTGGTTTATAGTCAGCATTTCAGTTAAAAATAACCCATCTGAATTGTTATCATTTTCATGGAACCATCAAACCTGATGAATTCTTGGTTGTTGATTATGAATGCTCTTAATTGTATTGCTGAAATTGTCTTATTTTTGCCATTCTGCTGCATTTTATTTGGCTATATGAATTACAGCTTCCAAATCATTGGTGGATCAACAAGTGACATTCTAAGAAAATTTATAGAAATATTTGTTTTCAAATTGGTGGAGAAAAGGGATAGAAATGCCAATTATTGTTGCATTTTTGCCTTTCTTGCTGTATGAAATATTTCCCTAAGTCCTAAAGATCATAGTCCATTAGAGTAAGTCTGGATTTCCAGGAACAGGAGCAATTTCTGGGTAAACACAAAAGAAGGGCAAGATCCTTTTCTTCCAGAGTGCAGAAGTAGAGTTCTATCTCCCTGGCAGCATCCACTTTTAATTACAGAGCTATCCATTTGATGTTGTGTTCCTGACACTGAACACTGCACGAGGCCATAGCATTTTTGTTACTGACTTCATAGAGATAAGTTTTACACTGACTTGACAGGCATCATTGACCTTTGCTGTGACAGAGTAAAAAAGTAGTACTGGAAAACAAATAATATGCAATAGAAGAAAAGGGTCCAGGCTTTATCATGAAAAGAACCTGAACCTGTTCATGACCAATGGAAAAGAGATTAAATTACTGAGGGAGACATAATTATCTGGCTTTGAGGGAGGACACTCTGACAGCTATATGGTGCAGAAGAGACTGAGCTGAGGGGTTTCTGCCAAAGAAGCAGGAAAGAAATGAAGGGAAACTTCATGCCTACACAGAGTCCAGCAAAACTGCACATGAATGAGAATGTAGAGTGGAGTGCCATCCTCTCAAGAGTCCTGTAAAATGGATGCACTTGAGAGAACATTTACTTGAACAACAGCAAGTAATCCCTAATTGAACTTCCAGAGTCTGTTTCTTGATGACACAAAGCAGTTGCACTCATCCTAAAATTTTTACATTTATCCTCCTCTTTTCTGGTGCTGCTTGATAGATAGATTGATTCCGCAGTTGTTACTATAATAGAAGTCATCACAATACAACCAAGTACAGCTTGGTGGGGGGTTTGGTGACATTCTGTTTCTATTCAGTAAATTTATCAAGAGCAAAACAAACCAACTGGATGATAAGCATTTGAACTATTTAGAAACCAATCCATGCGTACCAAAAAATTCAAAAAGTAATAAATCTTAAAAAAAAAAAAGTTGTTTTATTTTGAAGTAAAAATATCCATATAGCACTATGGATTGAAAATTAACTTAGAATTAAGTACTTATGATTGGTATAGGTTGTATATATGTTCATAATTTAATTTCTTGTCATCTCTAAATTTTTATTAAAAAAAAAAATGTTTTAGTCACTACTGTTGCTAATGCCAGGAGCTTTTAAGGACTTTCAGACAGGATAATATTTATTTTATGCTTGGGTCTAGAGTATTTTTGTCCCTAAACCAGCAAGTTGGGAGAAGAAAATATGTTCATGAAACAAGAACCATCCTCATGCCATACACTTAGAGTCTGTGCACAGCCTGCCTACACTGAGTGAAGCCTTGTTCACATGTGCTGCATCTGGTGTCAGTTGATACATTATATATAAATATGTTGTATTTTTCAATTTCTTTGTCAGACACCTACAAGTTTGTTTTAGTAATTTTAATTTTATTACAAGAATATTGTACCCAGACCCTTTGTTGAGTTTGTGCATCACTTTCACAGCAAGACTCTGCTTGAAAGTCATTAAAGACTCAATGAGTCTTACAGGTACCATAATGTATGTTCTCATCTTTCTTCCCATAGGTGTTGGCCCCTGCAGAGTATGTAAACAGAAATGCAACCAAGTGTTGGCTACAAGAAAAGATGAAATAAATTGTTTAAACAACACCAGAGTTTTGGGTGAACCAGACCATGTTCTGGCACAGATGTCCTTTCTGGGTTCTGTAAAAGGAAAACCCTACAGCATTCAGAACAAGAAATCTCTTCTCCCTTCCCCTTTTAATAACTAAAAGTTTATATATTTTATTACATTTTTGATTGGTTTTCTACTTTGCTCTTGAGGGTACAGAACAGGTAGTGCTGTGGTCATATATATGGTACTGAGGAATCTCACCATTATGTCCACTTGAGTCAGTTGTGTGTTATAAAAATATGTAACTGCAGATGAAAATGCTGGAATTACTGTTACTCTGATGCCTACTTCTCACCTATAAGTAGTGGAGAAGTTACACTTAATCTATTATCTGTGAAACTAATAGGGAAACCAAAGTGAGAGAGATTCAGCAGCTTGTCCAAATACAGAAACTCATGGTCAGAACCTGTGATAGATTTGAGGCTTTAATGAGCTTTATTCCAGCGCTGCTCTTGGTGCCCTTGCTGTTGTTCCCAGGGCATTTAGGGCCTTTCTGTTTATCATCTGAAGACTTTCCTCTAAAGTACTAAGATTTGTTCAAGCAATTATTGCAGGGGAATAAAACCTACATGGGTTTTTATATATATATATATATATACACATATATATATATATATATATATTTATTTATTTTCTCATTTATTTTAAAAGAAGAGCTTGAAAGATCTCACCTGGAATTTTTCAAAATGTCGCTGATCTACAGTGCACCTAAGAAAGGGGAAATTGTTGGTATTTTAGGCCATCTCTCTCTCTTCAGTTTGGTGATTTCTGATTTATTTATAAATCACCCCCCTCCACACACACACACACACCCCCACACACATCCCCATTTAAGAAGGGATTGATCTCATCCCAAAATTTGACACAATTCTGGCAATAATTGAGGTGATTAGTACTGGCCATCAGTTTTACCCTTCAGAATAAAATGTAGCAAGTGAATAAAGCCTGGTGGCATGGCTGTGCAAAATTTCATTTAACAGCTCATTGCAGGCAGGCCAAGTTGGATTGCCAAATACATCAAATCACTTTTATAGATCTAAGCTGTCTACCTCCTGATTTTCTTAATCGTAAATGGTATAACAGATATTGCTATAGTTTTCCCATGCATTGTAAAATGAAAGTGTTTTAAATAAGGAGCAGAGCAAGTTGATTTGTTTGGTTAACTTTACAGGTATAGCTTGTATGTACTCCAGATGTTTGCACACATTTCCAGAGTCCTAAGGCCCTTTATTTCTCCTGCATCCATTCTGAATACTCCAAACATGTCCAGTCAGTAGGCGGTTGCTGTCAGTGAGTTACTAAAAGGGCTCATCTGTTATGTACTTTTTGTCCAAGAAAGACCAGTTCTTGCTGTGCTGTTTCCAATTCCAGATATGAGGAAATATGCCAGAATACAAGCTTCTTGCTTTGTTTGTAGCTACTTTGTTGGTTTTGACTCTTAGTATGTGGAATAAAAGGGAAGGGGAATAATGGAAATGAATGATAAAATATATCTATTCCTCTCTTCTTGGTGTTGAAATTTTATCTAGATTCTTATTATAGATTTAATCTGTGTATCTATAAGATTAGGTAGGTGTTTCTGCCTCATCAGTCTAGTATCTATGATTTCTAACACTCTTGATATGCATGTCCTGGGAGGTAAGGAATTGCTGTTATCACTGTTTGAAAGACTAGGAGATGAAGCACAGAGAAGGAAAGTGACTTGTTCAAGATCACACATGATGCTCATGGTGAACTGGAGATAGAAGACACATACGTTGAGCTGATGCCTTAGGTGAATCTGGTTTGATTCTGATTTGGGTAGTTCTCGAGCTCCAGAGCCCCAGCCACCACTCAGCCCCTACTGATGTCACCAGTGGTTTTATCATCAGTCTCGGGGAGGGTATGGTAGGCTTGTGAAAATTTTGAAAACACACTTATGGCTACCCATAGATTTTTAGCTCCTGTTTGAGAGTGCTTTAATGTCTAGTTTTGGGTGTTGTGGAGAAAAGTGATGTTTATTTAATCAAACATTGTCAAAATTGAAATTTTTGAGGACAGGAACAATTCTCAAGGACTGTACTTGTGGGAGTCCTTAAAAATAGTAACTACTTACTTAAGTTCTTTCACTACTTGAATGCAGACTATACAACATGCAAGGAAGACCTTTCTCAAACTGTCAATTTTTATTTGGTAGTTGGATGACAGAAAGTCTGAATGACCGCTTTTCGGTTCATCTAATTTAATTGCAAAGTATATATTTACAGTTAAATTTATTACATCCAGAATTATCCCCTTTAGAATGAATTGGTGTATGTTATGTATTTGAGAAACCAAAACAAAGACCGTAGATTCATCAAGTGCTACCAAAAAGAGAGGTCAAATAATTCTGTGTTATTCCCTCAGTGATCAAAGTCAAAGCAATGTTTTTGTTCATTTCTGTGAGCATAAGATATATGCATATACCTCCTCGTTTATACACTAGTTTTGAGTGAATAAGACGGATGATCAATCTGTCTGTGGAAAACTACACGGCTATCCTTTAGGGTGGAAGAATTGGTATTGTTTATTGTGTCTAGGAGGCTTTCTGCTGCTTTTCCGTTCCTGCCCTTGTGTGGAGGCAGCTTGATCTATGCCATCACCTATAAGAAAGAAATTTATTATGGCTGTTTTGCACCTTGGTATCCCAGAACACTGATTGGCTTGAAAGCAGAAGTACTTACTGAGAATCCAAATGGATTTTCCCTAGATGAGAAAAGATCTTCATGTTTTCTGTCCGGAATTTGGCAAAACTTCTCAGACTGCCTTTGAATGTCCCATATGTCACTTGTTAATATCTGACATGTCTCTACTGACTGACAGGTCCTGGGAAGCCTCCTACCCTCTGGTACCTACTTCCTATCCACTGTAGTCACAAGGAGAGTAAACAGCATTACCTAATTTTCCTTTCCGCTATGTTGAATGGGTGCCACTCAGATACACTGAAAGGAAATTTCCTAGCAGATACCTTCTAGATACCTGATAGGCAGTTTCTTAGATGACACTTGTCTAATATCTCACTATACTTTGCCTCGGGTCTTGACTAATGCCAATTTTGATGTTTTGAAGCTGAGAGATAATATACATCTTATTGTACAAAGTGAGAAATTGACTGTGGAGTAAGTCAAGGGCCATTATTCACCATGACGGTGTTACTGTGTAATATATGGAGACACTTATAGCGGTGCTGACAGGTCTGCTGTTCTTTTGGACTTACTAATCTGTTAAAGTTTGATGTATGACACTTGAATTTATTGCATATGTCAAATATTATGGAAAATGCTTTTGTTTGCATCAGAATACAGAGATTTCAGGTATTTAAATGTGAGGGGTTCTTTCTAGATATCAGAGATTATTTGCTATATCAACTCATGTTGCAGTTAGTATTTTAATCTATGGTGCCTTGTACCCTAATAAAGAACACTTTGTAGCCCTTGAAAGGTGCTTTAGCAGATCAATGAAACCTCTAAGAGATGCTAGAAGGATGCTAAAATTATATATGCTTTCACTGGTACAGTCATCTACATCATTTTGAGCTTCTTAGTAAATTAGAAGACTATTTTCGCCCTGTAGTATAGATAAATAGGCAGACCAAGTAAGTCATTCACTGTTGAGGCGTGTTTCAAAGTTGGTTATGTCATGATCCTAGAGAGAGAAATCTCACCATGTACACTGGGTACTTAAATGCATGCCCTGTGGCACTATTCCTGTGATAATTTTGGTATAGGTGCATTAAGGATCTGGCCCTACAGAACTGAGCATTTTCTTCATGGTACCCCAATACATTTAGGAATATCAGCACCATCATGGAGGGAAGTGGTGTGTACCACAGTATTAACTTTTACACTTTCATACCCTTGGATAAAAAATATGTTTGTAGTGGATTCTTTAACTGGCTATATAAATGTAAGAAGCTGAATGTTGTGATATACCTGTGTACTTATATAGTATCTGAGTTGCTCAAACATTGGATCATTTATTTTCACAATATATGAATTCTCAGCTGGATAATATATTAATTCAGGTCTGATCAAGGTTGTCATGGACTGCTTTTGCAGACTATGAACACAAAAAACCCAATAGGAGCAGTGGCACTTATTTATTAATACAAAGTGATAGCTAAATGTAGATGTTCAGGATTTTCATTTGTACCTCTGTGAACAAAATGTACCACTACTTCTAATATATAAGATTCTGACTAATCACCAGAAATGTCACTTGATAGTGAAGATCTCCCAATTCTACTTTTCTAGACCCAGTTAATCCTGGATGAAATGTCAATAGTTTGGATGAGTATCATTTATTGAAATGACCTTCGTTGCTTAGTAGCAGCATGATTTGTCAGATATCTTAGAAAATTAGAGTTAGTATGAGTTTAGGATAATATTTTCTGGCATTAGAAATGTTAAATCTTGCTATAGGAATGTAAATTGATATGGGAAGGCTCACATAGGGGTCAGTAGAATTGTCATATAATCCTTAATCAAGTCAAATTAATTCCCTACACTTTGTAGAAGGTCCTTTTATTCGAGGGATTATTCAACATTCTGCAAGCTAAAGGATCTTCAGAGCTAAGATGTCAAACCTGGAACACACTTGTATGACCAATAAAATGCAGAAAAACTAGAAAATAGAGTTCAAATTCATTTTGACATTGCCTGAGTAGTTCATTGCAAAGGAATTTCTTTGAACAATTACTGCTATTTAATAACTAAATTTGGATCTGAAAATAACTTTTAAAATCTTTTTGAGAAAATCTATTCAAATTGCTTAGCTTGATGTTGTTGGTGACTTTACTACTTTTTACTCTTACAGGAGGATATCCTGGGATATCTTGGGTAAAGCCTTTGCTCATGAGATTTATGGGGGAAAAACTAGTTGACAGAATGAATATCATTAATTTGGTTACAATGTGGAATAGGAGACAAAGTATTTTGAAGCTTTATTCTTTCTTTGGAGTACTATTTTAGTTTTGTTTTCTCACATTTTACCTCATGGGATGGAGGGAGAGAATTATTATTTTGCATAATGGAGTGACATCTAAATCAGCTCTTAAATCTGTTTCTTACCAGCTAAAGATTTTGTGGAATTCTGAGAGCATCTATCTTTGTTCCTGGCTTACAAAGAAAGTAAGAACTTAGTCTGATACCCATTTAAATCAAAAACATGTTCACAAATTACTGCAGTTGACTCTAGATCGTTTCAAATGAGAAAAGAAAGCATGTTCAAAGAAGATCAAGAGTACTCAGGTATTTTGGCTATATTGTTTTACTATTTTTTTTCTTTTTTTTAAAATATATCTACACAAGATATTGGTTTAGCCTTTTCTTAACAGGGGAGAAATATTTCGTTGAACCAAGTGCTCTTTGAAAGACAAGAATTGTTCCACCATAGAAAATATGAAGAACACTTATAGTTTTCATACTGTAAACAATAGCTCATCTCTTCTCTGAAAATACCGTGTGGTTTACTAATTATTTGTTTTCAATTATTTTGGATACTTTAGTTCTTTTTAAGTTTTAAACTGGAAGCTTCAATTCATATGAGAGTATTTCTGCTAGATAGGATGGGTATAGACTAAGATAAGTGTATATATAAGGTGATTTAAAAATGTTTCAATGTTTACTTCATGAGCACTGTCTTTTGCTCTGTTGATGTGTGGAATATGTCAGAGTGGCTTATTACCTGTTTTTTTTTCAAATCCTAGCTTTTGGAATGGGTAGAGAATCTTATACATGAATAAAACTGCGTATCAGAAGAGTTCAACTCTGCCAATATGCACTGTTCAACAAGAGGAATGTAATGTTACTTTTTAACTCAGATTGGTACTTAGAGGCCTAAAAATGAGTTGTAGTTTACATAAGTGACACAATTTTACAAATTATAAATATAAGCAAATCATCAGCCTTGTGGCAATTTTTCCAGAGAAATGAAGGTTTATAAGATTGTGGTATTATGAAGGTATATGGGTAGAGATGTTTCAGGTATTTTTTCTGTTCCTCAAGAAATATTGTCCCTCTTTAGTTGAACCCAGAAAATCTGGTCTCAGAAACTCAACAAATGTCGTGGAATGAAAACTTTTGTACAGAGTTATATCCTGCTAGTGTATCCCATCTAGGAAAACATGAGATTATGAGTTCAGTTAGGCATGAGATAACCTATAATGATGTCTAAACAATAGGAAAATATCTGTTGAATCTTTTACCAACTGGTTGCACATTCTTCTTAGTAAATTATTCTTAGTAAATTCAATCACTCTTCACTTGTTTTGATTCTTATAAAGCCATTTATTTCTCTTTGGATGTTATTTGTGCACAAATATTCCATGTTCATCTTAAATTCCAGGCAAGCTTGTTGGTACCAGTGGGTATCTTATTCTGTTCCTCATGCTTTTAGAAGAAAAATAAGAAGAAATAGTAAGAAAGGACATTCAATTCTCTGCACAGTAATAAATATAGACACCTTGAATATGAAGCAGCTCTTAAATAAGAGCTAATTTAGGTCTTGTTTTTTAACACACTTTAGTCTACTGTGCTGATTGAATATCAACTCACAGATGAATACTGAAAAGTACTGTGTCTCTGATCTGAGCTGCAAATGAGATCCTCTGGATACTGCCCAATTTTTCACCACCTATCCAGTCAATAGCAAACTAAGTTATAAGAGTTGGGTGGTAATTAGGAATGGACATATTAATTTTTCCTTATTTAAAATTTGCCTGAATATTGTGAGATTTATGCTTGTTTCAGTTCTTACTGGATTTACATCCTCCTTAGGAGGACCTTCAATATATAGGAAGGAGTGTATAGCAGGGGAAAAACATAAATTATTATTTATTTTTTATTTATAAATAAGCACAACAAAGTAGGAAAACATTCTCCTACTCCTTAAATTGTTTTGGGATATCTTCTAGAAGTACATTTCATTCATTTGAATTTAGATCTGCATTATAGGATTTTATGTACTACCTGCTATGTGCCTTGCAAATCATTCCTAAGACCAATTGTTCCTAAATATGCTCAAAAAAAACCTCCAAGAGAGAGCTACATCTCACATTATTTTTGACTGTACTTATTAGTATTTTAGAAGCTCTCTTTGCTCAAACAGAAGGGCATCTATCAAATATAACTTCAAAAAGAGCTTAAGGGATTTTTCTTCCTGCCTCATTAAAATTGTCTGCAACCATGTAGAAAATGTCATTTGAAGTGTAAAAGCAGAAAATATTGTCTTGAACTGCACATGATGCATCGGGCAGGTTCTCAAAGACAGTTAACAAGGGTTATCTCCTTAAAGCTTGAATAATCTGACGGAGGAGGTTTAGATTTGATTTTCTCTCTTTTTCTTCTCCTCTCCAACTTTAATTTGCAGTCTTCATAGAGTGCATTTGTGTTTCTCTAAATGGCACAGCAGTCTTGGGCTATATTCTTTTGTGTCTTAGATAGTCGCTAGTAAAACGGGTACTTTTTTTGTTAATGGGTCTGCCGAGCTAATCCCTGAATCAATTGGTGTGAGATAGAATGTGGGTGCCTTGGGGGAAAGACTAAAGATGTGGAAGGTACAAAGTAAGGAGAGGATCATAGAGACATGGATGAGGGAAATGTTTCCAGCTGTTTCTGTTGCTAAAGGAGGGAAAATCTGTGATGGATGATCTTAGAACCAGTTGCTTAGAGGACATTAAAAAATTGTGTCTTACCTTACTAACCTCAGTAGCTGTGGGTGGTAAGGAAGGATGGTAAGGAAGGATAGTAGTCGCCCCACAGACCTCTTGTTCTTTGCTGTACAACTGAGGGTATTTTGTCAGCGTTAAGACTGGCAGCAGTCATTGATCTATCGGATCACATAACGTATTACCATAAGTACCTATTGAGAGGCAGCATTTATATCATTGGCAAATTTGTTCAAAGCCTGAAAACTGCATTTGGATTATAGAAAACATTGTATTGAGGGCATAACATCAAGGATTAAAAACTCTTAAATCTCTAGCTGTCTTGCTTGACACAGGGACATGTTAATGTAATTTAAGATTTTATAAAAATCACTAGATGTTTTCTATTTGCGGGGAGGTTGAAGGAGATTTAAAAAACAGTTTAAATCTGGTTTCAAGTATTTTAGACTAAAAATAAATATTTTCATTTTGTTTTAGCCTAGTTTTCCTAATAGAGATTAATATAATTAAATTTTGGGTATCCTGTGCCCACTAACTTGTTAAAACCAAGCTTGACAGCAGTATAACATTTTAAATAGTTACACTGAGGGCAAAGAGACAGTAAAGACAATGCTGATGTGAGTTCAACAGTCAGATATTCTTCATGGCCCATCCTCAGGCTGGTGAGCCTGTGTACTCACTGCCTGGGCCTGCATGGCACAGAGCAGGCAGGGGGACAAGCAGAAAAGAAGCTGAGGATACTGAGAGCCTTTGGAGGACATGGGGTTATTGAGATGAGAACCTGGTGAAGACCAGGAGAGAGATGGATTCCAGGGCCTACTATTAAAGTAGGGAAGTGGAGGGGGGATTTCAGACACAAATCTGCAGAAGTGAGGTTTCAGGAGTTAAAAAGAAATAAATTCTTACTTAAACACCAAAAAAAAAAAAAAAAAAAATTCTTATGTTTGAATATAAGCATGTTCAACTAGCCTTTAAGTCCTGAAACTAAAACTGACTGATTTGTTGTCCAAGGGAGTGAAAAACAAAACCACCCAAATAATAAAATCTTCAAGGGCAAAAAAATTGCTGCATCAATAATACTATGAGTTATGACTAGTAACGTAGTAAGGAATTCTGAACAAACCTCTATTTTCTTCATCCATATTTTTAGCCTGACAGTGTTCCTTTAAAGAGTGGATTTTCTAACAAGTCTGCCGAAAGCCTGCTGTGAGGAGAGGGTGAGCACAGAGGAAGTTAGGCCCAGTTTATCCTTCTGTGTTACAGAAAGACAGATTTATGGTTTGGGGTCTGTCCTTATCAGGTTGATCTGTTTTGTAGATTGAGTATTAAAATGACTAGCTCTGGACAAATCCTTACCCTGCTGAGAACATTAAAATGTCATAGAGTTTAATATAGAGTAATTGGAGAGAACTCTACTTGAGAAGGAGATAAAGTGAAATTCCTAAAACAGATTTTAAGACTGCTGTGAACCCTTTTTGTCTGTCTTGAATAAATGTGTTCCACTTTAATGAGATTATTCTGAGGCTCCCATCAGGTTTTATGCACAATTTTCTGCTGGTTTTCCAACAAAGACTTCTTTCTGTTTTTCAATAGAATTTCCTTTCTATTGGGTTAACAGTAATGTCTTTATAGCTGATCAAATGTAGTCAAGTTAACTGACAGGCAAATTAGTATAAACAATTATTGTCCTGATTTATATATTTCAATTATGTTGATACTTATTTTGTTGTTTGGCTGCCTGTTCAAGTTTCTCCTTAGTAGCTCTAGCAATCCAGTTGCAAGAGCCTTTCCCCATCTCAAGCTAGTTTCAGTTTTACATTTTAGGGGTATTATTTTCCTGCTGCGTCCTATCATTCTGTGTGAAGAAAAAGGAATCAGAAACTATTCAGGAGGGAGGTAAATAGGAAAAGGGTAAAGGCAACATATAGCCTAGCATCATTTGCATACCCCATAACATTTTGTTCACCCAAGTCCACTCCCTGTTTTTATGAAAGAAAAATAACTCACATCTTAATTTTGTACTTCAGCCATTGTTTCTCCCAAGAGAAATAGGGTTATTGTAACTCCAGCTTAGTGGAAATATGTAAGGCTTTTACTCATCTTGTGCATAAAACTGATAACCCATGCAGTTGGGACTGCTTATTTATTTCTTACTAATTCATTTCAGTCTTTATAAGTCAACTGAGCATTCAGCATTTGTAAAGTGATTCTGGAAAATAATTTTGCATAAGTAATAGTAAACACTGGCGTTGCTTCCTGGCAGGGAATGAAAATGATTCATACAATTCCCAGTGGCCTAATGAGCAGAAACAGGGACCAGAGCCATGAATAGCTCATTGGCTGAAGTTTGGCAGCAGGAAAGCCATGTTGATCAGCTGTGCCTTCACTAGCAAGCACCTTTTGAATCAGTGGGAATTACTTATTGTGAGGCATAGAGGGAGGATTTGGCAGAAAAATTTGAAGCAGGGGGAGATGGAGAAAGATGAAAAAATCATACCTGGATAACAAAATTAGCTGTAAACAGTGTTTTGATTTGTCCTATTAATTTATCAAGATTTGTAACAATGCCAAGAAGTTTTATATTCTGTGAAGCACTCCAGCAAGCTTCCAAAGTACGCCTAAGATTTTACAGCCTATGCAAATTCAGTGTTGCTAGGTCTGCCAAATTCTTGGTATTTAAATGGGACCCCATTACTTCAAACAATTTCCTTGTCAGCCATTACACAGGAAATTTTTCCTCTTTCTCTTGTTTGTTTTTAAGTAAATCCAGTTTCAATTTAATTGTAATTTGGGTTTTTGTCTTCAAAAATCAGCAAGTGAGCCAATAAAAGCACTCTATAAAAACATAAATAACAGTGGTAATCAGATACCGAAAATAAAATACACGAAAGAAAATCTCATCAAGTAATGAACTGATGCAATTTTCTCATTTCTCTTTTTGTTTCACAACAGCAAGATTGTCAGATGACTCATCTGCTTTGATTTGAAATAAGATGTGTGTCTGCAGATTCACTTATTATCACAGCATTTTGTCAATGTGAATTAGGGAGGCTTTCAAAAAGCTGTACAACTTAGAGCAGTTTACAGTTGCTATTATACTGTTGGAATATTTTTGTTTTTTCACATATCTGTTATTGTTTAAGTATTTGTTTGTGCTGTGATCCAAAGACTATTGCGGAAAATGCTTCTCTTTTCATTGACTGCAGGAAAATTTGTATCAGTTTTTCTGAAAGCTTTGACTCATTCTGCTAACTTCAGACCCAGAATAGCACTATTTCAGCCCTTCTGTGTTTCCTGTTTGTTGTGTCTACAGAATTCTCTTACTTCAGATCCAAATTAAAATAAATGCATCCTTAAGTTTAGGCACTTGAGTAAGTGTATCCAAGTTGATGTTCACAATCAAGCTCAAAGGAATCAGACACTTTCACATGAAGGAAGATTACTGCTGTGAACCAGGTTGACAGGGGAGGGCTGTGGGTACAGAATGTATTTCCAACAACCTGTTGTATATTCTGTTCCCTCTAATGTTCTGTTCAAACAAGTAAAACAACAATGCAGAAAAATAATTTCTGTATAAATTCTTGCATGATTTTAAAGGGAAATATCATTGACATTTTGGGTAATTTCAAGCACATTTGTCTAATGAGTATTAATGAAATAAGGAATGGAAACAAATAAATTGAGCCCAGTATTGTGAAGATAAAAATATTGAATAGAATGGAGAATGGGAATAAACAGTGACTAAAAAAGAATAAGGAGAAATGAAATTCTAATACTGAGTTTTTAACACTGCCCTGCAATCCAGGTGGTTGTTTCATGTAACTCTGTAGTTCTTTTTACCAGTAATAATGAACTAATGTACTATAAAATATATGGCTGTGCACATAACTACCACAAAAGCTACAGGAAAGCCCATTAATAATTATTATGAACATTAAAAAAAAAAAAGCTTCTCTTTTGCTATCTACACATGGTAGTCATCCTGGCTCAGTGAGCTCATTAGAAAAACAAAATTGTTTTGTTTGATCATGATGTAAATGATACTCTACAGGGACTTCAGCGAGAGTTCCCTAAACCAAAGCCCAGTGCATGAAGCCCATGTTCTCCTCATGGGGTGGGGAAAAAAAAATAAAAATCACAGCTCTCTACATACCACAATAGCACCCTCCAGTTTGTCACTTTTTAATATCATAGTGTGTGGAAATAGCTACTAAATGCAAATACAAGTTAACATCAAATGTGTTCATAGATTAATTTTTGCAGTAGTGTTATCTTAATTTATTGGGAAGACAATTATGTTTACCTGGGTCAATTAATAATTAAACACTTCCATTGGTTTTCCAAAAAATTGCCAAACAAATGTGGAAGCTTTTAATTTTCTTACCTCAAAGGATTGCTTTCTTGCTCCCAAAGGAGTTCTTTGAAGCTTTCTTGGACTCCTCAGGATCCTATCCTCAGAGCTTTTTTTGTTTCCCCCCCGAGCCTCTCTGTAAGACTGTCTATTAGTTTATAACCAATAGAAATTAAAAATGCTACAAATAACAAAACTAAACATTTGAGACCACAAAGAGGTCCGTAACATTTGAAGCAAGTTTGGGCAAATTGTCAAGATTAAACCAGTATGGGGTCATGCAAAATTCCTAAGAAAATCATGATTTATCAGTGTTAAAACAGAAGGAGGTGATGAGAGGCATTTCCGTGGATAGCTATTCTGCATACAGTATTACTTGTTAATTGCAATAAAGATGTGGATCAAATAGAGATATATGGATTATGTTTGCTAAATCTGTTAAGACACCAAGCAGTCAGGGAGTGCAGTTTGATGTGTTGGTACAGAGAAAATGGACTGTGGATTGTTCAAGAACCTTTTGATTCTTTGATTATCTTTCAAGGAGCAAAGATCTGAATTCAATTTTAAGTCATGTCCTACAGTGAGCTTTGTATTGAATAGCCTCTGTGTAAAAATGAATTCAAACTCAGCAATGAACCATGGTTACCAGATATTAAGCACAGTATCTTCTCTCTTTTGTGAAATAAAGAATCTCAGGTGTGAAAGACCAGTGTATTCCTTCCCTTTAGAAGAATACGGAAAATCTGGGTGATTTTTACTGGTTGCTGAGATTGCAAAAAGTTACAGCTAGCAGCTAGCTAGAGACCACAAATGAGATTAGGGACATTTATTTTAACTTTAACCTGTGGGGTCACTCAGTGCATTTTTAAAATAACGGTTACTCTCCAGATCTAGTCTGTATTATAGCACAGAACTCTTGGTTGTTAAAAAAACAGTGTTGAACTGTATGAACCAGATGGTAAATTCTATTTAAAAAAAAAAAAAAAAATAAAAATATTTGCATTGTGAGGCTAGCTTGAGTCTCACTTGGTTTGTTGAATGTATTTAATCACAACAGCATAGGAATGCCTTTAAGGATAAATACCCAGAGATCAAACATTGCTGCAGTGTAAGCAGTATTGGTACCCCTTTCTTCATTGGTGTCTCTAAATTCATCATCAGGAACAATTTGTGGGAAACAAGGATTATATACAAAAAACAAGTCTGAAAAGCTTCTGCAAAATATAGCCAACAAAACATGTCTGACATTCCTGCAGTATAATCATACCTTTTGCAGCCACATTACTCAAAAACTAAATCTGTTATTTATTTCTTTTGGTTTTGTTTAGGAAAGCACCATCATGTAGATCAAACTTCAGCTTTGTTTCTTATTTTTATCTCCATCCTTAGAGTTTAGTGGAAATTAACTGTCCTGCTCTTCATTTGAACAGCTCTGGGTTTTTTTTTTCCCTTTTATAACATCTTCCTTTTGTATAAATATTATTTTGTTTATTAAATTGCTAAGCTAATATAACAAAATAACAGAAAGAGAGACAGCTGAAGAATTGCAAGCACAGAATAATTAGGAGATCAATAAACAGTTCAGTAATTGTGAGATGACTTTGAAGTGACCTTCCAGAATTAAAAAGCCCAAAGCTTTGTAGGACATACAAATCTTAAATGATAGTTACTGTGCCAAGAGAATTTGAGTAGGTTGGTAATGTTGATTTAGCTGTCTTAATTGTGTTGAGCTCTGCAAGTCATAGAATAAAAGAGAAGTGGTGAGAACAAAAGAAGCACACACAGTAAGGAAATATAAAAAAAATACATGAAAGAAACAGTCAAAGCGAGATAATAAAATTAAGTATGGAGGTAAGGAATGAACAAAGTAAAGTAACATTATGGCAATATACAACCAAAATGCCCTCCATAATTCTAAGTAAAGCATAATTCCATTCTGAAGCACAGTATTTTAGCTGTCTGTACCACCAGTAATGAGGCTAAAAGACAGGACTCTTGCATAACAATGTGAGAAATGACACCTTCAACCCCTCTAGTACAAACTTCAGTTATGAAGGTGTGTGCTTTTTTATTTATTTTCTTATATTTTGAGGTCAGTTAGGTACAGAAAAAAAAATGTTTTCCTATAATTTTTCTGTAACACTGGATGTTTTCCCAAGACTGAAAGCAATAATGTTTCATTTTCTTTCAATTTTAATTTTTCAAGTGCTTCTATCTTACATATGTAGAAAAGGCTTTTACTCCACATATGGTATTTCACAGAATCATCTAGGTTGGAAAAGACCTTGAAGATCATCCAGTCCAACCATTTATATGTAATTTCCATTTAATATGTAATGTTCCAAAAGGTTCTAAAAAATTGTGGGGGAATACAGTGGAGTGATAGAAGATCTGTGAAATTGTGATTCCATGCAGCAGTGTTCATGTCTCTTCTAGTTAATTATTTTTAGTGCTGTTTGAATATCAACTTCTTTCAGATACTGCTGCTCAGATAGGTGCATTTACCTTTACCCTACACAGACTTATTTTATGAGTGATTTGCTATTCTACGTTTTGACAATTAAGCAGTTGAGAAATAGAGACAAAAGGGTTTTATTGACAAGTCTAACCTCCTCTGGTAAAGCCTGTACAATCTTTCCATATATCCGTTGTTGGAACAGTGTACTGCCTGTGCCATCAGCAGTTTGTGTAGATGTGATTTATGGATTTTACACCTTAGTTGGAGGAAGCTTGGTGCAAAACTGCAGCAGCAAAAACTTCCCCATGGGCTGTGCAAACCCAGCAGGATACCTGTGCTGTGATACATATCACATCTTTTGGTGGGGAGGGACAAAAAGGGGGCGGGAGGGGAGAAGGGAGAAAAACTGAAGGAGAAAGACACTTCAGTTGGGGGATGTCAGCGTGCATGTCAAATTAGCTCTGGTTTGAACTTCCAGGTAGGAACAGCCTTCAGGAGTCAGCTTATTTGTTTCTGTTCACAGTTCATGGCTAAGAGTAGGCAGTACTTGACTAGGTTAGTTGTATTAAAAGTTGCTTACAGCAGAGATATTTGGAAAAATTATGAACTCTTTGGCAATAGAATGGAAATGAAGAACAAGTTATTGAATGATGGGCATATACCAATTTGTTTTCCAGTGATAAGTTTGAAGAAACCTTTTCAGCAAAAATAAAACAAGGGAATAGGAAGATGATGTCAGCCTAGGGGAAAAAAAAAAAAAAAAAAGTAAATGTTCGCTTGCTTTTACTTCTTGTCTTAGACAAATAATACTAGGCGACCACTGCTGTGTTTCCAGCTTCACATTCCAGTAAAACAGCACATTTCTTTTCACTTCAGATGACATTTTATGTTAAGCCTATGACAGTTTAATTTCACTTAACCATTGCAAACAGTGCGAACATACAAAGAAAGCAGACAGTCACGCAGTCATTGAGTGTATATGTAAATGAAATAATCCATTGTGTTGGGTCATTGTGGAGGACGCTAATTATTAAAAACTAAAAAAAAAAAGTTCTTCCCCCATCATTCTGAAAACCTTTCTGTCTGACTGACACTTATAAAACATTCTGTCTGTAGTTATGCAAAACTACCTGAAGCTGTAATAACTTGAAATGGTAGAAGACTGAAATATTAAGTTATAACTTTGTTGTTGATTCAGTGTTCCAAGAGTAAAACTTCAGAATAGAGTCAATTAACAGACATACTATCTTTTTTACCGTATTGCTGTTTTCAGAGGTGGATAGGGTGTTCTATATAATGCTGACTCGGTTAACTAGAGAATTGGAGATTCTGGAATGCAATGCACTCCTGAAAGTTCTGTTGTGCTGTAGGAATTATGCATTTTTACATCTCTATAATTACTATCTATCACTTTAAGTGCTTTATCCGATATTCATCTTATAGAAATGCCAGTAACAGTCCCCTCTACTTATGGCGTAGAGCCAAACACAGTATCTTCCTGGATCCTAACAGTGTGAGACTTTTTGTAACTTCTGAGACCCATTGATCACAGATGACTGCCAAGACCTGTAATGATTTTAACATGGGTAGTTTTCAGCCACCAAAATATACATATGGATAATTTTTATAAATACCTAACATGAAATTCCTCCATGGGGTAGTGCTGTATGTTGAGTTGGTTTTGCTGGTCCAAATTATATTTTTTATTCCATAAATATGCTTTAATTTGTCCTAGGAAAAGAAATTATAATATACAGTTTCTCGGTAGGTTAATGTAATATGACTTTCTGTTGGGAAACATCATTACTTATAGAAAAGGAAAGGAAAAGTTAAGAAAAAGGAGGGTGGTGAAGGAAAGGAACAAAGAAGACAAATAAGAGAATATCTGAACACCTCCAACTTTACTAAGGCTTTTTTTCCTCCATTGAGTTGGACAGAGCATAACTACATTGTGTTTATGGGACCGTTTTTAGAAAAATTAGGAGGAGCCACAGAAGGGGGTTGCTTTGAGGAAAAACTTGATATTTCTGCAAAATAAAATACCATTCTTAAAAACATAAAAAAAAAAAAAAAAAAAAAAAAAAGACTTGCTGCAAAGGAACCCCTTCCTTCAGTCTTATTCATGCTTGGCATCCTGTGATGAAATTAGTCCCATGGAATCAGTTATTAAAATCTGTGTAAAGGCTCTCATTAACTTTGCATTGTGCCCTACAAATGCGTCTCTTAAATGTATAGGCTGTTCAACAACTGCTTGGCATCTTAAAAATAATAGACTAGTCATTAAAAACAGGCAATAATATTGTTATAACAATATGATTGTTGTAATGCAGATCATTTACTGGGCACTCTATACGTATGAGAATTACATTTGTGTGGCATAATCAAAGGCAATGAGAGTCTTTCCTTTGATTTCAATAGGCTTTGGATCAGGCTTTTTGAGAAGTACCATTAGCTGTCAGATGTGGTTTTGAGACTATATGTATCAATCTGATTAATTAGTAGCAATCTAAAATGTTTTCATGAATGGTTTCTTCAAATTCAAGCTTGCATAAAGAACTCTGTAATATCTTATTGTTGTGGTTCCTCCTAGAAACCTTTTAAATTCCTGTTAATTCCCATTTGATAGTAAATTTAACCTCCCTACCAACATAATTGATTAAATAACAGGGATCATAATGAAATTCCAGTAATGCTTTCTGCATGCAAAGCTGAAAAGGGAATAATTACTGTCAAAGAAACTTCTGGATTAATCTTTCTCAGATTCTACTTCTTTCTTTATAAAGTAAGAGCTCTTTTAATCTTTTTAACTTCTCCAGTTCTGTTGTACTGTGTAAATAAAGATAATATTTTATTATTTCCTTTTTGCAATGAGAATGCACACAGAGGTGACCCTCACATCAGTGTGTTCCTGTGCAAGCCTTTCCAAAGGCACAGTTTGTACCCACAGCAGGACTTGCTTTTTCTTCTGGCAGAGGAGTTAGTATGTTGGAGCTTGACAACTGTGTTGTCCCAAAGTTTGCTGAGAAGCAAATATAGTTTAAGTTTACATAACGCTAATATTAGTGTACATTGACATCACCATTCATTGTGTCAGTATTATTTAAGAGGACACAGAGCTGTGCAGATTTACATAGTTCTACAATCTTTCAATTCAATCGGTTATTTTATTGCAATCCTCCCTTTGAATGGGATCTGAAAATTATCCAACAAGCAAAGCAAAAAATCCGATTAGAAATAATTTTTGCAGAGTTTTGCTCTTAACTTATTGCTTATTAATTGGAGCAATGAATTCTGTAGCTTTCATCATCAGCCAGTTTTAGCCTGCTAAGAAGCATGAAATTTTATCTACATCAATAAGTTTTCCTTTAAAGAAGCTATATAAAAATTGATTACAATGAGTACTGTGTCTTTGCCATTAAGAAAGATAGGTTTGTTTTCATCATAAAAGAAATTAACTAGATTTTTAGGAACTGTTTTCTTAGATTCCTGAGGCTGATCATGCTTTCTCTTTAGATATATTTTAGTGAAGTACAATTATACAGAAAATGAACCTTTTAACTGCTGAGTTAGGCTAACAGTCTTTGATTGTGAAGTCTGTCCTTGAATATTGATTTCTTAATTTTTTTAATCTGTTTTTAGGTACACTTAATATCATGCTTATATTTGCTTATTTCCATGAGTCTTTGACTGAATTATTTTTATATGAGTGAGGAAGGTGTCATAAATAAAAGTTCTCAAAGGGTCCGTTTTTGTTCTAGTAATCATGTTTTAGCATACAAAATTATGAAGGGTTTTGCAGAAGTTTATTATAAAAACTTGACAAATATAAACATTGTCTTCCTGTGTACAATGAGTCAGCTCGGTGTACTTCACATGTCTTCAAAGGAACCAAAGGCACTGAGCCGAACCATAAAATAAGATTAGGATGGGATTTTCCTAATCAAATTCTCCTATGCACAAAGCAAAATTTTGAAAGTAAAACATCTTGCAAGAAGGCCTTCAGACAGTCTTTCTATGACAGAAATGTTACTTTTGGTGTATAATATGTCCTCATTTTTTTTTCAAGTTCTTTGAAAGTATAGGAAAATCGTCCTATCGTTTACTGTTATTTTTAGCATTTACTCCTGGAAGGATATGGTTTCTTCTTGATTCTCCTTCCCTATCCCCATCTGACCTTGGGAGTTACTTGGATTATTTCTTCATCCCATCCACTGTTATCTTCACATCCCTCCCCTCTCAATACTTGTGTATAACAATGCTGCTCAGAGCCAGAAACGGACATAGAAACCATAGTAATTGAATCTTCCAGCATCCTTGTCATGCCACCTCTGCATGCTTGCTGCCTCCAGGTTTCCCAAAATTCTTTATGGAGAAGGAATGAGAAAGAGACCATGTCTCCTCAGCTAAGTTTCAGCAGGGAAGTTGCTTCTCTGTAATATCGATGCACACTTCTGTAGTCAGTCTGTGTAACAGGGTATTTGGGCCATCAGGCAGGTAGACCGAGTTATTGAAATGGATTTGTGTCACATTGCCTTCACAGCTGTTCATACCTGCCATCACCTCAGAGAAGCATGCCTTTATAACTGCCTTTCAGGAGAATATCAAAGATCCTTACTTTTGATAAGGTGGTTTATAAAATAGCTTGAATATTTTTGTTACTTTGTGCTTCATCATTTCACCTTCTTTTCATCATTCCTCCAGCTGATGCATAGATATCTGTGTGCTTAGCAAATGCTCCAGGCCTTTTTTTGCTGATTTTGAGCAGCAAAACTGTTGTATGTACGTTTTCTACCTTCTCAATGGATGCAGACTACAGCATATCCTCACAAATGTTTACTCTTCTCCTCTCATAATATCACAGGCAATAAATAGCTAGGCCCCGTAGTCTATTTATGGAAAGAAAAAAAAGCCTCTCAGTGGGGACACCAGTGTCAGTTTTTCATGGAGTTTTCAGAATGTCATTTTCTTGGCATAAATGTTACTGTAATTAAGTATTCTCCATGCAGCAAAATTGATTCTCCATTCTGCATTTTATAAACTTAAGCATTACTTTGAGTATCCACAGCTCATCTGCAAAGCACTGTGCCCGTTTCACTCAGCATGCTCCATTTTCATGTTACTAATAGAAGCTGCTTGTTTAAGAGGAAAAAAAAAGGCTATTGAAATATAATCAGATACTGTGTGGGTTGTTGTTGTATTAATTCTATTCTAATTATGTTGTTGGCATCCAGATGGCTCACACTGAATCTAAAACCAGTGTTGATAGTAATAATTCTTTCACAGGTTAAAAATTTATCTACTGAGAAAGCATATGAATTATTATGCCACATACCTGTCTGAGACTAAATAAAAATGTATTTTAACTTGATTTTTAGTCATACCAAATAAAGAAATGAAGATGAATCCTCATTTAAACATTCTGTTTCAGCATACTACCTTGCTCCCTCTCCCAGACACGTGTACAAAGAATTCAGGATTAGTGCTGCAAAACTTTGTGTTGAGGTCTTCTATCTCTTGGATACATTAATGTGGACAGATTAAAAGGATACCTTGAGGGCATGAATCTGTATATTTTACTTTGTCAGGAAAATCAGTGGCTCAGATATGGCCTGTAGCTTGCACTCATTTTGTATGTTGTATCCCTTGTATGCATTTCCACACAACTTTGTCTCGCTACAGGTTTTGATATCATTTGATACGTTTTGATATCATTCTCCTGAGCTAAATAGTGCTGGGCCAAGCTTGTTCTTAGAAGTTTCAATGACTTCATAATAAATAATGAAATAAAGACTTTTTATAGGGATAGGAGGCAAAAAGATGATGGTTGCTGATTATTTGTAATAATTGGACTGGTTTTACATTTTTGTGAGGGACTTGGAAAAAAGAAATGAGAGGAGAGAGTATTTGTGTGTGCACACATTCCCACATATTTTGCCACAGTTCTGTGCTTTCAGTGCATTTTAATGGTATAAGTAAAACACATATGTATACGTGAGCAGTTGAAACCTCAGATTTGGATTAGAAAGTAGAGTGTGATTTAAAGTGTTCTTATGTATAAATGGTGCACTAATCCTAGTTGGTTGAAATAGTTTGAATCCCTTTCTTCCCTCCTCTCCCCCTGACCCGGGAAATAATATACTGAAAATAGTTTTAACTATTTCACATCTGAAAGGAAAACAAGGAGCAACATAAGGGGGTTTTTGTTTGTCTGTTTGTTATTTGATACCTGAGTCCTAAACATCTCATAATGCAAACTGTGGGAAGAGAGGAATGAATATTATCCTGTTCTCCATGTGAGTCAGGTGAAAGGGTTGTACTTATCAGCTAGTGTGAGAGACTGAAATGTCAGATGACTGTCTCAAAGCTTGCTTGTGTCAGTGCAAACCTCAAGGACAAGCTGTGGCCTTGGATTACAGGAACGTTATCCAAGGAAGCAGGAGTGTATTGAAGGATGCACTCCCCACTCCCTTGCAGTTGCACTGTCAAACCCCTTAGACAAACCTCAAAGGGGGAGACATGGACTGAGTGGAAATCGAATGTTTGGTGAATCAGTGGCTTCATCGTGTAGCCATTTGTGACTGTTGTGTAGGCCAGACCCCATGCATGCATTGCTAATGAACTGATAAGAGGTGAGCGTTTCTGCCCCAGAAGCTGGATGCAGCAAAAACCTGTGGGACCAGAGAAAAAAAAACCAAACACTAAAGGTGTTAATGCTAATCAGCTGATATGATGAACTTAAAAGGCAATAGAAAACTGCTGCATGTGTACCCACCACAGAAGAACTGAAGACTGAGGACCAACAGGATGCTGATGGATCCATGGTGATGACTATTCTTACGACTCTACCCAGCATGCTTGCTTGATTTCTGTCTTTTCCTTCCAGTCTGTCCTATTGTTACCCCTCTTCACTTTTAATTAAAACTGGTTTGGGTGTACAGCATTTGACCTCATTTGGTCTTAATCTTGCTCTTGGGATCATATTGAAACCTCCCCTGACATTGGATCAGGGCAGCTAGCTGACAGTTTTTTTTAACAGGTGAACTTTCCATAGTTGTTGGTCCTGCCAGGAAAAAATACTTTCTCTTGCTTGAAGTTTTTATGACATATTGGTACCCCATATTGATTTAGTTCCTTTCAAAGAAGAGTTTTCTGTCCTTTTTACTGTAAATGTAGCAGTTCAGTAAATGCATTTCTGCTCACTGTATCATCCATCCAGACTGTATCCATTGGACAGAGGAATACACATGTCTTCATAGGCCAGCAAGGAAAAATTACAAGTAAAATACCTATTAATTTCTTATTTGTTGTAGGATCTTGTGAATGGGAATTCCCAAAGGAAAATCTTTATCATAAATTTGGCACTGTAGTTGTTCATCTGCTGTAAGAAAAAAAAGGCCAATGTTATTACCCTTTTAGTAGATGTAAAAGTAAGAGCAGTTTCAAGGTTTTTTTGCTGGTTTAGACTGAATCAGATGGGACCTTGCAACAGCTATCAACTTGTCTGCTTACAGAAAGTCAGAATGTCAGGATTGAAGGAAAGAAAAATGAAGGAGGAGAAAGTATTCTTATGACCTAATGAGACCCAAATGCAGAACAGCAAACAGAGAAGACAGCGGGGGAAAATTCTACCCTCAGAGGGTAAGTTTGCAGTAAATGCAAACCATCTACCATTGTTTGGTCTTGCCTGCTTGCCAATCAGTCAGTAAAGCTGGCTGCCAGTAAGAAATGATTATAGCTTTAGCTCCATGATTGCTTCTCGTTGCTGGAGAGTGTTCATTATTAGGAGGAACATTACTATTCCATTCTTTCTTTTAACACTGTAGGATGCTACTTGATTTTTTTTTTTTTTTTTTTTTTTTTACTGTTGGGGAGGCGGAGGGAAATCTGAGAACTCATTCTAAGGAGGTCTGTGATAGTTGTTCTTTTTAATTAAATACTTTCAAAATGCCTTGAAGACAACAAAATTCTTTTTCTCCAATCCCCCTAACTTTTCTAACGAACTATTAAAACTAATCTTGCTCCTAGGCTTGTGAAGCACTGTGGGTGGGAAAGCCAATTACATCAATATTTTATTTTTAAAAATAGCATGTATTTTCCCCCTATCAAGACCTGTTACATTTCCAGCAGCATTTATACAATAGAGTACTGTTAAATATACCATTGGCATACAATCAACTACCATTTATTTTACTGTTGAGTGATTTGTTACAGTAGATAGAAACCATTCAATACCATTGACAAACAACAGACAGTCCATAGCTCTGAATTACTGTTAGACTATTTTTGTAATGAATGGAGACTTAATTTCTGCTCTGTTTTCTTGTGGATGCCAGACAGAATTGTGCAGAGCAGAACAGCAGCTTTATTTATTAAGCCTTGTAATGCAGTTTTGTCTAATTACTGCTGACTTGTCAGACAATAGTCAACGACCTTCATCTGAGAAGGTGAAACAACTCCTATCACCTGATTCCTCCTGGCCAAACATCTTTCAATAAAAGTACTGGATTGTCTTAATGATTACGTAGAAATATTACAAACTAGTAAAGGTTTAGAGGCCTTTAGGGTCCATCTGTGTTTTAGATATATACATTTCTCTATCACAATATTCTGGCAAAAAATTAAACGCATTGTGGAGTTTTTAGTCATGCCTGTGATAGGAGACTCAAGGGTCCACTCTGAAATGTTGATGTTGTGAAAAAAAATTATTTCCATTAATGAATTTCTGAGATCAGACCAACTATTGTGTAATTTATTCCATCCATGCTCTAAAAGAAAAGGTATGAAGCACACTGCAGGTAGATTGCCCTGGCACACCAATGCACATCCGGCACACAAGTGTTGGGTGTCTTTTTATTTGTTGGCTAACAACCAGTGTTTACCTGAAATAGATGAGAAAAGAAAGCAGGCAATAATACAGTTGGAGAGTTCTCATCTATGTACTAAAAGCTCTACACTAGCCTTGTATACTTATAAACCTGTACAGAATAGCATCAGTGATTTCTCTGCAATCTTGTTCCCGTCTCCAGACTTGAGAACAATTCCATAGCAACTCAAAATTACTAAAGTATCCTCCATCCCAGCTCATATAGAGATACTCCCAGCAAGGTCTGGACATGCTTTCAGAATTGACTTATTAATAAGTGGCAGTATATCTTTGCAAAAGTCCTTAGGGAGTTTATAGAGTAAGATTATGACAATACCATTATCATTTACCCTCAGTAAGAAGAGCTTCGTTTGGGCTCATTCTTCTTGGGAAAACTGTAGTCCTTCTACTGTTAGGTTATGAGGGGAAGATCCAGGTATTGTTGACAAAGACCAGCTCTGAAGCTATGGAACCGTGATTACCTTATTAAAAGACCTAAAGGGAATAGCACGTGGGTGGGAAAACTACTGCTTTCCTTAATAAAAAGAAAATGTATGCTAACTGTTCAAAATGAAGACCTGTATATGCATCCTCAGTTGAAAATAGTTTATTAATTCATAGCTATTGAAGATATTATGTTCTACAGATAATGATAAAATGGGATCCCCACCCACCCAATGATTGTTCTCATGCTTTTTCCAGGCAACAAATGCAATAAGCATCTTTAATGGAGAGATAAATGTTCTCTGATATACTGTAACAAGGAAAAGCAGGATGATACAGTCAAAAGCTGTAGAACAAATATAAAACCTCAGAAATGCTGGGCTAGCATAAGTTATTAACAGAAGGTATTAAAAAGAAGCTTAAAGTTTTAATAGTACTGCCTAAAGGAATAGTTGATCAAATAAACAGCTTATTGAGCCTGTAATCATAGTAATGTTAGTGTCCGTTATAAACTGGAATAATGTTATTCTCTGGAAACATCAGTGTTATTTCAAATTCCTGTTATTTCAAAAAGCCCTGTTTTCTAACAAGAAACAGAATTTAAATGCACAATTAGAATATGATCGGTTGACTTTTTTAAAAACACCTTCTTCAGGTTATTGAATTAATTACATTGATTGTTTAATGAATAACACTGATAAGAACTGAACTAATTGGAATAACTGAGGTTCACCAATTTCTCACTGATAACATTTGCTTCACGAAGAAACAAGCTAAGGAGGCTTGGGCTGGATGCTCTGAAATGTCACCACAGGGAGCTTGCTATCAAAGAATACTTTCCATCAAAATTTGCCAACTTTAATAAGCAGGAGAGTTTTGGAATATGTGACCATTCTGAAGGGCACACTGGCTTCACTAAAATGACATGGTTATCAAATATTGGGTTTTATTTCAGTAACTTTGTGGCCTATGTGTATAGCTGGAGGCTTGGGAACAGAATTAGTGGCCCACTTGAAAGCTTGGCACTAAAATCTTCAACTACAAAACATAAAAAACCCAACCCCAAAACAAACAAACAAAAAAGGAATGATTTTGTTCTGTAAATCAAAAGGAATCTAAATTAAACTGTGCTTTAAACTGTTGAACACATGGAACAATGAATGCACCTGGAGTTGTAAATGTTGTTGAATGATGTTTGTTTAATTATTCATATAGTTTTAAAAAGAAAAGTTAACTACTCCACATGTCTATGCCTGAAGCCCAGCAGTCTTTAGGAATAACAGCTTCTCCAGCTGAAGCAGTAGGGGAGAGTAGGTAGCACCAACTAAATAACACATTTTGTCCCTATTGTGATTATCCATGAACCACGCATGTGCTGAGCCAGTACATTTCAAATAAATGTAAAGACTGAAACATATGAGAAAATTATAAAAACACCAAGGGTATAAAAAGATTGTTAAATGGAAAAATAATAACTGCAGTTAGTAAACACCCTCTTAGGGATCTCTTGATTTTACAAAAGCACAACACAATTAATAATTTCCTGAAGCAAGGACTGTGCAGAGCTTGACTGGCCCCTCTACAAAATAAACTTATAAAGGACAGACAACCTGGGATTCTCACAGTGAAATTTTCTGGCTCAGGTGTCTGGTTATCCCCCATAGCAAGAGCCACCTGAGTATATCTTGGGATATGTTAAGAAGGTAAAGAAATCCTCATGTAACCTCTAGGTCCCACTTCAAGAGCCAAAAATCACTCGCTCTCATCCAGGACTTAATCATTCTCAAGGTAGAGATTTACAAGAGGGGTGGGGGCGTGGGGGGCAGGGGGCGGCCTTACTTGCCAGGATGTTTTATGTGGTGTTGGTCTATAGCCTGTATGTATCTCCCAGTTTGTCCTGGGTACTGGGGAGCTACCTGCTGAGAAATGTTCACAGCAAGCCACAGACATTCAAATACAGTTCTGTGGAATCTATAGAAGACAGTTCAAATCCTCCTGAATTGCAGTTTCTGTTAGGAAAAAACCCAATAAGAGTAGGTTTGGAAATCAAGGTGTAGTTTTATAGTCAGGTTGTGTGAAGTATAAGATAGGGCAGGTTTAATATGAGCACAATTGCACTATTGAGAGCATGCTGCTGCGTTGTGCACTGTGGCAAGCAATAAAAGACCTTGTGACACGCTGCTGGACTGCAGGTGAATAGATGTACGGTTTAGGCTTGGCTATAAGAATGTACAGTTTGGGTCCATTTGGAGACCAAAACATTTTCACCTTATGCATGCCTATGTATTTTTATCCATAGAAAGTGAACAAATCAAAAAAATGATCCCAAAGATCCTTGTCTGGGTGTTCTTTCCACAATATGTATGTCTGCTTTTTCCTTCCTTTTCTATGGGCAATATCAAGAAAGATTAGGAACTCTTTTCATCATAGTTGTGATAAATTGAGGTAATCAGACTAGGACAACCTAGTGCACCAGGGCATCACTGATGTGGGTTCTTCAGACAGGCAATAGGTTTAGGAGCCTATAGTTTTATTTTAAAAACAAACAAACAAACAAAAAACAAACACAAAAAAACCCCAAAATCACCTAATGTGGCTTTGGTCTGGTTGTGGAGAATAACTCTGACAGTATATGCTGTGTTACTTCATTGGAACCTTTACTAATTGAAGTGGGGAGAAGCATAGGTTGAATAAAACTATTGGTCATTCTCAGTGGACCTGGACGGAGGAGGAATGGATGCTGCTGGATTGCTTAACGGAAAATTTGAAAGCCTCATTGCAAGGGAATGACTGGAAAACGTACTGGCGAATGACCTTGAGCTATACAACCACATTGCATATTTTATCATATGCTTTTTCATTCATGACAAAACTTGTGGCTTTCAAAAGAAAAACAAAACAAAAATACTGTGCTTTAGTAACTTCCATGTTTTTCTTTTCTTCTTAGGGTTGAGTTCAAAGTAGGATCTTCTGCTGTTCATCCTGGAATAAGTAACTGGGAAACCAAAAATTGACAAAGCATCAATGAAAAATACTGTGTACATCTAATCTATTTTGTCTGGACGTCAATTTGTAACCAGCTCTGTTTAGCGCCTACCTACTGTTTTTCATTCAATCCTCCTGTCTGTCCAGAGTCTAACAGAATTTTTTTCATACTGATGCTTAGTCTAAAATACTTTTCATGCCTCATTCACTTGCCATCACTTTTCAACTGTAACAGGTTTTTTTCCTCTCCGCCATCTCTGCCTCCAAATTTCTTTCTCCCTATGTCATTATTTAAACTGTGTGAATACATTACCAACTAGTGAGCTTAAGGTTTTATTAAGATTTCACTTAAAATACAGGTTTTATTCAAAAGTCTGTGGAAATGAGAGCCTAAAACTAAATATTTAAATGTCTCATTTCAATGTGATATCCTCAGAGTCTTATATAAATGTCAATGAACTAAGAAAAAAAACTTCTGCAATTAGGAATTTATTTGTAAAAATACAATATTATTTACCCCTTATGTATCTTTTTATACCAGAGGTGAAAATTTTGTTTCAGAAAGGCTGCAAAATTTTAAAATATATTTTAATTTCTTAAATGGGACATGAAAATGTTATAATTCTCAAAAGATTTTACAAATTGTTGCAGGTTAATCAAATGAAGTAATTTCTGTTCCACCTCCCTCCCTTCCTGCCCAACTCTACCATAATAAAATGCAAACGTTGAAATGAAGGCCTTTTTGGAAAGAAGCACTAAAATATTTAGTTGTAAAATAGGTGAAATTAGTTATTTTTAAACTGTTGCAATTTTCAACTCTCAATCTAACCTTCAGCTAAACAGCAATGTATGATCGATGTTTCCATGCAGTAGTCAATTCTTCCCAAGTTCTCACTGCCAATTCCAATTGATCTATTCAGTTTAAGGACAGGGAAATGGAGGTGCTAAAACACAGTACTACCTCCCTGGAACCTACTACTGAATAAAAAAAATACTAATAAAATCATCCCTCAGTATTAGATGGAAACAAGAAAATTCTTTCTCATAATTTAATTTTTATTTCTCAGAAAAAATCTTTACTGAGCCCTGCGAACAACCACAATACCTCCAGTATGTAACATACTCTTTAGAGACCACCATACCATGGGATCACCATCTAGCTGTATCCTGAGCTGCAAATTTATTCAGACAACTTACCACTCCAGAGCTTTACAAAATGTTTTAAAAAGGTCGGACCTAAATGAGAGGAAGGAGATGCTAGATTATTTTTTGTTGGTGGTGTTTTTTTAATTATATCTTTTGAAAGGGCTCAAACCAATGAATTTCTGATTAAGACTAAATTGTGATGCATGAAAGTTTTGTTTGTGTTTGTTTCCCAAGTTCTCCTCAACTGTTTTCCCTAGGCCTCTTTGTCTGTCTAGATAAAAAAAAAGTGTTCCCTATATAACTCACTGATAGCAAACTCAAAGCCTTCAATGGGCACTTGGGCAAACTAAGAGGAACTCGAACAAAAGGACACAGAGATACAATCTAGGAAGGATGATCTTGCTGATTTAAGAAGACAACACCTGGACTTTATTTCACAGTGCATGCTCTAGAAAAAGCAGAAAAAGAGGACCATGTATTTCTTCCCTCTACCACTGAAGACTCTCACCCCATTTTTACTACGCATGCTCTGACTATGTAAATGAATTCCAGGAACTCATTATCATAAGACACCCCTTTCCAGGAAATCTAATTAATATGTATAATTTGTGTGCATGTAAACTGATGTCCCTTGCTAGTTCAGAGGACCCCTTATGGTGGAGAATCCCAAGGGTGACCCCAGCGTTGCTAATAAAGAATACCTGCTTAACAGTTATATTGGATTCTGACTGTTAATTTCTTCATTTCACTTTCTTCAGTCAGTCCAAACTCTTCTCCATTTATCTTCAATCAGTAAGATAAAGTTGAACATCGATCAGAAATGAAAGAATCCTTTTTGGTAAGCCATCTATTTAAGTTGCCCCTGAGGCACAGTCCTTTTCTTCATTTGTTTTTCCTCTGAGCAAGATGGCCTACTCAATTGAAGTGCCACTGGACATATCATAGTGACTTATAATCATGAGGCAGCAAATTCCTTGTCAAAAGTACCATGCTTCTCTGCAAAAAGCTAGGCCCATTCATAAAGCTGTAGAAATTGTAACTTGGCCTATATTTAAATAAGTTTAGTAAAGGAGTGTGGGGGAGATTCTTTAGGTCATATCTGAGCTTGTGGAACATTTACATCAGTTACTGAGTGATTTGGTGCACAAAATAAAAGCAATTTACCTCTGCTCATGAACCCACTAAACACATTTGGGTTAACATTTAAGTAATTTCAAAGAGCTTTTGATAACTTTATTCTTTTGTCTGGACTCCTAATACAGTTAAAATATGCTTACCTTTGTTGGTTTTAGAAAGTATTTCTTTACAGAACAGGTTGTTAGGTGTTGGAATGGGCTGCCCAGGGAGGTGGTGGAGTCCCCATCCCTGGAGGGGTTTAAGAATCTTGACATAGTGCTGGGGGATATGGTGTCGTTGGGAACTGTCAGTGTTAGTTTAATGGTTGGACTGGATGTTCTTCAAGGTCTTTTCCAACCTAGATGATTCTGTGATTCTGTAAACACAATATAAACAACTTTCAGGCTCACTTTCACTGTGAGGGTGGTGAGGCCCTGCCACAGGTTGCCTAGAGAAGCTGTGGCTGCCCCCTCCCTGGCAGTGTTCAAGGCCAGGTTGGATGGGGCTTTGGGCAACCTGGGCTAGTGGAAGGTGTCCCTCCTGTGGCAGGGGGGTTGGAGCTGGATGATCTTTAAGATCCCTTCCAATCCAAACCATTCCGTGATTCTACACTTGTAGCTAATGCCTGGTGAATCAATCAGCTGCATATATGCAACAATTAAATAGCAGATATAAGCTATCTGCTGTTGTATTGGTTTGTTCTTGAATATTTTCCTGATGTTAGGTAATCTGCAGATTTGTTTGTTTACTGTATGGATACACTGACAGAAAATTAGACCTATGTGTCTTTCTATATTGTATCGTATGAGCATATATCCTTGGAGTACAAGACCTTATTAAGTGATGGTGCTTCATTCCGTGTGACTACATGTTTGTCAGCTTTAGTCAACACAGTCCAAAAAAATTTAGAAGCTGATCATATTGCATTTGGGAATCTGTATAGTGAAGTGCAGTTTGAACAAAAGCTTGAACATGAAAAACAAAACATTTCTGAGGCTGGGGGATAATTTGCCAGCAAGAAAACCCAGTTTCACTGCTTTATATGTTTTAAATATGTAAAATGGCTAGAATAGGAAGTGGCAAATCTGTCCAACAAGTTTAATGTCAACAGAGTATAAACCGTTAAAAGTACAACTGAGATTATAATGCAGTCAGTATTGTCAGATAAAAATGATGCTTTAAGGGTAAATTTCCTCTCTGAGAATAAAAATGTTAGGTATGGTGCTTCAATGGGACACCTTTAGCAGTATATAATCTACAGTTCCATTGTATACCTTCATTATTTCCCCTATAATTGGGATTTAATCCTTGTATTTGTTCTTTTTAAAAGCATATTAACATTTCAAGGCATTCCTACTGATTTATTGATTTATTATGTATATCATGAATGACTCCTGACGAGCATAATAATGGAGAATGTTATTTATTTCTATATAAATATTTAGGGATGAAGCCAATATTGCGTAGTTTTATTATGAGAAGCCCTATTTCTTCTAATATCAATGTCACTTTACAAACCTCCTCATCTGCTGTGAGGAAAGAAGGATTATTAGAACCGACAGAGTACTTGGCTTTTCAAGGCTATTATATTTCTTGTAATTATTCCTTCTGATTTTTTACATGCAGTGCAACTTCCACCAAAAACCTGTTTGCCCTGTTCGTCTGATAGCAATTTAAACAAATTGCTTTCTTCAATATAGAATTGTCAAAACAAAACTGCTATTAGACATTTAAACATGATAACTGATATGATTCTTTTTATTCTTTTATTTTGGGAAGAGAAGACATTGGCAGATATTCTTATGTGACCTTCCATTAGCCATGAGTTTGAACAGATGTACTTATATTTTAATCAAATTGAAAACCTGATCTTCTTGTCTATGCATAAGGTTTTTTCATAGTCATTGCCAGGGTCTTCATGGTTTGGGAAGAGGAGAGTATTTAAAAAAGAAAGAAAAAGAAAGGAAAATGTACAGAAAAAAAAAAAAAAATCCGGTAGCCTAACAACCAGTGTTATATTTTTTCTGTTCACTATATAATTTGGCATTTATCTTTTACAAGAGATGATGCTGTTTCTAGTAAGCATAAATTGCTTTCTCTGGGGTTTTCTATTAAAGGTAAGGAAGGGGAATAGCATGAAAGCAGCATGTATGTTTTATAAATTATGTTCTTTTTTCTAAAGAGAGCTGTACTACCTTTCAGTCTCATGTGGCAAAAATACATTTTCCATATGTTTTGTATATATATGTGTATATTATGTATATATACTTTCTTTTTTTTTTTTTTTCCCCATTTTGCCTTGGGTTATAATTGCATCAAATGTCCAGACCTTAGACTGAGGAGATTCTCTAAGGAAAACACAGGATGCCACAGGAGCTGATTCAGTGGGTGGTACTCTTCTTTTGAATCAGAACTGAACTAATGCCTTGGCATGTGGTTCTGGAAGGAAATGTCTGAATGAGAGAGAAAATTGGAGTCTATCAGTAGGGAAGTTAGCCATCTTGTCATAACCTGAATACATGTCAGTAATAGCAGTAGATTAATTTAATCTTGGATAAACTCCCACTTTAAAAAGAGGTTTTTAGTTCTCTATGACTGGAGGGATTGCTTTGTTTTGTTCAAATGAGACATCAGAAGGAATTAAAAAGTTTACAACCATGTAAAAATGGCAAAGAAATGTTCTGTAATTGAACTTAAAATCTCCATATACAAAAAGCTAGGAGCAGATGCCCAGATGCAGGACTCTGTGTGCTTGTGGTAGAGGGCAGAGGACTGTGTTTCTCAGAGCAGAGGAACTAGCTTTCCATCACTGTGATCCTAGAGACTGTGCTTACCACACAACTGCGTGGTTTTCCTGATTTCCTTAAAGAAACTCAAAAACAGCTCACCAGCAGGTACTAAAAATAATTTTTGTATAGCAATCACCGAGGTGGCTTTTCCTGTCTTCACAGCTGCCAACACAGTCATGGTGACCTGTGCGTTCACGATTCACATGAGCTGGCAATGAAAATTCTGGACTTGCAAAAAGTATCTAGACTTTTCACCTTGAAGAAACTTACCCAATAAAGCAAGATAGATAATTGTAACACTGTATTATCTGGGACCAGGCAAGCTCTGTTGAAAAATAGATTAAAACTTCGGGAGTTCATGTTCAAATATTTTCTTCAGCTTGGTTTAAACACTTCTTAGAACTAGTCTTGAAGACGGGACCATTATTTATCATATCAGACGCTATATATGTAAGGTGCAATCTATTAGGATATTATATTTATTTTTCCTTAATTTAAACTGTAGCTAGTTATATTTCCTCTGGAGATATAATAATAATAAGTTACTAGTAAGAAAATCTTTCCCTGAGGATGAAAAATTCAGTTTGTATCTATCACAGCTTTTGCTGGTAATAATTTTTATGAATCTGCTTCCATAGTTTCACAAAGTCTACATTTAGACTCTACACAGAATACATGTAATGTTGTTAGATGCTCAGATACCATGACAAAGAGTGCAGAGGGCAACCACATAGAATGATTGATCTGACAGAATATCTGTGAATGATTGTATGAAGGAAAGCAAGTATGTTTATCAAATGAAGCATTTATCCTCAAGTAGTGGGCATCTTTCTGAAAAATATTAAATTTGAGCATAATTTCAAGATTGTTCTTAACACAGTGAATCAAGTTCTCATGCTCCATGAAAGTCAATGTAATGAAGTCAAATAATCTTTACATTGTATACATGAACTGAGTAGCTGCTTTATGTTTAGTGTTTGTCACATCCTTGAAAGAAAAGGTGAAGCCAGAAGGTACACATTTTCAGGTAAGCAGGCCCTCATTTTGTGGTATTACAGTGTATGTAGTAAAGAGATGTTGAAACTGGGACCAAGTCTACATTTCCAATCCCGAAAGGGAATAAATCAGTCTCTTTAACAAAATAGCTATGCCAGCAAAAACTCTATGGTAGGGTCAAAGGAGATCTTTCTGACTCAGTAATCTGAAATTGGTATTTATCGCAACAGAATGTAGAGAAAAATAAGCCTAAGGACATTTTATAACCAGGTATATTTGTGTCACTGCTGCTTGAAATTGGTCTTGATTTGTCAAAAAGCCTTCTGATCTGCTTAGGAGCACAGATTACCTTAAAGATAATTGCACATAACTGGTGTTATTTCAGTGAATAACTTGACTAGAATTATTTGACATTTAGTATGAGATTTCTGTGTTTGTCTAGGAGAGGAAGATGTGGACATCTGTGCTTCTAAAGAGCTCTGATGTATGCCAGTTGGCATAGATTGTTGTGTTGAATTGATTAGTTCACTTGGTGCTGATCTGTTAAAACTGAGGCATGGATTATGTGTACACTGACATCCACAAACTCAGAGGGTTATACTATTAATCCAACTCCTAGAGTTTGCTATTTTCCTGTCTACATTACACATTGTAGCCTGCAAAAGTCACCATGTTGCACTAGCTTGCATCTGAGGGTATGAAATGTATGAAATTTTGGGAATTGCTTCTCCACACCACTAGCTTGATTCTGCAAACACTTTCAGCCACCTTTGTGGGCTATAATGCATCTTTGCTCCTTGGTTTGTTGCCCCGTTTATTCTGTTCATAGGAAAGGGAAGAGACAATGGGTTTGGTGTGACAGCTTTAGAAGGTGATAGATAGTGTAGGTGAATCAGCCTGGCTTGAAGTGTCTGCTCAACAGTCCTGTGGTGGATGAGACAAAGAAATGGTGAGAATACTCTTTTCATGTTAGCATCTAGCTTCCAGATGGATCTCAGATACATCTATGAAAAGTGACAAGGTCTGAAAAAGCAGCATGTAATAGATTCTGTAAATGTAACTATATATTACATTATTTTGACTTCTACCAGTGCCCTGTAAGAACTGTTCTCTAATAATATACAGAATGGAATGGGTCATTTACATTGAGAAAGGACAAACATTGCCACTTTGCCACTTCACTTTTCTCTCTCCCTTTTTTTTTTTTTTTTTTTTTTTAGGCCAGTTGATACAAATGCTGTGCCTGGAAATTTGTGCAAGGTTTCAATCAATTCCTGTAAAGTAGTCATGACTAGTACCAATCCTCCTTTTTAAATATAAATCCTTGAACTGAGATGTGGTGGTGGTAGAGGGTGGGCAGGAAACAGGAAAGTTGCTTAAATTAACAACTTCTGACTTATGGTATTTTTGTGACACTTGATCACAGTGTAGCCAGAAGCTACAGCACAAAACCAGTGGACTTGAATCTCACAAAAGAAAGGACTAAAATCAAGTCTAATTTGCCTTCATTTATAAAAAGGGGAAAAAAAAAAAAGAAAGATAACTTTGCAGACATATTCTCCTTCAGGACATTGCGCACTGAAACGTTTGCAGCCTGTAAACTAATAAAAATAGACAGCTGCACACAAGGCCGTCAATATAAGGCTTGCTGGGTGGGAAGGCTAAGCATTATTTTCTTCACTCCAAAATGGATTGAACATTTTGTTGTGTTTATTTGCCAGACTTAGAGAGAAAATAGATTCATTCAGCTCTCAAGGTAGCTTAGCACCACAAGGCTCATTTGGGTTGCATGTGGGAAGTAGTATTGTCTTAGGAGAAAGACAAAATTTGACCTGTTTGTCTTTAACTGGTCTGCAAATTTATTTGAAATTTCTTGGTTTAGCTGACAACTTCTCCCAATGAGGTGACTGTTGCTTACTCCCTTTATGGAAAAATCCTGTTTCCTCTAGTCAGCTTGAGTTTAAAAAATGACAACGTTTTCTAGTCCAGTGCTAAAACTGCAGCACAAGGGTGACCCTTTGAGGGTCGAGGGAGAGGAAAAATCTGCTGGGGGTTGGGAGGGGGAAGATTCATTTTTTTCCTGAATGGTCTGATACTCAGAAAATAAATATTATACTTGTTCCCCTAAAACCAGACCACTAATCCTAATGCTTTTTTTGCTTTTTTTTTTTTTTTTTTTTTTTTTCCCCAGCCCAAAGCAGAGGGAATCTTTAAAGGATCTTCATTCACCTACTTCTTATTTGGCCAAAAATGCTATTTCTTTTAATTTGCTAATTGCAGGTGTTTTGGTTTTTGTTGTTTTTTTTTTTTTCTGTTTCCCAGTTCTCAAGTTTGAAATCAGGCTTGAACACCCAAATCTTTACTAATTTCTATATTACTTTGAAAAGGGCCACTATTTCCATGAAAAAGTGTACTAGAGTAAAACAGTAATACTTTTGCATCAATTTTCTGCAAGTAAGTCCCATGAGGCCCCACTCCCACATCCCCCCACCTTGGCTTGAAACTGATATGTTTAGGTTTGTGCATTTTTTAAACTCACTCTGAATATTTTTGTAATCAGGAAAGTTGAGGTATAGAGGAGTAACTAGAAGGCTTTGAAACAGAAAGTCTATTAATGTGATTAGTGAGTTTGCTGCAGACTTATGTGCAGTTGCCAGTGAAATCACCTTTAGTGCTTGAGTACCTCCACCAGACAAGACTATGATGGAGAAAAGAAGCGGCTTTGTTTGTCCTTGGACCTTATGTGAGTTTTTAAGGCATTACTGCCATACGTTCTTATTTCTTTTCTCACTTGCTCTGTATAACTGGTTTTGATATGTAGTGTGTGTTATAAACAAAGAGTCTGAGTTAGTGTGTTAGTTACAAAAGGACTTCTGATCTGCATCTAACAATAATTCTGTTGCAGTTGACTCCTAGGTACTCTCACAACAGAGGGACTCAGCAGGTGATGTGGCTCTTGAAATACTGTATCAATGCTAAATTGTCTTTGCATTGCTTTTATTAAACAAATACTGATTCAGAAAGTAAAGCTCTCATCTGCTTCCCACTGAGCAGGTTTAAAAAACATTTTCCTCCTTTTCTCTAAAGTCTTACTGTGCAAACCACATAGGTCTCCCCACTGTGATCTGTTTTGCAAAAGTAGCCTATTAATTGAGGATGTTTTTCAGTATTGCCAAAAGGTCACTACAATCAATTATGGAGAATATTTGTAAAGAAAAAATCTTGCCTATAAAGCAATATATCCTGAGTTGTCTAATTTGTTCACTGTAATAAGGCCATGCCCACTTATTGATTAATCAATCTTTGTTGTCTGTTTGCTGATCATATCAGGAAGTCTCTTAATGTAATGGAATATCATATGCAGAGTTGGCTCTGGGTAATGTATTGAAAAAATATTTATTTCTAATATAGTGCATGTGTTCAACCTAAGGAGATGATTTTTCCAGGACAGACCATTCTGATTTGTTATGGTAAACCTAGAACTGAAAATGGAACCATGTTTGGATTTGAAACAAAATAGTATCACGACTGAGTAAGGTCACCAACACAGAAGCTTTTCTGTTTTGATCCAATTTGTAAATCATTACCTGATGTATTCCATTCAAATGTCTTAATGTTATGCAATTATATTGCATCATGGATATACAATGCATGAATAGAATGAGCAAAATCAAACATGTTTTATGCCAAAAAAATGGTTGTGGATAAATTCAAAATGGTTCTTAGGCTATACTTAAAAGTGTAAGATTTGGGTACTTTTAGAATCATAAAAAGGAAACCAAGCATATTAAAAAGAATTCATCTTCATATGCTTCATATAATCAAGGTTTTTATCTTGTCACAAATCTTATTGTGACTTGTAGGACATAGAGTAGTGGCAAGAGTTATGTACATAGAAGATGTTGTAAGTTATGGTATAATTATCATTATTGCTGTTGGCATTAGTGCATCATTTCCACTAAATAACATGGCTTATTTTTCTGTGACTCCATGATTCATCTGTGTTCTTTTGTACTGTAGTTGATGTAAATGAACCATATTAAACTGCCCTCTGCTCACTTTGTGCATATTTAAACATTTAAAATGTCTCAAAAAATCATTATCACTCTGTAAGAAAAAGATGAGAAAAATGTGTAAAGAACTCATAAACAGGTAGAATTAGAACATGTCTATAAATTAATTTTGACAGGTGTAAGATATCTAAGCTTTAAGCTGGAATTTGTGTTGGAATTCAAATAATGCTAAATTTAAAATTGAGGAGAAATAATGAACGACTGATGCTGATGCTTGGTGTTAGTATTACAAAGCAATAATATTTTTTCAAAGCTCATGAATTTTCCAATAAATGAATACTTGATGATCATAGCATCTGCTGTTAAAATACTCAGTAGGACCAAAGAATCAAAGGGTGAAACACAGGAACACAGAAATAATTTCCATTAATTCTTACCTCAGTATTTAATGTGCCAAAGTTTAAGTGCTGCATTTTGCTGTATAAAATGCTCATACCATGATTTAGCGTGATGCAGATCGCACCATGAACAGTAAAATGGAAAGAATAAAAATCAGCCCTAATTTTGCAAGCAGTTATGCACACACAGCTCCATTTGCATTACTTGGGTACATTAAAATTTGCCATGTTATATAAGGAGTATTCAAAAATAAAGAACTTAGTGACAGGACAGTTTTTATAAAACAGTGGTACCACATATCAAAAATGCCAGGCTTGACTTCAATGACATGTGGCAAGTCTGCAGTGCTTTCAAATTACAAAACGATGTTTTTACCAGAAGGGTACATAAAGTCACAAGTTCAACTAACACATCCATTGAGAATGAGAATGTAACAGTTCTCCCTAAAAATTTTAATATGTATATTGATTCTCAGTGCATTCTGGAATGTGGATTCAGCTTTTCCGGTTCTGGAAAACTAATGTTCAACACATGGCCACCTGCAGTTTTACCCTGGTAAAATTTTTGTGCCTTTCCCCAGGGAAAAATCAAGGTATCATAGATGTTTGCTGGTTTACACATGTTATGTAGATTACACCTTAAATACGTGACATGCAGTTTAAATCCAGACAGATTTTTGGCACTGATATTGATGAGTTGAAAGATATCATACCGCAACTTTTTAACTAATTTATGTGATAATCACAGTTGTTGGAAATACAGCCTGTTTGCTTTGCTGCATCAAGGCTTCATTTCCAAATCAGTGCCAGCCAGAAAACTCAACTTCTCAGTACTGACCCACTTTGGGAGTGCTGCAGTGCTATCACATTCCTTAATCCTAGGAAACTGAAGTGGTGAAAGGGTTGTGTAGTTCTGCTGTCATTACTGTCAAAACCAGAACAAAATATCAACATCTCCACAGAGGAAAGAAATACTCTCTCTGAGTTTTTACAGTAAGGACTGAAAAGAAGAAGTGAAATAGTGACTCTAAAATTCCCCACCGTGTGTTATTATGACAAAAGTCTTCCAATGTTTAAGTGGGGACATAAAATTTACATAAGTAATATAACGTTTTGACTTTTTTTAAGGTGGTTCACAAAAACACCCTTACAGAATAATAAAATAAAATTTTCTTAAATAAAGCATGAAAAAATTATTCTTTTTCTGTTATACATAGACTAGTCCCCATAATTCTTTTAAGCAGAGAATTGGGTTTTACTAAGTTGGGCTATTTGTCTGCATTACCTTAAATAAGAATAGGACTCACTGCCATGATAAGTTTAGCTTTTCTTACCTTTCTTTCAACTGTTATACTATATACAGTTCCATTATACCTTTTTAGGTCACTTGACAAGAAGAGCATGTTGTTCCACATGGGCAGCTATATAAGATTTCCCAGCAGTTACATGCAACTGCACCCTTGATTCCAGGGTCTATGGAGGCAAAGTATGTCGACAAAAAACACCTTGTGGAAATGGATGTCTCTCTGCATCTGTAGGTAGGGAACATGCATACAGCCATTATACTGACAAAGAAAGTTGGTTACTTAAGAAAAGTTCTCTATTAAAGATAAACAATATCATGCTCATGAGCTCAGGTTCTCCTCTTGTGGATTTCCATGCAAGCATACCTGGGGGTGGTCAGACTGGACTCTGGTGTAGTCTGGAGGAAAATCAGGTTCAGTCTGTGGACACTTGCATATAAACATAAACTGAAATACAAGTATGCTGTTTTCAGCCTCAGTTACTGAATTACAAGATATTAGAGAATCTATGACCTAAGTGCCGAAGGTGAAAAATAATGTTCTGTGTGTCATAGAGTGTGCAATAAACTGTCCCGTGAGCTCTACGTGTGGATTACTATGATGCTGAGTGATTTGACAGATTTATTTATCTAGTAGCATGTGGTTGATCTTGAAACCAGTTCAGTCACATACACATGGTTGTGTTTCAGATGTTCTCAAAGGGCTCTGTGGGGGTAGCAAGATATCAGCATTGTGCAACATGGTGGTGATGTCAAATATGCTGGATAGATGGATGAATGCCAACAGTATTTATATTCACCAACATACCATTGTGAAAATGAGCGTGAACTCGGATGATTCCATTGATTGTGATCATCTGAGAGTGAAGTGACAAAAATAGAGCTGTATTTCACATTTAGAGGAAGGACATCTCCTAGGGAAAGAGGTCCACAAGATCCTACAAAGATCTTACAGAAGATTTATACCTGTCTTGCAACAATCTTATTGAAGTGGACGCGCTGTGGATGCTGGATTTCCACTCACTTCAACATCATTCTCCCAACTGTATTGAGGAAGGTGGTTGTAGTCTGAGGTCCTAAATTACCTTGAGTTTCAAATCTGTCAAGACCCCAAATACAGTCTATCAGTGTTAAGACTGTGGCACAGGTTTATACAGGAAGGGAGCTTTGTTTAACATTTTCTTTTCTACCGTTTTTTAGAAAAAATCTAGTTGAAGACCAACAAAATAATTTCATGTCTTTCCAGCAAATTTACTACTGTTTAGTCAATGTGTATTACTCAGAAAAAAAGATGCTATTTTCATTCTAGTAGTACCCAAAAATATTATGAAGATAGTAAAAAAAAAAGTATTTTTCATATTCGTTATTGCATTAAGGAGTTATATAATGTAGCAATGCAAAGGAAAATAAATGAAGTTTGTCTGGGAAAGGCAAGAAAACTGTTCAAGGTTTTAAAAGCACATAAGATTAAATTATAGAAGACATATCTAGAAGGTCAAGAAAAGGAAAAAGAAAACCATCCTATATTTTTAGGCTTCAGACTCACGATACACGGCAATGCTTTCAATGGAGTGAAATATTAATCAGCAGGTAATTCATAAAAAGGTATCATAAAAAGTGACTCAATTTTAAAAAAGTATTTGGCAATTGCTATCCTCCATGACCTCCAGTCCACTTACACAATGTGTTTGTGTGTACTACTGAAGAGGTTATAAAGCAGTCTGCTAAGGTTGGACTGTTGCTCACCCCAGGTTCTTGTGGGTCTTGCTGAAGCATCTATTTATGGAGAGAGGCCATGAGATTAAACTAAACCTAGTTTGACTCGATATAGTAAGTCCTTTGTTGCTTAACTTTTTCAGAAGAGTTGATTAAACTTAAATTACACAAGACATTATTTGCATCATAGTTAAACCTGACAGGTTTTGATAAGCCAACACCCTGAGCTTGTAATATTTTTTCTGATTCTAGTTCATCCAGATATAACCTTGGCAAAGTAAGCTGTGAGTCATATCTGAATCAACAGTAATAATAGATTTGTTGATCTCATTTGTCAACACCTTTGGACAACTCCTGAAAGCGCTCTAATTATCTTAGGAAACAAAGTCCTTGCAAATGGCAATATCATGATTGATTATTTGCCACTCTTTTACCTTGCAGTCTGAAACGTGAAGCTAAGGGCTCTAATTGTGAAATTCAGCTTTTTAAAGAGGTCTTTGAATATGGATTGTCATTTCAGAACTGCTCCCGAAGCACCAGAAAGTTCCAGAAACAGAAGAATTCTAGAATTTCCTCTTTGCCATGTAAAGAGATTAAACTCAGAATATTGCATTAATAAAGTGCTACACAGTGGTTAACCTGTACTGCTACACCCAGACATGGGCTTACAATACATGACTTTGAATAAAAGAATACCTGATTTCCTCCAGTAAATTTTTCTACACTATACATATTTTCTGAAGCAGGAGTACAAAGGGAAACATATCTTTTGGTGGATAAAAAAAGAAGTGAAATGATTCTTTACCAGACACTTGGGGGTTGAGTAAGGGAAAACCAGGTTTCAGAACCACTCATGTGTCAAGAAGGTTGGGATCTATCACATTGTTTTGTTTTATGAAGACTAAAGAGAAAAGAATTTTAGTTGCTGGGACTCCATAGAGGTGATCAGGCATACAAGGGGACTCTTGTATGTGTCCCCTCATGAAAGCACACCAAATTATTGAGGAATTCCAATAGCTTGATAACTGTACCAGGCTGCCTTTTTCTAGAATTACATACAGAGCAGGAATGTTTACACTCAGTACAACGGTTTTCTGATGAGCCCATTATCTGTCTCAATCTCTAATGCAAAAAGAAAGCACTCTAGGCTGCCTGCAAGACTTATTTCAAGAACCTGGGTAGCCTGGTTCTAGACATCTCCCTCTCTCTTCAATCGCTGGTAAAAAATACCATTTAATATCTATATAGTACTCATTATAATTAAAATTTATTTATTCTGAATAAAGAAAAACATTTTTCAGTGTGGAGCTTTTTTTAACTGAATTTTTTATTGTAACATCGCTAACTGTGTTAATGTCTTCAAAGTGTCCCACTTTATTCAAAAATTAACTGAAAAAAATATTACTGGAAATGCATGCTAGATTGTGCCATCCTTTTTTACTTAAAAATTCCTAAGATAGTTTTTGTGAATTATACTTGACCCTGTAGGTCAGAAATCTCTTCCTTGTTGTATGTGGTGTGCAGTGCTCAGTGTACAGGGCTGGGCTTGCGTGGATGCTGCAGCAGGGCAAGGAACTAATCACAGGAGTTCTAGGCAGGGAGGAAAGGCAATAGTGCTTATGGTCTTTAATTAAACTTTCCTAAGAATGAGGGGTAACCAATTCTGCAAGTGCTAAACAATTTTTTTTTTTTTTTTTTTTTTTGACTGATGTAAACCATAGCTTGCTTTGATGTAAAGCCTAAATTTAGAAAAGAGCTGACATGTAAACTGTGAAGTTTGCAAGCCATAGGAAATGTGCTTTTGAATTCCTGGCTCATTCTCAGCACTATCCCTGTCAGTGGTGCAATAAACTGCAGTTTAGCTGCATGTAATCTATTTACAAACAGCAGCATTACAGTCCTTGATTTGTGTGTCCTTTTAATTTCTCCCTCCCACTGTGCCCCCCTCAGATGCACCAGGCCATTATGATTATTAACCTCCAGCAGTTTATTAGCTTGGGATTAGCAGTGGTTGTGATGTGAGAAGCTGGTGCAGCGTAACTGTGTAGCACCCATCGGCACAAACCAAGCCTGCAGCCCAGAAAACTGTGCCTTTGACCTTCAAATTCAAAGCTTGTCCTAATCCTTAGGGTAGAAATTTGCTGAAATCTTGAATATAAGGTTTAAATGATTTGTAATGGCAACTCCAGTCTGTGCTCGTTACCAAACAGACGTTAGGTGATGGCAGATGGGCTGGGAGGTTGCCTAGGCCCGAAAGGGCCGTCTCTGCCCTCATACCCACACTGAGGGCTGTTGGGCTCACACAGGGCAGGGTTTTTTTCCCCTCAGCCCCTGGAAAGGATGATGACACACAGCTGAGGTTCACAGTCACCCTCCTCCGTGCCCCGGGCCTGAGCCGGGTGGGTGGAAGGAGAGCTGTGGGGCTGGGTGCCCCGGGCGGTGCCGCACCTGGAGGAACCCCTGGCGTGTGGGGGTGAAGCGGCTCTGGCCGCAGCGCTCTACCAGCACAGGGCCCGCGGTGGCTGCTCTCCAAGAAAGCTAGTGAGGTGTTGTCCCCTGGGTTTTTAAACTGCTTTTTCCCAGTGATTCACCTGGTGCTCTTGAGCAATGTTGGATGCTATCATCCTCCACCTGCTTTTCTTCCCTGGCCTTTAACAACACAAGCGATGGCATGAGAACACTGCTTTGAATATATTACAGAAGCAGTCATTTTAAAGCACAGAATTGTTACGCAGATGAGTTGTAGCACCTTTTCTTACATGGTGAAAGAAAGGGGCAATAGTAAAAGGCACCAACACTATAGCCCTGTGTCTGGCTGGGCTGAAGCAGAAGCAGCAAGGTGCCAGATACCAGTGGGATGTTTTAGGCTGGTTCCTCTGGCATTAAAGGCTCGTCCTCTGGGCAGGCTGGCCAACACGCCCGGAGAGGCTTCTGGCAAGAAGATCTGCAGGGGCCTGGCAATGGTCAGGCACCCCAGCTGAGTTCAAACCTGGAAGTGTTGGGAGCATGTGGAGAGGGAGAGTAAGAAAAACACTGACCACCCCAGCATGCTGGTAAGGAAAGAAAACACTGGAGGGTTGTTGAAATATTCACAGAGGATTAGCACAAAGTTACTGAGTTTAGCACAGGTGTTTCTGTAGCTGTGATACATTAGGAAAATTTACAATGTTCAATGACTCACACTTTCTCCCATGTAGTGTGGTAGTTTATTTTACTGGGCTAGAGTACAAAGTGAGGAGGAACACCTGCTGGTATTTCGGTTTCCCTATAATGCCTAAGGTTTGTGAGCTTTTGTTTAATCTAGGTGTGCTTCTTTTTTTTTTTTTTTTTTTTTTTTTTTTTTTCCCCAATGCATTAAAATAAAACATTTTAACACATGTTTACAGGGAAACAGATTTCACCAGAAAAATATTCCAGAATATTTTACCTTGTAAAAATATCTGTTCTCTGCCTCTGTGGAATTGCATACCATAAACTGCTATCACTAGGAAAATTATGGGCCGAGCTCTCAGTGCATCTACAATCTCTATTTCCTTTTGGTGATGCTATTCAATTCAATTAAGGGATCTGAAAAGTGGAGAGAGCTGGTTATTGAGTGCTGATGTGTGTCCTGTGCTTTTTGTCTCACTGAGTTTCTTAATAATATATTAATTAATACAGTTTAGGACAATGTGCCAGTGTTTTAAATGTGAAGCTGAATTATATCTGTATTAGCTCATTTTATCTTCAAATAATATAGATCTGGGGAGTGAGGTAAAGAAAATAAAATTGTTTGTCTTTCTGCTTTGAGATGGAAGAACTGTGTGTTGAATTCCTCTGGGCTTTGTTCCACAGACAGGATGAGGAGGGACTCGACATGGCTGTTCATAGGCACAGTGGGATGGACTTGAGCATTTGAAACTTCCATGCACAGCCTTCCAGGAAGAGGTTACATCTTGGACAGGTTGCTTGTGTGTTCTTGATTGCAGACTGGAAAGAGGTCCGTAGGTGACCACAGCTATTAAGATAGATATAAAAGCATATCCTTTTCTGGACATATCTGCAGGTATGCTAGTTCTACAGTATCATAAATCCAAGATGAGAACTAGGTTAATGTGAAGAACAAAAGATAAAATTTCGGAAGGATTTTGCACCAAGAACAGAGATTAGTTTTTCAAAAGTCTTTGACTTTAATTTTAGGCATCTAGTTCAGCTGCCAATTTTTCAAAACAGATCTGTATACTGTATATTGCAGTTCCTTTTAAAATTTTATCAGAAATGTCTGTTCTGATGTCCTATAAAGTTGCATATGGTCCAAACTAGTTTCACTCTGGAAGTACAGCCAAAATACATCCTCCAAACTATTATGAATTCAATTTTGATATTAAATGATTATTTAGCTAGTTTCTCATGATAAAATTCTCAGTGAAACATTAAGGAGCAAAACTGAAACTCCATAGAATACATGCAGAAGCTTAAGACTGATCATCTTGTTTTAAGAAATATGTTTAAAAGGAGTAGAGCTGGATTCTTACCCTTTAATAAAATTAATTTCTACAAAGGCATTGATGAGGTTTTTTTCCCAAAAGCATACAAGATGGTACACAAGCAACTGAAGGTATTCTCTGTTACACATGCTTTGCTGCTGTGGGAAAGAATAAAAAATAGATAAAAGAGAGAGAAAAAATAAGGGAACCCAGATTGATACTGTGTTCCAGTGGAATATTCAGGACTTACATTTAAGAGAAATATCAACCAACACTGCTACAACTTGTCAACTGAACATTTTGATCTCAAAATCTCTGAATCTTCATGATGTCCTTTTTAAGAATAAAATTAATTCAGGGGGGTTATACCAGTTATAACTCAATGACTTTGTTTTCTGTCCTCCTACTTTCCTTGTTAAATCTCTTCCGTATTAAATTACTGTTTATGTTGTAGAAAGAATATAATAAAAATACAGAATCTGTGATGTGGGTGAGTTGCTGTAGCAACATTATCTTTAGAATTCCCTGTATTGTATGCTTGATTTTTTCAACTTTTCCCATCTCATGCACCACTGAATAAAATACACATTGCATGTTTATTTGGAATTGTTTCTTTGAAAATAAGTGTTTCATGATGAGTTTTAAAACATAGCACCTTCAAAGAAAGGGGGAAGTTTGAAAGAATCTTATGCTCTGCTATACTTGGATTGTATCTCCTTATTTTCCAAGGAATAGTTTAATTGTAAGGATTTGTCTTTTTTTACATGTTCAGTGATCTTCAAAATGGAGATTCCAGTACATCACACATTTTAATGAAGAATGTGTTTAAAACTCACCAAAGGAATTTGGGAACATGTACTCCATATTCAAAAGTCTGTGTCCTGCAGCCAAAAGTGTGATAGCAGGTGCTGTTCCTGAGCTAATTACAAATTGATTACTGTATAAGTGCAGTAGTGCTTTACAGGTGGTAAAGCCTAAACTGGATAAATCCACATGGTGATGTCTTAAATTTAACTTGATGATTTTTAGGTACGATTTTTACCAAAGTATAGTCTTACTTTTAGGGTCTTATGAACTTAAGATTTATGAGAGCACTAGGTCTGATAAGAAAGATAGTTAAGGATTTGAAGAAGTATGTTCCTGGTGGTATTAGAGTTTGGGTTTTTTTGTAAATTAGACATCCATATATTTCCTGTGCCTTCAGATAATTACAAAATCAGGCATTTTCTTTTAACTTTCATTCTCTTGAATCAAACATTAGACTGAAGATCTAAAAGTCCTTGGTTCAACCCTGGGCTTCAGAAATGATTTGTGCCCAGAGCAGCTGTGGCTGCCCCCTCCCCGGCAGTGTTCAAGGCCAGGTTGGACGGGGCTTTGAGCAACCTGGGCTAGTGGAAGGTGTCCCTGCCCATGGCAGGGGGGTTGGAACTAAATGATGTTTAAGGTCCCTTCCAACCCAAACCATTCTATGATTCTATGAATTAATTCTCTTGAAACAGATAAGGACATTCAGCACTTTATTAAACTATATGAAAGCTGGCCCAGATCTACTGATTCAATTGTTTTTGATTCATGAAGATCTGAGAGCACTTTGTCTATTGACACAGCCAGATACCTAGAGGGATTTTTTACAGTCTTCTGGAAGTGTATATGTAAGAATAGCTTATAGGGGACAAGCAGACACTTGCATTCATATGTATTCTACATATGCTCAGAAATCTTATATGAATAATGCCTTTTATGGAAAAAACACAAATGGGGAGAATTTTAGCTATTAAGAGAAAGAAGTTTTCCTTGGGGTTTTTTTGGGGGGTTTACAAAGCAAGAGGAAAACATAACAGATGCATGCTACGTTAAAGGGGAGCAACGACATACATTAAATTCCATATGTCTTTTTAATGATGCAATTGTGAATTATATTCTTGTTGCATTTGTAATTAGAGGGCAGAACAGATGGTAAAGTCTTGTTCTAAAGTACTGTGTCTATTAAAATTATCCATGTTGCTAAACTGATTGTTGACTATAAGAGATTTTCTAAGCCTTTTAAATACTTCGTGTGGTGATATGTACTTGATTATTACAGATCATTACATATGAGCACACAAGGAGGATATACGGACACACAAATCTATACCTCTATTAGTTATATGCTGTATATGCCTTTAAATTTCACTTATTACAGTTGTGAAGGAAAATAAAGCTGGATTCTATAATAAGTTTTTCATGTGTGTAGAGAAGACATGCTGTTGTATGGTCAAAGACTGTATTGTTTTCTGAGCTCTATCTTAAATTGGAGATAAAAGTGCAAATATTAATTTATCAGATGAGATATTACAATAGAGAATATGACACAGACATTTATGGCATCATTATTATTATTATTATTATTATTATTCAGATTTCTTTATTTTTAGTCAGCATATTTAACCTATCATCTCTTGTTTATAGATTTATCTTATTTCAAGATCTGGTGATACTTGTGTTTTCATGCCAACTGGATGCTTTCCAGTATAAGACATGCACTGAACTAATATTATCTAATAATTCTTGATGTCCTAAGGTTCTCTCCTGGTACCAAACCCCCCACATTTTAGGGAGTTAGGAAAGTATGAAAGACATGAGAGGAGGTGATCCTAGTTTTTGCAGTTCTTATAAACTGTATAAAACAAAATTACTCTGACAACTTTGTATTGACTTAATATGGGTTCCATGCAACATCCCCAAATATATTCGATGGGTGATGGCTCCTCTCTGATCTCTTTGTATGTAAAATATTTGACTTCCTGATTTCTTCCTTGACCTGAAAGCCCATCCATAATAATGGGTATAAAGTAAGCTCCTCAGGGTGTTTCATTTCAAACATCAAACTTAAGTGAATTTCTGTATCAGTCTGTGATGCTTAGTTCAGAGAAGAGGTTGTGTGCAAACGTGTGGTTGCATGTTCTTAAGATCATCATGGTTCCATTCAGAGGAAGTACAGTAGCTGGTACTTCCATCATGCTGTCAATTTCAGACAGAGGAGGAAGACAGGAAAGCCACAATAAATGTTGAGCCCATACACTCAGAAGGAGAAATCGGCTCATGGCATTTTTTAAAAACAGGATTTGACAGGCAAATGACTAAATGTATTTCTTTAGTGATCCAACATTTCTTCTTAACGAGGCAAGTTGTCATTGACTCTGCTTGTTGTCTATAAATTCTGACTGACTCAATCTTCATAATGTCAGACTGGTCAAAGACATCAGTAAATTACATGAATAAAACATAATACTTGGTAATTGTCCTAAGCTGGTAACATACTGTAATTTCATTTGTTCAATAGTGTTTGTCCAAAATAGCCTTTCCTGAATTAGCTATTGCATTTACTTTCCTAAAATGGATACCGTAACCTCTGTAAACACTTTATCTACGTCAGTTTTATGCATTATGAAGTTACAAAGGCATTTCAGCTAAAGGCATACCTGATGAAAGTAAAGCGGCAAGACTGACTGTTTGCATATATAAAACTGGACTAAGTCTTTTAGTAATGTTGTTGATCTTTTGTCTAACATAACTATAGTGTCTTTCCTAAATTTAACATATAAAGTTGAATCTACCACTAATATGTCACCTTTGCTATTGTGACAGAGAAAGCTTTTCTTGGGAACTAATAAGTAATAGTTCATATCGGCATGTTCTCTTTCAAGAAAGGGAATTAAGCACTTTTATCTGAAGGCTTAAAAACATGAGTTTCATGCATCTGACAAAATAATAAGCACAATTTGCTATAAGGAGAGTTGACTCTTGACTTGGTCACAGTTCCTGTAGAATCATGTTTTCTTTGCACATGACTCACATCCCGTACCATGTCCTACTCATAGAAAAGCCAGAAATGAAAGACCAAGAAAGTTCCTGGTAATGCGTGCTGTCTTTGGGGACATATCTGAAATCATGCGTTCATTGTGCCTAATGCAGTACATCCTTGATAAAATCAAAGTTAATTTCTGTTTTGGATTCTTTTTATTAAAAAAAAATAAATATTCTCTGTCAAGCACTAAGTTGATTGATATAATTTCTTGCTTATCCTTTGATCAAGTCTCTTGCATGAAAATATTTCAAATTACCTCTGTCAAATTAAATTGTTGTGTAGTAGGCCTTTTATTTTTTTAGGGTTTTTTTTTGAGAACACATCTTCCTAACATGCCCTCTTACAAAAAATTTTCAATATTGAATGGTGTAGAAAAAGAAATCAACCTATAAGATCCGCTTATAGCTACTTCCTACTGTGCTCTTTACTCTGCACCTGGAATGTTCGTGCTTGCTATGTACTGAAGTGCTTTACTATAATGTACGTATCCTCTGGTTTTAAAAGTATGCCTCAATGCATCCCTTTCCAGCCAGGCAGAAAAAAATGTCAGACCAACCCCAAAGAAAAGAAATCAAATCTAAATAGATAGCAAGCCACACTTTCCAGTTGAAGAGCTTTAGAGCAATGAAAATTTAAAGCAAAAGAGAGTTCTGTGTTGATTATATTCAACTCATTTTGCTGGACCAGCAAATATATCAAGCATCTGATCAAATTCCAGCAGTTCATCCAATATTTGGAAAGAAACATATAATCAGTGCACAACCTGCAGTGAGATGGAAACATGAAACTAATACTGGAAAAAACAGCTTTATTAAAGAGACCTGTTCAGCCAGATGGAATAGCCATCACTTTCTCCTTGAGTATGTATTTCACACCACTGTAAATTTACCTGTGCTGATTCAGAATCAGCATCTCGGAGTCTCTGGTCATATTCTTATAGAGTGTAAATCATTCTAATTCTATTAATTTGTGTGAGCTATACTAAGGATCTGAAGGTGTACAAGTTCATGAGACCTGATGAGATGCATCTGTGGGTCCTGAGGGAATGGCAGATGAAGTGGGTAAGCCACTATCCATTATATTTAAGAAGTCGTGGCAGTCTGGTGAAGTTCCTTCTGACTGGAAAAGAGGAAACATAACCCTCACTCTTAAAAAGGGGAAAAACGACTACCTGGGAAACTACAGGCCAGTGAGTCTCACCTCTGCCTGGCAAGATCATGGAGCAGATCCTCCTGGAAAATATGCTAGGGCACATGGAAAATAAGGAGCTGTTTAGTGACAGTCAACATGGCTTCACTGAGAGCAAATCATGCCTGACACATCTGGTGGCCTTCTACAATAGGCTTATGTCACTGCTGCATGAGGGAAAAGCAACTGATGTCATCTATCTGGGCTTGTGCAAAGCTTTTGGCATTGTCCACACAACATCCTTGTCTCTAAATTGGAGAGACATGGATTTGACAGATGAATCACTCGGTGGATAAGGAATTGGCTGGATGGCCGCACTCAGTTATGGTCAATGGCTCAATGTCCCAGTGGGGAGCAGTGATGAGTGACGTTCCTCGGGTTGGTGTTGGGCCCAGTGCTGTTTAACATCTCTGTTGGTGACACGGTCAGTGGGATTGAGTGTTCAAGGCCAGGTTGGACGGGGCTTTGAGCAACCTGGGCTAGTGGAAGGTGTCCCTGCTCATGGCAGGGGGGTTGGAATGAGATGATCTTTAAAGGTCCCTTCCAACCGAAACAATTACATGATTCTATGATCATGTAACAACACTTAGCTGAAGTGCTACTCTTTCACCTCGGGTTTCTAAACCTGATCCATCCAACAATGTATTACACTGGAAAATAATGTGTGTCTCTATTCCTTCATTACTGAAGCTGTATTGAGTATTATTTTTTCAATAATAATTTTGGACTTTGTTCAAAGCTTGGATAAATTGCTGTGGTTTGACCACTTCAGATCCTTAGACAGGGAAAAAAATAGTTTAGATTAGATAGTAAATAAGCAATTGGTACATGGAATAACTAGAACTTAGCTGTCGCTCAATTAATTTGAATGGATTCAATTATTGCATGCATCACCCCGATCTACAGATGTATTAAATCTGTTTCTGTTCTGGTTTCTGTTTTTGGCTAATAGACTAAGATTTTTCATAAGAAATTCAGAACCTGTTAGTTCATTCTTCAGTGGTGTCTCTAGTCATATGCTGCATAGATCAATTACATCCAAATTTGCTTTTTATAAAATTAAGTTCTGATTTGGTATCCATATATCTGAGAAAACAACCAAGCTGGTAACTTTGGTTTCACACAATGATGCACTCATTTGCAAACCAGAGTCCTACCTCCTTTACTTTTGCATTTTCTCTTCCCTTTTTTCCCCTCTCTATTTAAAAACTACATATTCCCCCTCCAAAGACACCACCTGACTCATGTAGTTAGTGTAAAATGGCAAACAGGAAAAATTTACATTCACTCTTTTTGTTCAGGGAGAAGATGAAACAAAAAGTGTTTGGCTCCACAACGCAGGAGGTATACATAATAATCTGGCAACCTCCTGCCATTTATCAACATTTTAAACCCCAGGCAATGAGGAGAATGATTGATATGTTGAGACAGTAGTGGGTAAAATTTGGCAGAATTTTTAAGGGGTCTTCTTATTGATAGGTCAAAAGTATATAATTGATTCATCCATCTATTATGTTGCTCTTAGTTTGGGTGTACTCCGGTATTTAAATAGCCAAAAAGATTTTTCTCAGTTGGTTTGTTTGTTTTCTACTGAGATTTCCAATGCACTTTTCAGTCTGGTATCTCTCAGTTATGAAAAAATACTTCAGTCATTTTTCTACCATTATGAAGAACTGCATTAACCTTAAAAAATACGCCAAGCTGCACGTTCTGTACTTCCAGTTGCTGAACTGACATCTTTCACCCACCAATTGTATAGAGAGAGCAAAACAGTCTTTGTCTTTAGTGAGAGATATTAGCTTTATAGTGTTGTAAAGGACAATAAAATATGTGTACATTGAGTTGAAAAAGTACATATAGTTTTAGATACTGTAAATTATGGTTGATCAGTATTGGAGCCTGAGGAGAAATACCATGATTTAATGAGTTGTACTTTTTTTTTTTTTTTCCTTAAGTGTTGAAGTATAAATGAGAAAAACGTAAACTGAGAAGGATACATTTAAAGACAATTTTTTCATGTGTGTCTTTGGACTTAAAAAATGAAGATTGTGATAGTGTTAGTGACACAATTTCAGAAAATCAGCCTTTTCTTGACCAATTTACTGTATCAGTGCTGATTCTGTTCTGAAGTGCCATAAGAATTTGAATCCTGCTTAAATAGGCCTTTTGGTTATAATCAGAAAAATTTCTTTCAAAAGTTACTGCACATCAGCTGGTCTGTGGAAAGTACTGTCTAAGCGGGCCCTTGCAGCAAACACAAAATAATTTGTCTCAGCCTTGCAGGAAAATGAGCGGCATGACTGCAGTTTTCTTGCAGATGAAGAGTAGATTTGCACATAAGTCATCACAACTGAGCCACTGTGCAGACACATGCTAAGCCATAAAAGCTTGGTTGGGTGTCGGCATACTAAAGGATCTTTTCTCAAAGGTTTTTGTTAATTTTGTCCATTTAAGAAGAGAGTAAGAAGTCTGAACACTTTCTCCATGCAGTTGAAAAGGAGAGAGAATATAAGTTAGTTGCTTTGTGGTTTTGTTGGGTTTTATATATAGCAACTCATAGACGTTTTCACGATACATCCATGATTACTCAACAGTTTTTGTTTCCAGCAGAATTTAGGAATAATCCAAACAAACATTAATCCTTGGTAGCTGGCTAATCAAGTTGAAGACAACTAGTACAAGGTTACAGTTTCTCCTGAAAAGATTGACCTGGGTTTATGTATTTTCCAAGGATATTGCCTGCTTTGTGATCTGTCATGCAGTCTCAGTTACAGGATAGAGGACAAACCAACTTTTCTCCCTTTCCTTGATTCCACTGCCTCAAATAGAGGAGCCTGTGAGAGGTAAAAAGTTGACACTTTTAGGCCAGTATAAATTCCATTGCATTTCTCAGCAAAGATAGTCAACACTTCTAATGATTTTTTTTCTCATCATTAAATTATCTTTTTAAAATGCTATTAAGCAGTTGTTCTTTGTGAAAAATACCAGGTCTTCAGTTATCTAAAAACTGAAAACTTTGGAAGCAAATAGAAAAAAAACCCAAACCAACAAACAAACAAAACCAACCAGCTATCACAAGAGATGGGCTAGTTCTAAACACGCTCAAAAGATTCATAGCTTTCTCTTATTTTTTAAGTTGGGTATTTTTCAAAAAAATCCAGTTCCTAGGTTCTCCTTTTTCTCACTAATATTTGCATATTTTTACAACTTTGGTTATGTATTAGTGACATTTTTTGATGTAAGCTTACTAGGTTGAGGCTTTTTAGCTTCTGTGCAAGGATAACAGGGTTTGTAAAAGAGTGGACTCTCCTCTTTCTTGAACCTATCTAAAATTCTTTTGCAAAGGAACCAAGGGACTGTTTGATTATTTTAAAAATGTGTGTGCTGAACTTTATGCTTTTAAAGACATATTCAGCTCACTCCTTTTGTAGAAATGAGTATTACCACCCTATTTTTTAAGACAACTAAAATATTAAAGAGTTATTAGTTTTAAAGTCAACTGTCCATTTAAAATTCATTGTTCGTTCTCTTATTTAGGACCCATGATAAATTTATTTTTATGAGCCACAAACATGGAAATCTTACCTGTTTTAATATACTGATGCAAGATGAGGTTTTTAGCATTGGCTCAAGTCACGGTGCAAGAAGTGGATCTTAATATGACCTACTGAATAAGGAATATCGATTTGAAACTAGGAAAACTAATATTTAATCCCATTTCTGATTTAACACATGGTTTTGCTCTCTGTTTGAGTGTCTGTTTCCCAGTGCATTAATATGGGTAATGATATTTTTTTAAACTCAAAATAGAACTTAACCAAAGGATTTTATGAAGTGCTATGAAGAGCAAGGAATAGCAGAAATAATTTTAGAAGAGGGATAGTTAAAACAAGGAAGTTACTGACTCTTCCTAATTTACAACCATGGCATTCCATGTTATAGCACATATAGACTGGCATGTAGGATGGAGTTGCATGGCTAAAATAAAAATAATTGAATAAAGATAAGTTTATTATTTTGTTTAACACCCAGTTTTGGCAGTGTAGTGCAATATAATTATTGCGTTTTTGTTGTCGGCGGCTTTCCTATTGTATAGTAAAGGTGAGAGTCTTTTGAATAGTCTTTTGTAGGTTATGATTATATTAATGGAAATGAATGTGTTTCTGTCCCTGAAAAGTATGTAAGTAGTTAACCTTTTATCTGCTTTTGAAAGATTATTACACAACAAATTTTCTGAAGGTTCTTAATATACACTTAGTTTCTGAAAGATCAATGATGTTCTTTTCCTTCCTTTCTATGGAAAATACGTAATTTCTTACTCCAAGTAAACTCACATAGAAAGGCTTGATGTAGAGACTGTTGTTGCATGTCATATCAGTAATGTTATTTATTCCAAGCTATCTTGTGAACTATGCCATTAAAAACGACAAAAATATTTTCTGTCAATAAATGTAAACAATTTTTCAACTTCCAGCAAATTAGGTGGGCAGAAATAAAAGCTGAAGTTCCTATTCAACAATCTGACACAAATCAGATACCATAAAACCCGTGACTATGTTCTGAGAGTTGATATGTTTGTATGGATTTAAGGCTGAGAAAGACCATGGAAATCACAAGAGCTGTATTTGGAGAAGGAACAGGAGTAGGACTAGATAACACTTTCTGTTCATGTGTTCGTAGAGACAAAGAAACATCCTCTTTTAGAGACAGGAACCCTGGATGGAAACTACTAGCACGTAGTTAGACCCATTAAACCATTAAGAATTGTGTATATGACTGTCCTAGGATAGCAACAAATGGTTTAGTAATATTGCAGAGTTATATGGTTAGTTTTTGAATAATTTTTATTATGTTTAGCAAAGTCTTGAAGTAATGTAATTGCAGCTCTAGAGGCTTAGAAGCTATTGTTAACATATTCCTGAACTTATGAAAGAATTTCTGAAATAGCTCTTAGGAACATTATGATGTAGTTAGTTTTATATTCAAAGAGTGTCATTTAGGGTAAATTGGCAGTCGGTCATTGGTCCAAAGAACATGTTTGGATCTTTGGGCTTCTGGCCAGTAGAATTAAGAAAAAACAATCTCATTTGGGCAGGTGGAGAGGCAAGGCAGGAAAAAGAAAAGTGTGATAGTTCTGTTTTACTTTCAAAAGGTTTCCCTTGAAACTACTCAGATTTCAAATGATAGCTGCAGAACTGGGGAAATGAATTGGAAAGCAAAGTTTGGTCTAAGTGATCACATGATAGGTAGAAAGGTCAAAGGTCCATAATAAATGTAATTTATAACAATGTTTTACAATTTCCTCCTGTCACAGCTGATCTAGCCTGTCAGTAATTCATATGGTATTATGTGGGAATGATAATTCCATGGTTAAAGTTGGATTCTACTTTCCTTTCACAGCAGGAATTATTTTGTATAGACAATAGTGTATCCACCAAATTAATGTATATGCTCTACTGCTGAAAAATTGATTTAAAAATCACCAGATTTGAGTTTTGATAAGTTTTGACCCTTATTCTGAAAAGCTACACTGTACTTTTCATTGTACTGGCTATTACTGAGTATTATATCAGGAGCACACATAGGGTAAAAAACAATGGTGCTACTTTGATAGGTAAGAATAAAGTACTGTCACAAGCACCTCCGTTTCCTAAAAGCCAACTCCAGACTAACGGGGCTTTTGATTTTGCTATTAGCTTACAAACTTTTCCAATTTTCTTTATCATGAGGAGAGACTCCTGCTACAATTTTCCTTTTTTTTTTTTTTTTTTTTTCCACACAAGAAAGCATGAGTGGGACACACTAGCCGTAGCTATGCTTCTTAAAGTTATCCCCAGGCAGCTTTTAAGGACTGAAATGACTGTTTACTCTTCCCCCATCCTTCTTCCAGTGCAGCGGGAATTCAGGTCTCTTTATCTCCTTTCCTGCATTGTAATGTCGTGAATACTCTTAAATATCTTCCAAAAAAGCCTTTATGTTGTTGCTGTACTTAGTGACATTCTCATAATGTCGATGTAGGAATTGTCTTGTGCTATTACAGACTGTAGAAAGTTAGCACTTAGTGAACATTTGACAGTATTTATGGTACATTTTTGGGAAAATGTGATTTTTCTTTTAATTTACCAAACCACCCTCATATAATATGTTCTTTACAGAATGGGTTGTTGGGTGTTGGAATGGGCTGCCCAGGGAGGTGGTGGAGTCCCCATCCCTGGAGGGGTTTAAGAGTTGGATCGACATAGTGCTGAGGGATCTGGTATTGTTGGGAACTGTCAGAGTTAGGTTAATGGTTGGGCTGGGTGATCTTCAAGGTCCTTTCTAACCTAGATGATTGTCTGATTCTGTTTTCAGGCACAATAAATGATGGGTGGCTGAAAAATCTTATTAACTACTCTGTGTTCAGTGAGGCACATTGAAAAGATTCTGAAAGTGAAGGAAAAAAAATATTATTTAAAATTTTGTATTAAAAATATTTTAATTGGAAAAGCTATCACATGTGTCTAAATCAATGAGTCAATATTGTCTGTAACTTGAAAAACCCCTTAGCACCATTTTTCCTAATAGAAGTGTTTTCTTGAACAGTGAAGGTTAGATAGTAATACACTGAATGGGAGCAGATGACAGAAAGCTGGGCCTTGTGTGAATCAAATTTAGGAAATCTAGTAAACCTGAAATCTATGTGTCTGAAGACATTAAGATGACCCTGGTAACCTGTCTGCTTTTCAAACACCAAATACAGCTATGTATTTTCAAAGGAAGTTCAAAGGAAGCTTCGAGACATTGTATGAGATAAAAGTGTTTTCTAATGGCCCACGGTTTCTATTGTTTACATTCTTAAGTGAAAAGCAATGATTAGGAATCTGAGTGCAAAAACATTATGTACTTGACTATTTCCTTACAAATACTGTAATTTCTGAAGTTGACTCATTATGAACTATGGGTGTAAATCATTGCAGTTTTCAGTTATTTGATTTCTACCTTCCAGGACTCAAGGAGAGTTATAGGACCTTCTTTCTTAGTGTCTGTGGGTCTCTGACAGTGTTTGGTGGTTTCTACCATGCTTCCAAGTCCGAGATCGTTTCTATCACAGCAATTTGGAGATCTAGTAAGAGATCATCACTATTACCTTCTTATAATAAAAAATACAACAATATAGGATCCTTACAGAAATCATTGAGAAAATCTAAATAATTAGAAAGAGGAAATATAAAAACATCTGCAATTACATATAATAGATTAGTATTATCCTGACTTCTAGGTCAAAGTACAGAATGTTGAATGACAATTTGACATGCAGTATGTTTTCACATAAAGTTATTACACCTTAGTAATAAGAATTTGATAGAGAACTTCTTTGACATGACCTCTGTTTTGCACCCTCACCAATAAATCTCTGTTGTTTAATGCTTTATTTTCCCTTTCCAAGCTTTTAATCTCTCTCTTAACCGCACCATATTAAAGTTATATCTTTATTTACTGTAGGATGTGATCAGCTGTGTAAAAAAAAAAAAAAAAAGAAAAAAAGCACTTATGTTAACTAAAAATCCCAAACACCAGAGGATATTTACTGCATAGCTGACACACACTGCTCATTTTTCTGTGACGGCAATTAAATAACAAGTTATCAGTGGCTGAGTCAAACAGTACAATATGTCTCAGACATAACTGGTTGTAAGCTCTCAAGGGCAATATATAGACGAGATTTTCCTGATAACATAGCTGTAGGAATGTTCCATGTATTTCACCTAATTTAAATAACTTGATTTCTGAGAAACCATACAACTTCCTTAATGGAAATTAAAAAGGGAAGAATCATCCAGTGGCCAGCATCCTATTAAATCAGTTGGGAACAGGCTTTTCCTTATTCTACAATAATCTATCAAGGTCTGCTCTGAGCTAAAATAGTACATTAAAGACTGTGATGTAGAGAGATAATAGAAAGTGGATGGCTTTGTGACTGAAAAAAGTACATCCCAGAAATGTGCGGAGAATCTCAAGTGCTGTTGGCAAAGGCAGCTCTGAAGTGCTTCCAGGGATCTGCAGATCTTTCTAGACAGTGGCTAATGGGGCTGCGGTAGGTGGTCCCTCAGGACCTGAGGGAGGTTTGCCTTTCAGCTTCCTCAGCTCAAGGGATGAAGGAGTCTATGGATAGACAAAGCAGATGGCTTGCTGCAAGTTCGAAGAGCAGAGGAAGAACACTATCTGTAATTGTTTTGTATAAAGTCCAGGGGCTGGAATCTGTGGAATATCAGGAATGCAGGTAGAAGAGAGAAGTCTACCATGCACATGAGAAGAAAACGGTTTCTGCAAGAATAATTAGGACCACAAGAGGGCAGTACCGGGAGAAAACAGCCCAGTGAAATTTTCCTTACATGGCAAGGATATGCAGAAATCCATTCCTGTGTTTCTTTTTTTGTGAGATTGAGATAGTAATGTCTGCTGATTTTGTTACCTGAAACAGTTTTTCCAAAGAGTATGATTCTCTGACTTTTTTGTTTTGCATCTAACTTTAACATTGCAGATAATTTTTTTTGAGTATTAATGAGAATAGAGACGAGGTTTACTGCATCATCAGCATGCATCCTGCTGTTCATCACAACATTTAGAGGCCTGACAGAGTTTGTTAGAGGTTTTCACATTTAGGAACAGAGGATAAAGTTCTAATGAAGAATTTGCCTATGGAGCTTAAATCTTCTGTCATATAATTTCTGAAGTTTTGTATTGTTTATTATTATAAGGTCCTGAAGATATTAATAAATTTTTGTCTCCTGGTCTAAAATTCTTTGTCTGCTTCCTAAGCCACTGTGTAACTGCACAGCTCATCAAAACTGTTTCCAAGAACTGTTTAGTGCTAAAGAGACCAATTCAACAAAATTGGAGTTCTCTGAGTAGAAAGTGTGACTGGCCTCTTACGATTTGTGTTTGCCCCTTGATTGCACTTAATGGCCCAGGAGATTGAGAACTGAGTGGTGATCTCACTTAATGGTCTCTTCACCCATCATACATTAAAGGCATCCTATCAAGTTGCTTTGAGCTGCTGAGTATGTGAATTGCCCACAGGCATTTTCTAGGTTCTTGTTCTCAAGTTTCACCAACTATATTCACCATGATTTTGTGCTTCTTAAACACTCAGTCCATCTTACAATAAGAGAATTTATATGGAAAATGTTTAGGAAGACCCATAGCCATACCTTCATGGAGCTATTTTGATGCTTTTTGCCTATGCTTACAACGGAGTTTAATGTTATTGACTTCTACAGAAACACGATTAAGAGCTCAGCAGATTGTATACCTTGTCTTGATGGACCTTTTTACTGGGAACTGAAAGTCTGGCTTCTGAAGTGGCCCTTAGCATTGAGATATACCTTCAGTAGTGATGCCAAGGTGATAACAGACACAACTGGAAGCTAGGGTGCGATGTAATCTAGCAGAGTACACTGAGTAACTGAGTCATCACTAGAACAGTAAACACTTGGGCACTTAGAGTTGCAGAATTATATTTTGTTTAAGATGTCTCTAGGTGGTGTTTACTGTTTTGGATTAAATTCTGAAGTTCCATGTGGTATATGTACAGTTACTCCATCAATTAGCATTATGATTGCAATTATATTAGTCTATGAATTTTGTCTGTTCAGTTGAAACATGTATGTGGAGATTAGAAGAGTCTTTGACTAAAGTGTCCAACATCCCATCTATTATTTCTACAGGGAACATCAATAAAAATCACTTACCATTCCCAAGCTTCTGAAAATGAGCATATGTTAAATACTCTGATCTCTTTGGAGTCTCTGTAAACAATCATGATTTGTTTTCTGTCTCCAGTTTCTCCCATGCAAGTTCGGATTTATGTTCTGTTTTCTATTTTGAGACTATTGAATTAAAACTCACTTCATTTTATAATTACAAACATTTATTTTGACTAACTGACAAATCTTGCTGGAATTTTGTTCCCAGAGCTATCATTCACTAAGGCACACAGCAACAAAATTATTTGGATTTTGCCTAGTTTCTTTAATTTGCTTTTTTGGAATTACACAGCATCTATTAATTTACATTCACTTGTATCCCTCCATTCCTATGTGATTAAAGAATTTATTGATTATTTTTCTATTTTTTTTCTTACTATAATAGAATTAAATATAGATAGGAAACACACAGGAAGGCTAGAGAACTATCGTTTAGTTATTACTAGCTACTACAGAGACCTTCTCTCTTATAAAGTGACCTTCATAGTAGATGGTAGGAGTTTTTTATGGCTTCTGCTAAGTTTCATCTTAACATAGGAGTTATGCGATTAGGGACAGGGACTCATTACCCTCTAGAGGGGAATTCAGCTCAAGAGAAGTGAATAGAAACAAGATGATGGTTACAGAACACAGCTACATACAAAGTTGTCTGCTTCTTTGGGTCATGCCCTCTAATTTGATTCCCTTTACTGGGCAAGTGTGAGCAGGAAAATCAACCATATTATGTAAAAAGACTGACAACCCCAGACAGTGAGGAAAATATTAATGAAAATTGTAAGACTTTACACCAGCAGCTGGAGATGAGCATCCCAAAACAACTGTCCTTTCTTATATGCTGAACAGTTAATTGTCATCTTCTGCTGGTAAGAGCAAATGTTGAAAGGATGTCTTATCCCTCACATCAAGGTTCCTGAATCTCCTCTGTCCCTTGCTTCTTCATGTTTGTCAATAAAGACTTATCTTGAAATACTGGTCTCATTCCTGCTGAAAAGTTGAAATCCCCTGTTTTCTGCATGTGCTGCTGACTACAGATTTGACTCCCATTCCTGTCTTGATAAGGTAAGAGATGTTCCATGTTTCCTAGACAGTCCCTATCTCTTTGAAAAGCTCAAGAGAAATAGGGCATATTTTTGTCAGGAAGAATACAAAAGAAACAGCATGAACTGAGGATGAGTTTGAAAGGAAATATGCTTGGCTGACATTCTGAAGTGTTATTTGAATATCCTTTCTTCTGCATGCAAGGAATGCATCTGAAATATGTGAGTCTGGCATTCAGGACACTAGAAACAGTGGGATTAGAAGAACGTAGGAAAACCTCAGATTTTACTTTAAATTGTGGGCATATAAAAATGAAGTGTAGAAAGTCTGGTGAATAGGAGGAATATTTAAGAGATTTACAAGCCAACTTTATAGCACCTGATATAATATATATTTACATTCACTCTCTTTTTAGCTCTTGTTCATAGCAGTAAGGTCTAAAACAGTTGCATGTCAAAGCAATTCTAATTTATTAAGACTTAGGGACCATCTCTGAATGGGTTTTGAATGAAACGATGGAAAGCCTGAGGAATGGAGAATTAAATTCGAAGCACAGATTAACTTAATTGTGACAGACATCATAAACAGTCCTGGGGATTTAGAATGTCATGGGCCACATTGTGTCCTTCTGTGAATGAATTAAAATCTGATCCTATTCTGAAGTTTAGTGAATGGAATTCTTGGAACAGTAGTTGAAAAGCTCCATATTATTGGGATATACTGACTTGATGGAGAATATTTTTCTCTAATGAATTAATTTTACTTTCCTTCTCTTTTCCAGACTTTAAAGTTCCATGAGGCAGGTTACTACCTTTTTTTTTCCTTTTCTTATTCACTACTGCACAAAGGATGTAGATGAAAGTCTATAGGCTAACCTTATTAAAAGTGTATCTGTAGAGCTGTTTTCTTAAAAAGAATGTCATATTTCAGCTGTGGAATCTGAAGAGCTCTGGCAAAAGTTGTATTCCAGAGAGGCCTTGTGAGACAGTTAGGTAGAAAACTGTGCTTACAGTTAATCATGTTCAACAGTTATACAACCCACATGACAAAATCTGCATTTAACTGAGATAGTGTCCAAATACCAACTCTGTTTCCCTTAGCCTGAGCATTCCCTCTTCTCTCAAAATAGTGGCTACCTGCTCTATTTTTCTTGTTGGCTTGCTCTACTTGCTCGTGAATGTTTAATATTGATCAGCTCTGTCCTTCACTCTGGGATGTCTGCCAAACGCCTCATGCTAGCTATTATAGGATTAGATATATTTTGTCTATCTGGAAGAAGATTTTTCAGTCTCTGTTGTTCCCTGGCATCCAGCTTACAAGGGTTGCTTTAAAATACCTTGCTCAGGGCCAAATCACCACTGCTAAAAACAACACCTACAAGAAGGCCACCAACAGGGCAGGAATTTTTGTGTGGTTTAGAGGGATGAATATTTTAAACATCATCTACCCAAGAAATAGACTTGAAATATGGGCTATGAGCCTTACAGTGCCATGGAATAGCAAGCATCCTATTAACACCCACCCTTAGTTTCTTTTCTGCATCACCATTTGCCTTTCATGTGCTACGCTGATATATGCAACATTTGCTCAGCCTCTCAGTTACATTCCTGTATCTTTCCTGGAAACATGGTACTATACAAGTAGCAGATAATGTACTAGCATTGGCTCAATCACCTTGGTGTATCTCAGCAGTGTCTCAAGCAGTACTAATATCATCTGGGACACCAGCTCACATCCAGGTCTTTCCATGCTTGTTTGAAGCCCTTTTATTGGGGCCCTGACCTGGACTGATCTGGTCCGGACTGATCTGGTCTGGACTGATGCTGGTGGAAGAAACGTGGCAAGGATATTATTCTACTTCTTTAGCCTGATAAGTGTTTTATATACTCCTCCATTTTTACTGAGGAGTAGGCACATAATCAGCCTGTTCAAGTCACAGCAGGACCTTCCGTTCTTTGGGTCAATAGGTAGAAATACACTACACTATACTACTACTCTCTGCCATAAGAGCACTGGCTCTTAGCCAGTGTCTAGAACACAACATTACAGCCTTGTCTAAGCACTTAGCTGCTGCTCTGGCCCATAAAAGTTGAGGTATTTAAAGCATGGACAGTTCTCATCATAATTAAAGGTCTTGATGTAGCAATGGCCTGCTATAAGCAGTATCTTGTTTCTTAAATGCAGTGAGCTCTATTTCTGTATCCTGACACAGGGCTGTCAGAAATAGTTCTTTTTATTTATGGCCAGATCATCACGTGATCTTTAAAATGGCTTAAAGGCATCTTTCTTCTCTTCTTTGTAAGAGCAGTGGCTCATTGAACATGAGGATTGAAATGCAAATGTTACAGTACTTTTAAATATTTAACTGAGCAAACAGCTTCAAACCTTTCAGTCATTTAAGGAATTAGGATGTGATTACACCTACTACTGAAGCCATGTTGCAGGTCTGGTTGCCACTAACCCTTGCAGCCAGATGGACAGTAGAGCAAAATTGTACCTGAAGTTCTAGTGAAATCCTCGGGCTGGAGAGCTGTTCAGGCAACAAAAAAGTACCAGTATGAAAGACTACAAGAAAGGTACCTTACACTGTAGGTGTTGTATACCTTTATTGAGGGAGCCAGCAGTGGTGGATAAACCTGATTTTTACCCTGAAATTTTGTAATTTTTCTTCTAGTCATTTTTACCTGTGCTCACATCATTTATGACCCCTGTAATGTTTCAGCACCATGGAGCTCAGCATGGACTAACCAGCTGAAAATATGCTTGTGGCCACAGGCAGCAGAAGCTGAAGGCAGTGCTGTGTCAGCTTTGATGTTCTGAAGTACTCCCTTATCAAGGATGTCTAGAGCTCTCCCAAGCAAGGTAGCAATGATACCCTGGAGCAGAGTTGCAGGCTCACCCAGAAAGACTTGAATGAATGTGTGCCTGATTCCTTTTCCTATCTCCATACTCTCCTACTACTCACTTCTCATAAACTGCTGCATCATTTCTAAACTTAAGTACAGTATAATACATTTGCCTTCCAATGTCCTTAGAAAGCCAAGAAATATGACATCAGCATACTTCCAGAAGATAAGTACTACAATATCTCCATAGCCTTATTCCAAATGGTTATAAAAATGGATGTTGTACCACTGAAATTTATTATCAGCAGCCAAAAATCTGACCCAGATTATTTTCCATCGTTATTAATTTTCTTAGTCACTTTCCTCCCAGAATGATATAAAACATTGCAATTTTACTGAAATGATCTGAGCCTGAAGGTACTCCCAGTGATTTACAAATATTTCTGACTCACTGTTCTCAAATTTTGGAAAATAAAAATAATCTGAAAAAAACCCTCTTTCTGGAAGGTTCTTCCTGTAGACTTTAATAATGGGGGTGGGGTGTTTAGTGTTTGTTGTTTTGTTGGTTTTTTTTTTAATAGTATTGCATTTTTTTAACAGCACTTCAAGTTAAAAAAAAAACAATTCCTGTTTTGTGTAAATGTTCCTTGGTAGAAGTTACTTTTTTTCCTTTATTTTTATAGCTTTATTTTTCTGTTCCAAATAATCTATTCTACACTCTGATCTCTTTAGCTACCTATTATATCATATATTAATATTTGATCTTTTTAGGTCAAAAGCGCCATTCTGTTTTCTTGATTTCTTCTTTATTTTTAAAGATTCACTTCTTTTATCTTTCTTTTAGTTTGTAGACATCCTTTCTAAATTTTGTATTTTTTCTTTCACTTTATTGCTTGTGGACCTCTGTATCTCTTGGCCATGATGTCAAGTAGGTATCTGAATCTTTACACAATTTTGTCTCAGTAAATATTCACTCATTTCATAACCATGAATGAATTAGTCATTCCAGTTCCTTTCTGGAAAGTACAGCCTTAATTCACTGGATGTGAGGAATATAGTACAGTGTTTTGACCAAGTCTACAAAAAAGTTATTTATCGACAAGAATTAAATCCAGAGTATATGCAGAGTCTAGCAGATTAATAAATTTCTAGGGGATAAGATGTGTCTGAACTTTACCTTACTTCATTAAATACTCAGTGTTATTATCTGTGTGCATATTCTTCTGTTTCAGTACTGTATTGTAAAGATCAGGGGGCTTACTCTTTTTCATTTCTTTCATCATTGGCAGTTACTGAAGAATAGCAGGGATATTAGGTCACTCAGCAGCTTACTTCATGATCACTGTCCATGTGCATGTTTAAATGTGCCTTCAAATCAGCTCCACTGCGAGTTCATCTTCAAAAAAAAAAACAACCCTCTTCTGAAGTCCTCATATTTTGAAACTGTGGTAATAGTGAGGTCCACAACTTGCATGTGCCTTTGCTCTGTGCACCAGCGTTGAAAACGAATACTTAAAGACATTTGTCTCATCGTCCTTGTATTTATTAATATCTGCATGTGTGTATATACTCTAGTCTGTATACTCTTCTGTCTATTATAAACTGAACCTTAAGAGAGAATCCAGCAAACATATCTGCCTCCCCATTTGCAAAGTTTTTCTAAAAGTGTTTACTGAATTCAGTTGCCTATAGAAGCACTTTAGAAAAAGACAATAGAATATAATGTCATCTATCTACATTAGTGGCTTTTGTTAGGTGACATTTGGAAGCCAACAATGTGCTTTTCATGAAAGGAAATGCTTCTTCTTTGAGCCCTGTAGTGCCAATAAGTGAGAGAATATCAACTACTGAATTCTCTCTGTATAGAAAATTTGACTTTGGTTCATAACTGAATCAGTGTTACCAGGTATTAGCAGATGCATCCTGAAGAATAGACTTCCAGGCTGGAGGCAAAGAAATAACAGAACCATTTTGTATCTTTTTTTACATTAAAAAGGTTTAAATATGGTGGCCTTGTGAAGCTGAAATGAGTTGGAAGATTAAACATTTATGGAGTTCATTTCTTGCATACGGGTAATGAAATGCTGAGGTTTCAACCTCAAGCCCCAAATTACGGTTGACATATGGGTGATTCCCACAGCCCTTCCCAAAGGGGGGGTGAGTTTGCCTTTAGGCTTCCCTCCAGGGTGGGGCCGGCCTGGCAGGGAGAGCCATTGGGTAAATGACCCCAGGTGTCTGCATTCAGTAACCCAAGGTCAGGTGTCCACTGAGGGATAAAAGCTGGGACCACTTGCAGGCAGGGGCAGTGTCTGTCTGTGAGGGGGATGCCCTGTGCAGAGTTCCCTGTTGGGGAAGGACCTCCCGCCTCCCTGGGACTGGGCTCCAGTCAGGTCTGGCTTTTGTAAACGTGGGCTGTGTGGAGATTCAGTGTGTGGCTTCCTTGGTCTTATGTGTTTGGCTTGTTGACTTGGTTGTCTCCTGTCCCTTCTATGGGAGACTGCATTTCACCATTTATTCCCCCCATTGTTGGTCGTGGGGTGTCGTTGTTGGGGCCAGTGGGATTGATGTGGATTATGCATAACCTGACTGACTTGTTTGTACCCCCAGCGCTCACCCAGGTACTGACTCTTTTGTATCAAATACAATTTGGTTATTGGTTCATCTTTATGCTGGCTGTGTCCTTTATGCTAGGCCTTATAATTGGCAAAACAGTCAGACACAAAAGTCCAAAGACTATGGTAAATATAGTCATCCCACACATACCATGATTATAGAGTTTCTCATAGCCCACCAATTAATTTTTGTTCTTGATTAATTTGTAAATGAAAATAGAAATAAATTCTGTACATTTTTAAATTTTATTTTTACTTTAGTACTTCCACTGTTGACAAAACATGTAGGAAGAAGTTGTTTCTAAGCCTATTGCAGTCAACAGGGACAAAATCTCATTTTATTGGCCTATGACCAGTCCCAGAGTAAAGGAAGAATAATCTCTTTTGTCTTAAGAGTTAGCTACCACGGCAAACCTTTCCTTTCCCAAAGGATAAAAATACATAATGTAATTAACCAGATAAAAATTGTGCTTTTAAATTCAGCTTGGAAGAGAAGGAAAGACATGCACACACTCCATGAATTTTGGAAAGTTATAGTGCATGCTTACATTATCAAGTAGTGCAGACCAATAGGAGTGAAGCTGTAGAGCAAAATGGTTTGCGAGGCCTACGGTTTGTAGTGTAATCTTGGTTGGCCGCAGTACAGTCTGTGGTACACACATATGACTTCATATGACTTTTTCAGTGTTTTGGTAATGTAGCCAAAAGCAATATAACCCTAGAAATCATACAGAAGATTGGTATTTTTGACAGTCATAGAGAAAGTAAAGTGATCTTACCTCTGTCATACTTACTTTATCCACAGGTTGGCCGCTACTCTTGTCCAAGTATGTGAGTGAAACTGAGCATTTAATAAAACACTAATTAAAGTAAATACTGTAAAAGCATTAACCTCCATAAGGTGTTCAAATTGAATTCCTGGGTACTTTGGCATAGTTCCAGCTTTCAATAAGCCCCAATCTAACTGTATCAGATCACAAATTCAAAGACTCTGATTTTAGTTTATGGAATATTCCCGTTAATAATGATACCTTAGACATCCATTAAGTCTGGAACATTAATTTTATGGAAAACTTCCAGTACAACTCCATTAGATTTTTTTTAAGCTAAATTAGCAGTATAGGCTTTTAACAAATGTCATAAATAGCTATGTTTAATGGAAAGATTACCCAAATTAAAACCAGACCAAAATAGAAAATACAGCTCCCTCTGTTTAAGTCATGACCTTCAGAATCCACTTAAAAGTTACAAGTTAAATGAAGCCATGAGTGGTTCAAACGTGTTGTTGTTTGATTGTCGTGTGGACTGGGAAAGTAGGGGATGACTTACTGTCCTGGTTTGGGTGGGACAGAGTTAACTTGCCGAGGCTGAGGGCTCCCAACTGGAGGGGAGGGCCCCAAGCAGCCATTGGGCCATCCCATGTCACGTGACGCAAAAGCTTAGTGTATAGGCGGGCGCACGGGTCTGTTGGGTGTATTTTGGGTTTGGGGCCGGCTGGGATGGGCTCTGTACCGGTCGCTGTTCAGTGAGCCACTCCTGCATTTTACCCATTTTGGACTGCTATCATTACTGTTGTGTTTGCTAGTAAACTTTTGTTATTTAATCTACTTTTTTTTTTTTGTCCCCTCTTTGACCGGTGGGAGGGAAGTAAACAACTGGCCATGTGGCGATTTGCTGCCAGCTGAGTTCAAACCACAACGTATGAAACACTGATGTGCTTTTTTTCTTTTCTGGTGGGTGAAATCCCTTAGTTACATGGATTGGTACAATACTTTTGAAGATGCAATTGTCTTATAAACGTGTAGTATAAAATAGCATGAAAATCTATACGGCATCCAGGTACTCTATCTTCCCTCTTCAGTTTTCGTATTTAGATCATACATAGGATGATTTCCCAAATAAAATGATTCTTAATTGAGTAACTGTGAGCTATTGATCTTACCTGTCTCTTACACCAATTTTTGACCTGCAGGTCACATTTAGCCAGTTGTAACAGACAAGGAGGAAGACAATTATATCATCAGATTTCATGATAATCAACTCCTGGGGAACGGGAAAGATTCAAATTAGTGTTCACCAAGGAAAAGCACAGGGGAGCTCAAAACTTCATGTGCTCTGTCTGGCATAAGCTACCTGGCCCAGCAGCAAGCACATAATCATCAGTCAGCTGGTAGCAGAGCTTCAGACCACATGAGCTTCTCTTTCTCTTTATACATGTTATATGATATGGAGGATGCTAGAGTTTCCCCAGTGGTGGATTTAAGGAGGCAAAGGACACAAATCCACAGGAAATCAGGTCCCAGTCATTTCTCTTCTCCCATCTGAGCCACCTGCCATTATTTCTGTTAAAGGCTTATCCAGAATGAAGGCATTCAAAACAACCCAAAATATTTTAATCCTTTCAGAATGAACCAGTGTTAAGTTTCCACCAGCTAATATTGATATTGTATATGTTTGATATTATTAAATCCCTTCAAACTGGACTTACTAGATCTCAGCAAGATCAAAACTTTAATCCAAAAATAGAATATTTTAATTTCACATGTATGTGTGTCAGACTGTGAGAAATTCTAGTCAGAATTTTCCTTATAACATGAATAAATCAAGAAATGTAAAATGACTCATACCGTGTGACATAATGTAGAAAGCAGATGGGGCAGAATTAACATTGAACTTTTGGCTTTAACTCTGCATTTACTAGCTTCCAAGCACTAGCTTTTTGTGATGATGTGTTCTCATCTATTGCATGTTCATTTTTCAGTAATAAGCTTCTAATAATGCTAATCAGATACATATATTTTTGGTTTTATATGAGACATTTTCAGATATGTCACATAATGCTTTTTTTGTTTTCTTTTTGAAAAAAAAAAACCAAAAAACAAAACCCAAACCAAAACCCAAACGCTTTCTTAACTCTGGTCCCTATCCTTTATCTGTTGTCAATGCTTTGATGTGGAGGGAGACAGGTACCGAAGCCGCTGTATCCATGCAGTTTTGGAGATACTCGTTATTTTTTCTGTTATGAGGAGGAATCAGTCACTGCTGTTGAGTGCAAAGCAAAATATTCACTGGATTACAGTTCCTCCTTACACAAGTAACATTTAAAGCACAGAGACTGTGTTGAGTGTCTTAACAGTCTTCTATTAATGCAACTGTATTCATATTTCCCAATACTGAGATTGATAATACTTCTTAAGAAAAAACTCTCCATGGAAATATATCCTCCCTGTCTTGAAATACTGCAGTGAAATAAGGAGTTGCTTTCTTTGAAGTATGGGTTCCTTAAATTGATATCCCTGTCATGTAGGTATTTGTATTAATGTAAGCCATTGAGGTGATCTACTTAAATTTATCAGCCACACACTGAAGACAGGCAGTCAAATGTGCTGAAAATTGAAGAAATTGGTTTGGTCTGTCTAAACTCCATGATCATAGCTGTACTTTGGCCTTGCATTACTAGAGACGTTCTCTTGGGATCTTTTAGTATTTAGCACAGTTTCTCTCTTTGTATAGGAGGTGATTTATTTTTGCTACACAGTAGGTTATTTGCTCCGCTTGGATCACAGACAGAAGACAACTCTTACACACCTATCATTCTTGAGACTGGAAAAGGGTTGAGAATGCTGCTTGTTCCTTATACAAATGCACACTGAGCAGAAGGCTTTTTACAGGATTAGAGTTTGAATGTGGTAAAAAAGCCCGAGTTCTGGCAGGCAAAATGAGTTAACATTAAATACAATATATAATAATTTCAAGTCATGCAGGAATGTATTATTTTTATTAATATAAAAATCTGTAAGGTGGAGATGCTAGTTTGAAAAATCACATTCACTTAAAATAGTGACACTAGATGACAGTAGTTCTGACTCTGCTCTCATGTAGAGTGGCTTAGGTAAGCCTTCCATGGTTCAAATAAACAATTCAGAAATATGGCAGTAGAGTCTATACCTTTAAACTGCACTAGAACAAAAAAAGAAGTTTCTCGTAGCTATTGGATTACATTTCTAGCTAACCATTCAACTCGTAAGAAAGGTAAATGTGTTGTCCAGACAGATGGCTTACTGTATTTGATGATTTAAAAAAATAAAAACTTTTTTTTGAGCAGAATTCACCTTATCTGTTCAAACTGTCATGCCTATTAGGATTGTTCTTTCCAAATTTTTTTGAGATAGTTTACTGCAGTTGCCTACCATTTATTCAATGCTTCAAAGTTTGGCGAAAGGAGTATGCAAAGCAGATTTTTGAACTAAACAAAAAAACTTAGGAAGGAACACAGATCCAACAAATATAGTGAGCTTTTCTACTACCGGCATTGAAACATTTAATGAATAAGTGTTAGAGTCAGATTTGACCTCGGCTTTGTATTTAGCACAATATTTTTTGTTTTGCCAGATAATTGTTGCATTTTAAGTATATTTAGTGTCGCAACATTTCTGAGAAAGTAACACTGATATTATTGAAACAGGAAAAAAAAAGATGAAGTTCAAGTGAAATGTAGGTATTTAAGTCACTTAGAGGTTGTGGTCCTGAGAAGTATATCTCAGTTTACCCAGAACATGCTAGTCATCTGACTCCCCATGATTTGCCCAGGACTGTCAGACATTCTGTGTATGCATGCCTGCATAACTAAAAGCATAGATTTTCTAAAAAATATCATAAAGCTTCTGTAAGTATAATAATTCCTTTTCACAGTTAAGCAAGATTCCAGTGTCTTTTTGGATGCATACACAAGTCTTCTTGTCAATAAAACAAACACTCAACCTACACAAGACAATAACTCCTCAATATTAGAACATCATCTTGTATTTTAATAATCCTATCATTGCCTGAAATTTCTCTAACCTAAAGCTTTTGATTTTGCTTCAACAGGAGGCTTGATCCAGGTCTCAATGGAATTAATAGGAGTATTTCTGTTAAGTTAAACAGGAGCAGAGTCAGGGCCAAGGTCAACAATATTAATTTGCTTTAGCTTCAGGCTGACTTCCTCCTTTTTCAAGAGCAAATCTTCACTCCACCTTGCATGAAATTTCATAACTGTGGATAAATTGTGAGAAGTTTCATTTTCTCCTAAGGATCTGGGAGCATCTAATCTGGGTGGTGTGCATGTCCTGTCCTCAGCAAGTGTTCAAGGTCAGTTTGGATAGCCTTTATTTCTCTGCAGATGGGACTGGGTAGTTCTTTGGGCTAGAACTTGATACACAGTATTTTGTCACCATCTTTTTACTTTGAGGAGTAATTCAATATTTTTAGGCTTATCCACAAGACCATCAGTAGATGGTTTGCATTTTTCTTAAGATAATTGCGTAGACAAGCTAAATTGCAGAACAGAAATTACAAAGATTTTTTTCTTGCCAAACTTCCAAATCTGGTTAAGGTTCTGTCTGTCCCTCTCTTTTTTCCCTCCAGCTTTCCTTTGGATTCTCTCTGTTTTTTGGAATCAGAGATTCATAAAATGGTACCTTCAGCATATCAATACAAAAATGTTAGCAAACTGATGTTGGATATTATTTCCAAGTGCCTCAAATTTCAAGGTCCTGGCTTGTTACTTTGTAATTTTTTAACCTTGTACTTCATGTGTCCCTTTGGTCATTAGGACAGAAAATTACCAGTATGACAGTTTATTGATATTAGCAGAACTCATAAAATTAAGCCAGGACAAACCTGTAATCTCAATGTTTAAATGGGGATAAAAGCAATAATTATCCCGTAAACTTGGTGAGTACAAGGAACATTTTTTAAAGCCATGGCAGATTCCTAACGTTAACTGTCTACTGCAAAGCAGTAGAGATAACACAAGCAGCTTTCAGAAATAGCCAGTAGTTTACCTTGTTACAGTGATGGATTTTATCTCAATTGTTTTTCCAAAGAATTTTCTGAGAGAAAAGCAATTAATTAGGAGTTGAAGAAAATTCCAGTTATTAACAACATCACTTTTTTCATCCTGTTAATGAGACTGGGAAATAGAACCTAAATATGCATATATGTTTGGATATTATGGATGAGCTTGTATGTGGGAAAAGATGTTTGCAGCTGTAACAAATACACTTCATCTTCTCACCAAATTATCCTAATTCTCACAGGACTGTAATAAAGGATCAAAAAGAGCATTTATTTCTTTTTACACTATGCAAGAGTTTTTATTAAAAAAAATCAGAAAATACACCTCAAGGGTCAAACATGATTATCACATGTTTTAATGTAGTCATATGTATTTTTATAACTATAAGTGTAAAATACGATTGTCATAGTCTGAGTTAACAACTATGTCATAGTTGGCTGATTGAAAGTCAGTGAAATTAAAGTTCCTAAGTTAGATGCTTCTGAAATTTTCTCCCTGCTTTTCACAGTATATTATTAGGAACAACATTTAAAAGGTATGTCTGGAAAGATCTGTAATGCCAGTGTCTTTGGGTAAAGGTAATGAGCCCTGAAGTACTTATGAAAAAAGTCAAGGCAGAAGGGAGAAAAAAAATACAGCAACAAGGCAGCCAAGAGGGAGAAAATGTAGATATTAAACAAAATGTCTGGCAGCATGCCCAGGCAAAATTTTCCATACATATCAAGGTCAGACATCAGAAGATTTTTGAGGATAAATCCTGTATATGAAACAGGAGATAGCTAAACAAGCCACGAAAGATACTTGCTCTCTCTTTTCTGAGGATATTGTGAATACTAATTAGAACATTTGGACAGTGACTGAGGCAGCATGTGCCAGTTAGGCAATTACAGACAACGAATAACACTAGGATCGACAAACGTGAGCTGCAATCAGCAAACTCACTGCAGTCACTGAAGAGGACCCTGGCAAGCTATGAAAAAAAACCCCAGGAACGATGTGACCAGAAAGGTGTCACCATGTGACCAGAAAGGCATCGCAGTTCCATGTAGGTTGGTCCTGCATAAGAACCTAATATATAGTAAACCAAAATTTTCATGGAGTCGGAAAATCAGTTTGGCTGCCTTATGCTCTCTCCTAGAGATCTTGCTTTATACATTGTTATATTTAATGTGGTGAATCACAAATTTATTTTAAATACAATTGCTAGTGTAAAAGTTAGAGATGCCATAGAGGGTGACAGATCTGTAAGTATTCTGTGAACTGGCTGTATTCATGTGTGGTATCCTTTTCGATTAGTCATGTTTGTGTTTAAACTTTTACTTTATTCTTTTTTTCTAAAGTAAGGATCTGAGGGTTAATACTGATTTCATACTGTCCCTGCCTTTAAGAATTCCATTCCTTGAAAAATAATAGAAAATTAACTTTTTCTACGGCATGCCAATTCCTTCCATCATATTTAAATTTGTGGTACCCTTCAGAACTTTCTCCTTTAAAGTACTTTCACAAAGAGTCACTTCAAAGGTTGGAATCACTACGTGAAGTATATATGGGAGACATTTTATGAATAAGCTAAGGAACAAGGCAAACCGTGGCTCATGCTGTCAACCAGCAGTAACTATTTGTAAGGACTAGAAAGTATTGCTATTATTGTAAGAGTGGTTCATCTTAACATTTATAGCCTAGCAACCAGTTGATAGAGACCTGATTTGATTATAGTGTGCCTGAAGTAAGCAATCATTCAGTAGGATTAAACTAGATTGTTGAATTAATATACAAACAGCTCTCATCTTTGGTCTCCTTCATTATCCCCTTGAATCCTCTGTGTGTTCCCTCTGAGGTTCTCCAGTGTGCTTTGCTTTTCTTATTCCTGCCTTTTTCTAGTATAAGTTAATTTATGTAAATAATTTTCGTTCTGACTCTCCAATCCTGAGTGTTTGGGAAAGTCTCTGACTCTTTCACCCTTTCAGGTGCAAACAGAATATTAGCATACGTTGCTACCTGTTAGCTAGGTAATAAAAGGCGTGCATTAGTTTGTAGAGGCAGCTCCACATAAGGCCAATAAGTAAACAGTCTTCTTGATATGATAGAGAAATCTGAATTTAGATATGTTGTAATTTAGAGTACCTCACACATGCTCTGTGAAGTTAGAAAGCAGTTCAGGGTTCTGAAAGATTCCCACTGAGTATTGCTAGGGGAATGAGTGGCTTTTTGCACTGCTGAAGAACAGAATGCAGCTATGGGGAGCACCGTAAATAAAACTGACACAAATACTAATGGTGGTAAAGACTGAATTATGCAAATGATCAGAGAGTGTGAAAATCTGTCTGCACTAAATTACTACTGGATCTGGCTTTTTAAGTATCAGCCATCAGTTTGTTGCCTGCTGGCAAAACTGTCTTGATAGATGCAATACTTATATCTTACAGTCTCTTCTTCAGTCCTTGAAATTATGTGGAATGTTTAATTAAAGCATAGAAATCATAAGCACAGCTAAAGGACCAGCCTTTTCTGGTTTATACAGAGACTAATGTGTAAAAGAACAGCCACAGATAGATCTATAACCTGCAATATTTTTTAGGACTTTGATATGGTACTTGGCCTTATTTTCCTAAATATTATCTGTGTTCATGAACTGTTTCCAGTTTTGAAGAAGTGAACCCAAGTTACAATTACAGAGTGATAGAAAATTATCCCAGCTGAAGAAGATAAAAGATCAGGAAGAAGTGAGGTAAATTTTCCTTAGAGAAGCAAGATTGGAAAGAGCAAGAGTACTGTGGTCTGGTTTCAGGAAAAAACAAATAAACTTTTAGCTTCTGAAGGACAATCACAGGCTGGAGGTCAATTGGATTCTTGAGGAGGATTGGGTATTTCCTTTGAGGGTAAGAGTTTGTGTTATGTGGCCTTTGGAAGAGAGTTTTGGCAGTCATTTTCCTGAATAAGTTGATTTGTTTGCAGTTCAGTCTATGCTGTATTTCAGGACAGTGTAAAAACAAGATTGCCCTTGCAGACTTCTAATATGGCATATATAGAGACTCTGGAAGAGTAGTTAATTGCACACATACAGAATTGCATGGATACCGTATATATGCAAGAAGTCTGATGCTGAGCATATTGCACCTGTTATGAATGCAGAAGTGGTGTGTTGCTGAGTTATCTAAGAGTGCCTCGGTGTTCAAAATATAGATTTGATAATTCAGACTATTTATGGTATTAGTAATGATGTGTTGTGCTGAGCATCCTGAGGGGAGAGTAGGTGCTTTGGAAATCCTTAAAATCTGTAAAGGATCCCTGAAAGATCAGAAGCAAACTAAGTGTTTTGAAGTCAGCAGCACTTAAGAAGCAAAGATTTGATGATAGCTAGATAGCGGTTTTTGTTTCAGGAAGATTTTTTTTTTTAGGTGTGACTTTTGGAAGAAGCTGTGAACTTGTCACTTGTGTTTGCTGCCTGTTACGCTCAGATTTGGTTCTGGTTTGTTCATGTGAGACTTTTGTGGACCCATCAAGTCTTGGAAGTCTTGGCTCTCCATCTGGTAAAAACAGCTGGCTTTGCATTCCCCCCTTTGCTTTGGCAACAGTTGTTTTTGAAATTTAAGTTTTTATAAAATATTGAAATGCAAAATGGTTTTTGTCAAAAATTTTATAACCTGTTGCACTTGCAGATTTTTTTTCTGTTTCTGTGCTGTAACTTGCAGGACTGAGGGACTCCTCATTACAAATAATTGAATGAATTATTAAAAGGTTAATTCTTCCTTTCTGAGTGTCACATGGCCAAATCTGGTCTCCTTGTGTTTGTGATTTTCATCTTTATGTGTAGAATGGTACTCTTGCACATATGGCCTAGATTGGCTCATGTCTCTGTAAAAATCCCCAAGACAGCTGAGGTATTGGAAAAAACAACTGCACCAGTGCAGTGTTACACCTTTACTACTGAACTCTTACAGGTGGCTTCTTCCAAATAATCGGCTGGCTACCTTGGGTATACTTGCATGGCAGTACATGTTTTCTTTTAGGTAGATTTTTAAAACCGTCTGTCAAGAGCTCAATTCAATAAGCCTTTTTACAATGGAGAGGTGTAGTCATTTATTTGGACAACATTTTAGCTTATGGTGAAGCTGAGGAATAGATATAATTTTCTATAGTGACTGGCTTCTCTGGTCCAGGAGTTGTACTGAGGGATCAGAATACCTGTTGTTCAGAAATGTTGGACTCCATAACTAATCAAACCTTATCCTCTAAAGCTTAAAATCTAAATTCTGAACTGTTGCTAGCTTCAGTAGCATATGCCTTTTTAGTGTATGTTACTCAGGCAAGTATGAAACAGGAAAGGCAGCAAGTAGGCATAGTAACAGTAGTGTTCTCTAGCATAGTTATTTATTATATAGAAAACACTTCTTCACAAATTACAGAGTTTTTTGTAATAACTTTTCTGCAGGATATCATTCTTGTTTGGAATATATGGGCTAAGTTTTAGCTTTTCAAGCAAGAAAACTAAAAGGAGTGTCCTGGATTTCTGATTTTAAGTAAATAATACATTTTCTCTGTGACACTGGAAAAGTCACTTGACCTAGTTGTGTCTCATTCAACCCAAATGGAAAATTGGATAAAACTGAGAGCTTCAAAAATTTCCAAGTGCTGTAGTGAAACTTACTCTAAGTGAATATTGTAAACATGATGTACAGGTGACCCTCATAAATGATCCGTGTTCCAATGTGCTGATCTGCTGAGAAAATATGGTGTTGTAGGTAAAGGAAATGCATTAAGAATTTTTTTGCAATAGTTTTACATAACACCCTTGTATTGCAGTATTATTTCTAAAACAAATCTAACATATTTGGAGCCAACCCTTTATGCTTTTCCTCCTTACCCCAAACCCCCTTCATCTCACAGAGAGCAGCAGAAAAACTTTGTGCACATGCTATCACACACACATAGAGATGATATTTTCACAGGTATAGAGGCTACTTCTCCAGAAACATATATTCATAGAAAGTAGGTTCCTGAGTGTTCCTTTATCTAAGCAGTACACCAGTAAAAAATAGCTGTAAGATGTTGTTTTACACCAGTAAAAAATAGCTGTAAGATGTTGTTGGCTGAGAATAGCACACTGACATGTGAGTTTAGCAATCACTCTTGCACTCCTCTCTTCTCCTGTTGATTTCCATAGTTCTTTAGGATGGCGGTAGGGAGACTCAGGAAGGAATGGATTTTTTTTTTTTTTCAGTTCTATTCCTTCTAGGGTTCACTCTGAAGCTTTATATTAATGGTTTTGTTGGCTTGTGTTGTTAAAAAGAAATCACAGAATGCTGAGAGCTTGCTTGAGACCCAGGGAGCTGTGTACTGTATGTGGGAATCCTCTAGCTCACTTAATAAACAGGAAGGCAATCAGAAAGCAACTCATTAGCCAAGGAAGAAAGCTTTAACTAAGAACTGTACAGTGGGATCCTACCCTGAAGACAGCAGAAGGTAGAAGAGAGATTTGTTTGTACCAAAGATTGTGAGGAGGAATTAAATCTGTCCAATTTAGGGAAGCAGGGTGTTATGAGTGCTTAGTGTTTGGGTGGGACCGAGCTGAGGCCGCCTCAGCTGCCGGTGGTTCGCAGCTCAGTGAACTGCCTGCAGGACAGCCAGTGTGACAAGCATCTGGTGATCCAGTTTTGGCAGGGCAGGACCAATAACGACTTTGGGTGATTAGTTACTCTCTGTTATTAGTTACTCTTACTCTTGTGTAACTGCTGTAGAAGAGCATATGCATATGGAGCATTGACATTTTCACTTACAGAAGAAAAGACAACAGAATGTGGGCAGATCCTCAGCTGTGTATTTTGTTACTACCAAATCAGTTTATACCAGCTAAGCAGCTGCCCCTGCATTAGTCAAAGCAAGACTTAGATTTCCATATGCTTGCCCCACCATGTAAATGGCTCCATCAGTCCTGTTTTTCTAATGGTTGATGGACGGAGTAGTTTTGTTTTTCACTCCCCCAGAACATGTCATATGAAGACATAACCAGCTGTCACAGTCTTAAAAAGCTTTGCACTCCCAAAGACCTTCCTCGTTCCAGCAACTTACTCTCCTTGCTCTTGCTGTTTAGGAACCCGATGGAAACAGTATAAAAATGGGAATCTTTATGCACCTACGAAATGATGAAGGTGAAGCCTTCATATGCACCCTGACATCTGTGGTGAGAAATCTTGTATGTTATTTCTATGTTAGCCCAACTTTGTGTAACAGTTTGGCTGTTCTCAGCAGAGGAAGTACAGATGGTGACTCCTGGCAGGCAGTATTATTGGAAGACATTATGCTGTGTGTGTACAGGTTGTTAAGCTAACTGACAGTTTTTATGCAGCATAGACTGCTGAGATTTTAAAAATCAGAAAATTACCATTTGCAAGTCAGAGGTCGGTTGGTTCTCTAGAAGACTTAAATATCCTAGTCCTGTAGCAATGGTGCCATATGTTCCTCACTGCTTGTGGCCTTGAAATCATAGTAGTGAGAATCAAAAACCAGTTGTCTGTTGTAATCAGATTGCAGTGAAATATAGATGCACCGCCTGTGAGTCTGTTAGATATACAGGATGTAGTGCAGCATGGAAACAGTCCAAATCTCCCTTAATCAATACTGAGAAAGTCAAAGGAGCTTTCTAACTGTGAATGATCTATCTTGGTATAAAAAGAGGGAATTTGATGTGCCCGTTTACAGTCCGTAATTGAAAGGGACCTCCATCAGGGATGAAGTATTCTGGAGGGGTACTGCTGGTCCTGGGGTTAAATCCATTTTTGTGATTAAAAAGAAGTAACAAGCATTCTAATGACAATTTCAATTGAAGAAAGTGCAAATAGTCCTTTGGATAAAGCAAACTAAACAGAAGGACTGAGTAAAATTATGAATATGAGCACAAAATAACAAAATGGGATTTGTGAGAAGGAGGAAGATGACCTGTATTTGATGGGAAAGCTATCTTTTGCATGGATATTCCACTTGAAGAAGGAAGCTGACTACTAATAAAGCCAGAAATGAAGGCTGCTAGTGGATAATTGTGTGATATATACTAGACCTTTTGACAGTAGAAAATACCATCAGGAATGTGAGCAGCGTTTCCTTCTATTTCCTCTTGTATCATGCCACTCTGAATGTGGAAGAGCACAGTATTATTGTGGCTCTCCTGTCTGTGAGAAAGATTACTGGTGGTGAATACCATTTCTCATCCTTCTCATATCCAGGGAAAGAGGAATGCTTGACTCATGATGTCCTGCTTAGCTCGGAATAAAGTGAGGCATCATGGGACCTAGACTTTAATAAGCTGGAGACTCTAGCTCTTAATTAAGATAATAAAGAAACTAGAACAGATTAGTTTAATCTTCTCAAAACTGTTACTTATACTGTAGATATGAGAGAACATGAATTTTAGACAACTATTTGGAAGGTATAAGGCTTAAAGAACCACAGAGGGACAGAAATTGAAGATAAAAGGAAATCTGAAATGGATACCAGAAGAAGATTAATATACAAAATCTATTAAGGACATGGAACAGCTGCTTGAGGAACAGGATGGAAGAATCCTATTATGAATAACTTTAAAATGAAATAACACTGGCAGAAAACTCAATTCTGTGTATACAAATGTGTGAGGAAGACAATAGATGGATTAAAAATCTGTAATACTGATGATTAACCTCTGTGGTGTACATAGAGAATTCTATCATCTTAATTTTGAAATTAGTCCTTTAATTTAGTAATGTTTATCTTCACTATGAAGATGAGAAACTACCATCTGGTAAAGAAATCAAGTACTTCTCATGAGACGCACATTCACTTTATTTTTCCTTTGATCTATTACAGAATACGAAAAGATAGAATTCAAGGTACATGTTCTTCCATCCAAATAAATATATTTGCCATGTGAAAAGAAGGAAAAGATGTTTCTCTCCTGCAGTGGTTGAGGATGTATCAATTCAGCAAATTCACAAATAAGTGATGCTTTGATAAAAGGCTTATGTCAAGTAAACCAGATGTGGGGAAAGCTGGTTGACTAAGCAATAGCTGAGTGATCAGTGTTACCAGTTCTATAAGAAAATGGCTGTTACTTGAAACAAGAATTAGTTCCCAATGGATAGTGTTGCTTTTTGTAACTTGTATCTCAAATAAAAGATCTTACAGACAAATTTAGGGGATTTTTTGAGGCTGAATGATTAAACACAGCCTCAAACTTCTCTAAGGTCATGTGACAGGTCACAGCAAAAGTTAGAAAGGGTCCAGAGTTTCCATTCTAATCACTCCCTGACAAAAGGCTTTTCCTTCATATGGGAAGTATTTTGTAGCATAACTTTTTGGTAAGCTCCAAAAACCTTCAGGCAATATATTTATTTTCCCTTGCAATGATCCTGATAACTTCTACTTATGCCTCAGAGAGCCTGTAATAATAGGCTTGGTATTCCAAACACTTCTTGAGCTGAAGTTTCATGAATAGATTTGCTACTAAATGGAATGCACTGATAGAATTTTTTAGCAGAACTTACAGGAATATCATGGTGCTCCTATTCTATATCCTAGAAAATCTATTCTGGCGTTCAGTTGTTAGTATATAGTTTTCCTAATATATGAACTTTGAGAAAGATATAGATTAAGTTTATCACTTGATTACTTTTTGAGCATGGATATAGAGAACTACTTTCTTTTATTCTGCAAAAGACACTTTATTCGAAGATTTTTCTACCACAGCCCTTTTCTTAAGTCTGGTTGTTTTTTCTTTACTGGTCTCATCTTCTGAACTAGTGACAACTCCTGTTGCTGTCTTTTGGACTCTGCTGTTGGGCCACATCTCCCTTGATAGACAATATTCCAGTGGAGGCCTTATCAAGGCTGAGGAGGGCAAAGACATTGTGCATCTGGCAGGTTGTACTCATGTTTATATATCCCACTGCAATGACTGCCCTTTTGCAACAGCATGACATTTGCTTCTATTCCCTGATGCAACTAGTCAAATACACATTCCAAGAAAATAATTGGGTCACAGGTAATATAAAAGAACGTGATTAACTGTACTCTGTTTACAGTGTCCATGTACAAAAGACCTTCAGTTTGTCAGGATTTTTTTTTATGTACAAGTTATCTAAACAACTTGAGACATTATCATTCCACCCTCTTTTTTTCTTCCCTCTTAATGAACAAGTATTTTTTATGTTGGATACTGTCACTGATTTATTTATTGCAAACAGATTTAATACTATATTAACCTAAATCATGATGTGTAATTAATAATATTAAGGGTATTTAATTCAACAAGAATAATTCAATTGGTAATCTTACATTATGGAGTAGAGGAATGAAGAAGGGCAGAGCCATGGCAAACTCAACCCTTGTCTGGAGAAAGGACATACTTTTTCAGAAAACCATTGGGAACTAGTACAGACTATGCAACATCATCCCTGATTGCTTCTAGTATTGAGGAAGGGTTGAGATTAAAGAAAAAAGTTAGCATTTTGTTAGTGGGACTAGTGAGAAACTGCATACCACCTGTTCTAATGTATAGGCTGAAATCTGAAGATAGCGCTCTGCGGGTGTGTGCTACTGCTATATTCTAGCCAAAGACTAAGGTTCGATTTGTGGTATATATGGTAATGTTTATCAGAGTGGCTCAGGCATCAGTGGGTAGTACAGACTCAGTGTGCTATGTATGTTGCCTCCGTGTGTGACTTTTTGCTTTTTTTTTCTTTTCCCCATCCTTTAAAGATCTCTTCCATTTCCCCCTATCCTCTCTTGTTAGTGTAAGCTTTCCACTGTGTAGTCAAAGTGCAGAAATACATATAACTTGACTTTTCCCTGGCAGTACTGATCTAGTTCATTGTATAACTGAGCACAGAACAGGGAATTTGATATATTTATATTCATCCTCCTTTGGCCTTGTAGTGTAACTGGCTGGCAGATTATGAATTTTTAAATGATCAAGCCATGATCAGGCTCTGGCAATGGAACTGAGCATAGTCTGAATCTGATGCTTCCTTTCTACTCTGACTTATAGACCAGCTTCACTGAAATCTCCTCACATAAATGAGTTAATGATTTCCCCCACCTATGAGAGCAAAGAACAACCTCCGGTGCATTTAAAATATTCATTATATAACTATCAACGTTCCCCATGTCCTAAATGCTTAGAAAATTGGTTGGAAACAACTTATCTAACAAAGCAGTCTTTCAGTTACTGTACTTCACATAACCACCCCCACCCCCCAAAAAAAGCACCCAAGCCATTGCTTTTATAAACCATTTAATACAGTTTATGATAGCAATAATCCCCTTGAAATTGGTTATATTACTGTAGTTTGTTATAGTGTTAACTGCCCTTGTCTTCAGCTTGGTCCATTAACTGAAAATCCAGCCATTAACTTATAATGGGATGATTTTTTCAGGATTATTACCTGATTCTTGGTTTGGAGATTAATATTCTTGAAGGATAGTGAAACAGTGACAAAATGTAATGAAAAGCTTCCAGTTCAGCTTTTATGTAGTAGTGATCTATTTAGACAAGATGTCTCTGAGGCTTGTATGCAGTTTGTTTCATTATCTGTGTCGCCAAAGATGGAAACATATAAACAGCACTTTTCTTCATGAAATAGAACACTTGTTGGTCCAGATAATCAGTGGCAGATGAGTGACAAGGAAGGTGATGCTAAATGTGACAGTCTAACAATGGAGACTTAAGCCTGATCATCACTATTCTGTTCGGTGGGAATTTTGCCTATTGCTTCAGTAGAAAAAGATTCAAGGCCAAAAAGACAAGGAGCAAAGTATGTTATATCTTTTTAAATATACCAAATAGACATAAAGGGGGGGAGGGTAGAGTCACAAGCAAAAGGCTACTCCAGCTACTGTACTAGCTGGACTACATCTTTATAAAGAAAAAAAAATAGTCAGTGAATTGATAGAACTGTTCACTTCAGAGGATGGAAATCCTACAAGAATTCCCTGAAGTATGTCCTTAGCATACTTCTGTGACCTACATTTTCAGTCCCCAAAGTCATCTTTTTCTTTGAGTAATACAATGTCAAATCTGAGAGAAATTAATTATTAGTTATGCAGCATTATTAATTAACCCTGCAATCCATTCCAACAAAATGTACAGTTATTAATAAAATTTTGGTGTGAGTTCTGGAATTACTTTACTGCTTCCTCCAGTCACATCAGACTTCTGTCTTCTCACACCCTTCTTAAATTTTGTCAGTTGATCTGCTAGGAATTGTCAGACAAAAGGATAAAAAGTTATGTGGTATCATTAGACTGTATGAATAACCTTTAAGATATAGTCACAGTAACTTCTCGTAGTGATTGTTTGAGCTGTGGCATATCTTCTCTAGTATGGGTTTCCTAGTGTGAAGAAAGCTCAGAAAATCCTTTTTCCTGCTTTGTACAAGGTATCTATATTTTGATTACCTCTCCTCTGAGCCTAAAGAGAGAAACCTAGCAACACAGATTTCCTCTAAAGAAGGACATCTGGATTCATTCTGTCACCCCCATATAAACAGCTGTTCCATAGGTGCAGTAGCAGAGTGTTATCTGCCCAAAAGGTAACAGGGAAAGACTGTACTTGAGGCATTAGTAAGAATAATTAAATCCTAAATTTGCTTCTTAGAGAAGGTGCCAGAAGTGATGTTAATAAGAATGTAAGTATTACCAAGGGGGATTGGTGTAATTTATTTCCAGCAAAATATTTGCAAATAGAATGACAAAATAAGAATATCTGCAAATGTTTATATATCCCACAAGCAAATTTCTATTCCTCTTCCCAAGTATCTGGGAGAAGGTCTTGTCTGGCAACACACACTGAGAATAGAAAGATCAGCTTGACAGAGCAGGGAGAAGAATGCATTTCCAACTTAAAAGTTCCTGTGGAGAAATCAAGAGTACATTGTTGTTTACAAATAATGGACTGACAGTTAAATGCATGGGTTTCCTCCACAGTGGTACTCAACAGTGTGGAGGAAAGTGGTCTCCTTGTGAAAGGAACCTGTTGTGTTAAATTAAAATCAACAGGTGGATCCCAGTTGAAGGCTTCAGAACTAGTGACATTTCTAGGTCTAGGCGTAAAATTATCTGAATCCACCTTTTCAAAATGAATGCAGTATTGCTTTTACCCTCTTCTGAGACTCACGAATGAAAATGTTTGTATAACACCAATCCTGGAACTTCTGCAACTGTAAATTAAAAAAGGTAGTCATAAGTGCATTTGAAATTAAAATAGGTGAGGTTTATAGCATCTAAATTAGAAGTATTAGGTTTGGTTTACTGTGTTTAGTCTTGATTACTTCACTAGTACCTCACCTTGCACACATTAATTGTTGCTCAGTCTTCTGGAGGGTATAATAGTATAAATTCTCAAGGCTTTAAGGATTTGTGAATTGCTACCACTCTTTTCTATGTGTTTTCTGGGAGTGGAGGAGGTAACCCTCTTTAGCTATTCTCTGTTATGTCATTTTTAATGCTAGCTAAAATTGGAAATGAGATGTAATGAAAGCTTTTGGAGCACAAAAAAGAACAGTACCTAGCCTGACAAAGAGCAATTTTTTTCTTTTTTTGCTATTCTTCATTATAAGCAATTTTAGAAATTGTACTTCAGGTTGAAAAGGATAAAATATTTGCAGGAATACTAAGGAAAAGACAGGATCCCTGTCCTTCAACTCTTTTCCTTTCTGCAGTTCACTTCTGTTATAAAAAGATGGAAAACCAGAAAAATTACTAAAATCAATACAGATTATTTTTCAATTTAGTGTCATGGTTCTTGAATAAGACCTGTAGTACATTTAGTTTACTATTTAAGCACTTTATTCCTCATTTGATTTGACTTTAAGACTGTGGTCTATTTCTGCCTAGTGTGTTATCAATCTTTTTCACAAATGATATGATATGTTATGTATGACAGCACAGTATATATTTTTATCATTTCAAGAGAAAATACTGTTCATATTGTAAAGGATATATCTTTGGTTTCATCAACAAATTAGTACATGCAGCCTCCAAGTAGAACTGTCCACCTGTATTTCCTTTCTTCCAAGATGGCAAAATTGGAAAAACCTTGAAAAATATTTCGCTATCAATTGCTTTCTATTTTTAAGTTCTAAAATTAATAAGCAAATTTTCCAAGACCAGTACTTCTGTGAATTTATGCCTAGAGAAAAACACTTGGCATATATGATAGATGTGCAAGGCAACAATTGCCACTGTCACTTTCTCTAGACTAAAGCTGATGACAAATACTTTAAGTTTGTACTTTGCAAAGGACTGTAAATGTTTAACTTGAGGTCTCAAATCATGTTCTCAGTATAGTACTACTGAGCTCGGGTCCCACTGAGGGCGAATGTGGTCTATTTTTTTATTATTAGATATTATTATTAAATTGAATGCAATTTAAATCTTGGAAATTAATAAACAGGTATTTATTTGGAGGCTGTTTTGCTACAGTCAAGAAATCAGACAGGAACAAATGCATCCTTTTAAGTTGTGTGGACAGCCAGCACTACACTGGTGTTCTGTGTATCTTTACTGATGAAGCGCATTACTGAGTTTCTCCTAAGGGATCCCATTTCCTCAGTGGTTGTTTCATTGACTGGCTTCAGGATTCAGTCATGAGACTTCATCAGATAGAAGCTGAGATGAGCTATATTTCCATAATAAAGTAGGTACTTGATTTTTGATTAAACCCCTGTGGCACCAGGGGCATGACACAGACATTTCCAGTGTCCATACTAGGTGAGTCAATTCAACACTTCACTAAGTGTGGGTAACTATTCGTTTAACTAGTACTTTCATATGATCACAGATTTGGTATCACACTAACTGGTGTTTGGTGCTCTGATCTCCTGATGGATAGCAACCAAAGTAATAAAAAGTACTATATGTTCTTTTATGCATACAGTTTTTCAGTGGTATTATGGTTGAAAAGTTACTGTACTATGGTTGCTGCTTCCCTCCCCCCCATTTGTTATGTTTTTTTCTTATATTTGAAAGAAAACTAAATCATACTTTTAAAAACATGCTTGCTGTGTGTTTATACAATCTGTTCTACCTACAGAATCTAACTGAATTAAAGTCAGGGCACATGTTATTTCCTTAAACCTACTGTATTCAAGAAGCTACACTTCATGTGTCAGTTGATAAGAATCTTAGGCAATATACTTATTATATTATAATATCTGAATCATAAATAGTAAGTTTGTGTCTGTGCTCGTTTTGGCTGGGGTGGAGTAAATTTTCTTCACAGTAGCTGGTATGGGGCTATGGTTTGGATTTGTGCTGAAAACAGTGTTGATAATACAGGGATGTTTTCATTTCTGCTGAGCAGTGCTTACACAGAGTCAAGGCCTTTTCTGCTTCCCATCCCATCAGTAAGGAGGATGGGAGTGCGTAAAAAGGTGGAAGGGACACAGTGCGGTCGTTCAATTCCTCCCTGCGCTCCTCTCTAGGCCACTCAGTGCTTGGTGCAATTCCAACCCCCTACTGGTCCATATAGCAATCTAGGGAGGTATGGACTGCTAATGGCAGTGAACAAGAGCATTAAAGCGCCCCTTTGACAAAACTGGCTGCTGCTCTCACTATCGCATGGGAACGGTTATAACAGCCCATCACCTCCTGACAGCCTGGTACACCTGTACCTGGGATGTGGTCGAGGGAGAACAATAACAGAACTGCATGTCCATCAAACTCTTGTGCAACTGTTGGAAGACACCAGAATACTTCATTGTTCCAGCTAGGCTGGAGTGGAAAAAAAAAAAAAGTGACAAAAGTCAATTATCTTGGACCTTATAAATAGCAACTCCATGTGAGGCCCTTTGACCTCTACCTGGATTGCAGCAGGTCTGTGACCAGCACCTCCCCTGAGTTGGGATGCCTCTCAGGTACCAAAAACCTTAAGGTACTATCTGCCATTAGAGCTGACAGGAGGCCAGGGTGAAGTCAACCCGCTTCAGTCTCAATTATAGCCTGTTGAGGAGCGCCAGTGAATTGTGGGTATTTAAACTTGAGAAGAGGGAAATTTTAACTTTGAACTAGCTTATTTCGCACACTCTCTTTCTCTCTGCTTAACAATGTGTTTGTGTATACACAGTTATTTTCACGAGTGTGGATACATACTTACTTCAGTGGATCCAGATACTTTTGTCTGTCTGTGTGTATGTATATACTGTGTTTGTGAATGTGCATGTATATATATATATAGACTTAAAGTACTGTATAGTAAGTTAGTGTGAATGAATTTTAGCAGCTTCAAATTTGTAAAGTCACTATTTTAATTTTAACATATTTTACTGAATTATTTTGTAAATCTGTAAATTGGTTAATGATTAAATGCTGCTAGTCATTAACAAATCTTGATTTGCTGACAAATCATTACCATACTGATACTTTCATCTGAGACACACAGACAGGACAGCTGACCACAGGGATATTCCAGACCATATGGTGTCATGCTCAGCATATAAAGCTGGGAGGAGGAGGAGGAAGGGAAGGATGTTTGGAGTGGTGGCATTTGTGTTCCCGAGTCACTGTTAGGTGTGATGGAGCCCTGCTGTCCTGGAGATGGCTGAGCACCCGCCTGCCCATGAGGGGTGGGGAATGAGTTCCTTGGTTTGCTTTGCTTGTGCACATGGCCTTTGCTTTGCCTATTAAACTGTCTTTATCTCAACCCATGAATATTCTCACTTTTACCTTTCTGAATTGCTCCCCCATCCCACCAAGGAGGGAGGGAGGGAGGGAGCAGCTGTGTGGGACTTAGTTGCCAGCTGGGATTAAACCACAACAGTGTCAACATTTTATGCATTGGGCAGGAGTCTCCCAGGGGTATGGTTGTCTAATTGTCTGGAAGCAGAGATAAAGATACAGGGGATTATATGATTTACTGTGATATATTAAGTTTAGCCAGGTCCTGAGCTGGCCACTTCTTGATACTTTAGCTCAGCAATTTTCATTCACATTGAATTCTCCCTTTGTGTGCTTTTATTTCTCCTGAGGAATCTTTCTAAATAATTAAACAAACTTTAGGACACTTTGCCTTTCTTTTACAGTTTGTAGAAGAGAATATATAAATTCTTATTTGAATTCTCTTCTCCTTGTTTGTATTTAGGTGCTGCCTCTATATATTGAAATCAAGGCACAGTATCAGGGTTAATACTGGAGAGCATTAATAGACAGTGCACGTAGTGTGATACCCCAGCTGCACACAAACACACAACTGAAAAGCTTCTAAAGCCCTGCAAGGCTTCATCATCTAAATTGGATGAGTATTCTACTGCTTGAATGAATAAGATAGAAACCAATAATTCCACTCTTACTGTGGTGTCAGCACTTCAATCAAATTGTTCATAGATACCTCATGTTAGATCCAATAAGTAGTTTGCAGTGGATTATCTGATCAGCTGTAGTTAGTGATGAAGGCTGCTTTGTCATGTGGCAGCTAGTAGTATGATACCATCTACCTTGTTAACTGATATAGATGGCTTTTATAGATTTCAAGACATGGTAATGAAGCTGCTGTGGATCTTGCTAAGGACCCACTAGATGTGTGCATCAAAGCTCTTAGCAACTGAGGGAGCCAAAAAGTTTGGAAACTATTTAATTTGATGCTTCAAGTGATTTGACACTAGATAACTTTTGGGGATTTGGCAAGTCCCCCTATTCATATAGCTCAATATGAGACATTATATTTGTCACTCAAATTTGAGTTTATTATTCTAATTTTTAAAAAGTCCCTGGAATTTATAGAATTCTTCTATCTTGTGATGGAGTCCAACATAATGATACATAGAGGAGAAAGAGCAGTACCACTTATTTTGCAATGGGACATCTTCCCTTCTATTTTTACAAATACAGATGAACATACACAACTTGCTGCTCTAGCTGGATGTGCATAAATCTATGGGGCCTGATGGGATCCATCCCAGGGTGCTAAAAGAGCTGGCCAATATTATTGAAGGACCTCTCTCCATTATTTTTCAATGGTCTCAGGAGTCTGGAGAGGTCCTAGCTGACTGAAAGTTGGCAAATGTTGTCCCAGTTTTCAAGAAGGGAAAGAAGACCCTGGTAATTACAGACCTGTAAATCTCACTTTAATGCCTGGTAAAATTATGGAGAAAGCTATTCTGGGAGTTATTGAAAAACACTTGAGACAACAGTCATTGGTCACAGCCAACATGGGTTCACAAGGGTAAAGCCCTGCTTAACAAATTTAACTTCCTTTTATGATAAGGTCACCCATCTAGTTGAATAAGGGAAGCCAGTAGATGTGGTATTTCTGGGTTTTAGCAAAGCTTTTGATACTGTCTCTTATGGTATCCTTCTGGATAAAATGTTCAGCACACAGTTAGACAAGTCCATAATACTTCGGGTGAGCAATTGGCTGATGGTTTGGGCCGAAAGAATTACAGTATCTGAGGTTACATGTGCTGGTGGCCAGTCACCAGTGGAGTTCCCCAGGGCTCGATTTTAAGGGCAGTGTTCTTTAATGTTTTTTATAGTGATCTGGATGCAAGAATCAAATTTACGTTAAGTAAGATTGCTGATTATACTAAACTTGGAGGAGCTGTGGACTCGGACTCCCCTAAGGGCAGAAAGGCCTTACAGAGAGATCTGGATAGACTAGAGAGCTGGGCAATCATCAGCTGTATGAAGTTTAACGAAAGTAAGTGCTAGATTCTCCACCTGGAATGGGGCAGTCCTGATTGTACAGACAAATGGGGATGAGAGGCTGGAGAACAACCCCTCAGAAAAAGGAGTTTGGGTTGATGGCAAGTTGAATATGAGTCACCAGTGTGCCCCAGCAGCCAGAAGGGCCAACTGTATCCTGGGGTGCATCATGCACGGCAGAGCTAGCTGGTTGAGGGAGGTGATTATCCCATTCTGCACTGCACTGGTGCAGTCCCACCTTGAGTACCGTGTGCAGTTTTGGGCATTTCAATATAAGAAGGACAACAAACTATTAGAGTGTGTCCAGAAGAGGGTGACCAAGATGGTAAAAAGTCTCAAGGACAAGACAGGAGGAGCATCTGAGGCCACTTGAATTATTCAGCTTGGAGGAGAGAAGGCTGAGTGATGCCTTCATTACAGTCTACAACTTCCTCAAGGGGGGCAGCAGAGCGGGAGGTGCTGATCTCCTCTCTCTGGTCACCAGCAATAGGACATGAGGAAATGGAATAAAGCTGCACAGGGGAAGTTCATACTGGACATTAGGAAAAGGTTCTTTATGAGAGGGTGGTCAGTCACAGGAACAGGCTCCCCAGAAAAGTGGTCACAGCATCAAATCTGTGAGAGATCAAGGAGCATCTGGAAGACACCATTAGTCATATGGTTTAGTTTTAGGTCAGCCTGTGAGAAGCAGGGAGTTGGATTCCATGATCCTTATGGGTCCCTTCCAGCCTGAGATATTCTATTTATCTTCTGAAGAACTCGTGGCAGTATAGAACAGTTGCATCCAACTCCAGTTCTGTGAGGTTGTAAAGGAAGGTATATTTTAGAGAAGTCCATGGTTGCATATTTGCAGTGTATTTGAGAAATAAATATAAATGCCACTTTTCTTTTCATGTAATTTGTCTGAAACATCAGTGATGAATAAGATGCTTGCAGAAGAACAAGCCAAACTTAAATTCAAGTCACTGGAGAAACCTATACATTTGGAGACCTACAGATTTGTCCCAAAGTGATGCAGAGGTTTTTAATAAATTTCTGCATTTTTTAATGTAATGTGTACAGACCTATTGTATTAAACCTCACTCTGCCAGATGCATTAGGTGCATTTTTCATATAGCTAATTTAACCAGAATTCTATCAGACAAGGAAACTAGAGTGGGTTATAATTAGCACTCTGATTACTTTTCCACTTCTGTCATGTTTTAATGCCCCAACACATAAAGCATTTTTTTGATAAGAGGGTTGAGATTACATAGAATACTCAGACATGTACTGATGTTTTGGTTAAAGAATATGTTCAACCTTTCCTTGAAAGTGGAATGAAAGCAATTATTTGTTGCTGGCTGAGCTAAGAAGTTATATGTGGGAGACTGACCAAGGAAAGTATACTCTCTATACCCATCTCTGTGGCCTATTATTGCACTATATCACTCATAGCTAAAACTATCAGAACGGGGGACATAAAATGAACTTGAGGTAGTTCTTCAAAGGCTTAGAAAGACCTGTGTCTGACTGAAATCATCAGGGTTGTCATTGGTCATCAACAGTTTGTTAAGGTATTTCAATGAGGCTTCACAGTATTCTGTGAGAGGTACATCGTTTCCCTCCTTTGCAGGAGGACTGGGCAGTCTTGTTTAACGGCATTATGTGCACAGATGTATAGGAAGTTGTTGGTGTTTAATGTCACAGAGACAGCAAAAAGCACATGTGGATGTTAAGACAAAATAGTATTGAAACTATTAACCTCAGTCAGATATAGTGATGTTTTGTGAAGTGAGGGTGATGAGGGCAGAATTTTTGTGAAGAGGTTGGTTTGGGTTGTTTTTCCAGCTTTTTAACCTTCTCAGATATTCATCTTCAAGTACTTGGCAAAATATTTATTATCATAAATTCTGATCGTTATTACTTAACCTATAGTGATACTAATCCATGAAATGTGAACATAAGTAAGGGCTTACCAAGGAAAACCATCACTCGGTTTATCATCTTGGATGATAAGTCAGAAAAAAAGATAATAAACATTCTTTATTTCAATAGAGAAAGAGCTAAAATAAACTCCTCTGCAAACTTTTTTTATTATTGCTGTTTCCAAAGAACTTTACATAACAGTGACACTAATTCTAGAAGAAGATAAATATCCTGACTATTTTATTTCCAGCATCATAAGAAGTCTGTCCTGGAAAATCTTTGTCTATTGTTGCATCAATCAGTTTATTTTTATGACATCTTACAAACTGATAGGATGACATTATCTTAATGTTTTAAAAAATATTCAGAAACTAAAATGATATATAATTGAGCAACTGTATAGAATTATAACTGGTTTATTGCAGGCTACCCTGGGTCCTTTGATAACTGTAATTTGGGCTGAAATTGTAAAACAAGTTGTTTGTGAGTGGTATTAAGAGGAAAATTCATCCTTCTCTCCCTCCTTTCGGTACAGATGGTATAATGTTTACTGTAATATAGGTACATTTTCCCTTCAATATTGCACTTCCTGCAGTGCCCAACCTCCCCGCCTGTCCCCCCCACCCCCTGAGAAATGGGAAGTTTCCTGAGTGGATGCAGGGATTTGAACAGACTGATTTTGAAATAATGTAAGGGTACATGTGCCTGTTTTATTTTCCTACTTTCAACTCAATGGATAATCTGAAATATATTAGCATCAGTAAAGACCATTGAAAGGTAACACTCTAGAGAAGTTTACTCCTCCCCTCCTACTTGCTTGTGTCTGTTTCTACTATGCAAATCCACACTGAAGCCAAGAAGAGATGCCAAAATTGTATTTGTCTACTCCAAAATACTTGACTGCCACACATAGTGGAAACTAGATAGGAGTGAACGTGCGTATTTATATCCCATACTATGAAGTCTATATGTTATGATTTTAACATTAACAGAACTAGTAATGAATATTCATGTTTATCCGTTCTGTTCTAATTAAAACTACTTAGTGTTAGACATTGACGTGAAAGGCCAAACTAGCTCTTTCTATCTGTTAAAATAATGTTTTAACATTCAACAGATTATGTGGGTGTCTCATGCTGAGAACTTGTGTGCTAAGAGAATTAGTAACAACAAAACCAAAGGAACTTAATGTAAAATGTCCCAAAAGAAGACTCCATGCCTTATATGGTAACCAAGAATGCTCATTAGTTTATTTAACCTCACAAAGCTTTTGATCTTTTGAGGCTTTTCAAGTGTTTTTTTCAGAGGGGGCATTAACACACAAAGGAATTAAGATCTAGATTTCATGAACTACTTGGTTTCCAAACACTGTAGTAGTACAGGTCCTGCAAACAATGTTAAGAAATGCTATTTGGCATGAAACTGCTCAATAGGATAGAAAACATTTTTGGTGCAAAGTTGTAAGCAAAGTTTGGCTGTTGTACTTTCTCCTGAATGCAGGGACTGAATTAAAGAAGGTAGATCCTTAAAAGCAATGCTTAAATATAGGGCCAGTCCCTAACAAGCTGAATCATTTGGAGTCAATGGGCTTGGCCTGCCCACTGCATTAGATTTTGCCCGTGTAAGAGGAAATTATGGTCGTAGTATGAACAACACTTCGAAATTATCTCTTCAATCTCGTTAAGGGCTTTCTCCAGTGTTCATACAGACATGTGAAATTTGGAAAGCTATTAAGCTGTTCTCCCCCGCAACACCTCATTTCCAGCCTGTTCTTACTGACCAGAACTCAATTGTACCATAAACCAAGAGAACTGCTTTACTTTTGCTCATGAACAACATTGTTTTTTTTTTTTCTTTTCTCTCCCAGATAAAATACGTTTATTCTGGCAGAAGTTCAGAGTTGACTGAGTCCCTGTCAGTGTAGGATGTCTCAGGCTTTCCTCAAACCATTGCTTACAGTCTCTCTGCCAGTTTGGAGAGCAGAACCTTTTTCCCACCCATGATCCATCCCTATCCCCCCCCTCCCCATGGAAGATCTTTTAAAAAAAACTGCTTCAGGCATTTTCCTAAGATTATGATTTAAAGTTTTATAATCTCCTGAGCTCCTTGAGAAATAGGCCAGTCTCTGACCACTCTTGAGCAGTTGCCAACTTGCCAGAAATATAGGGAGAAGGATAGGATACGTCTGCTTTTCTGATTAGCTTTTTTCATATAGTAACTTATATAACCCTCTTTTTAAGTGACAAAAATTTTTTGAGCAGCTTAATTTTTTATTTTCCACTGGCTTTTATATCATTGTCTTGCTGAACTATTTCAAAATGACAGGGAATTGTTAAACTAAACTCATGTAAACTACAGTGGAAATATGTCTTTTCTGAAGATATCTTTAAAAGCTAGTAGAGGGGGAAAAGGTAATTATGAAGTTCTGAAGCTCCTGTATAGAGATCTGATTTGCATAAACTTAAATCATCTTACAGTAAGCAAGCAGTTGCTATTATACTTTGACCATGGCAGTGTAGGACAGAATGCTTTATATTTCATTATTTATTTAAATTTCAGATGATGTACCTGGATCTGGATTTGTATGTTATTTCTGTAATGCTTTTTCAAATGAGCAGAAACTGCCTCTAATTTCTTTCTTGATCTATCTTTTAGGGATTAAAATTTGACAATACCATACCAGAAAAAGTCTAATGGTCTCACTAGGGACACTATCCTGTCACTAACAGTGAGATCACATGTGCAGGTAAAAACAGCTAAATTTCAAGGTGCTACTTTCCAATGAACTTTGTCACTGTTTCACAACTAGAAATTACTGTGCTGATGTCTGAACTGGTGTAGTTAATGTCATGAGTGTTCCTTTATCTATCACACTGCAAAATTGGCTGTGAAGTACAAATAAACTTCAGCCCCAGTTAGAGTCAGGAGGGTGACTGTGCTGAAATGCCTAAGGATTGCCCTTGGCACATCTGGGCATTAGTAACTTCTAGTCGAAAACTGGGGATAACCAATTGAGAAGTGGTACAGTCTGACATCAATGCAGATGTTTCTGCAGTTGTGAGAATGAGCTCAGAGCACGGTTGGAGCCAGGTAGCTGAGAAGCAAAATTAATCTGGAAGTAGGTTGAGGAGGTAGTCAACCCTCCAAGAGCATTTGCCCTTTGAGCCATGGAAATGGATTTGGCATGTTGCCTTGCTTGTGGATTACATCATTAACAAACTAATACATGTGTTTTCATTACTGTAGCATTCGTTTCATTTCTATATACAGGTTTTCCTGTGGCACGCTCATAATTAAGGAAAATGCGCAATCTAGGGAAAAAGGTCTGTCTTTTATTCTACTGTTCTAAGAATAAACCTCACCTCACTGTCCCTGCCCTCACATATGCAATTATGTTGCTGTATCCAACTCCTTTCCTTCTGGAAGCTGTAACCAGGGGAATTTTTGCTCAATTTTTAACATTTGTGAACATTTAGTCTACCAGATAGCCATGCTTTGTGACTAGAAATCTGTCTCTTTCTGTCTGTGGTTGCAAATATATGCAGGTATTTGGTTAAATAGTGTTAAATATTTCCCTTCACCATTAAAAAAATACATTTAGCAGCTAGCTGCATTTGACACTGTATTAAGAAACATGCACCCAAACCTAGCAACTTCAGTCTTCAATAAACTAAATTAGTGGAAAAAAAAATCAAACTGAAAATAAACCAAAAGTAAAAAATACTACTAAAATGTGAACGTTATCTTGTGCCTCCTGGATGGAAGTCCAGGAAAATAAAGGTTTTATATTGACTGTTAAGTATTAGTGAAGTATCTGAACAAAAATAGAAAGTTTCCAATGAGTTTATACAGAGAGCCTTCTAGAATGTAAAAGCCAGTGGACTTATCTGAGAGGATTATACATGCTAATGAGATCCAATACATAAGAAAAATGTATTTTGGATATGCCAGTATGATTAAAATGCATCCATTTAAATGCTGTAGGCAAAAGCCAACAGAATGGGCCAGTGGAAATAATATAAATATTCTTCCAAGTGTTCCAAATGAAAGGCGCCACATTCCTTTAATCTAGTACAGATTCTTTTATCTTTCACCAAAGTGAAGAATAAATAGACTCAAGTGCACTTGGTCACTGGATATAAATCTGCTCAGATTACTTCTGTGCTTCATTGGCACTGTTTTTATGAAAATACGTGAATAAACATGGAGATCCTGTTCTACTACCCAAAGGAGAAACTACCAGCATAAATACTAGTGGGTTATGTCTAAGGAAATACCCACAGTGAAGGTGGAGGATTGAAATGAAGGAAGAGACAGGAGAATGTGAGTAAACATCCATTGCTGTCTCTGTTGTGCATCTTGTATGATCGAGTCAAATAATTCAGTTTCTGGGGTCATTATTTCCAAACTGTTAAAAGTAAACAAACAGGAAAATCTGCCACCATTAGGCATTAACACACATAAAATATTTTGTCATGTCTGAGCACAGTCAGTTTTTCTGCCCTGGCTTTGCTCCAATGGCTAATAAAGCATATCTTTACAAACAATTATTATAAATGTTTTTACTTTTCCAAGGTCTTGCTAAAGGTATTTTTTGCCTTTTCAACATCTGGTTGATTGGAATGTGACCTCAGCCTTCTAGTACCTCATGCTCTCTCCTGGTGTGTTTTGGTTGCATTAGGCAAAAGTGGTCGTGGGAGGTGTATTTCTCAGTGATGAGGTGTGGAGCAGTTTCTCTGAGAGTGAAAGAGCAGAAGCAGCCAATTTCTCCTGACCCTGTGACCCTCCAAGTATTCACATACACTGGCACCAATCCCAGCCCTTTTGCAGCTGGAGTGCAGCAGCACACAATAGGGCTGGAACGTCTCCTGTGAGAATTCCATAAAAGTATAAAGAGGTAGGAAAAGAAAAAATGAAATTAATGTAAAATCTGTGCTGGGGTATTAAATGAATCCTCTGAAATCGGAACAGTGCCACTAACAATGTTGTTCGATCAGCTGACAGTCTTTGTAAAGAGAGTAATTATTTATATATATATTTGCACCTGAGGAAAATCTGAACGGATGAAAAGGTATGCATTTGTTCAATGTAAAATGTGAGTAGGCCAGTCTTCACATAAATAGCTAGTAGGAACAGTTAAATTGTCATAATAAATGCAAATATCTTCTGTAGTGTTTAATCAGCAGTTTGATCAAAATGATGGTATTTTTATTTTTTTCTTGGGTCATTTCTTTTCTTCTATTCTCATAGCTACTAAATATTCAAACTAATGTTTCAAACTCCAGTCCAATACTGAAGATGATAAAACGATGATAGTAAATTCAAGTGTTTTGCTTGCAGGTTTTCACATAGATTAGATCTCCTGGCTCCTTAACAGTTTTTACATGTTACATGTCTGTCCAGTTCTGCAGACAGCTTTCCTGTCAAGGTAAACTGGGTTTCAGCACGTAAAAAGGCTGGTACTGACATAACACATCAGCCCACTGGTTTAGGTAGCTAGAATTTGGATAACAGTGATTTTTTTTCTGTGAAATAAAATACTTAAGAACTTCATTCCAAGAAAATATAGAGACTTGTTTTCCTTATCTTTTTTTCTATTAGATGTTGTGGAATAATTTGAAAAGTTGATCCTACAGCTTATTTATTCATTTCTAGGCTAGCTATATCCAAATACTTTGGCACCTGAACAAAATCACTGAATTTTAAGTGCTTCCAGCTTCCCCCTTGGCAGACAGAATGGAGAAATGTCGTGATGAAAACATCTTCCTTAAATTTGTACAGTCCAAAAAGATTTATTTTTCCTTCTTTTTGAAAGAAGGGGCAAATTCTCATTTCCACTTCAGCAGCTCTTATAATTAGACTCCCACCTAACATGCTCCCACCAAATAATATTCAATGTATTTATGACTGCTCATTATTTCTTACGACCTCACTATGTTTTTCTCTATACATACGTAAATGGGAATGCTCTTCACAGAGTTTTGAGCTCCAAATGACTGTTACTGACGTGTGGTATGATACTTAGTTTATGATTTAACTCTATTGCTTGAAAAATATTTCTGTTCTTATCAACTCATTGAACCTAACTCTGAAATTTTGTCTCTAGAATGTATGCAACTGTAATACTGAAACATATTATCAAGAGTACTATGAATGGCCAAACCCCTATTAGCAGTGATGGCTGAAGCTGGTTCTTTATTGTAGTGATTAACAATAAATTGTGAGTATGTCAGTCCTAATATAGAATAGGTCAGAAAAATGTATCTTATTGAGGAACATGGATGTGGTGTTTGTATATGAGTTGTGTGACAAAGTCTTTTTGGAAAAATGTCAGTGAGCTGGCTTTTAACCAAACCATTTCATGGAACTCTAATCTAGTGTAGGATGTTTGCAAGATGACATTAAACCTTGCTTATTCTCTTCCCTTATCTGCTGAGTATTTTAGCTGTGTTAGCTGTATTCATGTACTATAAAAGGGAACATTCTCTGTAAATTATATTTGCTTATTTTTTTGTCCTGAAAAGGTTCCTCAGTTCTAGATGACCTTTGAATACACCAGCAGATATAGATTGCCATAGTAATATTATCTCTCAGACTGTTCAGGTTACTGCTCTTTTTTTTGGTCTGCTCTTGCATACTAAAGCATTTAGATAGAATTTTGGAGGTTATGACACATAAGATCCTGTTTATGCCAGATGTTTCTGGAACAGCTCACCAGAAACTACTGAACTGCACAGAAATGCCTTTCCCCGTTATAATTGTTATCAACGAAGTAAAGAGTTGGGATGGTGACTGTTGGAAACTGCAGTACTTCAGGATTTCTGACAAATTACTTCAGCAATGATGAACATGAGACTGCTGTTGGATGATGACTCCTTGGAGTAAACTATGTGAGAGCAGCTAGCTGTTTTCTTGGAGCAGCTACCTAATTCTTGCATCAGAACCTTCAAAGAAGTCAGCAGTCAGTATAGCATATGAATGCTCTGGTGTAACTTGCCACATACTGTGAGTGTTTTGGGGAGATAGCAATGACTCTGATATTTTGTTTGAAAAAAAATTTTACTCCAAGATTAAGAAGGGGCTTTTTTCTTAATTTTCTTCTCCTTTTCCATCCACTGGATGGGCTGATTTCAGAAAACATTCTTCATCTTTGGAATCTTTTTCTTTCGGGCACAAGTCCTGGCTAAAAATTCTGTGTGTGTGGGCTATAGCTTTGCCTTATCACAGGAAATTGTTATTACTTGCTTATTTTGCACAAATAAATAAATATAAAAATAAAAAGTGTTAAAGATTTGTGGATTGACAAATATTTTTTGGTAAAGAACCATCTGCATTTACTTTGTAATCAAGACTTGCCTTATTTTATAGAGTGCCAAAGGGTATGGATATCTGTAGATGCTATTCCTTTTGCCCACTTGGACTTGGACATTTCATATTATTGGAATTCACACAGGCATGTATCAAGAAAGAAGTGATTATGAACGGAAGGTGTCATTCTGAAGAGTGATGCAAGCCATTGTGGCTCAATAATTGAGAAAACCCACTTGTCTCCAGACAGTTGTAGACTCTACAAATTGCTGTAGAATTTGTACTGAATAGATTAGTGGAAGATAGAATTAACTTTAAGCATGTTTGAAATTGGGAAATTTGGAACAGAAGAATTAGTCTCTTGGGCAGGTATCGAAGTCTTAACTGTGCAGTGTCAACTTGACATTTTGGGGAAATGTTTCCTGGTTTAAATTTTTAGGTAAAATATCAATGTTAATGGGCTATTGTGGGGTCATTTCTGTTCTTGCAGTTTTAATATAGTATAAGTTCATTGACTTTATACTTGGGCAAATAAGCTGCAATACATCTAAGTGATAATTCTATGGTTAGGCTGAGATTTTTAAAAGGACTTTATGGAAAGACCTGCCTCTGTTAAGCATTTCTCTAATAAATTCTACCCTGTGGATTTATTTTTAGACAGAACTCCTGTTTAGCTGTCTAAAAATTTTAGCCCCTTATTAAATTGTTTTAATAAACTTTCAGTGTTTGGATTAGCGTAATTAGATCACACAATCCTTTGATTTGTTCAAATGTGTTATGGCATTTCCACTCTGATTTTGACACTTGAGACTTTCAGCTCTTAGATGCAAGTAATTTTTCAGATAATGCTTAAGAATTGAAATTGTACATTCTGGAAAAATACCTGTTTCATGACCCAGTGTGCAAAGGTGCCAGAACAACAAAATGTTTGCTGGGAGGCAGAAAATGCACAGTATTTTTGAGGGAAAGATTGGTTAATGCCAAGCTTTGACCTTCAACCATATTATTACTCAGCTGATAGCTCAATGATTTTTATCCTTGTTCCTTTAACCTGAACTATGTTCAGATTGTAAGTATTTCAAGGATCTCATAAATTTCTTTGACTGAAAGGAGTTTTATTTGAGTACTTTACAGACCTAATTTGAACAGTTTGGGGAATAATTATTTTTCAGGGGAACTGTGTGGTGCTGTTTCTGGTTCCTACTTGAATGATGACACCATCTGAGCAATGTGTCTCGGAAGGTCTTTTCTATGCGTGTTCACAAGAATATAAGGGCCTGTTACAACCAGAGGCAGCAAACAATAACTTGAATTCATGCTTTTAGTCCTGGAGATTCAGTTTGTGGTGGGTCAGCTGTGTAGTGGCTATTCTGCTACAAGTACAGATGTGTCTATGTGAAAGTAAAGTAATTTCTAGGGATCACAGATCACAACTTTGAAACGTGCTTGCTGTTTACACCTATGTTTGTGAAACTTGCTTCAGTTGTTTGTTTTGGTTTGTGTTGTATTTAAAAAAAAAGCAATAGAAATAAGGAGCTTGAAGAGAACATCTTAGCAGGAAAACTTTGTGGGAATACTTGTGAAAAAGATTCCACAGTATTTGCTCAGCTTTAAATCTTTGTGCATTTGAATATCCTGCCCAATCCATATTCACACTGTTATACTAAACACCAGTAAGGTTTGGTCATATTTCAGATTCTGATGGTGTAACCTTCTTCTGCCTGCATCCTGCTAGGCTTTATCACCCATGTACTGTTTTCAAAACTTAGATCTTTGTCCTAGGCTGCCTCTCCTTCAGCTGCCTGTAAATAAATTGATGCGTATAAATAACTTGACAATTGTTAGAGGGCTAACATGCTAAAATCACTGCCTGTTGCAATTACTACCATTCCCTTGGATTATTCAGTGCTCATTCACTGCTCTTTAGCACAGAGTATTAGTCTTTTTCTTATTATTTGGAAGCAACACGATGTCTATCTCTAAGTTTCAAAACTAAAGCCCCTGTGCATTACTGTATTGTCAGAAAGAAAATGTTATTTAAAAACCTTTTCTTTCAGAATGAAATACAGATCTCATCTCTAACTAGAGCATACCTCAATAATGGATTTGAACACATGCACAAAATTGTTACATATGCAAATAAATAATTAAAGGACATTAATGATTTGGCCTAAGGATTAATTAAGAAGTCCCTAACTGGGTCACAAATACCCTTACTTGTATCCTGTGCCTTTGCCCCCTAGGTCTGTTTGTTTATTTTTGAAAAATAATGCAAAGAGGGAAAGTTCTACAACATAATCCATCTCCACTTATGAATAGTAATTTCTGAATGTTGATGAGCACAAAAATGTGATGATTGTTTCCCCCCCCCAGTCCACTGGGTGATGTCCATTGGGTCCACTGCTGATGTGCTCAGTAATGAAGACAAATTGAGCAGGTTCTGTTCATTAGCTGAATAACGCTTTATAAACAATAAGTCAAAGTTCAGGAATTGGAATTTAAATGGACAGTATCAGGCTAGACTTGCAGGTTTTTTTAATTGAAGACCAACACATATTTTCCTATACAACTTCCAGAATATAAAATTTCCAATTGAAATGAATTTTTAAACAAACATTCCCTTATGGTGCATATAACCCAAACATTATATTACAACCAGAAAATGAAACTCATTTGAAAATCTAAACAAATGTATAAATGGCTAGTTTATTTTCACTTCTGAAGTAAATGGGAAAAGTAAGCAAGCAGAATTATTGGTCAAATGGAAAGTCAATTTAAAACATTCTCTTTAAGTTCAGTAATCAAAGGTGATGTATGTAATACAATCAAGGACAGATCCTTTTTTTTTCCTTGGTATGATTGTGAAACCTGGCATATTTCTTGTAGCATGAAGTCTATAGATATCCCAAACTGGGAAATGCTACATACCCGAATGTGTTTTAGTTTTGAGAACTGTGAGAAGATTCAGATCTTTTCCGCCTTAATTACCACAGTAATTACAGTGAATTTCTAGTGATGTTATACATGTTGATAATACTTAGAATACTGATTTAGTTCCAGGTTCAAACTTTACAAAGTCCGCCTAAGCCTTTCTTTGTCTGCTTGTTAACTTCAGGGTTGTCTGTTACTGACCTAATTACATCTGCGTACAGTATAGTTGCAAGAAGTATTTGAATCCAGTTCTATTTTACATTTTATCTTGTGCTTGGGTACCAGTAAATGCTTAAAAGAAGGATCCAGATCAGTCAGTCACTGTGATGAGATAAAGTAGAATACTTATTTTCTAAATAAGCAGAAGTCAGCTGCCTGTATTGTCATTTTTTCCTTGAATTAATGCAACTGGGGGATTTACTTGGTTTTCATTCCTCCTTAGTTTCACTGTTGAAAAGAGAAAGTCCAATTTCTGCTAATGTATTTGGCATGTAGGCATGCAATTCTCAGCACAAAGCACACAGATCCTTTCTTGGTCTGTCCATATGTGAAAGCTGGTCATGAAACTAATTGTTTTGCCTTTCAATTTACCAGGAATAGGTTGTTCAGAATAACAGTCAGGGGAACCAGATTTTTGAGGTAGACAGGACTAAAAGAGAGAAAAGGGCGACCAGCTTTACCACCAAAGATAGAGAAAAAATAGTGGCAGAAACTGGTATTCCAGGACAAAGAGCAGAGCAGTTCCTGTTGCAGAACTAAAGTAACTGGGCTTTGTGTCTGACAATGAATTTCAGGCGACATAAACTGAAGTGACACTACTGACTCCAGGGTAAACGAAATCGGAATTGCATTCTCAGCGATGGATCTGAGTATCCAGCTGTCACAGCCATGGGAGGCTGCTACCTCCTCCTACCTTCTCAAGAGCTGCAGCTATAGAAAGACAGAGTAAGGGGAATTGGGTCTCATCTGTCATTAATCTTAAAGTAGTCATACATTTATTTTTCTTTCACTACTGAATTAAGCTATTTTCACTACATATTCTGTGACTTGCCTGATAGTATCTCATGTCCCAGATGGGGCTATCAAATGGCTGCTCCTGAAAAGGATGCTGTTTACACGTTTGTTCTATTCAGACACCTCTGTTTCAGCAGCCTGTTAAATAAAGTACTGTATTGATCTTAAAATTACTTATCATTAGGAGACTCAGAACTAGCTGTATTGTACTGATAGTTTAATCTTTATTTTCCTGATTTACCTTCAAATTCCACAGAATTGCAGGTGTGAAATCCTAAACTATTTTTTTGGAGTAATATTTCTGCACCTACAGAATGAACATTGTCTTATGTACTCCTGGCTTCCTGATGTACTGGATATCATCTCAGTCTATAAAGGGAAAAATAAAATAAATCCTGATTGCAGTGGATTTATAATGCATCATTCTTTGCTAAAACCATTCATTATGGTGTGTGTAGGTTAATTTATGCCAGCTTTACTTAATGTAGGTCTCTGGATCTACAGTTTTGAAACAGTGAATAGTGAAGGACTGCTTTTTAGGAGCTCAGAACATGGCCAAAGTGAGGGGAGGAAGAAAAAAAGGCCACTGACAAGTATTTTGCTTGCCTGGCATGAAGCTACTTGAGACTTAAAAGGTGTTGAGAAGTTTTGCTGCCCATTGTTCTAATAAGGTGCATGTCAGTGATGTCAACATAATGTGCAGAGGAAATGTCACACATGTCTGCAATTGGCTACCTCTGGCTAGCCAAGCACAGCTGGAAACCTGGAAAACAGATGTTGCTTTCAATCAAGCAAGGGTCAAAGCAGTCTTGGGACTCAGAATGTCTATATTTCTTCATCCAAAAAATGATCCTTGGGTAGTTTCAATGCAAGAGTAATTATTTTAACAGTGTTTTTCTCTCTCTCTCTTTTTTTTTTTTTAAATGTGTAGTGTTATGCCTATAGAACAGAGCAACAAAAAGCAGTGGGCATGCATCCAGGCAGCATGTGACAATTATTGAGAAAAGGGTCCAAACAAAAGAACATCATTGGCTAAGCTCAGTGAGCCACACCTGGTAACTATGTAATACTTAACAGTATATACTAAACAGAGTTTCCTACTGACTAAACATAAAAATTTGAAGCCACCTGGCTGAAGCCTGCTTTGTAAGCCTGAGAACAGTCAGTTTATGGCTCTTTATCCTAAGAGAATTCTCTGTTCTTCATATTTTGTTCCCTGTATACCATCCTCAAAAGATTGGGTAGGGTTGCTTTGTGACTGACATGTGAAGGGGAGAACTTGGAAACAATGCATTGTACAGATTCCAGTGTGGACTGCGCAGAAGCTTTGAAAGAGAACCAAGTTTCTGCTTCCTAGCTACAAATGTGTAGCTGTAAATGTGGACGGTTCACAGAAATCAGAGTTTTTTTTTCCCTGCTATGAAAGGGCAACACTATATGGAGGCTGAGATCTAGTGGTGGAGTATTGCCAAAAAAAGACCTTACTCAGGAAAAACAAGCAGAAGCCTTCCGAGCGGTCTAGTAGCAAAGTCTCTGGTCTCTACAGCTGAGAATAATAGGGAATGAGGAAAAATGCTAAAATACTTACACCTGAAGTTATTGCCTCCCAAAATGGAGGCACCCACCCATGGGTAGAAAAGTGGCAGATGCAGAATTTTCCATTACAGCCTCTCTGTTAGGACTGGATTATTTTAGTCATTAATGAAAGAGCTTTCCCCCTTTTTGTCTTTCCTTTTGTTCTTTTGTCCTCTATTTAGTTTGCAGTCAAGAAGTAAATGGCCACTTCAGTTCACTTACTGTTTTGAACTCTGTTTTGGATTTTTTTTTTGACAGCAGCTTTGTGCAGACTTATCTGAATTAGTCTTAAACTACTTAGGTAGGACAGTATTACCAATGTAGCCATAACAGTGAAAAGTTCTCCATGAACTCTGCCTCTGCTGCCTACAGTTGTGGTTCAAACATATATCTTATAAACTTTTCTAGAATTTTTTGCCTCTAGTGAGGGTTTCTGTTGTTGATAATGGTTACGTCTATATTCTCTCCATCCTCTCCTACACATTCCTGTCTCCTCCTCATATTTGTAGTTTATTTATGCTGTACAACTTGGTCTGGTGTCCCATCCCATGCCCATCGTCTGTCTGTCTCCACCCTTCTACCACCTGCCCCTTAATTGGTACTTTTTTCAGATCATTTATATTTTTAATCCTCTTTTCACTTTAGGTTATGAACTTCTATTTCAATATTAGGTCTCCCACTTTTCTGTTTTTTTGGTTTTGCCCACAGGTGGTACTAAAGCCATTACCATCTGGGTACAGGGGCCTCATTTCAGATCACTTAAGCAAATGTTTTAATCAATCCTGTTAATCCTCATGACCACTTGTTCTTAGGTGATTCCTTGAATTGGAGCTTCTGTGCACTAATTAAATCAAAATAATCATAGCAGTAGCTCATTGAAGGAAAGATGACAGAAATACCATTCATAAGAGACCTTTCAAGAGGTAGCAAGATAGTCTCCAACACTAGATGAGGTCAGTTATATCTTTGCCTACCTAAGTCTGGAAGACTTCTAAGGATGGAGATTCCCTGGCCAATCTAGGTAACTTGTACTGCAGCACTAGCATCCTAGAGAAGACATTTTTACTATATTCCCTAATTTTCTCTAGTTTCATTGTTCTTTGCCTGAGATTGAGTATATTTATGAATCTTAGATAAGTTCTGCCCTGAAAAATATCATCTGTCCTAAGGTAACTATTTAGCCAGAGAGAAACAGTTTTTAGGTACTTAAAAAAAAAAAAAGTCCAATTTTTCCTATATAAAATACAGTGCAGCCTCAATTATCTGAATGTCATAAGAAACAGTGATTGTGGTGTGCTCAAATAGTTGAGGGAATTTTCAGTGTAATTAATAAATGCCAAGGGACGTAACCCTATTTCAAATGATTGACGTTATATTCTTGCATGAAAAAGGAATCTGGTTTCTTCATTGTAATGTATTGACACATGAAACTTGTGACAGATAAAGAGGTTCTCTATGCAGAAGTTCCATCCTTCAAAGTATTTTGTTTTGAGACAACTAACTGAAATTGTATTAGTGGGAAGCAAGAGATTGATTATGTTACATCAAACATAAAAAAAAAAAAAGCAGAAAGGATTGGATCTTCTAGAGATTTTGATGCCTTTATAATTTCTTTAGAGATTTGCACCATAAAGGGTTTTTGAAAAGGTTCCATACTGGCAGGATTAATGTATAAAACTTCTAAATCCCAAATAGTAGTATTGCCATATTGTGATTTACTGTGCTCTGATGGAGATAGGACATTTGTGCAGGATCTGTTCAGTTTCCACAATTGCTCAGTCCTGTTACCAGAAGGATACCGATACATTCCTTAAGCCTCATAATTTTTTTTTAAATGCATACTTGTCTTCTAGAAGCTGGCCACATTACCTACTCATTTCACATATTTTCCAGTGCTAGGTGGAAGTGACTTGCATTTACTATTGACCTGCTTGGGATTCCAACCTATAACCAAGTAACAAAAAGCTCCATATCCCACACCAGTTTTTGAAGCTGCTTCTCTCTAGAGGTGAAATATTTTTAAACACTCATTCAAGAAATAATTTAATTGATCTTTCAGCTTCTATTATTCCCTCTCCTCAGGAGCCAGTGGCTGAAATTGTCTCTATTCCCACTTCAGCCACCTTATGTTTCACGCATAGAAAGATGTCAGCCAGTGGGTTAAATTAGTGGAAGTCTATCTGGGGTTAAATTAGCTGAGCACTGTCGGAAATAAAGACAGATTTTTGACATATTTTAGTCTGACTAGTCATATAAAAAAGCAAATAGTATGAAGAGCTGGTAATTTCAAAAATATGAGTAGTTAACTTGAAATTATTGCACTTGACCAAACTCTTGATTAGAACTTTTGACAAGACTGTTTTGGTAGTTGCTACTGATTTTGGTTAATTACACTTCAAATCCAGTGCAGGAAAATTATTTCAACTTGAAATTTAAATTTTATTTTTTGAAGTGTTAAAATACTACTCTTCCCCTGTCCGATTACTGTCAAATAAATCCAATATAGATTACACTTAGAAATCTTGAGTAGTATGAACCTCAGAAAGCAGTTTTGTTTGAAGGTACTGCTTGCATTACTAATTTACCTACTAATTTTATTCATGGCTGTTTCACTTCTATTTTACCTGGATACAGAAAAAACAAAGGAAATACATTGTTATGTTTCAGAGGCTGCTCTGACTGCTGTTTAATTTCTCATACATACTCAAAACATTCTTTTTGACTTCTGAAGTTTATGGTGGATAATCTGAACTACAGTGGGCCTTATTTGATGATCAAAATCTGTCTGAATTCCCCAATAGGCAGTCCTTTCATTTACCTATTGGAAAACTGTTGCAGGGATATCTGGCAATGTAATTCAGTAAATAACTTTTACCACCTGAAATTTCAGGGATATTTTTACAGGAAGGATATACCATCCATATCACAGTTTGACCTAGACACCAGAGTTAATATCTTTATTCTACTTCACAGTAACACAGTGGATCTTAAGCCTCAGCTCTCTGTGAGGTGTTACATTTGTGTTTCATTGAAACATGGCACTTCAGATATTCAGTGCCAGTAGTTTAGTTTGAAATGCCAGGGGACTGCAATATGCTATGATGACTTTGGAATTTGGCTTTGAAACTCTAGTTTTTAGCACATAAAATAATTGTCTAACTCCTCTGTGCCAGGACTGAGTTTGTCTGGTCTATGCTTGGTGAGATTATGTAGTCTAAAATAACAGGTAAAACTGTTCTCTTGTACTCACAAGAATTTCATATGACATATCTGTGATCCTTTTTTTTTTTTTCCTTAAACCTTATGAAGACAAGTACATATCATAAGAGTAGGGCTGGTCAAATACTAATTCTGAATAACAGAATTTGTTGTCTGATTTATTGTCTCAGTTTAATTTGTCTAGTTACATTAATTATATCAGAATAACCATGGGTAAAAGAAGAAGAACTTACTGCTATCCAGAAAAAATATTTTTCTAGTGAAATGTGTCAAACCTTCTCTTAGTTTTCTCTTAACCCAGGAGATTTCTGTATTTCGTTTGTTATATAGTCAAAATCCTCATTCTGGAACAAGAAATGACCAGTGTTAGAGTGGCAGTAATGATCATTAAAAATCTGTTCTCATTTTGATGTCTTTGTGCAGCAGTAGTATCAAGTGAGCTCTATCAGAGGTCTGGGACCCTGTTCTACCCACACAGCCCTTAGTTTATAAGGGACTCTCCTTGGCCCAAAGAACTAATCCTAGTCACAGGAAGGCACCAAACAAACCTAATAGACAGAAACAGAGAAATGCATGAGTGAAAATGGAACACAATGTGTACTTTCACTAAATCATGGTGTTATTCTTCCTGTTAGGATGGATAACTATACTATATAGTCCCCATTCAGAAATTTAGGAAGTTCTACCTAAAAAGAGTTTTTGAAATGAAAGAACACAGGGTTTTGCCTGATTTTTCTCTCATTAAAGACAGCTCTAGCAGTATGCTGCACCAGATGAGAAATGTTCCTCTAGTTTCTAGTTTAATGGATTGGTGCAACGCCATGTAATAGGCACAGGCCCTGGTGTACTGTGCTTATTACACTGCTAAAGTGACTGGCCTTTGACAGGCAATATTGCCCTGGACACATCTTGGCAGTATAAGCCTGGCTTCTTTGTACTCTTCTTTTAGTACAGGTTGAGTTCTGAAGAGCTTACCTATGTCACCTGTAAGTATAGGTGCTGCCCCTACTTGGCAAGGGTTAGACAGAATAGTTGTCATGGGAAGAACATGATTTCAACAGTTTAAAAAGTATGTTAAAGAAAAGAGCTCTTCTAAATTCTTGCAAATCCCTCCACAGAATACATTCATTCATTCAAGGCTGACTGCTGTAGAAGGAGCAGGGATACTTCCCACTTCTTGTGGATGTTTATAGTATAGCTTAAGCCTGTTGCAAGCTGAGCTGAAGTAATCAGGCAACACATGGAAGAAAGTAATGTGTACCAAATGGCCCTGTCTGTCAACATGTTGCCCTTCATACAGCATGAAGGTACTAGCATTAATAGAGCAGAAGATGAGACTTAAAAATCATTACACTCCACTTTTTTTTTTACAAGATCATAACAGAAATGCATCACAGAAGCAGCACCTTTACTGGTGTCTTCATTGCTGAATGAGAAACTGTTTCATTTGAATTCAGAGTTTGCACAGGTTTGTTCTATTTCTAAGATTATTTTAAGACTCCAAGGTGGAGTTCACTCTCAGGTTATACTTCTGGTATCATAGTCTTCAGAAATAGGTGTGTTTTCTCCTGCAAGGCCTTCCTATCAGAATGGTACTGTGAATATGTTAATTTATAGCTCTGGAGAAGGCTCTTCTTGCTGGAAGAGTTGGAAGTATGTCAGCATTATCCAAAGTGGGTTTTTTTCACATGCTTCCACAAGGCCAAAGGTGAAGAGTATATCTGAGTAGTTATAAAGTCTATTTCAAAGAAAATATACTTCCAGAAAATGTCTGGAATCATCGATCAGTTTGAGTTGGAAGGGACCTTTAAAGGGTATCTAGTCCAACTCCCCTGCAATGAGCAGGAACGTCTTCAACTAGATCAGGTTGCTCAAAGTTCTGTCCAACCTGACCATGACTGTTTCCAGTGATGGGGCATCTACCACCTCTCTGGGCAACTGTTTCCAGCATTTCACCACTCTCATTGTGAAAAGCTTCTTCCTTATGTCTAGTCTCAATCTACCCTTTTTTAGTTTGAAATCATTACCCCTTGTCCCCTATCGCAACAGGCCCTGTTAAAAAGTCTGTCTCATCTTTCTTATAAGTCCCCTTTAAGTACTGAAAGGACTGTCAAGGATGATTCTACCCTGAATAATGACTTTGTCAACAAGCAGGTTTAAGAGAGTGAAACCAATGGAAAGTCTTCAACCTTTTTTGCCCTTTCATATGTTCTTTGATTTCTGTTAAGGATCAGGCTCTCAATCATTTCACATGCTGTGATATTCACAACAATTCTCTTCCATGTGGACCATTTTATGTCTGGTAAGGGGTAAGTAAAATCATGCTAAAACCATTGTATAAGTGAAGAACTGAATAGGAGCAGACTAGTATCACAGGAAGCTTGACTATATTTGGAGTTGGTATTTTTTCAAACAGTTCAGGCAGTGATTTCTAACTGTGGCTTGTAAATGAACAGACATTTTGTCTTCCTTCTATTTGCCGCTTCAGTGAACTCCTTTGGTTTCCAACAGCTTAACTGAGTTATTCCAACTGTAGCTGTATCATCAGCCAAAAAGATTTCAAATGCTGACCACATCAGTTTGCGTGATCATCAGCATGGCAAAATATAACATGTTGGGACTAGTCAAGAATTATGGGAGGAATAATTTCATCTGTAGACTCTAACTAGCTGAGACACATGTGAATTGGGACTTTGAAAGAATGGGGAAGAACCCTGACAAACCTGTTTCTAGGGACTATATAATGAAAATTTTACATAATTATAGTTGCAAGCCTAAAATGCTGACTGCAATCTGTGTGCAGTCCTCAGTTGTGAATGAATCTTCCACATTTACCAAAGCTGCTTTCAGTTCAGATTCATAAGAGGGGAGAATAGAATTACTCATCTGTTCAATCAAGATGCCAAGTTGCTTTGGTGGTTGAGTACCAACTAATGCTTAGGTCTACAGAGATATTCAGTCTTTCAATGATAAAGAACAGAGAACATGAGTCCTGTATACCAGCTTGATTAATTTACTTATGTAATGCTGCTTTATTAATTTAATGTCCTGCCCTGACAATTTTTGGTTGGAATGTTCCCTGTTTAATTCATATCACAATACAATTTGAAATGTATGGGCCTGCTTGCCTCTTTCTCCTTAAGTGTTTGAGGACTGCTTCCACAGCAAGAAGCATTGTGTCCTCATCTGGAAAGGCAAGCTGGCAGTGTAAGTTGCCAATGTTAATTATCGATTCCAACTGCAAACATTGTGTGGGTTTTCTGTGTAGCGGTGCTACATATATTGCTCTGTTTCTCTTAAAGGGCAACATAGTGCAAATAGCAGTGTTTATAGCATGTCTAGTAACTATGGCAACCACAGACAGCTGAGTTTTAAAACATAGGATGGTCTCCTTTGCAGATTAATTACTATGCCCTTTTATCAGACACCATGGAGTTAATAATCTAGAAATCTCTATGCACAGAATACCCTCATAAATACCCCTAAAAATGACTTGGAAAAAACTTGGACTGCAGGGATTCCTTAGGCACTGTGCTGTGTTGATGTCCATAATGAAGTTGCTCAGCTGGTAAACAAAACTCAAATAACCAGCCATTCCGTCTGATCTCTGCAAGTCAAACTACACACTTTGTTACACGTTACCATTTAAAGGTGAAGAACTACAGAATGGTGCATGGCTGTAGAGGCTGTGAGAGGCCTTTCACCCTTTTTGGTATACATGAGCATGCAATGTCTCAAGGTTATTTCCCTGAATGCAGTAATTTAAAGGGTTGCAAAGCTGGTCATTAGAACAAGTGTTTTCAGCTCTGTCTCAGAGTCCTAATCTGAAGGTGGCTTTAGTCAGAGGCTGTCACATGATATAACAGAAACAACTGGAATTAAAACTATTACGATACTGAATTTGAGGTGTGTAATTAACTAAAGTTTTGTGGTGCAAAGTCCTGCACTCAGGGCATTCCCATGCAGGAATACAGGTTGGGCGATGAGTGGATTGAGAGCAACCCTGTGGAGAACTTGGGAGTAGTAGTGGATGGAAAACTATGAGCCAGCAATGTGTGATTGCTGCCCAGAAAGCCAACTGTGTACTGGGCTGCATCAAGAGAAGGGTGGCCAGCAGGTCGAGGGAGGGGATTCTCCCCCTCTACTCCACAATCCTGTGACCCCCCCTGCAGTGCTGTGTCCAGCTCTGGGGGCACCAGCATCAGAAGGACATGGACCTGCTCAAGTGAGTCCAGAGGAGGCCACAAAGATGATGAGGGGCTGGAGCAGCTCCCCTGTGAGGACAGGCTGGGAGAGTTGGGAGTGTTAAGCCTGGAGAAGAGAAGGTTCCAGGGAGACCTTCTAGTGGTCTTCCAGTACTTAAAGGGGCCACAGAAAAGATGGGAAGGGACTCTTCATCAGGGGGTGTAGGGATGGAACGAGGGGTAAGGTTTTAAACTGAAAGAGGGCAGATTTAGATTAGATCTAAGGAAGAAATTCTTCCCTGTGAGGGTGGTGAGGCCCTGGCACAGGTTGCCCAGAGCAGCTGTGGCTGCCCCCTCCCTGGCAGTGTTCAAGGCCAGGTTGGACGGGGCTTTGGGTAACCTGGGCTAGTGGAAGGTGTCCCTGCCCATGGCAGGGGGTGGGACTAGGTGATCTTTGAGGTCCCTTCCAACTCAAAGCATTCTATGATGTATAGTACAATCATAAGCACCTGATTTAAAACAGGCAGATACTACTTATGTCTGATTTATCCAGTCAAAGAAGTTCTGTTATGCCTGATACTGGTCTTTGAGTTTCTTGAATATTTTTCATTATAAGCCATAAGTTCTTGGTGGCTTTGTGTATTTTGTAAAAGCTTGTATTTACATATTTTTTGGTATTTATTTGAAAGATACAAAAAGTCATACACTGCTTTTGATAAAGCAGTAAGAGCAATATATTTTATAGCTGTTTGAGGATCATTTTTTACAAAATATTCCAATCCATTAATAAGATCTGAATAGATTCTTGTCCCTAAAGGATCCCACTACTATTCTTCTCCAGCATCCATTGGAAGAGCAGAATCACAGTCATTGTAATGGAAAAAATTCAAAATGTACATTCCTGAAGGGAAATATAGTCATTTAGGCTATATGAATCTTGATACCCAGAGAAGACTTTGGTTAACAGGGTGCTTAGTATTTTCCTTCTTGTAATCAAAAGACCAAAATCCTAAATAATTTTGGAAAACATATTTGGCATTAATGTCTTGTGGTACATAGTTTCACATTATAGCTCTTTCTGGTGTCATAAGTTTCTAAGGGACCCATTCTTAATGTGGTATCTCATTTCATTTTAGTTTGGAAAACTATATATTTCAGTCAAAAAATTAAATAGACAGATAAAACAGTCCTCTCAGGTTACTGGAAGAATGAGCAAATTTTGAATTACAATCCTATACTACAAAACATCAGATCAATATTGTTAGTCCTGCATCTGTTCTGTGTTCTTATCTAGGAAGTATTTTATCACAGCTATTGATTGAGAAGTAGGTAGTCATATCATGGTTTTTTCATTGGTTACATAGGTCTATACTTAAAATGTGAAGGACCTCCCATTTGTACATATTAAGATCATGCATGCCATTAAATAATGATGAATGATCAGCATAAAATTAAGCAGCTAATTTGGAAGATTGGCAGCTAATTTTTTTTTTTTCTAAAACAATAAAATCCCTGATCAAAGCATTCAGAGAGATAGAGACAGAATTCTAAGAGATGAGCTCCTGACTAAGATACTGACAATGGGCTCCACCTGCAAACAGCTGCAGAGGAGGAAATTTTGTTTCAGAATTATTTATTATTAATATGGCAAGGACTGCATATTAAAAATGAGGAAAAAAACCCCAAAACATAAAAACCACCCCTACATCCCACCTCACTCCACTGTGTTTAAACCATGGCTTTTATTCAAGCTTCAGGTGTCCATGACCAAAACATGAAGTCAAAGCATCACTATCCAGAAGATGGCTCTCCCCTGTTCCTCATTTGATATGAAAATTAGTAAGTGCCCATGTTCATATGTTGTTCATATGCCCAAAAGGGCCTCAGACCAAATACTTGGCTCCTGCTTAAACCCTGCTGGCTTTCTAGTGAAAAATCTGATCTAACAGGAGGTTCTGAGCTCAGCAGAGCCACTGACGGAAACAAACATCTCACCCAAAGCAGTTATAACTGCTTTCTTTAAAATGATGAGAAAGCAGTAGCCTTTTTTTAGGCATCATCTGGTAGCTAAAATACGTTGCCCAACAAGCTGAACAGTACAGTTCACTGTTGCCCTCAGGCTGGAGACATTTAAATTCACACAGTTATCTCTCAGGGGAGAGCCCTGATTTAGAGTTAACAGCTATTTGGGTCCAAGTAGGGCATTCTTTTAAGGTACTACTGGCATCCAAAACAGTTCTGCTTCTATCTTGTTGAAACTAGGTCACTATGCAACAAGCAATGCAATATTTAAAAGGGGAACAACCAGTAGGGACATCGTCGAGTTTAAAGTACCCAAGTGAAAGCAGCAAGTCCTTGCTGGCAAGCCCTGTCAGCAAGACTGGTTTCTGCATTTTACATTAGATACTTCTTGGAGAAAAATGGGAAATGGTCCTGAAATCATGGTCTGGAATCCAGAGGCACCTCTGTGCTAAGTATTTCATACTGGAGAGTTCTAACCAGCACTAGTGTGGGGAGATTTAGATGCTTTACCAAATGTGTAAAAAGCCTAGAAGCCTCTTACGGGTTTGGATTTCACTTTGGGGCCAACTTCCTTAAGTACTGACTTTGCAGTGCCTCAATTTTAGGCAGTGAAGTCCGTTATTGGACCTGGCCCCATGCCTCCTTGTGAGATGGTCATGGTTTTATTCCCATCAGAAACCAGGTGTGCTTACATCTGTGCATTAAATTTAGAGTCAAAGAGGTCATGGGAGAAGTTGTGGGAGAATATATTCCCCATATATCCTATTTCCTTAACAGAAACTCTCCCCCTACTATTAATTAAAAATAGTGGATGAGGAAATGTATTGACACAATATTATGCATACAGTTATTAGCCGCTGACATCATTATGCATATGCATAGATATTGGAATAAGAATTAAAATGGTGATTACTAAAATTATTTAAAATTAGATTTTATCTAGACTAAGAAACATCCTGCAGATCAGAGGGATGCTGGACTAGAGTCTGTAGACACAGTTTTGTCCTTAGATGATTCAAACATTTTAAATAATTATATCTCAGGATACTTGGAGGGTTATAAAGATCAAAGAAATGTAATAGTGGTTTTTTGTGAGAGCTGATAGAAGATGCAGAATATTGATTAGGAAAAATTTTTCCAAATTGTTCCATTGCTTCCAAAGCTGGTCTTTGCTATTGATGAACTCTAGTTTTACATCAAGACATCTATTTTTCTGAACTTTTTAAAAGCCATTAACGTGCAAGAGTAAGACTTGAGGGGTGTAAATCACTGCAGCTTCATTTTTTCCCCCAGCTGGGGATCTCCTCTATGTGCTTTATTTGTTATTGTTCACCCCTAAAATTTTTACTAATTCACTGTTTGTTTCCATCACGTCAAGAGCCATACCAGGTCAGATTAAACATCCCACTGCTGTCCATTCACAGTGGCTGGTGGAGGATGCCTGAGGGAAAGCATATCAGCAAGGCAGAGACTGGCAAATGCCAGCCGTAGTCTACCAGCCATTAAGAGTTTGCTGTTCACGGATTTTCTGATGGTGGATTGATTGGGGCTTTTTAGTTGTTGTTCTGGGTGGGTTTTGTTCCTCTCCACTCTCATATGGCAAACCTTTCTGAAAGCATTAAATGATCACTAGCCACTAGCATACTCAGATAGCTTAAGCCTCCTATCTAGGTGAAAGCTAGCATTAGGTTTCTGTAAAGGCCTGCTCCAGAGGGCCTACCTATGGTGCTGTGCAGAGCCAGCTGCTATGTAGGACAGCTTAACATAAAAAATGAAGTAAAATGTAGACTGATTAATCTATACTGGTTTATGAAACCTGCTTGATAGTCTGAGTGATAACCCTGCTTCAGAGAACATTTGAAACATGGAAGTAAATCAAGTGGTGTTATCTCAGTAGTGTAGTCGATGTGACTTCTGCTGGTTTCTTGAAAGATTCTGTGGAGAAACATTGCTGAAATGCCAGAGGTTAAAATAGGATATTCCTAGGCACATGAAAGAGACAATAGGAGATCAGTGAGAGTTTAGCAATGTGAAACCTTACTCTCGCTTCAGGGTTATAAACCTTGTGATTCCAAAATCTTTTGACTGGCCCAGAGTCCAGTAAAGTTTGCCTTTTAAGGAGTTGGAATACATGCAGTTTGCATACTTTTCCTTTTTCCCCCTTCTTTTTCTCAAATGTTAACAGCTGTAGTTCAGGGGCTGTGAACAGGAAGGAGGGATTCACTCTGCCTTTCATTTCCTTCTGAGAATGTATAAACTGGGACTGTAATCAGTGCAAAACTTCCACTGAGCACTATGAAGCTTGAATCGTATTTCATACCTTTAGCAAAAGAAACTGTAATTTCTAGAAGTATGATGACTCATGCTTTATGCTTCTTTAGGCCCTATGAACATCCCTATTTTATTATGCTTTCACTACCAGGAATTTGAAAGGTTTCTAATAAAGGGTCACATAATGTTATCACACAAATAAAACATTCCCATAATGGTGTTAATCCTTTTGCCTCTCCTGCCTTTCCAACATGTTGTCAGGATTGGCACCTGCCAGGAACACTTCACTTAACCTAATTCATACGAGTAGTTTCAGTGTAGTCAGGAGACATAGTGTGATCTGCTAGACTAGGGATTTAAAGATCAGGACTTGACCCCTCCAAGCTCCAAACCCATAGAATAACCTGTGAATAAGAGCTCTTCCCTTTGTTTATTGAAGATTAAGTAAATCGTTGCTTAGCCTAAAAACTTTTCTGAAGGAAAAGGAGTTTAGTTTTAGTCACTGTAATTACTTATCTCTGAATTTATACTTGCTATGACGAAAAGCTTGAGAATGAAAACCCAGCAGGAATAATCTCCTCTGCCAAGCATTATGGAGGTGGAAGACATCTGGAGACTGCTTTCCCTGCCCTTCATCCTGCTCCAGTGTGTTCTAGCAGCCCAGGGACACATGGCATACAAGGATTTCTGTGTTGATGAGTGTGGCTAACCATTATACAACAGATGACAGAACAGTAAGTGAAAAAATGTGAAAACTCTAAGAGAAAGCTAGTTCAGAATACGTTGTGTTTTCTGAAGAAGCTCCTACTTCATAATCCGATGTTGAATTTTGACCTTACTGTCAGATATAGAATGACACCACTTAAATAAGGTGATACATGAAAAGAGACTTATAATGGTCAGGTGTTTGCTTTATTATTCTTTTGAGACAGATGAATAGGATAGGTTATCACTTATGGTTAATCACTTGTGCCTGTCTATTGCGGTATTGCAAGCATATGTGAAACTCCTAAATTTTGAGGTAGAGATATTCCTCAGTACTGGAGCGTGGAGGGAATTTTTTTTGTCAGCTTAAGCATCATGACAGATCTCTGAATGCATGACATTTCTATTAAACAGGAACTCAATCTAAGCAATTTTTTTTCTAAGTGAATTGTTGCAAAGATGAATATAGCCTAAACACAATGGTGTAACTCTTAGGCATCCCCCACTCCCACTTATCCCTCTGATTTTCCTCATACCTACTTCTGAGTCTCTCCTCACATATGTACTCTAATAGCCAGTTTTGGTAGAAGCTGCTCACTTGCAGCTACTGCAGCACCTAGGGAATCACTCACAAATATAGACTTGCTCACATAGGAACTTCTTAATCACATAAGGAGGATTCTCAGTGTTGGGTTTTAAGCACCTCAGGAAATAGACTGTGATCTAATTTTTCACATACCTCTGTAATTCCATTAAATTGGATAAAATTTTTACTTTCTTGTACTAGTGAGAGATGAGAAACTACTTGCTGTCATCCAGTTTAGAAAATGCCCCAAATTCTCTAGCTATATCATATATTGGTTTTATTAGATAAAATACATCTAGGTGTACCTTTATTAGCAAGATATTAAAAATTACCTAGTCCCTTTTATTTGACTAGATTCGTATTGCTGCTATGTAAATCAAGCTCACTACAGTGCAGATTTGTTCAAACATACCTTAGGAATTTCAGGTGGACTCCCTGTTTCAGCCCACTTCCCCTGAGAGTAAAATTGTAAACTAAAACTCTGCCTGAGGATAGTGGGAATTACAGTGAAAGCTAAGCATATATAGATTCTGCAGGGGGGAAAAAAATCATAACACGCCACCCCCCCAACAAAAACCAAAACAACCCAGTTACTATACTGACTTTTGAGACACAGGGATCCCTTGGGGGATGGTGGGAAACAGAAGATTTAAGGAAAATGAAATAGATGCTGCAGTTCTTTGTTTTCTGCATGACTCCAGAGGCACTGCAGGCAGTTGTTGCAGATTCAAGCAGACTTGTAATTTGTCTCTTGTGTCTGGCAAGGAATTAAGGAGCAGTAACCAGTCTCCTGCGGGTTAACCAGTCTCAATAACTACCATAAGCATAATATGTATGTCAGATCCTGAAAGATATGTACGTGCTATGTGAAATGGATGTTCAAATACCTTTATGTTGAGGTCCTCACTGTGTAATTTTATGTCTTGCAGTATATACAGTATTGAATAGAAGTTCATGATTCCAACAGTGGTGGAGGGTGATCATAGAGCCTGATGCAAACAACAGTGTTTTCTGAATAAAGCCTGAACATTCTGACAATGTCTTTTCCAGGGGCCTGCTTGAGCCTTTGTGTTTTCTGTTTACTAGCAATGTCTGAGCTGGTGCTTTTGTGAGAAGAGAATACTAATGTGTGACTCGACATGCTGGAGCTTGGTACTTGTTGCTTCCCCCAAGTTACTTGATTTCTGTCACGTGCGGAAAGAATGGCTGTTTTGAAATTATAGTGCCTATTCAGAGCAAAATTACTAGAAAAAAAAAGAAACGGTATCAACAATCTTGTTATTTCTCAGGGCTATGTTGAAACAGATCTGTTCAAACCCCAGTGATGTACAACAGCACAAGCTGAGAAGCTCTGGAGAACAGAGAGCCATTTTTTTCATTATAACCAGAAGTGATAAATTACAGTGACATATAGAACTTGATTGCTTTGGGTTTAACTTCCCATAATACAAATATTATACAGCACAGATAGTATGAAAGATTATATACATCCTATTATAACCATGAAGTCAATATATATAACTAGCAGGTTTCTTCTGCAATAATTATTTCTTGCAAAGTGCAGGGTTTGTTTTTTCAGAAAATGTGTACTTATATATACATATAAATGCAAACTTAAGCTCTGAGTGGAAGAATTTGAGGCTTGTAATATACATGGGACAAGATCATTTTTGACTCTGTCATTTGTTGATAAGGCAACTTTTTCAGTTGATTCTGACAGCTCCTTATATATAAGCACCTCCTCAATTCTGTCAGGAGCAGATTCTCATACAGTTTTGATTTTTCTGCTTGTGAGGCATATTTTCTCATAGTACATCAGGAGCACACATGCTGAAAATTGGCTTTTACAACTGGACACAACTATATAAATAGTTGGCATCATCCATGGCAATTACCACTTCAAACTCCTTGAAAAATCTCACTTCCCAGGAGTTTGAATAGTGAAGGTCTTCCATTCTCCTAATGTGCTCTGTATTTAACTGCAAGAAATCCATATGCTTTCAGGAATTTTGTCTGTATTTCAACAGTATCTTAAAGAAAAAGTTAGGATGGGTTTTTTTTTGTGTGTGTGATTTGGTTTTGGGTTTTTGTTGTTTGTTTGTTGGTTGTTTTTAAAGGAGGGAGTAGAAACAAAAGCAGGAACATCCACTATTTTACAGGTCTTATTTGATCAAATCTCAGAAACACTGCATTTTTACTATCATCCTTCAAATTAGTTTCACTCCACATAATTTAATAGAGAGCGTATTTCAGAGAGAATATCATCACTGGAAACTAAATATCAAAACGAATACCATTTTTGTCTGAATAATTTAACCCTGTAAATGCTCATACCTTATCATCTTTATATGAACAGTATTCCAAGATTCTGTGTGGTCGCAGAGGATGGGAAGGAAAGGAACAGGAACAGTAGTTTGAAATTGACACCTGTGCTTCCTCAGTATTGTTACATTTTTTTTTCCTTTAAAAGTAGGTCTCATGTAATACTAAATACAGCTGTGCCATTTTCAGGGCTTGCATCGGGGTAAGAAATCTATTATGTACTTATGCCATTGGCTGAGAGAAAGGACTGCTGAACATCTTACAGCAACAGGGTTTTAACATGAGATTTGCGGTAAATGTGTCAGTTTAATCATCTATAAAATGGGTGTACTGAGAACATTAGTATTTTATGACTTATGGTGGCTAACATTTTAGAGTCAGATTTTTATAGTCTAACTTATTCTCTGTATAGATTCTTATTCTGTTCTTTGCTACTTACTAGTTGCTCACTAAGTAATATGACCAACATGAAGTTCTCTATACAAAATAAGTGCTTAGTGCAAATATTCAGTTTATTAACCTCGTCTCATATTCAGGAAACAACCTTTAACCTTTTTAAAGCAATTGAAAAAGTAGTCTAATTCAAGTAACTTAACATACAGATTTTGTTTTAGTGTCAAATACATCAATTATTTAAAGAGCATTTTCATTCCTTCTGCGATGAATATTGAGTCTGCTGTAGAAGCAAAGCTGATTTTTTCTCTGTTTTCCCCTCTTCTCACATAACAGACAAATGTTTCCTTCAGCTAGTGTGGTATAGCAGAGCATCTGCCTCTGTAGGAACAAACTGCCAGATAGCCTTAGCAAGCAGTCAATTTATGCAGCTGACAGGTTTATTACTTTATCAGTTATTTGCTCAAGGACAATTTTATTATATGCAAATCACTGACATAAATTGGGGGAGAATGGATTTATTAAAGGCTCTAGTTTCTTTCACCATTTGGTATGTGGATTTTTATTATGTAATCTATTTAAGTCTAGAATATTCATTTGTCTGAGAGCTGTGCTGAAACTACAGGATTTGTCAGGTTTGGGATAATGCTGGTTTGTCTGGTTTTTAACATGCTCAATCTTCTAGCTGATCTGAGTTCAGGGTACATGAAGCAACTAGAGTGCTTTGACTTGAATTAAGGGAGTTAAAAACTCATACTTGTGATTTTAACGGACTTGGGTTTTTAATGTGCAAGATTGAAAAAATTCAGATCCTTATACATGGAAGCAAAAAGCTTCTGTCACCTGATCTGCAGAACTGATCCAGAACCTCATCTGTTTAATTCACTGGGCAAACGTTTTGTAGATAGTAATAAACAGATCTAATTCCTTTTTTAAAAACAAACAAACAAAAAAGGAAAAAATCCTACAACACCTAAACAATTAAATTGGAACAAATATTTACAGGGAGGTTTGGGGAAGGATTTTGGGGTTTGTGGGTTTTGATTGTTTTGTTTGCTGTTTGTGCCTTTTAAAAATCTCACGTGCTGGGTTTGTTCTTGCCTTTTTTGCGTGCACTTTATCTACACATTCATGCTGCTGAAACATGCTTTCACAGATACCCATAGAAGATGCCTTCACCTTGACTCCCTCGGTGCTGATATCAGGAACTGTACATTTTTGTGCAGTAGAGGAGAATGAATGTATCTGTCCTGTGCATCTCCCTAGGGTGAGACAAAAGAGTGTCTTCTTTTGAGTGTAGCCTTAAAAAGTTGTCTGATCTAGGTGTCCTCTAACTGTTCAGGGAAAGCTGTTAACACCCTAGTAGCAAATATAGTGAATTTTTATCTTTCCTCTCTTTTTACAATTTTTTGTTTTAAAGGAAAATTTTGCTTTATCCATATCAGGAATAACGGCCTTTCTAAAATCTTAGTATTTTGAGGTGGGTGAAGTCTGCTTTTTTCTTAAATTTAGTTAGGACTAGATGAAGTTTAAGATTTGAGAAACCTGTGCTCAAATCTGTCACAGAGCCAAGCATGAAGTTTTCTACATCTGTGTTTCAGTCCCTATCAATGAATTTGGAGTAAAAAGTAAGGTTTTGGAGGGATGAACACACTGAAAGCTGTGAGATGATCAGATTTCATGTTGATTGGGGCATAAAACTGTTAGATGTAAGTTTGTGAGACCTAGAAAACATAATAAGGAGTCAGTTTATCTGAACTTGGAGTTGTAGAGGCATAATGAGTTGTAGAGCTCTAAATGACTTGTATACTTTCTGTCTGAGAAACTTCTACTCCCTGTCTTTTTCTACTCACACTTGGTAGAGCATTCAGTCATGTTGGAGGGTGCGGAGAAGATATTCCTTTCTTCTCATCTGAAATAATCAGGGTTTGCTGACTTTCCTATGTATTAGAAGACACTTGATAGTTTCCTTAGCCTGCTGGTGAGGCAGCAAGTTGAAAAAATACCAATTTCCTTGAAAGTACTTAAGATACATAATTTGATGTGTAACAAAGGGGAGAAATTCAAGAATTCTCTGAAGTTTTGTGTTTAGGAAAAGCTGGGGGGGAAAAGGGAAAATAACTTTTTTAAAACTTAATGTCAAAGAAGATTTACTGTTTGTTTTTTCATTTCTCAGTTGTCCCCAAAAATTTGCATTTAAAAATTATCGGTACTACAGTTTCTAAATTACAATAAATACTGCTTAATACTTCCTTCTAAATTATACTAAATACTACTTTTAATAGATTTTCTTAAACTTATTTAGAACAGTCTATTTCAAGTTTTGTCTCAAAGAATACTAGTATTTTAAATTGTGAATCCAGCTCAGACATCTTGGCAATGTCTTGTGACTAATCCATTCATTTTGGAGTTATCAAAGTGATATTTTTAGGGAACATTTGAAGATCTTAATGGGCTTTTCTTTCCTGATGGATTATTTTGTAAATCACAGATCCAGACTATAAAACGTTTTTATCGTTTTCTCAGTCATCACTCGCAATTCCTTATGGACTCAAAATGGTCTCCTCAAACCACACATATGGGGAGAAAATAACTATTAGGGATCTTTCTTCCCTTGGCCTTACCTTACCTTTCTTATGCTTCATAATACTACAGTTTTTTTAAATGAACAGGGCACTGGTTTTCTCTGTGTTAGGTGGACCTCAGAAGGCTTTTCTAGGTTGTTGAAGATTTCAATAGGATTTACTGAATTTGAACTACAATTTTTTTGAGTCTTGTGTGTCCATCTTTGAAAAAATATTTTTCATGCATTTTATATGCTGCACCAATATAATGTATTGGTATAAGTATAAAATTTATATATTTATATCAATATATATAAATAAAAAAAATAAAATAGAAAATAGCTATATACTATACTGAACTTGTCCAGAACTCTTTCAAAACTGAAAGTTTGAAAGTTTGAAACATCTGATTAATTCCTGTCCCACTAGAGGTCTAGCCAGTTCCATCTTAAGCATTTGTTAACATAATTCATTAACTGGTGGGTTCTGCTGGCACGCTGCTAAATAATTATTGTTACTGTCATCAATTCATGTTCTATTTAGTAGAAACTAAAACATTTAATATAAATTGATTAAATATATGATAACATTTAATGATATATAGCTTACAGATTTGGTATGCTATTCAAGAATGGAACTGAATAGATTAGAGAAGCACACAAGACATTTTATGGAACACTTCATATGCCATACCATTGATAGTTTCATATTCCTCTTAGAAACAGAAAAATAAACCCTGTGGAGGGACATACTATTGATATAAATGTTCTGTTTCAAGTGTAACCTTAAAAAAGGGTGGATCATAGCAGCCATGTGATGTTACGGACCTGGATTCATTCCTGGCCAAGAGCAGAGCTTTCCTCTACTGTTCTTTTTTGAGGCTGGGCTCATAACTCCTCTGCGTTGTTTTTTTTTTTGTTGTTTTTTTTTCCATGCTTGTGCTAACTGAGGGCACTGTTGACTACATCATGGGGAAACACAGCTAGGGAACTTTCATGCACTCGTTTTTTCCTGTTTGACTAATGAAGAGAGTCTTCAGAATGCTTGATTCTTCAGTTTTCCCCTTGTACCCGGGCATTTAAATCAAGTAATCTTTATATACATCCAATATAGTATTCCTGTAAAACTAAAAGATGTACTTTAAGTTTATCATATAATTTGTGGGTTGATGTTGGTGAAGTATATAAAAATATAGAAAGTTTGGGGTATCTAACTTCTACCAGTAAACTCTTAATTCCAACCACATATAAATTTTACCTTTGGAAGTGTGTGTTTTTAGAGTGTCAGTGAGATCCTTCCTTCTAAAGTGTAAATAATCTGTTTTTTTAATATTAGTGCTATCTTGTTGATCCATATGTAAAAAACTCAGTCTGAGCATCCATTGAAATATATTTTTCCATACCAAATCTTGCTGTACATGTTGTTTTGCCAGTAAGTGTACAATGAGATCTATGCTCTATAAGGCTTTTAAACATGTTTGGAACTAATTTTATATATAACATAAATGTAATATTACCTAGGGATATAAAATATAGATCATGTATATATACATAACATATGCAGTGTTATATTTTAAAGGTGTGTATGTAAATATATGTGGCTATTTAAGCTTTCCTAATACATATAGCTGCATGCAAAATCCTCTGGTTTTGAAGGAGAAAGGTTATCTTGCCTTCCCTTCCCAAAACATCATGATTCTCAACTCAATACAATCATTCAGTGATATGAAATCTTTAAGTAGTGCCTAATTGCTTCTTTCTCCTATTAATTCTGTCAATTAACACATTTAAATGCTTTAAAATAAACCTTACAATTCTGTGAATGATAGCTTCCTGCTGGTTGTTTATTGACAGGATAGCACTTCATTTTCAGAAAATTCTTTCTGATAATATACTACCAGTCTTTAATGACAACAGGAAGCCATCAATCAAGATGAAAGTTCTCTATATTTCACTCAAAAAAAAAAAAATCATATTTTTAATAGAGAGAAAGAAATAGGGCCAAGCAGGGTGAAGACAGATGGCAAGTTGGTGGAGCCACCCAGCTTAAAGTCTCTTTAAAATGTTCTTTTTCAAACCATGAATGGGAAGATTGAAAACCATTTTCATTCCTAGTCAAGAATTTTCAATGCCCAGAATTCTTGATGCTCTAGCATCTCCTGTACAAAACCAACCAACCAACCAAAAAACTCAAACTCAGATATGCAATAATATTTTTTCTGTCTTCTTTCCTTACCTTCCTTCTTGGTCTGTAAGACATTAGTTAATGCCTCTGAAGCATAGTAATGTATTCTTCTCCTTCATATGGAGACGGTATAAATTGTTATTTGTAGATTTTTATATATATATATGTGTGTGTGTATGTGTATATATGTTTATATGAAGATCATGTACAAGTAAATGTCTTCATTTTTAACCTAGTCTTCACTTTTAACTCTCAAATGTCATAACATCATTTTCATTTTTTGTTCAGTACATTTTATATATAAGACACTGAAACACTATTAAAAAACCTGTGTTGAAATTGGAGGGAGAGATAGAAAGACAGGCTCTCATCCTTCCTTAAACATTTCTAGATAGGGAATTCTTACAAGCAAGGCAGAATGGTAAAAGAGGGATGTTAGGTGTAGCAGGGGATTGAAAGTGAGGAAATGTAAATCTGGCATCAGCGCTATGTCAGAAGGAAAAATCAATTAACCTCTACAAGTTAAGCAGTGGCAAAAGGATTTAGGGGGATTCAGGTTCAATGTTGCTTGTCTTATTCTCACTATTGAGTACTTCTAGTGGGTGTCAGTGACACAAAATGAATGTGAAAAGCAGGAAATAAAGGAAATAAACAAGAGATATGTATCTAATAAAATAAGAGTTGTTATCTAGTAAAGATAACAAAATTAACTAGATTGACAATTATTTCATCAGAGATTCTTTCCATCCAGGACTCTTCTGTAGTCATCTCCTGAACTTTATGCTAAGTTTTTCTTTAGAAACCCTTTCAAAACGTTAATATATTAAGACATGTTTTCATAAATGTTTGGTCAATTTGAATAGATTGCTTTGTAGTTGGGAGTCAATAGACTGGTTACAACACAGCACAGAACTATCTAATATATTCTAGCTGTGCACCCATAATTCATGCTATTTACTTTTCTCCTATGCTTCTGTGAATTCTTAAACGATCTTTTAAAGCAGAATCTTAATAGAAAGTAGAACTGGTTGAGGAAAATAAATATGTGACACATCCTGAAATTATGAAGACTCTAAAGGAACTAGGGAAGAGAGTATGATCTAGACTCTTAATAGTATTTTATCTTCAGTTTCACTATTGAATCACTATTGAACAGAGCACTGTAGCATACTACAAAGAATGTATGTATTTTGTGGGGTGTGGTAGAGTTTCTGTATTTCTATTTAATGGGTCAAACCTAGAAATCATAAAAGTCAAGCTTGAATAAGTAAGGCAAGAAAGCACAGGTAATGAAGTGCTGGATTAATACCATGACAAAACAAAGTGTCATGTAGCCCTTAAATTCTGACAGTTTGCAATTTCTGCACTAATTTAAGGTGGCTTGTGATTTATACAGATCTGATCCATACAAATCCCCTTGTATCACATTATCAAAGGCAATGAGTTTTGATGACCTGGATTATTTCTAAGACTGTATTTCAGTACAGACCTCTCAACCCAATCTTGTCTAGCTCATTGTTTCCTGTTATGTCCAAAATAAGGTTCTGGTTCTGCCCTGAGTTGTTACTCCCAAGTAGGGTACATATGCAGACCCTTTTTCAGAAGTCTACATTTTATACACTGTGTTAGCAACCCTTTCATGCACTAGATTAAAACATATTTTTGGGTTTGTCCATCATATTTGTTACAAGCAAATTTTTCAAGTGCCTAAAATTATTTTTGTGTTTTATATAGTATAAAACACCAGTTTATATTAAAAATAAGAGGAAATAAGGGCAATATATTAGAACTCATTCATACATAGAGTGGAAATAAGAACTGTTTATCTTAGTGGACTATCTTGCATAGGTGGCAACTCTTTTATTAGTGAATGATGAGTGCTTGCTGACAGAAAGTGTTCATGGTTTTTGTGCCTTTGTTTGAACTGATTCCTGTGAAAGATCTCAACCTTCTGATAATAAAAGAACTTGAACAAAACCATAGATCTGATTACAGTTGAACTGTGAGAGTGCTTAGAAGGCTAATTCAGATCTGACATTTACAGAATAATTTCTGATAAATTTCAGAAAGCCGATCTCAGACCAGCTGTGGGTAAAACTGTTTTCTTGGGCTCTGTGTAAGTAAAGAAATTCCTTTCAAAAGAGGACAAAAGAAAAATACAGTGTAGTCAGAATACTCAAAATGCAACTGTCTTCTAACTGTGTCAAATCACAGGACTGTGAATAATACAGTTTATGTTAGGAGAGTTTATAATCCAGGCTAACAATTTGTGACATACTGTTCAAATATTTAACACTGAAGCAGAATTTTTTTCTAACACCCACTTCCATCATACCCACTAGAATTTAACTTGGTTATATGCCTGATAAATATTTCTCCAGTTCAGAAGATAGTCTGTTAATCGCTTAGAAATAATCAGGAACCAGATAGCAATACTACTCTCCCACACAGAATGCAGTTGGTGTACTAAGAAACTTTAGACAGAGTAGTTATGATTTTATAGGAGAACCTTTGCCACTTGCAAAAAAGGGAAGGCCAAAACTGCTCTCATCATGTTCACAGGAGCTGCTGAGGCCCACTTCAAAAAGGGACATGGCTGTATTTCATCTCCCAGACAAGGCTTTGTGGAATGGTGATTCAGTGCAGTGGAAGTAAAGAGTTTCTTCCAACTTCTCAGAACACATCAGGGGACAGCCTGTGTTTTCTGAAGACATCAAGCTACATACTACATAAACTTAACAGTTTTATTTAACTTTTCTATTATGCATCTGCAGAATTTGAATGAAGGCCAGTGGGGAAATTCTTTAATTTGAAAATTCTGGATTAGGCCTCTGAATTCATTCCATCTAAATTGTGTGTCTTTGGAATCAATGACAGTATGTATTCTGGAAGGGAGACTAAACTTTATACTTCAGGGCTAAAGCACAGAAGACTACTTATGTTGGGGTGAAATTATTTTGCATTTGACTGGCTCTGGGTTCTTCTTGATGTGGGACTGAACCAACTGCTGGCCTCACGGTTGCTATTGAAGGTCCTATATTTTTATCTCTGCAACCCCTAAAGAAGTAAATTCACAAGTCCTGAACAGTACTTTAATCTTATTACAAACTTAATATGTTAACTGTGGGAGGACATGAGATTTTCACACCAGTTACAGAACTAATTATTTTTATTTTTTCCTTCTAAAGGTCAAGTTGACACAGAAACCTGAAAGGGACCTTCTGAGGAGGCACAAAGGGCTATAGAACAAAATACTTACTATATTAGAAAATCCCTGACTTTAAAGTCTACTGGATTGTTGCCTGTACTGGAAAAAACATCCTGTGCTAATACTCATTCATGATGTAACTGTTTAAAACACACGCCTTACACTTCAGACACTACAGTGTTATCACCTCATAGTGTGTATGTACCTTCAACAGCCATTAATTATAACCTGTCAGGGATGTTTTATTATTTATCTGTAAAATCTTGAGCAAATGGAAAGTGTGCCCGAGTCTCATGGATTTGAAAATAGAATAAAATCCTCTACCTTAGTTAGAAGTAAATCAGAGCTTTAGGAAAGCCCTAGAGGTTTTTTTAAGTTAACAAAGTATCCAATTTATTTAATGTATCAATGTATGATTTAATTGAAAGCCAGCTCAAACCATATCCTCCTCCCAGATCTCAAATGATCAAATTTCTTAGTCTGTGATAACCCTACAATTCATTTTCAACAGCAAGAAAACAATTTATTCTGTTAAGATGATACACTTCCTTGGTCACAAACTGCTTAAGACTTCAAGCTCCAAATAGCTTTAAAGGCAAAGTATCATGTAAAATTTTACTTTGTAAAGCAGAAAGAAACTCCACACTCATACAGACCACACTAATTCAGAAATTGACCTCTAGCTGCTACTCTTCCCTAGCATGCCCTTGTTTCAGGTACGGAGGTAATTTTCCAGGGAGGTGCACATTCTCCCAGAACGCCATCATTCAGGGCTGTATCGAAGGGGTCCCATAATGCTGAAGTGCATATTATTTAGTCAACTGAGTGTTCAAAGAGATTTCTTAACCTCATCAGATGCTTCCAAAGATTGTGATTCAAACAGTCTTTTTTAGATCCCTTTGCTGGACTCTGTTCAGAATTCAAATATTCAATGTTTGGACCTTCAACATTGAATGCTTTCCACTCAGTGTTTCTTGTACTCTGGGATTGTCAAATTTGTATCTTGCTGGAGAACTGTATCTAGTCCATTATTTAATTAATAGGCTTCACAGGATAGCTCCATCAGTGAGGGACATCAGTGCTGCCATCTCTGAGGTAACAGAGCTTGAATAACAAGCTGGACTTTTATTTACTCTGTCGTTAGAGCATTGCTAGGTCATATTTTCAGTCAGTATTTTTCATACAGATTCTGAAACATCTAGGGAAAGGTTGTCAATTTGATACCACCAAATCCAGTCTGGAGTGAAGTAGTAAAGCAATTGGAGAATGCCATAGGTACGTAAGCAGATGACCCAGTGCATTGACTTAAGTTTGTCACCTTGGCTTGTTTCGGATTACTGCTTCATGGCCAGAATAGTTTTGCCTGCCTCAAAAGCAGAGCTCTGAGCAGTGCTTTAATTATATAGAAACATTGTCACTTGGACGGATCTTCAGGTGACAGATGCTACCTAACTCTGAAATTACAACCTTTAAAAGTACTTGAGTAATGAAAATAAACCCCTTAGCCTACTGACTTATGGAAGTCTTGTAGGTATCTCCAGAAACTGGTATATTTGAAAATAATGGGGGAAAGATTAGAAAAAATGAAACATCAGCTAAAACTCTTGTAAAGAATGTGTTAGACTATAATTTTGTCACAACAAACTGGTATTAACCACCATATTTTAAAACAAACTTGCCTCAAATGTATGGTAATACAGCACCAAACACTTCTATTGGTATCAGGGACATTCAAAATCTGCCAGAAAGCAAGTAATAGTAAACAGTGTCCTGCTTTCTTCAGGGACAGAGAACCAGGAAATATCTGGGAGGATGTCCTCATACTAATCTTCTCACATCCACCATGCTGTTAAGTAAAATAAGACCAAATGATGACAGAAGCTCTACTCCTGATTTGGTTATCACAATACCTCTGACTTTGTGCCTGTAAAGTCACTTCCTGACCAACAATAAACTGAAAGGAAATTAATTTAAGAGGTCATAATCCATTGCTATTGAGCAGATTCAGAAGAAGAAACTAATCCTATAATAGCATTAACAAAATACCTCCACAGAATGTTCACTGGTTTTATTTGATTTTCTTTGAATTTTTTTAATCAGATGGAGAAATTAAACTTTGTAGAGGAACACCTAATCTTTGAGAATGTGTTGAACATAGGTTATACATGTGAAGGGTAGGAAAGATTTGTAAGTTTAAAAAAAAAAAAAAAAAAAAAGTGGGGAGAGGAAAATTACAGGCCAGCTAGCTTAACTTCAATATATGTAAAAGTACTGAAAGTATGAGTCTATTTTTAAGCTCTTTAGAAAATAACAGCCAGCATAGATCTGTAGAGAGCAAAGGATGTACAACTAATTTATTTTTGTCCAATGGTTTAGCAGGCTCATTGGGTAAAGTAACAGTAGAAGGATACTAACAGCTTTCATCCTGGCACTCTTGCAACATTCTCATAACCTTGGGAGAGGGTCTAGCTCTCAAGTGGATTTTCAAAAATTTTTCAGTTATTCATTGCTCAGTTCATTCTTCTGCTTTGACAGGGCTCTAAAATGCTCCGTCATGAATTTTGGTGGTATTCAGTATTTTTGTTAATGCTTATTAAAGTTGCAGATGACAGCAATGAGAACGAAGCTGAGAATATGCTAAAAAGAATAGAAGAATTCAAAATGACAAATCCAAGATCTTGCTTAAAAATATATTACATTTGTCCTTATTTATAAACAATTTACTATATTTTGATAAGAATAAGCTGCTCATTCACAAAATGAGGCAAAATTGGAAATCCTTCAGAAAAGGACTTAACAGTTATTGGAAATCACATATAAATCATGACTGACAAATGTCACAAATAAGGACCCACACAATATATCACATTAAAGTTATATATGCAGTGCCCAGAACCATTATATATTTTGAAGCCTGCAAAATTAATGAAATTGTTCTCTGCTGTACTTGGCATATTATGTCCAGATCTGGGCATTGCACTGTAGGGAAATATAAACTGGCTGGACAAACTGTAAAAAGAAATCAGCATAACCTTCAGGAAAAGAAGAAAGGAAGGAAATGGGAATATTTAGCATCAAGGAGGTGATGTGAAAATGTTATCCAGAATGTAAAGAGGTAGAGAATTTATTCTGCCTGTCTAGGATGGGTAAAATAAACAAACATGATCTTAAAATATAGTATGGAAGGTTTAAATTAGACAAAAGAAAACTACCTAGTGAAAAACATCATGAAGCATTTGCCAAAGTTATTTTACCTCTCAAGGCATTGCTTAAACCTACAGTCTGTGTTTCTGTTACATGGACAAAGTAGTTATACATTTATATGTTCATAGTTTTGTGGGTCTTTCAAATCCAAACCAAGCCCCTGGGTCTTTTACTCATACTGTAATTTCAAATTCCCTAAAGGGCTCAAAACATATTTATAGTATGTATAACCATCTTGTTTTGCATCTTTTTAAATGAGTGAATGGAAATTGTTCCCAGCCCAAAATCTGGATGTAAATACCCTGGAATTTTCTGGAGAGGATTTCAACCTTGTATTCAAGCTTGATTTATGCATCCCAAATCCCTATCTGATTTGGAGTTATTATGTGCAAGAAAGTATTTGGAATTATTTTTTTTTTCAGTTTTTAATTAGAAAAAGAATCTGACTGATTACATTCTCCCCTTCAATTAACTAAAATAATTTCACTTCTGGGCTTATACCCTGCATGCCAAATTGCAACTAAACGTGCATAGTAAAGCCTGATGGTAGTATCCCTAAAAATAGAGGTTCAAAATACAAATGCTCTGAGAATTTAAACTACATGAGTATGAACAATCTAAGATTCTTTTTTCTCCTCTATTTGTTCCCAGAAGAACACTTAGTTTTATATAATGCACAAATACCAAGATTTGTGGTGGGAATACTTCACATCTACAAATGGCTGTCCCACTGGGATTTGTAGCACTGTTTTAGGTTTCTGTTTCCTGCTTCATATTTCTGATTCAGTTTCCTGAAGTTTCACCATCACACTAAATGCCTTTTCAGAAGAGTTCTGTTTTAGCACTTTTCTGCATTATGCACAGTTCTCTTTATATACCTGGATTGGATTACATTGAATCACACTGTCAAATTAATTAAAAAACATGGTCTTGTCATAGCAAAAACACATGTTTAAAAAAAGCTGCAAGTCGTCAGCATACACTAAATAGGATTTCTCGTTTTAAAAATAATCTGTGTTCATATTAAATCTTGGCTCTTTTTTGGCGAGGAACAGGGGCTTCTATTTGTACTCATAAATGACTTCAAATACTGATGAATGAACATATGAATGAAAGTCAGGTCAGCATTGTCAGTACCAAGACAGACCAAAACAATCCCATTTGATATCTAATACATTTTAGGATCTAGTGCCCTGTTTGTTTCTTCCTTACTGTTTTGTGGTTTTTAAGATTCATTCAGTTTAAAGCCTGATTCTCAGTCTTTGTATTTCAAACAAACCCAGTCTTTAGGTATTTCTGCAGACCCTCGCACCCTCCCTATGTCTTGATTATGCTCTCTCATTCTGCCCTGCAGCTCTAAGTCAGTACCTTTTCAGTGAGTTCACACAGCTAAAACTGCTGTCAGGATTCATTAAGTCACATCTTGGTTACTACATCTTCCTTTTCTCTTTCCTGTAGAAATGCAGTCTAGCTCCCTACATATCTGTACAGAAGATTGCAGACAGAATAATTTTTCTAGTTCATGATTCTTTTTTTTTTTGCATCTCTCCACCGATTTTCCATTGCATCAAAGAGAAAGCACTTGTCCTCACTTTCAAGGATGTCACCCTGCACAACTTATCCTCATTTGTTCACACCAGAGATTTTTATTCTGGAATCTGATCATCTTTTCTTTGCCAGTGTGACTGAAAACTGAGTATGTGCCTTTGGACTTTGTCTCACTGGGACTCCATACCTGGGAGGCACTCTCCAAAATGTTCTGCAAACCATTCCTTAAACTTCCATCTGCCCTCAGAAATAATTAGCAAATATTAAACTTTCAGTAAACTGAGACCATTTTCTTATGCTACTCTAAATTGTTTCCTCTCTAGTCCTAGGGCCTAGCACTAGATAGCAAGTGATTCTGTATTCACTAATCCACTAACATTAAACCAGGACTGTAAAATTTTTGGAAATAAGGATCCGTTTTTGATCTGAGCCTGTAGATCACTTAGCAATATGTCTGGGCCTAGAATAATAACACGTAGTAGTTCTCTAGTATTCTTGCATTATGATTACAGCTATCATAATATGACTGTGAGAAAATGTTAATGAAATAGTGGACTTTCCATAGAGTGGTGGGGTTTTTTTTCCTTCAAAGCCTCCAAATCGTCAGGTTTTGTATGACAATGGAATGTTATGAGATCAGTGTTGCACTGCTCTCACCTGCTTGTTTTAGTCTGGCTCAGAAGAAGTCAACTTGATGGTAATATCAGTCAAATTGTTCTTCCTTCTAATTGTGGCAGTGTAATGATTTTAATTTTAAGTAACAAATAGGCAAAGAAAAGCTCTATTGTAAGAACTTCTAAAACTGATTTTAAAACCTGTGCTCCATAGCGTTCACTGGTGGACTGGGATGGAATAATTACACTGGAAGAGAGTACGTGCGGCAGAGAATAGGTAGAATAGGTTGGCATAGATTGATTCCAGAAGATAATAAATAATCTTTACTTTTCTAGTAAACATCTGCTGGGAATGACTGAAACTATGGCTTTGGGAAATAATCAAATATAATTAGGAAGAGCAGGCTGGCTTTCACTCTATTACAGCCTGTGTTGCTCAAGTCAGTCAAGACCAAGATTTTGACAAATAGACTGTCCTAAAACCAGCAAGATTAGGTTTTGGGTTGGTTGCTTTTTCCTTTGTTTTCTGCATTTTTTTTTAATACATAGATATGCATTATAAGGTGCATCTTTTAGATCAGAAGGGCTAGGACATTGCTTATCTGCTTTTAAAGAAGACATAGAACCTGACATAGTTTGTTTACACATGAATTTCAGGAAAAAACATACAAGACTTCAAATAAATTTCTAAAAGTCAGAAGCAACTGGATCTGTAGGACTTTGCAGTTGCTGAAACTTGGCATGTAAAGAAAACTAGAACAGGAGAATGCAGGAAACAGAGGCTAAAGAGGCAGAAATTCTTGATGCAAAGAAAATTCTTTACCACATAGGGATGAGACATTATTCTGAGCCATGAAAGCAATTAAATTTCTTCATTAGTACATCCACAAATACTGGGGCAATTCAGGTACACCAAGACTTCCAAAGAGAAAATTAGAATTTTGAAGTTTAAAACAGAAGAGGCAAAGTGGCAAACCTTAGTGTTTCTTTTTTTTTTTTTTTTTTCAGGGCTGAGTAGGTAACACTCTGTGACTTCATTTACAGGCTTAAACAAATTTTCCTTCTAAAGCCCTATCTCTTTATCTCTAGAGATAATGGATTGGCTGATCTAACTGGCTCGGTTAGTTATTCTGGAGTTCAAACTGAATAGGCTGAACAAAAATGAGTAACTCTAGATATGGCCGAGACAATACATGTTCTGTGCAAAGGCCAGTGCTCAATACTGGGAACATTCTTCAATACAGCAACAACATTTTCTACAGATTCATCATACTCTTACTTATTCCAGTATGTTTTGGGTTTTCTTGTTCCTTTATTTCTGAAAATCTAGAGACTGAATACAGCAACCGTATAATATAAGGAAAGTATAACTTATTTTTAATTGTATTAATGACCATCAGAAAGTCCTGAAGATTTGCAGGTTAAAATCCTGCTTGAGGCATTTGGGTAATTCAAACCCATTGAGTTCAGTGAATAAAATAAGAAATATTTGGCATGAATCACATTTAGCTGAGTTTATAAATGGCTTCCTGGTAAAAATAAGCATGTGTCAGTTGTTGTTTAAATAATGTTTAAACCTCAGGGCGAGGTGGAGGAAGTAAGTAAATAATTTCATAGAGGTTTGCCCTCAACCAGAAGTTGGAAACATCCTCTGATTAAGTTAGGAAATTGATAGGAACACAGAAATTTAATCCGGAAAAAATCAGGCAGTCCAACATCCTGTCTCTAAAAGTGGCCCAAACCAGATTCTTTAGAAGACCCTACAGCAGGCAGACATACTATGGCACTTCTTCACACATGTCTAATCCTGATCTTGCTAGAGACTGTGCTTCAGCGTTTAATCAAGTTTCAGTCTTCCTTTTAAAATATATAGATTGTCATTAATTATAGCAATTCTAGGTAAGTCTGCTATCCATATATACATTCGTAACAGTTTTGAATCTTAAGTTTTTTTCTGCAGAAGCTTCCTGTACTAGACTTTGCAATTCAATTTTGTTTTCAGTATCCCATTTTGTCAGAAAACACTGATTGACTTTTGCTCAAAGATTTTGGATTATTTATCCTTTTACTGTATCATGTAGGTCCCCTTTGTATTCACTGTTAAAGCGAAGTCTAAAACCAGAATGTATCTGATCTAAACAAACCAAGTCCAGCCTAAAAAGATAACAGAAACTTTTTAATGGTTCACTTAAGGGCTGTCAAGATTGCATGAAGCATGTGTTATCAGTTTTAATAGAGTAGGTAATTGTTTAAAACTCCCTAACTCGTAACAAGTGTTCACCTGTAGAAAAGTCTGTCTTCATTTAACAGAGCTGTGGAAAAGTCCTTTGGCATTTTCTGTGGGAAGTAGCATAAATGTATACACATGTGCTAAAGTCATTGGATGTAGAGCTCTGCAAATCATATATTTTCCTTTGCTCATCTCTTCCCAAGTAATTTCCCTCTTTTTGTTTTGCTCTCCAGTCTCCAAGCAATTTGATATTCCTCAGATTAAGGTCTTCATATATCAGTTGACTTTCTAAACACCATATTAGATCTGCTGTATGAAGCATTCCAAGGAAAATACAAGAAGAGAAAGAAAATAAAAGCATAACAATTTTTGCCACATGCTGATATAAAACAAAGAATGGGAATAATGGTCGATCATAAATCTGGAAAAATAAAATGTGAACTCAGATAACCTGGGGTCATTCAGAGAGTGTCTTTTTCAAAACCAGCTGAATTGATGCCTGTTCTCACATGACACACTGGGATCTGCGTTGGGTTAGTAAGATTCTAACATAGCATGACACTAACATTTTTATACAGAAACTAATTAACTCCTTACTGATCCTTAGGGGAAGTTCTAGTTAATAATCTCTTGGACTCCTAACCGTGGTCAATCAAAGAGCTGAATGCATTGAATCAGAAAGTCAAGAGAGCTCATTTTCAGCACAGATAGCTCTCACCCAAGTAGTATTCACAGAATCATCTAGGTTGGAAAAGACCTTGAAGATCATCTAGTCCAACTAATACCATAGTATTAGCCTTCTGTGATCAGATTTGCATTTTTACCAGATTTGGAAAGGGAGAAGCATACAGTGACAGGTAGTTTAAGGTGCAGCTAGACAATATTTGATCCATTATGAGCTGATCCAACAGTCACTGCTGCTGAGACGGATAGTTAGGCTCATTCCTGATTATAATGTGGTCCCACTCACAGTGCCAGCTCTGACATTCATGTGGCCTCACAGTGAGTTGCTTCAACCCACTAAATCAGCAGTAAAAAAAAAGTATTAGCTGTACTGCAAGGTTCAGGTTCTTCTAGAATCAACAGTCTATTTCCACTTCCTTTGAAAGAGAATGAAAGTCCTCCTCTGAGATACTCTTCTGCTGCTGATCCCTGCCTCCATTTTTGGTATATCTTCCTTTTGCACTGTTAAGGCAGGGACTGGCTATCCACTTGGTTTCTTCTTGCACAGTAGGGTACAGATGAGTAGAGAAGGCTGAAGGAAAGAAGTAAGCAGGAGGCCTGATTTAGCAGTTCTGAAATGCAAGTGTCCCCTAGGTAGTCAGGAGATCCCCAAACAGGAGACAAGCTGGGATAAGCAGGGAAGGGGAGACACACAGAGAGAGACCAGTATTCATTCTGCTCAAAACTCATCACTGTTCACTCTTTCTAGATTTGTCTCACTCCTCCCATGAGGAGCCAGCTGATCCCTTTTGGTCCTTCTGTTCTACTTGGCTACCTTTCCATGTCCCCTTCCTTTGCCACATGCCTGCCACAGTTACAAACTTAACTTTTTTCCTTTGCAACTGAAAAGCCCTCAGCTAGCTGATGTATGTATTGTTTTGTGTGAGAAGCATCCTAAATGGCTACTATTAACTTGTCTATTAGTTATAATTATATATATTAATTATATATTCCATTAATATACATTTTAATATAATCACACATATTATTAATACATATAATATATATATTAGTAGTAATAGATACTATTAACTATTCTGCCCTGATTCAGAACCAGCCTTCACTGAACAAGTGCTCTAAGCTGCATTAAGAAAATGTTATTTTAAAAATTACATTTTTCCCTAATACTAAAATTTTTATTGGGCCTCGATGTCGCCTGCTATTTTCCATTTTCTTCATGACTAATGCATAATATCCACAACAAGAGAAAGAAACTTATTATCTGTGTAGGCTGCAGTACTGCTTAAAACTCCAGCCTGGAGGAGGAATGATTCAACTGATATCAGGCAGTAATTTTTGGTTTTAAAAAGCAGTCTCATTTGTATAGGTTATTTCATTAACTACCCCACTGGATATGAATGTGTACCATATACCTGCAGTGTTTTCTATCAGTCTGCTTTCATCTCTTATTTTCTTAATATTTTTCTATCTTTAGATCCCATTCTTGCTGGCTTTGCTTTTTGAGCTACTTCTTAGACACTCTACATTATACATTTTGGTTTAGTCCTATCTGTTTACCCTGAAGACGGTTCAAGTGCTTACGAAAGAACAAAAACAGGCATTGGTCCAAGCTTCAGCTAGTCTATAAACTAATCATAACTGTAAATATCACACATTTGGTGCAGAGAAGTACAAATGAGTAATGAGGTTTCAGCCTCTGCTGGAGGCGGTCTTGTAATGAATGTCTTGTAATGTACCAAAGTATGTTGCTACTTCCATTTGCTTTTCCTACCTTATTTATTTATCGCTACTAGTTAATCTACAATCCAGTCACGATTCCTTCCTCTCATTCTAAAATGGTAGTGACTCATGATCTTGTGCCTTGCTACTCTCACCTGATTTCACCACTGGTTCCATCAGTTTCTGCCTTCTGCCCTGCTACACTTTGCTTTCTGTACTGCTCCCTTTCCGCCTGCACTGTTAGCAGTTTGGCATGGGTGAGCGTAACAGTCTTTCAGAGCTACAGGCTGTTTCTCATCTTCACATTCTGAGGTGCCTCGTTCATCAAAGTGCTAATGGTGGGAAACCTGGAAAAGTTGGAAACTGAGCCCTGTAGGGACTGAGCTCTTAGGCCTCAGGGGTTTTAGAAACCTGCTGGGACTTTGTTAGAAGAAGCCATTGGGGAATGATAAACTCTGAGTTGCAAGTAAGGAGTACCTTGAGCGAAAGACAATTTATCTGCATTGCGTTTGGAGAGAAGACAAGGGGAATACAGACTTGTCTCAATAGGAGAGATATATACTGTTGATACTCTTGCTCACCTCAGCTGAAATAAAATGCAGTTAAGCTTGTCTAGACTGAGTAATTAAAACATAGTGAGACAAATTATTTATCCTTTAAGTTGTCTTCAAGTCAGGAAATGTTTACACATAAAAGACACCTTGATGGGCTCTTCTGGATAGATTGGTAAGTTTTTTTCATATCTCTCCTTCAGCAATTGCTGAAGTACATCAGTCATTTTGGAGTGGAAATGGAAGATGACTAGACCATATTTTCCTGAGGTTCAAAGTCAGACTGATGAATTTAGAGCAGCCTGAAGGTTACTCTTACCTGGCTGAGAGCTGAGCTGTAACTATCAGCTGACTTTTGCAGTGTATCTAAGCATGCATCTCCAAGCATGGTATAAGTAGCTATGAAATACCGCCTAATCTTTTTTCAACTGTCATGGAGAAAATCAGCACTGCTATCTGCTATGGTGTTTTATCTTCTGTTAGGTTCTTGGTGGTTGTTCTGTATTGCTGACTGTTCCTTTTTCTTTGTTTTTAGTGGCATCTATATGAGTTTAGTTTCACTTATGTTTTATCTAGCTTGTTAATGAGATGACAGTCCACCCCCTATTTAAATATGTAACAAACCACTGTACCTAGAGTGAATGTACTAAATGTTCTTAACTGTCAGGTCAGCCCTCACTACCACATTTTCACCTGCTCATGTTATGCACCTGTGGTGTGTTGGCTGCATAATCACTGAAGTTTTGAAGAGTCCATACTTATAACCATTTAAAGTGTATAGTAAAGACTATTCAGGAGTCCTCAAAGGAAACTGTAAGACTGTACAGATGGATAACTGTCAGTATGAAAAGTGAAGGTGTCTTTTTAGCTAGTTAAAAATATATAGTACAGTTGCAGAAATAGACGATAAAGCCTTATCATAGTATTTATTCCTAGCATTTCATCACTTCTGGTTAGGTTGCCAAAGCCTGTGGTTTGCTTCCTGTCAAAGAGACTTCAGTTCTATGGGTCCATTGAATACAGTGGCAGTGCTAGAAGAAATGTGTAAAAAGAGCATATTTATGTGCTATTGACAATTCCAAAGTTATGAAAAAAAAAATCCAAAATTACTCTAAAGATATCTCTTGTTTTAATTTCTCTTCTGAGTTCTGACTCATTAGGTACACTCTACTTGTGCTTTGTGAAGAACTACACTTTGTTTTCTTAACAAAGTGGCAATAGAAGGAGCGTACATAGCAGTGACGCCAAGGTAGCATTTAGTGTGAGAGAGGGTAGTAGTGTTGAGCGTTGAGATCAACTGAGAGTGGTGATCTTTGCCTGAGTCTTGTTGACTTCCACTAAACTTAAGGTATTGCTTGATGTGCTTAGCTGAACTCCATGTCCAGCCTGCGTCTGGGTTGGCCATAGGACTCCAAGTTCTTCTGAAAAAATAAGCAGACTCTAGAGTAGCATTTAAGATTTTCCTTAGAAACTTTCCTTTATCTGAATTTCTGAATGTATGTATGTGCTTACCTTTAGTATATTTTTCAGGATAGTGGAAAAATATGTGAGGACAGATCAGTAGAGTTGTTGCTACAGTGGGGAGTAATTCCAATAGGGAAAAGGCAGTCATTCAGATAGCTGGCATAGTGGTGTCCTCAGGTGGAGTTAAGAGAGTAGTTCCATCTATGCATTGACCTCCCCACACAAGGGGAAGAGTTCATCACTGCCTGAGGAATCAGGAGTTACCTGAGCAACTCCTCAAGGCTGTCAGTTATGGATGTCATTCAGGACTCTACTGGCTGCAGAGAGAATTAGGAATCTGAGGCATTTCACAACTCCAAACTGTAATGAGTCCTGCTGGCCTGCAGAGCAGGAATTCTTCTAGCAAATAGGGAAATAATGCCTTCTGGCCAAACAAGCTATTGGTTTTCTACACATCTCGGTTGGACCTCAGCAAATCTTTCATTTCCCTATACTGTCTAGGTGAATGGCTAGAAATTGATTGCTCATATATACCATGTTTGCTGAGATAGCTTTAATCGACAATCCAGCTGGAGAAAACAGCTCTTCCGGGCCTTTTAAAGCTGGCCAGTGATCAGCTCTAGCAAGCTTGATTATGTCCATTTAGCTCACCAGTGCATACTGATTGCGAGAAAGACATAAAACTGGAACTTAAAGGCCAGCAGAAATGTGGAATCTTGCACATGGTGGATTAAACAGTACTTACAAAAAATAATATCATGTTCAGAACATGATCACTGAACCATGATCTCAGTATGAAGGCTGGGAACCTAATAATATGTGGTTATTTTTTATTTTTCCCTGACCTGCATCTCAATGAAGGATAAAATATCCCCAGATTCTTCCTTGCACACTGAGAAAACATAAAATACTAGGAGCTGGTTTTGCCCTGTTCAGCTGGAGCTTTACTGCTCTACTGGTTTAACAGAAGCCATTGAAAGAAGCTTGGTTTCCTCTTTCAAGCCAATGGTGACTTCTTTACAGCAGCAGGATTCTACATAGGAGCAGAATATTCTGTACTGAATGTCAGGAGCAGTTGTTATTATTTGTTGGATGTGAACTTAATGGATGAACAGCAGTGAGTTTATTTGCCAGAAATATCAAATGCTAACGAACAGCTTGCTGTAGTCCTGGCCTTGGCTTCCGTCATTAACCTGATTAGACCAGAATTATCTGCAGTGTTCTTGGATGTTCTTTCACTAGTATTAGAAGGTCATTAAACAATGGGCATATATTTTGTAAGCTCCACTGGGATTTCTTTTAATTTCAATCAGGTAGAGAGGGATTTCTTGTTTCATTTTGAAATGCAAATTTTTTGGTATGAGTTGGCGGATTCTCAACTTCAAGCAGAGAGAGCCTGAACTGACTGGATTGTGTTGCTAACATTTTTTGTTGTTTTCAGTTTAATTGTAAAAATTGTATCAGGGTTGTTTGGATTGTTTTTTTTCTGTTAAAGCACAGCGTTCACCCTTTAAAGATCACTTGAACATCATTTGCCTTGTTTTCCAGATATTGTGTTTGTTTTTAAGGACAAAGTGTTTTTGATCATAAGGGAAAACAATATTCATCCCATCAAATATATGCTGTTCTGGTGTTTGCTATTTACATAAACAACTATATTATAATAGTTTTTTAATTTTCCATCATGGCAAAAATCTTGAACTTCACAGCTGAAGTATGGGTAGATGAACTGGAAGAAAACAGGAGGTGCTTGAAGACAGTTTATAGCAGGGATTGGTATAGATCTATGACATGTGATGTTATTATGTAGACCTTAGCAGTGGGTAAACTCTTTGTTCTCTCCCTTAAAGATGGTTATCATTGTCTAGTTTATTTTACTCTAAAACTTCCATGAGTAGACCCAGCAAGCTGAGAAATGAGTGTTAGAGGTTCATAACTTCAAGATACAGTGTTCAGCTTTTAATAAAGAAATGAGTTTTTAAGTTCTAAGCGGGTATTTTTCACCTCCTGCCTGTAACAGATTCTATCCAGATGTTTTATGTCTTCGCCCTAGTGCAAATGTTGCATGAGCGTTTCTCACAAATGAAACTGTTATTGTACAAAATCTAAATTTGGCAATTGCATTGCTATAGCTGTCCATGCCGTGTTATCAAATATCAGCATTTTTATTATGTTTTGGCATTAGTTGCCTTAATATTCCTAGTGATGAGAGATGACTTTTTATCTCATCTTGGATTTTCTGGCAAACAATACTATTAACTAAAGCTTCTCTAGCAGACTCCCCCCACAGTCCTGGTTGGGTGCAGCTGTGGGGAGGTGTGGTGCTGAATTTATGCTGCAAAATTCTGAATATTGGCAAAAGATTTAAGTGGAGGGGAAGGTACAGGGCCCAGATTGCTAAGAACCATTGTAGCAAATAACTTTCTTTGAGTCCTGGTAGTTCTGTTCACAGAATGTTGTGGTGCTTGTGGAAGCAGGGCTTCCTACCACTGATAAGGCTGACATTTAGATGGATGGAACAGCTCCTCCCATAGTCAAAATTTAGGGAGAAGGGGCAGATCAGAGTTCGTTATTCTGGGAAATTGATTTTTGCAGTATGTGGATAATGAAGATATGCATAAGACCCTCAGACTTAAACACACATACTTTTTTTTTTTTTTAAAAAAAAAAAAAGGTTTACATTTTTCTAGCTCTCTTGGTTGTGATGAGGGTTATCAAGATGTTATTTCCTCTTCCTCAGTATACAGGCAGCAGGAGGCTAGTGTTAATGCTGGGAAGTATGGACACATGCATATGCCTAAACAATTTTTTCTCCAGAAAACCAGCTTTTACTACTTAAATATCCTTATTAACTATTTTACTGCCTTCATTTTTGGAAATTGAGCTAAGAAACCTAACCCACAATCCCAAGCTGCCTCCAAGCTGACAACACCCTAGTAGTTTGCTGTCAAAACCTTCACTTCCCACTTGACAGTATCTGATGTTTTTATGTGGCTGTTAGTACAAAATACTGCAGAGTGCTGCATATTAAAAATGGAGAGTAAATAAAATAGATGTTGATATGAAGTTATGTGATGGGTTTTGAAGAGACTATTATTAAATAGCATAACAAATTCTATATGACCTGTACCATTTTCATATTTAATTCAGTAAAATAATTAATTATTCAGTAGTTGAAGATGCTGTATGTTTTCCACTCCAGTGCACTGGCATATCACAAAATCCAGTGCTCTACTGCAAACAAACAGGGACACTTAATCATCTAAATACAAATATAATGCAGTCAGCTTACTGAGTTAGATCTGGGCAATTAATGGGTCAAAAGTGTTTTGAGACAGATTTGATGATTTCATTGGATATTTGCTTTACAACGCCAGCACTTCTACCGAATACACTGAAGCTGTAAATGAACAGAGAATTTCTCATAGGCCAACACTAGCGCATGACTATTCTTCATGTTAAGTGATGTAAAGAGTGTGGCTGCCTGCTCCAGCCCAGGACTCCCTCCTGCCTGGATGCTCCTCATGGAGCTCAGCTTGGGGACCTGGGGTCTCTACCCAGGCTGAAGGACGCAGCTGCCACTTTTCTGTTTGCCATTTCAACCAGTAGTGAAGCTGACCGTGTGTCCCAGAGACACACACACAGAAGATGCTGGCAGGGCCAGGCACACAGTGCCATGGACAAGGTGCTTCATTCAACAGTATCTTCTTACAGGACTCTTACAAAACACAAACACAGACAGTCAAATCCCCTTCCTCCTTTTCAGCTGGTAGAAACTGAAAACACACACACGGCACTCTGGGTTCACAAGCACACTCATATTCATGGATCCCTTGAGTACCAGCACTTCTTGCCTTTTTCAGCCACACATTAGGATATAAAGTAACATCATGTTTGTGCATCAGTTGTGTCAAGGCACAGAGTCATGTAATGGCAAATAGCAATATCTTAAGGTTGCAGCAAGAAAGCTCTTATACTGGGGATTTTTGAATGCAGGACTCAGACAGGGCAGCTATAGATTCCCTTCCTCTCGGGGACTTGCCAGATGGAGGTAGCTGGCAGGTCTCGGAGAGGGAGAGGTGCTGCAGTGTTTCACAGCTAATGAATAACCAACATATGCAGCTGAGGGAAAGTATGAGGTGGGGGCCAAAAAGCGTATGCTAAATAATTCATGGGACTTGACATATTTGTTGTCAAAAAATAAAAAATATTGCCACACTGGGTTTTGACTTTTCGGGGTTTGTTGTGTTTCCCACTACTCTCTCCTCAGCACGCCCCCCCCCCCCCCCCCCCCCCCCCCCCATCCTCCAAATAACTAGATATTTGTTTTTTTAAAGATAAAGAGCTTCAATGGACATTTAAATGCTTCTGCATAGAGCTTCTGCATAAATGGTGTAGGGAAAACCAAACCAAACCCAAAAAACACCACCCCTCCAATATCTTTAGATTCTTAAGTATAGGAATCAACCTGAATTTCATACTTTGAATGTCTATGAAGATTCCTGAAAGTAAATGTATGGTTAGCTATGAATATGATAAAATGTATCTGTCACTTTTCAAAAAATACAAACCAGTGCACAATGATATTAAGTAAGCAATACAAAACATTCCAAGCTCATTGTGTTATGAATGACAAAAGTGACTCTGAGAATGCCGTTGCTGTTTGCACATGTCTGTGGTACAAATCCTCCTGTGTGTTTCTGTTGACACTGTCTCTTCAATACAGGGAAGAATACTGCAGGACTGCCAAGCTCAGATTTCAGGTTTACTGATATTTAGGAGTATAAGGTTTGCACCTTTAGAATGAGGAGACCAGGACTTTGCTCTACCAGCATTGCTGACATGCTCTCCATCTGCTCTGTTTCTTAGTGTCTGTATCAGTAAGAAGCAGTAATATTGTCTGGGAGGAATAGGAATCACAACTCACTTTCATTTTTGAAATGTTTTTAGATCTCTGGATGAAAGTTGTATAGAAAGCTGAAGTGTTTCTTGGCTACCTAGGTGGCGTGGTCCCTGTGTTCTTTTAGGGGTCTGAACCAATACTTACTATTAAGAGTTTTATTAACTCACCCAATGGGGATATGTTGTCATATGTACAAGATCTGGATGCTACCTGGACTAATAAAAATCTGGACTCTTCCACCAAAACAACAGTTTTTTAAAGAAGATATGTAATGATACTTATCAGAGGGATTTGCTACTGACTGATGTCTGGGGATCCTAGGGATCTAAGCAAAAGCAACTTATTCCTTTTGAATATTTGCCTATTGAACCTCAAACTTTCTAAAGAACAATGCGATAAATTTAACAAGTCTTGATACCCACCCCTAAAAACCTAGTTTCCTAAATACTGATCATTATTTTTCTGAATCTGAACAATCTGAACAGAATTTCCACTTTAGTTACTTGGAATTTTTGCAACCTCTTAACATAAGGTCTTTTTCATGTTGATTCATGAATATGGATTTGTGATGAAGCCTCAGTGTTCAAAGTTTGAAAACATTGGTCTTCAGCTATAATTTACAAGACACTTTTGTTGTGTGCTAGGATTTTTTTCTACCTTAAGAGATGGGTTTACTAATTTAAAGCTTATAAACATACTGTCTTTGAGTATCTTCTAATTATAGGTTGACTTATTTGTGCAAGTAATAGAGCAAGCATGCTGTGAAGGCGTTCAGAAAAAATCACGGTCTTGTTCTTGAAATGTCTCTTCCCTATACTATCTCTATGTAGTATTTTTCCTTACATACATTTGTTGTTGTAGTGAAATTGGTAACTGAAAATAACAGCAATGAAAGATCCTTTGAATGCTCTTGCAGTCGTTTGTCTTGCAAGCTTTCGTCATGTCATTTGTGGATTGGTTCAATGGACTGAGCAGCTCTGCTTATGTGGCTTTTTACCTTTTGCATGGAAAAGAAAAACGGATGAAAATAGCCTCTAAAACTTCTGAGTTTTAACTTCCTTTTTTTTTTTTTTTTTCCTACCATCTCCAATGTTTAATTATGTTTTTGCTGGCTGTAACTGAAATTAATGTCTAGTGGTAATTACTTTGTCTGTTCATAATACTTCCAAGATGTACAAAAGTTTATTTCTGTGTCTGCTTAATTTGCTGTTGTGGAAATTATCTTAGAATATATTGCATTACAAAATAACTTTATTGAATGAACTAAATTCCACTGTCATTTGTTCTTTCTTTTTGATTACAATATAGTTTCTTGCTCTGTCCGTGTAGGTCATATGAAAATCATATTTAAATAGCTAAGACAATTCAACAGTGTTTTAATTGTGAGCATAGGGTTGAAACAGCTCATTGGAGATGAATGCTTATTGTCAGTTTGTAGAGAGATTTACATGATGCAAAGTTTGCCTTTGATCAGATGATAATACCTGGCTACGGGTGACCTTTCAGCAAGTTCCCCCTTCCTATTAAGCTTCTGTCGTTGCTTAAAATATAGCGACTATTCGATAAAACTCAGCAAAATGCCTCAGGACAACTCATTTCTAAAAAACAAACTGAACCCATCAGATAAAAGCCGTCAGGGCTTGGGCTTTATCTAATGCTGCACACTCTTTTATAAATTGATTCACTTTTCTGCCAACCCAACATGTCCATGAAATAGCTTGGCTGCTGCTACAAGTACAATTATTATTCTGCCTGAGGTGATTTGTGTGGTCTTAGAGCCCAGCAAACATCCATTTGTACTCAAAGAGATCGTAGATAAACTAGACACAAGCCTGCACTCCAGGCAGGCAGTGATTGGCAGCTTCACCGTAAGGTGACGGTTACCAAGTGGCCTGTGGCCCAATGGGACTCGGTATCAGTGTGCAGGAGCTGGCCAAGGCCACAGCCACGGCCACAATGCTGGGCTCTGGGAACGGTCCTACCAGGGAAAGCGATAACCTTGATACCTCACCGCATGCAAATCCTAACCCAGAGGAATCTGTCTGGTTATTGACTCTGTAGGGAAAATCATTCATGATTATGGATACCTGCAGTGGGCATGTGTGTTATGACGACTTTGTAATTGCAAGGCACTGTCTGTAATTCTGTATAAGTGAAAAAGTCTTTTTTGTCAGAAGATCTTTTCATGCTTTCTTTTTCCCCTGAGCAGTTAATATTTAAGGTCATCACTTTCTTGGAGTGGGAAAAAACTCAATTTTTAGATGGACACGAACTTGCCAGTAACAGACCAGGAAGTATATTATTTAGGGTACATGACTTCTTGATATCTGTTTTGTGGATCTTGTATTTTCATTTCTTCTCCATGTAGCCCTGAATATACTTACTTCCTAATGTACAATGGAATATAGAATATGCCTTTATCTACTTAGCTCAGCAAAATCCAGCAAGGATTAAACACAGAATAATCTCAAAATTTAATGACTAGAGATAAAAATAAATTACTATAGAAATACAAAAGCAGACATTAAATAAAGGTATAGGTGTAGTAACTGCAACTATTTAATTTTATTAAGAAGGAAAAAAAAAACAAAACAAAACAAAACATCAAAACCTGTCAAGATTCCAAATTGATAATATCCATTTAACCAATTACTATTTTTTTAAAGAAAGAGCATGTAACCAATGCAATAATAAATGAGCTAAAATAAGTGCAAATATGCCAGTTTAAATAATCACTATAGGGTATTATTATCTCACATGTAAAATTAGCTTGACAAATGGCAATTGACATTATTTTTTGCTAAAAATCCATGTTGAAATTGGGAGTGATGTGAGTTCTATAAAGCACACAACCTTTTCTTAAAGCAGGAAAAATTACCCTTGTGGGTAGTTTTATGTCATTGCACAGCTTGCTAATAAAGCTGTTTATATTGCATTATGGTAGAATATTGATCTGAACAAAATTTTCTATTAAAGTGACTATTTTTCCAAATAGAAAATTCAAGAAAAGTCCAGTGTGAGTGAGTTGTAGTATTTCATAGAGAAGAAAGGGGGTGGGGTGGGGGGTGTGTGTGTGTGTGTGAGTGTCTGTTTTATTTTCAGTGACAGCAAAACAAATAGCTTTTTTATCATAGAGAATAAATTCAGCCTCCCTACTGCCTGCCCCAATGGCCTGAGGATAAAAAAGTAATTGCTTTTATAAAAAGTTTTTGTCTAACTGGACTTTTAACTTAAAGTATCGTGAAAATGCAAAATAAAGAGTTCTCAGTGTTGTTAAGAAAGAATCTGTCTCTGGTCTACTTGAACACAGTGACATGCGCCTGCTGCCAGTGGAGGTACAGCTGGATGAATCACTTGAGTGAGACTACATTTCTGAACTTTTTCTGAAAGTTGATATTGGTTTGTTCTGTTGGAAAAAGATCCCACAGATATTACTATTAGGAACATTCTTAAAATGGGGACCTAAAGGTATTCTCTAAAGCCATTTTTAATTAAGTCGATTAAAGGAGAGTAAATAAATATGAAAGAGTTCAGAGACCAGCAGTTCTCACTGATGTAATGGAAAATGTGTTAAGTGTTTTTTAAAAATCATATATTGGCAAGCAGTTCATGTAATGCTAAGAGCAAAGGAAGATAAATATGTAGACACTGCAAAATAAAGACAGTGGTTTAGAAGGATATGTCAAGACAAGAAAATTTCTCTCTCCCCAGACAAACCCCTATCAGTGTTCTCTGTCATGTTTCCAATCACCAACATCAGTGGTCAGATGAAAAAGCTTTTTGTGTATTCTTTACAGTACTTTTTATTTCCTGATCATGTACTGAGCAGAAAGATACCGATTCAACCTATGGGAAGTGACAGTATCTCTAAGCTTTACCATCTGTCAATAAATAGATGGAAAACACTCATGTCTCTTAAGAGATCTAACCCAAAAAATAGTTACTGAGGCACGTGCCTAAAATAATACAAAAATTTGTGTGTAGAAAGTACAGAGCAGTATGTACATACTTCTGTTAGGACTGTGCTTATATACTGTGTTGAATTGTGGCCCAAGAGTTAGTTTTTTCCCATAGTAACTATATTACCTTGTGACAAGTGAGTGAGTTTGCAAATTAAGGTATTTCATAGACTTTTGATCATTGCACAAACATGTGAAGCTTCTTTAAAACTCCTGTGTTAGCTTACCATGATGTAAACCTCTGGGAAAGGATATGACTAAGTCATAGATAGTTTAATACTTGTTCTTGCCTTCAGGCTTCCAGTTAATGGTTTTGAGTGTAACTAAATGTATACAATAAACCAAACAGATTTTGGTGTGTTGTTTTTTTCACAATTGGCACAGTGCAATGCTATTTAAAGTGTGAAAAGAATTCTGCTGCAAGAGATTGTAAAGTGGCAGAACAGAGCTTTCCCCAGAGAGAGAATGTGCAATATCAAACATACAAACTGTAGGGTCCACTGAGTAAGAAAGGGTACAAGGAAAACTCATTTTGAAGAAGCAGAGATCGATATTTCCTACAGCAAATACTGGCAAAAAGTAGCATCAAGAAGAAAGATACTGTAACGTTAAAAGAAACAAGATTTACTATATTACTTCTGGCATAGAAAAAGACTGAGGTATTTTTTTTAAATGATTGGTGGAGTAAACTCAGGGCTTTGAAAGATATGGCTGTACCAGCATCTTAATATAACATACAGATGAATGTTAGTCTCACAATTTATCTTCAGTTACTCCAGAGTACAAAATAGATATACTGGTAATTAAATTAAACTTGTTTGTTTCTTTCTTTTAGTATTTGTTAGCTAGAAACAATTTTTTATGACTTTGCAATAACAAGCATTGATTTGTGTGCCTTGTAATCTATTTGTTCTTACATGCATCTCGCCCACACCCACCCACGCTCTCTGCTTCAAGTAATCACAATGCTACAGTACTGGGGGGGTAACAGAATTAATTTTTAGTGTGTAATCACTGTGAGGAGGTCATAATCCCTCACTTTTAGCCAGCTGTTGTTACAATTTCACACTGACAATTCTGGCACAATGAATGAAATATATAAAAATTGGCCTTAACAAGAAATACTCTCCATTAAGTTACTTGATATTATAATATATAGCGACTGATTTATGCCCTGTGCAGTACATATAGTTGTAGTCAATTTCACTTTAGACAAAAATGTTAAATGAACTAATTAAGGAATAAGCCCTGACCAGATGGGTTTGTTGCTGCATCAGTAAACACAGGCCAGTAATAAATGATCTGCAGATTCAGTTTTTTAAATTATCCATGGATAATTCTAATTGCATTGCCCTGCTACAAGTACACCAAAATACCATACTAAATTCAAAATATCTGATCCAGAAGAACTGCTGAATTGTGTTGCAGAGTGTTAGTCTCATGATGTAAGTGGGAGCCCCTGTGGGTTGTTCAGAGGACAAAAACCTTCCTTCCACCTGGAGTAGCATAAGATCCCTGGCAGAGATAGGTCTCATGGTACCTGCTTTCCCATGTGTAAAGACAACACAATCGTGTTGCATATTCTTCTAAAAGTGTCAATCATTTTAGCAAACAGAGCATAGGTTTTGGTTCTATATAAAGAGAGGAGGGGTAAAAATATTTGTAGGGAGTTGTGGATGACTCTTTCAAAGTGAAGACTCTTTCAATTTTGAGCTAATCATCTGAACAGATTACTGAAAAGAGTGACACATGGGCACACACCTCGGCTGGAAATTCTGGTACAGGAGATCAAATCTTGGGTGGAAAAGAGAGGGATTGGGTCTGCAGGGCTCTCCACCTGCAGCAATGCTCAGTGGAGTTCCTTCTGCTATAAACCATGTGAAGAAGCTCTGAGACCTCTTTAGAACTAAACGTTTCTGACATGTTTATCTCAGGACTATTAAAGACTTTTTAAAATACATAATGCTTTGGAAGGAGAATGGAGGGAATCACCACCCCTCACTTGTAGTTTACTCTTAACTACAATTTCTTACTAACAATTCTGACAGAAGAATTCAAATATATAACAATCATCCTACTCTGTATAACAAGGTGTTTGTTTCAGGAAGTCCATTTCACCAGCTTTTTCACTTGGCCATATTTCAAGATTCAGCCAAAAGATGTCTTCTCATTCTTTCTCCCTCCCCATCTGTCTCTTTGCTCTGTTCCCCTCTGTTCCTCTTTCTTATTTTCTCTCCTCACTCACTGTCTCTTGCTTGTGCACTCTCACACATGCTCTCACACTCTTTCACTCTTACATGCTCTTGGTCTCTCTCCCTCCTGCTTACTTTTACCTCCCTTCTCTCTTCCCTTTCCTTCTCCATTCTCCTATCTTTGTCTGAATTTCCGAATGTGTAATTTTTTATTGTATCAGATGAAAATGAGAGATGAAAATGATAATTTTGCATTTGGTTCTAGAGGTATCGAAGCCCATAAAATAACCTTACAGAATTCTGTATCAGTGCTCAATCTCTGAAATTGTTAAGATGTTACTGTAGTCACAAATATGACTGTTTTTCATAAGACCACCTTAATACTGGAAGAAAAGTGAACTTCAGAGGTCATCTAGGCTGGTATCAACAGAGGACTTGGAAGATCGGGGTCAGAATTTACAATATGTTCTTTATTGAGAGAACCCAAAGAATTGAAAAATTACGTAGTACTACCTAGATATCACTAATATTTTAATATCTATCCATTGATGTAAGGAAATATAACAAGAGTCAGAGAGTGCTTGGAGCTCCTGCCAGGTCCAAGGAAGGTCTTTATTAGTAACTCACTCTGCAAGTGACTGAATCAAGAATATGGACATTTTTCTGCAAGCATAATCCAGGGGTTTTTTTGTTGTTATTTCTTCCAAGGACGACATAACACACCCTTAAGGCACTGACACAGTATAGTTAATTTGGGGTGAAGACGGTCATTTTCAGTAACATAATGTAGCCTTAAAGTATTAGATTCTTACCAAACCACATACATTTTTTCAGATGCAAGTTTCTGCTTATTGTCTTTGTGACTTTGAGAGGAAGTGATAGTTCACTAGAGTGAAGTATTTAACAGGGATATTTGCAGCATTTAATCAATAGATGCTCCAACCTTGGCATACTGTAAAAAAGAGCCCACTGGTATAGGTGTCTTTTAATCTTGCTAACACATAAAATGTCTGCCTCACTAATGTGGCAATTTAATTAGCAGAACACTAATTACTAGAGCTGTGGGATCTTCACAGCCTCGTCTTACAAACAAGCTTCTTTTTCCAAAATAAGAAAAAAAAGCGCCCTTTGAATTGTCCTTACTTCCTCTCTAAATCCTGCAGATTATTTTATTATGTTTTCTCCCTCCTGGTTCTTTTATTATCTTCTGCAGACTTCAAGAAATCCTCACTGTTCCTTATCTTTTTTTCTGATTTTACCTATCTTTCTTTCATTTCATTGGCTCCTGGTTTCTCCTCTGTGTCTAGGAAGCCATTCAAATGATCTTTCTCATGTTTGTACACCCTGAACATAGACATATCAATATCTAGTGCAGGAAAAGAAGAATTTTTAAAAGTCTGTTCTGTCTGTTTGTTTCTGTTGAGCAGGATTTCCTTCTAAATGATGCTTCTGATTAGTTTCCAGATTTGGGAAGCATGTAAAGCACTTCCTTATTAAACCTTCCTTGGGAAAGCAGCTCAGCACACTTAAGCCCGATTCTTTTCGATATGTAAGCATCCTTATGAATTTAGGCAAAGCCTGGCTCCACAGAATCGCTGGCATTTTAGAAAGATTATATGCTTTAAAAAATAGAATAGAACAGAAATATTTTTATAATGTTGAGCTTAACAGTATTGAACTCCTGGACACAGGCAAAATTTAGGGACTTTCTATAGCTCTGGAGATGACTCTCCAGAGTTTGCATAACTGCCAATTCTCTTAGTGGCAGGGGGATGAAAGATGCAGCATGGAGCTGTGGAGAAAGAGAGAAAGAGGAGATGGTTTACATACAGCGGTTCTTTCCTTTCAGTTTTGCAAGTGTCAAGGATTGGATTTTTTACATATCCATGTACTTGATATTTTGGGAGTAGTGGCATACCTTTACTATATTTAGTTGATGTGTGGGTCTTTCTCAGCCTTTCAAGCACAAAGTGGAGCCTATACAGTTAGTCAGTGGCCTACTTTGATATTGAAAGTGATTTTTTTTATTGTTTTCCATAAACTGTAGTAAAGAGGTGTTATCTCCTCCATTCCCTTGATGCATTTTAAATTCAAACCCATGACCATAGTATGTATCTGACAGCCTTAGGTGTGAAACAAAATGTATTTGAACTGAAATTAATCACTGGGGCAGGAAACATTTATGAATATTTTCTTGGGGAAAAAAGGAGTGTTGTCAGATTTAACATCTGTCATGTCACTTCCTTGAAAGAGATGCACATCCTAACTTGCGATTTTGAGAGGATCTTATAGGTTAATTGTAAAATGATATTTGTTAAAGCAATTTCCTTGCTTATAAAAAGGGAAGAGATATAAATCCTTCAGAGGATTAGAATATCTTAAGGATGGTCTTTTTCTTTCTCATTTTAGACAGAGAGTTACTTTATGTAAAAAATAAGCTTTGTAACATATGTAAAGGTGAAATGGTGACTGTTTGAGAGGATATTAAATGACTAGGCACAGAACAGGAATTTAGTCAGGTTCAGCTAAGGTTTCTAATTTTAGAATCTGATTTTGCAAATGCTTCAGCATATACATAACTCTACTCATAACCAGAGAGGAAGGAAGCATAAAGTTTAAGCACATGCACATGTTCCTGCAAGACCTTTTGTGCAATCTGTGAATGGACTTTTTTCTGTAAATCCTGATATAAATTGATGATAGTAATTAAGCAGCTCAGCTTTGTTTGGTTTGGGTTTTTTTATTTTTTATTTTTCCAGACATAAAATTCCTTTTTTGTTTGAGATTCCACAAAATCCTTCTGTAAAAATTTACATATTTTTTTCTATGTGAAGTATTAAACATTATTTCATAAGGACCCTTCCTTTTTGGGGGGACTTTTAAAATGCATTTAAAACAGACTTAGCCTTTCTTGTTCCTCTTTCTTTTTGTTTGTAGCGTTGATTTCTTTTATTGTAAGTGCTGTCAAATCTCAAGACATGTTGTGACTGAATATTATCTTCCAGAGACCTATATGGCTTTCACTGGGTTTTTTCTTAGAATGAGTCATTTCTCTATGGATTTTTCTCTTCCTGTGCTGAATACTGTTTCAGCATGCTGAGTCTCTATTATCTGTGACATATAAACATACTGGTTTTATGTGTATTCTGTAGAAATATGCTTGGAAGGAAAGAAAAATGCTTTTCTAGAAATGGGAGGGAAATAGATTACTTGAAAAAAAAATAAGGCAGCTGTTTTCAACAAATGGATATCTTATTGCATATATAAGGCTTGTGCCTTACAAATGCATTTGTGAAAATCAGGAAAATGGCATTTCTTTTTAGGAAGTCTTACAAGTGAGTATCAAGAAACAATCACTCAGCTGTAACCGAGCAATGAGTAAATCAGGCTGGTAGCTGGAGCAATTAACTCAAACATGGTGTAAAATTGTCACGGTGATTTTGGGTTTGGATTTATTACTCCACGGCTGAAAATCTGAAAGCAAGAGATCTAACCAAAGTTCTCACTTTACCACAAATTGACCCTAAAAATATTTCGTATTAGAATGCATTTCTCTTAACAAAAAGAGACATTTTCAAGGTATTGAAATCCACCTTTGTGTTCTTTCTGTGGAGCATGGGAAAAAAACCCTCATTATAAAATATTTTTAAGTGGTATCTAAGTGCTTTACCAGATTTTAAGTGGCAATGCTGAAAGTCCTGTGAACACATGCATTTCATAGTCATGGTAGGATTATGTAGCATACATATTCCTGTATCAACACATCTCATGTAGAGAAATTCAATATTGAATTTATTTGATTTACCCTCTCGACACAAGCTCTGTGTAAGAGGAGTTCAGCCAAAGAGACTAGGCTTTCTCAGTCACCGGTGAAGAAAACCTTATTTAAACACAGGGTAATGGAGTACAGGTACAACAGAGGAAATTCATGGAATATGATGATATGAAAGGTCTGTTGTAAGAAATTGTGTGGATACTAAAAATAAAATTAGTTGATAGAAGAAAGAAGAGATACTCAAATACAAAACTGAAAGGTATGTGGTGAACACTAATAAGGAAATAATCATTTAGGAAAGAAAACCTTATTTGAATGACTAATTTCAAAGACTGTTGGCAAGGTTTTGAGCCATTGCAAATGGGAAATTCTGTGTAAGAGCAGTTCCATGCTGGAGGACCACTATGCAGAGCAATATTTAAATATCTTAATCGCAAAGAGAAAATTACGTGTGGCAATTAGATATGACTAAAATTAATTTTATCATTACCTAAATTAAGTATAAAATTATACCAGCTGGGTACTCTGAGACTAAGATGGCTTTCTAACCTTTTGCTCTTAGAAAGTCATGACCTGTTTCAGCCTTCAATATCTTTTTTTATTTTACTACCCCAACTGAATTCAAGTGTATCCCACATATATTTGCCTTAGTTTATGGCATTATTGTGGAAAAATACAGTTAAGATACTGTATTACAACTAGCTACAGGTTTTAATCTGTGACTCTCATAAAATCACAGGACTGGGTGAATGAATGTCAATGATATGCACTGAATTGCAGGCGTATGCATGCATGCATATATTTACCTTCAGAAACAATGTAGTCCTTTTGATTTGGTTTTTTTACTGGATTAAATTTAGCTAAAATAAGGCATACTCAAACTAAAAGACATATGTCTAGTAATATTTATTTATTAAATGCTGTTTTAGTTGAATGGCTGTCACAAGGCCTTATTTGATTTATATCTGATTTTTAACTGAAAATAATTTGTATTTACTGTATTTACAGAAGAGTATTTCTGTCATTTTCCTAACAATTTGATTTTAAGGCATTTTAAGGTTTAAAGAAAAATAGGGTGTAACTTAGAAAGCTCAACTGATCAGCCTGCTGATACCACTGTTCAATCAGAAATGTGAGACATTTACATTCAGCACAGTCTCTCTGCTACATTTTAAATCCATTCTGCCATTTCGTTTGTGAGTTTCCCTGATTAACTATGAATCATAGTTTTGTTTTGATTTGAATAAGGGTCACTGCTAAAGAAATGTTTTTAATTCTGGGCTAGGAAGCTGCCTGAAAATCATAAGGGATAAATTTGTCAGTTCAAAATGTCAATTCAAAATGTCTCTTCTACTTTATCTGATTCTCTTTTTTTTTATTTTATTTTTAAAATCTTGTTAAATTAGGGGAAAGTGGTCTTGTTTATGTCCAGAAATATCATTTCAAATTTGCCCGAAAGGCCATACACAAGAAAATCTTTGGAGGATGGTCATGTATCTCATTCAGGAACATCTAAGAAGTCAGTTCCCGTGCACTTTTCCCATCTGCTAACAGCAGGGATAATCCGTCGGGTAGAAAGAGGTGTCTAGACCAGCCAAGTCAGCCTGTATTATTATAGGCATACTTGCTTGGATGAATACTGTGACACTTTCCACGCACTGGGTAGTATTTGTGTGTTTCATTTCATTGCAATATCTTACTGTCTTCTTAGGAGTCTCTTCAGAAATGGTATAGGTTTAAGGAAAACAAAGAAGCTTTTTTTGGTTTCATTTGTTTAGTTTATACATATATCAACTATATTATAATATCTATATTTATATATATTATGTAGAGAGATATGCCAATAGTGTCGTTCATCATAAAGTAGTTTCCTTTTAATTTTATTTTTCTTTTTTAAATACCATTAGTGCTCAACATTACACTTGTGTTTTAAAATGAAGATGACAGTATTGACCCTTAGGATTTCTAGTAGCAGAATTCTGTCATAGTTCTTCCCATGTAAAATGTAAAGAAACATTTGGACATTGAAAGTTATGTATCTTTGGGTACATATTATCACTATTCAGATGTCAAGAGAAAATGCTGATGTTTTGCCATTTTGGAAGTATTGAAATTCAAGTATTCTGGAAAAATAACTTAAAAATTAAGTTGGTGGTACTCAAAGGCAAGTCAAATTTTGTGGTGGAAGACTGACAAAATGCACAAAATTTTGAGAGAGAGGCTTAATACTTATTTTTATAACACCTGTAGCTTAGGTCTTATTAGAAAAGACACTGCACCACTGTATAATGAGAAATATGCTCTGCCCTGAGTGACATGATTTAAATAAAAGAGATATCCTGGGTGTGGAAAATAAATAAGTTGTGCAGGATTATGCAGGATCATACAGGAAGTGTCAAGGCCATGATAACAAAGTTGTGTTCTGTACTATTCATATAGTACCCAGGAGTACTAGCAGGAGTTTTAAGCTCATTTGTGAGTGTTTTTGCAGGAAAAATCTAACAAGCTATACAGTAAGGCACTAATACATGTGAAAAGGGGTTCAAGGGTAGGATGTAAGCATATGGGATCTGTCTTTTGCATATATGGCTATAGATGGTCAAAGTTTGTCTAATTCCTTTTAGATCTGCTCTCTGAGCCTTTGCCACTGTAACACAAACAGATGGAGAGGAGGGAAATGACCAGCACGTGCTGATCTGTACATACACAGTTAGTTTTTTAACACTTATCTGGATTGGTAGGCTGAGCTGGATGCCCACAAGTCCAGCACAGATCTAGAGTAGCTGGAGAAACTCACAGTTCTGGGAGGGAATCCAAAGCTTTAGTTCAGTGGTGGAAACTTAGACAAGGAAAGGCCAAATAAAAGCCCACAGGTTTGAAAATGTTAAAAAATGTTATCACTATGCAGAAGGTTGTTTTTTATTTTTGCTTCTTAGAATCAAACAAACTGCTCAGTGCCCTCTAGGTATATATGTATTTTTAATAACTCCTTTTCCTGCTACCTGTTTTGAAGCAAAAACTAAACCATAAAATATAATAGAGGTGGGAAAAAATAAATGTTTTCCTGAAACCCATGACTTAACCTCAGCCAAAATCTGTACATCATAAGATAGTTTATTGTAGTAAGCAAATTAATATGGCAGTGAGCTTTCCAATTAGGGCACATATCAATTTATTTTTATGGAAATGTTGTATAGTTTATATTTTTAATACAATATGAAATGTGAAGGGAGTCTACTACCCGGAACATAAGGCTCCCTGAGGCTCATACACATTACTTAACCCAGTTGTGCTAATAAACCTTAGTATACTATGTTTGCCAGCTCAGCTCTTAACACAACCTCAGAAGCTCAACCTGCTTAAATTTATGAGAAAACAACAGCCGGAAGAAGAAAAATGTGGTAGTAAGGGGAAAGGAAATGTTCTTGTTCTCCCCACTGAGAAGACAAATGATGAGAGACTTTTTCCTTTTTTTTCCTCCCCCCAAACCCCACACTATTCCCCTTCATTTATATAAGAAAAATTAGTCTTAAGAAAAATAAATTCATAGATCATAAAGCATGAAGAGAAAGAGGAATTGATCTTGGATACAAGATGGGACTGAGTTATAATATAACAAGTTACAGGTCTTTTCCTACTGAAAGGCAGAACCAATTGATTTATTATCATGACTCCCAGCTTGCATTTTTTTATGAAGGAACTGTAGATGCTAGGTAGCACGTCTCCTTTGATTTGCCCTCTATGTCTTAATTACCAGTACTAGAAGTTCATGGTAGTATTTTCCAACTTCAAAGGCTTCAGCAGCTTAAACAGCATGAGTGGATCAGATTTGTAAGAACACAGTGACAACGATATAGTGTCTTCATATTTTAGAATTGTCAGTTCATTTTTTACTTATGGTACATCAAAGTGAAAATAAGCATACAGAAAAGATAATAGGTTTAGTCAGCATTCTCTTCTTTTGCTATCAGAGGAATTGAAAACATTCTCTGGTTTCAAATACTGGAATTCAGAGCTGCAGTTAAAGTATTTTTTTATTCTTATAGCAAAGGTAAATGATCTTAAATTTCTATTCTAAATATCTTCTAGTCTTTCCCTACTTATTTGTGATTTACACTAGTATAACTCCAATAAAGTCTGAAACTATACTGGGGAAAGGTGGGTGTAAGTGGAAGAAAATCTGGCCCATGAGATAGAGGATCAAGGGCATGGCATGGAGAAGTCTACTTCTGTAGAGTCCAGTTCAACAGATCATTTAGGTAGTTCTTTTAGTTTAAGAATCTGCCTAACCATTCCTAATGGCACTGCAGTCTCATGGCGAGCTCAGAGTGGAATTGCTGACAGGATGTCAAATTGTTTACTTGGTGCAGTGGTGGAATACAGCATAATGATAATACAGCAGTGGCACATGATCCACAACAAGCTGAAACATCTTAATTGGTGGGGATGGCTAGAGTACTGAAGAATCTTTAATCAGGCTGGGAATGACCAGAGGATAATTACCCCAGTTAAATGTGAATGTCGGTTTTAAAATGGCAGTATCTGTAATGCTATAGCAATGTATTTTATATTGCAGTAAATAGCTTAGATGTAGCCCAAATTCTTATATAAATTGTTTAAAATAACTAATTAGAAATGAAAGTATACACAGTATGAGTTTATACTCTTATTCAATCCAATAATTATTCTTCTCTGTATTACCTTTTACTGTATGTTGAATTATCTTAAATTAACATTACTGTTTATGAATATTCTGCTGGAGACTTAAGAACTTGTTGGTTTGTCCTGCAATGAAAGATAGCTGAAAGTTCATTACATTTCTTGCTGGTTTATGAAACCCAAGCTATAATCATTGCATCAGGTGAAAAATTTATTTTCCTCATCCAGTGATTGTCAGAGGGGATGGGTGGTTCAAATATGTTTATCTCTGTAATATAATAAGGAACAAAAAATATTATTGCTCTTCCAAGTGCTCTGGCTGTGACAATAAATTAAAATAATCAATGTCAGCAGAGAAAACAAGAGGAAAATATTACAATGAAGCATATGAAAGTGAGAGAGAAGATATCTTGCACTGACATAATAATAAAATCATAATATCTTTATAAAATAATAGAGATTTTCTTGTCCAGAGCCTTTTCAAATGTTTCATGCTTGAAAAATGTTGAGAGTTGTAAGTAATATGTCTAATAGATCAGCATGTTAAGCACTGATTTGTTAGCACTATCTACCAATACTGCCATTGTTAGGACATTATTCTGTATATTGTAAATCTTGCACAGATGTACATCTTGATCAGCTAAGTTTTTCAATTCCCTTTTCCTCAAAGGAAGTAGCATCAAGTTGTAATAACCGTTCCATTGCTCCTCATGGAAGAGTTTTCTTTATTACTTTTTTTTTTTTTTTTTTTTTTAAATTTAGGAATTGTTTAATTGAGCAATTTACAACACTTACCGGTGCATAATACTAAAACACTTGTACAGCGCACTCCACTTGATTGAGACAGGCATAACCAGGAATCTGTATAATCATAGAGAAGTGATTTCAAACTAATGGCAATAACTGTTGCTTAATTGAATGGTAGATCTGTAAATAGAAGACATCCATGCAGGTTTTTTCAAACTTGCCTCCAGACTCTTCATCTCTGTGACAGAGATCACACAAAAAGACTGATTTATTTCAAGTGAAATAGGAGAACAAGAAGAGCATGCTATCTCCTTTGACCCTTCCCTCCCTCAATTCTGTCTCGACCACTCCTGTTTTTCTTCCATTTCTCTTCTTTTAATGCATACCTGTTCCTTAGGCTCAAAGCACACTCTCGCTTTCTCAAGCTTTACAGAGGAAGTGTTGTGCAAGGATCTCAATGACAAGATCTTAGGCAAAGGAAGCAGAAGGAAAACTTCAGGCCTCCCATCTGTCTCTCCAGATGACTAGTAATTCCTCTCACCACCCAATTAAGCTTCTTGTAGCCTACCTCCATGGTGTAATCCGTTTTGTTTTCTTTTTCCTGGAGTCTGGAGTGAATTCTTTATATATTTTTCCATTCCCTGAAACTGGGGTTATGAAGTTACCAAAAATCTGGTTATATCTGTATTGTCCTGTTCATTACGTTCCCCAACTCTGCCCCTTACTCATGTGAGGAAGGATATTACTCTTCTGCCCTAATGCTGGCCCAGCAGCTGAGTTCCTCAGCCTGCCTATTTGCTAAGGTGTCTTGGTTTGCCTATGCCCTGTCACTTTCTAACCTTCCTTTTGCTTAAGAAAGGTGAAGACCCAGATAATCTCCCTTCTTTGGTGCAGGTGTCAGTGCTCTGAGTAAGGAGCAGTAGATAGTCATATGACTGGATAATAGAATATTATACTGAAGCAAAGTAAAACTTTGTATGGAACTGTGTCCCTATTCTTCACACCCTATGGCAAGTTCTGCAATCCTAGACACCTTGATGTGGAGATTCAGGCCTTTTTCCTTTTCTTTTTATTATTCAAGTGGACACTGTATCTGTTTCTCAGATATGGTGTTCATGGCTGTGATAGTTCTGACCAATATGCTAAATCCTGGCCTAAATTTTAGGGCCTATTTTTTGCAAAATAGTCTTTGTAATGCATATAGATTTATGACACTGCAAATAGAGGGCAGGGCTTCCTTTTTCATCAGTAGGGAATAAAGAAGGCAGTAAAGTTTCTTTTTCTGTGTTGCTGGGTCAGGGTTTGACTTAAACAATAAGCAGTGAGAGGCGAGTACGGTCACTGCATCTAATGGTGATGGTGGTATGAATTCACTTTCCTACAGCTTTTGGTAACCTGTCTTAATAGGGCCCTGACCTCTGCTTTCACAGTGTCAAGCACAGTAGAAATAACAAACCATGAAGAAGTGAAGTTTGATGGCAGGATCTATTGGGGTTAAATTCTTCCAGCAACCTTTGAAAACCTGATTCTGCAATACTGGGAAGAAGGAGGATGTCCAAGGCAATCAGTACAGTGATTGTGTCATGCAAACTTGCAATAGAAGAATAAGTAACACTTTTGCTCTCAGTTTTGTTCAAGGAACATGGAGAGAGAGATCATGCATATGTGATCATTTGCATTGACTATTTTAGAAAGTCTTTTGAAAAGACTTGATGCAAAGTTTAATATTAATGAGAAGCAGGATCTTAGTCTGTTACTGATACTCTCCATTCCAACACTAATTCAATTTTTTGTCTTACAAATACTGTGATGTTAATCGTGTGGAAATAGATGGGAATAAACAAATGCATGACTGCACTTTACAATGGGCGCTATTCTGTCCTATTTAGTCTTCAGTAAATGCAAAAACTAGTAGAAATTACTCTGTGCTGTACAGTGATGACCCAAAGTCTTGCTTGAGAAATTCAGGATCGAGATTCTTTCTTTCACTAACTTCAGTTTAGGTGATCCAAAGTACAAATGATAAAAATAATATTGTTTGTCTAATCCATAGGAGTGATTTGAGACTTAGTTAAGTCTTATAAAGCTCTTAACTCACCAGGAAAAAGGCATTGTATTGAACAAAATTGTTGTTGAAGATTCATGCTCTTCCTGGAATGAAGTGAATAGATTTTTGAACATTGTGACCATTTTGGGTATTTACAAGTCACACAAGAATACATATAGTTAGAAGAGGTCTTGAGGCAAAAGTAGAAAAAAAAAATTCTTACCAATTACAAAGTTGTCTGATTTCTTAATGACTGTATAGACTTCTGTTATAAATGAGTCAGACTGCAACCTAACCAAAGTGAAATAGCCAGCATACTGCTATATCAGCTACATGCATGTACTACAGGTTTGCTTACTCTGAGGTGAGAAAATGGATATAATTTTGTTCAGCAGCCTCTTTACTGAACAAACAGACTTTTGTGGCTCCATTAACGTCTCTTTCTCAGAGTGGGATTAGGTTGTAACCTTTTTTCTTTCCTCAAGGAAAGACTTGGGAGGAAAGTGGGAAAGGACCAGCTACTGTGGCTAAATGACACCAGCTATTTTACCATAAAGGGATCCCAACGTATATATAGCTCCCTTTTGAGAAATTTGGTACAGCTCAGTATATTGTGACACTATAGATTGTGGTAATATAGAAACCTGTTAAAAGACAGGGAAAGAAAGGTGGGAAGAACACAGGAAAGAATATTTAGGTCATATTAAGGGCATCTGCAGCACAAGGCATAATTGAGAGCATCCCTAGCTGTTCTGATCTTATCCATACTGCACTTTGAGATTTCAGCTTTTCAAGATGAGTTGGGGTAAAATGTTATTTGTAAATTCAATTATTTTTGTGGAGCAGAAAATTTCTTGCTATTCCTCATATGATCTGCGGTTAAATACAAAACTGTTTTATGTCATCACAGTCTGAAAAGGCCCAAACTGAGATCAGGACTCTCTTGGACAAGGTGATGTAGTATCAGTACTGCTATTGGTATATAAAAGAAAGCCCTGTTATGAAGAGCCATTGAGATTGTTCAGGCTGAGACAGAAGCTAAGCATCACTGAGGAGGGAAAAGGGAATGGTAAGGCTGAGTGAGGCTCAGAACCCACACGATCTGGCCCCTCTCAAATGATGTATCCCTCAAACTATTACTTTTCTCAGTCTTGCAGGACCACGCCTGCAAGAAACTGCAATCTAAATATTATCTGTGTGTATGTGTATATCTACCTAGGACCACACTTGGAAAGGAGCTAAGGAGATTTATCAATGATGAGAGAAGAAGATGCGGAGACTTGCTAAAGAATGTAGAGAAAAGCATCTCTTAAATGTGAATATGAAGGCTGTGTTCCAGATATGCAGCAAGACAAAAGGGGTGTGTGTAGACAGGAGACCAAGGGAAGACTAAAGGGTGACCACCACTGGAGAGTAAGACAGGAGAATAAAGTGTGAAGGAAAGGAATTTACGAAATATTGTGACTGGAACGATGTATGTATTGCACAGTGCTCCCCAAAGCAAGTATTACACAATGAAGAATAAAGTGCAATGGAGTTCAAACAAAATGCACTGCATTGTTAGAGTAGTGCTGTAAACCACCTGAAATATGACAACTGTTACCTGTGGCATCATTAACGTCCTAGGATTTTTTCATAAATTAAGCCCTAAAACATAATAGAGTGGAGAGGGTCGGTACTTTCTATAAATATGAGATTGAATTGTAAGAGAATTAATGATACCATCATTACAGTCTTTAATCCATTTTATAGAGAACTGCTTCTCCTTTTATGAACAATTTGTCCTTTAGAGAATTCTCTAATAATTCTGAGTAAGCAAATTTTTTAAAGTTTCTTCTGAGTGTTTGAAATAAAGATCTTTTGTTCAGTCTCTTTCTGAGGAAAAGAATAAAGTCTGTAACAGTTTCTTTATTTTTATGCAGATTACAATGGGTTAATGTCTGTGGAAGTAAATAAATACATGAAGTTTCACTAAGACCCGGTGAAACTATATGCACTGTGCTTCTAACTTTAAGCAAACCACGTGGTCATCAGTCTAACTTGTATCCCTGCCACTAATGCTTGAGCAATTATAGATGGAAAAATAGGTGTATATCCCTGGACATTATGGGGAAATCAAATAGCTAGCTGCAGCAAGGACCAACAAAAAGAAATTCTTTGTTTCTCAAATAGGACATCTACCTTCTTTGTTGAGTGTCTTAAAAGAGAAGTTTAACATTTTTTACTGGAGTACCTTTAGCTTTGTTTAAAGGAAAAACTTCTATTTTTCTTTTTTACTCATTAGGTCTTTGATTTTTACTTTCATGCATCATAGATTGGACCCACCTTCTCTTTCAGAAATTTTTTGTGGTTATTACTCCAGTCTAAAGATGATGCCCAATCTAACAAAGCTAATGAAAACCTGCCCTTCAATCTAAGCTGTAATCAGTTTATAACAAGCTCTCTTTTCCTGTGCTTCATTACTGTGACAAAATCTCTTTTTCATACCTCAGAATGATAAGGCAGGATGGGAAAATAAAATAATTTTCCATCACCAGGCGTGCATGAAAGGGAGATGGGCTTAAGCATGCAGAATTGATTTATTTGCATTCTTCTATTGCCTTGGTTGCTGCATCTTTGAAATAAGTTAACATCATATTTTTGATTTGGCTTCTGGAATGGCAGGCCCTGGCAATCAAGCATGCTTATTACAGCAGGCAGATAATCTAGACCAGTGGAGTCCCAGTATATACAGAACTGTTTGAAAATGTGGCAGACTTGTAGCAAAAAGCATTTTGGAATCTGTTAGCTGGACATGTGTCAGCCTTTTAGAAGAAAAAAAGCATTTTGAAATTGGTTAACCCTCCTGATACAGCTATCTTTATCTGCTTTGCTTAATGCTTGGGAATATCACCCTAACCCCACCAGCCAGTTGCTTGTAATGTTTCTCTTTTCCATTAATTACTCCACTCTTTACATTTTTGTCTCTGCTCTCCTGCAGGCCACTTAAAGAGTCAGAGCCATTGGTGTCAGCAGAGAGTGATGACATAACCAGTTTCCTATTTGCTTTAACAACAGTAAAAAATTCTACAGTTAATCTAATATCTCACATAATTTACTACAAAAAAAAAAAAAAAAAAAAAAAAAGTTGCTTACTCAAATCTCTCACAGTCTAATTTCCTGGTTCAGCTCTCATCCTCCGGCAATCCCAGTAACACCTCTTTCAGCTCATGCACTGAGAAGTTGGAATATGCTGGTCTCTGCTACACTAGTCTGATTTTGTTCATTAAATTCTGTTTCTGCAAAGGAGGTTCATTTTTTAAGAGAGCAAGTGAAAACATGATATACCAACATTTCTGCTGTTTGCTGATCCAGAAGAGGGACCTTGCTTTAACCATAAATTAAGACTTTTCTACTCTCAAGACAGGGAGTCCAGAGTGAAGTAAGCACCGTAGCGTACCTTGAGCTGATCATGATATGTATCTCCATTGTAGAGAATGGCAGTTGGAGGTAAAAAACATTTTTTAAAAAGTGCCCAAAGTGACACTTGAAAATCAAGGCCCAGTGAAAACTGGAACCCAGCAGTTCAGTTGTTGTCTGTTTAGTCCCTCAATGGAGCATTAACAGAATTACTCCAAATGAGGGCCAGATTAGCTCCTGACCCCCTGAAACCCAGCTGTGGGCTTTGAGTTCATCTCTTCATCTTCTAAGACATTAAAAGAAAAAAAACCTGAAAACCTTGACCTGAAGTGAATTTCCTTGTTCTTTTCTTTCTGAATTAGAGACTCAATGGATGAATTGAGTTCTTTTTACTTTTTTTATAAGGCAAACCTTTTCAGAGACACAGCAGTCAAAAATGCTTTAGAATCTATGAATAAAAGAGTATCCATATCCTTCTGCATCCGGTTTTGCATTAGATAGGCACACAGTTTAAATGTTAAGCAGGAAGCAGCAAAATGTAGTCAGGAGATACAATAACCAGTAGCAAATATCTCAGCTCAAGTGGAATATTGATCAGGCAATCAGGGAAGATGCTCTCCTGCCTCTCAGTCTAGAACTTTGATACCCAGCTCTGTTAAAACTGCCAGTCTGTCAGTGAATTCAGATTAAGTGTCTGCACTTAAAGAAAAGGAGTCCATAAATTAACTTCTAATGCTGATGACATTCAGAAAGAAAGAGGCTTTCGTTGGCACTCATGGTTCAGCACCTTTGGACTGGCAGACTTTTAACTTCCATTTGCCATCCAGCCCCGCAAGTCACGATGGGTTTATGATTTTAGTATTGTAGTACTTCAGAAAGCTTTGCAAAAGAAGCTGAGTACAGTTATTGCTGGAGAGCTGAGCACGCACACGACCAATGTGATCAGGCAATGCCCGTTCATTACAACTAAGAAAGCCCTTTTATAATGTTCTCCCGCACACGTGAGTAACATGCAGTACAAGTCCTCAAGATTGGACAGTTAACTTAGCCCACGCTTTAAACCTTCTTATGATGGGATAAAAAGTGCCCCATCAGCCTTGCCAGGCACCTGCCTTGTGGAACTTTCTTTTCCATCCCAACCCCTTCCAGGGGTTGTTTGTCTCATCAAGTTTCTCCCCCCCCATTCAGGGTCACATCCTTATCGCATTCTTGCTCGGCTGAGGCTCTTATCAGTCTTGTTCTCACGCAGGATTGCTCACATGGCCATTCTCCACAGAAAGTCCTCTTGAATCCAAACAAGTTATAGTTTTGGGCAGTTAGAAAAAGGGAGAACAAACCAGCAACATGACTTTTTCTTTCTTATACATGCCTGTCAGGGGTGACCCCTGAGAAAGTCCATTACCTTTTTCATACATACGTATGTTTTGAAAAATTTGCATGTAATTAGTGTTGAAATGGGAAAAGCACCATTTAGCACCATTGTTCTTTCAGAGGTGGACATAAAGAATAAGAAAAGAGAACTGTATGCAAAGCTATTAAGTGCAAATATCAATACCTGTTTGACTTTTGGCAGTCTGCCCTTCTTCACCTTAGTCTCATCTCTTTCTAGAATTAACTTTGAAAGTGAAGTAGAGCTATTTGTTAGAAGACATGTAATTCTTGTTCCATTACAGATTTTGAGTGTTTTTTTGGTAGAGAATATAGAGAAATCCTGCTGTTGGTGACCACTGCAGTAACATCTCAGGAAATTATCTGTGTGGTAAAATTTTAGTTTAACTTGTATGTTAATAATTTCCCATATGTATTCACATAATTTCTGTAAAATTTAAGAGAACAAAAGTAGTGAAGTGCAAGAATGATTACTTAAAAAAACAAAAGACAAAAACCCCGAAACAATCGTATACAAGAGAGTAATATTTTTTCTCTAAGATTTCTAAAGGTACTTTTAAAAGTGATATAGAGTTATAGTCCCACTTAATATTCTACAGGCAGGTTTAGAAGTTGGGTGAAAATGCTTGTCATTTTCTACTCTGTTTTGGAGAACTTTTCATAAGTACTTATGTGCAATTTGAACAAGGATTCTACATCTACATACCATATCCTGGATAATATTCTTGCTACCTCTGCAGTAAGAAAAATAATCTTACCACATCCAGAAGTAAAATTATTCTATAATTAGGTACAAGAATATGACTCAAGTTTATTGCTTCTACAGGAAGTAAGTCAAAAGCTTCGGAAGCATCCAAGTATAGAAGCTGAGCTTCTATCTGTTAAGCAGAGCACAGGTGACACAGTTTCATGGAACCTGAAAGAAGAATGTTAAAATCAAGTGTTAGGTCAGCCAGCCATTACTTGACTACATAAAGGAGGGATTTCAGGTTCAGGTTTGATAAATACACATCTTTGTACTTTCATGTATTTCTGCAATAGTAAGAAGTCATACAACAACTGATTGGTGAATATGTTCATTAAGCATAAAAGAGAAAAATGAGAAAATTGAGGTTACTTTTTACAAACATATCTACCAGAAAGAAAGCATACCAGTGGCAAGACTCGCATATAGTATGTGCTGGTCATCTAGTGAGATGCACATATATTTTATACTAAGAGACACTGATCACATATTTATGACCCATGCAATCAGAATAGCTTTCCTGAGAGCAGCCCCTTGAAGAGCTGGCTAGCTGTTTTGTTTGAACTCTGACTAGTAAAGCAAAATATTATAGCTGATTGTTGATTTGTTTCTTTGAATTAAAGGTGTACTGGAATTAGAAATTGCCTGCAAAAAGTAAAATATGACTGTCCTATAAATATTCATGGCTCTGTTACAGAGAGGAAATAAAATGCAAACTTTTTTCTGAACAGTTTATTGCCTGCCAGACTTTTTATTCAAAGTGCAGTCACACTGTTCTCTATTTCCTCCATATTCATAATTGTAGTTCCTAATTATTTGGGGTCATTATGTATCTTCCATCTTCCAAAGGTCAACGATACTAATTCTCTTCATAAATAATTTATTCAACGGTTGATTGTGTAATGAGGGAAATAGCTGAATACATTTTTCACTGGAAAATATTTGACTATATAGGGATATAGTCATGAAATAAAAATATATGGAAGAAAAAATGTTCAAAAAAAGGTAGTTACAGCAAATAATTCAGTCAGATTGGATATTTTATTTTTCTACATGAAGTTCAGAATCCTCAGAGTATACTTTAAATTCTTAAACTGTAATGCTATGTACATATATCTGTAGTCAGATAGTAAGAAATTAGGCTTTAACTTTATGTGGTATGTAATTCTTATGTAAATTAACAGCTTGGAAAAAATCCCATCCCTTTTATATTTTCTCTTTGTTACTGAAGGTTTATTTATATCAGAAGGCCTCCTAACTCTGCCAAAGACTGTCACCTTATTCTGCTAGATGAAAGGCAGCTCTTGTCCAGATGATCTCAGTTTAAATAAGCAATATAAATAATGAAGAGCAGAGGCAAGGGAACTGCAATTACCTGCCTGCTGCCTGAGTGATAGATTCTATAGTAGAAACCAGGAATCCTGTTTTCTTGTTTATTGCTTTACTCCAATGGGCTATGCAGTGCTAATTGCTTAAACATTTACAGAAAATTATGGTTAACACAGCTTGATCAGATGGTTTTTTAGAAACTTAAAATTTAAAAATGTGTAATCTCAAACTTTCAATAAGGTTTGTTCAAAGGCATCTAGATTTCTGTCAAATTTCTATCGACACACCAAACTCTAGGTAACGCCCTTAATTTCCAACCAATACTGGTGACTCGTCCTTAACATTTTGTTTGCTAAAGCAGTGAAGAAAAGCAATGCATACATTCAGTCCATCTTGAGTTTCAAATATAAAATATCAAGGGAGCCAATAAGTAAAGTAAATTCTAAAATAAAATGCACATAGAGCTTGATAATTTTGAAAATCTCTTGGGTTTTGATGTCTGTGTAGGGGTGCTCAGGGAACTGAAAAAATATAAATGTGTTTGACAGTGATTTGATACCTGAATCATTTATTTAGTACTGCAAAATATAGTCATGCTCTTTTGCACTTGTTTAATTTTTCTCATAGGAAGGAGCAGAGCCCGAACAATGAGGATCTGCCAAACATATTATGACACTACAGATTGTTATTCTCTTTTTAAACCCAAAGGCAAATCTTTTACAGGGACAATCTGTGCCCAATGCCTGCTGTTACAGAATGCAGGCAAAAGGGCTGGTACAGAACAATTGCAATCTCCTGGAGATAATCATACCCAGAGGAAGAACAATCTCTGGACAATTTGACTGACGAGTTCTTTATTGGTTAACCTAAAAAAGGGGAAATTGACACTAAACTTTGAGGGTTAAATTTAGATTTGAAAACCCATCAGTTAGACCTCAACAAATTAACATCCCTTATGTTTTGCCTGGAATTTCATGCTAATCTGTGCTTCTACAGTTTGCTTACTGGAATGTCATAGGTGCATATGCAACTACAAATTTTTTGGTTTTAAATTGAGTATAAATCTGAAAGAATTTTTTTTTTAATTGAAATGGAATTTTTTTTCTTTAAAAATATAGAAAACATTCATTTTGTTTCCCAAACAAAGCCATTCTATTTCTTTTAATTCTTTATTTGTCAGTGAATAAAGTATTTAACTCAAGTGTCCATGTATCTCTCACTCTGCTTAGGCACAGTTCTCTACCAGTGCTCTAGTTTTGTGCTGTTTCACAATTCCTACAAATACAAATTTTTAATGCTCTTTTTTCCTTCCATGTATCATGGCCATAAGACTTCTAAATATTTGCTTATATGATTTTATTTATGTACCTGGTTGAATCTTACTGAAATTATCTTCACATTCCATAGTTTTATAGTGTATTTAACCCTACAAATACCCTGCCGTTGTAGCAAACGTCTCGTCCTATGTTCCAGTAGTTCGTTAGTGTTGGGCAACTTATAGTTAGTGTTGGGCAATTTATGTTCACAGTTTGAGTTTCTTTTCTAGTTGTAAAATAATAATTAATGTATTTTTCTTGTGCCACAGATCGTTTGAAAGTCTACTGAAGAAAGATAGTAGACCCTTATAGGAAAAAAAATTTCTCTGCTTATCTCTCTTCCCTGAAAAGTACATCATATATTTATTTTCATTCCCAACTAGAGTTAAAAATAAAAATTGGAATTTCCACAAGCAAAAAAAATTCTGAAAAGCATTAATATAAGGTCATTATCAAATCCATATCTGTAGTCCGTTTCAATGATTGACCCCCAAAAAGTTAAATAGGTAATATTAAATAGACACTAAAGCAATAATTTACTTGCTTGGGAAAAGGAACAACAAAAAAATAATTGTAGAGAAAACATCTTCTAATAGAGGTTATATGTTTGATAGTTATTCCAGAACTTATTATTTGCTGGCTACAATTGTGAATTTCATGATAATTCAGTTAAATGAATGTGAAAATATGAGTTCTACTTTTAGCTTTTTTTTTGTGATTTCTTGAGTTCATAATTACAGAAGAAACTGCCTATCTAGAAGAAACTCCCTGTGACCACCAGACCAGATTTGGGGGGGTCTGTTTGGTTTGGGTTTTTTTTTTAACATCTGGGCTACCCTATGCTTGGCAATGTAGTTTTTAAAAAATGGCAAATATTTCTGCAAATGTGAAATTGTTTGACCTTTTATATATGAGCCTCGATGTCACCATTTTTTGTAATAACAATAATACTTAGCTCGGCATATTTGCTGTGCTTTGAGAGTGCTATAAATAATATTTTTGACTTGATAACGAACCACAGTTATAAAAATAAATTGTGCGATGAAAGAGTTAAAATAAAGACCTGGTAGTGTGTTTGGGGGAAGGGGGAGGTTTAAGAAATTCTTTCCTTTCCCAAATACCTCTGATAGTTAAATAGGCTGGTAAATCCATATGCTGTTGAGATAGTTCCTGGCTTAATTTAAAAGTGGCACAATAATGAATTCAGTCAATTTGTTGTAACACTGAATCAGATTTAGCGCTTTAACAGTTGGAGATATTTTAACATTAAAATAAACTACAAGGATTCTTCTTTTCCTTAACTTTATCTGGAGGATAAATAGAAATTTTCTAGAAGCCATCTAGCAAAGTATAAATAAGATCGCTGAACACGTTAAGAATATGGGAAGTGTCTGTTTATTAGATCTGTGCCTGTAATGTTTAGGTTTTATGCTTCTTGAAACATTTTTTAAAATCTGGGATTACATTGTACTTAGAAAAAATGTTACAAGCATTTTCTAGTCTCTGTTCTCTGGAAAACGTTTTGCCATTCTAGAGGAACAATCAGACTGAAAGCACACAGAAAGCTGAATTTTACTTGGGAGACTGTGCATGAAACGGGATTATGCCATAACCAGTAGCATTAATGCTAAAGTTTAAGACACAGGTTGCAGTATGAATGAAATACTGGGCTTAGTGTCATGATATTATCTCCATTAGCCAAATTTGTCTCTAAAGTACAGGAGTAAAAAACAAGTGGCAGAAGATGAAGTTTGTGATACTTCCAGAGGAGAAAAAAATCATTAGGTTAAAATCATCTAATTTGAAGAGTTGCAGATGGGGGAAAAAACATCTAGAGAGTGTTCAGAAGGGTTTTCTTAAGATAGGAAAGCTGTGAGTTGGACAAGTATATCTTAAAGATCTCAGCTATCTCACAATTAATTTCCTTAGGAAACTTTTTCTCATCCAAACAGAGGCTGAAAGCAGAAGTTCTCTGAAAATGATACAGAAATGTAGGAGAATTAAGGGGGTGCAGGGATAACTTTGCTTATGAATAGAACAAAGGAAGATCACTTTTTCTACTATGCACTACAGAATAATTTCTAGGAGTGGTGGCTGATGCCCAGTGTTTTCTTAAACTTGATAGATCAGCAGGGATCTGGCAAGTTCTGTTGGAAAAACAGAGCATATTTTAAAGCATGGTCAGCATCCCATTTGGGAGACAGTTTTTCTAAGGCTGCAGTTTGGATTGTGCTTGGCACTGGAATTATTTCACAGGAAAATACAACAAACTTTTCATGTTTTATCAGGATTATATTTTGATCTGGGGGAGAAAAAAGTATTTAATAAAAAAACATGACCCAGGACTGTGAGCAGGTTTGGATAAAGTTGAAGTTGCTGGGATAAAACTGAACAAATATGTAAATTCTGTGCAACAGAAACATCTATCTGGGAAATATGTTCATATATACTGTGAAAAGGCATCAAGGCTATCAACAACATTATTTTCCTGACTATTATCGAAATTATGATCAGCCTAGGAAAAATTGTACCTCATTTTACATACAGACTGGCAACTGAGATGTCTTTTGCATACATGTCCAATGGACACTGAATGCAAATCTTAATAACTGACCATGAACAGGAGGAGGTAGCTGAAGCAATACATCAGTAAGTGCAAATATAAGCTGTGTCTACATCTCAGGAGGCTGTTGGTCTTTTACAATACCAAAGTCAAAACCAGAGACTGGTGTCTTTTTGTGTTATTGGCACCATCAAAACCAGAATGTCCCTATCCTCAGGGAAGGATGGAAGTCTGTCTTGTGCTCATAGTCTAAGGACAGAGTCTTTTCTATGAGCAACATGTTAGGAAAGTAGCCAAAGGAAAATAGCAACTGTTTGCCTAAGAATATACAGATAAATTTTTAAAAATTAAGAGTTCAGAAAACAAACAAACAAACAAACAAACAAACAAACAAAAAACACCAGAAAAATTCACAGGTATTAGTATCAGAGTATGAGTGCCTGCTTGCTGTTTTTCTGTCCTTTTCCTTATTTATGTCAAAGTGTTGCAAAACTGAAATTCCAGATTCCATGTTGCAATGTATTTTCCTGGTTTGTCACTGGTTGTCAATATTTAGTAGTTCCAGCAGAGTCACTTAGACATTCAGAGAAAGTAGTTGAAGTCAACTCTGAACTAAACAATTAACTTTTAAATGACAATTCTGATTGTCAGATCTGCTATAGACAGAACAGAGTTAAACCTCAGTTTAAGGATTGTGGACACAGGAAAATAACCATCCTCTTGTTACCAGTTTATGTGTGACAGTGTAAAGGAAGATCTCTCAACACTAGTCAATATTTTGTTAAAAGGCCCTAAGATGACCATTTTTATTGTGCATTAAATGGCTTTAAAAGGTACAGTAGATAACATGGGACTGCTTAAACAAGGAGAAATATCTTTAAATTCAATTTATTAATCTGGTTTCTGTCAAAAGCAGGAGTAATTTTTTAGAAGGAAAATTTAGAAAAAAATAAAACTACAGTTTATTTTAACTTCAGTGCTTCATCAGTTGCATTGATCACCTACCTATTTCTTCACTGAACTTAATGCTAATGTAAATCTAGACTGTGCATGAGTGGTGTCTAAGCTACCTTGAGCATCATCCAGCTATTCCAAAATAACTAGAAGTTACAGAGACTGGCTGAAGTTCTTTTCTGCACATATGAGTGGTACATCATTTTCAGCAAACAGAAAACTTTCATCTTCTTTATAGTCCACCTTCTAAGGCAAATGGCATTTTTGTACTTCCAGGTACAATGTGGTTTTTGAAGGAGAGACCAGGAGGACAAGAAAAATAATAGTGAGACAAGTATCATTGGAAGGCACCTGGGCATAGACACTAGAAGAAGGGAAAAGGGAAGAACAATGCTAGAACCTGCTTAGTGTTGTCTCATGCAAAAGTCAAATGGTGACTGACTTTTCACTCTGTGCTTGTGTAGTACGTATCAACAAGATGGCCTGGTCCATTAAGTACTTGTATTATAATACAACTATGTAACATAACAATTAAATTGAGGGCACAGCTAAGCAAGGTAAGAATTACATTCAGAAATGATGATTTATCTTCATCAGTAGAGTCACTCTGTACATAGTTATATATTACTAGCTCTACTTTATAGAAGGAGGTACTGTGAAGTGCTGAATATGATCCAGACATTTAGTGGAAGAGTGCAAGGTATTCTGTATTTGTGGTATGCTCTCCAACAGATTAATTAACTATAGTTGTTAGCCAGCCATGCTACACTGAACTCCTAATAATGAAGAGACTCCATTCAAAAACTTGGGTTTAAACATATTCTTGTTTTACTGTAGTTTTAGTATATAAATTTTAATACAGAATCATTGAATTCTCAAGAAAAGAATAAATAAGAGATAAAGCTTAAGGTCCATATTTGGCGAGCAAATCCTGTCCACCAACCTGTGTATCCCAATTTCTATGATACATCTCATGACAAATACCATTGTGGGGTGTGGCTGGCACTCAAAAAATACATTTAGGAGGCTGTTTCATGTGACTACACGCAGGAGGTTGAAGGCCACTGCTTCCTTCAATACTTTCTAGTTCCGAAATCTTCTCTCCGGTTTGAACTAGATTTGTTTCTAGTCAGTTCCATTAGTCACTGTTCTAACAGATAGACTGTAGAATTTGGGCTAATGCTTTACAAAGTGTATATCATTCTTAGGTTAAATATCAATCAACCACAGCCCATTCTTATGCCTAAAAAACTTCTGCCAAGTTCACAGCCATGGTAAATCCAATTTTGTTTGGTAACCTAATAGGTACTTGTTATGAAAGGCTATTTCACCTATAAACATCTGATTTTAATCTGTCTTTGCATGATGATTTTTTAAAAGATAGTATAATTTTTTGGCTTACTGTATCCACTAGGACTGTTCAGATTTTATCAAAATTGCTCATATTGCACTCCTTTTCCTTTTGCTACTAAGAAAAATGGTAATTTAGAACAGTGATATAGATGACATAACTTCAAATCTCTATTTTTATTGCCTCATTATTGCAACTTGGTTTAGTTTACCTGTAAAATAAACAATGGTACCAAGTACTATAGTGAAGTCCAGGATATGTTTGTTATTTTTTAAATTCTATTTCTCACTAAACTGAAGGCTACATTAAAGCCAAAATCTCAGTTTTACTGAGTTGGTTGATATCATATATCCAAATGATACACTTTAATGGGTATCTCTTCCCCGAAATAGCTAGTAAAACGCTGCATTTGAAAGTTGGTATTTTTACTGGGAACATTATGTCATACAAAACTGTGTGCTACTTTCCACTGAGTGGGTTTTGCAATCAGATTGTAACTGCTATTGCAAGGAATATTCAAATGTTTATTATTATGCAAAGATTTGTATCATTCTCAAGACAGTGTATTCCCAGAATTAATGATCTCATTGTTGTTGGTTTTCTTTTAATCTGAAGACAACAACCCCATTTGTAAGTGTGATGTAGAATATACATATGAATAGGTGGTGGCAGTTAGAAATGACCTTTCTGATCTGTGAGTTTCTGAATATGGATTAAGAAGGTCAGTCATTAATGCCATTCAGCTAACAAGTGAGTGATTTTATGGAATTCATTTTAGTCACAGAGTACCAACTCATGCATATATTAGTTTCAGTATGCAAAATCTATTATTGTTCATCATTTCCAGTCAGCTGCTGGGGAAAGAATTCTACATACTGCTCCTGTTGGTTACGCGGAAAGATTTGGTCAATAGCTTAATATGAATAAGTTTCTAGAAAGGTATTTCCCAGGTTTCTTCTATGATGATTCTGCTTTCAGGTAGTAACTTGCCTTAGATTACCATGGTGAATGTCTTCAAAAATGTCTCACTTTTCTTCAGAAATTGTCTGTGCAAACACAACTATAATTCCAATAGAAGCATTTCTATAACAGAAGTATCTTTCTTTTTATATATTGTGAAATATTTTTATGTCCACCTCTATGTAGCCTTTTTCTACAAGTTTTTAAACTCTGAAATCATTAGATATTCTCTCAGAAGTTTAAGATCCCTTTCCTACTATTCAATCATTCAATTCATTAAGAGCTTACGCCTTTATATACTTTGATAGACTGGTGGTTTGTGGAACACTGCACACAGGTTTACCAGCCTCCTGTTTTTCACAGCTGCAAACACACTTACTGTGAAGTCTGCATACTGAAGGCAAACTAATGCTCAGAGCTAACACCAGAAATGGAATATAAATCTCAATATTGCATCATTTTACTTATATGCACTAATCTTAGAGGGATCCACAGGCCTGAGTTAAGGACAGGGAACGAGAAGAAACTATTTATTCAGTTTATCTAACAAATTTAATTTGCTAATCTCCTTATGTTCCTTCTGTAAACAATGGAGAGAGAGAGAGGCTCATTCAAAGGGCAGATCAGAACAGAAGTTTATACAAATAGATACCTTGGAGTGGGTCACTCCTTTGTCTGTTGGGCTTAGACAGACCAACCGGTCAGCTTCCTCACCTAAATTAGGGGGATTGATGAAGATGACAAGATGAAGTGCTGAGGACAAGGCAAGTTACAAGGCCTCAACTCTTACAGACAGAATTTAGAGCTATAAAACCCCATACAGAGGTGGCTGTGATGATTAAGACCTTATATATAAGTCATTGCAACAGCTAGATGTTATAGAATGAAAGAAGCTTGGATTAAATATTTTCCACTAGCTTCTTGAGAACAGAGATATAGTCCCAATTTAAGGATTTTAACCTAAATGAAATATGATGGTTCCAACACCATCTTCTTTTTGACCAGGTCCAATTTCACTCTAGTTTTCTGAGAGTGTGTGGTGAGGTTGTGAATATGATCAAGGCTTCTCTCTATTTCTTTTCTGCTGCAGTGTAAGGGATTCAACCTGCTGTGTCAAGGATGATATACCTATGGAGCTTACTCTAGAGAAGTGAAGGCAATTGATTTTTCATCTGTGAACTATGTACTCAAAGTTTTAGGAGAAGTCTAGTGTAGTTTTTAAATTGTTGAGGTTTTTTAAGATATAAAAACCAAAAACCCACACTGCCTTTACTTATTTGTCAGATCCTTAATCTATAAAATGCAATCCTCTCACAATGGAATCCCTGCACAAAGGGATCGGGTGAGTTCTTCTATTCCACTGAAGACCAAAGACAGCTGGATTAGTCCCCTGCTGATAAGGCTTACGGAACTAAATTGTGCTGAATAAATTTTGTTCAGGTCTCAGTTTCTGTATTTTGCAACCTAGTTTACTAATGACTACAGTTTAGATTAATGCATAACTGTAAACAGTTGTGACTCTCTACAAAACATTGAAATACAGGAAATTCTGTTTAAACATAAGACAAACCTTTTTCCTGAAAGGTGATTGAACTCTAGAGAAGTTGAGGAGTCTCTGTCCTTGAAGGTACTCAAAACTCAGCTGGACAAGGTGCTGAGCAACCTGGTGTAGGTGACCTTGGCTGAGACAGGGGATTTAGATCAGATGACCTCCAGAGCAGTTCCAAAACTTGGTGAGACATTTTCAGCTTCCAAAAGAGGGATAGCATCATGATTCCTTCAGCTAAGTATGCCTCACATGTGAATCAGATCCCTCATCCAAGGCAGCCTTTCCCTAAAAGAGGTTAAATGTGTTTTCATTATCTTTGTGTAGTTTTAGCTATGCGAGAAACACGCTCTTTCAGTTTAAGTCATACTAGTGGATACCTGGAGGGGCAGTAGCAGGTGTTTCCAAGGCAAATGTGCAATTGTTCTTTTAGTCACCACTGAAAGTTTAATTCAATACATATAAACAAATCTATAAATATGCAAACTCTTTCTTTATGACATAACAATTGTAAATATCACTGAAAATATTGCATGTGTCCAATGACATTTGTAACCGAATTAAAAACTCAGGAAAATGAGATCAGTAAGGGAGAGGGGGGTGAGACATTTACATCTCTGGTTTAACACAGTGTTACCAGTTACAGATGAGTAAGGAATGTCTTATGAATACAACAGGGATAACAAAAGAATTAGCAAGCTGTTGCTAGAAAAAACACACAGAGTCTATGACCAAAGATCAAGCAACAAAGGAGAGTGAAATTGAAAGATCAGTGTGACCTGGGGCTGCTGAACTCCCTGTTCTTAAATACAAAGGAAATCCAAGGATAAGCTCTGTTTGCTGTAAAGAACCCATGCACACTTTCTACATGAGGTTCTCTAATACATAGCAAGAAGTGACCTTTAAACTACCTTGACAGATAGCAGCTGACTAGAAAATTACAGTCATTAACAGGATATCTAGAGAGCAGACTATTGTAAAAAATGATACTAAAAGGCAGATGTTAACAATTTGCAACCCCAAAAGACAGCTCCAATAAAACCCTACATTTCTAGTGTTCGGAAAAATTTACTGAGATTCAGCATACGCAAAAATAAAAGGTGCATATATTTTTTTCCCATGTCAAGAGCCAAGCTTTATGTGAACAAAGTATAGAAAATATTCCATTTATTCAAACAAAAATTTGTTATAAAAATGCAGTTTTGTCCAGTTCAGGTATTTCTGTTAGTTGAAAAGCTTACTAGGATTAGATATTTAATATCCTCAGATTAAAACCAAGAAAAAAAAATATCTAAAAACAATGCCTTAAGAATTTCTCTCTTTCTAGATGGTAGTTGACCCAAAGAACAATACCAATTCAGAAGCCTTTCTTTCTGAATATCCATATCAATACAAACACCATTTTCTTTATTAGTAAACAGATACAAAGCTAAACTGTGATTTTTGCACTGTGCATAATCTCAGGGGAATCATATCAGAATATATTAATATATTTATATGAGTCAGTTTATTTTTCAGAAAATAAATCATGTGGAATCATTCCGTGTTTGTTTTTAATATTAATTTATGTCACTTGATGTAGCACCTGGAAATACAAAACTAACCAATACTGAAACATGTAATGCCACAATCTTGTTGGTCATTGCAAGCTCATGTCAAAATTATCAACAATGACAAAAAGATACATTTCAAATGGATCAGAAAGTTTCAGATGGCCGGTGAATTTCTCAGGGATCCATGATCAGCAAGAATCACAACATGGAACAGCACCAGCTTCCTTTGCATGTCACCATATCTGAATTGATTCACCCTGTGATGAATCAATTTAGCACTTTCATGCTAAAAATATAATAAAAATTTGAACAGAATTCACAGAAGCACCAAGAAAGAGGAAATAAGAGTAACACATGGGAAGAAAACCTGGCAGAAACTAAGGGAAAATTATCAGTATGCTACAAAAATATGACAAAGCATAGCTGTAGAATGTAGAGTATAGAATAATATTTTCCCCAAAAACTAATAAAACTCCTAAATTCTAAATTTAGCTTAGATAAGTGTGTTTCAGTGAAAAAAAAAAAAAATCTGCATGTGCAGAGAATGAAATTTAATGAACTATCCAGTTTTTTCCTGTTCTTAGATATGACTCTATTCAGTAATTTTGTTTCACAAGTTACTGAAAATATCTCTAAAAAGTCATAACTCCTCTTCAGTGTAGAACTTTGTAAACACACTTTGTGTTATGATTCTTATATGAAAGGCTTTGTTCGAGTCACAAAATTTGTTTTGTTAGAAAGTTTATTTTCATACACATCAAAGCCATATTTTTTCTTTCTTTCTCATTTGAGGCATCCCACTGTCTGAAAATATCCTTGAGTAGAGGCCTCTCCTTTTCTCCAGATGTTTCAGGAATGTAGTCATTCTCTATTATTTTTTTTCTTTTTTTAAATCACTAATTGCTCTATCTTTTAAGGTGGATGGTTAAAAGTTAAGTGCTTGGGAGAATGTGACAGTGAGGCCATGTTAAATTAAGGCCAGCAAGGGCACAAGTGGGGACCATAACTCATGTATGTTTCTGATCACTGACCCTGAACTTGCTTTACAGTCTTTCACATAAATTATGACAGACTGAAAAGAATTACAATGAAATATTGTTTCAGGGAGTGGCAGGCTTCCCCTCTTGTCTTAACAGAGACCCTTGGATGGAGAGCGTGCTGCCTTTGGATCCTCTCATTCTTCACATACTGAGTTTGAAACATTTCACTTCTGGGTTTCTATCCCTTTTGTCTTCTCATGCTTTTTAAGTTTACTGAAGCTTCCTCTCTTCTCAATTAATGGATCAAGCAAATATAATTTACTGGTTAGCTTATTATTTTGCTCCTGTCTTTCATAAAACATGTATTGACTAGATACTTGCCAAGATTTCATTTGCTTGATTGGTGCACTTGAGGTTTCTTTAACTGCAGCATCTTAAAGAGTTTTTCATCAAAAGATCAGGTGATACCTTTGGTGGGGAGCAATGAAAAGTTCTCCCTGACTCTGCTACCACAGAACCTTTGTTTATAATAATATGTTTAACTAAAACCGAGCTATATGTCATACTCCTAATAATGTCTGCAGACTACTGGATCATTATATCAAGTATCAGTACTGACCAAGATGAAAACCATAGACAGAAAACCTAAATGGATTAATTTCTTCTTAAAGACTAAAGAGAAAACATAGTAAAAGGATATAAAGAATAAAAGAGAGAATCTGTTGGTTTCACACTAATCTACACTCTACTTCTGATCACTGCGTGGACTGTATTGGTATGAGCTTCTTGGGCTGAAATAATTTGCTGTCAGTTCCTATTTTCACTAGTGACCCTTTTATATTGAAGATGATTTTTTGCCGACTTTATTTCAGGTAACGCTGCTTTTCAATCAAAAATGGGCTTTCAGCCCTGCATGAGCAAAAAGGGGAAAGTATTGTACCTCCATATTATCCACTGACACCTATTGGGAGGCAATAACTAACAGAGACTCCTCCAACCTTTGTTTAAAGTTGGGGAAAAAATCTTGATATTTTTGTGAGCAACAATCAGGCAAAAGAATGAGAATGGATTGAAGCAACCTGTTCTTTTCTGGAGGAGTGAAGTGTAGTTTTGAAATATTTCAGTTGTCTTTTCTATTTTTAATATTATTTTTAACACTATTTTATCATGCATCAATGACAAATAGCAGTTCATTATGAGCCCTACATAAAAAACATAAAAAACCATTTTTGACATAAAAAAATTCAAGAAGAATTTTTCTTAATCTTTTATCTTTCTTCTTTCTTTTTTCTTACTTTCCCAAAATATTTTAGACTGGAGACTCACTGAAACTGGCCTGGTAACAGGTTCTGTTTAAGTAATAATTATTTTTTGAAAAAAATTGCTTTCTACCCTGCAAGCAAAGTTTTTATCAATTTTGTGTGCTTTTGATTCACTGTTGAATTGCTGCTATATTTTAAAATAAACAGTAGACTTAACAGAATATGACATTATAATCATAATGAATAAGTGTAGTTCAAAAACATAGATTTTGTGTAATCTAAGCATAAGACATCCCTCAAAAATGACAAAATCCTTTCTCTCATCCCATCCAAGGCATATGAAGAAGAACCTGTCTGAAACCAGTGATTGGCTCATAAGTATGTTGGCAATTCTCAGCCTGCAGGTCTGTCAATTTACTCTTCATGTTTGAAAGTGTAAATGATCATCTGTAACTAAATGGGAAAGCAGGTAGTAGGTTCAAACTGATTTGGGTTACTTGTGCAATTTTGTTGAGTGGGGTGTTCTTTGCTTTTCATCTTTTCTTGGGTCCGATCTAATTGTGATTGAAGGTCAGTACAAAAATATCTAGGTGACTTAGAACATGACTTGCATTTAAAAGCCAAAGGGACCTGTGCTGCTAAATCAGTTACATGTGTCTGGGAATCCCACTGAAGTCTATAAACAGTCCTCTAACTTCACCATGAATTAAATGTGACCTTAGTTTCAAAGACAAATTTCATGGCATGAATTAATTATACGGTCTTGTTTTGTCTGTAGTTGGGCTTGACAGGTTGGTAGAATGGCGCTGGGAAGGGTGAGTGTACTTTTTTGTATAGATTTATGCCATTTCTATTCCCATAGCAACAGTGTAGCCCTCATTCATATTAATCAACTCTTAATTTAGAAGCTTTATGACAATTTGAATGACAACACATAAAACAATTAATTTGTTATTGCCTTTATCCATTATTTGTGAAGTTCTCTAAAGGGATGTTTAAGTTTTGATTGGACCTGTCATGGAGGTAAAGAACTTTTATATAAACATAAATTTACAATACTGTTATTTAGGAGATTTTTTGTCTCAAGAGTACATTTAGGGGAAATTGTCAGAGGAAAAACTGGTACAAAAGCAGAGAAAAAAAGAAAAATCGTTTCTCTTACCTTCCTATTATTTTTTTCCAATAACCTGTTCAATTGCTACACCATCTTTACCAGACTCAGTAATTGTCTGAATTAGGTATAGGGAAAGAATCTAAGAACAAACACACAAAAAGAAACAAGGCTGAGGATATTCAATGCTATGGTGAAACTCTACAGACAATGTGAAACAGAGCATCTACCAAGTCCTTCCATTTGATTCCTACATATAGAAAAGGCAAAGGGCAAATTCTACTGAAATGTGTTGAATCAATTAACATTTATGATGGGAACCAGACAGGCAGGCAGGCCACTTGGTTACCTTGAGACATTTACAGTGGGCAAACTGTCCAGGACAGCTAGCCATGCACTGAGTACTTTGATCCTGGATTGGAAGACTCTACAGGTTTCCCATCCTGAATGCTTCAACTTCCAGGCTTCTGCCTGTGTATTTTTCCAGCCTGATAATTGATATTCTTACTGATCACTTGGACTGTGCTGAATAATGCATAAAGACTATTATCTTAAAACTCTACATAAGTGTATAAAGTTTTATATTATGAAATCCCTGTAGAAGTATATGTAATGGAAGCAGGAATCTTTATGCTGTGTACAAGATGTGTGTATATATATATACACATACACTGTCTATGTCTATATATACACACTGCATATGTATATATAGACATTATACTAAATATATAATTTTATATATATAAATGTTTATGTTTATATACATAAACCATCTATATTTAATAGATAAATTACCAAAACTAGAAACTCCAGTTACCAGATAGGTCACCTACTTGACTGTTTCGTGATACATACAAAATCAAATTGAATGCCAGTTGTTACGCTAATACTGAGCAATAAGAATACCAATTTACTGGTTAGAATATAAATTTCAGAAATATTCAGCAAATAATGAATAAAACAAAATAAAAATATTAAAAGACTGAAATATGCCTCTATTATAATTATAAAATTGAAAAAAATCATATCGTGTAATTAAAACATTAAAGTCTGACTTGATAAAGTTCAAAGGAAACAATTTAACCATGCTAAATGACACAGTTAAACTGATTGTGCCTGAAAAAATTTATTTCCAGGTTCCAATAGATCAGTACAGGTGGCATACAGATCTATCAACGCACAGCTTCTCTACACATATGCTTTGCAAAATGGCTACATTTCAGTCTATCTGTGTGTGGTTTCATACCTGTTCTGCCTTCTATACATACTCTTATCAAGAAATTAAATCTAATCATAACTTTACAAAACATACAGTGTTTTTCAGTATAGTAAGAATTTTCAGCCTTATTATGCATACAATTCATTGGATTTAAAGAAATACGCAGCTCCACACAAATTACTCAGACGTGAAAGGGTATTATTTTAAATGAAATAAAGTACAACTTGTTGCAAGGACTTAAAACTGAATTCCACATCCATACCAGAGTGGGAAGATATAAAAGCACTGAAGATTTATGGCATGGCTCTCAGTGCTATGCAGTTGTAAATTTATTGTAGACTTCCCTCTTCGAATGCTTGCTGATCCACAAATATCTTCCATTTGGATTTTGGTCATAGATGGAGGGTTTTAAAAATCAAGAGTCTGTAAAAAAGAAAATTATAGAAACAGAGCCTTAAACAATGTCTAGGGAATCTTGGAATGTCAGACCAGTCTAATTCCATGGGTTTTGTTAAAACCTTAGAAGATACACAAATTGCAAATTTAGCAGCCTCTACTGAAACAGGAAAAATGCATTCTTCTCTTAAATTCATAGTTAGTCTAGCAAGTTGACCTATGCACTGACTTTTTCAGTGCATAGGCTTTTAGGCTTTTTTTATTTTTTCCTTTTGAAATGAGAGAAAATATAGCAAGCTTTAAAATGGATAAATTGTATTGTTCCTGCTAATTGCAGAAACAGAATTACTATCTCAGGGTGAGCAAGGGCTAATCTGTGTTGCCTATCTAGCATTGTTTAAACTTAACATTCAAAGGAAGAAGAGACCCATAATGCCTGCAGATGTGTGTGGGAAAAGCAAAACCTCCTACGAGAACCATCAATTCATCCCCACCTACACCCCAAATCAAGCAATTTTTTTTTTTTCCTGAAGATTGGCAATGATGAAATTTTATTGGGTTTTGATTTTAGTTCTCTCAATACAAGTTTTTTCCAGTTTACTAGCTGTTGTTCACCATCTAAGTAAGGCACTATGCCACTTTAAATAATTCATTTGACTTCTCTGCACTTTAATTCATAAAAACTAATAAAATACTTTATTTCTCACTGCATCTTTGTGCCAAAGATCAAGGGTCTTAATTCAGGTTTGTAGGCTGCTGGCAGATGAAGTATGATATAGATAACAACAATGGTGTATTTCTTTATTGTTGAAAATTAAATTTGCCGAACAATCTTACTTAAAAAGGACAGAAAAATACTGTATTTTGAATTAAGTGAAACAAATCTATTCTTAAACTTGTAAAACGCTCAAAGTTGACTATATTCTTAAGTGTTTGATCAGGATGCTCAACCAGGAAATGCCACTGTTTTCTATACTGAATATTCTAGAAGTTTCCATAGTATACTAATAGTATACTAAAGTAAGTTATTTCTCTCTCAGCTCACTGTTTCCTCCTCTTTCTGACATGAAGCCACTGGATTATCAGTTCACTGCCATGGAACAATACAGCTGGGGGACTCTTCTTTCACCCCTCTCCTAGGTAGTTTCATTTTCCTATGTAGTGCTGTTTACCTTGTGTTTTTACAACTTATCTGTTCAGCTTCTACAGAAATAAATTGCTAACTAAATGAGCCATAAAAATAAATACTTAAAAGAAAATAAATATTGTCTACTTGATTAGTATTCTGGTAAAATACAACTACCTCAGAGAATCTATCTATAAAAAGGCCCTGTTCAAAAAATAAACAATTTTAAAAATCCTTTTCAAGATAAAATCTCTGAGGGTATTGCCGTTTAATTGAGTCTTAAACCTTTTCTAATCTATATGTACCCACTGAACAAGAAGCAGTGAAATTTAAAATGCCATACTGGGCTAAGACTCAGGAGATGGAGGGTAAATCTTTGCTAACCAGAACCTTTGTAGGAACCTCTGAGCCGAAGTTCTTCAATCTAGAACCTTTCTAGATATTTGTGAATTCCAATAATTTCTCTCTGTTTTCTAGGAATTCTATCAAGTATTTTTCTAGGTATTTCCCAATCACTTTCAGAAATTTCTCATTCCAGAACATTTCTAGGAAATGCATCTTGCTTTCTTTGAATCTCCAGATACATTTGAGTTATTTTTCTTTCCATAAACTTTCTAAACATTTTCCACTGCTTTCTAGCAATTACAAATTCTGGAATATTTCTAGAAATCTTTGAATGTTTTTGAGGAAGTTAATTGTGCTTTATGAAATTTCACTAACCTAGAAAATTTACAGGGCACTCAGTGAGCATTCTAAGAATTTCAGTGTACTTTTGAGGAATTTCCCATTGCATTTGAGGATTTAAAAACTGCTTTCTAGGACTTTTTTTTATGTTCAGAACCATTCTAAATGTTCCCCAGTGCTTTCTAAGATATTTTTTCTATGTTCTCCAAGAATCCCTTGATCTAGGGATATTCTAGGAAAATTCCAATGGCTTCTAGGTATTGGCTGATAATGTTCCCTTCCAGGAATTCTTGTGTTTAGAATCTTTCTAGGAATTTTGCAATCTAGAATCATGCTAGGATTTCTATTGCAAAGGCATAAGGAACTGAAAAGTGGTCTGCACTGTTAGATTATGAAATAATGTGTGGTTGGGTATAGAGAACCAAGCTTAAAACAAACAAACCAACAAAAAAACCCCAGGCTATGAACTACAGTAGCTTATAGTAGCAATTTAGGACACGGAACTTTCACCTGCACTAGTTATAAAACGTACCTGCTAAATACATAATGCTTAGAGGAACCAAGTTTTGGTATCAGACTGATTAAATCAACACCTCAGCATAACAGGACCATGTGATGCCAGACTTTGTAACAGTGCAAGATGATTTATAGTTGTCTCGGTTTTACTGATCAGACTCAGGATCACTGTTCTTGAATAAGTTTCATGTCTCCATGGCAGAGACACCCAGAACCATTTCATTTTCCTGCTGGCTGTAAATTAATTAAATAGTCTGTATATAAATAAAATAACATTAATTTATTTCCTGTCTATTTTTCATCTTGTTCATAGCCTGTAATTACCATATCATGGTCCTGTCAGGTTTATTTTAGGACATATTTAGGAAGAAATTATTTCAGCATCTTTCACCATCCTTTGTCTTGTGCCCATAAAGAGTTTCCGGATTTACAGACAGAGGCACAAATTTTAGCAAGTAATAGTCTACTTGCTTAAGCCAAATACCATTCCTTTCAAAACTTAGCAGAAATAATTCCTTGCTACAAAGACTACTTTGCATGTCCAGAGCACTCTTTACCTGCAGAATCTGCAAATGCTTTATAAATGATGGCTTTGAGAATCCAAAGTGCTGAACATCTCTGGGATATCACCCCACAGTTCCTCCTTCAGTGAGTAGTTTTTTACTGTAGCTCTGTAAACACAAGCAATCATGCACAGGAATGTGCTCATGTAGGATACATTGCCAATTCCTTGTAGCAGAGATGCAGCACCACCAAGGACTGAGTGTGCTCAGTGTCATGTGTCTTGTGAAGAGGGTTAGAAACATTCCCTTGTGCCTCTCGGCACAAATACCTAGGCCTAAGGACGTGCTAGTAAATCTGGAATTGGAAGGATAACACAAGTGGAGTACAATTGAAGGAGAAACATTCTAGATCTTAGTTTCATTGCTCTGTGAATAAACAGGCATTTAGAAAGACAGAAGGCTGCTTTCCCCAATTATTTCAGTAAAACTTTATGTAGGGGCTACAGAAGAAGGTAATAAGTATTCCTGATAGAGAACTCTCAGTAAGGAGTTTGCTGTAAGGGACTTCAGCCATGAAGAGTCTTGAATCTGTTGACTTAGTTGTGTACATAGAGATTAGTGAAACAGTTGAGAGGTGATTCTACCTGTCTGCACAGCCTCTTGGATTGGTTCATTCCCAGTCCAGTTGCTGAGTGTTTGGCAGAAAATATTACCTGGCAGCACAAACCACCACTATTTTTTGTGTGCAGCATATTGATTTGTCTCCACAGGTGAGATCAACAGTCAGGGTCTTTCAGTGTTAGCAGTTTTGTCCCAGTCAACTAGAAATAATCACCATCATATATTCCTCTAAAATACCTTTTTTTAAAAAAAAAAATCAAATAAAATACTGATATTACTTGAAGCTACAAAGACTTTAAAGTAGCAGTTGTTTAAAATACAATAGTTCAGACTCGTCTGCAATTTCATGGATTCTGTAATGGTGCAGCTGTTTTCCTCAGGGTGTTCTCACAAATTCATAAAAAAAAATCTATTTGTTATGAGCATTCTGAAACCCCAAGGAAAGCAGCTGTGTTTTTGACAAACTGGGCCACATTTTCAACACCTCTAGCAAAAGAGACATTTATAGTGGAATTCTATGCCTTATATATCCATGAGCAACATATTTTTTTAACAGTAACAACATATAGTGCTCTTAGCAGAAGTTTATGCAGCAAAGCAGCCAAACTGAACACTGAGTTGAGCCACAATATGAAATCAAAAACCTGACCTCCAGCAGAAGACTTGCCCTAAACTTAAAATATGCCACCCAGAGTGAACTTAAAGACCACTAGGGAGAACACTGAATGATATAGACATGTTAGATATTAACTTTTCAGAGTTTTTTTAATCCTTTTCCTTTTTTCTTTGCTTTTAATATGTTCCTGAAACCATAACAATGTAAAGAATGAGTGACGTTAGTAGGGGATCTTGGTGAACATGCTTACTAGACTATTAATGAAAGATAAATTCTGGACAAGATAACAACTTTCTTGCTTCTTGTGTAACCCATTCCTGCAAGGGATTATTTTTATCTGTCAGTCCAAAAGTGGTTATAGGCCCAAATGACACCCTTTTCACTGCTTTCAGTTTTGCATATTTTTCACAGATATTTTAATCTGTACATATTTTCATACCATATCATTTTTTCTGTATCTGCTCAACCAGGTTCACTCTTTCCTGGTTGTTGAAACTTTTCTTTCCTTTAGTATGATATGCTTTACAGACCCATTACTTCTGCATTAAAATAATCTTTCTTAGTTTTCAACATTGTATGTTTTATCATAACAGTTTCCTTATCATTTTTTAAAGTTTAATTTTTCAGATTTGAAATTGTTTCCTACTCAGACAACCCAGCTGAAGTGTTTAATTCACTAACTTTCCTCTGTCTACTGTTCCCATCCATATTTTAATATTAGCATGGAAGTTACTCAGATAAACATATTGTCATTTCCTCTTGAAATGTCTTTACCTTTATATGTCACTAAATTTTCCAATTGAGCTTTGGCTAATCCATTTCCTTTTAATGTCATCCTTTTAATGCCTCATTCTTTGATCCTAGTCCCTCAAGATATGCTTTCTCCTTGTCCCTTTCTTTGATCTTTATCTGTTTTATTGTACTCAGCTTCCTGAGTTACATCTGAGTTACATCTCCTTTTTGCTCTCCTTCATCTTGCACTTGCCACTCCATTGCAGGGCTTCATCCATCAACTATATGCATCAGCTACCTTTTTTTTTGTCTTTCAGGACAGCACTTATCTGGTGGGTCTTTTGATCCCAGTCTATAGGCTGTTTAATATAATTTCATAGTTCATTATTCTTTACTCAGAGATGTCTTAGTTTTCCATGCAACTTAATTGTATTCTTCCCTGATATCTAGCTCTTCTGTTTTCACTTTTTTGGCTTCTCGTAGCCTCAGTCATCTTGGTGCCAGCACAAGCCTACGTTTTGTCCTCACAGTCCTGACTGAAATGAATTAAGTGAACCATAATCTTATTTTTATCATCAGATGATAAATAAGTCCACTTACTTTACATCTGTTAAAAAGGCATGACAGTTATCACAAAATCATTCCCTAAGCAGGAACTTGACTGATTTTTCCCATTTTCATTTTCACTGTAAGAGCAGTCTTTCCAAAAATTTTTGTGCTCACAGAATTAAAATTTAGTTTCTAGTTTATTAAGCTCCTTGTTTCCTGCATTTAGAATACATGTATGGAAATTAAAAATTAAGACTTTCTGTAACTTTCTGAGAGAATATGAATGATATACAGGTGATCTGCTGAGAATGAGATTCTTACTAGCTGTGTATCAGTGAGCAAAATGCTAGAAGGCACAAGAAGTTTTCCACTTCTAGATCTAAGAGCAGGTCTGAAGTCTGTAACAGTTGACTGCATGTAAATTTACATTTTTAGAGGTATTTTGTCTATGTCAGGTGAATTCTAAAGAGTAGTGGTATTGTTCTATCTTCATCCTTCCATGTGATAAAGATTAGAAGACATTATGGACCAGTTATCAGAAGGAGCATCCTCTGAGAAGTAAAAAAAAATCTGAAACATGCACATATTTTGGAACACCATTCCTTCATTTTTTTATTGACAGATGCATGGAAGTCACCGGCTAGGCTGATGAAAGAGACATTAGCTGGTCTAAACTGATGCATCTCTGCTGAAGACAATTAATTTAAAGTAACATAATATCCTAAAAACTCCTCCAGCAAACTTAGTCCTGGCTTTTGAATCGAATCTACTAAAGAACAATTAAAATTACCCTTTCTCTTAATCAACCTCCATTGATTCAGCAGTAATAAATTTAGAAAATAAGAAGAGAATGTATTTTGTAGATTTACATTTGTAAATACAGTCAAATGCTCTGAATTGGCAGATCCTTGTGTAAATAAAAGTCTGGAAATTAAGTGAACATCCTAATAACAGGTTTAAAGCATAACTTTCACCAATTTATATCTACTTTTATTTAATCAAGTTCTTTAAAAGGAGAAGAGTAGGAATATTAAAACTTTAGGATCAGATAGAGTAAATTTGGGAGCCGTATGAATGACAATGCAAAGCATGGTATTAGTAGAGTGACTCCCATCAACTTCAGTAAGATTTGGATCACACTTGAGTGTATTAAAAACTACACAGCAGAAAATGTTTGCAAGTAAAATCAGCGTAGTCTTGTTAAGTATTGCGAATGTACTTGCAGTTTCCTTCTGTTATTCTTGACAGTAGTTAGTCTTCAAAATTAGTTTCTGTAATTCACTTAATGTTGTAAAATACAGGTTTACAACTTCTCAATTACATCTAATGACATTCTGGTATTATAATATTTGTTCAGGCCATGAATCTCTCCACTAGGTAAAGATAGTAGTAAATGATAAGATAGTAAATGAAAAGTAAGACTGGAAAAAAAAACAAGTAAATGTTTACAGAAAGCTACAACTTTGCTTTTGGGGGAGGTTGTCTTTTTCCTGTTCCCCCCATTTTGTAAGAAATGGGCAGAAGACATAACCTGGAGAGAGAATAGTGACTTCTTGACAAAACTCACTCACACTTTCATTCATTTGTAGATTGAGATTATTCACATTAAGAAGGAAGTGTAGCTCTTCTAGGGAAGCTAGTATGCCAGTGGGGGACTACATAGAAGAGGAAATCTAAGCATTTCCAAGACATGGCTTGGCAGTGATCAGTGCCTTCCTCACTTCTCTAAAGAAATTGCTACAGAGAAGAAACATATCAGGATTTCTTCTATAAGGTAAAATAGAAAAAAAAAAAAAAAACAAAACAAACCCAAACAACAAAGGAGGGGGATTGAGGAAGCATTATTAGTGATGAGTAGTCCTTGCTTCCTGAAAGTCAGCTCTGTTCCTGAAGAAGGTCTTTTTTTTACTTTTTGTTAAATTTTGTGACTGCAAAGCCAACTGTAGTGTTCAGCATGTTTCAGAATGCCTGCAGTTCTCTTCCATCCATCTCCAGCTGTTTCAGTGTCAAATAGGAAACAGTCTATTCTTTAAGAAGCAGTGTAGACTCAGAATATTGCATGACAAAGAGCAGCAATAAAACCCCTCTAAACTGTGTCGATTGTCATATTTACACTGTCCAAGGAGCTCTTCCATAGACCATCTCAATAATTTAAAGTATCCCTTCATTAAAAACTATTTTGTTTTTAATGGGAAACACTTAAACAATGCTTTAGTGGGTAGTGAAAAGTGAGTGCAGTCTTTATTTGCTTGTCAGAGCTACATTCCACTTAAAATGCATGTAATATCATGCTCTGATGCTTACAGTTATATAGATATATGCTTTATTACATTATTCCATAGATTTTTACAGTACTAAAAATTGATGTAAGAAAATCAGAAGACGAACTATAGTGGATTTCTCTTATAAATGAAATATCAGACAATTAAATAGCGAGGATGAGAGGGGGAGGAAAAGAACGACATTATCTGTTGAATATTGAGTCTATTGCCTGAATTAAGTAGTTCAACAAAAGACAGGAGGTGATCGTGAAATCCAAGAATAATTTGTATTGTGTCTGTACAGGAGGGTAGAATTCAGTTTCCTAACTTTTACTGAGTCATTTCGTATCCTTAACGAATAGGAAAATCCTTAGAGGATTTTCTAACATGTTAGAGTCTGGGATTTTACAGTTTCTGATATTACTCTTTGCAATAATGTTATGATGCCAGACATCGCAGATATTTTGTAGTTGCATTATTTCTGTGGAGAGTATGATCTTTTAAGGCAAACGTTTCAAAGTGTAAAGCACTTTGATTTATGGTTCCCGTAACATCTTACTGACTAGGAAATTAATCAGAAAAAGATTGCAAGACTGGGGATTTTGTTGGTGGAAATCGGGGGTTTTACAGGCTGTATCTGCACTTAGGTATCAAGAAAGAAAAGAGCAGTGATCTGTCACACAGATGAGCCCCTGGTCAGCCTGTGACAGGGCTGTGCACCTGCAATGCCCGAACAGTGGGGAGGAGAGCAGCATGTGCTCAGGTTGTTTCCCCAGGTTGAGTTCAGCAGAAACTTCTGCGGAGCTGTGTGCATTGACCTGGAAACTGGGAAATGGTCACAGTTTTTGTCACACTAAGGGAGTTGCAGTGAACCAAAGCAGGCTGCAAAGGACAGCATAACTGCAAGTTTCCCCGTAGTTTTGTTTGGGAAGTCAGGTAACGGATCAGGCTTAAGTGACTATACAACAAACAAACTCATAACAAGTCATGGCTTTCCCAAAATTTAACATTCCAGACAGGAATGGGCACACAGGACACACGGGCATATTAAATGGAAAGTCCTCTGCTCTCAGCAGGTTCAATATTAACACAGCTTCACCATCTGTGCTGATGGGTTTCAGTGAGTTTTCTGCACAGTGGCTGTTGAGTTGATGTGTTCGTCAGGATGGGCTTGCTGAGGTGGTTGAGTTAACCAAGTGTTTCCTCTCTCTTGTGTCTTCTGCTGTTTTGAAGGAGCTATGCTAATGTGGCAAGTTGATCCTGATATATATAAATGTATATATATAGCATGACACTGGTGAAGACACCTTAAGTCAGGAAAAAGCTGTTCTTTTGTTTACACAGGCCAAAGCCTTTTCATCTTGATGCTTAGAAACATGTAACCCATATTCAGTCCTAGGCACTTTCAGTATTGTCCTTTCCCTTGGAGTTACTGCCTTATTAACAACAAGGCACCCTTGGTAAAAGGCTGAGAATTCTGCTGTGCATGTACATGTGGCAGAGCTTGGAACAAGTGCCAACAAGAAAACAACAATGACAATAAAAATCTCCTTGTTTGCAGTACATGTGCTCCAGCAGTGTGAGTGAACATATGGGCAGGATGTCTCCTAAAACATTCAGTTATTAGTAAGAGATGGTAGCTGTGTCTGATTTTACAAATACTTTTTAGAAAATTTATTCAGAGAAAAGGTAGCTGACATCTTGTCTTTCTGAGCTGCTTAATTCCCATCCTGATGAACGTATTGTTTCACAGTACAACTGAAAAGTTCAGTCCATTTGTGTTATAACAGCCTTCATGGTATGACGGTTGAATTTTTTTAGGAACATATGTTGAGAATGTGCATCAGTGTGGACATGCATATTTTTATGGCAGATGACTGGGGAATAACTAATTTGATTTTAGTAGTGTTTTTTCAAAACTGTAAAATTACCCTGAAAGAACAGTCATTTTTTGTGTTCCTCTTTAAAACTCATAATACTGATGTTTCAAGGACACTGTAAATAATTCAGAACAAATTCCAGCACTCAGATTTAGGATTATACTAATGCTTTTCACAATAATTAAACATACAAACTTATCATGTTTTGTTTATGGAATAAATTTTTAATATATATTAAATACAATCTGTTTCATCTCAGTAAATATATATACCATTTAAAAACATTAATTTCCATTTTGTTTGTACCAATACTTTTCATTATTTAATAGACTAGGTTTTGTCTGTGAAAGAACTGAAGTCGAACAACAAGCAGTTTCTATTTCAGACTTATAGCACTCAACAAGATGGGGCAGCACCTTTCTTTTCAGACTTCATAGGGTAAAAAGTTTTCTTGATTTACATATTGATCAGTTAAATGGATTTTAATAAAATAAATTCTGTAGCATTTCTCTAGAAGAAACTGACAATATTAAGTTAAAAACCTGTAGTCAACAAAGTTGTGGTATACCAGCTATGAATTAAATAATGAGCTTTTTCTATTCATTTTAATTAAACAATTGTTTCCTCCTTCAAATAAATCAGTTACCTCGTCCAGCAATATTATTAAGACTAGTTTATAAATATTCATGCATACAGAATCATAGATTGTATTTTAACATCAGAAAACCATTTCATTTGCATGCATTCTGCAGTTTTGGCCTCACACCAAAGCTGTAACTTGCGACTCAGTTCTAGTTGTATCTTGTAAACCTTTGGCCAATTCTATAGATATGCCCATTCTTACAAAAGTATACTAAAAGTTACTAGGAAAATTGCATGGCTTAGCGATTGAATCATATCCCACTCTGGTTTAGAACTGGAAAAAATGGGCTCAGTTTTCCTTCATCTTTTTAGGGCATCCACTGTGGCAGTGTAAGAAGGTAGCATCTGGAAATTAACCCATAGAAAATAAACTGGTGACTTTCACATGGTTTACAACAAGCAGTAACTGCATGTGAAGTCATCATACTTTTGACAATGTAAGAAACAAGGTTAGATACTGAATGTGATGATTAAACTACATTTTCTGTCCTACAAGTGTGGGGGAACTTTAAAATACCATTACATTGTACTGAGTAGTTTAGTAGTATTCGTATCAACAGCTTTGGCATATTTCACTAGTAGTAAATACGTTGCTTTTCTCTGCTTCAGATGACTGCAGTGAACTACTTAAAATGGGCTTTAGATGCTTTAACTTGAGATGTGTCCTTTTCAATATTATGTCCATCGGATAGATATGTAAGAATTTCATGGGACATACCATTAGTAATTCCAGATTAACAGTAAACAGGTTTTTTTTTTTCCTTTTCCAAGAAACAATGTTTAAATCATTTAGGTTCATATCAGGTATCTTATTTGATCCCTTCAGTGATATATTAAAGGGTCTATTAGCTAAATTATTCTCTTCTTTTCTTAAGATGACTTCTCTGGTCACTTAGAAAGATCTCCAATAGAACAGCTTTTCACAGAGCTTTTAAAAAACTGGAAAGGCTTTCCAAAGGGGGCTATAAGCAAAAGTAGGATGTGGAAACTGAATTGGTTAAAAAGAAAACTAGAATAGCTTCTGCAGATGCAAAAGCTTCTGTTGAGCTTCAGGACGTCTAGCAGTTTCATAACACTTTTTTCTGTAATTCACTATCTGACCAGTTACTGCATCATAATCTTTACCAATTTATCTGATACCTAAAACAGATTTTCTAGGAAGTATCATGAATCCTTCATTCATTTAAAGGTCAGAAAGAGGATTATAAAGATCATGGGTTCCACAGCAGTTACTGATAGTAAAAATTTGCAGTGCTACCGGTATTTCTCATAGCGTAGAAGAAGAAAGAGAAAAATGGACAGACTTCTATTTATGATAAGACATACACTTTCCTAAATCTAAACCTGAAAATACTAAATAACTTAAAAAATGAAGAATCTGAAAGAGATTAACATCTCTTATTATTCAGACTTGGATATTTTGTTAGTCTTCCATGTAGTATTTCTGTAATAATCGGGATTATTTTATTAGATTTGTCTTATAAAAACAATAGATATATTAAAACAATCATAACTTTGTGTGTGTTTATATGGGCATGCATATATTCCTACGACAATTCTAGAAAGTACTGAAACATTACTTTTATGACCAATGGCTATGAAATAAGACATTAATGCTAGTTCTACAAAGGCTTGGTCTGTGTGCCTTGTGCTCTGAATAATGCCATTTTTTGCAGGTTAGTGGTCTAAATAATGTTATATTAGGAAGGAATGATGGAAGAAAAAGTCTTAAGGAAAGGTCAAGTCAATTTACAATAGAAATAGACCTTCAGGATTTTTTTAATAACATATTCAGAAAACTTCTATTTAAAATAGGAGAACTGTCTTACAGTAATAGGTCAACTTCAGGCGACATCTGTAAATCTGTGTGGTGGGTCAGGATGCCAGGTACCCACCAAAGCTGCTCTATCATTACCCCTCATCAACTGGACAGGAGGAGAGAAATTATGACGAAAGGCTCATGGGTCACAGGAGACAGTTCTCCATGAACTTCTTCAGTGTGAGACCTTCCTATGGGCTGCAGCCCCTCAGGCACAGGCTTCTCCAGCGAGGGTCCCCCCGGGGTCACAAGTCCTGCCAGGGAACCTGCTCCAGCGCGGGCTCCTCTCTCCACGGGGCCAGGGGCCCTGCCAGGAGCCTGCTCCAGCGCGGGCTTCCCACAGGGTCGCAGCCTCCTCCGGGCACCCCCTGCTCTGGCGTGGGGTCCCCCCCGGGCTGCAGGTGGGTCTCTGCTCCCCCGCGGACCCCCCTGGGTGCGGGGCACAGCTGCCTCCCCACGGGCTGCCCCACGGGCTGCAGGGGAACCTCTGCCCCGGGCCTGGAGCGCCTCCTGCCCTCCTCCTGCACTGACCTGGGGCTCTGCAGAGCTGGTTCTCTCCATGTGCCGACTCCTCTCTCCTGGCTGCAATTGCTCAGTGGGTTTTTTCTCTCCTTAAATACATTATCCCAGAGGCGCTACCGCCGTGGCTGACGGGCTCGGCCTGGGCCAGCGGCGGGTCCGTCCTGGAGCCGGCTGGCATTGCCTCTGTGGGACATGGGGGAGGCTGCCAGCAGCTTCTCACAGAAGCCGCCCCTGTAGCCCCCTGCTACCAAACCTGGCCACACAAACCCAATAAAATATTGAATTAAGTTTCCTCTCTTTAAAACAAACAAGCAAACAAACAAACATTTAGAGTTCTCAGCCTCTGAGCCACATGACTGACTTCACTAAACAGCATATTTTCTCACAATTTTAACCATTCTGCATTCAGAACTAAGGCTGTGATTATTTTTGTGTGGTGAAACACTTCAAAATACCAGTATAGATCTCACCAAAAGAATATGGAAGACTAATAGATTTTGAGGATCCTTGCACAGAATATCAAAATGGTGATGCTCATCTATGTTTCTATAGTTAAACTGGATTCTTTAAGAGAAGAAATAAATACGACATTAAGCACTCTTGTTCATAGTCATTCCAAAAATAAATCCTAAACAATTTTAAATTTGCATTAGCTTTAATAGAATTATGTCAATTTACATCAAGTTGAAATCTGAAGCAGAGAGTTCAGCTGAACAGCATCTTTGCTGCTACACTGACTGGGAGTGACTCTTTCAGTTGAAAATGATCATGTTCTGATCCAGAATGTAATCTTGGTCATTATCCAAAGTCCATTTGCCTTAGGACTCACTGAAAGTTGTGTGTAGCTAACAGAAGCATCTGTGTTTACCTCAGTAGGCTTATGGTGAGGCTCTCAGAGCTAGGAGATAGGGACAGTCACATAAGCATGCCAGTGAATTCATCTGCGATTGTTTGTGGGGTTTAGTTTTGGGAGAGTTGGGGTTTTCTATGGGTTTTCTTGCACACTTGTGACCAATGATTGAGTTCAGAGGAAACTTACAGGAATATGTAGCAGAGCTGATTCAGAGCACTCCCTGTAACCTCATATAAGATAAAAATACAAATGAATGATTCCAGAACTTTCCCAAAACAAGGAAATCTACTTAATGTTGGTAATTTATGTTTTTAAAACAAGTAGTCTCCCTGGTGTTAAGAAGTGCAGTCATTAGGAATATATTATCATAGCAGCATCTTTCCAGACAATAAATAAGCACAACAAATAAAAAACAACAATGTGACATGTTTGAATTCAATATGATCTAGTTAGTTTTATGTGCCCAGTTAGCCTTAGGTATCCAGTTAGCTCTAGAAATCTACCCCCAAATTTCTAAACTCAAAAGAGAAACAAATCAAAACACAGGCAGAGTTCCAATATGAAGCATATATTTATAACTGTTTAAGAACGTGTATGTACATCCTAAACAAGATGTTATTTTATAATATTTATTTATTAGATGCAACTAGTAAGATAATATACAGGTTTAAGCTATGCCCTTATTAATTTTGACTGATACTAGATCAGGTCTTGAGAAAGCTAAGAGAAGTGGTCAAAATATAGATTAAAAAAAAAAAAAAGAACCAGTCCAACAAATCAAGAGTAGGTAATTATATGGTTGTTCAGTGCAAATTTTCTCATTCTATATTTTGAACTATCCAATATAGGCAAACAATGATTGAATAAAAAGTCAAAAGTAACACCTATCAAGGCATTTTTATAGCCTAGCTGAATTTACACCAGACAACATCATATTTCTTGTTATAGAGTTAAGCTGTGATAAATCCAGTATGTTTGGTTGATGTCTAAGCAGTCTCTTTTCATCCACTTTGTGCAATTTTCCCATCCTATGCTGCTTTGACCCTCAGTCATGTTATCTATTGATAATTTGTAAAGACATTCAGATACCTCAGGACTGCCAATGTTTAATGGTAGTTTTACTACCCGCTTTCAGTTTTTCATGGAATTCCTTTAATATAATACAACAAAGTCTACTGTACATAGGTGAAAAGATCAGTAGAAGTGTGTACTTTATACCTGAGATGTTGATACATAAAAGGAGGTTAAAAGATTGTTTGGAGTCATTCTCAGTAGAGCACTATTATACCTGGGTTTTTATAGCTTTGTAGTTATTTCGTTATTCTTAACCTGCAAATAGAAAATTTTATTTGAATTATTAATAAAAATTGGATTGTTATTTCCTACTGAGAGATTGAAAGCTAGTGATGAGTTTGCACTACTGCAAAATTTTCACTGAGTAAGTAAAATAGAAAAGACTATAATTACTTGTCATCGTAAAAAGGAGAGGCAAACGAGCCAAATTACTGATTTGCTAATATCAACCAAGTTATTTTTCATACTGAAAAAAAATCTGGACCGAACTTTGACCACTGTCACCTTTGGCAAAACCTCTCAAAATAGAAGAGGAATTAGCAATTAATCTGAACTTCAGAATTTAGCTCAAGGTTCCTAAAAGATGTACAAGTGTTTTTACAACAGAATGGGTCTTTGCTGAAGAAATGCTTGTTCATAGAAAGAACAGCTATTAAACTCTGCTTTTCAGAAACATTTATTCTCTTGCTTTATTTAAATTCATAGAGTTTTTGACTATGTGGCCTGGCATGTGGCTCAGTGTTTTGCATGAATATGGACTAAATGAAAATACATTAGTGTATCAAGCAGCTCAGAAATATGGCTGTCCTACAGAAAGTAGATTGTCTGGTTGGGTTGATACTGGAAAATGAAAATTTTGAATTAGTAAACCCAGTCACGCTGTTTTGTCAGTGTTATAGACTAGCTTGAGATCAAGAAAAGAAATCAGACAACTGCTGAATTCGATCTTTGTAAGAAATATTAATTCTGCTAACAACTTCAAGAAAAAATGACAACAAGCTACTAATTATCTCAGGAAAGTTAATAAATTAATTAGCCTGGGTTTATTTCAAAAGGTATAAAATTGACAATAAAAACAAACAAAAAACCCCCATATGAACTGAACTAGAAATACTGAGAGTGAGTAATTTCAGTTATCTAACTAGCCAGATTACTTTAGACTGATAAATCAGGAGAAATATTTCTATGCAGTTGAAAAGAAAAATATTATACACATACACATAAGCACCAGGCTAAGATGTAAAGCTGCTAAAATAATGAAATAGTTGTGGCTGAATAGTAAGGTGGGTCTTTAATTTTTAGAGTAATATTTGAAAGGAAACAATGTAGATAGGACTGGCTAAAAAAGGCAAAGAATAATTTCACAAATATTTTAAGGATTGATATCAAATACTGTCTTTGCAGTTATATGTTTTCTTATTTGTTGTTAGCTAGTATATGAGTGACTGATGCATGTTTATGAAAGTGTTTTGAATCCCCAAAGCTTCATAAATGTAGCTGTGAATCATTCTGGCTCAAATCCATCTTGAGAGTACAGTGCATGTCATTTGCTGCTGTGCTTGCATTCATTTCCTGCTCCAGTCCAACACAGTGAGAAAGTAAAGCTTATCATCAGGAATAACAAACATTCAAAGTAATAAAATTAGAGTCTGGACATTGTTGCCATAAAATATTAGAGAATAGCCTCACTGATAATTGTGTAAGCTAAGAAGTTTGACTGGTTCGTCAAAAATTACAAAAGCAAAATTACAGTACGTCTTTCCTACTTTGCATTGCAATACTGTTCGAAAGGGCAGCTGCATTTTGCAGAATAAGAATGTAGCTAGGAGTGGGTTATCTAGATATATATAGATACGTGTATCTGGTCACCCTCTTTCCCGGCTGTTCCTAAGTCTTAGGTGAGACATTCATTTTGACCATCAGTTGAAGGCACTCACAGTACAGTTAATTTGAGCAGGCACAGTAACACCAGTACTTCAAGTGAGCGTAATACCAGTGGGGCAGGAATTTGTATTTGCTTTGTGCCCTTTGGCTGTCATGACAAAAAACTACATATTCTGTCCATCAGGAAAGATAGGAAACACGGTTCTAAGTTATAGATGAGAGATGATCACTCATAAACAGTGAACAGTAAATAATCAGTAGGAAAAGCCTTCTTTATCTGAAGAATTCAAACACATTATGGAAGTAGTTTGACACAATAATCCCGTATGGTTTAGTGCAATTTATACACCCAGAAGTTACATGAAAAAGGCAGTGACACAGTTTTCACATTTTCCATTACTATTACTATATGCTGATATTTTATACCATGTAATTGAAAGGTTCTGTCTTGTTTCAGATATGTGGCAATGCAGTTTGACACACAGCATAAACTTTTGAGATTTCAGTGTCGTGATCTCTGCCTATGAAATCTTGTTATATTTAAAGCAAATTAAATGGTATATTCTGCTCTATGATATCATTGTCTCTGCAGAAGAAATACACAGAAAACATTTAACTGCATTCTGTGGCAGACCTATAACAGTTTAAGATCTTTGATTTTAAGGCTTTAAAAAACATTCACTGTGTAGAACAAGGATGCTAATGCCAAGCTGGATAGAGTATGTTTCTGTACTGTCACAACAGTGATAAATAGAAGCTAACCAGGTGTGCTGAATCCATCTTAGAGTTGCTTAGGTGAGAAAAGATAAAATGCCAAAAAAAGAAATCCACAATGCCACATGATTTGTGATGTGTCTGTTGAAGCTAATAGAGAGAGAACCATGCCCCTCCATAAGCTACCACTGCCATTTCTAGCCATATAGGAAATGCATTTGCCTTAAATATTCCAGTTCATTCTGAAAAAATGACTTACACTGATGATGTCACCTCTTCACAGGTTGCTCAATCCTGAAAGTCTATTTGCAGTGGATCTAAAGCATTGCTAATGTCACAACAACATAGGAACAGGCAGTGCCAAACCCCTTCTTGCAGATCATTCTAATGTTTCCAAGCTATTCTCATGTGCACATTCCCAGACTTGGAAGAGAAGCCAGGTTTTCCACTGTTGTATCCAAGCAGACTATTGGAAAGTGTCACCTCTTTGTTGATAAGTGTGCCTGGGAAGGACATATATAGACATTATTAAGAATCATAAGTTGCCATTTTAGAAACACACTGCAGTTGAGAGCCACTGATGCTCATTGCTCTCTGTGATATCTGCACAGTGGGTATCAGTACAATGGGTTTAATTTTTAGCTGTGAGCATTACTCATCTGGAGCTTGCACGAAAACCTACAAAGACAGATGTTGCTGATATGTGACACTGAATCCATTCTTGATTGAGCTGGTTTCATGAGTAAATGTGTGCTTGAGATATAAGTAGACAAGTGCCCACTTGCTCCCTAATGTTTCTTGCTTTCATTTACTAGTTCCTGATTTAGAATTCTGGGGTTTTTTTCACAGTAGTTTTTTTAAAGCCACACAAATTACACTGTGGTTTGTTAGGAAGAGGGGGAGAGAGTGGCAGGGATAGAGAAGCTGCAAGTTTTCAAGATATTTTTAAAAGGAGACCCTGACTCCATCTCTCATATTCTTGCTGGATATAGCAGTTAACCAAATGTTATTTTCTATGGACAACTACCAAAAAAGAATACAGAATCCTGGAGTATTAGGACATGTCAGTTTTTTTCTATAAATTCTCTACCAGTGCTTCTTCTGACACAAGCTCAGCTGGTATTTCATCCTCTATCAAACTTAATATAACAAGTTACTTCCTGTGAGTTCCAAGGGAATTCCAAAATGAGCATGTTCACACATCAAAATTAAACTGTTCCTCTAAATGGCTTTTATGATACCATTGGATGCGCAAATGATATCTGATTGATGACATTTCAGCATTTTTAATTCCTAACCATTCTGATAAGTTTGTTCATAGGGCATACCACAAACATCTAATGTGCTTTAGCCAGTTCCTTCTAAGCTGGTGACAGCTAGTCATTTGCACAGTATCATAATAACTAAGTAGCAAATAATTCAGCATGAACTCAGGCAGTCAAAAGTGGATATAGAGTTAGGATTTTGTACTGTTAATTAAGCACAGTCAAATGACAAATAGCCCACGTACAGCGGGTGTGATAACAATTGGCACATTGCAATTACACACAGTGGCAATTAAATCTAATGCAGCAGAACTGGGTCAGTGAGGTCACAACAGTAAGTTGTAAATGACTGATCAGGAATCGTATCAATCAGAGGTATTTTCTTCATCTACAAATATAAAACTTCTTATCGTGTCTCCAGTGCTGTTAGCTGCTTTGTTAATAACATTGACGCTATTAATACATACAGGCCTCCCCCAGGTCAGAAAGATAGTTGCCTACTTTGCTGAAAATCAGTGAATTCAATTAAATACAGCAGCCCTGGGCTAGTGTTCTGAAATAATATTCATTTTGAGCCTTTCTTACAGCCTTGGAATTTTTCCTTAATCATATTGAATCTCCTCAGTGTCCTTGCATGTGAGGAAAGGAGTTTCGGGGTCTGAAACAAGCTATCTTTTCAGATTCACTGCCAGATGTGTTTGTTTAAGATAAGACCAAATACATCAAAACCTGACAGAGAAGAAGAGGGATAATAATTATAGGCACTGGAAAAGTAACATTTCTTGAGCTATGTCCTAAACTGGTAGAAACTGAGAAAGCAGTCTGATGTTAGCCAAGTTATGTACATGTTCACCAGCATATCTGCTCCTCTACTCTGAAGAGTATTTCTGTTTGTCTTTTATTTCTATATCTAAAAAATAACAAAAGCAGGAAGAATAGAAGTAAAAATGATCTGCGTTTTTTTCTGCATCCAGTGCAGAAAATATTGAAAGATGAATGCTTATCAGCAATTAATTTCAATAAATCTTTTGTTGGTAGGGTTTATTATTTCAAGAACAATTCACCCTCTTAATATTTTCAAAATTAAAAAAAAAAAGAAAAATAAAAATGTATAAAAATGAAAGCTTTCAAAAACTTTAAAGATTCATGTTGGCTCGTTTGTCTTTTATTTAAGTGAATGATGATTTTCACTGAGGAATCCTAGAATTCTTGCAGTCGATGGAGACAAGCATGAGAAACATGATAAGTCACAGACTTGAATTCCTTCCATCCAAATTCATTATAAGCCACAGATTAGTGGTTAGAACCCAAATTTTCCATACGCTATATGTAATTAAGTTTGTTTCTCCTTAAAAGCTTTAAACCTAGAACAAAGATGATGCTTATGAATTAAGGCCTGAAGGCATAGCATGGAAAATAATAAAAGATAATTCTTAAATGCTAAAATGTCTTTTGTTTTACAAAGACTATGCAATGGCTATAGAAGCCAGAACTAATTCTTTTGCTTTAGAAAATCAGTAAAAAGTTCACATACTTGTTTTCCCCAAGATTTAGCAGCATTCCAGGTGATTGGTGGAAGAAAAACAATGTAGTCTTCTAATAACCTAGCATTAAAATGCTCCTGTGACTGCAGGTGAGTATTACCAACTTAAAGTACTAAGTAAAATGTAAGATATGATTGTAAAGATATATTTTCACAGAGTCTCACAAACATCAACAATTGGTTAGATGACAGATTTAGAAAGTTAAGCTTGAAAGACAGCAAAGATGGGCTTGTGGGCAAAGGGATAATATCAGATGTTCCCCTTTATCTAAATGTTCAAATAGTCACAGAGCAAAAGGAAAGGTAATGTTGTCTATATGACTCACTAGTTTAAGAAAATGTATTGTCATCTTAATCAGAAAGGTGCCGTCATCATATTTTGAGTTGTATTACTTTGTGCAACTTGATCAATAGTTCTTTAATATAAAAAACCCTTAAAACTAATAAAATTCAAGATAATAGGACAGCTTGTGTGTTTTTATAGCCATGACACAAATTCTTGAGCTTGAAAAAAGAACGTGCTTTTATACCTTTTCAGTGACTTTATCCCCATGGGTCAGATTCTCAGCTAGTGCAAGTTATCTTTTGTTCATTGAAATTAGCACCATAATGATAATTTACACTGGCTAAAGATGTGGCTTACTGTTTCAACTAAAGCGTTCAGTTGCTGAATTTATGAGGATATAATTGAGATACTCTTTAAAAAAAAAAAAAAAAAAAAAAAAAGATGCTTTAATTTTCTCATTTATAATGGAGGTGTAGGAAAAAAAGAGGACCATGAAATGATTAGACAGCTTGTGTGACTAATAGGAATACTGTCCCTAAAGGGAAAAAGAACATCTTACAAATACAAGTGCACTCAATTAGAGTTTTAAATTAGAGTGTAATTATGTTTTTTAAGGCAGAAAAAAGAAGAAAGCTTTTAATCTTCTAGGTGGCCTCATTTTAGCGAAAAGACAAATTTAGGAAGTGTTTTGGCTAAGATGATGCTCTGCATCTTTCATAAATTTGGACTAAATCCAGGCCCTGAAGGGCTGGAAACAGTTGTATTAGCTTTCTTGTACTTGACTTTAAAAAGAAAGGGAAAAATACCTCACCAAAAACCAGCACAACAGCCCATATACTCACGTTCTTCCTTACTAATATCTTATTTTTGGAAAATTAAAGGATTGTTTACTTCAATTAGCTGTATCAAATATAATGAAACATTCTAGATTTTTGCTTAGAGGTGAGTTGTGTCTGAGGAAAAAATAACAGAAAAACAACACATAGGCAAGCCCAAGTCTGCTGATCCAAATGGCTGTCTCATATGGTTTCAGGTATTACACAGGCCATGTTGCATGTCTTGCATCTTGACTCCTGCACAGACAGTGAAACTTTGACTATTTCAATATCTCAAAGCTACTGTAGTCACATAACATAGCTTGTGTTAGCTTAACCTAAATCCTATAAGAATGAGTTCCAGAGGAAAGCATATGGTGGCTGTCTGAAACCTTATTTATTACTGTCTGCTGTGATCTTGTCAGTTCGCACGAGCTGAGCTCAGTTAGTACTTGGATGCTAGATCTCCCCAGTGCTCCTTGATGCCGTGGGCAGTGATGCTGTAGTTCAGGAGGTGGCACTGAATGCAGTGATGTGGGAGGGTATGGTTTGAGATTAGAACTGGGAAAGAATGATGGATATATTGTGTTTGTACCTGAATTGAAAAAGCAGAGTGAAAACAAATAAATAGTTAGTGTTCCACTGAAAATATAATGTTTTCTCCAGCCTGGTGTTTGATTTTGAGTGGGGATTATTTGATCTTTTTAGTGCAGGTTTTTTTTCTTATTATTTTTCCCACCAAGAAAGATTTTAGATACAAAATGCAATCTCAAAATTCAAAGTGAAAAAATTCTGTCTTCACAGTTTCAAATCAAAATGTTTTGATATTTCTAAGAAATGCATCAGAATGCTAAAAATAAATGTTTAATATAAAAATAAGCAAATTGGAAGTGATTACACTACAGATCCACTTGGCCAAAATCCAACAGAAATACTAGGATTAAATAGGCAAACAAAATGTATTGTTTTCATTGGTGTGAATTTCGGGCAGTAATTTTTTAATATAAGGTTAATTAATAACTGGGAATATTTGTGATGGGAAGAAGAAGGAATAACCGTGATAGTCTGGACTAGCCCTTACCAGCAACAGCTGCAGGCAACACCTGAAAGACGCTTCAGAGTAAGCTGAGTCATATTTTCAGATATGTTTAGGTGCTTAAGGAAGCTAATAAGATAGTGATGAGCTTTTCTCAAAACATAGTTCTTTCAAGATCCTTAGGCATCTACAAGTCCCTGGTGTTTCAGTCTGTCCAACTGATGCTCAGCTGGCAACCGAGATGGATTCCCCAACACGTTACTGCCAGGAAAACTTCCCAAGTACATATGGTTTTGCCACTGGACTCAAACATCCAGTCATTAAATTCTAAGCAACCTTCACTACAGAATGCTCACTTCAGAAATACATAAAGATAGCACAGCAAGAAGATACTAGAGTTATACTCACGGTCCTAACCTGATAACCAACTTATTAAATCATTGTAAAACGTCGTATCTCTTTGATTTAAAATAAGGATATAGACCTGATCTGCTTCCCCAGACAGCACTCCCATTGAGCTCCTGTAGGATCTGGAATAGTCTGTGTCTCTTCCTTCTTCTGAAGCCATTAGCATTCACAGGTTAACATTCACTGGAAAAATAGACCCCAGGTATGATTCTGTAACCCTTTAGCTGGTGCATCTGCCAGAGGAACCTGGAGGTTTCTTTTCCAGTGACAAATGGGGAACTGAAAATAGAGGTACTGCATCTTCTAGCACTTGTGATATATGCAGTGAAACAAATGGAACACCCCTGTGCAGATATATAATGCAAGTTCTAACTAGTCTAAGATGAAACAATATTTTGTGCCTTACCTTTCGTTTGTTAAAAACAAATTAGCATATCTTTAAAGTAAAAATAGTAATGAGTTTATACTTCCGAGGGGAATTGTAGAAATAATGTTGAAGTCAAATCAAAAGCTTGCCCAATTATATGTTTATCAGATTAAAATAAGAATCAAGGGGAATATAGATCCCTGAATGCAAAGAGAAGTTGGCAGTATAATGGAGACAGGATATGCACATGACTATGCTGTGATCTCTGTTCTATTTCAAAGTATCACTTGGCTTTTTCTTATTTGCACCTTCTGTATGCCAGCATACAAATGGAATGCTAGCAGCTAAGGCGTGAAGGCATTTGTTGTTTTCTTAACTGTAAGTACAGTCAAAACTGATTGCCTGTATCCAATGTATTAGAGCAGATAACCAAGTAGATAATTGCGTACATTTTTAACAAGCTTTGGACTGGAAAACTGTAAAAGTAAAAAGAGAAGTTAGAAGCAGGGAGTGAGATGTGCTTTGGTGATTAGCTGGGAAGATTATTAGACTGGGCTTTTTCTTGAGATTGTACAAGAAAATGAAATTTTCACCCAAGTAATCTGAATATAATGAAGCCCTTATTTCAATTCTTTCATTTACTGGTTTGTTTTTTTTGTTTGTAATAGATTTGACACCTGCTGTTTTTACTTCATGCCTTCATCTAATATCAACATTTCTCTCAGGGTAAAAGTATTATCTTTTTACAATAATACCTTTGGAATTGCTTTCCCAGTTATGGCCTAAGTATTTTTTATCAAAGCAATATAATCTAAGCAATAACCACAAAGATCTTGCAAAGGCATTTGTGTTTCCTTATTCCTTTCAGAATACTTTATACCAGTACACCTTGGAATCTCTAATATGTGCTCTAAAATACCCACACATAATCAGAGAAACAAGTGACCTGTAACCTGACGTAGACCAGGTTCACATAATACAGTGATTTTGTGGGTCTGCTGCAAACATTCCTATCTTCATGTAGAGCTCCCCCATAGCGGGAAGCGCACTGCCTTGACATCAGTTGACATCAGGTGAGTATCTGGCTCTGTTCTCTGTCTTTCTGTATTTAGTGATGAATCACTATGAATCACACAACTGGAAGAAGAGTACAGCGAAGTATCACATAAATCCTATGGTATTTCTGTTGTTGCTCTAAACAAATTGCCTTGCCTTCTCACAGGCCAGGATTCTGGGGTTTGAAGCAGCTTTAGGCCCTAATTTATGTGTGGTAAGACTTAACGACCCCAACAAGACAGTTCTTGCACAGGAAGTTAAGTGTTAGTTTCTTACATTGCTCAGAACACTTTCAAAATGGCTCTTAACATTTCAGGGTGTGAGCAAGCCTCATTCCTGATAATACTCTTATGGCTTCCTGCTTAATTTTTTCATCAGCGATTCTGTATGCCCTTCAGAAGCAACCACACTGACTTCAGCACTTTAAAAGGGTATTTTAAGAATGGAAAATAAGAGCATGCTACCAGTTATACAGGTCTGGATCATACTCAAGGTTGGTTGCTGAGAACTATTCTGCTTTACTTCACTGTACACACTCTACAGCTCAATTTCATGCTTATTCAGTGTTGTGTGTTTAATTCTGCCACAAACAGAGAAGGCCCTTCACAGGGCACAAGCAGGTCCATCTATGCACTGTTGCTCTAAAGCTAGAGCAAAACGTGAGGCACAGTACACTGTATGCTGATCTTTGTCTATATGAACACCAAGGAAAAAGATGGATTGTGGCCTGACTGGTCTGCAGAAATACAGCAGAGAAAGCCATGTGAATACCAGGACACATCTATTAGTTCAGCTGGAGTTTTTCAGACACGTGGCACACATCAGATTGTGTGAACAGAGAGGATAGTGCTTGGCCACATCCACTGGCATTATCTGGAATAATAATAATTATTTTCTGTAATGGGACCAGGGAGCCAATAAGCCTCATTGCCATCAGTCTTTTAGCTCTGAGTCACAAAAGAGTTCTTTCTCCTTCCCTGCAACTGGATGGCAGATTGTTTAGGGTGACATTATCTGAGTCCAGATGGTCCCACCTACTGCAAAATCTGTAGTGCTTGTTTTTTGTAATGGTTCCGTGCCTTGATCTTTTAACAGCTATCTGGAGAAGGAGGGGGAAGGGTTAGTAGGCTCAGTATGTTGCTCTTCCATGTCACCAGTGAATGGTGTTCCCCCATAATTTCTTTTAATTTCAATTTGTGACTGAGTATTTTTCCAGAGTACTGAAGAGATTAGGATTTTATTGAAAGTAGATGATTATTTAAATTGCCTAATGATCTGTTACTCATTAGGCGTGGCGACACAGGGAAACTATGCTTATGGAAAGGACAACACCTCCTTGAAGTGCAACTCTGCTCCAAAAAGTAAATCTGAAAGCGTTACTGGCAAGTAGATATTTACCATTTCTCAGGGATCCCATGGTAAACCTACTTAGACTCACAAGATTAATTTAGGTTGGAAAGGACCTCTCAGGAGATCTCCGTCAACCTCTGGCTCAAAGCAGGGTCACCTATGAGACCTGTGTGTTATTCGTGACTGTAGCAAATCTGCAGCTCTGCAAATTAAGTTTGTAATCTGAGAATCATCTTGCTGGGGTTTGCTTTTTAATTCTGGTTCTGCACCCACAGATTTTGATATCTGTATTAGACCTCGGGAACAAGGGCATATTTACAGTAAAATTTGAATGATACCTTCACTTTGAGGCACTCACAGGAAGTAAAGATCACAACTTTGCAATTGCAATCCTATCCTGAAGACATGCCTGAGCATATACAGTTGAACATACAAGTTACCAAATATCAGCTAGCATGTCCTGATAGGCTGTCAAAGCAAGGCCCCTGTGCGGGTAGGAGGTGATCAGGTTTGGAAGTTCATATGGAAGCTCCCTGTGAATGTGCTCTGTTTTTAGAGTAGAGAAGACAACCCTTTGATAATTATTGCCAAATTAGGTTCTCGTTGGAGCTAATTACAGCACAGTGCAGCAGTCTCTGAACCCACACTGGCCTCAACAGGTGCATTCAAAACATTGCAGAGATACTAACTCTGGCCTTGAAAATGTTATAGTTACAATACCACAAAACTGCCTCAGAGAGCTATCTGAATCAGGTCACTTAAGACAAACCTGTTTCTATGATTTTCACATGATAGCAGGTTGAGGTAAAGTCTAGATGTTATCACAGTCTGAATTCCATCTTCATGTGAAGATGACAAAGTGCCTGGACCTTGCAAAGATTGTTCTTCAAGGGTGTTAACGAAAACAAACACCTTTTCTCCTGCCAAAAGTAAGGCCACTAATCACTAGATCCCTCAGTCATCCTTAGGCTAGTGGTTATGATGGTCTTTTGAGAAATGAGGTTTGCAAGAGATTAATATCCACCACTTTGTCAGACAATTATACCATAGAAGGGTACTAGTAATTCCTCTGTTAGTATTTTAGGATGGAACTCTGCTGACTTCTGTGGTTTCTGTTGAATTAAATGTATTAAGACACACTAGGCCTGCTGAGTCAGGCCCTTGAGGAGATAAGCAGATGTTCTTGAACTCTAGGTGACAGCAGTGTGCAGACAAGAGTGAGAAGACTTGTTTCTTAAAATAAGATACTCTAAATCAAGCTTGGCCCAGATCTTTTGTTTAGAGAACAGGTAACATACAGGACAGCTCAGGTAGTGTCAGTTGACTGCAATTAGTCAACTGACCCATATCTGGACTTCAGAATTATGACATTTCTGACCTAGTTTCCTTTCTTAGCAAGCCTCCCTATATCCCAAAACCAAATAATCTTCTACCCTTTACTGTGAGAAGCCAAGCGCATAAAGAATTCAAGGCCTCAGTGCCATACTTTTAACAGCTTCAAGGCTGTCATGTGTCAAAAAGTGTTCATTTCACCTCTTAAATCAATTATTTATTGCAAAGACAAGTTGTTTCTAAGTTTCTGTTGCCTTTTACATTTCAGTAATGTAAGCAGCTCCTGACAGAGCTGCTTGTTCTCTTGCAATAGAGAATATTTGTGTTTTAAAGGCTTGATTAAAATGGAAAAGGGTTTGGTTTTGTCTCCCTTCACAAATCATCCCACATCACCATGTGAACTGCAGGGTATTGCAGAGGGGGTAAAGAGCATGAGGGTTATCCTTTTCCATGTCTATTCAGTATTTATAATGAAACCTTGGAACGAATATTTCTTCCTTCTAGGTTTTTTTCTGCAAATATGAGTGCTGTGTAAAGAACTCAGCCCACAACAAGCTGAAGTTACAGTAATTTACTCTTTGAGTGCAAACTGATTATGTTAAAGTGTGGTAAAAAAAGCTGATATGCCCCCTTTCCTCCTAAATTTTCCTAAATGTGATGAAGAATTTAAAGCATCAGTTCTGCTTCACAGGGAAACTGTCCTCACAGTTTCAGAACAATGCTGAGATTCTCAGCAGTCTTGCACAACATCTAGCCGTGTAATTTAGCAAGGGAGTCATGATCAAGATGTCACAGAAAAATCTGATGTATGCCAAACTCTTACTCTTTCCAAAACTGACTTGATAGTTTATTAAGGACTTTATAAAAAAAATAAAAAAATCCTATCAAATTATCAGTGGTCTTAAGAAGAAAGCAGCAACTGAAGAGAGGGTCCATAAGAAGATCTAGTCCCAGTAGGATAGGTTAGGTGAGACCTATAATTCTACTCCCTGACCCAGCATTAAAGGAAGCAAGAGTTTTGAAGAAGTAGTCAGAACATATCCAGGGCTAGTAGTATCACAAACCATTCTTACACACATTCTTATGTGTTCTGTCCAAATGCACTCTGATAACATTTACCTTTGCATTCTCTGTGGACAAAAAAAAAAAAAGTTTGTAACACAGAATTTTTAGTAAAGGCTAGTTAAATGATGCTAAATCCAAATGAAAGCTTTTTTTCTGAAAAAAGGAAAGGTTAACTAAACTGTACAAGGTACAGCAAATGCCATGAAAAATCTTAGTGTGGTCTAGCAGTCACTATTATATTTATACCTTCAGTATAACCTTTTTTTAAGTATCAAATATGTGTGCTTTGTTTTAAGAAGTTTTTCAGAGTACAACACACTTAGTAATGGTGATAGCTACCAGTTGCAGAAGGGGCTTTCCCAGCAAGAAGGTAGGGATATCTAGATATTAATCAATCTCCAAGTTCATATTTCATAGGGAAAAAAGTAGAAAAATTTTAAAAAGTCTATTTCCCCATACTTGTAAGATTCTCTGTAAACTATACACACATGAAGCATCTGTTATATGTTCCCATCAGCTGAAATATTTTACGTAGCCCATTTGTGCTTTTATCAAAACGAAAGAAAATAACCCCTAAACCTCTTGCTGCCAATGATCCCCTTGCTCATGTAAATCACTGTTGTCTGTGGTGTTGTATCATTACAGCTCTTTTGTTGGAATAACAGCAGAGATTATAAGATTTTGACAAATACAAAGATTTCTGAGTACTTTATGGGTGTGTCAAAAACTGTTGCTTTTATATAAATGATCTCAACGTTTACGAAACTCTCACAAGGCTCACTTCAGCTCTCTTTAGGTATGCCTTTTCTATTCTGCCTTCCCCAGCATCTGCCTGTGGTTAGAAATGGAAGGGTCATCAGGAAACCTAGTTCAGTGGTAAAGCAACTCTTTCCAGAAATTCACCAGTTAGATATTTCTAATATTTTTCAGACATTCTCAACAGCTATCTCCAACATAGTCTCCTTTATCCTTATGTGAAAGTCTCCCCTTTTGTGGGACCATCAAGGTAAATGTTTACATAGTTGTCAGGTTCCACACAGTTCACATTCCAGCATACTGTGAATGTGAAATGTTCCATTGTCCTGTTCAGGCAGTAAATGTCTCTGCTTTACCAAATTCCAAGCATGGTAAGAAACACAAAAAAGCCTGAAATGCCAGTTCTATTTGTGCCAGTACTGGTTGCTGATTCCCTCAGCAGCTACATCCTGATTCTGTACCTCCTGGCAGATACAACAGCACATAACAAAAGGTAGGTGTGGGCGGAATATCTCACTTCTCCTGACAGCAAAACATTCTATTTTTGTCTAAAGAGAGTTTACCTTTTTCTTAGCCCTCATGGTTTGACTCACCCAAATCCTCAAAAGTTAAAACTTCTTGTGAAGCCTCATGCAGATCACTGGGAAATTAGGAATCACATGTGTGGAAGCATTCAAAGCCATTTCAATTACTTCGGAGCACAGGTCTACAGGTTTCCAGTGAGAATCAAATACTTTTGGCTCCCTTTGGCCTTGTAACTGTGTTTGAAGGGAACTGAATATTCTAAACAATTTTCAGGTTCCTTTGTTTTTTTTTTTTTAAATTGCAATTATATTATTTAAATTGCAATTATATTATTGCTCTGAAATCTGCAGTTGGAATTTTCTACTTTCCAAAGCCCCCACAAAACATATTGGGCTTTCTTTCCTCCTCCTCCCCTTCCTTGTTAAGTATCAGTAGTTCCCAACATCTCAGTGCCCTGGGGTTAAAATTTTCTGTAATGAAATATAGTATCAGACAAGCTACTGTAAAATCACAGATAATACCTGGACAGCTGATCAATACTCTTTTAAATGCTTATAGGAAAGAATTGCTAAGCAGTTCCTATTATTGCCTTGTTGCTATCTTCATTAATGGCAAACATTCTAAAGTGGGTTTGAGTTTCTATTTTTAATCTATGAAAATACTTATAATCTTGGCTTCATCAATTAGAGTTTATTTCACCATTGTTAAGATCACATTTTGCAGTGGGAGAGGAAATTATCATTATTTACCTCACATTCTTTTCCAGTACAAATTATATGATTAGGACAGGCTTTAGGTTTCTGATCTTTAAAAATTAGAGTATTTTGAAATGTGATCCGATTCACCAACTTTCTCTCCTTTAATGGTAAATATACACTCATGAATACATGTATATCAGTAAAGCTTTCACATAAATTATTATCTCACTGGCATTTTACTGACACCTGTATCTTCACCGTTTTGACCTTTGAGAAAGTACAACGCATCCTACGTGGAATGCTTATTCAATAAAATACACATTTTAACAACCAGGTAACACCTGTTGGAATGTCTGTGAAGTAGCAGTGAATGGAAAAGGTGCAACAGATCTCCCTTTGATTGGAATAAATAACTTGATGTGTTGTCCTTTATAGAGTACAAAAAGAGTACTGATTGGTTGGGGTCTAAATGGATTACCTTAATTTGCGTCCATTACTCATCCTTTTGTAATTGGATGCTGAAGAAGGGCTACAGTCCTAAAGGTGACATTTGATGGCATTATCTCATGTAAATGACATTGGCATGGTACACTGAGTCCACAAAATCTGAAAATATATTTTTGCTCAGGATTTATTTGAGAAAGATACTGGAATATTCCAGGACTTTAGATATGCAGTCACCTGTTCTGCATAACATAGTGACCCTGACATGAGCCTTTTCCTCTCCATCAGGAGAAGGGGTAGTATGCATGGAATATTGCCTCTCTGCTTCACAATAAATAAAAAAGAAGGAAAGCAAGACAAAGATAGATGCTCGCTTCATAGGTTTTCAAGATTCTATTGAACACTTGTCCAGAAAGTTAAATAATGAGTATATTTTATATTATTATATTTTATATTAATAATATATATTATTGATTACACTATCAGTATCATGAACTACTTAATCTGTCTTTAGCACTTCTAAAAACCCCTTCATTGTCACATACTTGCCAAAATTCATAGAGTTTTTAAAATATTCAGGCACTGATTCGTTATCTTTTTTTTCAGTCTCCATAATTCTAGTTCTATCCCGTTGCTATCTTCTGGTACCTCACTGGTATCAGTGATATAGTTGAATAACCTCCTGGATGAATCTTCAGCACTGTACTCAGGAAAATAAAATGAAATATAAAAAAAAAATTCAAACCAGAATCAGGAAGAACAAATTTCTCTGGAAATATAAGGATGAATCAAGCATCTGTTTCTCTTCCCAGTCTGCTATTCACAACTGTTGGCCCCAAACCAGAGTCGAGATATTTATATTTATTACATGGATGCGCATGCATGGGTGCCTGTTCTGAGACAGCACACCGTGGTCTCAGAAACCACAATTATTTATACACACAATTTATGCATATTCAGTACACTGACAGAAGTGATTGGTCATAATCTTTATGCTTAACATATCAATTAGCATGCATACCTAGCTTGTCTTCTCTGCCTACTTCTTTTGAGTCTGGGGTGTAATTAGTGTCAGTGGCCACGATCTCCCCCTGCTGGAATTGCCTTCTGCCCAGTGTCCTCGTAGCTTGACAGACATAGGCAGTTCGTCCTAGTTTGCTGTTTCTACTTCCCATTAATCCTACCTAGGCTTCTACTTTTTGCCAGGTATACAAAATAACGGATCGTTTCAAGGTTAATCATGTTTCTACCATTATTCTAACAGCTAATCATTTGTTTAGATAGTGTGATCCTGCTTACAGAAGAAAAGTTAAGATTCTGAGCTGCAGATTATATGAGGAACATTATCCTTTGTTATTCGGTAAATTTTTGTTCTTTTATCCTTTTACAACACAACCATTGCAGACAAGCTTCTCTCAAACAGCAGTACAATCTTTACCACTTGCACAAGCCAAAGAGCAAAGTGTAATCGTGGCCCTATATATCTTCTCATAATGCCATATCTGCTTTAATTTCTTTAGGCTTTTTCAAAACCTTGCACTTGTGCCTCCACCCAGTCTGGGTGAACTGCTAAAACTAATTTTCACCCTGTGATGAGGTGACAACTGATGAGCAGTGGGCTCCTATGACTGATTTCTTTTTAAACCAATGGTTCTTTTATGTGCAAGGAGAAAGAAAATGCTCTTCTCTATTGGAGACACAAGGCATTTTTGGCGTGAGTTAAAATAACCTCCTTCATGTCTGACATGATAGTACTCTCACTATTTCCTCTATGATTATATGATCTCTGCCACATCTGGGATGGAAAATCCATGTGCCATGCCAGTTATACAGTACATTCTAGCAAGGGGTCATTGCGTAGGGCAGTATTAAATTAGTTTCCAGGATGATGACAAACTACAAAGTGGCCAGTTTCACTGGCTGGCTGGAGACACTAATGAAATCAAGAAAACACAGTTGTCATTTGCAGTGGGACTTGATTCTTGGCAGTAAAGCCCCCTTCTGAGAATCACAGGTTTGATAGAGAAAATGTGACAGTGAGAAGAATGCAACTGGAAAATCATTCATAAGCTTTTCCTAGTCTATTACTGTATCTCACTTAATGGAACTAAAGTGCTCTTGAAAGCACAGTCCATTGTACCACATCAGTTGACCTCATCCCTTGTAAATGGAGATATTCATTTTGCTTTAGAAAACTATTTCTTAAAGTAGGGAATCAGAAAACATTGTTTATATAATTTAAAGTTTAATGAGTCCTTAATATGTCCTTAATAAGCTGACAAGAGGTAAGCCAAACTCTCTATGGGCTAAGTGTTTTGGCTGGAGAAGACGTTTCAGGGCAGACCTCAATATTGACTTTGGTATAGCAGGGGCAGAGCAAGGCTGTGATTGATTCTGGGCTTCTGAGTACGGTCTTAAGCACTACGTAGGATTCCCCACCCTCCTGCACTGTCATGTCTTGAAATCTCACACACATTCATGCTTCAGTCTTTATGCAAGCGAGGCTAGTTGCTTCCTTTAAACTGGCCCCAAAATAGTCAGCTATGTATCCCTGAAACAAAGGAAAAAAGAGAGCATTAATCTGAAGGAAACCCACGTAAATCATCACTGAAAACTACAAACATCACAGTCTGATTCCCTTCAATACCTCCACATAAAAACCACCCTTTTGGAAAGAAACCAACCACTGTAACAGTAACAGTAGTTTGCCCTTCAGTGAACCCATGCTACCAAAACCCCCACTTTTAGAATATACCTGCACTGAAACAGTACAGAAACTGAAATTTTTTGTATAAGGTAGTTTTGTGGAATAAGTAGAGGGAAGATGCTTTCTTTTTTACACAACACAGCTTTGCAAAGTTGTTTGCCTCCTTTCCTTATCAAGCCTATGAATTGTCAGCTTTTGGTGAAATGTCAGTTTATATAGTTTTACTAGAACATGGAGAGTTTTAGCAACAGGTCGGTGTATATTCCTTTTAGGGAACATCACCAGTTTGTATATTTACGGAAGTAGACTTTAGGAATTTTGTAAAAATGTAGCTACTTTGAAGACAAGACAAAGCAATCAAAACCACCCAAAGTCAGCTGAATAATTTTTAAAGACTAAGCCTAAAATAACAGGGGTGGATTGGAAGGGATTTATACTAACAAATCCATCAATGTTTTTCTATTTCCCCAGAAAACCTTTAAATTAGATTAATAGTGTTGATCTGTTTTATGTCTAACCTAGTCTTCAACTCACTCTCCCTCTGACAAAGCCATAAACTTGGATAAGACTTACAGTACATGTAATCCTGATTTTTCCTACATCTATCTTGCAGGTTTGCAAGATTACAAGTTTGACGTGTAGCTGTACTAATTGGTTGAAAAATCTGTAAATTCTATCTTATTTTATAAGGCTAGCAAGCACAGTAGATTTATAAATTTGCATACATATTAAAATAACAATTAAAATTATTGTTAAAAGTCTTTCCCTGAACAAGCTCTATTACATTCTAGAAACTAGGCATTTAATTCTAGTTCCTGCATACAAAATACATTTATTCATTAAAAAAGAATAGTAAGAACATTTGCTGTTTGAAACTCATTTCAGAAAGAGTAACATTGATTGGGATCCTTTTAAAAACAAAGGTTGGAAATACACTATTGTAATAGGAAGCATGATTAATTTCGCTTCTGAATTGATCAATTATAATCAGCTGACTCATCATTTCTAATACGACAGCATATTTTGCTCTTTTTAAAAAAAGGGAGAGGCCAAATAGCTGACCCTACAACTTGTTACCACCATCAACTGGATTATTGCCGAGTTGTGGGCTGAGTATTTTCCTTATTTTCCATATTGCTTAGTATGTGATATGCAGCTCAGGTTTAATGGCTTGGGGTTGCTTGGCAAGATTATCTCTAAAAATGGAAGCACCTGCTACAGTTGCTAAACTTCACTGAACTCAGTGTTTCTCATAAGATTCCTGTATCACCTATGATTTCCCTATGGAGCTGAATTCGAGCAGCAATTTTTATGGCTGAATATCAAGTGTACAGATCCAGGTAGGCTTTATGTAGTTTCACTTGAAATGGGCAGTACTGGGTAATATAATGCAGAGGCACTCACACGTTCATATGCATGTTTCATTCATACTTTTTTTTTCCCTAAGCAAATTGCCTTTCTCCAATCACTCTCTCCCATCTACTAAGCTTTGTCTATAGCTTAGTAGATTGGAGCACAGCTTGAGTGCTTCCGATTGCTTCTATTGCTTCCACAGCTTCTATTGCTTCCAATATTTGAATTCCTTCCAATACTTTTTCTTTAGTACGGAAGACCTATTGCTTCCAACTGGCCCATCTGTATGAGACTCTGCTTTGTCAGTGAAACTGGATTGATTAAGCACTAGCTCAGGGATGCCTACATCAAACTGGTGGTTAGGGGAAGCGACGATGTCATTGACAAGCAGGCAGTGGGTGTTACTGGGAGAATTTGAAAGTATACAGAGCACAAGCAATGCATGGAGACACACACATCACTATTCTTAGTTCAGCTGACTTCTAGCTGACTTGAAGTCAAACCGACTTCAAGAATGGATCTCATTTTGATCAGTCCTAACAATACAAACCCAGTAAAACACATAAAAAGTCATTACTCACAAAGCACATAAGGGGGCATGACTGTGGTATCAATTTCATCAGAAATTTACGGATATAAAGTATTGTCTTCATGCAGAAAAGAGAAGTACAGTATGCTCTAAATATTATAGAACTTCTGTCCAAATCCTCAACTTTATATCAACAATCTTTGATTATATTTACCTTGAAGAATTTTACTCTTCATAGGTTTGAAATGCATAAATTAAATGTTGGGTTTCAAAAGGTTTTAATCAAATGCTCATTACCAATTAAGCATATTCATCAGTCGGCATTCTTAAACCTTAACTTTCTCACTAATGAAAATTAACTATGGATACTATTTTAACATCCAATAGTAGTAGAATATCTTCATGTACTGATCCCTGTATTACAGAAGCAGCAACAAAAATGTTCTAAATAGTCCTAGTAATGCCACAAATAAAAATCTTTGTAACTTCTGTCCTTTTTTGTTTGTCCCCTGTGAAAATGTGTGTATATTCTTTCAACTGACTACAGTATGATATAAATGACATGAAATATATCTACAAAGTAAAAACTAGCAACATCTCTGCTTTAGTTTACTTTACACACAGAGAAAAAAACCAAAGCAATTTCTTTATCACATATGGATTATAAATAAAATTTAAATCCTGTTGACATCAATGGGAAATTCTGAACAGTTTCAGTTGAGCTAGGATTAAATTTCAGAAGTTTGTTATATGCCAGATAACTTCTCCATCTAAATCTGTTTTTTGTCAAAGGTACTAGCTATCTGGCTGGATCAAAGCTCTTCTTTCCATTTCCATAATTATTAATTAAGTATTATTATTAATTAGGCATTATTCCTTAAACACATATTTTGCTTAAACTTGACATCATACTGTCTCAGAGAAATTTTTTACCATCTCTGGTTTATACATTAAAGTTTGGAAAAAAATTTTTTCACCGCAGAAGGTGACTTTAAAAGTCATTCTAAATGAGAAGAGATTTTCTTAATTGTTCATTTTCTGGTATTGGGGATATTCATACCGTTTTCTTTAAGGCATTTAGCCAAGGTGCCTAAATATAGAACTTTGATTCCCTGTATAATCATTGTTTAGAAACAGGCTTCTGCATAGGTGCTTTGATTCATTCCTTGGAGGACGTTAACTGCATAGGGAGCTTTCCTCCTAATTAAATCATGTAAATTAGAGGTTTAAAGTTTGACAGTGTGGAAACACCCTATTGTGGCCAGTATGGCTTTAAATGCTCTGAACAGCAGACTCCCATAATTTTGTTTTGGATGCATTTCCACAGGTCACTCTACCATGGGATTGACAGTTTTGCTTGATATTTAATGATAATTTGCTTTCTTTATTCTGTCAGATTACACTTGGCTGTGAACGTTTGTTAATTTATGTCTGTAAGGAGCTCTAAGGCAAGTGTACTGTGAGAGTAAGCATGAGTGGTAAATGGTGAAGACTTAACTCTTTGTAACAGACTATATGCATACACAAGTGTATTTATTTAATATATATAGGCATACGTCAAATATAGATGTACATATAATAGTTACAAAATTAATCTTTAACACCTATTCCACTCCCAGGCCAGTTTTGGGATTACTTTTTTTATCACTTTTTAAAATCATTCAGTACACAATCTACTGTGTGACAATCATATAAAACCGTGTCAGACTCAGCCAGTGACTTTAATTGTATCACAAATGGAATGTGACACGAACAATGCACCCTGGTGTTCCAAGGAACAACACCACGTGTCACGGTGGCGATGTGTAAATTAGGCTTCTTCTAGTGCCATTGTTATGGAAACTGTGGCCTTCGAATGAAGCCATCGCGCAGGGGTGCAGGAATCTGAACTCAGGAGTGAGCCCTGCTCTGTGATTCGGTTAGCCCTGCACTGGATTTTTTTCTGTGATCCGTAAATACTTTTAAAAGGCTTCTTCTAACTCTCCTGGATAGACTTCAAGAGATTTTACTCAAATGTTTATTCTGAAGGCATTTAAATGTGTTTAAAATTTACAAGATTGCAGAGAGCTCTTTTCTAACTTAATCTGCCAGAGAGTAATCTGGTTTTGTTTTTTTCAGAATTTACCCATTTTCCTTTTTCTTGCTCCCCACACCCACAAGAACACCTATGCACATAAGCATTTTAACTGTGGTGTGCATACCATACGTATACAGTTTACTTTGAATCCAAAGTTCTATAAATCAGATATTCCCCAATATTTCTAAAACTTGAACAGATATTCATTTAACATTGTGAAAGAAGCACTGACTGGATGTCTTGTGTGTGATAGCACGAAACATTTAAATTGCACCCATCTCTAAGTACATTTTAAAGCTTAATGCTTCAGTTTATGTGATAGTTATAGACTGTCTGCAGTCTGGTGGCTTTTTTGGTTTTGTTTATTAAAAAGATATTTTGATATCTGCTTGGTGTACTTGGTTTGCAAAGCTAACAAGCTTTCACTGTCTGTAGTCCGTAATTAAATGATATTCAGTGGACTGTGATCTTTGTATGAAACAGTCATTTAGGTCTAGGGAGCACTGTACTCATAGAGCTTGGTTAAATGTTATTACAATTCAGGTTCATTAATTTTTCTAATTAATTTGATTGATTAAAAAGTAGTTGTGAAGCCCAAATGGCAAATCAGAACTACAGAGTTGTTGAAAACTCAGCTAACTGTGGAAAAAGATGTGGAAACATGCTACTCTAAAAGACAACAACAAAAAAAAAGAGCCCTGCACCACAGTCACAAACCTGGACTTGTTAAAACGTTTAGTCTCCACTGCCTGGAGCTAAACTATCTCTAATGGTCTTAGTTCCAGCTCACTTATATAAGTCAATTAGATAATGTCTTTTTTCTTTTGCTTTTGAAAGTTAAATATATTTCAACTGTTTAGCATATTGTAGGTGAGAGTTAAGTGACCAGTTTAATATAAAATTCAGAATGGGGCCTGAGCCCAGCACTCTTGGCCAAAACCAGCAAGAATAAGGGCTAGCAGCCAATTCCACATGGCTCTAACAGTTTCAAAGCCTTTTCTTAACAGTACTATGCACATAATAATGGTGCTAAAAACCCAACACCCACACTTTTGGTTGTTTGGCATTTTTTAATGTTTTGACTTTGCACTAATTATAGTCTAGTCCTGCAGACTGAATACCCATCAGTAACTGGAGTCCATTGGTGCATTCCTGAACCACATCTCCTGGTTTAATTTAATCTGAAAGGAATCCAGGTTGTGTACACCTAAAGAGTGCACCACAGAGTGGTAAATGACAATGGTTGGAAGCTTCTCTTTAAAGAACACTCCTGTTCCAAACTAAAGCATCAAGATAGCCTTACCCACTGTATCTCCTTTCAGACCTCACTCTGTTGAACTGAGCCAATCTGGCTCATATGCTTTCCATTCTATAGGTCATTATGTCATGATAATTAATATTTTCTGATAACTACTACCACATATGTCTTTTTCATGGCTGCATCACTGTAGTGGGGCATAGTCATCCTTTGTAAATTGGAGTTTCCATACAAGTCATACATTTGGAGTGCCTGTTTTCTTTCTTTACCATCTCCAATTAACAAGTCTCTTTCATATTCTTGTCATAAGCCCATGTGCACTTTACCATGCTGGAAAGATTCGTAATTGCAAGCTGTTAGTACCCATTCTCTGTTTTCACAAATAAGATCTCCGTGTAAAAATTAGAGCCACTACTGAATTCTGTAATGCCACTCTAGTTTCAGACTAGTCTTTGAGGCTCTGGATGGTTCCACCAGCATTTCCAGTGAGCAGAATCTCCAGACAAATGTTCACAAGTTTCACACAAGCCATCCTTCATGGCATGATTTCCAAGCTCTGTGTTTCTGCATTCTAAACAGGATGGACAAGGAATGAACTCTGGACCCGTGTGCAAGCTAGTCTGGACTTCAGAGCGAATGTCTGGGCCCATTGAAGATGGAAAGGTATCAGAAATCCATCTGTGTTCCACCATGACAATTAGACTTTCCAGACTGCATTGAAGTGCTGATTATTGAGCTTCTCAGACGTAGTGAAAGAAAGAATTACCCCTTGCACCAGAGGTTTTCATTTAATTAACACTATCAAATAGGATGTAGTGTCCTATTGCAGAATAATCTGATTTCAATTATACTGCAGACAGGGCCCCACAAAACCACATAACATCCCTATTTCTGCAGATTACGCTATGTTATCATGATATTTTGAATATTTTAGTTTGTCCTGTTGTGTGGTTTTATATCAGACATGCAAATTGGATTTATTTTTTTTTTTCCCCCACAAGGTGACTCTTTGAATGAATCATTCAGATAGCAGCCAGGTCTGAAATATGCTAAAAGATTTCTAGAACCCTCATTTCATCAATTGACACTTACTATTAATGTCAGCCCCCCTCTGTCAAGTAAATCTTCCAGCCTTGAAGTGGCATTCTGTGTGCCAGGAGACTTTCTTCATGAAAAAGTGGATGCTCAAGTTTTGTGTTTTGTGTTCCACAACAGTTCCATACAGAATTTAGGGACATTCCCTGATTTCAAATAATCAAAAAATATTAACCACTAACATATTGTAGAAAACATTACGAATATGTATGGGCTTCCTGGGCATGATGTGCATTGGTAAAAAACACAGAGAAAATGTAAGTCTAGCAATGATCTTATACTCACAAAACTTGTTGACTAAGAAAAGCAGGGTCACATAGTAGAACAGACACAGGAATGTCTCTGATAAGGCTAAATGTCAGGGTGGTTGTGAACAATGAGGTGGCTTGTCCATCCAAGAGTGACCACATTAGTTACTTCATATGCATTCTTGGGTACCAAGGCATTTTGTTTTATTAGGCCATATATACTCCATCAAACACTAAAGTAAATTTTTGATTAATTTTGTTTTGTAGTTTCCAATGGAATTAAGCCTGTTTTCTACAAATTCTAATAAAAAAGGGCTGCATATGGCCTCATCCATGCCAAGAATCTATTTAAATAAGTTACACTTAGGTGTATGCCTTCCCTAAAAAGGATGATATTTCAATTAGGCTGACTAAAGTTAGGGGAAATATTCTTCCGAGATCTTGTTTACCTTGTAGTGTAAGGATATCTTAAGTTGTCACTTAAGGTAATAGAATAATCCAGCTATTTTTTTCTGTAGATACTTTATAAAATCATGGTTTTCCCCCATAAGTTCAGTTCATTATGCAGCAGAAATCCAGGAGGTATAGTGCAAGTAGCAAATTGAGTAGAGCAAAACTGCATTTCACTAATCCTTCTTAGGTCTGTCCGCTATTCATTTGCTGCTTTGGTATCTATCTTTCATCTCAGCCAAACAACTCTTCTAGTCTAAACTTGAGCTCCAAGTCAAACAACAATCTGTTGTGGCTTTAGCAATTATTAACTTGTAATTTTTTCATTGAAAGATTAATACTAGCATACTGAATAACTGATTGCTACACCTTATTATAATGCAAGGATATATGGTTGTATCTAAAGTGGGAGTCCTAGGGATGCATCCCACATCTTGGAGTAGGAGACTAGCCTTTAAAGGTGGTTCAGAAAAGTTTAAAAAGGAAGAACATATAGAAGAATTATATAATGATCCAGTTCTCTGATGACTGACTGAACATGTCTACCTCGATCTGCTGAGACTAGCTTTGCCAAATCAATGAAAAAACCGATATAGTAAAATACTTTCTGCAATAGTGACATTAGCATGCCCTGTAATTTTGTACCATTTCCTCATTATGACCCTGACCTTTTTTTTTTTTTTTTGATTAGTGTTCTTTCTTATGAGAAATACTCAGGGTAAAAGAAAAATTTTTTTTTAATCTATGCTAAAGCAAAACATGTCACTGAATTACTATCCTTTTATGATGGACTCAGAAAGGAATGTGACATATTTTGCTTTTTGTAATGCTTATGATAATTTCAGAATTGTATTGAGAACAAGAATCAATGGAAGTTTAATGTGATGTCGGTTTATTTAAAAAAATAATATTTTAATGATTTTCTTTACATCTAAACTTTTCCATTGGTGGCACACACAGATCTCAGTCAGTATCTACCACTCTTCTCTGACGGGACTCTGAGACTGAGTACTGAACCATCTGAAATCCCTGAAAACTTTTCTATGGTCTTCCAAAAACTTTGAATCAGACTCTAATCTGGACATCTAACTTGTTTTTCTTCTCTAGCCAGGATTTCAGAGTTTAACATTAAGAATTATTTATGTATTAAGAGCAGCAGGGCTATTAATATCCTAAATACAATGTACATAAGATAGCACCATAGTTGATCTTGATCTTTCATCATTATGGATAAAGAACAAGACTTATATTTGGGCAACTCGTCATTAGATTATAATGTCATAGTAACATCATAGGAACAAGAATAAAAGACAAAACTAATTTGATGGTCTCTGCTGGTCTCAGATAAACTTTGCAGGGTGATTTGGATGACCTGGATTGTAAAAACTATAAGTAAATATAGAATATAAAGACTAATTTTAATTAATTAATTTTAATTAATTTAATTTAATTTCAAGTTGTGGATGCCCTCCCCCTGAAAGTGTTCAAGGCCAGGTTGGATAAGGCTTTGAGCAACCTGGGCTAGTGGAAGGTGCCCCTGACCATGGCAGGGGGTTTGGAACTGGATGATCTTTAAGGTCCCTTCCGAACAAAACCATTCTATGATAATTAAAATACATCAAACGTTATTGGCAAATGAAAAATTTTAGTGACATGAATGGTACATACAATTAATACTTGTAGAATATAACTATATTGTTTCACAATTCAGGCATAGAAGGGGAATTTAGTTCCATTAAAATAATCTAGTGTGAAATGTGACAGCTAAAATCGCTTCAATGACCCCCATCCAAGAGAGGACATGGGTCTGAATGTTCAGACAGTGATTCTTATGCAAGTTTTTGTATTACTAGATCTGCCTGATATACTCCATTTCATAAATACTGTAGCTATCTTCTTTGCTACTTTTCAAATCAATTTACTCATCCATTTTACTGACAATTGTTGTCTATAAAATACAATGACAAGAGCACAGAGGAGAAGTAATAACAAAATGTAATGACAACTGTGCACATTGCAGGGTGGTAAACAGTCCAATCAAAAGCCAAAAAATTAAGAAAAAAGGACTTTCTTTTAAATGCCATGTAGAAGAGAAATAAAGACCCCAGGTAAACCTTTCTTCTACATTTAAAGTAAGGAAAGTGGAGCAGATGTTTTACACAAAAAAAAAAAAAAAAAGCAAAGTGAAACAAAATGTTAGATACTAAGATCATAAGCAATCCATACAGCTACAAAATGGGATTGACATTCCTCATTAACAGATCTCAGTAGCAAAGGCCGTATGTTCAATCTCTGTACATTTGGACATTATATTTTACCCTCTTTAGCTCACATACAGGGAGTTTTTTCTGCTTGGCTTGATGAAGACAGGAAAAATGAATAACCACAGAAACATTTAGAAGGGTTCATAGCTGCTGCATGAGTACAGCACAGTTGTACAGAATGAAAGGGTGCTGACAGTCATGAGTTTGACTTTGCTAGTCCAGATAGCCTTCTTGCTTGAGAAATTCCTTTCCCCCTCATCCCTATACCCCCATCAGTGGAAAATCAGATCACTAGCTGCTGCATGAAGGTGATTAAAATCTCAAAACATGCCACAGTGCACATGGAAATTCACCAGCAGAAGAGAGAGCACAGAGGGTTGAAATGGCAAAGCAACTACCACATCCATCCTACCAGGACTAGGTGGCTAATTTTTCGTTAATAATTTAGTCACTGAATGTCAGTGGGATTTCTGTTCAGAAATAGTGTCTGAATAGACCTCAGCTTTCTGCAGTCCATATACTGTTTGAAAATAGGCTCTGTAAAATTCTTTGCAAACACTGTTCTGATCCTCTGCTAGTTCATGATCATTTCTTTGTGACTTCCAGTATTCTAATTTGCTATCTTTTTAAGAAATATACATAACAGTTTCTGTTACATTAAGCAATTAGAAAATATCTGTCTGGTTTTTAGTAAATAACCACAATTATGCATTATTATTAAGTAACATAATTATCTAATAGGTAATGTCTACCTACTAATCTAATAAATAACCGCCTAATCTACCTACTAACCTACTAAGATCACTCGTAGGTATTAATCACATACCCAAGACACTGCAAGATAGACACCTTAGGCTGTTTACTTTCCAGGACCTGTTACTGTGAATACTGGGGTGCTAAGATAAATGTTGTAACATACTTGAGATAAACTGTGGCTCCAGTCTGGTCATCTCCATTCTGTCTTGGCTTCTGAACCTTCTTTACTGGGAAGAGCAGCAGATGTCCAGTTTTCTTCCTGTCTCCCCTAAACAATAGCGATCACTTCAGCATGAATACAGGGGCTGTGCTCCTTTCACACGTTTTGGCTGACCCAGAGATAATTTTATCATCACTGCTATTCTGTGTGACAGACACAACAGCGGCCATGTTGGGTTACACCAGGTTTCACATCCCTGCAATCGCATCTGACCAGGAACTGACAGCTTTCTTACCCACTAGGCTCCCTGGTATCATCCCAGCACCATCAACACCAATATCATGACGGTATTTCTCTGTATTACCACAACATAGTATCACACCCTGGTATCACCCTTGAATCCACTGAACTCTTCAGCCCCAACATCTTCAGCATTTTTCTGGTCTCCAAAGCCACCAGCAATTACTGCTTCAGGCAAGAGGGCCTAGTGACACCTGTATCCTCCCTGCCCATCTGCCACATCTCTTTCAACCAATGTAATTTTAGTTAAATTCAAGGTCGTCTCCACACAGATCCCATCCTCAGGATTTTGCAGACACTGCAATAACATGCTAACCTAAATATTTACTGTCACACATTCCCAGTAACTATCCCACAACCACTCCCTCAACCCACTATCGTTCTAGCTCGCAGGCAATCCCACCCACTCCGTAGGGCTATATGAAGAAAGGCAAGCATTGCCTCACACTAATAAGGAAAGCGCGATTAATATTTTCTCTATATTTAATCTTGTCAAATGACTCACTGGGTGACATAGTTAATGAATATATAGGTTTATTCCTACATGATACTTTGTTCTAAGGAAAAAATAACCTCTATTCAGTGTAACAAGTATGCAAATACCCTGCTCGTGGGTGCCTACCTATCACCTTACCTTTGAGGCAGGAAACATGAGAATTTTCTCAAGAACTGCTCAACTCCAGAAAGAATGGGAAATGCTGCTATCAGATTTCCAGGTATACACTTGCAATTGTACTTCTCCCTGTCTCAGTTAAAAGAATATGTGAGCTGGAAGCTTAATAAAGGTGTAATTCACCTCCTTGGCTCAGAATCATGAACGAAACTGCATGGGGAGGTAGCTTGTGGCCAAGTGGTTACTGGATGTGATAGTAATGTCTCTTCCTATGCTTAATTCAGCTCAGCAGTATGGCCAAACTGAGAGAGAGACAAGCTGTTGGAAGAGAAAACAAAAAAGAACATGTTGTACAAAAAAGTTAAAAAATGTGATGTTTAGGTAAAAATCTGCCTCACCTAAGTGCTTATTATACTCTTCCTCATGAGTCTGATTTGCTTTTGTTGCTTTGACCGAGCTGAATCAATCATTAAGCTACTTTTAGAGAGAAAACAACCAAAGAGTAGAAACGGTGGAGGAAAACAGTTTTAACAAAAAAAGTCTATCCTAATGAAAACTTCTTTTGAAGGATTCATCCAACTCACAGCAAAGAGCTAAAATCTTATAACAGACCTCAGGGAATATGGGATATATATTCCCCCACTCATGTAATCCACATTTTTTTTCCTCCTTTTTCTTTTGCCAGCCATGCTCTCTTCACCTTAAAAAGAAGTTCATGAAATTAAATGCCTCTATGGAAAGTCCACATCTGGGTCACAGTTTAAAGGCTGTCTTCTTTTGTGCTGTTAAGATGATACCTTGTCAACCACATGAATAAGTAGACACATGTGCAAGCAACCAGGCACATTCAGACAAGACATACTTGTCAAGCCACTGAGTCTTTACAGTGATTTATTTGAATTTAGGGGTCACTCCTGCTTTCTGTGCAGATTTCAAAGGAAATTGCAAACATACATATTCATCAACCTCTGTTAATGGAGAGACAGAATCAGAAACAAAATACGAAGTTTATTCAAAATTATAAAACAAATGGAGTAGTCTAATAAATACAGTGAGTTTTATAAATTATGATGCTCCATGAACTTTGTACACTGACTGATAACACTGTGGGGTTTTTATTTTTTTATCCCTTAGAGGCACATTTTTGACCCCAAACACACTTTGCTTTAGAGTAAAATGTACCAGTATTTAGATCACTTTTATTTTCCATTCAGACAGATAAAAAAAAAATGAATTGTATGACTGTGTTAGCTGTAGATTGTCCCTGGGGATATGATATTCATGTTTGAAGTTCATTTGTTTGAGTAAGGAATATATGTTTCAAGACCCTCCAAAGGTTCTTCATGCTACAGATGATCAGGTTCAAAGGACAAAATAGGAACCACACTGTATCATTTACTACTGAGCACTCCTTGAAGTACTATGGTCTTCAGTTACGGTAATCACCATCTGTCTGATCTACTCATGTGGCCTGATTAAGTGTAGGATCTGAACATCTCACAATTTCAGATTTATTCATCCCCACAACACCTAATAGAGCATTATTTTCCTGTTCTTACAATTGAGAAAGTGAAATATTTGAAAAAAAAATAAATGTAAATGACCAAATAACTTTTAATATTAGAGTGGAAACTGTTGCACTATTGTCCAGATTAAGCGAAATATTTAAGGGACCAACTGCCTTTGATTTTAATGGAAGGCAAGGCAATGAATTGGGCTAAGATCAATTTACAGCAATATTCACTTTGTATTAATGGATATGACTTACAGGAATAAAACTTCTTAAGAGAAGAAGTTCCACATAATGAAGCATGAGCAATATTTTATGTATTATTATGTGTCCAGGGTTTGTGTATGTATGCTTAGATGAAGGGGGGCAGGCAAAGGTTAAAAGTGTAGACTGGGGCCCACCAAAGAAAAGCAGTTTACCTATCAGCATTCTGTCTCTTCTTCCTCTCTCCTGGATGGTGAAAGGATAGCTTTACAGACAGGGTCAAGAAATGAAAACAGAATATATAACTTGCATTTGTAAATGTCAGCTCTGACTCGCCATACATCACTGAACATCCAGCAGTTCAAACACTCCCTTTAGCTTACACATCATGTTTCACTGTCGTTCTCGTTTACTTGCACACAGTGTACACAACGGTCAATAGGCTTTCCCTGTCTCCACAGTCTTTGCACACTTGTGCATTTGTGTAAGTACACAGGCACACATTTTTCATGTAGGTGTAACCAGCTGGAATGATTAATGGTGAATATTAGTGCATCTCTCCTACCTTCCCTTGTTCTTTCAGGCATTATGATTACCATTGCAGTCTTTAGTTTCGTATTACCTTTCACCCTGAGAGATCATTCTGTATGTACACAGAGGAGCTTAAATACAGCCACTTCAAAGTGCAAAGGAAGCATTAAGTGGTAGAAAGGGCAGCTGAGGAGATAGCCTTCAGATTCTGACCCACCAAATTTACATCTTTCGTGCCTACACAGAGAAAACGGGTTTCGTTTTTAAAGCTTACTCTTGGAGAAGTACTATGTGTGGAGGATTGTACAGGTTGCATAAGCAACACAGTAATGAAGCCTGGTTTCCTCAGATGTCTGCTTCTCATGTCTAGGAAAGTGAGCCCAGACTAAAGCTTTTCATAGGCTGCAGGTGTTACAGCACTGCTGTGCCTTGTATCTACTGTCTAGCAATTCATGAAACTGTGCTGCAGGTTACAAGGGGATCTAGCAGTGTTTCTGTCTGTATTTTTTCTGAATTTCATATTTGGATTAAAAGTTGCTTGGTTGGTTGAAAAGTCGCTTGGTTGGTTGAAGAGTTGTTTAAAACTGCTTCAAAATTTGCAAGGAGTGGGTAGGCAAACTGACACTTGCAGGATAGACCTGGATCGCACAGTTTTTAAGGAAACAGTTTGAAAATACATATAAATTGTATGTCACATGCTCTGTGACCTGCCCACTCATAATGGCCCAAGAGAGGAAGCACTGGCTAAGGGGACATGAGCTCTCTCTGTCACAGTTTTCTTCAGGGTGGTTCTGCATCTTGTCATCTCCCCATCATATGTTTCAGCCCCATGTCTTGGCATAAAGAGGACTATCGGACACTGCTGCTAAATCCAGTGTTAAGGAATATCAGTGGAGGTCTGTTCATTCTTCTAATTTGTCTTGAGTGTTTGGACAGGTAGCTCAATAGCATCCTTTCTGCTTTAATTTGGCACTTCCACTCTACCTCTCCACAGGGTGAAAGGAGTTTAATTCAGTTGTATGAAAAAATCTGTAAAGACTTTATAGTTGTGAAAATTTCTTCTTCAAACATCTTTGAAATGTTGTACATCTTTATTATTGCAGTCCCATTCCATTTGGTAGTGTATATGTAAGTAATCAGAAGTCTAATAAGTAATGTGGTGTAAAGTAGGAAACAGCATCGAAAGGCAAACACTGTACTATAAAATTACACAGTAGTGAGTAATTTCCATTCACTTCACTTGGTTTTGGATCAAGTCTTTATGGCATAGAAAAAAGAACTGGATTCATCTCTTTTCCAATAAATAGTAGAATTGCCACCTGGTGGCAATGGGCATACAAAGAATGCTCCATCACTATAACTGCTTTTGTCTTACCAAAAATTTATCTCCAAAAAATTCCATACACAATGTAGATATAAGTCTATATGATAGTATGACAGGTGTAACCAGAATCACACTTCAATGTTTAAGCTTTTTAATTAAAAACTACTTTATAGCCACAGTGTATCAAAGAGAGCATCCATGTTATCTGATTATTTTAAAAAGAATTCACATACAAAATTACATTTCGGCACTACATACACCTTCATAAACTCATAATGAAAAGAATTAAAAATTATTTATCTTTAAAATCCAGACACTAAACTTGAATTTCCTCCTTAAAATTTTAATTAGCATTTTGAAAAATGCTAAGGCAATATATCTGCTCCCAGTTGTCTGTTTAGGTTAAATTAAATTATTTCTGAAAGTAATATAATTAAAATCCTTTTAGTTATTAATATTTTATTTACCTTCTAGGAATTGATTTGTTCTTTTGAAAAAGGAGGGGTAGCTTATTTCCATTTTATTATATATTCAGATGTATCTGCTCTTTCATTAATAGAAAAATCTCTTGCAGTACAGAATAATAAAATTATATGTTTTTTCAGGTGGGTAAATGGAATTCTACCATGTCTCCACAGGAATTATGTTAATAAGTTTTTAGCTGATCTAAGTTCCTACATGAAAATATCCTTCACTGGAATTCATGTAAATTACATGTTACACAGAGGGCCTGATTTACCTAGTTTCACGTAAGCTTCTACAAAATGAATAGGGAAAGTAAAAATTATCATTCTTAGTTATGCTTTACACTCCCACAGACCCAAAACAAAGACCTAAACCTGGGCTGAGCCAAGCCCTACACCTACTAGAGCTCCACTGATATTAAGGCATCCACATAATTGTCCCTCAGCAAACATGCTTAATGACTAATCACACAACACAGCATATCATATCCCTAACATACAAAGAAGCTGTTGACATAGAAACGATATCAACAGTGATTAGAAAGGCAAACATGCTCTTTTATCTGTGCTAGATTTCTGAATATTTTGGTTGGTCTCCTCTCTGTTTTCATCATGTCATCAGTTAAATCAAGCTCAGACTGTTCCGCAAAATGTTGTGAACACTAGTTCCAGTTCGATTTAAATCACAACAGCACATGATCAGTTTAGACTGATGGAGGTACAGAGGGATATGTCATATAACATACTTCAGAAAGGTTTTTCGGTAGTACTAGCTAATCATTATTTCTCTACAAGGTTAGATACTGCGGAGTTCTTGGGGGCTACTGCTGTGTTGTCTTTGGGACAGCAGATGTGTCAGAGATCTCTAACCTTCCCTATGCACCTCTTTAATCCAGCACATGAGATTCCTAGTGTCACAAGAGCTTGGCAGATGACTGCAGCTGAAGAGCCAGTTCTCCACAGGTGATGTGAGGAGCTGTGCCCAGCATGCATAGTCTTGGAGCAGGAGGAAGACAGTGTCTTCCCAGCAGGGTGAGTTGAAGACATCCGAAGCAGTAGAAAGGCAAAGTGCCTCAGGTTTTATGCACAGTGCTTAAGACTTGACAGGTTTGTTAAGGTCTATATACTAGCAGCACATTGTGTTTACATCTGAGGTTTGATATATTTATGCATACAGTGTGTGTATACCTAAGTAATGAAAACTAGTCAGTCCAGTGTTTCACTAAAACTGAAACCCATACAGAAATATTGCAATGCAAAACAGATCCATTTATTTTAAATTGTTTCACTTGCTTTTTTTCTCTCCTGAGCTGAAACTGAAGTACAAACATCAAAATGCTAACTAAAGAAAATGTTCTTCTGAGATCTTTGCACCTATTTTGTATAACCCAAGTCTATTTTGCATAACCAAGAGAGTAATTTGTCTATTTCAGATAAACATCCAAGCTGAAACTGTCAATCTTCAGTGCTTATAATTAGGTAATGGAGTCAGTATTTAGCAGTGATATAAAAGTGACATGATATTTTTTTAGTATTTATAAAAGTGTACATGTACTGTGGAAATTATGGCAAATGCAAGCTCTCTAGCACCTGGTTTTTATCTTTTCCATAGCCTAAAGTGACTTTCTAAACTAAACTTACAACCTCAAACTTTAGGTTAAGATTTGAAAAAGTTCTAAAAATAACATAAATTATTAAGTACAAAAGGAGAAATACAAAATAATCCAGATTTTGGGCAGAGTGTGCCCTCAGCAAGTGTGCTGAGGACACAAAACTGGGAGACGTGGCCAATACACCAGGTCATGCTGCCATCCAGAGAGACCTCAACAAGCTGAAGAAATGGGCTGACTTCTGGAACCTCATGAAGTTCAATAAGGGGAAGTGTTGGGTTCTGCACCTGAGGAGGAACATCCCCAAGCACCAGGATGTGATTGGGGCCACCTGACTGGAAAGCAGCTTTGCAGAAAAGTGCCCAGTTTCCTGGTGAACAGCAAGCTGACCATGAGACAGCAATTTGACCTTGCAATAAAGAAGGCTAATGGTATCCTGGCCTGCATTCAGAAGAGTGCTGCCAGCAGGTTGAGGGAGGTGATCCTTCCCACTGGTCGCTGAGCACTGGTGACGCCATACTGGGAGTACTGTGTCCAGTTCTGGGCTGCCTAGTACAAGAGAGATATGGACATAATGGAGAGAGTTTAACGGGGGGGCACAAAGATAATTAAGGGACAGGAGCATCTTTCCTATGAGGAAAGGCTGAGAGAGGTGGGATTGTTTAGCATAGAGTTGTATGCAATTGAAGGTAACCAATCTTAAAACTATTTTTTCAGTTATAGAGCAACAACTCTTCCAGCATCCCTGTGTGAATAAATTTTCCATATCTCTTTTCTTGCATTCTATTTCTGGTACTGCTCTTCTCACCATTTACCTAAGCAGTCTGATTTTGGCTTAGTTTTTGAACAGGCAATGTTTCTGGTGGCTGTTTGGAAGGACTGTTTGCCTTTTGGAAGTCCTTCCAGATGAAGAGTAGTAATCATCAGAGGTCTCCTCTGCTAGTCAAATAAAGGTTGTCTCCTTTGGCTTCAGCAATATTCTATCAGCATGGGTCTTGAGAGAGAAAGAGAATTGCAGTCCATTAGAAAATAGCATCTATTACCCTTATACAAAAGATCTTTCAGCACAGTGAGTAGTTTTAGAAACCCACATTTTAAAAAATGTCTAAGAAACAAGAGATGTGCTTGGCAAGTGTGAAAGAACAGCTCTATGTAGGAAGATTCTCTGATAGCATATGCTGCATAGATAAACAGTATTGCAATATAGCTTTCAAAATACAATTGTACTTCACAGGATACTAGTTTCAAAAGCATGGAAAGCAAGGACATACACTGACTTTGGAGTAAAAAGTTCCTGCCAGTTTCTTCAGGACATTTTATTTCTGTGTGTTTTCCATAACACCATCGTATGCCATCCCGGTCATGCTGGAGAGAAATATCAACCAAAGTCTGTTAAGTCTTCAGATAGATGAAGAGACAGGATCTGATGTATGAAATAAATGTGTGGGCACGAACTATAGAATAAATTACATATAAATACAACGGTAGCATTCTGGGAAACATTGTTTCTTCACATGGCCTGACTTAAGATTCAGAAGGCTTGACTACTTCTACATGAGATAGCAGGAAAAGCTGATAAAGTACAATAACCTCAAAAAGGTCCAATTTTAATTTCATTTATGTGTATTTTACCACGAATACAATATAATTACATTCATTGAAACTGTTCCTGATTACAATAACGTTAAATGGTTAGGAATGATGACCCCTAAAGCCTTAAACTACTTTTAGGTTCTCATTTGTTACTTAAAAGCTAATATTACTATAAACAGAAAACTAATTCATTTGATAAACAATTGTGTTATGGTTTCAAATAAAAAGTGTGTCAGGACTTGGATAGCAATTTAATTTGCCAGTCACACTAATGCATTATTCTAAGTTAATTAAAAAGCTTTCCATTTTTTTGCTAATGCTTTTCATTTGCGTTCTGACCATTTCATGATGTTTCAATTAGTTTTGTTCACAGATGTGTTATAATGAGCATCAAGTTAAGATCAAGGGTTACTAAAATTTATGACACTGTTGCTCAACCAAACCTTGAGCCCTGTTTGACTTCATAATATTTCAGATGATTTGATGTGTGCAAACAGATAGCTAATTCTACTACTGTTATATGTACTTAATGAATGTAATGACATGGAAGTAGTCAGAATTTTTTCAGTGAAATGTTTTCTGCTCCAATTGACATTATGCCAAAACTGGAACATTATAGAAACAAATACTAACTTTGATAAAGTTTTGACAGGATTATTTCTAAACCCTAAAATAGACTTCCTGGAAGGTAAAAGATGGAAAACCTGAGTTTCTTGAGCCAAACTCAAACATTTTGAAGAAGTTCCATTTCTCCCCAAAAGCTTTTGCACACTTGGCTATCATTCCAAAATAACACAGAAAGATTTTCAAAGCCAGAGAAAAATGCATGAAATGGGAGCCTCTCCACCTAGCTCTAGCTCTTTGTTGGAATTGCCATTGTGTGTCTGTTTGCAATTTATACCTCTTCAGTTGTGCTATGGTTAGCTGGAAAAATTGTGTTGGAAATGGAAGGAAGAGACTGTTTGGTGGACCAGTGTTCCAAATTGCTGCAAAATTTATCCACAGACTGGATGGCACGGAATTTTGTTGCCCTTAAGACGAAGGGGTAGGAACTAGGCTTCTGACGGAGGAAGAGAAGAGAGAACCCAGTATGGGAGCCTGGAGTCAGTCTGCAAGGCTTGACTGTGGATCCTCCTGATGAGGAGAATGAATGACTTACTCTTAATGGGGATTAGCTAGTAGTGCTTTTGAATATTCAGTCAGACACATTCTTTCATCTCAAATTGCCTAAATACTTTTAATAAATATCAATCTAGGAGACAGAAACTGACATCCTGCAGAAAGAAAGAATTAAGATGTCTTAAGATAAAGGCAGGAAGCCTGAACCCGATTTGATAAAACAGGGGTAATTGATGGTTCAGAGGGGTCAGGCTGATCAAGTCAAAATTGCTGAGGGACACATTTTAAGTACATGCTTATTTAAATGATTTGGAGAGAAAACTTTGAAATTTAGTGAAACCAGAGATGGGGATCTTACAGCAACGGAAGAAGGAGAAAATGGAGTATAGGACAGATGTGAGCATAGGTGTCTCAACAGAAAAATAACAGATTAAGCACAGCCTGGAGAAATAACATGGATGTGTAAGAGAAGGAACAGGCAAAGATAATTCCTAGCTCATAACCATGGAAATAAAAATAAACTGGAAGAACAGGATACGGTAACCTGAATACTTGACTTTCTGCAGTCAGTTTGATGTTGCTTGTGCACTTAAGGAAGGACTGTGAAGACTAATCGGTTTCCCACCCACCTGCAAAGGCAGGAAAAAGAAAAAATGTGAATTTTCTTCTTAAAATACACTTTACTTTGTACATGTATGTACGTAAGAGCTAGCCAGGTGCTCTCTCATTTAATAACTAAATTTAGTACTCTCCTGGTATGAATCAGTACTCCATGTTCAGTTCAAATGCCAACAAACAGTGATCTGATTTTCTGAAATGGAAAGAGCAAGAATAAACATAGTATCCTATGACTTACCAAGAATCATATGTTTATCACAGTGCTGCCAAAGTACAGAGAAATTGAAAATGGTTTAGGTAATTTCAAATTACTTCTGGGGCAAGCACCCAATCTCAGAGATCTGACAATTGAGTTGTTTAAAAAGAATTATCTTCCAAATATAATGATTTCCCTTCAGCAAGATGTACCAGAAGCATGCCAATCTAAGATCTAATCTAGTGGCAGTCTTTGGCCTAATACAGCTCTTACATTTCAAATTGTTTTGTCTAGTTAATCTAGCTACCTGTGCTAACAGCAGAGGAAGGTGTACCTGTGATATTTAAAAGATCGCAGTTACCTATTTGACTATGTAATTATCACTATGCCTGAACTGACATGACAAATGGATTCTACATTTAACCAGCAAACGAGTTCACATGCATTCTACCGAAGGCCCCCCACCACCCTGCCTTAATGTTAATTTAATGTGAAATTCTGGTACAAAATGTTAAAAGTTTCTTGGTTTCTCAGTGAATTCTCTCAAACTTAAGAAGGTATAAAGAGAAGTGACACCTTTACATATTGCTCAGACATTTCATGCTACTCGTCTAATTTACCAAATGTTAGCTCAACCTCATTTTTAAATAGCTGAACAATCACTTGGAATAGCTTATCGACACCGTTACAAGAATAATACTAACATCTAGGTTAGATCAATCTGCACTGTAATACAGGCATGATGAGCATATTTTTATATATGCATGCATTTCATGGCTAGAAAAAAAGCAGTAATGCATTCTTTTCATTATGGATTCAGTTTCCTGGCCTGGTCTGTTTCCAGCAGAAGTTAGCAGTGTCTCAGCTAACACATAAGGAGATCTAGTACCTGATACAGAGAATATACAAAATGCCATAGTGTCAATATTTCTTCTTCCCTCATATACTTCTTCTGCTACTATAAAATTGTCATACTATAAGGTTTTATAGGTTTATAAATCTTTCAGCTATCTCTTTCTTGATTCCTTATTTTTTTCTTAGCCAAAAAATGAAATTCTCTCCTCAAACATTATTTCAAATAAATAATCCAGTCCCCAACCACTTAGGTTTTCATTTAAGAAGAAGGTGAAATAAATTAGCTTGGTCCTCCATAATATCTATTGATCTTACTGGACAGGTTTACAATACAATACAATTTCATTTATAGGGCATCTCATAATACTGACATCAACGAAATGACACAGTGAATTTTAAACACATTATCATAACATATCCATTGACTAAATTAGAAAAATATCTTTGCTTTATTTATTTTTTTAGAAATGCTTAACAAAGAAAGATGTAGTTTATCCTGAAGAAATTAATTCTAAATGGCAGGATAACAATGAGACAACACCAGTTCATCAATAAACATCTGGAGGCAGCAGTTAACAGGTATGCTCAGTCTGCTGAGAGTTATGATACAAAATGCTCACAGTAATTGTCATTCTCTATTGTCCTACAGCTTCAGAAGATGTTTTTTCTAATTCTAATTTGGTTGGAGTAAAATAATAAAGATAACTGATTTGGTAAAACTCTTTGCTTATTTCTTCTGAAAGCGATTTCTACTGAGAGCAATTTTGCTGGATTCTGCACCTGGGATGGTGTAATCCTGGATGTTCTTATAGACAGGGGGACAAGAGGCTGGAGTACAGCCCTGCAGAAAGGGATGTGGGGTTCTGGTTGATGGTAAACTCAGTATGAGTCATCAGTGTGCTCTGGTGGCCAAAGGGCCAACTGTATCTTGGGTGCATTAAGCACAGTATAGCGAACTGCTCAAGAGAAACTATTATCCCACTATAATCAGCAGTGGTGCAACGTCACCTCAAGTTCTGTGTGTGCAGTTTTGGGCTCTACAATACAAGGAAGGATATAAAAAGATTAGAATATGTCCAAAGGAGGGCAACAAATATGTCAAAGGAAGAGCGGGCATGACTTAGAAGAAGGAGTGGCCAGGGATACTAAGTTTGTTCAGCTTAGAGAAGAGGAGACTGAGGGGTTACCTCATTTGTTGTCTACAACTTCCTCATGAGTGAAAGAGGAGAGGGAGGTGTTGATCTCTTAGACATATGGTTTAACATTCAAATTGCCCTGTGTAGAGTCAGAAGTTGGATTCAGTGACCCTCATGGGTCCCTTCCAACTCAGAATATTCGATGATTCTGTGATTATACGTGTACAAGGTAGCAGAGAGACACATCTTAATATGATAGAGCAGAGCAATAGTAGTTCATAGGTATAATTAAAGAATACTAAAATAAGCTGTAACTGGGAAAGATCTTTTTCTTGATTTTCAGAATTAACAGTACTCCATATACCGAGAATGATGTGAAAGCAGCTGCATTTAAACACTGAGCATCACACAACAAAACAGTAGCAAAAGCATCAGGAAAGGGAGCAAAACATATCATTATAATAATAAGTGTCTGATCATAATAAATACATGTGAATCCTCAGAGTCACATCCCTCAAATGGGTAAAAAAATCCATCAATAGCTGCAATACACTTTCCCCCCCACTACAGAGCTAAAAGTCTAAAGTGAGCCTGACATTCCTGTTAGAGTTATTTACAAATGATATTTAGTACTCTTTGTTATCAAAACAAAAGTCAATGAAAAGTCACCTTTTTATACCAATTTCTGTACACAAGACTTCCACAGGACAGTACCAGCAGGTTGTCTGGTGGATTCCACAGAGTAGCCATGACAGAAACAGAAGGAGGTTTAGGGAAAATACAGACATGAGCAAAAACATCTCCAAAATTTACAGGTCAGTATAAAGATTTGTCTCCCTTCATTAGAACTGTTAAGGTTTTCCATGCTAGGTATAGCATGAAAAAAGCTAATACAAAAAAGCCAAGTTATTTATTTCCTAGGAGTAAATACTGTAGAGGGAAAAGTCAACTTTAGTGATACTACAACTCTATCCATGGCTGTTTTAGTCCTTCTGGTTACTCTGATTATCATGATCATCCATTATGGCTTAACCCAAGCATTACTGTAGTTGGGACTTTCCTTTTCCTTGAGTTCAATCTGAATCAGGCTCTTAGAACATACTTTTTTTAATGGAAAACACTGAAAAAATAAAGTGAGTCTTCTGGAAAGACCTACTGGTAATTCAGGGCTGATTAATGTAAATTCACATTTTCTATTTACTGAAATCATTAGGTGATCCATTAAGATCATAAATACTGGACTCCATAGTGAGCCAGTTAAAGTTGTGTGTGGAATATTTAGTATCCACATTCAGTTCTCCAACCTTTGGGCTTATGCTGATGCCATTTTCCACTGAGGTATTGGCTGCCTGCCTGTAAGCCCTGCTTTAACTTCTTGGTTTTGTATGAAGATGAAGTTAACAAATTTATACATCAGCTATTACATAATAAGAGACCTAGGACAACCACACGTCCCCTGGCCTTGGTTATTATTTCAAAGATGCAAAATGTTGCCACTCTAGTACAAGAATGTTCTGAACTTCCTCTGTTTCTCCTGGGACAAACTAGGGTATCTCTAGGGTTGCGCTTACTTGCTCCTTCTCTTGTCCTATATTTTCGATGACTTACAATGGTGAAAGACTTAGCAGTAGATCAGTGCACCCTCTGTAATAGCCTTATTCAAGCACCGTTCCAGCCTGTTTGGCTTTACACAATGAAAGTAAATCCCAGGTCAGCTGGGGACAACTCTTACTGCTTTCATTAATTCCTGCCATCAATAAGAGGGTCCACCCTTTTGGGGAGGCACACAGTCAAAATAGCACAGTGTCACACCCATAAATGTGATCATCTTTTTCTCTCCAGCCCCGCCCCTGCGTTACACATCCATAGAATATCTGTAACAATATTCATATATGACCAGATCATCAGCTAATGTAAATCTGATTCAGTAGAGCTATTCTGAATGTTGAATATCTTTCCATATTTTTCAGTATTACTTTCATTGAACTATGCTGTAGTGATTCTTTTCTTAAACACTGCAACTTCTCATTTTTCAAACTTCAATTCCAAAGTCATTTGATACTGGGCAAGGGAGAGTGAGACTTTTAAATGCTGCTCTGCATGTGTTAGCTGTGTTTCTAGCTCTATTTCAAGACTCTGCTCATTTCTGGAGATGTAAGTTACTCTTCAGGATGATATTTTTCCCAGACCCCAGTGCAGGCCTCTTGTTAGAATTTTACCAGAAGAGGATAACACTCTATTTGCTCAGCACAGTCAGCACTGAAAAATAAAAGCATGATGAATTTTCACTTTTTTTTAATGTCTTAACTACCACCATAATTTTCTTCTTTTTTGTAACTGTAACCATTAGGAAAGCTATCAGTCACAGATAGAGTAAAATAAGTATCAGCTTTCAAAAGGTAAAAATTCAATATAGGCAGTTTAAGAATTAAACAGCATTGAGTAGTGTCTTTTCCACCCTTTTTGCAATGGAATAAATGACCACAGGTGTTACAAGCAGTTGAGAAAGTAGCACTCTACTCTGCAATTAAAAATGATGGATAAAATGAGACTAGAACTGCAAAGCTGTCTTTTTTGGATATTAAAAAGACAAGCATTTTTCTAGGCTAACTGGAAAAATCATTTGCTCATCTACTTATTCTGCTTAGATGTCAAAAAAATAAAAGCTTTATAGCATTTAACATTTTAATGATTCAGGAGAAAGAGCAAATGTAGGCCTAGTCTTCCTCTCATTGAACATGATGAGAATTTTTTCTTTGAATTCCAGGTAAGTGAATATAGATTGTTGGTTTTCAGGCAAGGTAATATTTGAGAAGACAATAATATAAACATAGAATAATGTGCTACAGTTCTGGTAGCATAAATTTGGAGGTAAAGGTAACGCTTGTTAGTAAGAGTAAATTTGAACAAATTTGCTTATTTTCATCTTGTGCTTTCTTCCAGATTATGAGCTTTCTGAACAGTTACATATCTGTGAGACAGACATCCAGACTCCAGGAATGAACTGCACAAGGCTCTTCTTAAAAAAAGGCCAGGCTCAACTTTCCATTTCCTCATTTAAACCCATGATTAGGTTTACAGTTGCCTAGACTCAAGGGGAGAAAATTCCCTTGAGGCTGTGACCTCTGCAGTGGGGTAGGTCAGGTTAGAGTTTTTTCTTGAAAGTAGGGTAATTCCCTAGTTGTTCAGAAATGCTTCAAATATAGGGTCACCGCTACATAATAAATAGCAGCAAAAAAAAAACAATTCGAAAATTCATGGGTTTTGAGAAGAACTGGTCAGTGAGAGCTCACCTGCTAAAGTACATTAAACAAAGAGCTCATCCATTAAAAAACTGCATATTAGTAGGACAGGTAAAGAAAGGTCATAAAAGATGGAAGCTCTGGGCTGGTTCTCAGCTCCTGGAATACCACGGTTACGTTGGAGTCAATAGATAAATGTAGTTTTCTACATGCAAGGGCTTGGCCATCCAAAGGCATTAAAATGTGCCCCAGGGCTTGGTCTACCAAAGCCTTTTTGCAGTTTTCCCAACACAGGATGTACTATGCAATATTCTGCAGAACTTATTAAGTGCAAGAAAGGCCACACAACGCCAAGTTGATTAATGTTCATGTCATAAAGAGCAGCCAGTGCACTACTGCAATAAAAGGCAACAGTTTCTTTCCTAGAGGGATTCTGTGCCATTCTAGTAGCTAACTGTTGCACTGCTCTGTTTGCCCTTACTGCATTGTTGTCTGCAACATCATCAGTGAGATATGTGTTGAACTAGATGTCATTGAATATGGCCCTGTCACTGTACACTCCCAAATTCCTCAGATAATGTAATGGTATTAAAAATTATTGTCCTTATCTAAATACTTCTCTCTTTTTCCTTTAAAGGAAGCTAAGTAGTATCTGTGTCAGTAATAAACAAAAAGCTAGGAGGCATTTATAAACCTGACATTATTGTCTCAAATTGTGAATTATGACTCTACCAGCCATGATGCTAGCAAACCCCATGCTAGCCACTGTCACTGCATCACCACAGCTCTGCAGTAACATCTTCCTCAGCCAGATTAATTTTAAACCATATTTCAGGGTTTTTTCTCCAAGAGCAAACCTAATGTTTCTACCTGTCCTTTAATCACTTCTGGTTCATATCAATCTGTGTCAAAGAACATTACAACAATAATACATAACTCGAGGGAACACTGATATTATATAAACTGCAGCATAATACTTAACATATTAAATTCAAATTTTCAATTTAGCTATTCTCTGTCTGTTTTACTTGGCTTTAAACTAAACAAACCTCTAGTGCCAAATGCAGCAGTTGGAACTGACCACCTACAGCACAAGATTAAGGAAATTAAAAAATGATGTGTATTTGTTCTGAAGCTAAAACCTCCTTCTCTCCCGAAAAGGAACTTCACTGATTATAAACCACACTGCTTTAAATTAAATAAAATGGAAATATAATGAGGCATGGTGAAGTGAAATATAGTTTGTTTAAAGCTTTCACATCACATAAACTCTAAGGGAGGTCACTCTTCTGCTAGCAGAATTTTCCAGGGGCTTATCTACAAAGAAAAAGTTTATCTGTGAATCTGGCAACTTTATTATAAAAGACAATACATGTAGTGAAAGGGACAGAAGTTGATTTCAGTTCATATGAGGCCCTTTTACCTCTTCAATTTTACTCTCTCTCTAAATAACATCTTCTTGACAGTGTCACATCTTTTGGGGTTCCATGGAGCAAAACCCTGGTTTGCCTCTGCAGTCAGACCTCCAGAGGCTTCAGTCTGACCATGCATGCGGAAGACAGGAGCCACATGTTTCAGTTGTCACCCAGACTCTGAACTTTGTCAACATCTCTCTAACTACTGTAGCATGAAGCAAGAACATAACTTCCTCCACTTGCCCAGACACAAAAGGTGACCTACACTGATAATAATATTCTAACTCAAGTCAGCGTGCCCGATGAGAAATGAACATCAACAGATGAGAGAAAAGGGACAACCTCCAGAGACAGAGTGACCCTATTTCTTACAAAAGAAAGTATATTCTTATTTATGAGGCTTGCCAGCTCACATTATTTCTAATGTTTACCCAACCATCTAAACCAAACAAAAATTAAGTTGTAGATTAGTTCAGAAATGTAATAGAGAGTGATATAATGATCCTATTGGTCTTGGAGTCATTATAATGCTTTCTCAAGTACAGGTACAGCAGGTTGGAGGATGTAATTGTCTAGTTAAAATGATGTATATAAATCTAAGATCTATTAAAGTCAAAGAAAAGACTTTCATTACAGTTTGAGTGCTGGAGAACATCAGTAATATCATGGATGCTTCCCTGTGAGCTCTCTCTCATCCTTTCTGATTTAAACCCAATATTTAATATAGCATGCAGTATAGATTTCAGTGCTGTCCTTTATGTCCACTGAAGGAGCATGACTGAAGACTCTGCGCAGCACTGAACTCCCATGTAGTGAAAATAATTTCTATTTTCCCATTTATTTTAAAGCTGCTTGACTTACATACTTTATATTACTACATACTTGTGTGAAATCCAAGAGGCCTGTTTAAGTTACAAGTCAGCTCAGAGAGGAACAGAAGCAGAGAAAAAGAAAAACATAGTACATGTTTGGTGCATACTGAGTACTAGGAATCAGCAGATCAATTTTAAAAATAAAATTAATCTCAGCCAGAATATTGACATTTAACCCAAATTATAACAATTTTGAATAAGTAATTTCCAACCTAATCTAAATGTCAGTCTTCATAGAGCTCCTACCTTCACTGTAGTTCATGATGAAGTAGTAGCATATTGGATAATGGCTGCTAAGCCTGCTCTGTGTCTCAGTGCACTGGTTCCATGCATGGTAGCTTGGAAGCTCAGGAGTATTTCATGAATCCTGATTAATACATGAGATATCAACAGGAGTAAAATGAAGTCTCTAAAATTAGGGAAGAGACGCTATAGTAAAAGGTCCATAAAGCACTAGCAGATCCTGGTTTGCCATGTCCCTCCTCAAGGTAAGCAAGTGAAAAAGCTGTGTTCTCTCTCGAATGACTCTCATGAATGAAAGCATCAAGATTTGTAACTCAGTTCCGAGAGAGTGAATAGCAACAGACCTTTTAAGAGGTCTCAGAAAGAGGCCACACTACATCGTAGAGAGTGATGTCAAGACAGAAAGAATGATGTTAAAATGAAGAAAGACCAAAAGACAGAACAGGCATTCACTAGAAAGGCCATGGAGGTGAGTTATGTGTTAAGCCATCTCAAGAGTCAGCCAAGAATTTACTGCTCAGCCTATTGTGAAAGACTTTTTAATACCCTTCCTTATAACGATAGAGAAAATTAAACTCTAGTCATTTTATAGTTAACACATTCCCAAACTGTTAGTTTTATTCACAGAGATGGTTCTTCTCAATATATTTTACTAAGCTCCACTCTAGCAGATTGGTAATTGTGGCTTCAGTCCAACAAAGCATACATAAAAGTGAACCTGTGAGCAATTGCATTGATTTTAGTGAAGTATAGATATGTTTAAGGTATTCATATGCTTAACTGCTTTGCTGGACTATGGTTTAGATGAACAACATCTCTATATCACCCTATCAGCCTGTCCAGCAATGAAATGGAGCCAGCAAAAAGTTAATGTGATTGTTAAGTCATTGGAAATAGGGCATGCACAAGTCTATGAAATTATCTTGTGGAAGCATTTGTCTGAAATTAGTTCTTACTTTTTCAAATTAGCTCATTTTTCTGAATAAGAGAGCTGACTATTCTGCGCAAAAATTGAGAAATTAAATAAAATGAACATACTGAGTTACTAATCAAATTAATAAGTGGCACCAAATTGTAGCTTAAGAGCACATCTGAAAGGAAAAGGGCTTTTCAAAGATGAAATGCAAACGTTTATATGTTTTATTAATGACAGAAAAATATTATTATTCATGTATTTTACTAGTTCTGTATAATATCCTCCTAATTAAAATTAGTGCCTGCTAGATTTCTCGAATAGCATTTTAGCAACAATAAGGAAAACAATCCACATTTCCTGTAAATACTTTGCTGCACATTAAAAATAATTATCAATTCATTCACTTAAATACCAGGTTCGTGTTACAAGAGTTAATGAGGCTTGTGTTATACAGCAAACTAGATTTCAAAAACTAAGCACAATCTGAACACAGGGGCCTATACCGAAAAAACAGGAACTGGTGCAGAGCTCAGCAGGTAAAACTGTTCTTAAGGATCTGTGCAGCTTTGAACCCCTACCCTAGACAGGCAGCAAGAGGCGGGTGCTGACAGGATGCTGTGGGAGCTGGAACCATTTGAGTTGCCTAACCAGGCTTGACCCTCACCCCAGTGAAAGGAACAAGAAGTGAACATTTGCAGAACCACCTGGGTGATTTAGGAGATTAGATCCCGTTTCAAAGCTCCTTGGGTATTTGAGTCTTAAGGAAATCCCATGACACTTGGGCTAGTAAGGCCAAGATTTTCTGAAACAAAGCAGAAGATGCATAAAAATTAAGATGTCTCAGTACTCTAAATGTGTACCTGTGGTTAAGGTCCTAAGTAACTTTAAGGTTATTTTGTTTAGATTTTTCTCATTTTTCTTTTTCCCCCTTTATTCAAGAACATGTTTCAGAGGCTCCTGAAATCAATGGAAAACCTTTTTTTGTATCAATGATTGTGAATATTATTTGTGAAAAAGTCATGCATCATCTCACTGCACAGACAGCTGAATACAAGCATTACACTTTATTCACACTCTGTACCTGAGTCAGAAGACTGAGATCTCATTGAAGACTTTCTTTAATCTCTCCTGCACTAAACAGAAGTTTATCCCTTCTTATTGCAAAGACACCCAAGGGCTTGAGGCCTTTTAGGACATAAACCATGCACAGGAGCGTTATCAACATGTCTTCATGATTTTAAGAGCAGTAAGTAAAGAAACCAAAAGTTTATCAAGTCTTCCTCAGGTGATTAGCTAGAGACTTTACCATAGAATTTACTCTGTCTGTTACAGTAGGATTGTTGTAACCATGATCCAAGGATAAGAGAGAAGCAGGGTGGAGAGTATCTTTCATTAGGCAAAGTTAGAGATGCAAAAATACCTGGCAAATACCTATTCAGATCTGAAAATGAGCAGCAAACCTCCAGCTAGGCAAAGATTAGAAACAATTGGTCTGAGTTTAAGATAAGAAAGCTAGGCAGTTACACAATTTAATAATCTTCTCTTCTTCTTCTGGAGTACTTTTATATTAAGACCTTAATCTTTGCAGCAGGGTGGAGAAAAAAGTCAGCTGAGAATGGTGGGGAACTAGCTAAAATGAAAGTGGAGAATAATAAAATGTCCCATAAACTCAATATCTCTACTTAATTCATGGAACTAGACCCTTTGTAGACAGTAAAAAGATGTATTTTTGTTTCCTAGGTTTTTTTCTGAAGATATAAGTGTACCATGAGGACCAGGACTGAGAATTTGGGGAATTAACTAACTCTTTTATGAAAAATAATCTCATTCACAACTGATTGTTTTCGTCATTTGTTAATTATCTGTCTGAGCTCATTTCCACATATAGTGACTGTATAATTCTGCTATCATTGGTGTCATCAGCACATCTAGTGGGTTGGGTAACCTTTATTTTTGTTTTGGGATGCCCATGTGCAGAATCTGTGGAGTGTGAAGGTCTTGTTGTAGTAGACAGGTATTGTTATAATTGTGAACACAGGTTGGTAGGATTCTCCTTGCACTCTGATAGAATTAGACTCCATTGTGTTTCTTGGCCCACAGCTGTTTGCTTCTGAGTATTTGTGAAGTAGAAGAACAAAGCAAAGTGGTGTTTGAAAGCTAGGGGAAAGCTGAAGACACCAAGTCCTGGGAAAGAAATGTCAATGAACATCCATACAGTTTCTAGCATACTGGTTCTGACAGCTAAGGTTGTACAAGTGGGGAGAGGTATAGGCTATGGGTTTTCATTTTGATAGCAGTTAGTTTACCTTCTTTATTCTGTCAAGGTTCTTTTAATAAGGAAAGTGAAAGGGGGAAGAGCTTAAAAAAAGATCACCTCTTAAAAGATATTTTTAGAATGCTGTAGTTTTGGATTTGTTTTTTTTTTTTTTTCCCTCTTTTCCTTAATGTGCACAAAATGAAGTTTGCTACAAATATTTTCAATCTTACAAAAGGAATCTATTCTATTTTAAATAGTGTTTATAAAAAAAAAAAAAAAAACCAAAAAAAAAGGAGATATCAGGGCTTGACCTCAAATTCCAGGAAGCTGTGAAAGAGTAAACAGTAAAAATATTTTAATATTGAACTGAAATTAGCGAATTGTGCGTCTGTGTAATACCAGCCATTTCAAGCTAATGTGAAAATACCTACATCTTTACTATCTTAACTCAAATGAAAAGTATTCTAATTTTTCTTTTGTTCGTTCCATGGAATATTTTCAGTTTTCAACTATATGCCCTAGCCTAAAATATGCATGCTAAAAAGCTGGTATTTTCCTACAGTACAAAGATCTCAGTTTTGCTTAACTTTAAACTTAGTACTTAGGTGCCCATCAGTCTTTTTATCTGTGTTCATATTCTCAACAAAAACTGTGGAGCAGAATACTGTTAAAGATGTGTTATTTACCTAGCAACTGAAAGAACAGGATTTTCTTCCCATTCAGACAGTACTTAAGATAGACAGTATTTAAACACAATTTTCCTGTAAATATTTTCCTGTGATTAAGCCCAAATAATTAGAACTAGGCTTGCCAAACCCACCAACTGACTAGTTCTATAAAACTATGTGGGGCAGAAGGATAATAATTTGGGAAGTAAATAAAATATTTATATTCATCAACCTGATGGAAACATCATGAAGATGTGGAATAAAGTCTGTCTGGCCTGGGGAGGGCGGGGGTAAAAGCCTGGATTCTGTTCATGTTACTTAAATTCATTTTTTCTAGGTTTATATTAATAGCTCTAACAATATTATACCCATTATTTTAAGCAAGAGTAGGACCTTCAGCTAGTAAGTACCATGTGGAAACTTAAAGATAATCCTTGCTCCAAAGAGCTTAGTATCAAAACAAGCAAGCTAAAATGAGAGAAAGAGGAAGGTATTTATGCTGTCTCCACTGCACATGGGTGAGGCCAAGACTCAGACAGACACAGTCTGCCCACGTGTGTAATGATGGCAGAGTTAGCAATTTAGCCTAAGCGGAGTTACAGATTAAAAATGTGTGAAAATTAAGTCAAATTGTTTATGTCAGCTTCACACATTATAGGGGGAAATTTTCTAAACATCATCTCCAAAACAAAAATTAACCTCAGCTAACTTTAGATAACTAGCCTTTGAATCTTTTCCCTCAACAGAGGTAGCAGATGCCATTTGAGATATGTTAGGTAACAACGACATCTGCAAGGGGCTGGCAGATACAACACAGGGCATACAGGAATCTAGGCATCTGGATCAGCAGTGGTGGGGTAGATGGGGTGCCCTGCAGCATCTCAGATGCCTTAGATGTCTAAGTTAGGCAACTAAAACAAACCCTTAACTGAAAAACTTTTATCAGACATATACCTTTATCATTGTGTCTATAATCAGTAGAATGAGATACTCGTCTTCAGCAAGATGAACAGGTCTCTGGAGGCACCTCTCTTTTTCCACTGACTTTGGAGAGTGCCTTGGCCAACTGTGCTCCCGAAGAAGATTAAGAATTTAGGCAGTGATATTTTTTTTTTAATATAATTTTTATATTTTTCAGAAAGAGTATCCTGGCCAGCCTTGGGCAAAAAGAGCAGTGGCTTTTATGTTTTTTATTTGTTTGTTATATTCAATAATCTTATATTTATTTATTTTAATCTTTAAATTAAAGGATTTCTTTAAATGGTTAACAAATGGTACGCATATGTGAAAAAATCAGCACTATTCATTGGGTCTTTATCAGAAGGCAAATCCACAGTACACTTTGGAAAAATTTCATTCTCAGTAACAGGGTGACAAATTTAGCCTAGAGTATCCAGGATTTGGAACAGCAAACCAAAAGTAAAGATGATGTTGAAACACTTTTAAGTGAGAACTACATTCTAATTCATTAAGTAGAAGCCTTTAAGGGGAACTACAGCTGTACTGTATTGAAACCTGTTGTGGATACTTAGAACTTTTTAATGTCAGAACATACACAATTAGTTTTATGTGGCAATGATGGCTGGTTCGGGATATAGGTCCTCCACACTAATTTTTCAAAATATCTCAGTTTATTTCCTTGTGACAAAACACACATACTTCACATGGGAAGTTTCTCTTCTGAGGTCTGTTTTCTTAATAGGATCCGATTAAAAAGCATACGCTGTTTTGTTTTGTATTCTGGCTTTCAGAGTCCTGTGTGGTCCCTGTCCTCAGGCATCCCTGACTGACACCAGCATTTCAGTGTTGACCTTGAATGAGATCTTTAAGATGCCTCCCAGCAAGACCTCCCAAGAACCTTTCACCTACACCTTCCTCCAAATCCTACGGCACAAAGGATATTTTGCAAGTCCAGGTCTGTTCCTCATCACCTCAGAAAGTATTGGTCATTTGGTGCTCCCCCTTTAAATGTTGCCCTTGTTTGTATTTTCCATCATGCCATACACTGACGCAACACTTGATCCCTCCCTAGTGTCTCATCTGCATTTTGAAATTCCATGTCTCCTCTCTTAAACAGGTGACTTAGGCTTCCCAAAGAGTATGTGTTTCTCAAAGATGCCTTTCAAGTCTAGACTAATAGTCTACTCTGAAGTAAGTGCACATGTGAGCATTCAGAATGTAGTTATAAATTTTGAAATCACCCCATTTATTTTTTCAGGGTTTTGGCTCTTTTACCACCCTGGCATCACTAGAAATGTTTGTTTATTATAAACACTTGTTGGCTGTCAGTAAGAGTTTCAATATTTCTCATTGGTTTTATCATTCAAACAAATAAATGCAACCTTTTGTACTGTTTGTAGGTTGACTCTCTCTGTTCAACCCCAAAATGTTACACTTCACTTGGAAGGATCCATTCAGTCATGATATACCCTGGATTTCTTATGAATGCTTGACACATGAGGAAATTCTACACAACAAAATAAATGACACTCAGACATGACAACTATGATCACATCTATCAATAAAAGACTTGGCATGGATGGCTTCAATAAGATCCTCTTATCTGGGTTGAAAAACAAGAAGGTTAATCAATTTGTGATCCTGCACAGAACACATTTCTCAGGTGATAATATACCCACAAGCATTCTCAAGTGTGATCCTTGAAATCAGAAAGAAACAGAAAGGCTTCTGTCCGCAACTCTTCCCCACAGGTTTTGTTGCTGTCAAGTGAACACATGAACACACTTTCACAGAAGCTGTAAACGTGCTCAAAAGTTCTGCAATTAAAAGATGTCTCTTAAAAATGTTTAGAGTCTTTATCCTTTCAGACCATATGCTCTTAAAGTTAAAAGCAGAAATGTTATGTGTCAAAATGAATAGGGAGGCATCTGGTGGAAAGAGAGACCTTCAGCATTAATGTGATTGGTTTTTGGATGTCACTCTACCAAATTAAGTGGGAGATTCATTGTTAATTTCATTCAGACATAAATTTCTGCATTCAAAAGGTCTTTTTTGATATCTTTTAAGGCAAGAACTTTCATGTGCAGCATGTTGACAGATAGTCAGTTCATTTAACCTCACTCTTCAGTCCTCCCCTGAAGGTCAAGGAAAATTTCTAACAAACTGAGTGGAACCACGAGGGGAATATCTTGTTAAATATATTACCAGCAAAATTAAAGAGAGACCCCCAAGGAAAACTTTCGATCCAAGGCCACATTTTTCAGTTTGGGATCTCCTTGTAACCACAGGAGTTTGCTATAAGAGAAAAGACACCAGCCACTTAAAACATAATAGAGCTGAAAAGCTAAAGGTCATTCCAGAACACCTAAGCACATCATGAATTCGAGTGGTCCAAAGCCAGCTTCTCTTGTCACAGCATATGACAGATTGTGAAGCCAGGTCCCCTTGATTTGTCTTTGCTTTCCTCTCTAATGGTGTTTTTTCCATGTGGAAAAAAGAGCTGAAGAAAGCAACTGCCATATAGTGTGGAGAGGAGGCAGGGGATTATTATTCTTCTGAACTAGAATATCAGAACTTCAAAGAATAAAATACTGTCACATAATCATACAGTCTGTCTGCACACTTCACATTTTCCCCTTGGCCTTGGAGAAGAAAAGTTGTCATTATATTTATGCTTTGCTACACATAAAATATTTTTTGTTTCGATTTATGCAATTTATATTAGATTTGTAAACAGATACATGCTCTCTAAGCAATACACAGTAACCTGAGGGACCCTGGGGTACGGTGACTCATTTAGCAAGCAATTACCTTGTAAAGATTAGGGAAATAAACTGTACCTGACAAAGGTATTGCTGAATAAAAGATTCCGGTTTGGGTTTCTGTGAATGCCTTTGTTTAATTCCAAAAACCATCACCAATATCTGATAGAAGGCATTACAAGACAGCAGTGAGAGCAGGCTTAAACGATGCACTTATTAAAGAAACACTTTTTAGAAGAGAAGTTATACTGTTCCATAGAAGGAAATTCTAGGTATTCCACCACCCTCTGTTTAAAGTATGAGTAATGTTTCAGTCCTGAGTCCTAACATTCTTATCTTTCACAAACTGTTCTCATCACCCAGTGGGGAGCAGAGCAATGCCTGAAAGCTAGTGCTCACATTCAGGCTTCTCTCCTTTACACATTACATTCCATTGTCCCAGTGGAAAATTGACGTGCTTCCCAGCTTTTCTGTGACAGTCAAGGGCTGCTGGGTGCAGTTTTCCATGAGTGTTATTTCTGGACTGTTTATCAGAAACTATAGTCAGTGTAATACAGAGACCTGAGACAAGCACCTTTAATTCAATACTAATGCCCACTTGCTGAACACTTGCATAAAAATAATGTTTCTCCTCAGTTTTCACTAAAATACCAGTAAAACTGCTTACACACTTTTGCAGTTACATCTTGGTAGCTTGACTGGAAGTGATAGCACAGTGGTAAGTTATCTATACTTCCAGTCAGCAGCTCTGCTTCAGTCAGTATATTCTATATGTTCCTGCATTGCCACTTATTAAAATGCATTGTCAAACTGAATCTAAAGGTTTCAGTTTGAGATGTCTAACTGTGCTTTTTTTTTTTTTTTTTTTTAGTGGAAACGACATAACTTTCATCCTGCCTGTTTTGGATTTCACTCATTCTGATGCCTTATACTTGTTCACAGCACAATATCAAAAAAGATCAGATAGATGGATGACCTGGCTCAGTCAGATACTCTTTACCCTGAAATTGAATTTGCGTGCAAAAAATGACAGGTGTTGACGAAAAAGCTGTTAGTTCCTTCCACTTTTATTTTGCAAAATTTTAAAAGTGAACACAGTAATCTTCTATCCTCTTGTCTGCCTTTTAGCACTGCTTGAGCCTGCACAGCAGCTCAGTCTGATCATGAGGATGTTTACAAGCAAAGACAAGAATCCTTACCTGGACTAAATCGTTGCAGTTTTAGTGTAGAGTATAGATAGCAGTTTAGAATATGACTACTTCTATCAATCCATAGAAACTGTTTCTGCAAGAGGCATGTGTTACTTACCTGCTGTATGATCAGTAATTCACCTCCTTTGGAGAAGTGGAAGACAAATTGGCTGACATACTTGGGACAGAAATGGACATGAGTGTAACCTGATGCCAGAAGAGCAAGAAGTGCCAGAATGAGCTGGCAAATAGGTACCATGACTTAATTCTTTATCTGTCTGAAGAGCAACACTGCTGAAGTCGGAGTATCATAACGCTCTTGGTGAAACTTGCCTGAAGTTGATTCATTTGGTTTCTCATTGAGCTTGTTCCTCAAGGCTAATCTGCATCTCTAATTCTGTTTTATGTGCTTCAAATACAGTTTACCTCCTTTTTTTTTTCTACCATTCCATAAAATGATTCAGTAGTTAGTTTGCATCTTAGAATAAATTCTCTGTTTATGACAATAAGCTTGTAGGGGAATTTAATTGTCACTCAAACAAGAAACTGAAAACCCAGTCCTCAAGCTCAGGGGTTTAGAGGTGAAAGCTACCAATTTCCATACCATTCTGAGCAATATTGAGACCCTTGTTTTCAAATACATGGAGTGGGGAAGGCAGAAGAGTTCCCATCCAGCTGCATGACTCCTGTATCATCAAGCTAGAACTGCAGTCTTTGTCCTTGATGAAGAACTAAGATGTCTGTTAATTTGAGCCTTTTATAGATGAACTTGTCAAAAGTGCCAGAGAGACTTCTGCCCAGCAAAGGCAGCTGAACTATGACTTAGTAGACAACGTATGCCATCACTTCCAAAACTGTTCACTTGAGAAACTGCCTATGTCTGGGAGCATGTACAGGAGAGAGCAGACGGTTTTCATTGTGCTCTCAATAAAAATTTGACATAAACTGGTTCCAGAAGACAAAAATCCACTTCTTAAATACCCAATTCTGCTGAGTTTGCTTCTACTCATGCAGAACCATGCTAATCAGTGACACTTATCTATCTGAGCTGTGAAGAGGACGGTTCTCGACTTGTACTAATATCAGTGAGAAGTTAGAGGACCCCATCTCTCTCTATTTACCGAACAGGATATTACACAAATTGATAGGGTATAGGGCAAGTTCCATTTTTTTTGATGCTGAGGTTACACATCTGTCTTAATCAAAGCAACACATTTTGCAAAGAAGGTAAGGAATCTGTCCTTACCAGACCATCTGCCCATATTGGTCAGATGTTAATACTTCTACCTAAAAACACAGGCTTTTCAGACAGTTTGAGCTTTTCTGTCCTGCTTCTGACAGGGAGTGTTCGGGGTTCTTTTAAAAAATAAATCCATTACAATCCTATACCTGTGAAGCATCTGCATTTACTAAAAATGACTTTACAAGAGCTAAAATGAATGCTAGGGAATAGTCTGTAGTAAAATAGCCAGCCCTGAGCACGCAACATCAGTGAAGAGAATTAAAGTTGGAAAGAGACCCTTTTTGGTTTAATGCCATTCCTATGAAGACTGCATTTTACATTATCTATGTATACATTTATAAGAAACTGGTACATGAGAAATTTACAGCTGGAAGTCACAGAAAGATGTGGGTAAGGTGGGAACAAAAGACTGTTTACTTGTATGAACACAAAACAGGTTGCACCAAAACGAGAAGGAACATCACAGTTCAAGTAAGTAATTTCCATTGCCCTTTTCTCCCTTATAAGAGGGATCTCATTTTGAATGTGAGTGAGATGGTCTAAGACTGGGATTTTTGTCTTCTAATGACTTCTAACTTGCCCATTACTGAAGCTGAATTTGCACAAACCTGGTTAATATCAGATGAAATGCATATTCTTTGTACTGATACGGTCCAAAGCAAAAGGATTAAAATCTGTGAATGTTCCAGCCCTGCAAGAAGTGATAAAATATCATGTAATATAAACTTGAGGACAATCTATTGCTTTTAATCCATGTGCAATATATTATTTTCCTCTAATGCACACATACACCCCTCTTTACATTCCTTCAGTTTTTGTAGTGATGCCATGTTAATCTGCTGAAGGTCAAGCTGAGAAAAGAGACGATATAACAAAGAAAGAGATCTTGGAAATCTTGTCACGTCATGTTAGGTTTACAGATAAATGGGCATTAGCTGTAGATAGAGGCACTTACCTGTTCATCAAATTCCTTCACATGTCTGGTATCTTATCTTGGATTATGTATTATTGGGTTCGATATTTTATAAATTAGTCTGTAATTGTTTTCATATATTTGTACATGAAATACAGAAGGAGTGGTTAAATCTGAAGCACAGCTCTCTCCCTGTGCTACTTCTCTATGATTGGCCACAATATAGATAATAATGATTTATTATGACGAATAGTAATTTGCTTGCAATGAATCACATTTTATCAAGAAGTAAAATTTGAATTTGTGTCTTTAAGAAAGTGTTTGGGTTTTTTTTTCTCTGTGTTTCTTTTGTAACTTTTCTTTATAGCTTGGGAGTTACATGACTCAAAGAAGCACTAGAGCACAGATATGTTGACAGATTTGCTTTCTGTCATTTCATTTAAATTGAATACATTTTCTAAACCTCTAGATAATACATTGCTAAGACATACCTTTACATTTTTAAATACCTCCTGCTTTTTCTTCAGTGGTGGAATAGTTACGTGTTCCACCACACTCCAAAAAATATATACTCTGTACAAAAACAAACAAAACCAAAAATTAATATAAAAAAAAATTAAAAAGCATATTTTAGAAATTGTTAAGGCAACTAATTTTTTTTACTTTTTTAATTAAGGACATTGCAAACTGCTTTTTGTGAGAACAAAATCAGATAAAACAGATAACATTATTCTAAATATATGAACAGACAAATAATTTTTTCTGTACCTTACAATACTAAGAATTTAATCACCTAAATATTAGTCAAATTAATGATGTGTTTCCATATGAATTTCTAGATGGGATAAGGAATCAGCCTTATGGTTCTTATTCCTGAAGCTGAAAAATTTCAATTTTTGTCTACATATTAGAATACCCTAGCTAAAATAATGGATTGTATTTCTTAAAAGCAATGAGAGAATACTCTAGGTAATGAAGAGTGGACAGATTTACACATTCTTTCTTTCCCAACTGCTTCTTGTCTTCAGGGAGGTATTTATCACACCACCATTCAGACCATTCAGAAAGTAGCCTGAATCTCTCAAGGAGACCCGTGTCATATGGCTGTCTCCCATTTTGTTTCTCAAAAATACTTTTGTTTACTGGTTTCATCTGGGCATTTAGGACTGCTTTGTACTGCTGCATGCCTTTTTGTTTGGTAAAAAGCCTGACATGGGGGTAAAAGCCTCACAACAGTGATGAAAAATATAAAAGCAGGGAAAAAGATATTAAGAGATAATCACAATTATTTTTCACCCCAACTAATAAGCAATGTACCTTCAATTGTTTGAGGAAGAAAGAAACAATGGATATTATTTCTTTTACTTTGCTCTTCATTCAGCCCTACATCTTTTGGTTTTAAGTATTTCCAGACATGAAATGGATAGTTGCAAAGGTGGTGTGATAAAAGCTCTGGACTGATTCTGATTTCTTGACAGGGAGCACAAGATAGCTCATGGGAGTATTAAAAGGAAATGTGAAGAGCGATTTCAAAGCAAAGTAAAAAATATGAACAGATGCAAGAGGGAAAGAATTGGGCTCATCTAAAAGAAAGGACAGTCATAACAGTTCACATACATAACAGTTTGCTTCAGTGGAGAAGATAATATATGTTATTCTCTCTACTGGAAATGGGATAAAAAAATAATAGCAAACACTTCAATATTCAGTATGGCTGCCTGGGAAAATATTTCATCTGAAAGGCAACAAGATATTCTACTACACTAAAAAGGTTGTGGGACCACCATCATTTTAAGAACAGGTTAGGCAAATGTGTCAAAAATACTCAGAATGTCAGACATTCATAGGGTGGATCCTGACTTTAGCCTAGAGATGAACTAGATAAACACTCCAAGTCTTTTCCAGACTCATAGCCTAAGACTTCAAATTGATCTTACTGACAAAATGTAATACAAAGACAGGATCTAGCTGTGGCCTGATTTCCTTCGTAAGTACCACTACACTAGAAATTTACTGGATCACTAAAATACTGGGTAAATTTATTTTAATGCTCTAATTTCTTGAAGGCCTGATCCAAAATCACAGAATCATCTAGGTTGGAAAAGATATTGAAGATCATCTAGTCCAACCATTAACCTAACACAATGGTCTAGACAAGATTGGAATTCACTCTCCTTAAAAAAACGGGGGATGGGTGTGTGTGGGTGTGTGTGTGTGTGTGGGTGTGTGTGTGTGTGTAGAATTTTTGTCGCTGACTGAGAAGGCTAATAAAAGAATCAGTATTTTTCACTCCATTCTCTGAATTATGGTTGACTGTGATTATTTTTCAGTTCTGTGTTCATTTCATACAGAAAAACCTTACAGGTTTTCACAGCAGTTATGTCTGAAGATACTGCAAGATCAGTTCTTGTTCTAGCTGTCCGGTTCCAGCTCTGGTTCAGAGCCAAATCTTCTGCATATAGTTTCAAAATCATATTTAGCTGGAGGGAATTTGACTTCATAGAGTTATACATGAACGAGTCAGTATGCACAACTTATTAGCAGACAGAAATAACTGAATTTAGATGATGCAGATGCTATTTATGGAAAATTAAGTTACATTAGTAGTTTGAGAGTAGCAGATACTTTTTGTTTGCCAGTTCATTTTGACTTGAGAGAAGTAAGGCTGACTGACTTTTAAGAACAGAAAGGCAGGCTGAGGTTCAGTAATAGCACATAATAGTAGAAAATGTGTCTCATCAAGAGAAACATTAATGGTCACATTATTAATCCTTGATTACAGGTCTTTGTAATGAAAATGTAATATATCACAATAACAGTTAACAATGTCAAGAGGAGTGGTACCCATTGTGCTGGGCACTGAACAATCTATGCAGATACAAGGGGTTTTTTAAAAAAATGTCTGAATCTTGAAGACTTTACTGTATAAGGAGACTCCAAAGATTTGAACATATACCTAACAGCGTATATTGTCTATTGGCCACTGTCCACATTCTTCCTTTGTGGCTGTGTGACTAGCAGGATTACTCCTACACGAACTTTGCAAATGGACAACATTTTTCAAGACTGACACCTAAAAATCCAAACAAAAGATAAATGACAAGAGTGTAATATTTAAAATCAAAATATCTAAGGTAAATATGCAGTTTTGTTATATGAATTATTTCTGGTGAAGCAGAACATTAAAGGCTGGCTACTTCTGAGCAAATTCTAATTCCTTTCAGTGGTGACAGAAGCTGTGAGCCTAATAAAGCAACCTGGGATGTTCAGTATATTTGCTTCCATTTTTTTATTCCTTGTAGCAGTTGTTCATAGAACACACCACAGACAGACATCTGAGGACTTTTTTTTTCTCATAGACTACACCAGAACTGGATGGCTGAGAAGAGAAAGTGTTAAAGGTTGACTTCAATGGGAATGGTCCCTGATGAAGGTGAAGATTTGACCCAGAAAGGTTTGAGTGTGTTTCTGAACACACTGGATTATCTTTTCTGCTTCTCAAACATGGGTTGCTTAAAAAAGTGCAAAAGTTAGCTCCCAGACCCCATCTTTCAGTGAAACTATTTTATGTTATTCCCTAGAAAAGTCCTTCTCTTTTACTTCCAAATTGCAGTGAAATGTTAAACTCTAACTAAATACTGTCTTTAACCCTGCGTTTTGTAAATGTAGTGCATTATCCCAGGCAAGTTACTCAGTTTAGATTTTTACTAATTCTAAACTTACCTCTTCCCATGTTTTGATTCCTTTTTAACTTGAATCTTTTTTGCACAGTAAGAACACATATTTTCTGCGTAATTGCTTTAAAATTCAGGCCTTACACTTTTCTTACAGAGCATATGTATTGAACACCAATACCACCATCTAAACGAGGATACAAACTGTGTTTGTATAATTTTTGTATAATGAAGACCTGTTACTTCTGCCAAAGGTAAACTGTCTTCATCCTGGCTCTATAATATTCTTATCTATGAAAATATAATTTTCATTATTCTGAAACATTTAAAATCTACTTAAATTATCACAATTTTTATTTGATCACTACAGACTATTTAGAGCAGCACTTAAAATAATTTTTTTAACTGCTGCCATATTTGTAATATTTGGGCATATTTCATAATACCTTCTTTTTTTTTTCTGATTTATGATATTCACTAAATTTAAATTAATTGCGGTGATTTCTCTTGGCTTCTACAAATTTTTCTCTGAAAATTTTCTACAGCAAATGAGTAAGCAATAATTTTTGTCTACCTAATGTTGATATCTATTCTATCATATGTTGATATTAGAAAGCTATGTTTTAGATCATTTTAACATATTGATTAAATTCAATATTGAAAAGTTAAATAGTTAATAACCATTTATCCAGATGGAAAAATAGCCAACATGCATGTCATTTTGTCATGTTGTAGTATTTAAATACTTTTCAGTACAGTTCAGTGTATTACTGTTAATAATTAAACACATCTTGTAACTGAGTAAAGGTGACCAGTTCCAAGAAGAAACATGAGAGATGCACTGTAAGAAATGAGCTAATAATATTAAAATGTGGGAATTCATTTTCAAAAAGTCTGAATCTAGACTTGTGCTTTATAAATCACAACCCAGAAGTAACTGGGGATTCAGCCAGATCTCATTAATTGCATAGGAATAGAAACTATAAAGACTGAAATTTATGTAAAACCAGTTCACCGGTCTATTCTTTTATGGGAACTATTTGGAATCAGTCTGTATCTGCAAGTCTTCTATGGGAAACGAGTCAAAGAGCTACAGCAGGTACTTTAAAGTAATAAGGGATTTCCTATGAAACCCGGTGGACTGATGACTCACCAGTTTAATTATGGCTTACTCTTCTGTTATAAAAGCAAGACAATCATTTGTAAAAGGCTCTTGTCAGTAAATGAGTTTGAATGGAAAATTTTTGATAGGGAAAAGATACCCATACTTTAAAGACATTAGGATTTATAGAGAATGTCATCAGACTACCATGATGATTAGTGTTGTCTGAGTATCCCCAGAGTAGCTGGATGGATCAGTAGTAACTGTTTTTGTGCAGTCTGTTTTTTCCTTATTTTTAATTTCTTACTTATTTTTCAGTCTAGCCATTTGATTTATTCCAAAATGATACATAGCCCAGACAGACATTACTATAGTTCATGCTGCTTCGGTATGGTTAGGGTGGTTAGGGAGGCTTTTTTCTTTAAAAAGAAATAAATAAAATTACAGTTACTATTTCTTAATTTCACAATACCCTTTTAGCGACTTGCACATGCCTGGGAAATAGGGTGGGCTTAATAAAATGATGAACTACATCCTGTTGTTGTCAATGGGAATTTTGCTATTTACTTGGAAAACCACAGTCTTTCACCCCATAAAATGGGCAATAAGACCTTCCATATCCACTGCATCTCTGCTATAAGCAATACACACCTCAGATCTGATGAGCTGCAGAGGGGGATCTTCTGTTTTGAATCCCAACACCTTAGACTGCAACAAACAGCAGCTATTCCTGAGGGATCCTCCCAGAGGTATGTAATGCTGTGTCAGTCCTGCCAACATCATCCTCTTCCTATGACCCTTCTACAATTGGCTTTGTGGAGTCTAGAAAAGATGCAACTATGATAATGTTCCTCTTTTCCTTTTCCCATCTGCAACTACTGGATGGCAACTATATATAACAGTGACAATATGAAGTCACTGTACTAGCAAGGCCCCTGAGGATGGGTGTGCTTTTCCTTGAAATAGAGAGCAAGTCTAAAAGTGGAAGACACTCGGGGCCTGGCTATTTAGGAACCCATTTATTCAAAACACAACATGCTATCCTAACAAGTGATAAAAAGTCAGGCAATCATGATAGCTGAACCAGAAACACCCTGCTCTTTACAATATTTATTGCAAAGTAGTAGTTTCCAGTGAAAACTCCACTGATGGATGTGAAGGAGGCTCTGATATTTAGGGTATGGTAGACGACAACGATTAGGCAAAATGCTTCTTTTCACAGACAGATGGGTCATGTAGCCCAGCTCCCTGACACTGTTCATTTTCTAGGTTGGTTGGTTGGTTTCATTTGACTGCTCTACTCAGAAATCATTAATCTGATTTTGCCAGTGTCTGTCATGTCACTAGTATAATGCATCTTCTTGATAAAAGGTAAACTTTCAGTATCTGGAGGGTAAAGGAAATAAAAAAGACTCATAGCCAATATAAATCAAGAATAAAGGAGAAAAGGAAGCCACTTAGAAGAGTAGGTGTCATTGATTGACGGTAATTTTAAAGGGTCTTTCTTATGATGGACAAATTCCTGAAGTGTTCATTAACTAATGGAATTATGGTGGCAGACTACTTCTGTTTCCACAGAACATCAGGTTAAAAAGTGCAGAGGCATAATAGGCTTTTCTTTATCATGGATCAGTGTCCTCACTGTCTGGAGCTTGCTCAAAGACACTGGAAAGGATCAAGGGGGTTTCACTATTGAAATTCATGTTTATGCTTTCCTCTTCCTCAGTAATAGCACACACATGCACTAGGGAACTAAGTGGGGGAAAGAAAGAAAGAAAGAAATGTCACTGACAGAGAAGAAAATCCCCCTTCTGAAATTCTTGGTAACAAATGGATTTCCTGCTCAGTGCATCAAATGAAGCTGAACTCAGAGAGTTAAACAATAGAAGAACAGCACCTGGGCTTTAATATATTCAATTACCCAGAAAACAAAATCAATTTTGTTTTTGTTAATAGCGCTGAAATATGCATTACACTATTTTAATTAAAGCAGTCTATTACGCTTGCCATTCAGTTCATTCCTGCACATTCCCTTAGGGCAGTAGTCATGTACTGTGATAAAACATAATGAAAATAATTTATAAAGGAAACAATACAATAAATCAATCTGATGCCTAATGAACCTGCATTACAAGAATGGATATAATTTATTTTTTTTTTTTAGAATTTGTAGTGCTTTCTTCTCAAATGATTGGAAGAATGCCCTACAGCACTTAGAAAATAGCACTGTGCTCCATATCAGTCTGCTTTCAAAGCACTGCAACTCACAATTTAAGCAAATCCTGGCAAAACAAATAGAAATCTCTTTCATTTACATGAGCTTTCTGATTTTTCTCTTATTTTATCTTTAGTCAGATTCATCTGCCTCATAGGGACACCTGTAGAGACCACAGGGATTCAACTCATCTGCATCTTTCAGCAGACATCTCTTTATTGTCTGTATTCAGTAGATCTAAACTTTATAGCTAAGATCAGGGCTGTTCGGGGCTGCCAGCTCTTCAAACACCAAATATAAAACAGGCTCTTCCTTGAAGATCTCACCATGCCAATAGGCAAAAAGGAAGATTAAAGATGAGAGAGAAGGACCATTAACACTTTCATTCCAGTGGAAGGGAGAAGGCCGGAGAGGTGAGGTATTCTGAAGGATGCAGGATCCCAGACCTAAGTGGCCACAAATGTATTGGAAGGACCAGAATTTGGCAATGACCATGCAGAAATTCCATGGCTGAATCCAGTCCTACCATCCTCTGTATTCTGGTCCTATCAAGAGAATCTTCTATATGTATTTCTCCAAGGTAAAGTTCTACCTCAGTGTTATTCTCTGGTACATGAAAGCAATAATTCCTGTAGTTATTAACAAAGTTATTCAGTGAGAATTCTCAGCTCTCCGTTACGAAGATGAACAAAAATAACAGGAAAACTCTATCGCCATTAATTACTTTTCTCTATTTGCAAATGACCCTTAAAGACTTTTTTTCACACATTCAGCCAGTGAGTGGGTTTGTGCATTACCTTTACCTGCAAACTGTCAGGGAGTATCTGTCACTACGTAATGTTTCCATTCAGTGACAGAATGTGTGCATAACTGTCTGATTTAGTGCAGTATTTGCCATTTGTGTGAAACATGTCTTTATTTTGATATCTGCTCAAGATCTTCCCACTTGGAATAATCTTTCCTTGAGAATTTGATCACTCACATATATAGAATTCAATTGATTTAGTAAAGTAGATTGACCAGAAGAACTCGGAGAGCAATAATTAAACAGGTGATACAACACAGCCTAAAGACTTTGAGAGGAGTCACTCATGGTGCCTTGACCATCAACCCTACCAACCCAGCCTAGGGGTAATCTGCTAAAGATGTATTAAACAAGGGGTCCTCTGCTGTTTTCTGAAGCTGGTTGATAAGGAAGGAGTAGGAAAAATAAAGAACTTTACCTACCACAGCTGAATAAGCTGCGATCGGCTGTGAAATTGCAATGCATTGTTGTTCTTGTAGCCAACTAGTAAGTTGGGAGCAAAGAAGAAACAGTGTGCAGGCGATGAAAGACAGAGTGGGAGTTCAGCAAATCGTCTCTGGCTATGGTGTTTCCCCTTTATCATTGCAGGGATAGAGTGGCTTGCATATCATTTAAGTTAAGTAAAATGGGATAAATTATTCGCTTAGGTCTTTCCCTTTTTCCATCAACACCCCCCCCACCCCCCCTCAAAGGCCAGAATAGAGTACCAAAATGCTTTTCAAAAAGGTCTGTTTAATGCCCCTTGCAGAGAGCTAAATTGGGCCAAGAGGAGAATAAGCATCCTCCAAATGATATTTCCTGAGGTGCCATAACCAAGTCTTTAATATACCTGGCATTCCTGTGTAGTAATTTAGGAATGCAATTTATTGGTCTGGTTCTTTATTATTTTTCTGGAAAAAAAATCCACAGATAGAAAAGAACAGCTGAGGATAAATACTATCAAATACTTAAAGGCTGTTAGAGACCAGTGCCAGAACTATTAGCTTTTTATGTTTTTTGTCTCCTCTTACACCAAACCACAAAACCGCTCTGGATCACAACAGGCAAACAGGAAAAGCTGCTGAAGCGGGGTTGCAAGAGCCACTCAGAAAAGTTTCAGGCAGAAACCCAGAGGAGCAGGGCTTGGCGATCTACCGGAAGGGCCAAGTAGGAATCATTTCCTACAGTATCATCTGGTGAGAACTGTATCAGCTGACAAAAAATGTCTGAAACTGTAAGTCCCAGCTCACATTGGGGTACACATTTAGCAGGAGACCACAATCGCTGCCTCACAGTGGGGCAGCAGCAGCTAACATCAGCATCTCCTCGCTGGTCAATTTACTGTTGCTAGGTTTGTAAGTACTGTTACAGGTAGCTGTTACAAGCTCATCCTCTAATTTGAGAGAGAAGGTATAATACCTTTGGAAGCCTGCTGACACATGGCATTAAATGTGTCTGAAGAAGCCCCAGCTCCCTAGGTTACCATCAGCAGCCTTAGGCAGTTTAGAAAGACAGGCTGACCATTCTATGGTTCTATAAATTGTTCCTTATCTCGAATTTTTATTCCTTTTGCTAAGAGAACCAAAAACCTTTTGCTGAACTACATGAGCAAACATGAAATGGTCAGCTAAAGCTCCCACAGTCTGGTAGGTGACAGAAACCCTTTGCATTTATCCCTCCTTATATTCATTGCTTCCACCATGTGAGAGTTTTTTTCTAGGTGAATAATTATTTTGCTTGACAGAAACCTCTCTGGAAAAGTGTGTTCATATACGAAAACCATCCTAAATGGAAGTGATTTCAACTCTTACCATGAATTCTGCCCTCCTCCAGCCCACTGTTTTCTAATTGCTTCAATGTTTTGACTGTGGAAATTAGTGACTTTTCTCCACTTTAAATAGCACCATAACAGCACAAAAGAAAGCCAATGATTCCATGTTTTGAGACGCATTTACAGACAGATCTTATCTTTCTAAAGAAACTAAGTAGAAGGCATTACATGTCAATAGTGTTACGTTTTACTGATGAATATAGTTATATTAGAAAAACTAGAAATGGATAAGATTATAAAAGTCCCAGGTTCACAGAGAATGGAACTAAACTGTGTTTCTCCAGGTGTCTGAATACTCTACAATTACTGTTTGCGTGTTTTTCTCACCTTTCTTTCACTTTTCTTTCCATCCTTATTGAACGAGACACTGTATTTGATGGACTATTTATTCAGGTACAATTCTTACCTGTACTGGATTCATATACCTTGTGGTGTATTAATTGTGTTTAAGAATGTAAAAGATTAAAGTGAAAATTTTTTGTTATTGTTCCAAAAAAAGAACTGGCCATTCATTGAAAATATTCCATCTTATGCCGTCATTGCAATTTTCATCAGAGGCCAGAGAAAAACTTATGGAATAAGCTGAACTGTAAATTTAATTTTAAGTTAATTGAAACATAAAGTGATAAAATTACAGAATACGTCAACCTCTGTCAAGTGTTTATTGGACGTGGGTGAACTGAAATCCATGACGCAGACAAATTTGCACTATTTTCAGTAAGAAAGAGAAAAGAAGAAGATCTTTTTTAAGTACACATCCACCACTTTTAATCCAAATGTTGAAACTCACTTAGAAATCGATAGTCTGTATAGAGCCTTTCCTAAAGTTTTTTCTTGACAGTGTCAAAATAACATCTCTTAAGGAGGTTTTTTTTTTTCCACACAAGAAAAATTTTTAAAGTGTGGCAGATATCCTACAAAGAAGAATTTTAATTCTGACAAGTATGGCAAATTAACAAGCAACTGGAAAAACTTTGGTTATTAATGTAAAGTTTAGGCTATCTCTAAATGTGGCATCACCATATGTGCACACTGTAATACACATATACATGTGCTCATTTCTATATACAGCCAATTCTGCTCTCTGTTATAAATCAAAGTCAGTATCTGTCTACAAAATGTAAGTCAGGAGAAATTTTTGGCCCACTGCCTCTTTGGGGCATCTCATTCTATTAAATAACCTACTTCTGAGAAACTTAGCTAGATCTTCACTGTTCAGTAACTTATGATTGCCTTTTTAATTAAAAGCTTGAACCTTACTTTATACTCATTAATCATATTAGATTGGAGCGTTGGTATAACGGGCATAGTTCACCGCTCAGACACATTAACACAAGTTTTATTGAGGTGCAGGGTAAGATTATATTTTTCTCCTGGTTTGCTCTGCTTCCACATGCCTCACCTAATTCCATGCGTGGCACAACCGCCTTTCCTCAGGATTCTCTTTTGGTCCTTATGATAAGACTGCATGAGAGAAGTTAGGCTAACAGGAGAAAAGCAGCAGAATATGAGCCTCACCTCTGTCTGCTGAGAATCTCTGCTTCAGGTCTGATGTCAAACCATCTCCTTAGCTTGGTTAGATAGAACTCAAACTCATCCTAGTACAAGTAGTACAAAGTCAGGGTACAACTCAAGCCTTACTTTACACCTGCAAGTCCACAAATCTCAGCTACTTGCACTGCAACCTTTCTCCGCAATTTGCTGAATAACACATCCTGCATATAGGGATGCATACTGCTTATCTGTAGCAAAAACATGGCTCCTTCAGTGAGTGTCCTTTTCACACAAAAATCAATAGCAAAACTTCAGGTGATTTCAGTGGTAGCAGGACTGGGTCTAATAAGTCTGGCTTTTATAACAAATACAAGCCTCAGCCTCTGTTGGTATAAATCAACATAAGTCCCCACTGGAGCTGAGCTAATTTACACCAGAGCAGGATCTAACTTTACATATTCTTTTCTTTTTGCTCTGTCTTACTGGCAAGAACCCAAGAGCAAAGCTTTTTGTGCATTTATTTCACTTTGTGTAAGGTCAGCTAAGGTTTTATGTAAAACAGATGGGCAAACTTAAAAATGATTTTTCAGATTGCATTGAAAACCAGTAAAAAAGCAAAAGGGGGAAAATGACTCTTTCTGTCCTTTCAAAGGTTGTTGCAATGACCTTTATTTTACCCAATACCTCAATTTTAAAAAAGGAAAACAAAACCCTGTTTTTATTACAGTGGAGTTGTTTTCTCTGGTATTCATAGAGGTCTTAAAGAGGATCAGCAAGAAAAAGAAAATTCCTAGTGGCTCATTGGCAGTTTTAAAATGGGAATATAGTGCCCAAGTTATAAACTAAGGAGTATATTTAAAATCCTTTAACTTATTCTGCTACATTTTTCTTCTCACATGTCTGTAATTTTGTGGTAACTAATGTGGGGCTGAAACAGTATGCAGACATGCAGGTTACCAGCCTGGAAGGGGATATGGCACAGCAATTTTTAAATAGCCTGTCCTTCTTTAAAAAGAAAAAAAAAAAATACACAAATGGGATTTCACAATTATAGAACTTTTTATTCTGAGGCATACAAAACAGAAGTTTATAAGGCTTTTGTGGCTGTTCCAATTGCTGAAGCAGAGTGGCTATTCTAATGAATCAGACTCTGTGTCTCTAATTAGGACTGATATATTTAGATATTTCCATTTGTTTAAATGACTGTAGGCTGCAATATATTATCCATACTGCTGAGGTATCCCTCATAAGCCAAAGAGAAAAGTCAAGAAGTCGTCAGTTTGTGCAATCTGCAGACGTATCTGTGCTCCTCCCCTTGAGTCTTAGCTCTGGGTGCTGTATTCAAGAGAGAGACAGACTGGGTGGAGAAAGTCTAAAAAAAAGAGATCCATAGGAGAACAGTGAGTTCAAACAAGGTGCTGTAAAACACGATCTGCAAATAATGACTGGACAACTGGCAGTAAAGGAGAAAGGGATAACAGGAAATATAACAGTCTTCAAGTACACAGAAAGATACTGGAAAAAGGAAGTTTTTAACTTGTTATGTATTTTGTTAATTAATAGAACTAAAAGTAACAAGACTTACACTTTAGGAGAATTCACAATAGGCAAAAAAATTGCAAGAGATGGAGTCACTGGGTCAGCCAGACTGGGGTCCTTCTGATACTGCCAATGTCTCCTTAAGGACAGTTTGGACAAAGATCTGGTAGGAGTGACATGGGCTCAGCTGATTCTGTCCTAGGCATGGGGAATGGACTAAGCCAACTTCATAAAGCCTTTCCACCTTTATGATTTAACTTGAATGCATATATATCTATAATATCCAGATCATGCACCTCACTGCAAAAATATATCATGGCTGTTTAATGACTTCAGAGGAGTTTTGGATGGACTAAGGTGTTCTCAGTAAGCCTGTTCAGGCGTTGACTTAATACTATACATAATGACTAAACCAAACTTCTATTATGCCCATATATGGATTTCACATAATTTTCAAAGCTTAAAGAACACCTAAAAATGTTAGTGAATTACTGTCATATTACCAAATATTTAGTTACATAATTTTTCATGTACTTCAAAGTAATCAACGTATTTTTAAACAAAATGATTATGTGACTGCTTTGGCAGGCCAGATGATACCCATATTTCATCTAGGTTTGTGCTTGCTGATTACTGTTTAACCAGTTCAGCCATTCATGTCATATTTAGTCTGGGACTAGCTATGTGTTATCATAGCCTGATGGATCAATTGACCATGTATTTATGTGCAACCTGGTGTTTAAAAAAAAGCTTAGAGAGAAGTGAGACAAATTGATGGCATTAGTAATTCATTGAACTCTACAGGAAGAGAGGACTCTCAGAACGATGGAAGCCAAGCTGACCATGTAACTTGAAACCGGCTTACTTACAATTACTCGGGGGGAGAAAAGGCAGGGGAAACCATACATTTGAGCTTCGGGGGCTTTCTCAGAACAGAAATGTGACAGCCATTTAAAATGGAAAAAAATCATGAAGACAATTTTCATTTTAGTTTACATTCAAATATTTCAGAAGACAAATAGCCTTTAAACTTTCCAAAATGCTTGGGGTACTTCAAAATTAAAACACTTTGATGTACTTTTAGACAAATTGAATCCAGGATGCCTCTGCAAGAGCAGGAGAAGTAAAAAAAGCTGCTGACTCCTTGCAACAGTTAAATGTTTAGTCTATGAGCTTTGGTTCTGGAAACCAAAGCAAGAATGATTTTTATTGCAGATGGCCATGATGGTTTAAGTTAGAAGTGAAGTCGGCATTTTTACATGCTTATGAAAATGAGTATTTGTCTAGTTTCATATGTTACTGAAATAAAGACAACAACCTTAACCACAAATAATTTGAATCGATGTTTTGGCATTTTATAAAGAATTAAGATGACCTTTTTTTAAAAAAAAAAAAAAGAATTTAATGCATCCTGAATTTACTGTAGTTCTAGTTATCTCAATCTGATATCTGCATTTATCTGAAGACACTACCCACAGATTCAATCCAAAATATCTGTTACTGAAGTTGTCCACAGGAGTCAGGATAATCCTATTTTCATGCTACTTTCCTTAATTGTCTTTGGTATGCATAGGTGGGAAGAAGTCTGTGAGCAGGCTTTATATGTCTTGAAAAGGCTGATTCCCTTGAAAGGGCAGACAAAGTAAGAATACAAAAGGATATTAGTGAATACTCATAATTATTTTCCTTATGATTTTAAATAAACTTTAAAAAATTTGTTAATTTAATTGCTAATTTTGCTTTATTGCCTGCCAGTTTTGTATCTCATAATTTAGAAAGTGTTTGCTAGTAGTGGAAATAGCTCAGCATTACTTATAATGGTTTAATTTTACAAGAGCAAAGCAATTGCATGATATCCCTAAGCAAACGGAAATAACTGATTTCTTATACAGGAAGCTAAGAAAACAAACAAACTTGAAAGGACACTATCTGTTAAATTTAAAATCTATTTCTACATATACACACTGTAAGACTCCAATTAGAGCTACGTAGAACTAATTGTCTCAGCTGTTGAAAAACAAATTATGTTGTCCTTCCAAAAATCATGAATATCACATTTTAAAAACTTTAATTGTTAAATAATAAACTTTGAGTTCTTTTTAGCTGCCTTTGGCTTTAAAGTTCTTAGCATGCACTTGGGTCATGTTTTCACACTTTTCATTCAGCTAAAAGAAAAAGAAAGTAATTTTTTTAAATGACACCCAAGAGTCTCACATAATCACATTACCCCAGGAAATAGGACTTGAGGAAAAATTCCAAATATTGTGAAACCTTTGATAAAAGCATGAAAGTAAGTAACTATAAAATAGCAGTACATTATGCATGTTTTAAAACAGAAGTCTCTACTGATTTTAGGACAACAGAAGGTTGCCAGAATAAAAATAGGCCTTTCTCAGTTGTGCATTTATGAAATCAAACAGGTGTTATATCTAAAAAGTCTGGGATACTCCTGATCCAGAGATCTTCCAACAATTAACAATTAGGCTGTGGTCTAGATAGATAACTGTAGTTTTTTGTTGAGAAACAAACAAAAAAAGACATGGAGAGATTCATGGTGAGGAATCATCTGTATCTTGCTAGTCTTCAATGAGAAAACACACAGAAGATATTCCACCTCTAGACCTCCAGAAGGAAGGAAAACAGCAGCAAGCAAAGAAAGGATTTGGAGCAGAGGGGGGAATGTAAGAAAATATAAAAGTACAAATCAAACAATGGTGCCAACAGCATGTGAACCTTATAGTTTGAGTGCATCTCACTGAAAAAATAATCCTGTCTAGTGAATTATATCAATTCCGGACTTCTGTCTTAATTATTTACACCAGCCTAAATAATGATTTATGTTGCTGAGGTTGGTAACATAACAAACAAGTAACTAAGAGAGGAATTTCTTAAAAGAAGAAAGACTGAAACATTATTCTATGACTCCTCCAGTTATTAAATTATTTGTACCTCTAGTCTGTGAAGTTTGTGGGCATCTCAAATCTCTACAGATCTAAGGTTTATCCAGCTACCTTGGTTTGCAATGGTTAATTTCTCTTGATCTGATTTTTGTGCAATAACATGAGGAGCTGCTGTCATTAAATATGATGAAGATTCTTTTCTGTTCCCAGAGACTGAAATGACTAATGAAATAGATCACAGAAATTTTGGCTCCCAGCTGAAGGAAGCAAAAGACACCACTCCTACACCAATGGGATTGAAGTGTTAAAAAGCAACCACATAATTCTGCATGACGTATTTCCCCGAAACTGCGCATTTGAAAGCCTTTGAGATTCAACACAATTAACAACATTTTCCATATCCTCTAGTTTTCTCAAGTAGAAGACTAAAGAGTAATATAAAGGTCCTGACAAAAAGTAATTATATACAAAAGGTCTTGAGGAGTCCTCTCTGTATTCACTCAATGACAGGTAATTCCAGTAAGAGCCCATTACCTTCCCACGTTTTACAAAGCCAGAATTTCAGAAGGCATCCTACTTCAGACTACAAACCATTTAAACCCTAACACACAGTACATATCAGCATGAATTTATTCTATCAGATAGCAATTTCAAGTAAGGATCATAGCCAAAACACTATAAACAAATGCAGTTATTCCATACCATCAAGGGGTGGGACTTAAGATCTAACCACATACCAATTGGAGCAGTTTGTCTCTGAAATTTAAGCTAATGCTGCTGCTTGTGTTGAGGTGACTTTCTGATCATGCAGGAACTACACTTTAAGCAATCCCTTTTCCCATTTCCCCAACAGGACCTACCCTCTGCAGGCTGTGATTATTGATCTTTGGGCCTTTCATTTCCAGACATTCTCCAATGCCCCTGTAGACTAGAGGGTTCCACTTTTGCACTGGTTCATTTCAAGACCTTTAGGACACATGGAAATTTTGGCCTATAAACCAGTTGGAAAAGATCTAATCCAAATGTCTGCTGTGGATCAAGGGACAACAGTGCCAGGGATACCCAAAGTGAATGTTTACAGAATATTCTGGTTTTAGGTCACTAGGAAGAGATTGTCCTGAATGTGGAAAAACTGGAATTCAAGACAATAATTAAATTCCTACCATCAACCTTGCCTCATCTGACTAATTGAAATTCCCTTATTGTCTAGTTCTAAGGTATTTCTGACATTTTTCTCTGGAAATTGAAATCAACGCCTCCATTTTCAAATCAGTACCTAAAGGCATATAAGAACCCTTTCTCTTAAACTTAAGGCTTGATTGCAAACTGCCTCGCAGCTCAAACTGACTGTGGCTGCCCAGATTTGATCCCTTTTTAAACACAACAGTGAGCCTAATTCTCATTTCTTTGACAGAAGTGCAAAGTGAGACCGAAACCGAGAACTGCACTGTAGCTGTTCTGGGTTTAACCAACATCAGTAAGATTGAAAGAATGCTCTTTTACAGTGTTGTGCTATGGGATGCCTAGTGTTAGTTCACCAGCTATTCAAAATAATCATGGCTTTATTAAGCAGAAATACAACAGCTAAGGGGCTGGCCCTTACGTTTAGCCACTGCTCAATGTAAAAATACGATTCACATCTGAGTGATGTTTGTAGCTCACCCAGTACCAGCAATTTTAACATGGAGCTAAGAAGTGCTGCAGTTTGTAGAGGGCTATTAGGAAAAGCAAGAGGCCTTTGTACAACTTTTCGGCTAAGTCATTTGCTCGATGACAGCTGCTTTGGCAATTACCCCTTCTCCTGACCTTATGGTCTACCCCACTGTATGCTTCAGAGTTCTCTGGGAAGGGAGACGATTACACCTAATGTGTTTGGACAAGTCTAGCATGTGTGCAAATTAATAAGAATGGCATATTCTATTCCATATTTTCCTTTACAAATATTGTCCTGCATTTATGCAACCTGCACATCTGCTTACCTGCTCTAACTAATGATAATGGATCTAGCAGGATGCAGGAAACACAATATTCCCTCAAGTGATATTTTCAGAGGGGAGATCTCCTTCCTCTACTGAAAGGTAGGAACCTTAACCAGCTTCTTAAAATGGAGGATATATTGCTAATGAAATTATCCTCCTCAGACACAGGAAGGAGAAATATTCACCTATCCATGAACGTAACACATGAAAGGATCAAGCAGTTGGGAAGAGCACTGCATGCCACCCTTTGCAACACTCACAACTGTGAGAAGAAAATTTCTGATTTATTATAAAATGAAGCTGCATTTTTCCCTCCGGTATTAAAAAATAAAATAAACACAATGACTATTAAACCACTCACAGCAACAGGTGCCTGGTACTCCTCATAATGTCAGCTAGACCTGTAAGCAAGGGCACACATAGTTTCATCTTCTAACATTACATTTCTCTTTCTAAAGTAGTCTTTAAATGTTTTTTTAGCTAAACTACATGAAGCAAAAGAAGAAAAAGGTGCTGTATTACATTGATACATAAAAAAATCATTCAAATATTTCTGGTGTCCTGTTTCAGTAACATTTATGAATAAATGAATGTCTGTATTAAGAAAATTTCCCGTATTACATTGTTTGTGCAACTCATTACATGAGCATTTTATATCTTTCTAATATTCACACTGAGGCAAAACCCACCTGTATTAGTGACTGTATTTATAGCCCAGTCTCTGACTGAAAACATGGTGTATATCTTTTCTCCCTGAAAAGCAAATTTCCTCCTTTTACTTGAGCCAAAATGGCATGAGCACAGAACTGGCGCTCAGCAGCACCGTAGCAGCAAGATGCAGATGCTGTAAGATAGTGAATGCACATAAAGCAGAACCTCCACAGAAAAGCAATATTACCAGCGAGGCTTGTGATGTTGCTTATCAGCTGTATGTTCAACAGTATTGCGGAACTTGGAGTGTGATCCTGGAAGCTGTCAGGACTCTTGTGGAGGGTTCAACCGAACTAAATTTAGATAGTGCAAACAGAAATAAAATGTTTCTGCCTTTCCACATTTTTGGCAAGGGCCCCTCTAAAGCCTGGCAGCCATATGACATGCTCAAAAAAGTAGTAAAATCTTCCACATATTTACATAATTTCCTCCTAAATCTTTACGTATATGTTAAATTTTTACATACCTTGTGAGGATATTCCAAAAAAGACCCTTCTTTCCTGTTCTCTGTCCAGTACAGCAACACCTATTTTCTTAAAAATTAAGGAAGAAGAACAAATCCAAATAAAATATTATTTCGTTCTTTCTAAAATACTTTTCCTTTTTTGGGGGAAAAGACATTACCCATGTTCATCTCTGTCTATGAATACTTAATGCTAGACTTGAAGCTGATTCTCATCACAATGTTATCATTTATTAACTCCACATATAAGATATATGACTGCTAGATTATTATATTATCCTATAAATTGTTACAACTGATTTGTATTGCCTTTACTTAAATTATATGGTATTTTACACCTTGTGAAGAAGCTTTTTGCACAAGTCACAAGGTAAAGATGCCATAATGTTTTCAAGAGCCTCTTCCAAACATTGCTATGCATACAAAGTGACAAGTATTCCTGTACAGCACTGAGTACCAAAATATAGATTGCATGGAGATGGTGGGTGTATGCATGTTGATATGCACATGTCTATAAGGAGGATAGAGTTTTCATTACTGGTACTTATTAATTTAATAAAAAAGTCACTTTGAAATTCCCTAGATTTCTGTTCTCAACTACACAGACCTCTTGCTGTAACTTCAAATATTTGGAGGAATACTGCATTTTCTATCAGACAAAACAGTAAGTATTGACTATTAATAAGCTGTTGAATATTTCAGCACTTCTGAAATATGAACTCCACAGCTTATAGGATTGGAGCTGCTGTTTGCAATTTGCTGTCAGATACAAAGGGATTGTTCTAATATGTTTGGTATTAGAGTCAGCTAATCCTTTTCTGATTTCTGTGAATATGTCACAAGCTAGTGAAATAAAACTATGGGATGATGTTTTATGAGCAACGCAATAATAAATTCCCAAATAAGGTTTTTCTTAAACCCAATTTAGCCTGCAAATAACAGCTTGAGGAATGCTTTCTGGAATCTAACTTACTATGACTTGGACCCAATTTTCACAGGAAAAAGATTTGAAACAGTATCTCAGTATTAAACCTTTCTGTTAGGATTCAGTATGTACTTACTCTTTTTAGTATGTATAGGATATTTTTAGCTTAGTGCCTTAATAGAACACCACAGTAAAAGAGGATTATGAGTTTTATTCTGACAAATCCTGGGTATTTTGCTCAAAATTTATAGGATGTTTGGAAAAGAACATTTTGATTTTCTAATTCTACTGTTTGTGGAGAAACATGAGGCCCATTCTGGATTTTATTTAGCTTAATAATAATAATAATAATAACAATATCAGTCAAAATAATGGCTTAAGTTTAGGAGCCCAAAATCATGTTAAAGTCCCAAAATAGACCTTGCCTTTTGTGAAACATCTCCACATCCAATAAAGTCAGTGGTGTTACAAAAACATAAAACCGAAGTTTTAGAGAAAAACCAAGAACAGTTTTTAGTTTACTTTATAAACAACTGTGGATGATGCCCAGCTGACACAAGGAGAAAAAGGCTTGTGATGCCTTGACAGAGATGTGTTAACTTGCAACTCATGCTATTGTCTTGTACATCTATTACAGAGTACCAGAAGTTCCATTTCCAAGAGAGATTCGTGATTTTGAAATGTTCACTTTACCTGAAACAAAGTAATACCAGAAGACACGGGAAAAGTCTTGAATAATTAAATTCTATGGAGAAAAAAATGCATTTTGACCAAATTAAACTGTTTAATTTCAAGTTAGGTTGCTCCCACTGCACACATGACTCCACAAAATTTTAAAACGTTGTAACACACAATCTTGTCTTGAAACAGGAAAAAAAAATAGTTTTCCCTTTTCAAATGCAAGCTTCTAATGTCATTAGAATATTTGGTCAAAACAAACTTTACTCAGAGGTCACATCTTGCTATGCTGGTGTAGATCTTAGTTGGACAAATGACTGGTTTTGTGATGAAAACAAGCTCACCCTTAAAATTTCTCAACAGGGCCACTGAGATGTGTCTTCTTTTTACTGCTGTTTAGCAGATGAGCACTGGATATCTGTAGTTTGGTCCTCAGGACATGCATGTCCCACATAACATTTACTCTTAAGTGGTTTTTCCTAATCATAGTTAAAGTTTAAATCTTACTTTAAAGGGCCTTTCTTTCTCAGAGCGGTGAAAATTTTCCCACCTTGATTAATAGGTCACAAAGACTTTAGGGAACAGATAGACATGAGTGGTAGCAGCAGCAGCAATCAGTATCTCAGTATTAGTGGGAAGATAAGGTCAGGCAAAAACATAAAACACGTATAAATATCTGACATAAAGAGGCAACACAGAGTACAGAAGATGAAAATGATTCCTTAGTAAAATGGATCTTGAAGCATGAGCCTGGTACTGAGGCACAGTATTTGGTAAGGAGAGGAAATTAAATTTTACTTTTAAATTTCAGATCATGTATCCTTTAAAAAAGAGATTTACTGATAAGATGGGTATTAACTTATATAAAACATGGTACTAGATGGCCTTTTAAATGACAGACTTTCACAGACCCATATTTTTATGTGGCATGTCCTGAGATAATACAGTATATCTGAGTTTCCAAATTATTTCACAGTGCAGATCATCTTTTAAGTGAAACAGCATGTACTTGGACCACTTTCCCTCTGAATGACGTTCCTATTTACAGCTGTCCAACACCCCTTTAGCATAAAGCAATGAGTGTACCTGTACAAACACACACACACACACACAGAGCCACCAATAAAAGATATCTCCTCTTTTCCTTCTGCAAATACAAGAATTTTCTTTCTGCTTGAGACTCTCACTTCAGGTTCCCAGAGCTTTGGGCAGCTTGTTGCCTGTGAGGCGTCAGCCCCACGCTGCAGCTTTGCATGTGCCTTCTGTAGGAACATTAGGCATTTAGGGACTTAGGCGCTCAGTTCCATAATCACTTAACGGTTCCTTCGGCTCCTAGGATGGAGCAGAGCAGCACCTTGGGTGGTGTTCCTGGTTGCTAACCAGCAAATGTAAACTCTTGCTCAGTGGCAGGCTGAGAGCCTCCAGGGCTCCAGACCCAGTGATCAGAAGGAGCCGTTCACCCTCAGTTCTGAAAGCAAATATACACTCTTTTCTTGTTCTGTTTCAAACACGTAATTCAATGTAGCAATTAATTACTTATTTCTTTAAGTAATTAATTACTAACTGCTAAAGAATTATTTCAATACTGTACGTAGAAGTAATAAAATTACTTAGGGGTTTAGAAAATTCTTCAAGAAAGCAATTATTGCTAGTTGTAGTCAAAATTATTTGTTATATTAATTACCAGTAATCTCTGCCTAGACATAATTAGACTGAAAGCAATTTTATAGTGGTGCAATATAATTATGTCATTAATAAGAAAAATAACAGATTATATTACTTTAATTTGACATATTATATGTTTAAGACCTTGCCAATTAAAGAACAAAGCACTGAATTAAAGAACAAAGTGTGCGTAAAGTTTTGGGATAATTTCTCACACCAATAGCGTGTTAAGGCAGATCTTAAAATCTGTACATTCTTGTTAAGTGCTTATAAACATGAACTGAACTTAAGTTTTCAATAAATTTCCGTTTCAGAGCTTGGTTCATTGCTCTTCAGCAGTTCTAAACTTGTGCAAATTCTACTCAACTAAATTCTTGAGGAATGTTCATCTGAGTAAGAGTGATACAATGACCAAAATTTATTTCATATTTGTAATTGACTATTTGTTACTTTGCTGCTAGCATTAATCTCAGTCAGGCCCATTTCAGCATAATTTAAGTACAGGCTTAGCAATAAGCAAATATTTGAGGAATCCCACTGAAGTCTATTTGCTCCATCTTCCTTTTTTTCCTGTATTTTTTCATAAGGTCTAAACAAATGCTTGACAATAAATAAATGCCCAAAGGGTTTTCCAAATTCAAGCACAAATTAGCAAGGAAAAAAAGGTAATTTCAGACCATATTAAAAAATTATTAACTAGTGATACAGAATGTTTCTATTTGAAACAACCAAAGAAATGAGTTCCTGCTTTTTAATAAAATGAAACTATATATCACAAAGAAAAAGTAACTTGCTGAAAACTTTTTGTCATTTTGGGGGGCAGTATGTGAAACACATTTGCAAAGTAGGTACACTTTCAGCAGTGAATAATAATATTTCTGATACGTGCTTATATATTGCTTAGACAAAGACAAAGCTTTTGGTCTTTTTTCATGTTTTTTGATGTGTTATGGGTTTTTATTCTACAGAATAGCATCAATAATCAGATAATTTCATAAACAGAAAACCACAACAGAAAGATTAGTTATCACAGATAATTTTTTACCACCTATACTAGTATTAGCTTTATGAGAGTTCACTGACAAGAACTATGAAGTAAAAACTATATGCTTTTTAAGGAACTAGCTTTTATCTGTATCATCATATAACTGCAATTACTTGCTGGAGTGTTTTGACAGAGGGTGTAGCTTTTCTGCTGAGGAATGGAACAATAACCTATGAATCTGAGAGTCCATGTCAGGAGCTCTCATCATTTCCATGCTAGTTTTTAAGGCCATCTCCAAGGCAAGCTGGATGAGAGGAAAGGACCTGGAGGTGTGGCTGATGGGTACCCTGCAGAGGAGACAGAAAGCCATGTCTGAAGAGTCAGAGAGGCAGGGTGTACCTGGAGGTGGCTCAGTCCCGCTCCTGGAACACGGAAGCCAGCACTCTGCGGGCTGTTTGCAACCATAGGCACTGGAGAAACCAGGTTGGACTTATGGTCATTCCCAGATCCATTCCTCAGCAGCCCTGTGGACAAGAGCATTTTGCTACATGCTTTAACCTGACCAGCCAGTGACAAAATTTTCTGCGTGTTTGCAAACATCTCACACAAATAAAGGCTTATTCTTTCTGTAGTCATTGTCTTATAAAGGAAGGATGCGAATTAGCTTTTGTGCAGATCAAGACGAAACACTTTGATGATTAAATTATCCTCATGGTTTTAATCTGTAAAATGTTTCGCACCTTTTCAAAGGGGTGGTATGTATAGAAGAAATTAACATAATAGCCCTATTCCCAAAACATTCATGTTTAAAATAAACATGTCTGTGACTGCTAAAGCATCTGTTAGACCTGCAAATAAGACACAGTGTAGGTACTGAATTAAATTTTAGGAATATTCCACCTGAGCAAATTCTTTCTAGATATCTGAATTTCTAAAATTCACAATAAGTTCCCGCTCTCATATTATTTGTCAAAAAGAGTCAAAATCTTACATATATTTGGCTTAGCTCCTCCAAGTTATTCACTGTAGTAGTACTCATGAGAGACCTAACCTACTTTTACTAGAATCTGAGGCAAAATTCTCATTGAGGAGTCTGAAAATAATTTTCATTTCAGTATTGAAGAAAAAAACCCTACTCTGTAATTGTTCTTAATTTTTAGGTAGTTTGTGTCTTTCAAAGTGAATAGCTCAGTTTTGTACGTGATTAAGATTTTTATGGGAAATTAGTAGCATTTGTTTTTTAAGCTACTTTAAAATGGTAAGTCACGTGGTAAAAATTGAGTCAATTTATGGAGCATTTCAGATTTTGATTTTTTCCCCTCATATTTGGTGCTAATGATAAATCCCTTTTAAATGAAGTTTTTAAAATAAAAGCAATCTCATGTGGCTTTTTTATCACCTATTTATTTTTGATCAAAACCCTTACTGCCCTGAACCATGAGTATAATGCAGACTAAAAATGCCATATTAAAACCACAGTTTTAATCCCAAGCCATGAATTGCACAATAATTTATTGTACTAAAATTATAGTAACAAATAGCAGCGATGAAGTAACACTATATTTCAACATGTTTTACAGCACCACAATGTTATTCTAGTGATTATACTGTAGTTGGAATAAATATCACTAAATTTGAGACAGATTTATTATGGTTTTAGACTTTCTTCTGCTTGGTCCAGGAAACAGGAGATTTACGCAGTAACTCTTATAAACATTAATGAGCATTAATTGCTTATCTCCCTTGTGTGCCATGAGGAGTTTCTATCCCTCTAGCTGTCCTGTATGTTAGCACCTTTTAAGGTTTGATTTGGGACTAGATCATCTCTTCAGTTTCAGCACTGTGTAAAAGGAGGCATCAAGCCAGAAAACATTTCAATCCTTTACAAATTCTTCCCTTCATCTCTACTGCTCTTGAGAAATCATCCGTTGCCAGTCATTTGGGAAAGAGGACTCAGGCCAAACCATGTGCAGTCGTTTTGCAGCCACTGTGCTCTCCTGTGTGAATAAGGGCAAACTGCACAGGCAGGTCACATGAGACCCAGCCTTTCTGCACCTCATTCTAGATGCAGAGAGCAAGAAGGCCATATAAAGGACCTGAGGAGATGAAGAATCTCATTTTGCCTTATTGTCATAAACTGGCAGGTTAGGGTCTGATTTCTCATTATATGTTCTGAAAAGATAGTCGCAGGTTAGGGACAAATAGATTGTTACCAGAGAAATTTGAACATCTCTTGGAAATAATTTCAAACCAAATTTTTTTGTGAGATACTGAACTGTGAAGGAAACATGCAGTACCTTGTTGACTAGTCACTGATTCCTACAGTCACAGAAATCACTCTATGATGTTGAGGAAAACCATTTATGGTATTTTCAGGTAGCCCCAAAACAGCAGAGAAAAAACAAAATCTCAAGAGAATCTGTTCTTACATCAGCAACCCAGTTCTTCAGACTACTATGGCTCTGGCCGTTCAAGTCATGAGGTTTCCAATAAGCATCTGAATTCCTGACAGGCAGATCAGTATCCCTAATGAAGAAAGGCTAATCCTGTTTTCATCTGTACCAGTGCATTCCACTGAATTCAATGATCTTGGCCTGGAATAGCTGATTTTTATTTGACATTTATGCTACAGTGTCATTACATTGCAGGAATGACTATTTTTGGCCTATGTAAAGTTTCCTTCCACATTATAAAATCAGTGTTTAGCTTCTCTTCCCATGTTTATTTTTTTTTAACGATTTTTAACATCTCAGAAAATAATACCTTTTAAATATGGTCCCCTGCAAACCTGATCCATGATTAAACAGGTTATCATTTACCTTGTGTGCTGGCCAGAATCTCGCAGACCAAGTGGATAATAGAAATGAGTAGAAACTGGGTGATATTTCTCCATTATGAGTTAAATCTTCTAGTAGTTCAGAGTACTTTGAGGCAATGGGGTAAAAACACAGGAAACAGTTCCAGTTTTTCAATTTGGAGCCAGCTTTGCTGTAATTTTGAGACATGGTCTAAAGCACAGGTAATTGATCGTAATGAAAAAAATGCATTAATGAAAGTAATTGACAAAAGCCAGTCCACCTGTCAAAGAAGAGAAACCTTGAAAAGAAACGGCAGGCTTTTGAAGGTCAAGGCTCAGTGTGGTGTAATCCCTACCATCTGTGTTCAGGCTGGTGCTATTCTCAGACTGTCATATGCACTCTCTTCTTTGAAAATAATAGACAAGGGAAAAAAAGCTTACCCAACAGGGAGCCTAAATGTAGTTAGCTTTATAGAAAATGAAAAAGCACCACTGTATAAACTTAAGATGACCCTTAATTTTCCTTCCCCTTGACCTACACACGTCCACAATCGGTTTCAGAGCTGTAGTGGCACAGGGAATGAAAATAACTGAGCAACCAATAAAATGTACAGTATAACAGCAAGTTGGAATAGTATGCAACCATACCCAATGCAATCAGCCAAGCATGGTATTGCCCTGCAAACACACTAAAGTGGATCAAGAAATCTCATCCTTTCCTTCAGCTTTTGAAGGCAGTGTGGTTCTTACCTTGAACCTACAAAAAGCTGTGAGCAGACTCTTGTGCCCATGCCAAAATTACAGTCCTCAAAAGACCTGCTTGACTGCGACCCATGGTTGCAATGCCCTTTTGGGTGTTCAGGATGTCCTGCTCCCTAAAGCTGTGCTTCTGACCATTTTCAGACGGTGTGGAGAAGCCTGACACTTATACTTGCTTGTACAGTCCTACGGGATTCAGAGACTGGGTTACACATTCATGTGCTGGATCTGCAAAGCTCAGACACATATTCTCAGAAAATACCCACTGACTCAGTCCATACACACATGGCTACTACAGGCACCTTTGATATCCAGCACCCTAATAAAGCTACTACTCAGAATAGGAAAAGCTGGGTTCAGTGTCCTGTCTTTTCTGAACACTAACCACCAGATAGCAGAGCAATTAGCCTCCTTAATACTATTGTTTGGACACCTTAGAAAGTATGAATGACAGTCTTCTTCACCCACAGAATACTGTAGCTTGCTGATCAGGTCACATTGTGTGGTCTGGAGTTCAAATCCCTCAGGCAGAGAAGGAAATTAAATTCAGGTTTCCCACACACTGACAGGATATATTAATCACGGAGTTGTTATATTAAATAAGGGCATTAGATCCTCCATGTCAGTTGTGCTTTGAAAGAAAAAGTTTAGAAATCCAACTCCAGAAGCCGAAATGGGAATTCCAAGTGTCGTATCTAAACATCCTCCTAGAATCCAAACATAAAATTCTGATGAGAGACAACGTTTAAGACACAAGCTTATTCTTAGTATATCATGTCAAAAGCAGAGGCAGCTGCATGCTTGTTTCTTTGGTTCTTATTCCTCTGCTTTCATATATCCACACACATCCTTCAGGAAGCCTGTTCTGGAAGTTGTTCCTTCCAGAACGTGTCCAGGTATCTGCATTTTTAATGATCTAGCATTTGGTCTCACACGGCCCCTTTAGGTCCCTTTGCTGCTCCAGTCTAGGTTATTTCCGACAGAAAAGTCAAGAACATGACAGATTTTAAAAACCATTATAAAATTCCAAAATTTTGTAATTTATTTTCAAAATACAGTAGACGCATGGAGTCAGTAGGCTGTCACTATCTTGGAGACTTTTTTGGTTTAGATAGACTTTTTTCATATGAAAAAGTTTCATCTATTAAAATCATGATAAAGAAATTTTTATAGAGCTTTTTACTCCACAGTGTTAGACCTATGAAACTACAAAGCATAACCAAACAGATCCCCCAGAAGTCATGCTGCATACGCTTTGTGGGAAATGGTGGATATAAAAAGCTCACTATTTCTATTACTTTTAAATGACAAAAACTAGGATAGCATATCTAAAGAGCAGGTATAAATAATATATATATTATATATATTCCTTGCTCCTAAAAAATCCCCCAAAAAACAATATTAAAACTTCTGTCTCCATGCACAAAATCAGAACACACCACATAAAACATCCCTCTGTTAAGTCCAGATTCCTGGGAAAACAACCACAATAAAAATAACGTATAAAAAAATAATAGTGTTCCACAAATGTCTAATTAAAAAGGTTCTCCACCTCTTTGGAAGAAACACATTTTATTTGCCCTCATTAAGGTGACCTAACCACTGTGCTTCACCCTTCCCTGCCTGAATGATGTAATCAACACAATCCATGAAAATAGGATACAAGAGGAAAAGAATCATGCTCTTTCTCTGAGCTGTAACTGCCTATCTCTCTAGATACATAATCACTTTTAAGCATATACTTCAATTAATGATTCAAAAGACAAGCTGTTGACACTATAATCTGCCAAGGTTTAGGTATAACTCTAGAGTATATGGAGAAGTTCAGAGGTGGTTCTAAACTGAAAGGTGCTTCCAGTCCTCACTAATACCTTTTGCTTGTTCTTCACATTCACTCAAAATAAACATTTATCTCGCTATTTTTTGAACTGTACCCTGAAGATGCACCTTCTGGTAATGGAATAAGATGCTAATGAAACATCTTGCTCAATGCAAGAAGGCAATCCTTCCTCGTGTTTTCAGTAATTAGTTTTTTCAATTAATTCCCTTTCTTTATCTTTTTCTCCATTGCACCTGTCTCATTATGTGATTAGCTTGTACTGAAGCCATATATGCCAGGTAAGAGAAAGTTAGGGATTTTGAAGCTGCATTAACACATAGGAACACATTTGAAGCACAGTGCACAACAGCTTCTTTAGGCAGCCGTAGAGGATCTCATTTCCAAAGCTATGCTAGATCACACCACCTTTGACAAAATTAGAAGTTGATACAAAAAGTAAGAAGTGTTAACATGTCGAGGGATGCTGTTAGCTGTGGTACTCACTGAACAGTAACATGGAAGAAGAACCATGACAAAACCCAGTGCAAGACTAGATTGAAATCTCTTAATTTATATTAACTAAAGTTATATAAAGGAATTAAAACTTCTATAAATAAATATTCCATGAAAAATACATGTTCAGGCTTACTTTTACTGATAAAAGAAAATTAAAATAATTTTTTTTAAAAAAAGTAAAATTGAAATCTAAAATTAAGATGGAAATGCAATGAAGCCTGGGTGTTATGACACACTTGTGCCCAGTGGCAAAAAAATGGAAAGACACAGAAAGAAAGAAATGAAGAAGGAAAACTTAAAATCCAACAAAATTTTTATTAAAATGCAAAAAAAAATACTCTTCTATTACAGACTGAAAAAAAATGTTATTTTGAAATTTCAGAGAGTTTGGTATTTTATTTGTTTTGCCAGTCTTATGTGCACCTGAAAAAATAGGAAGGAAAAACATTCACAGGGGAGCATTTCTATGCAGAAAGAGCAAAAGAAGACATCACAAACGAAGTTACTAAGACAATAAGGATTTTCATTTGTGATGAAGCTCGTCATCCTTTAGGAAGAAAATTGAACATTGGCTTGAAATAGCATTCTCGGCTCACAATTCTAAGCAGTTTACGACAACATTTCTTTTTCTTTTTATCCTCAGGGAAATATATTTTTTCTTCAACAAGAAATGTCAGCTCTAGTCAAAATGCAGTAGGTGCAAAATGTGGCTTTGCATTATTGATATGTTGCTAGTACTATCTCCTATATTTTAATTAACTTTACAGGAAGGAGAAAGAGCTGATTTTTATCCTCTTCTTTTTTGAAATAAAACACTTTACAAATGAGCCAGCATCTCAAGGGGTAAAGATCATTCTACACCATGTGCGCAGGGGCAGGAGATGATCTGAAGTATCACTTCTACATTTCAATTTGCCAGAACTGTTTTGGCTCTCAAGTCCCCTTTGGTTTTTTTTCAAAGTCACTGGAGAGCAGGCGGGAGCCACGAGACAAGGCACTTGCTGAGAAGGACTGCACAGTCCCATGCTCAGGCTGACAAGCTGGCAGTGGATATCTTTCATTCAGTACATCTCTATAAATTGCAAAAAAATGCCTGGGGAGCCTTGGTAATGAATACATCAACTTTTACCCTGCTCTGTAAAAGCAGCTATAAGGAAATGATTTCTATGCTACAGAGGGGGTACACAGGCTAAAAAGAAAACACAACACTTGCCAGAAAAATAAATGCCCCGCTCCATCAGAGAGATGAGGAAGATAAATTGCTCTGTTTATGCTAAGCCACCTGAGTTTAAGTAGACTATATACCCTCCCACTTCTGATCAGAGGGGCAGACACCAACACAGGTATATGCAGTTTCTCGACTTGCACGTGATGCTGCTCATCATTCTAGCAGAAACTGACTCAGGAAGTTCGTTCACTTCAGAAGAAAAGCTAGAAGAAATAAATGAGAAAAAACTGTCATGTGGTTTGTCACAGTTATAAACAGTTATAAACTTAATTTGCAAAACATAGCATACAAGAATGAAGGAAATGATAAGAAATCTCAGCTGGGAATTTTTTTTTCATTCCTTTTGCCTAATATGTAAAGTGAACAGCAAGAAAAAAGAAGCGAGAAAACAAAATGTTTCTAAAGTGTGGCTGGCTCTGGTATTTCGAGCTTTACAGATATGATCAATATTCATGCTGACAAATACAAGTTCTATAAGAAAGATGCTTCCCAACTTCTCCATACGTGTTATGGACTATTGATTTCACTGCCTCACTCTGGCAGACCGAAGTCTGGCCCTGTCCCTGCGAAGGCCAGCAAGCTTCTGGAACCCACTGACATAAGGAAGAGCTGCTGCTTCCAGAAATCGCTGATTCCAGTTAGTGTTTCCATCCATCAGCAGGAAGGACAGCAGTGCCTGAGCAGCCTGCAGGCCTCACCTTGCTTATGTTATGCTTTGTCAGGTGTCAGCTGACCCTCTGCAATTTTTGTGCTGCACTCTGCTGTTCCCAGAGTCTGGAGGAACTGGAAATGTGTGTTGGGATAGTTCGAAAACACAGGAGTTTGGTGCATTGCACTCTGGATTCTTGCATTTCCCTGCTAAAGTCCAACTCTCAACTAGCCATAGCTGAACTGAGAATAAAAATAACCACACAGCCTGTCATTTGAGCTTTGATTGAAACAGATTTCTGAATTATTTTCATCAGTTAGAATCCTTATACAGACCCATGCAACAGAAATAGGAGAAGTATCCGAGATGCAGAATTACGTGTCCTGTCGGCTGCCTGAGCTGGATGGGCTGTTCCATTGTACATATTTATGGATCTGAGCTGAACCCTCAGGGTAAAAGTGAACAAAGAATAGACTGTTTTTCTCCTAAAGCATCTGGGTATAAGCCTTATTTTGCCAGCAACCGTGGTGTTTATGGGCATGTTTTACTGGAAACCTGCTGCTTCTCACAACGTTTCCTGAGTGACTGTCTTAGTAAAACTGCATCTGGAAATGACAAGCACACAGCTGTAAATCTGAAAAGCAGTGTGCAGCCCTAATAGCTAGCAGCCACAGCACGGCTGTCCTGCTGAACATTGAAAAGATTTACAAAGACAAAGCAGAGCAATGAATACGTTTCTCAGCACTCTGTGATCACATTACACCTCTTCCTCTTCAAAGATTTTTTTGTAGACATAGATGGGACTATCACTGCTCTTTGAGTTAATGCCTTAAGCAGGTAACATATTATTGCTTACCTGCCTAAGGAACACAAAATTTCTGCCCTGCACCTATTGTCCAAAGCGGTGGCTAGTACTGTAATATATTGTTTTTCTTTTTCACTTGAATTGGATCCATGACAAGAGCAAGGCAATGAAAATGAGCCAACTTAAATAAAAACTAATTGTTATTACTCTGGTGTGCACCATTTTGGTAATTCAAGGAGTGTTCATTAAATGGTATCACCACAAAATAGATATGCAAGAGGAAGAGATGAAGACTTGTACACATCCCTAAATTGTGAAGTCCCCAAACTGCCCTGGAATCTCAATCTTCTGATGCTTTGAAGAGCAATTGCAAGGAAACGGTGGCAGGAAGGCAGCAATGGTGACAACCAACACATGTTGCAGCAATACTGACCTGGCTGACAAGAGGAAGCATCACTTGGCTGGACCAGTCATTGTCAGAGAGAAGTGGGGACTGGAGCCAAGGTTTTGGAGTATGAACATGGCAAATTGCCCGGCATTGTAATGAAATATACTTGTTCTCATCAGTATAAAAATCCAGGCAGTAAGCTATTCATTAAAAAAAACCTTTGAATACAAATATTAAATTAATAATCAAAATATTCATATTTAAAACTAAAACTATTTTTTTTTCACTTGTAGAGCAAGGAGTTTTAATTCTTTCATTCAAAATATTTTTTTCTTTCAAATGCCCTTTAGTTTTACTAAAAAATAAAATACCTGAAGATTCTAGAATCCTTAAATGATCCATCTCATTTGATCTAAGCATTTTTGCAGTTCCTGCAAAAATTAATACTTAAACATGTTAATATATGGAGGTGTGTGTTTAAAACTAGGTGTTATTGGTTTTAAGCTAGGTTGTTTGCTTAAAAGTAGGTGTTAACTTTAGGCCTATATATATATATATATATGTATGTACCTAAGTACTTAAAGTCTGTGTGCTTTTGTGTTTGGCAGAAAATCAAACCCCAATTATTCACTAACTGTTTTTCTGAAAGTAATGCTACTGGATGTGCAAGGTGTTAAGGTATGTGTGTGATTTGATCAGTTTCAGAAATGACAAAATGATAAGGGACAACTCAAAAGTGTGGGTCTGTGACATACTATGGAACATGCATCCCAAATTTAATTTTCAGATCTACCCAGTCATTAGGGAATTCCAGTGACTGTATCTACTTCCTCTGTAGCAAAGAGGAGAGAGACAGGATGAAACATGAGGGTTTTGTTTTTTTTTCTTAAACCTAGGCAAAAGCCTTGAGTTTACTAATTTTGCATCTGACTATAAAGCAGTCCAGAGAAGTCTGAATACAGACTTTAGAGAATTCATCAAATATCCTTTTCTGTGCACCCAGATCTCTAGATTTCTGACAGTTTTTCATAAGTACCTGCCAATGGCTTCACTAAATCGAATAAGCCTCCAGTCAATACTCACCTTCTATTTAGAAGCAAATATATTGTTCCTTTAGAGACATGGTCCTCCTATGTCCCTGTTTACTCCTTTATGTATCTGTTTTCTCTTTCTGTCATTTTTCCCATTTTACATTACTATCTTTCACCTCTCTAAGCCCCCTCAAGATGTCCCCATACAGTGTGGAGTCATTGAGGAGGAAACCCTCACTTTGAGGCCACTTTGGGTACCTGTGGCTTGAGAAGCTGTCAAGACTGGGCTGGGCAGCACCAGCAATGGCAGCAGTGCTCACTTAGGAAGGGGACCGTGGCAGATAGGCTCAGCACAGGGTCCGTGGGGATTTAGTGGGGCTAGGCACCACTTTGCTCCATGCTGTTATGGGAAATGCCACTGCAGATTGTGCTGCCACAGAGACATGGTCCTCTGTCTCCATCACGCCTAGGCAATTGCGCTGTCGTGGGTCTTCCTCCCAAAAGCACCTCCATGATGTGACCATAAAGGGCAGGGGGGGCTGCAATGCATCCCCTATCTCCACTCCCTCAAAAGGTGCAGCACTTGTGGGGTAGCATGGCAACAGCAGTCTTCCAGGACCCTGCAAGGGGCCCAGCTGAATATGCTGAGTTTCTGTTTTAAAATAATATAGGGGTATCAGGGTAAATGGGGCCCTTGAGAATCAAGAATCACAGCTCCAGGGAGAAGGAACTAAAATGTCTATTCTTGACAGTTTATCCACCTCCTATAACAGGGAATGTGTTTCCAGGCCCATAGGAAGAACACTCTTTTTTTTTTTTTTTTTTTTTTTTTTTTTTTTTTTTTTTTTTCCCTAGTTATAACTTTGACTTCACCTTTAACTTTTAAAATAACAGCTACTTAGAATTTGGGGAGTCAGCAGCCCCCCCCCCCCCCCCCCCCCCCCCAAGAACCTATGAGGATTAAATCCACTAAAACCATTTCCTATTACTCAGGCACAAATAGCTAGGTAGAGGCATACGTTTCTCTGCAGCGCTGTTCCTTTGCTCTGGCCCTCAGTTAAACAGTGATGATAATGCTTCTCACTCAGTCTGTTTGAAGATTAAATTAACTGCTATTAGTTCAGCTCTTTGAAGATGTACCCAAAGTGGTAAGTGCTAAGTATTATTAGACAAATTTTAGTCATTAGACACTAGAGAAATTTGGTTGCTTTGTAGTACTGTAGTACTGCTTGAGCCATGTGAAGCCTTGGCTGCTGGTCCACTTGAGCACCCTGGTCCCTGGCCTGGGTGCCCCTCTGTTCAGCACTGCTAAGTGCCAGACTGTGAGTTTCTGTCCTTGCAGAGTCACCTTGAAGGCATTGAAAGGACCAGCCTGCAGACAGGCTTTAAAAAGTAGTTATTGTTCTTCACAGTTAAGAAATGCTTTTCATTTTCCAAGCCTCATCTCTGAAAATTTGTCTCCTTTTTAAATGAACTTTAAAGAAGCAAATCATCTACATGATTTATTAAGCTGAACTTTGATTTAATTTAAAAAATAAAATAAAATAAAAAAGAAAAAACAAATAAGCTCTCAGTCCATCTTTTAAATTTAAAGAAAAACGGGCAACTAGATTTTCCATTAAATTACTGCAGATTGGAAAGGGTGTAACAGAGGTAAGATTTAGGTCCTTATTAAAGCCCTCTAGTGGTAGTTCCAGTTATACTATTTGTTAACAGGAAACTGCCACATTTGGCAGATCTTTTGGGGATCTTTAATAGGAAATGAAAAGCATCCATCCTTAGAAGCAGGGAGGGGAAAAAGAAAAATTGTTAATAGCAAGGTAAGTCTTTCTAGGCAGAAATAATTGTGATTTAAATGCACAGTGTAGTAGAAAATCTAAATGCCAAATCATGTAAACAGAAAAGGCAGCAAGTGTCATCCTAATCAAATTACAAGGTCTGTCCTCCAGGAACTGATAAGTGGTATGGACTGAGAATCTTCTGCAAAATTAAAGCTGATTCAGTGCTCCCAGATACAGGGTCACAGTGTCTAAAACTCAGTATACTGGTGGATTGCTGTGGAGAAGTTGCCAGTGAGTGTGCTGTGCAAGCTACACAGATAAACATCTTTCATTCCTCAAGGCCATAAATCTGCCACTTTTCATCAGCCACTATATTGCCATTATAGTATTTTTCTCAACTTCTTTCCTTCCTCTGTAAGGTTCTCTTTTAAAACAAATGCACAAATTATATAGTCCAAGGCAGCAGAGACAATAATATAGAAGTAGTACAGTGACAATATTGCTGAGATTAGAAAAAGAAAAAAAAAAAAAAGTCGTCAATAAAATCAGTATAGGTAAAACCTTAAGGTTCTACCTATCGTGGCTGCCTTTTGCCAAAAGAAACTGTGTAAAAAAACCTAATATTTTATTTAAGTTTAAACCAGTTTTTAGAAAGCAAGACAACCTTACAGTTTGTTTCTTAGAAGCATTTCAGGATTTTAACATTAAAACTGATAAGGAGGAGCTTCCCAGAGCCTGTCAAATGACCAGTCTGTGTGTCTCAGCCCCCAGTTTAATAGACTCTGTATATTCTACATAGGGTTGTACCTGAAGCTATCTCAGTTGTTAAATGGCTAAATAGTAGCTGAAGTGCCTGGCAGAGCATTCAATGTTTCTCAAGAATAACTCTCCCAGAGGTTTCTGGGAGAGAAAAGCATTACTCTGATGGTTCTGAGTGTTTCTTCAGCATCTCCTCTTAACCATCTAGAGGACTGAGGATTTTCTGGAGTGCTTACCTGAATAGAGGTGCTTATTAGAAGTACTCATTTCAGGAAAGTGTTTTGAGAGTGAAACAACCATTATAATAGGCAGTCAAGAGATCCTCCGGGGAAATGAGGCTGGTGTTGGAAACAACAGAACATTCTTGCTGAATAAAAGATTTTTGTGAGGAATGTCAAAATTAAGCATGACAAGAGACCACTTCCAAAAGGGGATGGTCCTTATCCTGCGGACTTCACTATGACATTTTCATGTTCCATGAGAGCTTTAAAGCATCAAAATCATCTTTGGACTATCCCAGAAAAGTGTTAAAGACATTTATTTGTATCATATGACATTTTCTATCGTAATTTTTTAAAAGCCACAACAATAGACTGGTCCTGATTAGTATACTCATGAAAATTAGAATAATAAAATTTATGTTATTTTGTTTGCAGATATGGTATTAAAAAAATAGAACAATAAACAATGAAATATGCATCAGTTACTAACTAGCATGAGGTCCCCTGAAAGTTACCCTTTGGAAAAAGGATGACCACTTGGTAATGTATAGGCCATGTCCAATAAAAATGTACAATGAACACACTGTGTGGCAGAGTTTAATTTCCTGACTCTTGCGGGACTTAAATCTCAACTGCTAATAAGACTGCACTGTTGCACAAAAGGCACTGTGAAGCAGTGTGATGCAGTGGCTACAATGCAAACTGAGTGCAGAAAATTATGTTCTTTTCCTGGATCTACCATTGACTTCCAAAATAATTTTGTACATGTCACTTCTACAGCTCAATTTCCTCCTTGATAAAAATGGGAATAACAATGGCTTCTTACCTTTGACATTCATGGATGAAAGGTGCTATGTATTATTAATTCATGAATTTATCAACCTCAAGCAGAGGTGTGACCTTGAAAATGGAGAAGTTCCAAAGAGTGTGCAGACACTGCTGGGGAGATCATTAGCACTATTTATTTTAACAGGCAAGCACATGGATGTTATAGTAATGCTTGCAGGGCTGGAGGAGGAGGGGCAGCATGATACACCAGATAGCGTGGTAGTTTTCATGCCCAGATAGACAGAACTGTGAAAGCACAGCACAGTACTGAGCAAAGGTTGGAATGTGCCCATCACGTCTAAATGGCAGGGCAGCTCCCCTCCTGGGAGATGCTGAGCAATCCTTTGAAAAACTGTCCATGCTTCAGTCCCATGTTTTACAGAGCAGTTATAGCAATCAGTCATAACTATTGATTAGCATGGCAGTACAAGGGAACTCACAATAAAACTGCCTTCTCAGTAAAGATCACTTGAGAACATTTTTCTTTTTTAAAGTATTCAAATGACCAAGGAAACTGAGGTTATGAGTGTTTCGTAAATCTTTACTAAAGAATGGCAAAACCAAGACAATTCATCATTTGAGTTCCACAAATTCCCCCTAAGAACATTTTTCATATGGAAGTCAGCTTCAGTCCATTGATATTTCATAATTCTGTATAAAAATAGGGTGATAGTTTGACATACAAAAATATTCAGTGCTTTATTAACTTGCCTTTTTGCCTTATTGCAGAGAGAATTGGAAAGCCCTGAGTGAGTTACAGCTCAGGGTTCTGCAGCTTTTCACTCTTTTCTACAATTTCCTTTATGCTCTTTTAGCCGATGTTAATTGTGCACTGTTGCTGTCATTTGAGCATTTGTCCCCCGCTGCACTGAATCACCAGAAAGCAGCTCTTCCAGTCCATCTGTGACAGCTCCAAGCTCAGAGGAAACACTCTTTGTGAAAATGCTGATTCAATGTGGCAGGGGATAAGTGGGCTGGCAGAAGTGGCTTTGTGCGTTTTAATAACTGATGAAAAAAAGGGTGGGAATGACAGGAAGTGAAACAGAGAATATACATTCTCTCTTCTCAACCAACCCAACATGCTTGTGCTTAATTCATATTTTAAGGGGCTAGAAATTTTTTTCGGACAATGAAAATGCATGCACCTCTCCTACAACAGAAGAGATCAACCAAGCAAAATCCTTTTCAACTATACCCCTGTCAGTATCTGTATGGGTAAACAGATGTAAGAATGTACTGAAGATTTATTCTTAAATCTGATACACACAACATCTTTTTTATCCAGCAAAGAACTGGATATTCTGTTATCTCTTGTATAACCTTGCCAGTGCAAATATAGAATCACGATTGATATATGACACATTTCTTCTAAGAGTCTTACGTCATATTGCTGAAGCTGAAAAGAAATTTTGGACATCAACAAGAGATGATAATACCAAAAATAACCTATTTCTTTTCTTTATAATTTCTGAGCCTTCCATACATTTTGGATTGAGACTTCAGCACCTTTCCTCACTCGAGTACGACAAATACATCACAATACTTAAATGGAACAGATACCAGTGGGACTCTCAGCTAAGAGCATTCTGCCTAATAGGGAAAATAGTGACCCTATGGATGATTCCATTACAATGAAGCCATGACAGTGAATCCTAAAATACCCTTGTGCCCTGTCTTAAGCTGCTGTTAAGTATTTATGATCCATGTTAAGCTACTGACCACTCCACACAGAGGTTATCAAGCTTCTCTAGGAGCTAATGGGTTACCTTAGCTATTTATTTTTTGCTTAGTCTCCTTGACAGGAAGGAGTTTAGGACAGCTTGATCAGAAAAAAATTGCAAGTGTGAGATATTAATATTTTCCTTTAATGAGCTAGTGATTAAGAATAAAGTTGAGATATAGTCTTTTTTCCACTTTTTCCAATTCATGTTTCTAGTGGCCTTTAAAAAAAATCTATCACCATCCCAGAAAACAAAAGAAAAAGGAAAAGCACTCGTGATAATGATAAATCACAAAGCCATGTCAAAACTCTTCCTGACTTTTCCAAATTTGATTGGCAGTGTTTGACCAGCTATAAAGATAGTGTGTGTGCCATAACCTTTAGCCTTTCAGCATGAACCAACTATGAAAAACCCACTTTAATTTAAAACATAAAGAAATCTCTTATCTATCTCTCCTATTTTGGAAGTTCCATGCAAACATAACTTAATAACTAATATAGCAATAAAACTGCTGCAAGAAGAAATTTATAGTACATTAATCTCTAGATTCTGTATTTGGACTGGAAATGATTACTTGATAATGGAGTAAATGCTTTGCTAAGTGAATACAAACTTAAATACTGTATATATCAAATATAGACATGCTGAAGAATAAATCTGCAGTACATTAATTTACAGAAAGAACTTTCTTAAATGAAACCTTCTGAAATAATAAGTCCAGGGAAGTGAGCAGGCCATCATTAAAGGACAGGAAGTAAATTCAGTGTGAATCCATTAAATGAGAGACAGCAAAGGTTTCCATTGAAAACAGTGAAAAACTATCTACAGTCTTCAAAGTTTCCCTCCACCAAGTATGAATCAACTCTTTATGCAGCCTAGAGATATTTCCAAACTCATCAATGAAAATGGCCCAAATTGTGGCGTTACCTGAACACTGAGACTGCAGATTCTATAAAAATATTTCTTCCACAAGGAGGAGAGGGCAGGCAAAAGAATATCCCAAGACAGTTCTGTTCAGATCCACTCATCATGAAGGGACCTGAAAATTTACAGTGGTTCACACATATATATTCCACTCCTACACTCACTATCCCCCATTTAAAAGTCAAATGCTATGTCAGACTTAGGCTGCAATGAGCCATTCATCTTTTTTATGAGAAAATATATATAACTGTACTAGAACAAATACGGTTCTGCATGCAAAGTCCTAGTAACCAGCTGTATACAAGCAGAAGTATCAGAGGCCAAGAGGAAACAAAATCCTTCCCACCCAGTCTGCTGTAAAGGCAGTCTGAACATTTAACCATGGCCACGTCTATAGCTCCAAGTCAGCTATAACCCTTTCAGTCTTATGAACAGTTTGGGTAAGGAAGCCACTAAAATTTCTTGTGCTATTTTCTGTCTGTCTTCCCAGAAGGCACTTCTATGCTAATTTAAATGGACAAAAAGAAATAAATCATTTCACCACCACACTCCTTTGGATTCTCCCATATCAGTAATCTTCAGTTAAAATTAAACCATGTTAAGCTGCTGAAAAGATCTGCTCTGTAGAACTGAAACAGGGGAAAATAGGTTATTCTAAAATTAGAATTGATGGTGGCCTGATGGAAAGAAATTGCAAGATACAATGGACAAACTTCTGAGCACAGTCTCACACCTTTCCCTCTGAAACAGAGCAGAAAACTACCACCTTCCCAGTAATCCAGATGCTTTTCACATCAGATGGCTGAGACTTAAGCATTTTTACTAATAGTCATGCTATGAAAGACCAATATACAAGTAATTTAAAATTAAGTTGCATTGTTCTGTTTGAGATTCTTGAGTATCATGAGGGAAGCAAGACTGAGATCAGGCTCTTGCTTAAATAAGAATAGCACTGAATGTAGTAAAAGGAAGAAGACACCGCTCCAGTGAACCAATAAACATTACCAAAGCATGTTTTATCTGCTTATTTGTCACATTTCCTACTAACCTTTTTTTTCCTTTGAAGGAAGCCATACTTTCTGGGACTGACACCATTCTGTCCTCCAAGAAGTCACATCTGTGCAAAGGGAATATAAAAAACTGTGTTTTGATTTTGAATTTTAGCTACCCACATTGAAAAGGTGTAAAGAATGAGGTTGTGCTAGTTTATATAAGGCCTCCCTACAACATGTTAAGAGTGGGTTATGAAGAGATGGGCCCAAGCATTTCAATGGATTAAACATTGCTTCACTCAGTGTTGCCCAAGTTCTCATTCTGAAAATTGAACTGTGCCATTTACGTCATTTCAGCTATGCAACACCAAGTCCAGCAACCTATTTTTAAAAAACTAGATGTGACTAATAGCCATCTACAAAAACAAAATGTTCACTTCCACTGATAAGTGTACTGCAGGAAGACACATAGCATTGTATTGGTTGACAAATAATGTTTCCCAGTTTGAGGAAACAGGTGGGAAAGAAGATTGTCAGACAGGTTTGAGAAGCATAGAACAGACAAGAGTAGCAAGAAAGGTGAGGAAACATCATGACCTCAACTCCACCCAAACCACAGGCCACCCACATTCATTCTCCAATAGTTACAGATGAAACAGGGATTAACTCTTCCCAGTTTTCTGCTCTCCTGCCATGCCCTAAAGCAGTGAACTATGGCTGCAGCTCCTACACAGGCTCAGTAAATACCCCATGAAACCCTCTGAATCTCTCCGACACAAACCTCAGGAGATCTCCAACAGCAACTAGTCCAGCTGCAAGAAAGGACCATGTCCCTGCCTGGGCACATAGTAAATAGGAGATCAAGGAAAGAGAACAATCCCCAAAGCAACACAGTAAAACAGTTGAAAAATAGACTTGCACTCTCTTTGTCTCACACACACACATTAAAATAGAGGAATGAAAAGGTGCTAGTGAAATAAGACCATGAAGATGGAGAAGGATAAAGGGCAAGAATGTAGAAATTTGGAAAAAAAACATACATAATGGAAAAAAAATCCCCTCCCACAATTTGTCAAGAAGGGCTTTTGGAAGCTCAGCTTTGGAAGAAAAGCTTAATAAGAATGTAAAACTTACAATTATGAACACAACAGGTGTCTTATAATCTTCAGTTAGTTTTCTTAGAGAGAAGTAAAAAACTGAGAGAGAAATGTCAGTTAGCATCCTAATGCTATGCCAGTGCTGGTATATGTATGAATAACTGAAGACAGACCTATAGTCTGTCCTCCTCTCTTCAACTCTTTCCAGCTGCTTTTCTAAGTGTACTGTCACAATCCCTAGGGCAAGAGATGTGCTGTTATCCCTTTGATAGCACTCACATGTTTATTTTCTGATTTTTTTGGTAATGCTTCATTGAGAAAGCTATTATTCTATGTAATCACAAAAGAGAACTGAACATGGCAAATAGATGATCCCTTTGGTATCCAAATTTTTGCAACAATTGCTATTATTTCCTTGTTTTTCTTGGTTTGGATTCTTGAAAGAAAACCCTTTTACAAAAGTCACATACTACACGCATCACTGGTATCTTTTATCACACAGCAGTCTGTAGTTAGCAATCTGTAGTTAAAAAGAATAATTCATACTTACTTGCCATGAACCCTTTATGGACTCCACCTGAACTGGAGTGATTATCAAATCAACACAGAGCTATTCTGTAAGTAAATTCATAGATGATATGCTTTACCTAAGCCTACAGAGCACAGGATAAAACACTTATTTACAGGTTTTCCTCACAGTTAAATTTATTTTTATTTCCCTCCTCCCTCTTTGTTCAGCTTATTTCCAAGAGCTAAGTCTTTTGGAAATTTCCAGTAATATAACTTGTGTGTATCTGCACTTTTAGAAGTGATTCCTGATTCTGTGCTCAGGTGGGAGGAAATGAGTGATAGGGATATTAAAGGCTCTTCAAGGTATCCAATTTATTTAGAAAAATCTAAGCCAACCACAACTAGTTGTCAAGGACCTAGCACCCAAGTAGTTCATATTACAGACTCTTCGAAATGATCCTCCATCCCTTTCAAGTCACAAGGTCCCCACTGATTTAAGTTGTGCAGGATCAATCCTGTTAGGCTAAAGCATATGCCAAAAATCTGTCAGAAACTAATAGTCAGGACATTTGACAGCAATACTTAATTCCCTGGATGAATGTGGGGGTTTACCTGACATGAATAAGAGTTATGCCTTCAGAGAAGGCTTTTCTGATAAACCTGCCGATGTGTAACAACTAGAGTCACTGTGACTTTTAGTTTTCAGCAACAATCTCTCAGCCGTATTTGCACCTTCCCTCAGCTTTCCTATGCAATGCCAACATCTTGTTATTTCCCATAGTGCCAAATTGCTTTTCATAAACTAGGGTGGGGCTAATTTAGCAAACTCCATCAGAAAAGCTTTGCAGAGTAAGGAGAAATGAAGTTTTCTATAAAGTGATTTTTCAAACATGCCCTCATAAAAAATGTCAGAGAGCCAGAAAAAATATTTTAATGAAAAGGGCCACATTTGTAAAAACAAACCATTTTTAATGGTACATGGTAGCCAACAGCAACAGTGGCTGAAGCAGGGGCTGGGACACTGCTGCAGAGCAGAGAGAGTCTCTCCTAACGACTGTAAGCCTACGATGAACACACATTTGAGTGAGGAATTTGAGACTATAGCCATGGAGCATTATTAGCTTTCATCAGTCCCTCTCTGGCTTATTCATGGAATCTGGACAGATCCCAGAGGCATGGTTTCTCAGCCCTCATTAGGCTTTGCAAAATGAGTCTCCCTTACTTGGAAATACCTACTTGGCAGGGATTCTCTCTTCTCATTCTTCTTTCAGTGGGTGTTTTGTTGCAATATTCAGGGTTCATATTGGGCCAGATCCTTTTTCAGGAGTAGGGCTGAACTACACTCACAGCTTGTCTTTAACAGTGAAGGGAAGGCTGCTTGTGTCCTTATTTCTTACATACACCAACTAAAAAATGTCTTCATAAAATTAAATTCACATTCAATCACCACGAAAAAACTCCATCAGGACCACCTTTGTCACTGTCTGCCCTCATTCTCTTTGATACACATACTGTGCCAGACTCACTCATTTGCAAACACACAGAGTCAGTGACCTGTGAAAATGTTCCTGTTCTTTCAAATATGAGCTTTATTCCCCCAGCCCCTAATCAAACAGAAAGATCATTTATGCAACAATCCATCCACAAAAGGCTTTTATTTAGAACACACAAACATGTGTGTCACTTTCTGCTCATAACACCTATCACACCAGCATGAAAGCAAATTCATGTGGATGAGCTGGCAAAGAAAGTCTTTTAAGTGGCTAGTCCAATATTCAATTCACTTGAGTTGGCCAGATAGGAGCACTCCCTTCTAAATTTGAGATGCTCATTCTCCTGACACAAAAGCTTAGGTGGAGTTCAGCCAAAGCTGACTTGTGTGACCAATGTAGCATCCAAAAAAATTGTTTTGCCTGCTAGAAAAACAAACCCACTCAAGTCAGGAATGCTTTCTGTTTTGAAGAATGGGCATCAATAATGTGCCAGATGACAATCTTCTTTTGGTCAGGCACCAGCTTGATGCCTTCAAATGTTTCATGGACCTTTAAAGTTAATTCCCAATTTTTCTATTTCTTCACATTTCGTTTACCAAATTTCTCAACTTCAGGGAGATTTGATGATTATATTCACTAAAATTGCAAGATAGTTTCCACAGCAGTAATTTTCTGTCTTACTCTTCATGCTTCTCTGACATAATTTCTGTCACCAATTCAGCCATTATTGCTTTTTTTCCTTCAGTTAGACTAATTATAGAAGTATCTTTGGTGCTATGGTGTGCTCATAGTAGTAGCTTCTTTGCCTAAAGCAACAGTGAACAAAGAAAAAAAATCAGATCAGTTAACTGACATTACTGACAGGAACTCTTATCTTTAAAGTGTCGTATATGAGGTTTCATGAGGTTTTTTCATGTAGCAACTTTTTTTATTCCCTCAAGATCTTAAATGAGTTGGTTACCAAAAGTTTGAGCTTTTGTTAGTGTATGCTTGTCTATTTTTATGTAGATAAAGGACATACAAACCAAAAAACTGTTATGTTAATGGGAGATTTGGTTGGCATTGACTATAAACGCAACCAAGGTTTAGAGTTCTACCTCACAGATGTCTTACAAAACAGGCAAATCTTTCCAAATGTTTAATACAGAATATTCAAAATAAAGTAGTAGCATGTCACAAATGGGCAATTTTTTATTCCTTGTAAAACCACCTAGCATCTTTAAGAAACATAAAATTAGGATTTCTTTCCAACAGAATTCTGTCCAATATTGTAAAAATAAAAATTATGTAAAGTGGACATGAAAGACTATAAATATTACTATTCATTCTGGGATATTCCACTTTCCTGGTGGCAAGAATTAAAAGTTGGGAGTTTGCTATGTCTCAGTGGAAAGTTTGACATTAAACAGTTATCATTAGGCAGTACCAAGAAAACCACTTGTTCTCAGCATACCTTCCCTTCCATAAACCAGGGAGCCAGAACATTTCCATAGAAAAAGGAAGAGGAAATAAATTAATTTCATATAAACCACCAAACGTTTTTGGTCAGACTTCAGTTATGTTCAAAAGCTTCGTGGGGTGGTAGTGGTTCTGTTTCAGATCAAGGAGATGTCCAAGCTGCACACATCAGATTGGGATCTGACTTCCTCAGAACACAGAGATGCTGCGACCCCAGGCTGATTCCGTTTATTGTAGAAATAGAAAGCATATCCATAGCTGTAACATGAATATAACCAAGGAATGCAGGTGTTTGTTTTGGAGTTTCATCTGCGCTCTTTACCTAGACAACTTCTAATTTGCCTGTTTCAAAATGACTGGCAGGGCAAAGGTTGGCTTGCCTAGCCATGATTTCTTCTTTTTTATGAAGCCTAGATTTTATACAACGTATCTAGAATCAGCTAGTTCCCAGTGTTGAAACTTGTTGCTATTCTCAGAAAAATTGTATTTCTCATTATTCTGTGATGTTGAATAGTTAGACTACTGATGAACTTACTCATCAATCTACCTTAGATTTTAATATGGAGACCCAGCTGTGCTGCCACTGAAATCAGTGGTACAACTCTCATCGATGAACATCACTGGTTGCCAAGGAATATACTGTAAATATAGCAGAAATGCTTTAGAATCATTGGGAGATTTGTACATATAAATTTATACAATGTGTAGCATTAATTTCTTAGCAGTGGTAGACGTGAGTCTAAATATTGCCATGACCAAAGCCACAATGAATCAGTAATAATGATGAATGAATCATTAACATAGAACTTAATTCAGCAAGTAATGCTTACGGAATTCTCAAAAGCAGGTTGTGGAATTATTCAAATGAACACTGGGGTTTGTAGCATTGGCCAAATATCCTGAATTCAGGCTGTGTTAGGTTTTGGCCAAATCAACCACATGGTACTTTGATTGAATGAGCACGCTAAAGCCTTTCCTCTAAATCTTCCACAGACAAACATAACGTTAATATGGATTAGTTCATCCTAATTATGGAATGAATTCCCTTTTTTCTCTAAGTCTGGTATCAACCTTTAGAACTTTCCTATTTGCTATTCCAGTCCTTTGCAGACTGGATTCTGGGGGTTTTCTTGGACAGACTTTAAATAAAGTCAACTACTGTAATCCAAAATTTTCTCTTACCTGACTGCATGATGCATGACAGGAGAAAGATGGAGGTGCCCCAGAACTGCCATTCTTCATTGTTCCCCCTCCTTTGTTTCCTCACCAGTCTTGTAATCCACAATAAAATCTCTATTGAGAACCTTTCTTATGCAGTTCACAAGTCCACCTCTAAAGTTTGTCTGAAGCTCTGGCTCAAACAGCTAATTAGAGATCTTACCTTTTATAGTCTCCTGTACCCTTTAGTTAGCTGATCCCTAATCAGCTTTGCCCATTTGAATTCTCCTCCATTTAGCTGGAACGCTTGATTCCAACAAAACTGACATTTTGTCAGGCTGATCAGCTTCTTTACCTTCCTTTCAGTTGGTGTTGATAGTTTGATCACATAGGCAAAATACAATTACTCTGCAGGCGAGAACTGCAACCTTTCCACAGTGTGCTTTGTCCAAAAAGTAGCATATTTAGAAATACACTCTTTGAAAAACTTTTCAGAAGGGGTGAGCTTTTCATATACTAAAAAAGTGAAAGGCAAGGAAATATTTTAAAAATAAACAAGACAATTCTTGTTGTGGACTCACTTGAGATAACATGAGTGGATTTCAAATTATTAATCTTATACTTTCATCAAGACTGAATCAAAGAGGAATACAGTTCTAAAATTGGACTTCAGTGGAACTTCTTATTTTTTCATACCTATTTTTAGGGAAAGACAGTTTCTACCAGAATCATATATATGAGGAAAAACAATTAAAGATATCAGCACATTTTTTTCTTATTGTTAGTATGAAACAGATTACAATTGAATTTTATTTTTGAAAACTCTTTAAGAGTAGCAATTCTCCTGTTTCACTGAAATAGCCTCTAGAATATCAGAAAATATGAGTTAAAGATGTATGCAATTGCTCTGCATCATTTCTTCAGAGGAATGAGATTAAACCACTGCTGAAACATTCACTATCCTTCATTTGCTAGACAAGGACAGACCTTTTAGACAATTGACTTCATCTGAGCAGATTACTGACAAAGGATGTTAAAAGGTCATTCTAAATGGTGTCCCTTCGGGCCATTTGGGTTTGAGTGGTCCTGTCCACAACTTATTTGCTATGGTCCACTTCTTTTAGGTAGATATGAAAAGAGCTTTGTGCAAAGCACATATTAAGACATCTCTGCATGACCTCACTTTACTTTTTTCAGAGATTCTGGACAGACCTTGTCTTTGTGGCAAAGGTCAAATGGTAAACATCTTGAAAAGAGCTACTGAAGCAACAAGGGAATGTGAATTGTAGTGCTCTTCTGCTCTCAGCCATGAAGCTACTGTACCTTATGAGTAAGTCCATGGTTCTTTGTTCCTTTGAGACTATTTATTAAAAAATAAGCCCTTGAAAGCCCTCTTTATTTTCAGTTTGAATCATATCATTAAGGGGAGGAGGTGGAAAGGCACTTAAAATGTTTTCACTGGAGTCACCTTTGTTAGTTGAGGGGAATGATCTGTATTTACAAGAGATGAAACACAGGTCTGTGAAACATAATCACAGAGAATGTACCAGTATTTGAAAATGACAGTTGTACTGAAAATATTTTTTTACTGAGTTACGTTTTATTATAGAAATCTGGCAGTTCAGGAGGCTTGATCATTCGTGAAGTTTATAATACTATATTTCTATTCTCTTTTAGCATCCAAGACAAATAGAAAAAGAGACACATCATTCCAAGCCTGCCCAGCATCACAAGTTTTACTAGAACATTACGTTATTTTTTATAGTTTAAGATCTTGCTGATTGTCTTGATATGCCCTCATATCAATTCTGTCTTAGAACAATGAGTTGTTTTTCTATTACAAGAACTGTTACAATTCTGCTCTGAATTTCAGAAGAAGCCCTCTGAACCTCACTGAGATAAGCAAGTAATAATATGTCACACCCAAAGCAATATCTCATTTATAGGAAACATGCTGTTATTAAAGATATCCAAAAATGGATGGTTATGAAAACAAGAAAACCAAGAGCATTTCCATCCCTAGCCTGCCTGAAATGTTAAAGGTAAGAAATGTTGTTAAGAACTTCTAAGCAGAAGAAAACTGCTGTTGTGCTGACCACATACCCAAGGCTAAGGACATTTTGCAGTATAGTGTAGAGGGCTATGCTCATGGGCCAAACAAACAGTGGCTATGGAATGTCCAAGTATCTGTCCAAGTATCACTAGCCTAGTCATCAGCTAGGGCTTAATTTCAAGGTTTAAATGGAACCAGCAGAACCTTGTTGCGCCAAATAATGAATAGATTTAGAAACATCTTTATTAAAGGAAGAGATTTCTTTTGAAATCACATTTCTGTATATTTCAAACAAAATCTTGGTATCACATGAAAAACAGGCAGCCATTTGAACAGGTGATAGACCTTTTTGTAATTTACATAACATTAAATTTCAATACACAGTGGTATTTATGATTTCCATTTTGTAATGCACAAAGAATACTGATTTACTTGATGTAATGTCAAATTAGAGCCCTATAAAATTTAGTATTTCTAGAAATATGTCGAGAAAACAATCATCTCAAAAATCAAGCTGAAATATTATGATCTTCTGGCTTTTAAGAATCTGCATGTGCCAATAACTCAGATTCTTTTTTCAGTGCAAAAACCAGGATGTGTCTATTTAGTGTAATATGACCATAATGTTATCTAACAGAAGTTCACAGAACACATGAAACATTTGTCTTACAGTCCCTAGGTGAACACATTATCATTTTCCTCTTGTCACTCAACGCTGAGCATGTTAGATAACAACCTATAATAGAATTTAATATAATGGCTTCTCCAGTCAATATTGGGATGAAGATTGAGATTTTCCTAATGGGATCTGAGTAGCCAAATCCCTTGGGCAGCATGAAAGATCATATCAGCCTTAAAATTCAGTGAAGCAAAAAATTATGTCAACATAATTTTAATATTGGAAAACAGTCCTTGCCTTCACTATGTTAAAAATGAAAATTCTCACATAGGAATTTATATTTAATGGAATGTTTTTGAAACATCCTTTCCTCAAGAAGTTTCTTTAAAAGAAAAATTTTCCCCATTCACCTAATAACACTTCAAGATTTCCCATCTTTCCTCCTTTTTCTATCTTGCTAACAAAATGAAAAGGGAAAAAAAAAAAAAAAAGCAAAACAAAACAAACTGAAATTAGTTAATTGTTTTAATTTTTAGCCTTTGTCTTTTGAATAATTTAGCCCCAGTAAAGGATTAAATGTGAAGAGAACTGGAGACTTTCATAGAGAACAGGTTAGAAGTTTATTGGCTGACTCTCCACCTACATCACACCGTTTCTGGGCACTGAATAGCTAGTATGTTTCTGAAAGCTCTAGTAATGCAGAAGAAACTTGACAGCCTCACATGTGCCCCAGATGTTCTCACCAACATCTGCTTAACCCAAGACAAATATGCTAAAAAAATATTCCCTCCATGGGTCTCTTTTTATGGGAAAGAGAATACAGGTCTGTTACAATTTACAGAGGCTTCACCAACACTACTCGGGTAGCAACTCTAATGTGCAATTAGTTGGATTAGTTGGAACATCTGCCAAAAGATGGCAGATCCAGGCACTGGCTACAGGCATCCACGAGGAATCAAACATTCTCTTCACCTCTTTGATCTAGTCCTTAAGCAGGTGATGATAGAACAAGTCTCATCTATTTTTGCCTTTTCTTATACCGCCATCAGTCTCTTTAACAGAATTCAATCTGATAAACTAATTTTTATCCTCAACTTTTCTGATTCAATTAACTTGTACTAACTAAAATACCAAGGCAGCTTAAAACCAGTCCGGAATAATCTTTCATGTGCACTAACATCTGATTCTTGGGAAATGAACTGTAATCATTGGAAATAGCTCTCCAGTTGAGTCCATACACTGATATATATGAAGAAGTGATCATAAATGTACTGGCGACGTAGAACAAGATGCATGAATTATGTGAATTTAAATGTCACTCTTGTATTGAAATATGTGTAATAGCATCTTGCTATTGGTATTTTAATAATGTATAGATGTAGTGGAAGTTCTGACACTTGAAAATTTTAAATTATCACATAAGTTATCATGAAAGTAAGCATAACAAAAATCTATATGTGTTTATATTTACTTTTCATGTAAATAGATACATATTTTTTGATAGAAACAATAGTATTTATACTCTATTATAATATATACAAACATACTACAGTATATAAATCCCTACTTATATGTATTTTTACTGAGACCCCACCTTGAGACTGGAAAAATACAAACACCTAATTGGAGAAATCGTGTCTTTCTGTAAGAGCTTACAGTACACATGAACAAGAAGGACAAGGGATGGAAAAAGAAGGAAGCCTTGTTATAATCACTTTATGATCTGGAACTCAGGCACTGAGGGAATAAAACATTTTCCCCACAACACCACAAGAAGCCTCTGACAGAACTAAGAATCAAACCAGAGCTCCTAAACTGCAGTCTTGTGCTCTAAACCACATGGCTGAAAATGCCTGTAAAATATTAAAGGTTTAGTAGGAAACTATGTTGTGACTTAACATGAACAGTTGCTAATATAATAATAGTTTATTTTGCCTATGAACTTCTGGGCATAGCAAAACTGTTCAGGGAGTGAGTGACTATGCAAATAAAAGGAATATGCAAGTGTATTTCAGATACATCTTTTTAAATCATGTTTTAAAATAGTTTTTTTCCATTGACCTTCCTGAAGGTAGTTTAGTGCTGATGTGTTATTGTTGGTTGGGGGTTTTTTTTTGAGAAAAAATAGATTCTGGATTGATGAAAAAATAATTTGCTTGAAGACTGAATACCACAGGAAATAAAACTGTCTCTTAGCAATCCAAAAGAGCTTTGATTCTGGAGAAAAAAAAATAAAAATAAAAGAGGATGATTCTGGAAGATGTTATGTACTCCACAATTGTCAGCTGTACCACACTATGGGTTAAAACACAAATAGACACACTTGTGACTTATTGTCAAAATTAAATGCAGCTGCTAAAACACTGCCTGGCTAATCTTTTGGTATGTTACATTTGAACTACATTGCTGAAATGCTATTCCAAACTATGACATGTCTTATGGACATCATACAGATTAGTCCATACTAAAAGCATCACTGAAAAAGTGATGAGTTGTACTAAAATAAGAAGGTAAGTAAATGGCAGCCAGCCACTTCCCCCTCTTCCCTGTCACACACACACACAAACCAAAACAAAGCAAAGACGAAAACAACCCTCTCCTTTTCTTCAGAAACTGCAGTGTTCAAAAAATGAGAATAGTTTAGTGGTGAAACACTGGAACAACAGCTAAGGGTCTCCAAAGGACTTTCCCAGTGCAATAACTTCTTTCAAAGAGCAACAATTTAATATACAAAAGGCAGGAGGATCCTTGGTCCACTGGACTACACAGAAGGCCATCATCGTCTGCCTAAACTGCACTATCCTACAATTTACCTCTGCCTATTTTCAATTCCCTGAAAAAAACCCAAACCTGATGCCAGACTAAGCGCCAAGGTCGGAGGCAGACGCCACAGCAGTGCTGTGTGGTGCCTAACATGGGATAGAGAATCAGGGTCTGAACAAAGGTCTTGGGTCTAAGTGAGGTCGCGCCCAGTCTGTGTGTGAAAGAACCAACCAAACCTCTGCACTGACAAGGGCACAGTCACACACAAACCAGTGTGTCTCAGAGAGGAGCACTGAGTGGCTCTGCTGGGTGAAGGACTCTGCAGAAACCAGGCGAGACAAGCCAGGCAGCTGAACAAAATACACAGTCTATTGCTGCAGATGAGCTTCACATGGCTTTTAAACCATATGTCCTCTACAGACAGGATCTAGAGCCACATATGAGCAAAGTCCCTGTCTAGCTTCCTCCTGATAAATCAACCAGCTTGGTCCTTGGGCTACTCCTGGCTTTGGCTGCATACATCTTGAATCCCCCTGTACAGACTTTAAACCAGAGCAAAATTTTATTAACATAAAATGGAAAGGAAAAAAAAATACAAGAAGCATTAAAAGGCTGGGTGTAACCAAACTTAAAATAATCTTTTTTGGTTTAATTACTGTGCTGGTATAATGTCTTACTGTGCTTTGTTAGTACAGTGCTGAGAGTATGAAAAAACCTCCAAAATTACACAATAGATGTGTAGAAGGAGGAATAGAAACCAGATGCTGAACAAAACATACAAGTAAGAGTATAATTTGTGGCACCGTAGAATTATCCTCCATAGTCTCAAGTCTTACTTGCCTCACCAGGTCAGTGTAATACAACTGTTGCCTATAAAGATCACAGTAGTCTTGTTTTTGTACATATCTCATTCCTCCACGTTGTAGCTCTTTTCAGCCAAAATAACTTCTTTCACAGCATACCACAAAACAGAGATCAGCTCCTCCCACATGCATCCCTACCGTACCCAGTTACATTATGTTCAGTTTAATTTACAGACTTGCTGGAACAGGAGACAGCAGTTTTTCAAGTGTTCGTAGCATGTCTGTCTGACACTGTACAAATAATGTAATCTTAAGGGACCACATTTTCCCTGGCCTTTTATGCAGCACCTGAAGGGGGTTCAACTTCTTTCTACTCCCACTTTCTCACACAAGAATCACAGTCCTGTAAGCTGCCCCTAAACTGTTGCTTGTGGAGAGCACGGAGTATCATACTCTAACAATATGAGTAACAATTTAAAGCTTGAATGTTAGCAAATATTTTAGCAGTCATTTTTAAGCATTCAGTTCCTCAGCAAAGCCTCCTGTCTTACAGATGAGAGGCTGCCGGTCTTGCAGTGGGGCTAAGTTCAATGTTGTCCCCTGATTTTAGTGCTTAGCTAAAAGATTTCTTTGCAAAGTAATTTGGGGCAATTTAAGCAGAACTCATCACAGAAGTAGACATGTTTCTGAAGGGTCCACAGGTAGCATCCATAAATCATTGCAGCACACAACTTTTTAAACATGGCTGATAGGCCACCAAGGCATTACAGTGAGCAGGAAAAGAAACAAGTCTGTTTTGCTATGCAGGCTCAGCTAATAATTAAACCATCAGAGTTAAGAAAAGTGATACTATCCTTGAAAATAATCTATCTCAATCTTCTCTCTTGCTCAAAAGTTGCCATAAAATACATATAGATATTTTCCAGTTAGCAGATACAACCTACCCCCTTATGTCCAATGCATTCTTATGATTAAGTAAAATTCCTAATACCAGATACAGTACCAGAGAATGCATACAGCATATTTTAATCAAAGACTAATGCAGGTCCTTGCTGATAATGGTCCTTATTTTTTATAAGCAGCATTAAGACCTCTAACAAAACCTCTTACTCTTTCCTTCAGCAGTAATAGCTTAATGGCAAAAATTATTGAACTTGTCATAGAACCATTTGATGGATTTAACACATTAACAACTTTTGCATGTAAACTGACTCCAGTAGAAGAAACAATGTGATCTGACATTGTTATAATTCCAGCCTTCTCCAGCTCTCTCCAAAACTTTCTCCTTTTTCGTAAAAGCAACAGATCTTGTCACTTTTCTGTGTATCCTCCTTTTCCAGATCAACTCTAGTCCTAGCACACAATTTTGTGATTTCTGCTTTTAATATTTTTCCAAGATAACAGTTCACCTTCTAGTCTTACTACTCTTATTGTCTCACAGGGTTTTTTGATTAATTACTATACTTTGACTCTTTGACTTATTTTTTTCTCCAGTCTCTTGCAATTAAACTTCTCAAAAGCCTTTTGAAACATAAACAAATTATAAGTTGGATTGCTTTCCTTATCCACTGCTGCATGGATTTCTTCCAAATACACTAACAAATAGCGCAGCATGATTTTCTTTAGTTGAATCTGTGATGATTAAACATCATCACAGTGAAGACTTTTAGATCATCAATTCTCACATTTAACTGTTGAACATATTTTACATTAAATTTAAGGAAATGCTTTTGAAATATGGTCATATACATCTTGATTCTTAAACTTGGTGGGTTTTGACTGCACAGAAGGCATGCACTAAACTGGTTTTAATTTCTGGATATGATAAAAAGCTCATTAAAATATAGACATTAAAAACTTCTAAACAGATATGATTTCCACTTACTCTCACACATACGAAAACACAGGTATCCGTGTATGTATGTAGAAGTATATCACATTTTGTTCAGCCATGGTTCTTCTTGCAGTATGAGAATTTACAAAAGGGAAATACATGCTCTCATGCTCTCATACTGACCATGAATTTTTAACCAATCTCATAAGCTACTGTTTCTTCTTTGGTAGAAGAAAGGAAAGTTGCTGTTGGCAATTGCTCTTGCTTTATGGAGGCCCAGTGTCCTAAAATGCAAAAATTTTTCTTCTTCCTCCTTTGATTATAGGGCAAACTATATTACATCCATACCTGCATCTTCTCCCCTAGCCCATATCAAATGTTACAGCTGAAATACATCTCTGACAGAGAGTTGATCTCTCAGCCTTTTAAAGTGAATTATTAGTCAGCTATTCTTACTTTTGTGGAAGGGGAGGCATTTTGTATTTGACATCTGGCAGTCATTTAAAGCATTAGTAACTCCTCATTCACAGTAGTACACATATCTGATGTGCTTTCAGTATTTCCTTGGTCTAAATGCCACCCTATTGCTTTTCTTGGGAAAAAAAAAAAAATATTCTGTTGGGTGTGGCTAGATTTCAACTGCTAGATTTTCACTATACTTTGTACTAAACTAGATCCATAAGAACTATCTAATGTGTAAAATCTGTTGTTTATACAGATCTGCAGCTGGCTCTGTCCCAGTTGCTTGAGAGTGATATCTAAACATAAAATAATCTCTGTATAAACTGTGGGTTTGTAAAATATGTAAGCGCTCTGTGTTTGTTCAGTCCAGATCGCTTGCTGAAACTGAAGGTTATGCCTGGGTGATAACCATCAGATGTCAGTTCAGATGGGAATCCAAATTCTTCCAAAGTTTAATTATGCTCAAGTCACAAGGACGTGAGATGGGGACAGGTTGTGTAGAATTTTAAAGTATACCATCAGCAAAAATTAACCCATGATAACTGTGCTTCCTTGAATTCTGTGGAAGTCAAGTCAAGTGAAGTAAACAACTTTTAAATACATACCTAATTACAAGATTGCACCCTTTGAATCATTAGAGCTGCAATCAGGAGCAATGCTCCTTTTCTGCTTACAAAGAGCGATGATCCTGCTATAATGATTAACTGCTGTTGAAGGGTAACACAAAATAAAGTTAAAACATTTTTCAAAAAAACTTAGGCAATGAAATACATGACTGCTTCAATGACACAACTTGTCACATTAAGGGTCTTGTTTTCAGTGTGAAAAGTAGGTAAAATAGTGGTCATTTCAGTTCTGGTACAAGGTAATTTCACCAGTCTGTATGGCATTTGGGGTTTGCGGGGTTAATTTTAGGATGACAGAGACATATTAGTTATATCTTTTTATATGAAAAGAGACTGCCATGGGCAACTTAAACAAAAGAGTACCTGAAAAAAAAGATAGATATGGTCTGGATTTAATGTCTGCTTTATAGGAAAACTGATCAGAAAGGTCAGTGGGTAATTTCTGGCAAATTGACTATTTTAGGCTTTTCAATGCTTTCAATCTGATATAACCATAAATATTGCATCCTTACTTCAGCTATATAGATTATCACTTACTAGAGCACATTCTCTGGTGTTATTAGAGTTCAGTGATCAGAAATAGCACATACAGCTTAGCAAAACTACTTCTTTCCTTTGTGATCCTTTCGCATAGAACTTCTGCAAGCTCCAGAGACCAGGATCTCCTCTGAGTTAGATGCTGCCATTAAAAATACAGGGGTCTATCTCCTTAGGAAGATATCCCATAACTGAGTATGTCAATGTAGCACTGCAATATAGCTCCCTATGTGTTAAATTCCACTGTGAAATTCACCTTTCCTCAGAGTTACCATGGGACCGATGTCTTGTCCTCAAAGCCTTTCAGTCTGAAACCACCAGCTGCCATGGAGTGTGTCCACTACAAGCAACAAAAATATTGGGTGACACTGGGTCAGCTCACACTTGCCAGAATGATCTTCCAGAAGTTTAACATACACTCTTAAATTCATTCATAAAATAAAAAAGTAAGAATCCTTGAAATTTATCACTCTGAATCTTCAAAGTTTCTTTCTTTTTTAGCTAGTTGACTATTCAAAGAAACAGAGTAGAGCTGTCCTAATAAAGACCTTCAACTTAATCTGTGTCAAACTTTTCTTCCAAATCCCATCACTTAAATCCTCTTGGTGTCCTTTCTGTACTTAAATTATTTTATATTAAATTATTGCAAAATACTCTTTCTGTGTTGTAAGACCATTCAGAATACATGTGGTTTATCCAAACCCACAGAACTTGTTGGGTCAGAAGTATTAATGCTCAGGTGTGAGGATATGTTTTCTATATGTTACAGTGCTGGAAGTAGGTAGAGGCATACTCTCTCACAGCTAGTGTAACTTACCTAACATGCTGTTGAACCACTCCAGCTTCATTATTCTTACAAGGTTTTAGTCACCACTTCTGTGATTGCATGAGGTCTCTATTAAGTTCTGTGGTAAGGCAGTGCACTTGTGTTTCTTTCTATAGCAATAATAAACATTATTGGTTGTCTTTACTATTGAAACTAGATTCCTAGACTGTGTACCTTTAACTCTCCACAAAATGATAGCCACAGTGTGCAATGGACTAATTCCACTAGTTTACCTGTGTCCGTATTTGCAAACCTTTTGGATAAGATATTAATCTCTCTTCCAGCTATGTGCTCCCTACCTGCTGGAGTGATTTACTCTGGAGGAAGTAGGAAGCTGAAGAGACCCAATTTTTGTTCCCGTTTCCCAGTTAGGTTCAGAGTTAAGGTTACTTGGGTGACAATAACTATGTATTTGGAACATGCCATAAGATTAACAACTTTTGTTTTTCTTAAAGGGTACTCAGGTTTGCATTTATAGAATGTGCAATACTACAGCATCTCCATAAGGATTCGGGTAGGGTGAGAAAGGGCTGAGCCAACCAATAAATTGCTCAAAAGAAAAAAAGGAGCAGAAGGATACGTCTTTGCTAAACTAGAGAATTGTGGGATCAGGTAGGTTGCTTTCTTTAGGAATAAGAGGGTCAAAATCGCAGTTAAGTTCTCTAGGGATTTTCAATAACCTCATGGGGCTGTGGTCAGTTCTGAGTTTTTACTTCTCAGCCAGCAGCTGGCACAATTTCAAACAGAAATATACGACTCTCAAATAAAATGTAAGATTGACCATGATAATCAACACATTGCAAATACAATTAGAATACTTGGATCAGAGAGAGCAATATCCTGACACGGCAAATGTGCCTGTTGGGACAGCTGCTGTACCTGACAGCCTCTCCTGTCAGCTGGTGTCTGCCTCTTGTCCTCTGCAACCCATGAGCCCAATCCTGCTTGCTGCCCTCGATACTGTGATCTTGCCTGTTGAGAGGGGGCCAGGCCATCTGCAGCAGTTCCGCAGGCTGCATTTTCACAAGTGTTCATCCCCCACAATGGAGTCCTGATTTTCCAGAGTCTGGCACCTATTCAGCCATCCTACTGCAGCGTACCAAATTTTCAAAAGTGCTTGGCCATAAGTAGTTCCTGTTGACATTAAGCATGCCTGTGTGCTTATCCACAGCTGCTGCCTCTTTTGCAGGTCTTTTAAGCATCTCCTTTCCCAGTGCCTGTGTCAGCATAAGGATCTGTCACATTGTCAGGGATATCTTTAGGAGGTGAGGTCACAGGATAGGGGAGCAATCGCAGTCCTAGCCAGCTGCTGGGGACGGTACCGCCTTGCTGGGGTTCTGCTCGCAAACGTGGCACTGCCCCAGCTGCAGAGCTTCTCACAGAGTCTCTCACAGCGACCTGTCCTTGTGGGGAAGGTCCCAGGACTCTCCCCCATTGCTCTCAGAGGAGCGAGACAGATCTCAGGGCAGAGGGAGGGGGAGCGTTAAGGGGTGAGGAGCAATGCAGGGTTGCATTCCTCTGTGTGAGTCACAGGCTTTGCATTTCAGAGTGTACATGTCGGTCTGTAAACAGTAGACAGGAGCAGTTAAACCACTGACTGCCTCTAACCAATTGCACCTTTTTTTTTGTTATAGGAAGACTTAATGGCATTTTGAAAATGGGTGTTAACCTTGAGATAAAGTTCACAACAAACTGTCCATGTTTATCCCCTCTTTAGGATGCTCCATGCAGATTTTCCTCAGGCTTGTACCATGGATGTAGCACACAGGGCCCTCCCCAGATTTCTGAACATTATTCAGGTAAAGCTAACTTCTCCAGAAATTAATCTGGATGGAAACTATGTGTGCAGGCATGGAAAAAAAATCTTGTTTTGTAAACATTTTCCCTGTATTTGTTAGGAGTCAGATTGCCACCTACCTGAATAGAAGCACAAGGAAGTAAAGACAAATTCCCTACTCCTCGTAGGTAGGATGAGCATAGGCCACTCACCTGATTGTTTAGATAAAATGTTTTTCTTACAAATGTGCCTCTCAATCTTCACAACCATAAATGTTGCTTCCTTGAAACTGCAATTAACATTGGTTTGATACTGCAGGTATAATGGTGAATTGCTTTCATGCCTTTACACAATGTAACATAGTTGGAAAATGTCGGTCTAACTCATAAGCAACAGAGAGAAAGCAATAGTTCCACTCTGAACTGTGGACTAAGAACAGGTGGATATGCAGAGAAGTCTCCGGTAACATGCCACTACAATAACTGAGCCAGGTTGGCGGATAACTGAGGTTAGAGGTCTGCTGATGGGCAGAAGAACTAAACTACAGGACATAAACAACAACAGATCACTGGGTCATCCTAAAAAATCAAAACCAATTTTGTCTTCTAAAAGCCATTTACTTGTCTACATTTCTGCATTTTCAAAGGTTATCCTTTTATACAATAAGTAAAAGGAGATTTTTAAAAATTATTAATCTGACAGTGTCATTTTTAAGTTTCACAACATCCCATGCTGTTATGACAAACAGTGCACAGTTCAAAAGGGATAAATGTTTCTATCAAAGTATTCCACATACAAAGAGTACAGAGCCCAGCATGGAATAACTAATGTCCCAAACTACAGCAAGATTATTTTTTAAAAGTTTTTCAACCTGAGAAGAATTCAGGTTTATCAAGCTGTGATCCAAATCTTTTTATATGCATAGTGTCCTGCTGTCTATCTTAATACTTGATTCTTTACTAGGCACACCACATAGCAACACAGACGTATTGTTTTTTAAGGGCTCCCCATTCAGCACCATAAAAAATATGGCTTCAGAAATGCCTTTACTTGTAGCATGCATTTGCTGCTGATGGTTGCTCAAATGGACAAGTAATAAATGGTGCGGATTGAAAAGCAATTATAGAGGATGGTCCTTTCAGGATGGGGTGCTTGAAAATAGCCATCAGTTTGAAGGGAACTTTGATGGGTAGTATCTTTCAGTGCAGATTATAAAGGATAACAAGCAGGAGCCTGAGAAACAGAGGGAGGCTGTTCATGCAAGGAAATGCTGGGGGAGGTTATGCTCTGTCCAGTGACAATGCAGGTCGGTCCCTGACATCTGAGTTTGTCCTGCCAAAATCAGCTTTAAAAAATCAATTTACTTTAATGACAACAGAATGTAGTTTTGCCATGTAAGGCCTTAAAGATTGCAAACTATTCCTTGATTTTGTCCTTAACCTTATTTTCACACCACATGAATTGTAGGTCAAATGCTAGATCTTCACACTCAACTCTGGCACTACATTATCTGTCTGACAACATGCTCAGCTACATTTATGGTGGAGAAGAAGAAACAAGGGTCACCTCTACCTCCTAGCCACAAAACATGCAGATGCTCTTCCTTGAAATATCTCCGTTCTTTTTTTCATTACATCATTCACTTTACATATGTGGAGTTCTGAAGATTTTTCAAAACCACACTGAAATCAGTGCAAACCTGCAGCTTCATAAAACTGTAAAAGAACCTCTTCTCCTCTCCTTGCCACACTTACATGAGCTCACTAGACAATTGCTCAGATTATTACTGTTTATAGGATCTGGAGCACTGCTGTTATTAATGGTCCCTGGCATGGTATTTCTGCGGTGAAACAAAAGGTGCTGATGATCAACTTCTCAGGTTGGCTGAGCAGGTTTACTTAACTTGTGAACTTATGCAGACATTCACATACATTGATTACATGACTCCGTACACAGTCCTGACTGTCTCTGGTTAGATAACAATCACTAACTACGTTATGTGAGGAATCCAGGAAAATAAGATGCTCTATCAATCATTACTATTTTCATCATAACCTTTGCCCACTTTTACTAATCTGAGTAATGTCTTCTGCAGTAGTCTTGTGGCATCAGAAAACTTTGACTACTATAATGTGTTTCATCTGAGGACCTATTTCTACATTAACAGCATTTTAGAGAAAAAATTACTGAATCACAGCATTAACAGAGGTGTCAAATGAAGAAAATTAGTACTGTATTTCTAGCTTTTCAACCATTGTGTCTTTTCAGCATTAAAAAGAGCAAATGGAGTAAAAGTTTTGCAAATGCTAATCTAATATGGAAAGGGGACTTAAAGAAACTGAGTTTAGTTATAGTTTATGAAAACATAAAGCACCAGTATCTTGCTTCTTTGCTTGTTTTCATATCCACAAAAACAGAAACAGGAAATGAAGTTATGGATTCCAAGAGAGAAAGTAGAAAACAGACTCAAACTGCAGATAATTCCTTCCCTACTTAACTTTTCCTCATTCTCCCTCTCTCAAACAACCAGTGCTTTTTGCACTGAAAATCACTGCAGCAAAAGTCAAGAGATCACAGACTATGGCACTATAACTTACATAAAGAAGGAAATGTTCCTTGCTTTGCTAACATACTCTTTCCAGAAATACATGTTCTCTTTCTATGACAACATTAAAACAATTGTCAGAATTATTTTCTTATTGTCCTAATGCTCAGGTACAGAGCAGTTTAACTAGCAAATAAACAATTCCTTTAAAGAAAGCTGCACTGATGCATGTGACAGAGTGGTGTCCTACCAGCATCTCATTCCAAACCTGCAGCAACAGTGCACTACTAGAAAGTTTCAGAAGTTTTTAGAAGTGTCTTAGAGTCACAAGAGATCTAATTATGGACCAATAATCCATCACCTGTGGTTTTAGAAAACAATTACATTTTAGACAAAATAAGTAAATATAAAGCTGATTTACTACTTCTAGGAACTTACCTATCTGGGGGAAACAGATGAGCTTATGTGGCCTTGGGATGTAAGGATATACTGAAGACGTGCACAAGATGGTCAGAAATTTTACATTACTGGAGATCGCAAGAGGCTACATGCTCTTGCTACATGCTACATGCAAAGCCATATAGTGATTATCAGCTAGAAACTCCCCCCCCCACATTGGCCTACAAGCGTTTGTAGTTGCCCTTCTCTGGTTTCAATGTACCCTCTATTCTTTCCAGTACAAGGAACAAAATTAAATTTATCCCTGTACCAGCAGAAGAAAGGATGTTTATTTTGTTTTACATGTAGTGAAGCTTTGGAAAGGAAGGCTGGATATTCAGCATGCTGGAAGCAGTCCAGAAGGAGGCCGTCTCCTGAGGCTAATGCAATTATGATTCCATTTTGGTTGGCTGTGGGAGCAGAAGGTATCTAACTGCAAGAACTGCCAGGCAAAGGTTACGGTCCTAAGTCTGTAGAGCATTGTGTACCTTGGACTCTGATTTTGTTAGTAAGTGAATTTGTATATGAGAAGTTAGAAAAGAGAGAGAGTCCTGACACTGATGGATCTGCAAGCAGGGCAAGGGTTGGGAGTTCAAATACACAGTCTTATGCTCTGACACAGAGAACAGCTGCATGAGGATATACCTCTGCATTTCTGCAGTGCAGCCCGCTGAATTCAAGGCTGTGAGGTAGTTTATTTCATGGATTATACATGTATTTAATTAAAATTCTAGATAAATATTTGCAGCAATAAGTTTTTGAAGTACTGTAAAGTTACATTGTATTAAACATTTATCGCAATCATATGAAATATTCCTTAGGTTAAATATTTACTGTTATTTTCAAGATATTGGTATTGAGCTTATTATAAACATGGCACAAATTCAAAGCTATCTTTCTCAGAGCAATATACTTCTTTGAGTTGCTTTTAGACTTATTTCCTGATGGATATTTGCCATTAATGCACTATGACTTTTTCCTTTATGAAAAAAAACTCTAGACCAAGCTAAGAGAAAGTTGTAATTTAAAAGATAGTTTCTACTGTGCTCAGCATTCTCACGGTAATAATAGTTTGTCCTTTTTCTTACTGCAGCTATTGTATTAAATATTTATATTTATGTTTATTTTGTAAACAAAGAAACCAAATTAGGCTAATACATGAAACCTATGATGTGTTTTAATATCTGCATTTGTTTCATGTTGTGGCCTTTTATGCAATTGATTCAAAGGAATGTGTTAAATAATAAATAACATTTTAAAATTTACATGAAAGTATTTTTGTTTGTTTGTTGGGGAGATCAATTTTTTCAAAAATAAAAAATAGAAGAACATACTAAAGATAATATCCAGTCCCTAACTATTTTATATTCAGTCAAGGCAATGAAATCACCAGTAAATATTTGGCTTTCCTAAAGACAGCATGATTGTCACAGTGTCCTTTGGAATTTGACCTGAAAACCTCAGCACATTAGGAATAGAGAAAGCAAAAGGCTTTTGGTCTGATGTTTTGTGTGAGAATTTCCTCCTGATCAATGGCTGAACAGTCCAATCAACCTGAAGGTACTATTTGTAGGATAAACGCTCACATTTATTTAGTTCATTACATCTCCCACGTTCTCTCAGGATTTCTAGAGTTTGCTCCCTATGTAATGCTTCTGCTGCTCGTGACTGCACATAACAGTGTGTTTCAGGCGGGAACCAACTAGGTTGTGTGCTAGAGGTGGAGTGTTAAGGAAGGGTATTCACTTGTCCAGACCTAACACACTGGGATTTGTACATACCTGTTTCTTCAGTGTCTTTTGCACAGTCGGGTTTCACCTTGATAAGGGTAACTGCTCTGCATCCCTTTGGCATCAGTGCTAACTCAGTCATCACTTCACAAGGCCTTACAAAATTATTGGCCTTTCTTAACCCATACCTTAAACCAAGAGCACTTAGAAGGTGTCTTGCTGCCAGTTGTCTCCGTCAACCCTTCAGTGCAGTTTGAAAGGCTGGATTTTTTCTTTCTTCATTTTCTGGGGAATCTGTCACAAAAAAAGACAAAGGAAATAAAAAAAAAGTAACCAAAAAAAAAGTAACAAGGACAAACTGAGGAACAGAAGCATTTATTATTCTTCAGATGAGGTCAATGCACCAACTCTTATCACAGAAAAGGTGCTTGCATTTTCCTGTCTAGTTAAAGCTGTCAGTGGTCACGACATAATGCACATTCTTCAAGGTCAGTTATCAACACTACTCAGATATACTTGTATATTTTTATGTTCCTGCTTTAGCATGATAATGGTATTCTGCTGTACATTCTTTAGATTTTACACACATCTATTGAGAGAACAACCCCATGGGGCATTCCTGGAGGGCTTTCTGGATGTTGGAGGATGCAGATACCAAAAAGAAAGAATGGCATAAAGGTGCAGGCCTGGAGGTGACATGACAGTTCAGGAAACATTTAATAGAAATGAAATTCCCTTCTCCCTCCAAAGATCAGTGCCATTCAACTACAGCAGCAAGGGGATTGCACTAAATTGTATTGGGATAAGTCATACTACAGTCACTGTCTGCATTCAAAGTAAAAATATATGTTTACACTTGTAAACAAAAAAGGCAATGGGAAGCAAGCTTAAGCACTATTGCTAGCATGCTCTCTGATGCAACTTTGTCCTCTGTCACACAGAAGTCTTTGCGCTGATGCTCAGCTATAGCTCAGTGCTGGGACTGCTCCCAACAGGACACATGGCCTAAACCGCCCAGTGCAGCCCCTTTGCCCTGTGAGACTGCTCGAGGCTGTGGTAGCAGGGCTGGCACCAGCACCCACAGGCACTCATACTGCATCCCAGGCCCATGTGCCCTTCAACGGGCTGTAGCAATCAGACAATCTGTACTAAAAAACCAAACATATCAGATAATGAAGACTTTGGAATAAAGCTGCATCATAAGGGATGCAGAGGAAACCCTGGACCAAGTGCATCACAGTGGAGACACATCCAGCCTGTGCCATTTAGCCCGTGGACTAGCGAGCGGTCCCCGGCCCACAGTATTTGGCAATAGAGACACAGCAAAAGAAACTAAAAAGGCATTGGTGCTTTAACGTATCCAGAGATGGTAGTACCAGGTTGAAATCTTTTTGCACTAAACTATTTAGGAAAGAAAAAATACTTTCTCCATCCCAACCTATAAAACAGTGTAAGACCTATATTCTGAGCTCATGCTCAGAGGAAGCAGTGAGTATTCTCTCCTTTGCAAGGACACTGTAATGTATTGCCAATAAGCTTGTGCTTTGTAATAAACAGTTTCTCTAGTCAGTCCTTCCAGCATTCTTTCATTTGTGTCCAAGTTTGCCAAAGAAAGAAATGCTTTAAGGAAGACAGTCTAGTACTGTTTCTCTAAGAAAAATATAGATATTTCTTTTAAAAAACAGCTTCCTGAGAAGGGACTGATTACTCCCTTCTCTTCCTCCTCTTGCTTCTCTTTATTAAAAAAACTGCACTGTCCCATCACCTTAGGTTAAACCAAGAATCTGTTCAGCAGGTGTTTGTGGACACAACCTACTCTGTAGGAAACATGAGGACAGAGGTTCTTCCTCAGCTAAGTCAAACCCACAGAAAGATAAATATACAAAATCACAGACATTGTGTAGGTAAGGTACAGCACATGAGCAAGCTGATGATTTTTTGTTTCTACAATGTTTTACAGACCAGGCTAAAATGAGAATCATTCATTTCCATTGACTATCAAACAAGACATTTTTTCTTAAGTGGGGTGTTGCCTTTTGGCGTATTGCAATCTTTAGGCATTCAAAAAGATGCTTCTGAAGCAAAGCTTTAATTTATTATGGGGGGAAAAAAAAAGCCTTATTATTTCTTGAATGCACCTCTCAGATTTCAATAATACCATTTGGTTAAAAAAGATATTCTTTCTGGTCCCATAGGCTTCATTTGCCCAGGAGTGGAAGGAGCATCATGAGCAGGTTTATCACATTGAATTATTTAGTAAGTCTCAAGGTCTGATCACAAAAAAACTGCTGCTGAAAATAAACTAATATAAACTGAGCTATAAACAAGAAATTCTGCTCCTGCTCTAAGTTCAAGATACTCCAGGTACACCAGAAAAAAACGATGAGCTTAGTCTTGTAACTGGTCCCTGTCCACTGAGCATCTGGACAGCAATTCCTTGCTATTTAGAAGCTGCAAAACAACAGCCTCACTGACTAGCCTGGTACGTTACCAGTGATTTGCTTCCGTCACTCTTTATTCTCAGCATGTTCATGTGAAACAAAATAACTTAAGACCTCTCTAAGTCTACCAAACATAAACACTTCTGTGTATATAGTGTATGAATGTTAAAGTACTTCATGGTATAAATTGAAATATTAATCAATCCAAGATCCTAATCTTTGTGTATGAATTCCATTGACTGACAGGTTTAGGTTTGGGGGTTTTTTAACATGTAAAACCAACAAGTTCCCACATGCCCTAATTATCTGCCTATTGGAAAAAAACCTATATATTACTAAAATATAGATTTCACACTATATATTTCAGTCAAAATGTAGTTCATGAGGTAAATAGGCAATGTGTTGGTGATGTTCTTACCCTGCAGAGCACGCACTTTACTTCAGATCTTTGCCAGTTCTAGGGCTACACACTCAGCCTATCAGATAACCAAACAGCATAGCAGGAGCTTGGATCTGTTTTATACATCTGACACAAACCTGAAAAAGTGTTCAAGACACTGATGTACCGGTAACTGACTTCATCTGGAGTGATGGTATCCTGGGAGACTTGTAAGCACCAAACATCAAGCTAACTCATCCATATGACAAGTCTAAATACTAACTCTTTTGACCACAAAAGTTTGAAGCCACAGCTTTATACCCAGCAAATATTTAGCTCTAAACATTTATTATTTTGTCTTCCTTTGATGCTCAAAATGGCATATAGACTCTGTGGTAGTTCTGCTTTCTTGGATGCATTAGCACAATTATTCATTAAGATCCCTTATGAAGCTTTTATTGGTGTAGGCCTTTGACAAGGATCTTATTACCCTGTAGAGCTGAAGAGAGGAGAAACAGCCCCACCTCAGGCAGCCCATTATCTAGATGTAGGAAATAAAGCAGCAGGGGCCAGATAAAATGGAAATGTAAAGTGTCTTCAAACCAGTTCTTGAAATATATTTCAAGATAAAAGGGGTCATACTTGGTCCTACTGTATGCAGAGCATATCAGTGATGAACAGGATGTCAGTATTTATGCAGATAAGTATTTTTTACATACATACGCTGTAAAATTTACATGCTTAATTCTCCTTCTGGCTCATTCTACAGTGAATTGCAGAAGGAAAAGTCAACTGCAGTTATAAATTGCATGAGATACAATGAGAAGTATTCACTACAAAAATGCTAATAGAGAAACCACCATGTCCCAAACACTTTTATAACTAAGCCTCAAGGAAATAGCTCTTACTGAACAATGTTGTTGTTCAACGTCGAACTCAGCATCAGAAAAACTGGCAGTCAGGCAGTTTCAGCAGTGGTGATTCTTACTTTTGGCTAGGTCATAGCACCAAAATACTATCATTGGCACTCACAGATAAACTCATGACTGTGCAGGTGAAAGGTAGTGCCGTATGTACTATATCACAATTTTCAACATTAGTCACTTTAGGCACTGAGAGTTTAACTTGCCTATAACAGAGCTAACAGGCAGAGTACTGCACTGGATCCACTTACTGCTTTCCCAGTAGGTCCCAAACAAGCATGACATACTCCTACTTTTTTTTCCTCTGGACCTTGATCATGAATCCTGTCTTTTCCCCACAAGGGAATAATATACTGCCAGGTAGCTATGGCTGATCCTAACTATCATCATATTATATATTATTTTATATATATGTTATAATAGATATTATATTATATTATATATTATTATAGAATAGTATTTGTTCATCCATTCTAGATAATACATACTACTGGCAGTCTTAAAATGGATTGTGATATGAAAAACAGATTCAGGTGAAACACAGCAAACAGTGAAATTGTATTAGCTTGAAGAATGGTTTACTTAATCCTCAACTATCTAATCTGACACATTAGGTTCATTCTAGACTGCTTTGCAGGAAATGCCAGCTACAGCCTTTTCACCAAAACCAGCCATCAGTATCTCTTCGAGAGCCATAAACGTTCACACTGCACGACTCAGTTCAGAACTGAGATATCACTACTAGTGTGAAAACAATGGTGCTCCTTTCCTGATAACAAGGAGAATAATGCATATAATAGAAGGCTTAGTAATCTAAGAGAGCTCATTAATGCAGCAAATTAATGCAATTCAGTCATCCTGATGTTGTCCTATAAAGTCCTTGATCTGATAGTGACATGATACTAAGAACTGCCTTGCTTTTTCAGGTCAGAGTGCCAAAGCTGACTAAGAAACCTGATGATGCTGTCTAGAGTCTTTCCAAAAGATGACTGGAGAACACCTTCTCAAAACAGAGAAAACCAACTGTTAGTAACACTTGCAAGTTTTATTTCTTAACTGAATAATGTCTAAAATAAATATATGTCAGATGCAAATAAAATCAGAAACCAAAAATAAATCTGAAGAGCAGAATAAAGAGTTTTCTACAACTTTCTGTTAAGCTGCTTTACTCTGCTTTTTCTGGAATTCTCACTCAATGGTTCTGTGCTTTGAAAGACGGCACTTTTCAGAAAACTGGCTTAGAACAATAATTGCAATTAAAATATGTTCTCTCAGTAAAATGAGACTTCTTGTGTTTTGTACCATTGTGTCCTGAAATAATCAGTAAACTAAAAAGAACCTTCTCTTGACTCTCTAACCAGAAAATGTTCGTTTTTGTTCACACAGCTCAAAAGAGATAACTGTGCACTTGACTGAACATTTAATATCAGGAAAGTTTTTAAAGTTTTCTGTTGCAGAGAAGGGATTGCTCAGAAAGCATCATCATTGCAAAGATGCATAACTACATGAATTACTTTCCAGCAGTAAGAAAGGGGGAAATGTTGGGTGAAATTGAATGAGATAGAGCAATGGAGGAAAAAAGGAAAGTGCTGGGAGATAAATGAGTGCTAAAACGGTCTACGTGCTGCACATAGGGCTGCAGAGCCAATGCTAGCAATAATGGCAGTAGCATACCAAAATCGTGCGTGTGCAGAAGTGCAGAAGAAAGACTGTACAGTGCAGGTCCACAGGATCCCAGGCTTAGGCAGAACTATCAACCTTGATTCAAAACTTTTTAACATTCAAACCAAAGAGAAAAACCATCTTGGACTTATAAAAGAAACAGAACTTCATTCTCAGCTGAATTTAGGGAGCTCTGAATAGAAACTATGGGTAGAGATACCAGAGAGGATTTTCTTGATGGCGTAGGCTAAGATTTCAGGGCTACACCAGATGGTACCTGAGCTGTTGCTGTGTGCAGAGCACCCATGCTACTCCCCCATTTGGCCCCTGATGCTGGCCCAGGATCGTTGTGAGCACCTCAGTTCATGGGTTTCCCATGCTGGCAGAAAGCACACCAAGGCAGGTGCTAGGAGACGAGTTCATGCTCCATATCGCTGAGCTATTAAGAGCAGATGAGGTGGGGAGGAGGAAGCTGGGAGGAGAAAGTCACAGAGCTAATTGAGGAAAATATTTCCTTTAGATGCTAAACAACCTTGAAGAAACATGATGCCAGTTGAATAACTGATAACAACACTAAATGCTGGTTAAGGGGAGGGAAAATAATTATAAATACAAAGTGAGAGCAACAAAGTTCAGGGCAATGGATAGATGAGGAACACACACTTTTAAATAACTGCAGTTCCAAGATGAAAGAGGCAATGTAATGTGGCAATGAGAAAAGAAAATCAACATCATCCTTTGTTACGAAACACTAGCATGAAAAGGTCCTTAGTCTTCCACATGCTGCTTAGTGGCAGAAAAACATTATATAGCACAAATTGAACAAAAGATACATGCAAAAATTAACTTCGGAGAGTTAATCCAATACTATAAAAATAAGTGAATATTCATTTGAAGTTCAATAAGAAATAACAGAGAGAATATCATACCTCATATTATAGATAGAAATAGCAAGACTTTTAAGGGGTAAGGTATGTATTTGGGAGAAGTAAATATCAGAGAACATACAAGACAATGCACAAGGGAGGTGTAAAAAGCTATGTATGTTTCCTCATTTAAACATTTCTGTATAAGTACAAAGCAGACCTTCAAATATCATGTAAGATTTTTGTTAATATCCAGATTATAGAAAACATGTAGAATTTGATGTATAGAACTGAAATATAAGAATATATATAAGATTTTGTCCAGTTCTCTGAAATTTATCAGTGCATCTGTTGAAATAATGTGTCTGACATAAGTTAATTTGGCACTAAAATATTATACGAGTTAACATTTTGCTGTGATGGGTAAGCAAATTTACAGTTTCCCTGAAATGGATTGTTTTCCATTAGCTTTACTTTTTCTTAGCTAATGAATAAAGGCAGTAGAAAAATGCGAACTCAGACACTTAAAGAATATACTAACCATGCAATTACTTCTGGTATTTGTGAATAAACAAGAACAGACAACCAGGAAAAAGAAGAAAATGCCAAATAACCTTAAATTATTCCAACTCTTACCTATATAGTCCATCTCACTAGAACACCACATTTAGTTAGATTTATACCTGCAGTATGGTAATACGAAAAGCTTTTAATTTCATTACATTGCATAGAATTACAGTGCTTTTCATCATCTCATGTTATGAATGATGGAAGGGGACACACACAATATTTAAAATGATGACTGAATAAACTCCATGAGTTATTAGAGCCAAGTATTGCAGGAGGAAAAGAAAAGTAGGGCTAAGGTTGAGAGACCATGACCTGACTCAGACTTTATTTTGGAGACTGTAATGCAACATATCTTATTTGCAGCTGTATAAAAACTCACAATATATGTAGTACAAAAAATAGAAGTTTTAATTCCGAACTGATTGGTCAAATCCTTACAGATGAGCAAAGGGATTTTTTGGAATGAGAGTATCAACATATTTAATGTCCTGAATCTGTATATATCATAAGAATAAACTTCAGCATCTAAAGGTTTATTTGAAACATCTGGTCTTTCCTTTGGTTTGAAGAGTCCAATTTGCCTTCCAGTTGTTGATCACAAACACCTGAAACAGACATGAGAGCTTAAAACCCCAGTGCTCGGGGTATTGCTGCCTAACCTGGGCTGGCTGGGGGATGTAGCTGAGGCCACAGAGGAAGAGAATCTTTTCTAACCAAACACTGCTAGCCCCATGAAAGGCAGTGGTGGTTGGGGTAGAGGACGAAACTGCTCCAAAATTGCTCTTTAGTAAAATATATGAAGTTCCCACCGATTCAGAATTAACACATTTAACTTCCTTTTTCATCTGGAATTTTAATTATTATACTTTTACAGGCTCTTCTGCCTCATAAGTAGCACTACCACATATAGACTATATCACACTACTGAAATAAAGTTGTAAAGATGTACCATGTTAAATGTTTTATAAATCATTTAAAAAATAAAATTAAGGTACCTGCAGGTCCTTGCTACTTGATAGAATTTGTCTTTTCAAGTATCCCCTATATGTGTGGGAATAAACAGTTATCAGAATTATACAGTAAAGAATTTCCAAGCCCCAGACTACAAAATATATATGTGTATAGGTGATAGATATGGATATTGATATTCTTATCCTAAGTGGGGGAAAAAAAAAAAACAACTAAATTTTGAATCAGACATTTTTAGGTTTAGCCTTAGTACTCATGTAGTTCCCAGGATATCATAGATTCTGATCGTTAGGCACTGGGAAAGGACTGGTGAATTCATACAGACAAGCATCGTCAAACTTAGAAATAAGACCCTAGATAGCAATTCTTAAACAATTAATGTAATAACAAAAACAGAAGTAAAACCAGCAACCTTGTAGCTCTCTCTTTCTAATCTCCCAGAAAAACCACCATTCTGTATATTGAGAATGTAAATATAGAATCTATTTGTCATGATACAAAAGATCATGTCCAGATTATTGTTTTTGATGAATTTCCTTCTGCAGCAAGAAATCTACAGCTTGTATACATTGACCAAGTCCCAGAGGATTACAATTCTTTTCCTTAAATAAAGCCTCACGCACCATCATGCACAAGTGATAAACGGCAGTTGTCAAACACCCAATTGGCAATTCACTTTCTGACTTTAAGGGTCAGACTACAAGCACCTGGAGTAAAATTCTTCAGAAAAACTCTACCAGCCCTTTATTCCATTTTCACTTACGTAGATGTAATTCAAGCAAGGAGAAATTCAAAACTGTCCTGAGCAGTATGAAAATGATACTACTGTGAAACATCCAACTATACTCAGTTCTATTTAAAAATTGGTGTACTATTTCAGGGATCCATGGTGGGAAGGAAAGTGATGGGCAGGGCGTCATCAGTTCTGAAGGTAATTTAAAAATTATATTTACACATGCCATAGATGAAGACTTGGCAACAGTATAATACATATATCTATGTCAAGCCTTTGAAAAAAGAAAATGCCAGACTTATCGTAAATTACATGCTGGAAGCTTGTCACTAACTTCATTATAAAGGCTTATACCTGCAAAACTTGAACTTTCCTTTGTAAAGTCAACTACGAAGCTTAAATTGTGACCTTTTTTGGCATCCTTCTTGTAAAGGTCAGCATTTTGTGACAACACTGCAAAATCAATTGGTTCATCCCTGACACCTGGTCCCATATAACGCATTACAACTGATGTCATGTGGAGCAAGACAAAAGCAGTGACAGAATATCTTTGTTAGAGATTGTTAAAATCCCACTGTTTTATAGAGAATGATTATTGATGAAGTATGAAAGAACAGTTTCCTCAAATCTGCCTGATTTCTTGTTATCTTATTTCTTTGGCTGATTGGAAACTGCCCACTTCAACGATGGTTGTGTTATTTTTCAAAGTTGAAACTCAAGGGCTGAGCTCCAGCCCAGTCTGCCAAGAAAATTTTGTATGAGGAGGTGGGAGAAGGGGCAGAAAGGACCTTTGTTCCACACCAAAATGAAAGTAAACTAAAATATTAGTATCCTCTGAAAGTTAGAAGAAGTTTTCTCCTCATGCCGATCTCAATGAAACCTTCAATATTTGCAAAACACAACTTTGAACACAGGCCTTACATAAGACAATCAGTTTTCTAAATTGAGAAATACTTTTTTGTCTTTGTTTCTTCATTTTCTAATATTATTTCTACTGGTAGTTCAACATGATAGCTTGGATATATTACCTGAAAAGGAATTACAGAGATTTTCACTCCTGAAAAGATATAAACCAAGTATTCATGTAAAGAGTAACACTCATGGGAGCATAAATATCAGTTCTGTGAAGATGCACAGTCAATATATTCAGAGAACTAGCTGAGCTACTAAGAAACCTCTTCATTAAAGGGATTCATTTGTTTGGATTAGACTCTGCACGTTGAACACAAAGTTTTCTTCCTCAGAGATCCCCTTCATTCACTGACATTTGTAAAGTGCTATAAAATGCTCACTGGTATCATCAGCAAACGATTAACATTCTGTTTAATCTTATTCTCAAAGAAAAAACTATAATAGGAAATAAAATGTCATGCAGCAAAGAGATAGCTGAAGACTTTAACAAGTGGCAATTATATTTTCCTTTAGATGTTAACTTTACCTGCATATGACCAGATGTCCTTATGCCCTTCCAGATATCCACAGACTTAGCAGTCAGAAACAACAAACATTTCTGCTTCTGACAAGTTGCCTCTGGCCAAGGAAGTTTGCTGCTAAAGAAAAGCTAATTTTCTAATAAAAATCTGCCTTTGATTATTTTTCTTTAACCTCTGTGTCCCTACCATTTTTTGCTAACCCACAGATAGGTCTCAGATGATCACAGTTTGCTTCTTTGCCCCAAATTCTGGCTTGTTTCCTCTTGTATTAATAAGTTAGGTATATCTTTTCCTCTCCCTGCCACCAAACTTTGGAAAGAGAAGTCAGTATGCTCTACTGTGTGGTAGTACAAGATGCTTTTCATAGCTCTGCTAGGCTAAATAACTGCAGAGTTCAAGCACAACATGGTATTTGAATTATACTAACATGTAAAAACATTTCTGGATAAAAAATATTTTATTGCCACCAATTTAAAACCATAAACATGCTTTGAATCCAATTCAATATATTCCCTATTTGTTCCTGATTCTCTCCCGTTATTATTATTAGATGGCATAAATTTCCAGCAAGGCTTGTGCTTGACAAGGTTCCATTATTTGCACATGACAAGGTTTATCAAAACCAGTTGGATTTTTATGAGGAGTCTTTTATGTTTCCTCCATAAAATATAAATAAATGAAAAGGATTAGATGGAGGAAGCGGAGTATAATTCATCACCAATGTGAAGCAGAAGGAGCAGACTGCAGATGGATGAACTGAAGAAGATGATGGTGACTGGTCTACAGAAGAAATGTACACTCTCAAGCGTTGGGGGGCAAAGAGCACAATAAAGGAGCATTGACTTTTCTTGTCATTTTTAGGTGTCTCTAAATGCAAAAAGTACAGAATCACCCTAAGATGCAAAAATACATACAAAACAGTAGTGCAGCTGTCTAGTTTTATTTGTTTGGCTGATATTTGTTTGTTTTGTGGTTACAGAATAAACTGAAAGACCAGAAACTTAAAATTAAATCTGCTCCCTGTAAATAGTTAGAGAACAACTAGGAGGAAAAACCTTTTAAGCTGGCACTGTCTCTCTTTGTTCTCCATTACCCTCATGTCAGTCAGATAAAAATCCATTAAATTGCTTTGTATTCCCATAAAAATAAGTAGTAGAGACAATGGCTCACTTCTTTTTTTTGCCTAACTAAAGCTGAAAGTTCATCCTGAACTCCTTAAGCAAGACCATGGGATTACTTCTGCCCATCGTATATGCCATAGAAAGAAACTCCAGGAACAAGGTTGTTTTCTTACACAAGTTAGACAACAGTATCATCTTCCATGCCTCTCTCTGTCTGGTCTAATGGCATATACAAATTAGGCACACAGTAATTGTGATTATTTGGATAAAATTTGCAAAGTAAGCCACAAAAATCTGATGCATTCAGAAGCAAAGTGGTCACACGCTTTGAGTATTGAATGGCTCTAAAATCTATCTTTCCAAGTCCGGACTCTACTTTCCAGCAGAACTGAACTTCCAATTCTCTTGAAACTCTAAAATTTGGGCATTCCCTTTTGGTCCAGTTCAGAATGAAAATAGTTTTGCAGATGGAAAAAACGCTAATGTTTAGTTTCAACAAGGTAAATATGAAGGTCAACATGCACAAACAAAATGTTTTAATATAGGGGAAAGTCAAAATACCTTATTATCTTTATCAAAACAATGTAAAAAAATATTTATAACCATTCATTTAGGCACTGCCAAATTTCATCAAAGTCGGTATGTTCCCACAGAACACTTCTCTTCTGGTGAAACTGCAATGAAAAACTTCTCAAAACATCACATTCTCAAAACATTATAGTTTGAAGTGGGCATTTCCAAGGACTTGCCTGAAATGCAGGCTGACGGTCATCGTAGATATTTGGAGTGGAAAGCATGCAGTTCTTAGATGCAAGTACTGTGTAAATACTTCAGCAGATGAATTATGAAAATTTCATTTTACCTTAAACCATTGCAGGATTCTCTGTATTTTTTTCAAAGCAGGTAGAAGGACCCTCCCCTAAGCTCTTACTACGTCATTACCTTACCTATAAAATCTTCTGGGTTTTATCTATTTGAGGTGTGTCTTTCTTCCCACACCTACACAGGGCTCTGCCTGTCAGTACTAAATCTGTTTCCAGTAACAAAGCAGTCGGGGAAGAATGTCCTTAGACAGCAAGTGAACTATCCACAATAAGTATGAAAGCTTAAGTTAAAATAATGGCTTACAGAATGATGGGTACAAGATCGAGAGGGACTGTCTCAAGAAGATAAATTTTGCTAACAATTTCCACAGTGAAAAGGCATACATTATATTTAACCAAATCTCTGATTCAAGTGTGTGAGCCACAGCAGAAATACAATAGAGAAATATTTTCTAGCACTTTTACATCACCTCCTCAAAGCATGAGTTAAATCACAAGTGTTAACGTGCAAGGTAAATTATTTACCTTAAATATTTTATTGCTATATTTCAGAGTTAGTTCAGAAAGAATAACTTCATGTTTCATTCTTTTCTTCATTTTAATAATGTCATTTTTAATCATGAGCCCACAAAATTTTATACATGTTATTTCCCATACAAGCAAAGCTGAGTGCTTGCATTATGGTTTGCAGGATCTGTGCCTTACATTGCAAGTTCTTCAAGCAGTATTCTACCAGTACTAGATAAACAGGGAAATAAGTAATGAGCAACAGAAGAGATTCAGGTGCTACTTAAGGTAAACTCATTCCCAGGAATTTCTTCTCATGCAGGCTGTGTAGCTTTGGATTGACTAGCTAAACCTCTGCATTAATGAAGTCCATCTTTTATTCATGGGTCTAAACCTGAATGTTTTCATTTATTGGAAATGAATTGTGACCTCCTGGTACCTCTCCCTCTGCCAGGCCATGTGATATTTAAATGTGTTGTATATGCCCTGATTTAATCAGGTTGTACATATCTGACTCAACTGATGATAGAATCTGACCAGATAGCCTTATTATTTGTTTTGGACTGTTGACTAAATCCTTGGCACACCCTGGACCTGATTATATCATGGATCAAAACAGGGAGAAAAAAAGGAGCCGTGAAATGATATTTCAATATATGGGAGAATGCCTAAATCTGATTTGTAGACATGCTAGTGACAAACACAAGGCAAAATCCAACTCCAGGCAGTCTGGGAAAGTTTCCTTATGTACCATACACAAAGGCATCAAGATTATATTTGCTCTTGCTTCTCCTTATGATCATTCAAAAAACCCACAAAGCTGCTACAGTTTAGCCCCTCTTACTTGTTTCTGAATGTAGAGCAGTGATTTTCATGAAATCAAAATTAATGAACTCACAAGGAAGTACTGGTATTTCAAGCAACATGCAACAAAGACATCTTGGGGGTGTTAACTGCTACAACCTAAGATTCATTCTTCCAAGGCATGTTCAGAAGAAGCAAGTGATTAATTGAAAGAAGTCAGCACACAGAGTTCAACAAAGAATAATTGTTATTCTACAGGTCACCAGAGCTGTCCTTGAAACTCTTTGATAAAAAGAGGGAGCTGGGTCACCAATCAGCTACCATCTCTAGTTTTAGTCCCTACTGACCTTCTGTATGTCAACAAAGTGCCAGATGTGATATCTCTGGGACATGTGGGATCCCTGGGGCAGGGTGTGAAACACAGAAGTGACAGGGGAAAGTTGATTTATGCAGCCCTTGCTCTCTCCCCCACATTAGACATTAACAGATTGTGCCCACTTCTCACCTTGTACCAGAGACAAATACTGGCCTTGAACCACCAAAAGAGTGAATGAACAGAGAAGTTAAACCAGAGCAAGCTCAAGGCTCCTCTGTGCTGCACACTGACCTTTGGCATACCAAGAAGGCATTAGGTAGAAAGACTGGGTTTATAGCATGGGCAGAGCACACTTGAAAAACAGTGAGAGAAAAGGGTCTAGCAGAATTAAGTGGATGTAAAGAAGCACAAAGAGGCAAGTGGGACATCTCCATCACAGAGAAGGGCTAGAAGGGATCAGGTCTGAGGAGCTGCAGTTAAAGAGTTTGTTTTTTCCATTCAGCCTCAGCTGAAAAGGTTCTCCAGGCCTAGGTCAGTACATTGCACAATGTAAACAGTACAGATTACAGCCCAAGGACACAGAGGATAGGGGCTGACTGGTGTGTGCAAGTTCTCCTTAGAGATATGGATTCATTGCTTAACAGGACCAACCAGATACACAGGAAGCAGGTTTCAGGTGCTCCGCACACGCCTTCATCTCCTATTGCAGTAGGTACCTGACATCTCTGAACACCACACCTCATGTGCAACTACTGGGCCATGTCCGCCTTCTGTTACCCATCCTGCCACACTGGTGCCATAAAGGTGAGAAGTTCACCTAAAAACTAGTCAGATTTTGAGCAGGAAATCCCAAAGCATCATAAAAATGTCCTGTGAGTTGAGTGCCTTATGCCTTAGTCTGATGCAAGAGCACTTGAAGTAGCTGGAATGACTGTTGTGCACTGCTGCTGAATCCTCATAACATCAATGGCCTTATTACACACCAGGATGAGCTACCTCTGAGACTGCCTCTCCATTTGTGGCTGTGATTTGTCACTGCTTTCATTCTCAGTAACAGGTTCATAGAATGAATCAGGGAATACAGAAAAATATCTCAGACCATCTGTTTACAAGGTGTATTTCACACCCTTGGGCTGATTCAAGAGCTACTAAAAAGATGACAATGTCAGTCTAGGTCTTAAGATCTTCCTGTATTGCTTTAATGATTAAAAAAAAAAAAATCAGCTTTTATCTCCAAAATTTTGCCACAGTCTAAAATACAGACTGAAATAATCTTAAGCAGGTGATAGTCATATTTTACAGGTCAAATTCTTCCCCACTAATCATGCTGGATGGCAGTTCATTCCTTACACAGTCTGCCATTTCCAGGAGATTCTTTATCAAATAGTGCATTGTCACAAGCAAGATGAGAATCCTGCACACTGTAAATCAAATTCATTAGCATGGACTAGACAGGAAATACATCTGATTTTACTACTATTATTTTCCAGCTGACTGAGATATAGAAACAATAACATTATACTCCACTACTTAGAAATACCAAACCACCAAACACAAAGGAATAAGAACAAGGAAGACCAATTTAAAATAAAAAAAATGTTAATTGAGCAGAACATCACTATTTCCTGACAAAAAAATTTGCTTTTCATCTCAATTTTACAAATTCTGTATGTACAGAGCTGTACCTGATCTGTGGACCTATTTTCATAACTAGCAAGTGAGTTTTTAAATAAATGAACTGTGTTTATTTTCATTAGTGGTCTGGTAAACTGGGATTGTTTGCCAAAATAACAAGAAAATATTTGATTCAGGACAGTGATTGTTCACCTTGGAAACACGATTGCACACTAAAGACAACAAGCCAATGCAAAGTTAGCTGTCTCATCAAGACAGCTTGCGTTGCACATCGCTACTACTTTAAATCTGCCAAAAGCCAGTTCCAAAGCAGTCAACCAGCATCTAAGAAGCTATACTCTGTTGAGAACTATAGCAGTTTCAAATGAGGATAGATTTTGCTCTGCCTGTCAGACAGGAATTGTACAGAACAGATAACATACAAAGCTTTGTAAAATGTTTACATCTTCCTTAAAAACAAGCCCTCAGGGGAAAAAAAAAAAAAACAAAAAAAACAAAACCACACAACAACAACAAAAAAAGGCCTATAATAAAAATAGTTGTTTAATTTAAAAATTTGTTCAGAAATTTGTTCAGATAGCACTTTGCAAACTATTCAACAGCTGTTTCACAGTGACTCAGGAGGCTGCTGGAAGCCTGCACTGCAATTTGCCTACTGCTAGAAATTGTCTTCTACATAGGCAGAGTTAAGGGAAAGTGAAATTGGTTCAGGGTATTTTACAGTTTGTCTTAGAGTTTGACAATTAGAGATTATTGTTATAAATTTGGTAACAGACTGCTGCTTTCATTACCTCATCATTTTCTGAAACCTGTATCAGAACAACCCCAAAATAAAGTAATCCAAATTTAACCACAACAGTATCGCCCTGCTGTACGTTTATACAGGTTTGTATAGGTTTAATTGGAAGTGTATGTTCATGTATCAAGCCTGGAGACTTGGCTTAAGAAAACAGATAAATAAAAGGTATGTGGCCCCCCAAACTTTTGGCTGTAGGGAAACCAAGGACTGCTTTGAAGTTTCTTATAAAATGTAGAGAGCAGTACCTAACTCAAAGTGGGAACATGCAGATTAGAATTCATCAGATATTAAGATCTTCTGGCTCACAAACTGTTTGTGTTTGAATGCAGTCTAAAGGAGAATAAAAAGAGCTATACCATAAGACTTTTTTATGACACAATTGTGGAAACCATTCCAAATTCCTGGTGTTTTCCCCTAACAAGGAGTCCTTTTGGCATATGCTGGAAGCTGTTGTTTGATATCAGTAGATTTTATGCTAATTCTCCACAGAGAACAAACTATAGAGCTGTAATTTTGATAAGAATTTTAATTACCTGTCAAATTGTTTTGTGTTTCACCTAGGGGAGGTGCAAGGGTATTTTTTTATCGTTTGGTACTGTTCTCAAATTCTAGTTGCCATCGTTTAAGAAATGTTAATGATGCTAATGAATACTAAAGGTCAGACACTTAGCTTGTGTAAATTAGCACACCTCAGTTGATTTCTGCAGCTCTCCTGATTTACAGCTAGTGAGGACCTTAAGATCCTGGCATTGCAATTTATTAGTCTTGGCTATAGATTTTGTTCCATATACTCAGCTGTTTAGAAGTATTTGCAGGGTCAAATGAAAATGCAGGTTAATGCAGGGAATGTCTATCAGTGTGAACCAAAACACCTTTCACATTCATTTCCACTTGTATTCATGGCCACAAAGTTTTGACTTTTTTTTCTGCCCCCTTTTTTTTTTCTTTTTTTTTTTTTTGTAATATGAGCACACACAAAAAAAGCGAAGCTCAGCTTAAACCCTTCAAATTTGCAGCCAAAGCATGAACAGGGCTTCCACCAGCAAGCTCCAGTCCCATAATTTTTGATGTGCACACTACTACACTTTGAATCTCAGACCAATCTGTAATTTTAGTATAAAATCATAATACAGCAATCCTGGACTCACACCTGAGGCGAGGCAATGTATTCCAAAAACGTAGTAGATGTTAACCACCATAAACTCTTTGGAAGAATCTAAATTCTATTGTATTTTAGCAAAACTCCTAAACAGTTACTTTTAGCATGGTTCCTAGTTTCATCCTGTGTGATTAATCTAAAGATGTGGGTTTACCTTTACACAGCATGTCTTAGCATGCATCATGTGTTCCATGTCATTATTCTAATTCTGAGGTCAAAGTCTACTGCTCTGACCAGTGTGACCGTAGGTAGCTCATATGAACTGAGAGCTCTTCAGGGTGGGGCCTACAAGCATTTCTAAATGAGTCTGAGTTTTAATGGCAGGTCCCAGCCATTGCTGTGACACAATTACCTATGAGAAAATTCTTTATTTGCTCTTGGACAGGAAATGCAGAAGTAACACAGAGCTCTGCTAAGCAAAATAGTGACTCATCTGAAAAAACAAATGGACATGTAAAGAATCTTGGCTAATAATTCTGCATGAGATCCAGACTTTCTTAAAACAGCCATCTAAAAGCATCATAAGACAAATAAGTATAGTTTAAACAAGACTAGCTGTTCTGAAGAAGAAACTATCAGAGATATTATTCTCAGAGGAAAAAAAATGAAAACAATTCCACTGAAATATTCATAGGAATGGGACAAAATACACAATGGCTGTGACATCGTCCCTTTTACATCATTAAAACAATACTAAATTTTCTCCCTTACTCCCATGAAATTAATGAAATATTTAAACCAGAAAAGAAAATAAGACATTTAGCTGTGAGGTGTTATAAAGCCACTGATTTGACTCTGGCAGAAGAATGATTTGAATATAGATACCTGAAAACTAAGTGTTTTCCTTTAGAGATTAAGGAGAATCAGTGACTGATTGCATGAGCACACTCACAAATTTATTTCTGGAGAAGCAAAATAAGAGTTCTGAAGAAAACATTTGAATATTTTGTGTCAAGAAATACGCATTTTCTAATCAAAAAGAGACACCCATCCAACCCCCAAACCCCATATTCTTCTGCTGTTTCATTAATCTTGAGAATTGTTCAACTAACTCTAGTTTTTAAACACCAGAGCACACAAGTGCACCTCTATAGCACTTCCCAGTGAATGACTTTCTAGCAGCTTGAAAGCTCAAGTGTCAATGTTTCTGAGTGCCAACACTCCCGCTGAAGGTTTGAGGCGCAGGTCTCTGAGTCTGATAGTTTGAAGCTTTTTTCTTGTGCATTTTAGACAAGATCTTTCCTACTATAAAAAAGGTGAAGGAGATCATCAGAAACTATAGGATGAGTCAGGCAGGGAGGAAGCGATCGTTTTGCTGCTACACTTGGATATGTACAATGAGGCTATAAGGTTCTACCACCCTCATTGACTGTGACAATACTTGATGGGGCTGGAAGACTTGATATGAAATTATTGCCTTAGCCTTAGTAGAATGTCATTGCATTATTAGTTTGTGTCAGAAAAGGCAATTAAGGTAGAATTTACTTTTATCACAATAATTCACTTTTCTAGTGAAATTTTAAAGTTATATTTGATGTTTTAAGTCCCCAGACAAAAAGCTAGAAGAAGCAATGATTTGTCTTGCCCTTTTTGTTACTTTCATTTTCGAGTCTTTATCCCTGGCTTACGAATATTAGACTGCAGCAGGCTGTGGTAATATGAAGTATAGTCATTCCCGCAGTGCTGGGATACTTTAAGAAAAAAAAAAAAAAAAAAAGAAAAGAACAGCAAGAAGAATGTACTTAGGAAAAAAACAGTGACTCTGGGTGAATGTAGGGCCTGACGTAACCTGATGCTAAGGATGCATGCTATACATTGCAAGTAGGATTTCATATAATAGCTTCAGCAAAATCCCAAAGATTTCTGGCAAGACCAATAAAAGCAAGGGAAACATAACTATACCTTTCTCTGAAAGCATCAGAAATCCTGAAGAATAAAACATTTTTAACAGAAGGAAATGTGACATCTAGAGGAACAGATAAAGTTCAGATGGACTCCTGAAATATTTTTGGTTTCTTCAGAGAATTACCAGTATTAGTCAGTTCAGAATTACACCAAAATTGGATGAAAAGTTGCACAGTAATAAAAAACTTTTTGAAGCTTAGGTAATTCACAAGGGGACCTCGGTTGGATAAGACTAAAGGATTTGCAAAACTTCTTTCACCACTTTAAGAATTTGAAAACACGACTTAGAAATATTGTGAGAGATACCCCATAGTTCCCTCTGAGTGACGCCTCATAGTTCCCTCACCTATCTGCTGACTGTTTAATCAGGCATAGATTCCTGCAGCTTCTAAACAAACTGGTTACCTAACAAGTATTTGGACTTTTGCTCCTATCCCTAACCAGGACACATATGAAATTGGAATTTGTATTTTAAGTCAGCTACATAGCTTCCTTTTACATTAAACAGTTTCTGCACAGTTCATACCTACCTGAAGCACGGCAGCCTCATCAATCTAGGATCTACAGTCTCTGTGATATTATTCTTTCTCCCCTCCCACAGGGCAGGCAGAAAGCTGCATTTTGCAGTCTCTATTCAGGGAAGCTGCCTGAATCCTTGAGATCTCTGTAATTTGACTGCTGTATGCATTACTTTTGGCAGATCCATGAGCAATGTTTGACTCTTCTGTCCAGTTTTCCCATCACAAGTAGATGTCTCTTTCAAAGTCATGCAAAACAAGAACTAGCTAGCTTCCTTAATATGCATAAATACTACTGAATAATGGAAATGCATATTGTCCTCTGGAACCCATGACAGTCCATGGGAGCTGCTCTTCCATTTCTAGCAGTTTTAGATGAAACACGTATGTTAGTCAGCCTTCCATGTCTCCTACTGTCATTCACACCTTGCTCTCCCAGAGCTCCTGCTGTGAGGCAACATGGTACAAGAAATATAGGCATATTCACACATCATGTTACCACAGTCCAAGAGCCAAAAATTAAAATGAAAATCAGTCATTTCAAACTAACTTACTTGAAAAAAAAAAAAAAAAAAAAAAAAAAAGAGGTGGGGGCATGATATATAGATAACAACAGACTAGAGTATAGGAAAGGTTGAGCTGTGTCAGATGTAGATACTCAAAAAAAGGTAAGGAGAGAGCAGGCACCAATTAATCCTTCCCTAATACACCCCCAACATATTACAGTCGTTGAATATACTCCACCAGTAGTAATCTCTTTAAATACAATGCTGTTCTACACTGAGGGAGGTACTGCACCAGGTAAATACAGTGATAGAAGTTTGACCTTGATTATTTCAAAGAAAACCAAAGACTAGACCTTTGCCACATAATGCAATGTAAAATATGCACAGGAGCAAACCAAGAAAGGTGGGGAGAGTATGACTCACTTGGGTACAACTAACACAAGTAGATAACTTTTGGACAACTCCCATCTACCAGCTCAGAACGGGGGCACAGTGAAGATACACGTGTCTAACCCCAGCATTGTACATCTATCTTACAAATTGCACTCCATCTTTCCATTTCCCTTGCAGACAAACTACTTCATTTTCCCCCACTGAGGAAGAAGCTGCACTGCTGTTGCGCCGTCAGTCTGCATATTTCTCCCTCTCTTCCTTCCTATCCAGCTGAGTCCCAGCTAACCCTCAACAGGGTCATGCATGAAGCAACCTCTTCTCAAAGGTGGGATCCTAGGGTGGCAATAACAGGATGTCTTACCCTTCCTTCCTGTTAGGACAATGTAGCCATAATTATTATACATTACTCTTTCCAATACAAATCATTATTTACCCATATGGCCTGGGGGGAAAGTTTTGGATAGAGAATCTCCAACATACCTGCCTGCACTTATTGCCATTACAAGGTTCACAGTGTGAGGAGGAGGCCGGAGCACCTCTGAGGGTTCTCAGGGATAGTTGCACAAGCGTTAATGAAATCCCATTAATCACAGCCTTAGCTATCACAGACTTGTCAGCACAGGAGGTTGCAGACTACCCACAGCAGGTAGAGAGGTTAGAAAAACATGTCACAAGAAGGTACATGTATGACCTTTCCTGAGTCTGCAGTGTTGGTCAAAACATTTTCATGATGTGGCTAAACCGGAGATGGGAGGAAAATGCCATGGGGAGAACATCTGCAAAACTTAAAATTACAAAATCCACGGAATTTCCATAGTTCCACTCTCCACCTATCATACTTGAAGTATTTCTCCATCCACTTTGCCAGGCAGGTAATTATTCGTACTCCTCAGTACCCATAAAAACTGCACCCACAAAGGAGTCCTGTTTTCAAGTATGTTGCATGCAAAATGGGGCAGAGAAGACAGAACTATTTCTTACCACCAGCATTAAAGCCCAGGAAAAAGTCTTATAAGCAGGAATCACAATACTGTGAAGAGAAATAGCTTTACTTACTTGTCATACAGTCTTCTTTCTCTCTGCCTGTCAGAGCTGTGCTAGACATGCAGTAATCCTATACCTCTCACGTATAGCCCAGGAGATCTGGCACCCGATAAGGTTTCACTGTTCACTCTGGGCCAAGTTCACTCAGGTACACTGGTGCGAATTTAGTTGCCCACAGTCAGCAGATATTTCAGCACAATTTAAGCCAAAAGCACGCTTCTGGCCTCTTGTTACTATTCTGGACACCTCATTATCATGGAGGAATTTAGTATCTCTGGAGCAGATCTGGTACGAGAAGGGAACCCTTTACTGTTCTCCCGTGCCAGATAAAGTGTCTTGGAACCTGCTCACAGATGCAGACTCGATCAGATAGAAGTGCACACCCGTCCCAGGTTTTCCCTGACAAACACAAGCAGATGTAGATGATTGATTGAAAGTGTCATTTAATACAAGGTCTCCTTCCTAGTGTTCCCGTAAGATTATTTGAGGGCCAATTTAGAAGCTGTGGAGCATACATTTGGGAAGTCACACAAAGGCTTTTTCGGGAGCCTGAAAGAGTCTTGATTTGTCTCTATCACAAGTCAAGTCAAAAGCAGCCTTTTTATAATAAACACATGAATGAGTTGCTGGGTTTGTATCTCAATATTTGACAAGCTAGGCTTCTTCACTTTTTGCCAGAACAGCCTGTACTTTTCCTCTGTCCCCAAATAGCCATATTCTGAAAACCTATAGAAAGAGCTATGCACATTTCCTCCTGTGTATATTTACAATGGAAAAAAGGTATAATGAAATGTAAGATAGTAAGGAAAATATATAAGTTTCTGTAAACCATGTTTGTAAGTCATCTGAAGGGTTTTGTTAACAAGAGACAGTGTTCAGTAACCTCTTTCATTTGTTTAAATTTATTGTGATACAGCTTCTTTCAGTTAAAAGGGCCAAATTCACAGATTTTTTTTTTTGTATATACTTTCAAGCGATCATCCAAAGACATTTTTTAAAAACAAAAGAGATTGCATTCAAATAACATACACAAATGAATTCAATATTTCATACGGGATACAAAGAGAAAGGCAGTAAGTTGTAAACTGTGAGATGAAAAAATTTATATCAAGGGAAGAGGGATTGCTTTATATAACAAGCTTTGATTGTAAATAAAATGTCTGGGCAGGATGTTTAACTGCAATAAATTGACTGTTTGGGTCTTTGCCGACATATCTTCTTAGCTTTATTGACATTAGCTATTTGTATGGAACTTCATTGTATGGGGATCAGTTTCTTGTTTGGGATTTGAAAAACTGGTTTACTGTTACAAGCATCTTGAAAGCATGGAAGATGCTGATAAACAGAGACTGAAAAGGTAAGAAAAGGACTGAGTTTCCTGCATACAAGAAAATCACAGGCAAGACAAGAGACAGAACGTGGATGTATTTAATTGCATTTTAAGCAGGTTCACCATTTTGTTACATTTCTTTTACCAGACATTTGAAATGCAGTAAAAAAATTGGGGGGGAGGGGGCTATACCACAGAGGCTCTCCCTATTGCATTATTGCAATCTGAGTCACCAGTGAAACCAAAGGATTAGACTTCAACTTTAGTTAGGGATGACATTCCTTCCATCCAGTCCTAGCATTTACTGCTAAATGAACAACAGCTCTGCCCTCAAATTCTCAAATTCCAAGAACACGGAAGCAGTTCATCAGCCAGGGTCTGGAATGAGCCTAAATGTTACATAAAAGGATCAAATATCTTTCCCAGTCTCTTCCGTTCAGTTCTTCAAACAGATTTAGTATTTTCATACTCTTTTTCTTCTCAGCCATCCCTAGTTGAGATTTTTCCACCCATGTTGAATTTTTTTATGTTCACTTAGCAAGGTTCAGGAACCTAACCCAACACCCTGAGACCTCTGGGAGCTGTGTTCCTTCCAGTGCTTCAGTGAACTTTACTGAGATCCTGCAGAGATGTGTCTGCCCGCAGGTGAGGGCAGGGGGAAGCAAGGGGGCTGCACAGCATTGCCCTTTCCTCCTCAATTCAACAGAGAGGGCTCACTACACTGGGCAAGGGACTTCACCCATTGCATGCCTGCTGTCCTGTGGTTGATCCATGATTTCCCACAGCATGTGTAATAGCAAAACAAGCCCTTTTCACTCTCAATTATACCACAGGGCTTTTGCCTGAAAATGTGTCATTTGAGAATGGGAGGATCTGTCCATTTAGGTAAGAGGCTTATGCCTGGCATATGGCTGGAGATGCCTTTCTGCAACCACTGACACAAGGTAATCTCAAATCCCCACTCCCCAGGAGGTGTGTTCTCATTCAAACAATGGCAGAACTCCACCCTGCCCAGGATTTGAGGTATTTTCTTAACTCAGACATGATAATTTTCACATCAAGGCTAAGGAAAGAAAGGGAAAATCTCTATTACACCACACAAGGCAAAAAGAGAATATACATCAAGCACACGTCTGGAAAGAGATTAGCACTACCTCAGTGGGTCCTGTGTTTCAGTAGCTTAGGTTTCTAAAATAAAATATTCAGGGTCTGAACAGATTAGAAAAAACTTATGGGGAGAAGGAGGGGCAGATGACTAGAATTTCTGCCTTTTTTTTTTTTTTCTTTCAAAACCCACACTTTTTCCTTTCAACCGGGATGGCTAGAAATTTATCCCCAAATGTAGTAAGCACACGAAATGCATATGCCTTTAATGTGCAAATTCTATACTGCACAAGGGAATAACTAATGAGCCGCTATTTTAATGAATCAAGTTAAAATGGCAAGGTGACATACCTCATTTAAGGGAATGAATTCTTAATGTCATTGTAAAATGAACCCCTCCTTCTCCTGGGAAGGGAAGACAATATTGGTTTGGGTTAAAGTCCTACATTTTTTGTGTCAGTTGCAGATTTTCCACAGCCCTCGGGAGATCTTTGTGGATCATATCCATCCGAAAAGCAACAGCCATTTTTGATCAGAAAAGTTAATGAATATGAAGAAAACAAACCCAAGCAGTACACAGCGAAGTAAGGTGACTTCATGTTCAGGAGCCCATTTATAGCCTGCAGAATAAGCCCCACCATGGCCACCCACTGCCCTGAGGGAGAGGCAATGTGGCCACATGCAGCCCAACAGGCACAGCCCTGGCAGAGCTCTGCAGCCAGCAAAGCCGCAGCGCAGCAAGGGTGCAGCCCTTCAGAGACCAAACCTCCATGCATGGTCTCTCTTCGCTTCCCCTCTCCTTTCACTTTTTCCACTACCAAACATCTTTACCCTGTCCTCCTGCCATGACCTGTTCTAACCCACAACTGTTCCTAGAAGCAGGTCCTCGCTCCTCAGAATGGTACTTTATGATAGATCTTGCTACTGGTTTGGAAAAAAATCTTTAATTCTGTGGTAAAAGAACAGTCATCCCCCTAATACTTACCATCTCTTTCCATTGCATTGGATGTAGGTGACAAGGAGCTGGCAGCAGGGGGCTGCAGGAGCAGCAGAGATTCCCCTGAAGCCTGTGGAAGAGCAGGAAAAGGTTTCTGGTGAAGGACTGCAGTCCATGGGAGGGCCCCACAGTGGAGCAGGGGAAAAATGTGAGGAGGAAGAAGCAGCAGAGGGGAGCTGCAATGGACTGACCACAGCCACCGTTCCCCATGCCCCTACACTGCTCACGGAGGCAGCATAGAGGAGTCAGGAACGAGGAGTGAAGTTTTGCTGTCTATGAAATGAAGAGAATGAAGAGGAACCTTCCAGGACCTTTCCAACAGGGACCTATAACAACTATGTAATACTTCAATTTATTTCTGATATGTTTTATATGTGAGATCAGCTTGCATAGTTTGTTGGGATACTTCAATAGATAATATTCTTCTGTTTCAAAATTTACAGAAACTTATTTCTGTCCTACTCTTTAGTCAAGACAATGTTCTGCCCAGTTAATTAACTTAGAAATCTGAAGAGGATCTGCACTAAATTCCTGCATACTGCTGCTTAGGCTTCCATAAATTCTTGTTCACACTGACAAGCCTGATCCAAATCCCAGTGAAGTCAATAGGAATATTTTTATCAACTTCCACACACCTTCTAATTAATTTCAAAACTCCACTGACTACAAAATTATTCTCAAAGCAGTATATAAAAAAAGCATAATATGCTTTCAATCTCCCACCCCTAATAACAACATAAGATGACTAAAACCCCCTGGATCATTCAGTTTACTGAAGTGGTATCAGATATTACTTTGTTTGCAGACAATATTACAAGAAACAAGAACTGATTCAGTAAAGTCTAATGCTTCTCTTAAAATGCTGGCTCATTAGCGAGATTCTGTGAGCAGCCAATTAATGGACAGGATTCACAGTTCTCAGAAGGCACATCTAAGCGTCACTGAGCAAAGAAGAGCGATTCCTCAGAATTATATAAACAGTTATCATAAACATTGCAAAGCTCTACAGAGAAGTATTTAACTAACCTCTCCTGCTGGGAAGTGAAGGAGGCTTGAATCATCTGTCTGTGGAAATGGACCAGGGAAGAACAAGGCTTTGATTTCCTAAATGGGAAGGACTCTGCAGCAGATTGCTGATAACCACTTTATGTAAAGCCCACAAGCTACAAAGATGGAACGTGACGGCAGGAGGGATGAACAGCCATCCTGGAAATGGACAAATAATTTATTCAGAACCAATTGCCCATTACTGTTCACAAAGAAATTGTTAGAGTCTAAAACATATTCATTATTTCAAATTGCTCCATTTATTTCTTCGGCAAATACGATATGTGTTCTGAAGATACTCAAGTTGTGAAATGTACAACCGACTATTTCATTCACAATCTGCATTGTCTTGGATAGCTGAATTATTTGCATAATTTAATTACATAACACAGGGCAGGAAAACTGAGCCTTTAATCACCATGAGTAATGCTTACCAAGGAAGAATTCCTATGAAAGTCCAAAGAGTAAAGACTTTTCAACATTAGAAAATGAGTCAGAATCTGGCCTTATTCATAGTTTGTGCTCTAAGGTAGTTTTACTCCTTGATTTTCAAATATATTCCTATCCCACCTATACCTATTGTCAGGGAGCAGCAATAAATACCTTTCAATTTGCTTAGTCAGCCAGCACAGCACCAACTCAAAACTGAAATCCTATGAAGAAGTATCTGAAGTTCAACATCTCAAGCAGAGGAAGGAGAGAGGGGAAATACCTGTTTCTCCAGACTCTCCGTATTCACAAAATACAATCACTCACATTTAACAAAACAAAACAAAACAATTTTCAAGCCTGTTTCTAAATTTAGGTAAATGTTAGTAAGATTAAAGAAAGTCTAAAACATCATACAACAATGAAAAATAAGTCAGAACTGTACCCAATTAGCTTTTAGCACTGCAAAAATATTATGAGATGTTCTGTCATCATTTCTGGAGGTCTTTAGGAGGGATCTAAATTGCTATTGTGGGAAGAGCACTAGTAGAAAAAAATACAAGCATATGCTAACTTGCCATGTTTTGTATACCAATTAACAACACACCAGCACACCCCAACAAATTAGACAAACTCAGCAAGCAATATTCTTTATAAAGACAAGTGTTGTAATGGAGACGGCAGCACAGTGAATAGACAAAAAACCCTCTGCACCCTAACAAGAGTGATGGCATGAATCTGAAGTGAAACTGTAGCTGCAAATAGGGATCAACAGAGACACCACACAGCACACTACCCTGCTCCAGGGCAGCAGCATCAGAACCACTGTCAGTGGGCATCTGTAACCTACATGTGCACCTGTAAAGGAGAGGGTATGAGAGGACCGACAGAGAAGAAATCTCCAAAATGAAATTAAGTTTTCCTGTGACTGAATGACACTTCTGTGCGGTTTTTCTTTTTACTTAAAAGGTCACATTTTTCCAGAAATGTGGTTTCAGCACCAAGGAATTTGAACTAAATCAGCATTAGTTTTATCAACCATTTCAGTTACGTTTCTCTGACTTTCATTGGGAAAAGGTGAAGAGAATAGGTTCAAACCTACTATTTAGAGATTGAGCCAAAGCAGCACTAAAAGCAGGTCTAGCCAGTAATTTGAATGTCAAGCTATTTGCCTCACATTATTATTATTTCAGTTAGTACCTGCTTGAGTAGAGTTTTGCCCACATCTGTTATGCTCGGTTCATTACAAGAGCTTGCTAATAAAGAAACTGTTTTAATAATAGAGTTTTGGGTCTTGCACTACAACAAAGTTATCATATATATCTTAGGCCTTTTATCCTCCTTTTATGTGGAGGATAGAAGTTCCTTTTATGGAGGATTTCACAATTTCATTTTGCTTTCCTTGGGAAAAAAAACCTCTGGATTTGCAAACTTCTACAGATATTGAAAGCACTGCTATGGATCAGAATGTTTCGGTATTGGTGGACTTGGTGGGGGTTGTTTTGCAATAGGGCAAAACAGGGCAGAAGAGGCAAAACCACTGTCAACTGTTCATAACCAGACACTACTCAGTCCAAAGCATTGAAGGGATGTGGGTTTTCTGGTGGTGGTGGCGGTTTAGGGTTTTTTTTTTGTTTTAACATATACCATCTCTTAGATTAAGCATTCAGACTTCAGGTCTCTGAATCCCTCAGTTCGGCTTGTACAAATGCACCCAGTCTTTTTATGCTCTTCTTCCCTTCTCCCCTTTCATTCTCTCTTCCTGCTTCCCCATCCTCGCAGTGAAGCCTCCCAGACCTGGCTAGAGCTGCTGGGCCCCAGTCAGCTGCTACTTCAGACCCAGGCCCTGCTTTCAAGGCACAGTCCTGTATCAGGGTGGGGTTGAACTGCAAAGTGCACACTGAGCCGGAGTGCTTGAGGACGTGCCACACAGGTGCTGCTGCATGCGGGCAGCCTCTCCACATGCACCACCCGTACAGGCCAGTGGAGACAGGGAGCCACCTCTGACCATGCCAGATCATATACCAGCGTGACCGCGTTAACACTGTGCTGTGCCAAAGTTAACACATCCCGTTTTTCTAAAACACAATGCATCAGGCAATGGCTTTTCCACTGAAACTGATCTAGTGCTACTTTTGCTTTATTTATGAATCTCAGCCAACTGTTTTTTGGTTTAGTTCCTCAGTACTTAACACATTAACTTTGCACCGAGGTCTAAGGGAATAAACCCCTCAACAGGGAACAGAGGAGGCCATTCTCTTTCCCTGGGTCTTCAGCTGGCAGTGTTAATCTTCAAGGCTCCAGAGTCACGAGTCCTCTGCTCTCACAGGCATATTGCTTGTATGAAAAAACAAATGTTCAAATTTGACAGGGACAAATAGCAGATCTGCATTAAGTTCAGTCAAGCAAAACAGATCTATTTTTTAGCCATTCAATTATGTGTTACCAGCTACCCTTTTCTTTAAGACAATCAGAACTAGCCACAGCAGAAAGCTGTCCCCACAGAAATGATAACACCTCAGTTTGATGGAAATCTGAGAGCACAACTGTTGGTTTCTGTCACACCTCCTTCCAGTCGCCATGCCAAAGAACCAGCCAACTTTCTGAGTCTTTAGTAAAACAGAATACTGGATACACAAGGGAATACACAGGGTAAACTTCACCCTTGCAATGGTGCAGAATGGAAGAGTTAAAAATTCCCTTGCACACACTCTACACAAACTTACATGCCCAGAGGCACTGCGTTTGGCTTCCTGTACCTTATGTTTTTCCTTTTTACTTACCCTAGTGGTTCATTATTACAGACCTTCTGGCTTGTGAGAACAAGACTCACCATTCCCTCTGGGAGTTTCACCACTGCCCTCTCGCTCCCTGTTACTCCCTTTTCTGTTTATCATCTTCCAACAACCTCTCCCATTCAGGTTGGGAAAGGAGGTAAAAGGCAAAATTTTTATCATGATTTCTCCCTCCTCCACTATCTCTTCTCAAAATCATTCAGCTCTTAACAAGAGAAACACCATCATAACGTAACGGCACCCTGGTGTCTCAAGCCAGTCAGGTTCATTTAGAAAGCAGAGAGAAAAAAACCCACAGCCCAAACTAACAGCACAGATATCCACACCACCTTCAGACTCTGAAATGCTGGCGGCAACCTGCCTGAATCTCCCCGTCCCTTTGAATCTGCCTGCAATTTAAGCAAATCAGGCTCCAAATACTCCATGACTGCAAGCCTCCTACACTTGTTTGAAAAATTCAAACCCTTAAAAGAAGCAGAAGCTGCTTTTGTATAGTAATGGTCATCTCAGTAGCAGGTGTTTGCAAACATGTTGATGCACTAAAATGAAACCCCCTTTTCTATTAGTATCAGTCAGATACTAAATGTACTCACAGTAAACTTGGTTATATTTGCTGAGTCATTTCTTTAGCATAGCTTTTCACCCAGCCAATATTTGTGCCTATCTTAATGGTTGAAGGAACCACTTTGTGAATATAGTGATCCCCTCTATATCAGTCTGAACAATATTTTAATATTTCAGACCTTACTTGTATCTCTGTAGGATAACAGGTAGCTCCTTCCCCTTCTAACAGGAAACTGCAGCACAAGGTTGAAGTAGCAATTGCATCCTTCTCCGTTTTGTGCATCCACCTTTAACCTCCACAGGCAACAAAACAGCTGACTGAAAGAGCATGGGAAGCTGAGCTCAAGAGTGATGAAAATGGTCAAAGGAGAAAAGTAAAAAAATATAAAAATAAAAATAAATTACTGCAGGATTTTTCTAAATATATCCATTTTCCTGGTGGACCTAATAGTATGTGCTGCACATGTTTTCTTTTCTTTTTTAAGAATAAATAATTTACAGGTGTGTGAAGTTCAACTACAACAAATCTTTCAAATTGAAGCTACATTTTCTTTGTATGATTAATATTTTACATTACAGCTTGCTTATAAATTAAAGGAACAGAATATGATGTACTGCAAAGGAGTTGTATATTTTACTGCTAAGCTACAGTGTCTGTAAATCATTTCCATCACGCTTCATTTTTAATTTGAATTTATAAAAGGTTGTACATTTCTTTGTGGTTTTAAATAATAATTAAAAAAAAAAAAGGCTGTAAACTTAAATGTTTATTAAAGGAAAAAATATGCTGATTTGCTAAACTTAAGGAATTAAACTACATGTAAAATGTAAGGAGAACAAATAAGATTTCTAGTAAGCTCTGGGAATTTAAAGTAAATTTTGAGGCCTTCCACTATAGATGGATCTGTTTGGCCAGGGGAGGGTGGTAAGGGAAGGCAAGGGTGAGGAAATGGAAGGTGTGAAACAAGAGTGCCCCCCACAACTCAGGGCAGCAATTTTGTGAAGTCAGTTTAACCAATTGGTAGATAATTGTTGAAAGAAGTAGACCCTATGGAATTAAAAACAAAGTAAAATTAAAAACAACTTCCCACAAGATGCCAAACTTCATTCCTGGCCATCTGTAAATATAGGCCACCAGAACATCTAACCAAATTGGACTTTCAGACATTATCGTAACCTCATGGGGCCAGATCCCAGCTGAAGAGTCAGATCTTACTTTTGGTAGCCTCAGGGTTATGCCTACAGTGTAAAAGCTCTGAGGCTTTAGTAACCATCTTTAGGTGAAACGTTAGTGTTAATGTAGAGGTCAAGCCTGAATTTTCTGTTTATTATACCTCTCATCTAATTTAAGAAGAGATCACCACTAATATGATGACCAGCAAGGGGAAGTAATTTTAATCACATTAGCAAGAAAGTCATTAACATGGTATTAGACTAAAATTTTGCAAATTGTTTTCTATTACATATTTAGTAAACTAGATTACAACTGTTTCTAATGCCTCTTTCAATAAGGTATTTTGCTTGTCAGTAGCAATCTTACAGAAATCTACTATTAATGAAAACAATGACCCTGATTCAATGCATACAAATTCATAATTCCATAAAAATCAGCAGCACTCTGCCTCACCTCTGCATTGATTGATTTCAGTGGGAACAAGTATTTGAAATAACACATATAAAAAATTTCAATGTATCAGAATGTGAATAGTTAAAAGTCTTTTTTGTCTCCAACATAGAACTTCTTTATTGTTAACAATAGCAGTGTTAACTTTTTAGAACAAATGGGAAGACTACATTCAAAAGTGGACATTACATTTTTTTGCAAATAGCAACAGCTCCCAGTTCACGTTATAGCTGCTGGGAGTTCCCATTTCCAAAACTTCCAAAAGTTTCCCAGAGGAGAATGATGTGGTACTGGAGATTTACACTCTGCTCAAAGCATTTTAATAACTTGTACCTCTTCCATTTCATAGAGAAAGGCAAGTTACAAAAACTCTGAGCTCTCTGCCTAACAATGCTGACATCTTCTTAGAGAGTACTGCATAGAGATCCCAGGTTTATCCTTCAGAAAATGCTCCTGCAATGTGTGTGCAGTAGGACTGTATAAAATCAGAAATTAAAAATTCAGAAAACAAAACCCAAAAGCCCCTACCATCACGATTTCGTCTCTTTTGTTTAAGCAGAAGAAAGCAAAAACCCAAGAAACTGGCAAATAATTTACATTTTAAAAGACGATCAGCTTTACATTATGATGTGTTTTTCTTGGTCTGATCTGGTGACCAGGGACAATTCCCTCTAAATTCCATAACTGATGATGGGTTCAGCTGATGAAGAAAGCCCTCAGCCCCTAGCACAGAGTTCCACGCAGCGTGGTGGCCGGGGCATGTAGGGTGCTTTCAGGGAAGCAGAGTCCAGGCCATGCCACCACCACAAACAGGCAGCAAGCAGGTCCACACCAGATTTAGAGAGCCCAAGCACAGTGGGGAAGCCTCAGGACTGTCTTGATCTTTAGAGCATGCTAAAGGTGATACCCGTGTAAAATCAGCATATAGTTTGAGATTTTTATTCTATACTGGATGAGGATTTCTACATCTCAGGCAGGATCACTAACCCTGCATTTCTTTGTGTCTGCAGCAAGTCTAGGGAAGCCCCAGCCAGCAGGACCCAACAGGCTGCTTGGAGAATCATATTTATATCAGGCGCCCGAAGAATGTTGTTTTGCTTGGCATTTCCTGCCTGACTGGTTCTCTTCCTAACAACCGAACTTTGTTTGTCTTAATTTAAGATGTTTACTTTTGCTGTGATTGCAATAGAAACCCATGTCCTCATAAGAAGCAATTTGCAGGAAACAATGCAGGGCAGGAAATCAACTCTCAACAATGTCCAACAAACAGACTGTAACATTTCTGCTGGGGACGGTGGCAAATTAATTGAGTAACCTCCTAATTATACAGAAGGTATTTAAGTAAGCACAATAGCCTAGATGATTTAAATTGACACTTCTTGCAGACAAACTGCTTAGTCACAATGTAGCACAAGCAGCAGCTGCAAACATCTATAGACTGTTTAGCCAATCAGCCTTTGTCAGCGATGCAAAATAAAAGCAGAATTATAGTTTTTACAGATGAAATTTGTCTCACTTGCAGATCCACCCTGCCGTAAACTTATATTTATTTCAGTCTACATTCCTAGGAAATTAAAGCCTTCCTTTGAAATCAGTAGGCACTGCAAGAGCAGACTCAATTCCTAAACGGAGGTCCAGACCCAATGATGGTTTTACAATAGACCTCATTTGCTGCAGTTTATGCGTTTATTTATGAAGACCAGCTCTTCCGTATTGAAACCTCCTGCCAGAGTTCAGCATAGTTTAAGGATTACAAGGAGTACAAAAGAGGAATATCTGCCAGTGAGAAGAAACTATCCATAATATTTGTGTGTCTTATGACAGATTAGACACATTGTCACCAAAAAAAACTTCCTCTCTGAAAGAAACATGTCTTGGACATAGTAGTGTAACTTCTTTGTTCACTGTGTTATGCATCCTAAATCTACCTGGGTAAATATCAGCCACTCTTTCTAGTTGTGTATCATGTGCAAATTTGAGAAGGGTGCGCTCCGTCCCACCGTACAGGTCACTTATGAAGATGTTAAATAGCGTGGTTGCCAGCACTGACCCCAGCCGTGACATACACCGCTAGCAACTGGCCCCTGGCTGAGCTTTGTGCCACTGATCACGACTCTGAGCCAAGCAGTGCAGCTCATTTTCAGTCCATCTCACTGTCCATTTATCTAGCCCATACTTCATCAGTTGTCTGTGAGAATATTAGGGGAGACAGTGCCAAAAGCTTTGCTGAAATCAAGGTAGACAATATCTTTTCCACATCAAAACATGCTAGCATTCTGCACACTTTCCAGTAGTGTAGGGTTTTTCTTACCCTCTCTTCTTTCCTTAGCACAGTCTAAAAAAGTTTTATCTGACCACTATAAAAATTTAAAATATTTAAAGTGAGTTTGAATTATTTAAGGAAGATGCATAACTGAGTACGTATACTTTTAATGCTAACTGCAAAATCAAATAATACAGTTGAGTAAATACCAGTTATAGTTTGGACATTACATTGAAAATTGGGTATGAAGTGCATATATACTGACTTACTCCATGTTTTAAACTTACAATATCTGCTCTCTCACAGTCCTGTAGAAGATCCAGTGCAGCTAATTCAAGTTTTCTCATTTATTTAGGTGATCTCAGGACCAAATCTTTAGGTTTCACTATCAAGCAGCTATCAGAAAACAGGAGTTCTTTACACACCACTTCTGATAAAGATGGGAGACACAATCTGGCCAGGAAGCCCAGGCTTTAAAAGTACCAGGCAATAGAATGATGACTCCCATGAGACCATACATCAGTTCAGGGTGATAAAGTTCAACCACAAAACAATCCAAAACAAGCCTTTTTAATCTTACTCAACAAACCAAAACATTCAAACATTTTTCACAAGTGCCATGTCCAAATTCTCTGCTCACAGACAGCATCCTGGGAAGCAAGATGCTTTTTCCACTTAAGGTTCTTGTAAACACCTCAGTGATCAGGAGTTCTGTAGAAACATTTACTATTGATCAACATTGCAGTCTGACACTAGTTTGTAAATATCCTAAAAGCCACCAAGTTATTTCCACCTGTAGGGATTTGGTGATACAAACATGACAACATACATGAAGCCCAAACCAGAGCTTCAAGGTAGTTCTGTTTTTCTTATGGAACAGAAAAATTTTGCCTCAGTTTCCTTCCCAATTTCCATTCCCACACTTGCCTTTAGAAATTGTGCCAGAAGTAGGCAGGCTGCTCCCTCTTCTGTCACTGTCAGGTCCTTTGTGGGACTGCAGGGTACAGCAGCCTTCTCTGATGAGGAGTCACCTTGTGGCTCTGTCACTGATGATCAATGGTAGTTTTAGAGCATTTTCACACTTTCCACAATAGCTTTTGTGGTAGCCCGTTGGAAGCCTAAAGTTCACAGTCATGTCCGCCGTTTGAGTGCAGTGAGCAGCTCTTATGAGAGAAGCTACCTCTGTGTGTCTCTGGTAGCAAACCAAGAACAAGCAGTCTGAATGCATCCCTCAACCTTTCCAAGGAGGGGGGGGGGGTGGAAGCAGCTGATGTGTATGAGTTCATTTTCAGAAGTTTTACATACTTCTAGAAGATGTCTTAAATTCTCATAGAGCTTAAAGCAACTTGAAGTGTACTATACTAGCACAGATACATGCAGAAACACGGGTATTATCAGTTTTAATAATGCCAGAGAATAGCAAGAGCAGGGCTGCTCCAGGAGACAGGAGGAGCCAAGGGCTGAGGAATATTGTGGCATCAGCAGAGCCGTGTCCTCCCCAGCAGGACACAGTCCCACCATGTCCAAGCTAGACAAGTAGAGCAGAGCAGTGACAACAATATGTCTCATCAACACACCAACAATCATCATGGAAAGGCAAGGTAACCAGTCACATCCAAGGTCAAACAAGGAAATCCAAACAACAATTCAAGAACAGCAAGGAAGTAGACTGATGGCCTGAGCTTAAATGGGATTCCTAGAACAATGGGCTCTGTGGGTGTGGGTGGAGGTCCCAGGTGAGGCTGGTCATAGCAATCAAGGCCTATTGGTGCACTTGGGGCCCTGACATGTAATTTGATTTAATATTAAAGAAAGATCAAGGGAAAGAAGAGGGGGTTTCCTATTAAATCATATTTGTCATTGTCAAGTCTCAGGCCTTGACACCTTTTCTCCTCTATCTTCATAAACTAAAAATGGAAAACAGATTCACAAGTGATGACCATCCTTCACAGAAACTGTGAACTTCCAGCTGAATTTTGTTCAGATATAGCTTGTTTGACAGGGCTCGAGTACCTAAGGAATATAGCAGGAGGACATGGCCCAGGGATGAAAATAATTTTGGAGCTTATCCCACATACCTATAACCTGAAACTATCTCTTCCTTCTCCAAAGTCCAGCCAGGGTGAAACATAAGACTATCTGAATCTGTTCACACAGGCAGGACCATAATAATGAAAGATGATAGATTCATTATTAATTTCATATTTGTTTCCCTTGCTTTGCAATTAAACACTATTTACTAATACTTGTATACCATATACTCTAGCCCCTAAATGTGGATTAAAGTACCTTTAATTGCATAATGTCTCTGATAGTTCGTTTTACTACTATCCTAAAAGACAATGCTCAAAAGAAATCATCTCCCTGAGATAGTGACTCACAGTGTGACTCACTTAGTGTTTTCTTTCATAAAAGGACTGCATTCCACTTGTTCCCTGTTTTAAGTTTTATAATAGACTCTGATAAAACTAAGATATGCACATTGTATAGTCACCGCTTTGCAAGTTGATTTACTACTACACAAACCACTTAGATTTCTCCAAAGAAGCTTTGAAGGCTTCAGTATCAGAATCTTTCTCCAAGGTCTGTTTTGGTACCAATATTTGATTGAATTAAAACCTAATTAAAGTCTAAAATGAATGATGTGCATTTTCTCTACATGAGGCAGACCTATTTGCATTCTATGAAAGATCATTGACATGGCAGCATGCCATTTGATACAGTTTAATTCAAAGATGTCCCAGTGAAATTTGTTTTTTTATTTACCAGCTCTCTGCCCCACATAGGCTATATTTGTCTTCCCTATCAGGTGTCCAGGACCTAAAGCTTTAGACAAATTTCATTACCTGAGGTAGATAGTGCATGAACATATTTAATTGGTAGTAGCCAGTCCACTGAACCATTCTTTTTCTTTGCTTTCTCCGCACCTCTGCTGATGCTGATTACAAGACACTTTGCTCAGGTTTTATTCCTAAGTTTGAGAGACATTCTTTGGTACCTGAAACCCATCATTAACTATCTTCCCCTTCAGGTGTTCTCTACTTGTTCCCAGGTATTTTGTTCAGCAAAAACTCACTAAAGCATAGCAGTGTTCATAACAACCAGTTAATTTTAATTATCTTCATCCAAGGAAAGCTGTCTTAAATTTGCAACCAGAAAAATTACGGCATTTTAGCTGAAAACAATGGGATGATATTTTGTTATTGGACATACATTTCAAGGGGGTTCCTTGTTTTAAAGCACAGATCCCTATTGAGTCTGTATTGATACAGAGGGTAAAGCTCATCTGTGGCATAAAAAGCAGCATTGTTGTCTGCTACAAACATTTGACAGAGATCATTTTAATTTAGAAGAGAATGGAAGTGCTTGGCCATTTATAATCAACAGAGAGCAAGTAAAGAAGGACAGGAAAGTAAAATCCTGATCACTTTATAAAACCTCCCATACTCAGTCTTTGACTTTATGAAGAAAATATGAATGCAACAATCATGAATGAATATCAGATTTTAAAGTCCACAAAAATTGATATAAAGAACTTTTATCAAAACTGCTTCCTGACAGGTCAGAATTGCAATGGCTTGCTCAGAGTGCTGGCTGGTATTCTTTGCCTGTTGTCAATCTCATGCAAAATGAGGCATCCTGAACAGGAATGTGAGGTGGGTCTTTCTAAGTCAGTGGCAAAGCCATTCATGTTACAAATATAGTCCTCTGACTTTAGGCAACCAAAAACTGTCCTTTATGAAGTCTTCTAAGTGGTAGTCCTGGTAGTTTGCTTCCAGGACTTTCCTTCTTCCCACCTTGCTCCTGCAGCAGAACAGTTCTGCCTCTCCTGTGCTTTAGGCTTCTGTTTACCACTGCATGAGAGACAACCCATTCTCACTCTTCTGCAGCCTTGGATTCAAAAACCCTACACCCAGAGACAGTTCTTGAGATATTCCCAGCACTAGCTTGCTTCACGTTATCTAAGATCCTTCTCTGTCACTTCCTTCCTTGCTTCTACAAGTTTTTACCATTCCTTAGAAGCCACAGAGTAGACCTACCTAAACCACTTTTTCCTCCATTTTTTCTTTTGTATCTTCACAAAGTGCAAATAGGGCTCTCTTCCAGGTGTCATTATAAGGGGCCATGTCAAACTGTAAGTTGGGACCAAGTACCACATTTTCCCTATAAGTCACACAATCAATATCTACGAAGATGTTTCCCATTTGTAGATTATATCTCCTACGGAGCTTAATCAAAAAATACATTAAAAAGACTAGTAAGCCACTTATTACATCACACTTAACCATAGTGATTTTTGGATGCATTTTGGTAATAAGTATTTAGGATAGGAATACTCCTCATTGCCACTCAGAATTAATGTCATAAACGAACTTTAAAACAAACATTTCAAAATTAATATAATAAATAACTGATAGATACTGATGCATATATCTATTTGTCGAGCCCCTTCCATGTAGGCCATATAAGGCCTAAAAAATATATACTGAAAAAAACAATCAGATTCTCAGTTAATGTATTTATTTCTTAGTACAAGTCACTGGATTTTTTCCTGAATTGTACCTGCTGAGCCTGTAATCGAAAACAGTCAACTGGATTTGCTGTGGGTAAAGCAGGGAAAAGAGAATTAAGTATTCTTCTGCTAGCCCATATCTGTTAAATCTCAATTTGTTCTGCTGCTTTTCCAAAACGAAACCTGTTGGTAAGTCATGATTACTTCTTACATTAGATAAATCTGTTTACTGCCTGTTGCCATTCTACTTATCGCGATACGGAAGCACTACATGCTCTTTTCTTACAACACTTCTCTACTGTCCCCATTTTAGGTATGGAAAGCCAAGGCATAGAGAGGCCAGGTTAGATATCAGTTAGATATTAACTCAAGCTCGTGCATTAGCCATTGGGCATCACTTTGTTCAGGAACCAACAGAGTGTGAATTCCCTCACAGCATTGCCCATTGCTTAAGAGCTGATTTCCCTTAACAGCATTATGCCAATCATCTAATCAGCCATCAAGGTTTCCTTTGCTCTGTGACAGTTTTCTCATGTTAAGGAACAAGATTATTTGCAGGTTTCCAAGTTATTTTTGGTTTTTCTATAAATCTAAATTATGACTGACTAGTGGTGTCCCAAGTCTTAGCTGGGATAGGGTGTGGAGCAGAGCTAAGTACTTTGAGGTGTCAGAAAGACTCAGAAAGTAAGATATAAATGGCTACTGGCAGCAGAAAGCAGTAAGGAGTGCTGCTGTTTGTGAGGGGAAAAGTTCATTTGGCAGGAAAGAAAGTTTAGAGGTTTCTGAGGGCTGAGTTGCTGGGTGGAATGGGAAGCAAAAAAGACAGACGAAAGCCCCTCACCTTGCGCTGCCACTTTGACTGCCATTGCCACAGCAGACAGTTTTATCTGGCCTTGATCCATCAGACAAGGCAGCATGAAAACGTGTTTCCTGGGCACTGCTGAGACATCTAATGATGTCTGCAGCATATCCATAACTCAGCTGAATGTGTGACACCTCAGCAGAGAGGCAGGGATGCATGACTACTTTGTGAGATACATGACATGCTTCCTGTAACGTCCCCTTCTTTTATTTCCTCTGCAATGGTCGACCTTTTTTGAGTTAAAGAGCCCTACTTTCTCTGTTCACCTCCCCTCCTGTCCTTTTCCTGAGGTTATCTGTGGAGATGATTCTCTTCTCTCTGGCACAACATTTGCCATAGTAACCCGTCTTGCCTGAGAAAAGTGCCATGTCCAGACCCAGCTTACACAGACAAGTGGTCCTAACCACATGAAGGACACTTTGAGCCTATTGCTTTGGCTGGCTGGTATTATTATTAATATAAATATGCCCTTGAGAAACAAGAAAATAACTGTTCCTGGTATGATTCAAAGAATACATAATTTTCTCTTATCCACTGGCCAGGGTTACGGACAAATGGCTGTATGTAGAGAAGGAATTACATTAAGCTCATTCAAAATAATTTGACAGGAAACAGAGGATTCACTTCCACAAAACTGGGCTATGAGTGAAATAATAAAACATAGTGTCTTTTCCTTAGCAATTCAGTGTAATTGCTGTGATATTGCTGGGACATTTACGATACAGCACACTTATCTTGATAAAAACCTCTATCTTACAAACATGCTCAGCATTTGCTTGTGGCAGAGGAAGTAAAGACAACATTTTCTTTCAATCTACACCTTGGCATGATGTCTCCTACAGGAGTCATCAAATACAATTCTTTAGTTATTTTAGAGTTAAAGTGATATAAAAAATCCTGGACAGGTATTTAGCCTAATTCTACAGATGTGTTTATTTAAACGTTATCTGCCCAGGATAACCAGTTAGTATTTACTTTACAACTCTCATATTAAAGCTATAGAATTATGTATTTAACTATTTATCTGATCCATTAGTCTCTCTTCCACAGTTTGGTAGCTGATTTGATATTCAGTCTATCACAGATAACTATCTTGTTATAGCTAAAAGAAATGTGCATTTGGAAATGTTCATTAATACCATTATCATTAATTGGTTCTTACCTGAATCTCACTGCTGCAGGGATTCTTCAGATTAAATGACAGATTGCAGCTAGCCTTTTTTTAAAGCCTCCATACATTGCAAATTAAGTCTAATAAGCCAAATCCTGTTCTTGTACTGATTTAAAAACAAAGCTATAGTGTTTATGCTATTCTTACTTTACACCAAGATATCAGGATTCAGAATCGATCCCAGTTTGCTTTTTTTATATTTAGTGCAAAATTATTTCTTGGTGTCTTAATCTGTGGAGGGAAGAACACACATTGAAATTAATTTCCTTTTGGCCTTTAATGAACACAGTTGCTGAGGTGTATACTAAAACATTCAGGAAAAGCCTGAACTTAGGTCAGTCAGAAGCAGTCTCACATATTTGAAGTCCTCTCACTAAGCCCCTCTTACTTTGAACCTCACTTACCCACTCTGATGTCCTTCTAACTCCTCTGAGTTTAGCTGTCATCTGCCAGTGTAGTCCTGGCACTACATGGCAACTGAGGTACCTACTGCAGCTAAGGATCTGGCCTTGGGAATACATGGGCACAGGTGTGTCTGGGATGGTCATGCATCAGATACTGCATGTTCAATGGAGATTACACCTTAAGTTGCACCTGCAGTGTACTGCTAAGCTGTCAGTCTGTAACATAAAACAACCTTGTAATTGGAATAGCAGCTGGCTTGTGACCCATTAAGACTCTCCCTCATGCAGCTCACCCTCCCCAGATTGTTTCTGAGCATCTAAGTGAAACACTTTCTAAAAGGACAGGCAAAAGAAACCACAGGAGTCCTGCTAAAACCCTGGAATACAGAATTTATTCACTCCTACCAACACTGAATGAGTCCTCAAATCACAATGGCTCATGGACTCCCAGCCTCCCCATCAGAATGTGAAAAGATTAAGCAGTATTTTCTCATACATAAAGCTATATCCCATCTGATTAAAAGCAAATGAGATTCTTGATCCAACTTGTAGGATTAAGTATCTCCTAGAGAGATGACATGAGTCCTACAACATACTTATTATTAATAATTTACTCATAAGAGAGTCCACACTGGGATTGACTATAAGGTGTAAAGAACTACTTTGTCTTGGTCAGCATATTAATTGACTTCTTGACTTCTCTCATGCAATGTAAAACAGATTGTCTGCTGCAGCAAAGGAAGTGCATTTAACCATCCGGCTGGGGAAGTCCTACACGGCAGACAGTTGTATTTGGAACAGCCATTTCAAAGAATGGAGCAGCCATTTACAAAACTTGAGCAAAAGAGATTTGTTGAAAAACTGGTGAAGTGTTGTCAGAGAGAAGTGAAGTGTATGTGGCTATATGCATGAATGTAAAAGGAGTAAAGAGACTCCTCTTTTTAACGCTTTGGGTTAAACCTATGGGTTTTTTGAACTCGGTAGTTTCTGTTCTGCCAAAATGACACCTGAAGTAGCATTTGGAAAAAAAAAAAACAACACCACACCCAAAAAACAAACAAACAAACAAACAAACAAAAACAAACAAAAACCAACGAACAAAAGCCCCACACAACAGTCTTCTTTCCCTTCCAAAACCCAGCCCTAGATCTATAGAAGTCAAATAATTTACTGTGTAGGTAAATGACAGAAGTTGTTCAGTTTTTCCAGCTGAGAAACACTTCACTGAGATGGCAGCAAAATGCAACTTAAAGACTGAAACATGTTAGGTGGTGCACAATACGCTCTTTTAGACTCTGTAAGTAAATCTAGTCCTAGGGTACAATATATAAATGTGCCTCACACACAAGCACTATTCTTTTTAATGAAAAAACAATAATAATAAAAAACCTTTCCTCTAATAAAATTACTAGTAAAAATTATCATTAATGGCAGGCTTTATAACAAATTCTGTTGCCCTCCTGCTGTCCTCTGCACCTGCTGACTGTCTGGCATAGCCTGCCTCCTGCCTTGTCCAGCTGTTTTAAATGATACTTCACTCAGCAATGGTTTTTAATGACAAGAGTTCTGGGAGGCCGATTCTCCACGAAGTATGCACAGTGTGAAACTGCCCCTCTTTGTCCTTATGACATAGAGGAAGCCTGACTCACCTGTTCTCCTGTTGGCCCAAACTTCTAGTTTATTTGTGGCTCTTTGCAGTACCCCATCATCCCAAATTGGTAGTAAACACAGTGGAGTACATCACAGAAGAATCCTGCCAAAACAATTTTGGATCAAATTATTTTAGTGATTCTCACCTCGTCCTCACTACCACAATGAATGTAATTGAAGAAAGAAAAACATAACTTGGTTTCTCAGGCTTTGTTGCTCCCCAGGTACCACAAAAATTAATTGGCCAGGCAGTGTTCATTGCCCAAGTTTTACCAAGTGAACAGGAAACCTCCTCACAGTGGATTTAACACAGAGCATGTACTAAAAAAGAAGGTGAAGGGAATAGTGAGATTCACCTTGTTGAACACAGCCAGTCTATTTAAAAGTAGCATAAGGGCAGACTCAGAACTTGGCAGCTGAGTCGGAAAAATGGTTCCGATAAATGTTGAAGTTACCCATCGAATGCAGTCGCTGGAGGTTTGTGCCATTTCCATGCTGACTGTAGACAGCAGATAGCATGCCCTTAATTCAACAGGGAGACGATCTGCCTTCTGTACAGCACCGCTTTTATTTGAGCAAAAGCCAGTGAGCCACTGGGCTCCTTGCCACCTAACAATGAGATACACAAATTACAGCAGAAAATGGTCATTTTAACATAAACAATGTTTCCAACCTTCTCTGAATCTGCTCTTCCCTAATCCATATTTACTGTTTTGGGGGACTAGTTCCTCCCATTTTCCTGCCATTATTTGCATGATTCCAGCTGCCTTTACTGATATGCAATGAATAACATGAAAATAAAGAATGACTGTATGAAAAGGATATGAAAACTATGACTGAACAAGACCCACCTTACAGGTGTCTCTTCCCCATTCCTGAGTACCAGACACAGACTGCCTTTGTTTCCCACACTCAGCTGATATGGCACAATCCCAAACTCATTTTAAGCAACAGCAACCCTTCTATTGGCTTCAACACATTTCAGAGCAGAGGTAAGGAAGGAAAAGTTGTCACAGTTACAAAACAGCATTTTTACTATTCAACAAGGAATAACTCGACAAACAGTTTTAGCCAACTTTTAGCAGAACTCTTGAGGAGGAACAAGCTGTGCTGTACAGCCCTATCCTCCTGAGGCCAACTCTTTATTTTCTAAACTTCTAATCTTCATTATCTTTGTTCTGACCACTCAATAAAAGAATCATTTGATCTCAGAAGTTGTTTAGCCTAGGATGAAGCAGGAAATATATCAGAACAGCATATTCCTATCTTAAAAGTTGAGCTCAGCTACCTTGTTCCACTAAGTTTTAAAGCTTTCATCCTAAAGTTTCTGCTAAATTTCCCTCTTGAAAAGACTGCTCCTAACAAGAGAAGCAAGCAATTACATGCTTTTATAATACTTGAAAGGTGTAAAGCTAATCAAACACCTTCATAGTAGTTTCATGAAAGATCATCTGACTTTATGTATGCATATGCAAGTTCTGCAATCTGAGTGCACTAGGAAGTTATACCATACTTCTTAGGGCTTCAGTAAAGACTCAGTTGCAGAACAGCCTGAATTTCTCTGTGTTACAATAGCATTATCAGATTTTGTATTGGAAGCTTAAAGTCACCGATATGTTTTTTGATTGGATGTCAAACAATTGATGGCCAGCGACGACCAAAGACAGCTGATTAATGACCCATGGACCAAAAGGAAATCCTTTTTCCAAGACATCCTTGGGACAGCCTTTTCCCTGAGTCACCATACCCATACCAAGAGGGAAATTTTAACACTACAGTGACCAAAATCTCTTCCCTTTTGCCTTCTTTACGAAATACCTTTCTCCTTCATGTGCCAAAATATGCATGCACTAAGTGACTTTAAGACAGAGATGTAAGCCCAGCGGTTAGAATCACTGCATTCACCTTAGGCATGTGTCAGTTGTACGTCCCTGCATGATCATAAGGTAAGCACTCTAACATACAAATGACCTGTCTAGTAATATGGTGGAGGAGTATCACAATAAAAAGCTCTTGAAGGCCTCTGCCTTTTCTTCCTTTTCTGTAAATTCTGCCTTTTTTTCCCCCATAATTTTGGTTTGGGGAAAGAAGATTCTGCTTTATTTGAAATACAGAACCAAGCCACAGATTCATAGCCAGATTGCTATTTTCAAAGTTCCAGTGTTCAGGAATGTTTGAATTTGGGGGTTTGGTTTGACTTGTCACAAAGCCAGAGTTACTTGACAATGGCTTACTGAAGCTTAGGTGTTTTACTGTCCCCCAGCTTTCAGAACTTTAGGATATGTGGATTTCATTTGTCTCTGATTTTGAAGAGGCACCACTGACACGACAGCACACAACTCTGTTCTATGTTATTTCCTTTACAAGTTGGGAACTTCTTTAATCACAAAGAATGCATAAAAAAGCCCCCAACATGACAAATTATACATTGATGATGTTGCATTTCCCAGCACTATTACTAAGGCCTACATGTTGTAGTATTTTCTTTTTGTGAAACTAATGCGGATCAAAATATTACTTGTGGAAAGAATGATCTGTTTCTTTATAGGGTTTTATTCCTCCCAGAAATGTGGCTATAAAAAATTAACATTGTCTTGAATGTATCCCTTCTATAAACACAGCCGGATTGTGAAAGCATTCCACAATGTTCATCTGTCACTGTAGCTGGTATCGCCCTATAACTCTGCTTAGCTAAAATCACTCTCTAATCAGAAAGAGTAATGAATTTGTTCTGATAGCACTGGAAGGTGACTGTGCAAGTGACAGATGTCAAAAACATTATTCTTACTGAACTCTCTTCACAGCTGAGATTAAACAGAATAGCCCAATTGCACCCTGTGCTCATTTACTGTCTTTGGAAGTAAGAAGGTAGGATTTTAATGTCTATTCTACATTCTTGCAGTCTTAAGGTTGGGTTTTGCTAGCTAGAGGGAGACGAAATGCAGCTTCATTTTCTATCTTCTAGAGAAATTTTAAAAAACTCCCAAACATTGACTAGCAGACTCTGTACACAGGGCGGGAGGGGGTGGGGCGTGGAAAGATGGCTTGCATAAAGGTCAGGCAGAATCATGACCAGGCATTAAGGCCCTGCAAGCTCAGAAGCTGCCTGAAGCATAAACTCTCAAGCCTTATGTGAGGGCTCACACTGAACAGAGGCAAGAACAACAGTTTGGCTCTGCCCATTACCCTTCATCAGGGAGAGGAGCCCAGGCAGCTGCCTTTCTCCTGTTGGTGCACAGCAGGCTAACGGCTGTGAAGGAAAGAAAATGAAGGCCTATAAAGTTAGCTCTAAGGCAGTCACACCAGACAAAAGATCAGTTTAGTGCTTTTGTTCTTAGCTGCAGTTCTGTGAGGTGTCTGGGAAATTCCTATTGACATCCCAGTCACACAGAAAGGCACTTCAGGTACATATGGCAGAAGTACAATGTTCCCTTTTTATGGATAACATTTACCTGCAGGGTTTGGCTATCCTATAAAGTAGCATTTAAAATATTCTCAGGGGCTCTCTCATCAGCAAAGAGAAAAAATATACTTGTAGCTTGCTTGACTTCTATGTTCTGTATTAAAGAAAACAACCTGCTCCATTCACACAGAAGGTAAATAGATATTTCACCATCATCTCACTGTTAGCCAGCACTGAGTTTTAAAATTCAACAGCATGACCATACTGAAAGGAAAACAAAAGAAAAGACAAGAAGAACGCATGTTCTCTGAACCAGTAAGTCTTGAATTGCTACAGAAGAATGGGAGAAAAGGGTTTGAATTAAGTCTTTCACCCAGAATCTATAATATTCAGGCTTTAAGGCAAGAAGAGAAAAAATATTTCTGCAGATGGATTGGGGTAAGGGAAGGAGAATATATGAGAAGTCTGCACAAGAAAACAAATACCCTCTACTCAGTCATCAAAGTTCTATTAGGTTTGTAGCCAAATAGCTTTATTTTATTTTCAATTACCAGACAAACTCATTTATGGAATAGCATGAGCCTTGCTTTCCTACAGTTTTTAGCATAATAGAAAACTAACTAGAGAAAACTGGCAGATGCAGTTTTTATCAATAAAGCTCTGCTTAGAGGAGTTGAAAATCTTTCCCTTTCATGCTTTCAAGTTCTTATTGTATACAATTGTTTTCCTCAGGGGATTATACCTGATCCCATGAAGCTTTCCCTGCCAAGGCAGTCCAGCCTCATTGTGGAATAAGAGCAGACATTGATAGGCAGGGACCACAAGGGAGACTGTGGCGGCTCTGGGCCCCTCTCTCCCAGCAGGGTTTTGCTGCTCAGCCTGTAAGGGTCACCTGAGCATGGCTTAAAGGATCTGGAAAGGAGAGGATATCTGAAGGCCAAATATTTTAAAAATGCAAGCCCTTTGCCATTTCTTTATGAACTTCTCCCATTAAATAAAATAGATTCAACATTGTTTGTTTCCAAATGTACTAGAAATGAAAATAACTGCAGTTATTGAAGCTGTGGGAGGTACAATAGATATTTCAGCTGCAACAGGATGAGAATGCCCATTCAAAGGTTCCCTTCAAGCTCTTTATAGCAGACAAATCCTCAAAAGAAAACATACTTTGTTAACTTTCATTTGAATACATCCTGCTCCAGCCAGACAGCCCACTTAAAATGACACAGAGGTAGTAAATTGTTCTACTGATTGGTTAGATGGAGTTTAATAGCTTGAGCTTATCAGGAAAGTGATAGGAACAAAAGTGTCGAGCATATCATCCTTCAGGCAAGACCTCCTTCCACTCTCCCTGAACCTCTGAGGTGAAGGCCTTTAATTCCTCTTTGCGGTAAAAGATGTGTCATGAAAACACTGGGAGATGGACAAAGGCCACCCAGAAGGGATCTTATTCAACAAGTCTTGCATACAGCATCCCACAAGAAACCGTCTTAATGCAAACTATTTCAATAGCTGCATTTGTGTATGGGTCTGTGTTTTTCCAAGAAAGTGCTTCCCTCAAAAGTCCCTTATGAGGTAGAAACAACAGGAGACCTTGTCCTCAAGATAATTCTGATATCTAGCAACTGAAAGATGATGAGAAGCACAGACTTCCTGTTATTTTGTGCTGAGAAATGGCACCCCAAGGCATTAAAATGCCCATGAAAATACTCAGGGCCAGATTTTCACAGACACTCACAGAACACACTGTTGAATGGAGATTCAAAATGCTCATTTTCTGGTCAATCCATTTAGGCTGCCGACTTCTGGCTCTGAATCCCCTCCAGACTCAATGGCTTGTGCCCAATAACATGCACATGCCACTAAGCCCAGCATTGTCAGACAGCTACAAGCTGATCAGAAGCATTTGTGGGTTTGGTTATTTCTGTTTGATGTTACAGTCAACCTTTGAATAATTACCTCTGAAGAAATAGGAGTAAATAACACACATCCAGTCTGGCCAAAAGCATTTTATCAATGCCAAAATCTCCACAATGTACAAGACTGTACAACAGACAAGGACAACCCCTCAAAGGCAACTATGATTGTTGCATGCAAGACTAACAAAGCTCAATTAACCAATTAAATTGTCTGCCAAGAGACTGAAGAATTGGCTGTTGAAACATATACAAAATTAGGCTACATAGAAAGTGTAGAGGTCTAGTAAGATAGGAGGGCCTTACAAGAAAGCAAATTCCACAGGTATCAGTTGGCAAGGCAGCCCCAAAACTCAAGGAGCAAAGGAGACCACAGGTCATGAAAGGGCTGGAGAGACAGACATTTAGTATATCTCAGAGGTGGTGTTAATTTAACACCCCGAAATAAAACACAGTATGGAAATCCACCAGTCAAGTATGAGCTCTCAGATGTGTTGGCTATGAAGTCAAAGATACACAGATCCTCTTTGGATGTTGTCATAGAAGGTTTTATGTGTGACACCACTAATCTGAGCTTCAGGTAGAGAATATGTATGCCAGAATTTTAAATTAGATGTAAATTTCCTGATTTAACCCCATCTCCTGTATTTCTTCAGTTTGTTTTGTAACAGTATTAACAATGTAACTATAGCCCCTAGTGAAATCAGATGGATTTATGAAAGGGAAATCATAAATGACCAACCTGACAGCATTCTATGATGAGCTGACTAGTTCAGAGGAGAAAGGGAGGGCAGTGGATGTTGTCTACCTTGACTTCAGCAAAGCTTTTGGCACTGTCTTCCCTAATATTCTCACAGACAACTGATGAAGTATGGGCTAGATAAATGGACAGTGAGATGGACTGAAAATGAGCTGCACTGCTTGGATCAGAGTTGTGATCAGCGGCACAAAGCTCAGCCAGCGGCCAGTTGCTAGCGGTGTATGCCACGGCTGGGGTCAGTGCTGGCAACCACGCTATTTAACATCTTCATAAGTGACCTGTACGGTGGGACGGAGCGCACCCTTCTCAAATTTGCACATGATACACAACTAGAAAGAGTGGCTGATGCACCAACGAGTTGTGCCACCACAGAGAGGTACTGGGACAGGTTGGAGAAATGGACCAACAGGAATCTCATGAAGTTCAACAAAGGGAAATGAAAAGTCCTGCCCCTGGGAACAGGCTGGGGACTTAGGGTCTGGAAAGCAGGTTTGCAGAAAAAGACCTGAGGCTCCTGCTGGATACCAAGCTGACCAGACGACTATCCAGCAGTGCATCTTTACAACAAAGGCAGTAACAGCATCCTAGGCTGCACTGGGATAAGCAGCTCCCAGCAGAAATATGGAGCACTGTGCCCAATGCTGGGCTCCCCAGAAGAGTAGAGACAGAGACACAGAAGCAGGCCCATCAAAAGGCCACAAAGATTATTATAAGGGCTTGCACCACCTGACAGATGAGGAGAGGCTGAGGGGGTTGGGGTTGTTCAGTCTGGAGAAGAGAAGGCTTTGGGGGATCTTAACAATGTGCATAAATACCTGATGGGTGGGATTTTCATTGCAAGCTCTTCTCTGTAATATCCAGTGAAAGGTGACAGGACAGGAGGCAACAGGCACAAATTGAAATACAGGAATTTCCACTCAAACATAAGAAAACACTTTTTCTGTGAGGGTGGCCAAAAAGCAGAACAAGCAGTCCAGAGAGTTTGTGGAGCCTCAATCCTTGGAGATAATCAAAACCCTGACCAGGTATGGGCAACCTGCTGTAGCTGACCCTGCTTTGAGCAGGGGAGTTGAATGAGGCAACCCCTGGACAGCCTTTCCAACCTCAACTGTTCTGTGAAAACATGCCAATCAGAGCTTCTATGAAATACAAAGGCATCTGTAACATGTCAAGTTTCTGTGTACATTTACTAATAACGTATTTACTACAGATTTCACATTTACCTTGAGGGTCTCTTCAACTTCTCACCAAAGTAAATGTAATTTAGGTGCATATATCAAAAGAGAAGCAAATCTCATGACTGATACCTGTAACATTAAACTAACATCCATGATGCAAGATGCGGTGGTGTTAAGCAGAAAAGTTTCAATGCAGCTTTTCATTGCAATGCACTTCCACTATCTCAAGCCTCACTGAATGTATGTAATTGTATGATTGTATACATTCACATGCAGATCTTTCTATAATTTAAATAGACTATTCTCCTCTGTATTTTAGACCATTTGCTTGCTACTTTTGGCAAAATCCAGGAGGTATTTGATACCTCTATTCATTTCTACCAATATTCTCCCACCTCACCTCTCCCTGTATAAATACCTCTTCTTTGTTTCTGATTTTTGTCTTTCACCTTTTACTCTTCCCAGAATGTGATTCCCAATCAGATGACATCTCACGATAGCCATAACACATCTGAAAACAATACAAAAATCACAGGCCTATCAAATCAGTGCCAAAGACAGCTACTCTGTGTACAATTTGGCAGAGGCTAATCTAACTCTTTCCACCTGTTTTGTTTGGGGTTTTTTTGACGGAGGGGAGTTGGAGTACAGGGGATTTGGAATGGGTAAGAATGCATCAAAATTTAGGAAAAAAGAAGCCAGAACCTCTTAAAATTATTTACTGAGATCCGGAAATGCAGAATTGCCTGTTGCTGCTGTTCTAATTCCAGATTTAGCCAACAGTGCTGTATATCAAGCCATAGTACCTCAAGCACACAAAGAGATACAGATAGACTCCAAAGAGTTATTAAACCCCCCAAACCAGCTGCAGGTCTGTAGGTCTGTAAACACTGCTCCTCTCAGAGGGAAATTCATCCCTAATCTCCAAAGTATCATTTAGGATTAAAATGCTATAAAGAATATGAGTTTAAAGGAAAATCTACTGGGGTCTGACCATTCTGGTACATGCAATGTTTGTAATAAATCCTCCAGTAGTTTGTACTCTTCATTGCAGATGTCTATAAGCTATTTGCTTATTTTTCCAAGCTATTCAAGACATTCAAATATTTTTTATTTTTTTCCCCTTCCAGAAATGCTGATATGAATCATATGGACAAAGTAAACAGAGTACTCTGTTAGAGTTTCCCTTTTTACAAATGAGCCATAAAATTGTCCATTAATCAGCCTTGCTTCCCCAGGGGCCGGGCTGCATTGTTGAGGTTTCCTTTTCCATTTCTGATCCCTGTTTTGTTGAAGAGATTAAAAAAAAAAAAAAAAAAAAAAAAAAGTCACAATGCAGCAAACCAAAAAGAATAGGCTTTTGAAAACTGCCCTCTTCTCCACAGCCCTTGGGCAGAGCTGGAGTTTTGAGAGAGGTGGAGAAATCTAAATTTAAACACTCCCTATTTTTCATCCTTTACCTTCTAGTAAAATAATAATCCTATCATGGCTCCTTCACCTCCCATCCAGAGGACACAGTGTTCCTATCTATTTAAATTACTCCAACAAGTTCCTTAGAACAGTAAAAAGGCCCTTTAAGTCTCCTGGGGTAAGTATCTGCAACCAGAGAAATAATGAAAAGCTGAGAGAATTTACTGGGAATCTGGCATTTCAGAGCTTTGCCTCCTGTTAATTCCTGAGAAAGGTGTCAGTTCTGACAGTGCCGGAATTTATCTGGAGGGCATATCCTTTTAAAACAGGCAGGAAGAAATGGACATCTATTGTACTAATAGACATCTATCGTACTTGTCACTCGAAAACGTGTGCCATCTGTGGGCATGGGGCCAGCCAGCAACTCTGCTGCACATTGGACATTTGAAGATCCAAATCTTTACTCAGGACAGCCAAGTCTGAACCTGGTTTTGGAGGTGCACAGTGGGAGTGGGTTGAAGGGGTCAACCTCAGTTGCAGTAGGTTTTCTAGCTTACTTTGCGGTGTTTTTTAGAATAAGCAGAAAGGTCATAAGGCTTATGAGTGCTGGAAGACAAAGTCCACCAACATGTGCATGATTATGCTACCTGTAGATCTGGCATCTAGCTGTCATAGATTTGCTACCTATCATCTAAAAGGTAATGCCTTTGTCTTCTATGTGTTAGATAATTAATAGGAACTTTCCAATTCATCCTATCCCTAATTAAAACTTGGGCTCTTATATTGCCTCTTCTGCCTTCTCTGTCTTTCACTATCTGTCACGCATTTGGGGGGAGATGACATAAGCTCCTTGCAGGGGTATATTTTTAGCAGAGCAGCTTATTTAACATGCAAACCAAATACATAATCAAAGTGGGTTTTTTTAAAAGGGAAAGTCATCTCAAGGTTGACTTAAAAGCCAAACAGCTTTATCTCACCAAAGTCTCAGTTAAGTGCTGCAGTGTGGAGCCCTATGTGTAAGACAAGACTGCTCTTTCCAGCAAGGCTCTGTTGATCTATGATCTAATCTAGGCTCTTTAAATAAGCTTTTAAGTGTGTAACTAAGAACCCTCTTTATCTGTTATTAATGTCTCGTTCTGTTATCATTGCAAGCAATTTAAATATACTAGTCATATTTGATTAATTCCTCTACAGATTTCCTTCCCTCCCAAAAATATGGGAAGTTTGGTAAGAATTTTTTTTTTTTTCCTCTGTGTATTCCTTATGAGCTCAGTGGCATTCTAACAACATTAGCCTCATGCACATAAACCAGTGAAATGTCTGGACACGCATGCAATGTGACTCACTCACACCTAGTGAAAAAGTTCTCTCATTCAAAGACCACAGAAGTGTGAGTTTCTTGAATCACTGACTTTATTAGTACAAACATGCTGAACTTTACTAACATACCTTTTGACTTTATTGGCGTGCCTTATTTTATATGTCTTAAAGAACTTGGCAGTTTTTCCACAGTTAATTTAATTGAGATAGCATTCATGGGAGAAAAAAGAACACCTAACTAAATCATAAAAGGAATTTCTCCTAATCTCTCTCATGTAAGTGGTGGCTGACCTAAGAAGGTACCTGCTGCATAACCTGGCTTTTTCTCATGGGGGTTCTTATCTAAAGCCAAGTCTTACCACAGCTCTGATTCCAGCTCAGTCTGAGCTGTGGGAAATATCTTGAATTTTCGCATACTTTTAGGGAAGCCCTGTGTCCTGCATGAAACCTAAAGCAATACTCATTATGCATATTTGCATTGACTTCTCTGTCACCCAGGAAAACTGTTCTTAAAAAAGAGCAAATAAAAGAAAAGCTGCTGAGAAACAATTAGCTGCCTTGGGAACGGTACCTGCCAAGTCAGCTCTTAACTCATGCATCCAGTTGCCACAGAATTTGATCAGCTCCACAGCACATTGCATCTGACTTATCCTGTTGCAACCCAGAACTGCTGAGCTTTTTTCTGTGGACAAAAAAAAATACATCATAAAGGTCACATCTACCCTTTCTAAATCTTCTAGACCTAGGAAAGAAATGTGTTCCTTTTCTTGCCGCTGCAATGACAGATATTTAGCTCAGTGGTAAGATAAATGAATGAATATGCAAAAGTTAAAATCAGGATCACAGTTCTGTTCTTGCTTAAATAAAAATACCTGATGAAGTATTTTATTCTGACCTTCAGCTGTCTTATCGATAATTGACTTAGATTTACAATCCTTCAGCGGGTATCACGTTGATGAGAAATTTCTGTGCTAACTAGGAACGCTTAATCATATGTTGACTTCTTTGTTAACAAGGAAGTGCCTCTAGACAATTTCAGTCCAAGCCCCCATTCCTCCTTCCAGCAAACTATTGCAAAACTGGCTGAGTAGTATGATCTTGATGCCTTATGCCAAGTCAGTAACCAAAAGCAGGTCTAAAGCCAGGTAAACTAAAAGAACGGGTGCAGAGCATGAAGAACGAAACAGAGAATTTCATCCTACTATGTTTTCATATGGAGATATAAATCCAGTAATAAGTTGTCTAAATGCTGCAATTGAGCAATGTCTGGTTTTCCATTGCTTACAGATTCAAGAAGAGAGCACTCATCGCCTTTCATCTTGTTCACACTGACATACATATGTATACACACATCCTTATATGCACATGCACACACACATAACAGGGAAAACTCGGGATTCAAAAAGAATCTAAGCATGTCATCAACAAAGCAGAAAGTGCAGACTTTGAAATGTTAAATCCCATGCTAAGAGAGCATTTGTACCCACTCCTTTGTGAATACAGATCCATGAACAGTGTACATTTTAAAGACACATTCTTGGCTCTTACTTCATAACCCTGAGTGTTAAAATTGTAGCATAAAGGTTCCTATCACAATTTAACATACCACCAAATTGTGATATGTCAAAATCCAGACAAGAAACCACTGAAACCGTAAATTCCTTCAATAAATGTTACTAAGTCTGATGTTTCAGAACGATAGTTCAGCTAATTCCATCCCAATACATAAACTATAACTAGTAGAGAATATAAAGTGGGTTACAGCATGCACTCCTGAAGCAAGCCTTTGTAGAAGACCTAAGGATATAGCTAATTCCTTATGATAGTCACCAAGAAAGAGTGAATTCTGTACCAACATCTCTTCCCTTCTCTTTCTAAATCCATTTTATAACTGTAAGAGGTCTCCTTCATTGTCCTCTTGCTTCCAGTAATGAGTTGATTTTTTTTTTTTTATTCCTTGCTCTGTTAACAACCTTTGCAATGCAGAGGGTCTTTCTGGAAAAAATATGCCTGGAGCCTTCATATCATTTGCATATCATTTAAAATACATTTACATGGCATTTTAATCAAGGAAAATGCAAACGCACAGTTATAACTTTTTATTTATAGAGTTCTTATAAGGCACTCAGCAAAACATACAGACAAAATATGACCTCAGGGCTGGAGAGGAAAAAATATCAATGAGAAGACTGTTAGTATGTTTTGAAAATCCATCTGATTAGTGTCCTGCTTTACATATAGCTATTATTGTTTGACCCTATTTAGAAACTTGTAATGTTTTGATTTAATCAGTTTTATGATAGAACAAGTCTGTCTACAAGTACCCACAGTGGCTCGTACATAGAACACACATGACTTTCTTAGTTCTGGATGTCATCTGGCAGGTATCTGCTGGGACAGACATGCTCTAACTCATGGGTACTTGCAATGGACAGACTCTTGACAGATCTTGCATGATCCTCACCCTCAGATTTCAAAGTTCTGCTGAAAATAACACTGAAGATAATCTGACATCTATTGCATCTCCTCAAATTGCCATGATCTGGTCAGCCTAGCTACATCTCACATTTCCTTGAAATATGCTGCTAGTAAGGGAGAAGGATCACGATAAAAAAGATGGCCAGGAAAAGGGTGTTCTGCTCTGCCTCACACCAGCTGGCTTGTCACCCACTCACAAGTCTTTCCACCAAAACTTTCCCAACAGCAGCAGCAGACAGAAGCTCCATTTCTCCCACAGAAAATATATTTATGCCAGTGGCTGACTCACCTTTGACTCCCAACTTGAGGAATAGTGCAATTTCCTGAGAGAAAAGTTATACGTGAGCTCTGCAGGGAACAGCAAGCTCTGGAGAGGTGGAAGTGGAGTATGAATTCCAAAACCCAAAGAATTCCACAAATACAATCAACCTCTCTCTATAATCACAGATAAAACAACAGTACTGGAGGAATTTTGTAAGGCTGTGCTCTAAAAAGTCAAGCAATTCCAGAATTAAGGCTATCAGAAGAATCTTAACCCCTTTAGACATGTACATTCTGATGATTCTCGCAATCATACTGAAAGCCTCCATGAGAACCTACGACAGAAATTAGAACTGACTGGACACTAGATGTTAACTCTGTGAAAACTGTTCATATGCCTCATTCAAAAAGTTTAAGCTGAAAATTTCTGCACAATTAAAATCCTGAGGCAACTTTCTCCAAGATATTTTCTAAAATGTGACATTCCCCAAATGAAATATCTTCATCTGATTTCCTCCTGGGCCTCTGGAAGTCAGAGAAGCAGTGACTGAAATTGAGAAGATTCATCTCAGTTTAAAAATTACAAATAAAACTGAAAAAATGTCTCATCTTAATAGGTGTGTCCATCTTGAACAATGAACAAAGCATCTGCCTTGTTTGGAAGGAAAGATACAAGTATAAAATAATGTAATTATTGATGGCATGCTAGGTACAAATATGATGCTTTTAATATGTAAGCTCCATAAACATCTGTCGGAATCTGGCAAACAACATTATGAGATTTAACAGGTATTTGTAAAATATTTAGTGATTCTTAGGTGAAAAGTCCTTTTGAAGTATTATTGTTGTTGTAGAAAATAGGAAAGACCACATCCTTACTAAAGTAAAGGAATAGAAACTACAGGAAATATGTAAGAAAAAGAATGAAAAACACTGTGATGCTTCAAAAAGCAGTGCTTCTAAAGCCATCACTTATTGTTCCATAGATGTTCTACATTTTTTTCAATCTTCACAAAATATCAGGACTTCAGACTTATTCACATGACAGAGATATTGTATAATCTAAATCTCTTCCAGGGCAACAAAGTAAACAAAACTGCTAGTACATTATATAAATTTTGCTTAAGGGCTTTAAGGACAGCAATGACATAGGGTAAAAACCTGTCCAGGCCTACACTGGTCTGTCAAGAAGGGAATCAAGACCTTCCTTCTTTCTTCTGGAAGAAAGAGCCAGAGTGGAGTTTTTACATAACAGTGAAAGTTAAAATTGGCTTCTCCAGGGGTTTGGGGTTTTTGTTTTGGTTTGTTGTTGTTTTGGTTTACAGTTAGGGATTTGCGGTTGTTGGTTGCCACCACTGGAAAAGTAGAGCTCTTAGAAATGAAATGTTATGAATGACAGCTCATAACTCATTCCCTGAGTCAGTACCACATTATCCACCTTTTCTGAATGTTTTTTCTCCCTCAAGGACCAATTCAGCAATAAATATGTTCAGAGTTCAACTATACTTCATGATCACTGGAATGTCGCTGCACTCAAACATCTTATTTGCAGCTATTAGGATGTTATTCTTTCCACAGCTGCATTATTCATTCCCAGGTAACTGATGTGAGTGACCTCCACATAGATATGTGAAGAGTTTTTCCATCTGCTGAAGGGAAGCCTTCATCCAGGTATCATATGAGAGCAACTGATGGTAGGGATGATAAAAAGACATATGACAATGTCATATGACAAAATAAATCAATATTTTCTTGAATTACACCCTACTTGCTACAAATTACACACTACTTTTAGGTTATAAAAACCTGGAAGATGCCAAGTATTTCATTAAAAAAAATTATGTAAGTATCTGGAAATTTTTGCATAAAGTCATACCACTGACTCAGTGTAATAGTTTGCAAAAAACGACATATCTGTCATTCCATATTTTTTTAAGTGGAATAAAAATTCCTATGAAATGTGATTCAGTTCATCTCCAAGTCAGTGTTTCAAAACCAGTTAAGGCCCACAATTATGACTGAACTTTGTAATCTCATATGAAACAGCTAGATAGGCTCTATTCCTTTCAAAATGGCTATTCATATCAAGCAACATATAAGCTACTCATATACAAGACTTCCATACTATTAACTGCTAGCATATTTAAAAAATGTGTGGAATAATCAGACATTATCACATTCTTAGCACCCACAATTTTATCAAAATATTCACTGTATTGGGTATTTTTCTTCAAAATCCCAGCTGCAAGCATAATGTGACTGTATCTGAAGGTCAGATTTCAAAACAATGTCTTACCTCTGTGCTTAAGCAAACTTGATAGCATAAGGCAGGTGAACCCTATCAAAAGTACAGGAACCATCAAATAAGATGGTATAAAAGCATACCACTTTAAAACATCTCTTGGAGGCAAAGACAATCTCATGATTATTATTAATAACACTACATCAGTGTAGATAAAACTTAAGGACACATCTGCATTTTAAATTGTGAGAGGTCACACTGGTCTTGGTACCTGTACTTGCCAGGTTTATTTATATTTAATGTCAGCCTGACTGTATCTTATAAAGAGCACCTATATTTTCCCCAAATAAAAATGTGAATGTAATTTTAAGATTTATATAGAAAAGGAAAAAAACTAAAAAGAACATGTAAATCTTTGTGATTTGTAAGAAAAGGTTTCTATTTTAAAATTACTTCCACAAGAAGTAGTCCCAAAAAAAGCTGCACTGAAATAAAATAACAAACATTAGAAACAAAATAAAATTAACTTTACATCATTTTTTTTCTGTGATTAGTCCAAAAATGAGAAATAACAGAGCTTGCTATATTGTTTCTCTTTGATAAACAATGAAAGGCTCGTGTCTGAGCAAAAGGTTAGCTTCTTAAGCTTTCTTTAGCTACATGAAACACCATGAACTGGGCAGAGGAAGGATGCAACACCAACAGATTAACCTTCATTTTGTAAAGGTAGAAGTAAGTAAGTAAAAGAAACATGTCTGTTATCAGTAGCACCATAATGACATGAGGAGAGTCACATTTTCCAGAATTTTCATTTCATGTTCCCCAGGGAACATGTAATGTGTCAAATACATGATCATGTACCTGGAAGAGCAGTAATACTGCTTGTGATCAATCATCCTTTCTGCTTCTTGAATCTAAACTTTCAGGAGTCAACAAAACCAAAAATGAATTAAAGCAGGTACAGCTCAAGAAATGGGACCACTATCACTATAAGTGAAGTGTGAGGAACTATTCAAAAGTCATTGAACTGTCACTTGTCCCAAAACATGGCAATGATTCTGAATGTGTCATCAAACAAAATTTTCAATAACAATCAGGTAGAAGACAAACTCTGGATCTTTTCCTTGCCTTGTTCCCATTCAGTCGTGAAGTTACAATTTGTGAAGTGATGTTTCTGAACAAATATTGAGTTTATTCTGCAGTTTTTCTGTATTTTGGAAATTAATCATCTAGTTTTTTTCCTGGAATTGCCCTTGTTTCAAGGATTGGGTTTTTGACAAGTATTCTCATAAGATGTGAACTCATCCTTTAAGGTTGATCTGATCTAAGAATTACCCCAGAGGAATGCTACAAAAATTTTTTGTTGTTGTTGTTTTTGTAATGAACCAGTTCTTTTCAAGATCTTCCAACCAAAATGATGGGCTATGTCACAGTTTAGAATACAGCTCAAGTCAAGCATTATGAAGTAGGAAGAACAAAATTGAAATATGTCAACTAAAAAGCCTAAAATACTTTCATCTATCTTGCTATCTATATTTGGTTGAAATATCCATTTTTTCTAATATTTCAGTATGATCATATTGGAATGTTTTCCTTCACTTGCTTAAAGAATATTAGACTACTCACAATACAGAATGTTAAACTCAAGAAGTTTACACTTTCAAATATCATGAAATATATATACACATATATATAAATCTCCTATTTCAGTTACATTTTAAGAAAAAACCAAACACATCTAAAGCCCATTTTAATTTTTTTCCCTTCATATTTTCTTGCTGAGTTATGTCAAGAAAGAGAAAATGTATCACCAATAATATTTTAAAGCTATCTCTTAATGATCTATCATACATCACCACACATTTCAGTTTCCAGACCTCTCAGCAGTTATACAGCTGTTATTTATGGCAGTAGCTACTAGTTTTATCGGCTGATTATCAGAAAGGGAATAGGAGTTGGCCTTTTTTCTAGCTTCTGTCTCTTCAAAAAGGAAAGAACAAAATTGGCACAAATAAGAAGGAAAGTGTTCCCCCGCCTTTGTTTGGTTTGGGTTGTTTTCTTTTCAGGTTCTCTTCTATGGACTGCCACTGAAAACATGTCTCTAAGGAGCATTTGTAAAGGCTAAACTGACAGGTTACTAGTGGCCTTTGTCTTCCTGTTTTTAACTCTTTTAATTCTTCCATTATGTCAACCACCATAATATTCTCTCCGTATCTATATACTGGTGTCACATCTCATAGCTACACAACACTGAAGTAGTATTCAATTATCTCTTACTTAACCGCTCTCCAGTATCAAGCACCTAAGTCATACAGCTCCAAAGACAACACTACAATATTAAGTGAACTTTAATAGTGTATATAAAAGATGGTAAATCCTCTCCCTCTCCACTGGTCAAACAAAAATATGTTGTATCTATTACATGAAACACTAACAAAAAAGTATAATTCTTCCAATTTAAAAAAACACGAACAGTGACACTACATTTCAACATCAGCAGGCAATCATTAGCATGTAGGCCAAGTTATCATAGGAGAAAACAGATAAATTGTTTAAAAGAAATGGTCTGTTACTAGAAACACAAGCCAACAAATAGTATCACACAAAAGATCAAATTGCCATGCTCACAAGCATAGGTTATAGAAGCAAAATGGAGGAGATATGTCCTTAGTAATAATTAAGAACGGAAACAATCATATTATAAATATTCATTATAGAAAGATAGCTTCACTCCCTAGAAAACATTTCCAGGTTGCAAATGTGTAATTGACTTTTTTTTCCTTCCTTGTTATAAAGGATGAAAGACCACGGCATCTGTTGTACTACACAATTGGTCTGTTCATAGCACTGAAAAGTTAGGCACTTAAAGGTGAAAATATGTGAGAGGCTTTTCTCTCATTACTTATTTCTGCAGGTCTGTAAAACTGAATGGATTAAAACTTTAAATCCATTGATTACAAGCCTAGGGAAAAGACTAGAATGGTGCGGTTAATACCCAGTTTCTTTTTAAAGAGAAAGTCACAATGACTTATTCTGCCTACAGAAATAAGAAATAAGAGGATCTGGCTGGAAGAAGATCTCCAAAATGTGGAGGGCAAATCTTAACACAATCAACTTTTTGGAGGATTTCTATTCCCATGGTGAGAAAACAGCAGAGGTGTTAATTGTGAAATACAGTTCAATGTAAAGGCCCCACAGAGCACTTGGTACTCAGTTTTTTGTTTCTCATGAAAGGCCCATTTTTTTTTTCCAGCAAAAAATTCAATCTCCAGCCCCTCTGTTCCACTCAGAATTCATAGTTATGCCTAATCTGCTGCTTTTCTGGCTCACTTACAGGCCATGTTGGCAGGTAGTGAATGCAAAATAATTTTAATGGGGAAACCCCTGGGAACGGGAGCAAAAGTTTTGAGCATTTACAATTTTACAATAAAGTACAGCCAGCTGTTAGAGGAAATGGGCCTCCATCACTGAAGCTCACTGGAATGAGACCATTTGCATGGATATTTTCAACTCAGCAGCCTGCTAAGGAAGGAAACTAGATCATCCAAACAACAAAAGAACAGGATTGGTCTGGACAGGGAAACATCATGAGGACATATGGTACTTATTAAACCCATTGCACAATGAGAACTACATCCGTAATTTGAGGGCCACAAACTGTTGAAGCCACAAAGTGAGGGCCAATAGAGCTTGAAGGCAGAGATGGCAAGGTAGAGCAAATAAAATGATTCAGGACAGTAGCAAGCAAAGAGAAGAAACTGCTGGACAAGGACAAGGACAATTTGATATGTTGGACAGTTTATACAAACATGAATTTTATTTGGATCTAGCCCGGAACACATTTTGGGCAACACAATGAGACACCAATTCACATCTTTTCTGTTACTTACTATCTCATGAACAGTAGCTCTAAGTGTTGACAACTGGTGTCAAGTTTAAAGAAAATAGGCTTAATTCATTTCCCACTGAAATCAATAGAAATCTCCTCATCTTTGGAGTAAGCTAGATTAAGCCATTTATTAGTAAGAGTATCTGCTCTTAAAAATTCTGTTATAGAACAATCAGAAAATTTATAAGAAACTGGAGAACAAACAGAAAAATAAGAACTGTGGTTAAGAAATAATAAGAAAACTATTATATTTTTAAATATTCATCATTCTCCCTTTGATACAAAAGTCAGCCATGATGTCCTATTTCACTTTCGTTTCTTCCCACTCATTCAACAGATCAATGGTTCCCAAGGTACCTGTTTAACTTATTTTCCTCTGCTTCAGTTTTCTCCTTGGAATTGCTCTCTCAACTGTTTTGTATAGCACAAGGATTATTCCAGTGCCTCCTAAAATATCCACAAGAAGGAAATTAAAAGAAAAATTCTGTCTTAAAACCCTTGTATTCATTTGTGTGTGGGTTTTTTTAAAGGAGGGCAATGATTTATACAACTGAACTCTCCTGAATTTCTTTGAAAAATTCCACTTCTAAGTCAACGATAGTGTCTCTGTGGGAACACTAGCTACAACTCGGTGAATGCACAGTCAGAGAGTCTCTGCTCAGTTTCATGGCACAAGGTGCCTATATGGCTATTCCGAGCAAGCACTGAATCTTCTCTCACACTCAGGAGTTAGAAAGGGAAATAATAGAGACAGAGGGTTCAATTGAAATGGACCAGGAAAGACAAGGAACATTCACCAGGTGGGCATCAGCTCAGTGAAGGAGGCACTAGCAGGTCAGTGATAAAAGCAGCTACTTGTGTGTCTTCATCCTTAGAGGTTTCCAAGACCCAAACGGTGAAGCCCTGAGGTACCATGCCTGATCTCATAGCTGACTCTGCTTTGAACAGGCTTGGTCAAAACATCCCCTGAGGTCCCTTCCCACCTGAATTATCTTGTGATCTTATGCTTCTAACTGCTCCCATTTCTTAATCTCTGTCTCCCAGCTGAAAGGAAAAAAAAAATATTAAAAAAACCCAGCCACACACAGTTACTTAAGTTAAAAAAAAAAAAATAAATCTGTCTCTAGTGGTTTTGAGAAATCCTTTAGTCCATACCCCTTCCACAGGAGAGAACCATGATATCTATACCATTCCTGACAAATCTATAGTTCACCTTCCTTAAGGTTTCCTCTGCAGAGTAATGGAGAATCAACAGCCTCTACTAGTAATTTATCCTGGTATGCCACTGTCATTCTCAGGAAGGTTTATCCTTACTCAGTATCTAAATCTGTTTTGCTGCAGTGTAATTCCGTAATTTCTTGTCCCAGCTGTTAGCCATGGAGGGTAGATTATTCCCTCCCTCTTTGCAGCATCTTGTTCTGCATTTTTAAATGAATCTCAATCTTCTGTCTATTCTGAACCCCAGTTTATTCAAACTTGCCCTGTGTTTCAAGTGACTGACCATTCCTTGCCCTCTGCTGCACTCTTTTCAGTTGGCCAATATCCTTCACAACATGCGGTGTGCAGAACTGGACAGCCTACTCCAGCTGAGACTGCTTCAACAGTCTCTTTGAAAGTTGACTCCATGTATCTTGCAGGCTATGCTCCACACACAGTCATCTTTGTTTTATTCACATCACCATGAGGCCCTTGCCTTGAACCCAACTTATAATCACCTATAACTCTAAACTAGATGTTTTCCTTCAGGACTGATATTAGCACATATTCCTACACCAAATACTGAAGCAGTTGATAAGTTCTGCCTGAGTGTTGAATCTGCACTTCTCTTTTCTGGACAATACCCCAACTTTTCCAAGTCACATCTTCAACTCCCCAGATTATTTTGACTTCTAATTTAAATCTAACAAATTTGCAAGTCCTTCATAAATCTAGTAATCCCTCTATTCCACCACTTGAGTCATTAATGAAAATATTGACCAGAACTACAGAGTTGCATAAGTAGGAGGAAGCTGTTATTTCCTGAAACTCTCTCCTAACCTCCTTCCTCTTCATTTCAAGTCCATTTCCTTCCACCCTCCCTAGGGCATCTGCAGAGATCTGCAGAGAACAAGAGGAGAAGGCAGGCTTCAGCCAGCCCAGCAGTCAGACCTGTAATTTAGTAGTGGTAGAGTCCGAAAGCAGCAACAAAAAGATAATAGGATAGAGAACTGTGATTCAAAAGTGTAACTCTGTATAAGGCAGCCAATATCACACCTTGTTTGCCATTTTCCTGGAGTTTTAAGTGTAACATTTACATGTCTAAATCGTCCTGAACAAAAAGCAAGCTACACCTGTGATCATGACATATTATACTGTCTCTTGCAGGTCAAAATAAGACAGTAGAAATAGCAGTTTCTGATATTCCTACATCCCCTGTAAAAGCCTTCTGGCTGAGCTCAGCCCATTCTGATGGCACCCATCAGGCAGTGTCTTAGCACTGTACAATCTTTCTGACTCTTCAAATGTTCTCCTTGTATCTTCAAACCTGGAAACTTTCAGCTTAATGGCTTAATTACGCACTCAGTTAATGTAAATACAATACTTTGGCTGCTCTAAAAAATCCAATTTTGTCTGCTGGCAGAGTGTTTAAGTGTGAAGCAATTTGCAGTGAGGAAAAATCTGCCTTATTCTGAATGGAGCCAGAAATCTTGATAATGTTCTGTTGTATCTGAGTGCTTTCAATTTTGTGGTATTGCCAAACAGTGGTGCCCCCTTCCTAACTGTGTAGTGTCCCTTTTATGACAATGCGAGAATCAAGATCAAAGCCAGTAGCCTTTATGGAAGAGTTTAAAAACATATATATATATATATATATATATATATATATATATATATATATATTGGAATTACTATTACTATCAAAATGAAAATATTAGTCTATCGTTAATATGAGTCAAAATGGGAACTCTGCACTTGTTGTAGGTAGGTGCAATTGACCTTGGCTCTGGTCAGCAGTACACAGTGAAAAAGAGTCTCTAATAAAAATAAAACAACTAAAAAAATCATGAAGTGCTCCTTCTCCATTAGATATTCAAATTTTGTGTTAATGTACTTGCATTAATTGGCAGCTTAACTACTCTAGACTAACACTGAAGAAAAAGAGGAGCACACAGGTGTAGGCCTTCAGAAACCTTTAAATAAAGGTTTAACTACATTTTCTGTCAATATCTATTAAGGACAGCAAAACATCTTTGCTATTTTCCACTCTATTCAGCACTGAGAAGGACATAGGATTCTTTTTTTCCTCACCAGAAACTGATTTTGTTCTCACCACCCCAGTCAGAATTGACCTACTTAGTCCAAGAAATATTTAACATTATTGCCAGGTGCATTGTTTTCCTCTACAACAAAGAATCTCTTCATGTTTCCTGAGTGTATCCTGTGCTAAAAGGCATCTGCAAAATCTCAGAGAAGGCAAACAAAGAAATCTAGATAAAAACTACGGTTAGGTTATAATTACAAAAATGCTCAACATAAAAAAAAAAAAAAAAAAAAAAAAAAGTCTAAAATAATTTTAAAACCAGGAAAGAAGAAGATTTCTGAGGTTTCCAGACCAGGGAAGCATTTTCCACTTAGTTTAGAAGAACTGGAGGCTTGTCCTGGCACCTAGCAGTAGCAATACAGGTAAAACATCGCAAGGCATCTCCTCCCTTTCCACAGTAACTTCTTCAGAGCAGTGCTAGGGTAAAATAATGACAATCTCATATCCCTGCTGCCAGCCTTTACGCATTGTACCAGATCATTATAAGTATTTGGCAGCCATCCAGAAAGCCAGAACTAAAAATGGTTTAGCTGAAAATTAAAGTAGGGGCTTTTGCCAGTTTCTTTTAAAGCCAAATCAGTTCCCCAATCAGGTTTACCACTTACTCGTGCAAGAGATTGTGCTAGAATAGCAACCGTTAACACAAGGGTGAAGACTACATGGGTTGTATTATTAGCCAACCTCTAGTTGCAGTCTCAGAATCCCCAAAGACACATTAGCATGTTTTGAGCAGCAGGTTGGCGGGAGGGAGGATTCTGTCACTGAATTCAAACCTGGTCTCACTCACACTAGCTGCACACCAATATGGTGCTCTCAATTTTCATCCCTGTAAGGGAAAAATCAAGACCAATGAGTTAATGAAATGTTGGGTGAAGAATCAGCTAAACATGTCAAAATGCCACAAAAAATATTGGTCCCAGAAGAGAAAGAATCAAGAGTTCACCAGAAATGGCATATGGCTGGTAATCATTATTAACAAAAAAAAAAAAAAAAAAAAAAAAAAAGAAAGAAAAAAAAAAGAAGAAAGAAAAAAAGAGAAAAAAAAGGTCTTCTCCCACCCCACAATTCAGTCAGATCCTTTCCTGGCTACCACTCTAAAATGATAAATTATATACATTTCATAAATTTCCAAAATAAATATGGCAGTCCCTCTAGTTCAGGTTTATTTACAGCATTTTCAAAGATGTGGACAACTGAGCAACTTCCCGTATAGTTGAACCTCAGTATTATTGAATCATAAAAAGTAACAGCAACTGACTCTTAACCACAAAGATCAAATCCAAATCTCACCTCTTCTTAAATGTCATTCTGCTATCATCCTTCCCTTCATTAATTTTTCTTTCCATGTCATGTTTTTCATTATCAAGTCTATTCAGTGAGCATAGTTCTGCAATTAATTTTGCAGTGTTTTTGTTCATTTTCTTCCCCCAGCCCGTAATCATATATAGTGTGTCTTTCTCTAAGAAACAAGCTTAACAGGGTTAACAGATGCCAGTATTATACAGCAGAGGCATGGAATCCAAATACCTAACAGTCTGTTATATGATTACAAAAAAAAAAAGTCACTTTCTCTCTGTATAACCTTATTACAAGATAGAACAGATACAGAATGAACCAAGATGAATTTTAATCTGCAGTAAACATGCTCTCTTCTGGACTACAGTCCTTGTATTAAGAAACCAAAATAGATTTCAAGTGGATAATCAAACTCTGAAGTTTTGTTGTCTTTTTATACAAAGTCAGTTCCCTACTGATGTAAATCAGCTGAGTTGTATTTCATACCGTAACATTCTTCTGCATCAGTGAAGGATCTGTAAACACAGGGAGAACAGTCTTGCAGTTAAAACTCTAGTCTAGGAATGAGGAGGTCAGAGTTTTTTCCCAGCTGTGCCACCACTTTTCTGCATGAACTTTAAATGCAAATTCCCTCATTCTGATTCTATTTCTGCTCTAAAAAATCAAAACAAAACTTTTCTGGATAGTGTATTTAAATTGTAAGCCACTTGAGGCAAGATGAAAAATCATTATCGAAGTGGTAGAAACATAGTACTCATCCATTTTTGTCTAATTTCTGTGGGCAAGTCCAAAAAACCTCTGTAATTCACGCTGGAATTCTGTCCACACCAGAAGAGATTCCTAGTAAAACTGTCCAAAAAGCCTTTAACCAATTTATTTCCCAACCTGTGAACGTTTGAATCGCAAAATACTCCAGAATCACAGCATAGAAATGGTGGCATTTGTGTTTTCCCCGATGTTTCCTTGTCAGGTAGCACGTTGAGCTGCTACTAATAGGACTATACCATAAAACATGTTGAACACCCATTCAATAAATATAGCTCACTACATTTTTCGATGCCTGCTAAATCTCCTTCACCACTGTCCTGAGCCATTCCACCTAACACTCCTTCCCAGACCCTCCACAACTTGGTTACTTCTTTCCTCTGTTCATACTCCAGCTTACTTGTTCAACCACCTGGTTTCTTTTCAGCTCCAGTGTTTCAACTAACAAAAGATATAGCCCTCAGGCATAATTTAAAATGTAGATTCTCTCAGAATTCCTTAGCCAAAATCATACGGCTACTCACTCTAAACCTTACGATTTTATTGCCACTATCTTCCTTTAGTGCTGGTCATTTTTAACTCTTAATAACCGTCCCCACAAAAAAAAAAAAAAAAAGGAGAGTGCAAATATAAGCATTGAAGAAAGAACTACTATGCCAAGTACAAGCACTACAACACAGTCTACAAATAGGAAGGTCAGTGAATTCATTTCAGGTTGCTCATAGGCCCAAGAAAACTGTTTTATTCAGTTTGAGATAGGAAAAAGATACTTAAAAATATATAGCTGTTCTCAAGCAGTCAGCATTCAAAAATAGCTTGTGCTGCTGATCTGGGGCTACAGAGATTAATAAAATTATACCCACATTCAAAGCTCAGGCACCCAGGGGTATTAAATAAACCAAACAAAGATCTGACAAATCATTATATGATTGCATGAATGTGATGGGAGAGAAAGGGATCTCAAGCTTCCCGATAGCTAGTAAGCCTAAATTATATCTTCCTCCATGGGTCAGAAAAGGATCAGGAAATTTTGAACATTGGGGCAATACACCCAATGCTTTTTCTTATGACAGGGCCAGGGAGAAATCTTAATGTCAAACTTCCAAGATAAACTCATCTTCTACTTTTTCTTTCTGTCAACTTTTCTCTCTTAGCCTGAGAGAAAAAAGCCCCTGTACTAAAGCATTTACAACACTGCATTAGAATTAGAAAAGAGCAGATTGCCAGACAGTCCTGGTAAAAAAAAAAATATATGAAAGTAATCTACATGGAGCAGATTGTTAAAAATCAGCTGGCCTGAACTTGTTCACACAGAAACAACTACATAATATGAAAAAGTAGACAAGCAAATTGCAGAAAAAGATCTTCAAAATAATTGCATGGAGAAAGGAGTAAAAATCTGTTAAATATCTGCTGTGAACTGCTCCCCAGTTTCAGCACTGCAGTATGTTGTACTGTTTGAGCAGGAAAAAATAATTAGACTTCCAAAGTAATTCATACATACCTCAGTAATCTTGTACCAATCTGCAATGTCTGGAAATCAAGCTGAGATCTCACAACAGGACTGGTATAATAGGAAAAATATTTAATGACTATAATAATTAGATATACCATTTAGATATAAATGGACAGTGAAACTTTATGAATTTGCTTCCAGTTGTGCATTTTATGTAATACACCAAATTCCTATAGGATAACAGAAAATGCTTTTCTCTCATTCTTTTTAACAAAGTTAAATCAATTTCCCAAATGTCTTAGCTTAGGTTATACAGAAAGCGTTATCCACTACTCTGTTTTGAAAAATGATTCAAGATTCCGAGGAGGTGAAGATTTATCAGCCTAGCTGCAGGTGAAGTGTAAGACCTGGCTCACCCTTCCAGACATATCTGGAAACTGCAGTGACTTATACTTTTGCAGAATAATCTGACCCAATGAAGTGACGTAAGTAAAAAAATTTGTTGTTTTTTTTAGAAATAATAACAAAAACAACTTGCTACACCCCAGCGTATGCTCCTAAGGATAATGTGACCAGGTGAAGCTGTAAGGAAATCCAGCATTTTCATCAAGGAAAATACATATGACTAAAGCCTAGGAGTAAAACTGTGTAAACGATCTGTTTAAGCAAACAAACTGAAAATTGCATTCAGATAACAAAATTAATTAAATTTTTTGGTCAACCAAAGAGCTGTCTTTCTTCTCCTCTGTTTGATAGAGTTTAAACTCTTCTCTCCAGCTTTCTAATGCTTAATCTAACTACTTCATTAGGCATATTTCAAAGCAGCCTATTCAGACCTGAAGTCTTTTTGGAAAATGAAAGCAGCAAAGGACTAAACCAAAAAAATCTGTTGTCATACTTTTACGTAATAGTACCAGAGTGGAATAGCAAGATTCATTTGTGCTGCCTGCTCGAGAGGCCAGGAATCCTGCTTACAGCCCTGCAGGCATGCACCCTTCTCCCACCCTGCAGCATACTGCACACTAGGTTCCATAGCCCTCCCTCCCTCTTGCTCAAATGCAGAGGAAGGAGAAGTCTTACCTTCTCCAGGGTGGGTATGCTGAAAAACAATTCTAAGTAAAAAAGTGAAAAAGTTCATTTCAGCGGTTAGGAATCAAGCTATTTGGGGGGTTTTTAATACCAACTTTTAGATAAAAGTGTTGCATAAATTCTAGTCAAACTCACAAATCATTTCAGAATGACTGAAATTACATTGCCTGGGGAATTATTTGCTGGGGAAAAAAATAAAATTAAAAAATAACAGTTTTCTGGAAAGAACAGCTCTGCATTCTCTTCCTGGCAATGCCACAAGCTTATTTGTCTGCTTGGTTAAGTTATTCAAATTCATTTTGCCTGACTTCTCTTTTTGTTCAGACACTGATCATGACACTGCCCATCTCTAAGGGTGCTGCAAAGCTGCATCACTAATATCAAAGGTCTTTGAGATTCCTATATGGAAGACATCATGGAAATGCAAAAAAAAAAAAAAAAAACATTTTGCACTGAGCAGCAAAAATGTCTTTTACTCCTTTGGATATGAGACAGAGGGAAGTATCAAATATAGAGCCAGATCTAACTCCAGAAAATAGAAACTGAGAAAGTCTACACTCTAAAGAGTGTAAGACTGTAAGGAATATTGCTGGATTTAATAGACATTTGTTCATTCAGTGATGAAATTTTGCTGCTGTCCAAACCATCATTCAATCAGATTTTTAACTCCTTGCTGTAGAAATTTAAAAATATATATTTTATAATAACTTGACATTTGTGGCAAAGAGCTGCAGTCTCATCTTGAATTGTTTGAAATTAAAATTTAATTTAGATTTAATTAGAAATATCCATGACAAATGATTGCTATAAGTTTGTTGACAGAGGCCCCATCCAACAGCTCTACCATCAGAGCATGCAAAAACCTACAGTACGGGAGGAACCATGATGTTGTGCAAAGCTCTCTGAATAGCCTGTGAGAAGTCATTCAGACTACGAACACTGATGCTTCTTTTTTTTCAAATTAATCACCAAGAGATCACATTTTTTCCCCAAAGGTTAACCTACCTATTCTGCTGGGGCAGTTGGTGACCTTGATATTTCTGTTGGAAGGTCAGAAGCAACAGCTTGACTTCGGTCGCTAAAGGCACTAGACTCGCTCCATAAATGAAAATCGGGGAAGGCAGCAGCAATGGAGGAGGGCTTGCACATTAGCAACATGGTTGAGCTGATGCAGGTGGTCATAACTTATTGCAGATGGAGGTATAATTGCTAACATCTCTCACAGGACCATGGCATTAAGTATGTATGTACAGTACCATATGTAAGAGTTTGAAGCCACAATGACTTCCTCAGAAGAAGCATCATGTAGGGAACTGAAAGGTGACATTTTTTTCTTTCATCTGGAGAAAAAGTTCCCAAAGGAAAAGAGTGATGAAATGTTTATCATTTTTAAATGAGATACTAAAAAGAAGAGAAATGTTGAAACATTTTCATCCCAGGGAAAGCAGAAACACTGTGATCTTCTATTTTTACCAAGCCAATGGCAAGAAAACAGTATGGGATCTTCATCATACACAAGACAATGTATGTGTTGCAGATGGAAATGGCTCTCTTGCCCACAGTTTAAAAGAGAGAGTTGGTGGGTTCTTCAAGGGTCTAAAAATGAAGAGGCCATCTAATTAAATTACATCTCCATCTATTTAAACTGCAACTGTGCATTTCTAGTTTTAAATGTAACAAGGCTCCATAAGCTTTATACCTTAAACTCAGGAAAAGAAGCCACCCATGGCTTCAATGTATCATTTCAGGGAAGAAATTGGGGTAGATTGTGAACATATGTACATCCTAGTGTGGCTCTGGGAATCTCTACAGATGCCTTTAACCCTCCAAGTGCTAAATAGTGAAGAAGATGCTCTGCTAGGCTGGAAGCAGAGAGATTTTACCCAGTGGTTTCTAATTTAGAGACGCAACAGTCCTACAAGAAAGACTGCCAAATCAGCCGTTCAGATTCTCCTTGTACCTCTGACTATATCCAGCTTCCCAAATCATGCTGAGTTCTCCAGACATTGTCCCAGAAGCACAAAGATTATATCTGTTTTTCTAGGCTAGAGACACTCTGTAGCATCACAGGGGTAAGGCTTGGATTTGATGCAATAGCAATGGAAGTTGCTCTACAGTTAACAAACATATTGGTATTTAATCCACCAAACATCATAAACACTAGTGCAAACATTTTAATAAGCTACTGTGTAGTCGTTAAATATTGAAATCTGTTCTTAATTAAGTGCTTTGTTTGACATAAAAATCCTCATTCTCAATGCAAGATTTAGCCCTGTTCCAACACAAGGGCAGCAGCATGACATGATGTGTTAGACCATCTGTGTTTACAGTCACTGGCTTTCCTAATGTATATATGAAAATGAGGTCAAGTCTGAAACAGGTTGCTTTATTTGGTTAGAAGATAACTCAGGCTGTTACTAGACATCAAAATCTGTAACTTTTCATAGGTCTGACTAATTACAGAAATTAACTGCTCCATTGAAATAGCACTTCTGAAAGTTTTTCTCATTTCTTTGAAAAAGATGCAGTGCTGTAGAATTACATAAAATTATTCTCTTTTTTTGCCACTACAAGTACCTGTGACAATGTATATGCTGAAAATTAAAGGAAAACACAATAGTTACGTTTTTCAAGATTTTATAAAATCTAAACCAAGTCCCCCAGAGACTTTTTTTCCCCTTTGGTCTATAGAGTTTCTACCTTCAAACAGAATTTACGTGATGTACAATTTCACTTGAAAATTACATCTTCCAGGCTCATCCAACTTTTAAATATCCTTTTACTATTATTATTTCTAAACACAAAGATAATTACTGGCAGATTAATGGAAGATGATATTAAGCTATGCAGTCATTAGAAAAAAGAATTATACCGTCAAAAGTCTTACTTACATTGCACCAGTAAGGATATCACTATTGAAAGAGGCTAAACCTGTGCATGAGGGAGAGGCTTGGCACGGGAAGAGAGGGAAAACAAAGACATCACAGCACTGTGGAGAAGTTCATGCTAATACCGACCACAAAACAAAGTCACTCCTTGTGAGAACTGCAGCCACAACTGCAGCAGGCTGTAGAAATTCATACAGAAATCAGGAGCTCTCTCAGTTTCCCTTAGAGTTAATGCTCCTGGAAAAAACTGTACAATCTGAGAGTTCACTTCCTGCAAATATACATATGTTGCCTACCTCTACAACTCTATACCTAAGGGCAATAAATTTTTCCCAAGAATAGCAAATAAAATTCAGAGGGTAGTTTTAAGTGCTTACAAAACACAAATCCCCACACTGCCCAGGAGTTACATTTCATCCCAGGCAAAGAGACACCAACACTAGGCTTCTGAAATTCAACATATAAATATATGGAAGGGGGCTATAATTTCTTCACAATGTTTGGTGGTTTTCTAAAACCATCAGCCCCTGTAGCCATGTGACAATTTGGCATTCTTTTAGAAAAACAGTCATGCCTCTAGCTTTCAATGCTTAAAGGAAAAAAAAAAAAAAAAAAAATATAAGCTATATTAGCTCATATAGCCAGATGGCAAATAAAATTTAAAGAAAGCAACTGAAATGTATTTAGAATCTCTAATTATACTGGGCTTGAATTTTTATCACTAGGGCTGGCAAAGCATTAACTTCTATAAATGTATGAAATGTTGGGATACCCAGGGTGGTGAAGAACTAACAGTGACTCCCAGAATTATAATAACCAAAAGCTGCATTAAATCAAGGTAAGACTATTTAGAAAAATAATGCTAAAATGTGGGAGACTGCAGACAACATTCTCAGTCACCATTATTTTTTTTCCTTCTTCCTATATATTTGATCTAGAGAGAGGCAAAAAAAGTACTATGAGCTATGAAATGAAAATCATATAAAAAGGAGACATCAGAAGCCCATTAAATACAATCAGTTACAGGGAATGAAGGACGATACATGAGGAAAAAAAAAAAAACACAATTTTAGATTTTTATTCATTACTCTTTTTTTTTTTTTTTTTTTGAATTTCAGGCTAGTTTCTTTAGAACTGTGGTTTCCTAGAATCTTTTTGACCATTTATAGACTTTGCTATATATTCTATCTCTGTATGCTTTAATACTGCACAAAGACTTACCAAGCAGTTTCTAGTCCATCAAATACTTGTTCTAGTCATTACAAAAATTCTTTTTGTGTTGTTTTGCGTTTACCTTCTGATATTGAAAGATAAATAAGTACTTGACTACAAGTCCTCAAAGTATTGTTTTAGAGTGATGAGACAGGGATGAATTTTCTTAACTGACAGCATAAATGATCAAAATAATAATTTATAGGAAAGATGCACTACAGATGGCAACCAGCACCTTATCCCCTCCAAACTGCTTCTCCATTGTTCTCCCACTCTGATCTGGAGGACCACTACAAGAGAGGAGACAAACAAAAGAGTGTAAAGGCTTTTTGATGAAAGAGCTAGAAAATACACAAAGTTCACCTCCTCTAACATGGGACAAATGCCATTTCTGTCACTATTAAGCTGAGGTAGTAACGGGCTAAAAAAAAAGACTTACAAATACCCAGGAATATTGTGTTGACTTGCTTCCTAAGAGATTCTTTTGTTTCAAATACTTTTCCATTTCAAAACAGGAAAATTCTGGTTTGAAATTTATAGCAAATTTTCAAAATATTGAAGCCATCTGTTTCAATGTTTTCCTCTGCATTTTGGCTTGTTCTTTTTTTTCACTTTGTATTATTTCTAAAGTTTGAAGTAAAAAAACAGCTCAAACCAAATTTTTAATAATGATCTTAAGTAAGTTTACATTGTTTTGATTCCATCTTCATACATTTTTATGCAGTTTTTCTATCAGGACAGAATTTTGGCAAGCATCAGTACCTTTTTGACAAGCTAGTGTCTTTAAAAAAAAAAAAAAAAAAAAAATCCCATTGGAAAAAAGCAATTATGTTCCAGTAAAAAATAGAAGAAAATACAGTTTATTTAGAAGAATTTTTATCCAACTGCCTTGGCTACGCTCACTAGACAAGACATCTTACAATATTCGATGTAACCAAAACAATCATTTATATGCAATACACCTAGCTTTATGGAATTGTATAATCTGCAAATATAAAGACAGATCTTCCTAACACCAGTATGTATTCAAGGGGTTAATCAAGTTGCTCCAAAAAAAACTGTCTTCTTTAGCTATGATTTCACTTCACCATCATTTTCCTTCGACCAAAGCTAAATAATGTCATATGTATTATTGAATTTGGTTTCCAAAATCCCAGCACCTATGTTGTAAGAAGTAGTCTAAAACAGCCATCTTTGACTACATCTATGACACCTACACGCAAATGTGAGAAATCAAGCATGGTTACAAGAGAATTTTGAAACTTACATACCTGAGAAGAATTAATAGAGGAGGAAAAGAGGTATGGAGAATCTGATGTGGAACTGACCGTGCAGATCTGAAACATGCAAAAAAGTGTTGGTGAGATTCATCTTCCTCATCTATAAATGTTTTATCGATTTTTTTAAATAAATAAATAAATAGATAGATAAATAAATAAATTTAGGCACGCAGATTGGTAATAAACTGTCAGCCATAAGCACTTACCTGTAGGACAGGATGTAAACATGCCTTCCTAAAGAATTCTCCAGCTTCTCCTTAAAGAAAAAAATATGGAGCATGGAGTCACCGCTAAAATATTAATTTTATTAAACAGTAAAAGCACTAAAATTTTATCCTTCTATTTGTTCATTTTCATATGCTACTTTTAATTACAATGGAACTTGGACTACTTACTGGTTTCCGTTTCATATGGCCAGTCTGGGAATTCACAAGAATTGCCTGAATAAAAATATTCAATTCAATATTAAAGTTACATTCAGCAGAGTGTAAAGCCCATCTATACATAGCTTTTATTTTTTTTCTGAGCTATCATAACCACAATAGAAGGATCAGTGGGAGCAGATCATTCATACACTAATAAATAGAAATCGAAGTGGGAACTGCTGAAATGAAATCAGGAGTTAAAAGCCACTTGTTGTTATTCCCTGTACTCTAAAGCATGACACAATTATATAATAGACATAGTTAATTTCAGACATCCCAGGTACAAGGTTGCTATCAAATCGTGTTCACACCAAGCACTAAATTATGCTATGAGACGCCTCAGTACTTCAATAGCACCATTAGTTGAATAAAAGCTGCATAATACAAGCATTAGAATTCAAATCTGCCCATAATTTTGAAAATGAAATGTAATCACTTTGGGTACTTACTTGAAGCAAAAGGTATTATGGTTACCTATTAGTATTACTAACAAATGTCACTGAATGTATACATACAACTTCATACAAAAAAGTGTATGTACAGTACGAATCTTTCATTTATTTGTTCTAAACTGTCTTTAAAATTCTCATTCAAAAGCCAACTTCCAAATACTTAGGGAAAAGACATTTGGAGCTACCTTTGTGATAAATATTTTGAAAAATGGAGATCCACATCTAGAGTCTGAACTTTCATTTAGTGACACTAATGAGAGTGTTGTCACAAATTTTAATGGCAGGAGAATCTATTTTTTATAATGCATTGTCACACGAGCATTCTTAAGGAAGGATTGTGTTCTTAGGGACTGAAACTTCAGCTGCAGCAGCATGCTGCTCATGTCTGAGCTCTGAGAGTGCTTCGTTATTTCTCCCCTGAGAGTTCGATGGATTTGATTCAAGCACCATTGAATGTGATGCTGTATTAATTGCCCTGGAGGGTAGCAAGGCCTTTGAACTGTGGCTGTGAGTGATATTTTGCTATAAGACATGTGTCAGCACTTGGCTGGTTAACTCTAGGGCTGGGTTGTACAGCATGCTGGGACCAAGTATCTGGAAAACTACTTTGCATCCTAATCTTACATCTGTTTTCTATCATGCTGTGAGATTGACTGGCCATTCTATCAGAGAAGCATCATTCTGGAATAGACAGTCTAAGTAAAAATATTGTATTGTCAAAGAATATTAAGGATATGCCATCATCTCTTATAGTCCATAAAATCAGCTGGCAGATGGAGACACCAAAGTCGTATAGTGGCTGATGCATTATCCTTCCCCTTGTAGAGGAACAGTCTGTGCCCAACTTGGTACAGTAGAAACTAAAATTAAAGCAGTTCCACAGTCCCAATTGTCTCCCTGTTTGCAGGTATAATTTTTCTCTAAATATAACTGCAGGCAGAGTCCCTATCACACAATCATCTATCACATAATCCATTATCATCACCATTAGAATAGCACCAAGAGGTCATAGCAGAGCTTTTAGAGTTACAGCACTCACCTGAATCTTAGAGACTCCAGTTCAGTTCTGTCCCCCCGAAAGAGCTCCAGTTCCTATCTCCTTTTCCTTTGAAGAGGAGTAAGCCAGAACACTATACTGTAGCATGTCTCCACATTCCTTTCTGAAGTTACACTACTTTGCATTATAAAGCAATGCTGAGACCATAAGGGCATTCACCTAGTATTGAAAAACTCGAGTTCTAAGTCTGAAAACAGTTTCTGTTTTATGTACACTAGGTGAAATACCTAAAAGTTAGATATAACTCATGTTCTGGCGATATCTTTGTAAGAAGGCATCATCGTCAACGTCTTTTGCATGGTCCCCAGTCCTGTACTATTTGTTACACGTTGCAAACACAACAAGCTCCTTAGGGGACATGGGTAGAGAAATCCTTAGAACTAAGCTCCTGATCTGCCTTAAGCACAGGACGTTTCCAAGATGCTAAGCTCTGGCAAGAGCAAGGCAGTCATGGTCATGCACAAAAGCAGGAATTGTAGGAGCCTGCAGAATTTCAGTGAAGCAGAATCATTTTCGTGGCTAGAGGCATGTGTGGAGGATAGGTGGACTGGACTTAAACTGACTTGTGGACTTAGGGTTAATATGCCAACTTTCTCTTTCAGTGCCTAGATCATTTTTCCTATTTTCTCTCCTTTTTTCCTTCCTCTTTGCTTTCTTTCTGCTTTTCCTTTCCCTTCACTTTCTTTTCTGATTTAGTCTATTAGGAATTCTCTGACAAATCAGGGAATTAAATTTGCCACTGTTATCAAACAAAACTTAGATCTCCTTCCAAAAAGACATGGACTACACCTTCTCCTTTCATCCCTGCTATTGTTCGATAGCAATAATTGATCTCTTTAGTTTAGAAAATGTACATGGGGTTCATGTGAATGCATGAAAAAAGCAATCAAATTCACAAGATATGTTAACAGTGATGCCATGCATGTATCTACATATTGACATGTGTAGTGCTAAGGGCTGAATAATAGGCCCTGAAACAAAGTTGACCGCTAAATGAACCTCACAGCCAAAAGTTATCCATGATTAGTATCCGCTATTTAGTAAAATCTGTATTACCCTTAGCATTTATTAATTAGTATCTGATCATTAACGAAATATGTATGTTCACTAGAGAAAGATGTAGTTTAGACAACATGTAATCAGCAGTGAGGTTGAAATGTTGTGAGAATGTATTCAACTTGTTTAGCCTTGTTCAAGGCTGAGAACCCAAGTGTTTGGCCTTGTTAGAAACTCCCCTGGTTCTCCCCCCTCCCCCCTGAGCCCTGGCCAGGCTTTGGGTGGAATCCAACAGGAGGATGAAACCAGATGTTTCCGGTCAAAGAAAAGCGCAAGTCATTCTGACTTGCTGATTTCTGGTATATAAGGCTGGACCCTCTTGCTGTGACTTGGGATGCCTCACCTACGGATGAACACATTGCGGAGGACTTCCCACTTGCAGGGAAAGGCTCTTCAAATCCTCACGGCAACTGGGGCTCCACGGCAACTGCGGATCTGGATGTCGGTAGCATATGCAAGTAGTGATGTATCTTTCTTAATCACTATTCTCCCCATCATGTAGTAATGATTAGGTGCATTACCTTGCTTATTCTTATCTTCTATAACTGTATATAGTAATAATTAAGTGTAAGGTTATATCCTTTAATTATTAACAGTAAAATAAGCCAACTCTTTTTAACTCTGGTGTCTGAGTTTAACTGGCATCCTTGATTAGCAGAACAACATGTAAAACAGAAATTTATTATATAAAATCATGTGTAAAATAATAAACCTTCCCTAGTAATTTATCTGATAACTCTAAAATATCAGTCAAAAATAAAAAAAATCTAAGTACCCATACTAAACATTAAGCCATTTAGGAGAAAGAGATGTTGATATTGAAGTTGAATATTTAACAAGTAACTCATCTTAAGATTAAAAAGAGAATAATTTTGTAACTGCAAGATGCAATATTTCAGATTTTACAGTCTGATAGAGCCACACCCTCTGAGATAGAAGCAATACAAAGTACAGCCATAGTCTTTTCATCTAAGACAAAGAGCTGTCCTTCATATTGCTAGTAATATGAACTAAATAATAGAAAAATATTACTAATGCACCTGCAACTTCAACCAGTTGAGAGCTATATCTAACTTGCTCTTAGGATTTTATTCAGTATGATGACAGCAATTTTGCTTCTATGCAACAGTACAGGAATTTGGATAGAATCTTCTCTGCAAAGAGAAAATACCACATAGACACTTATACTTGATGATTAAAACATTAAATAGTAATCCCTTCCTAAGTAAAAAGTCTTAAAACTCACACTCTTATACTTTAGTAGGTCACAGTGAAATTATTGAAGCTGACGGAAAAAACTCTCATTAAAGCCAACACATACAACAAAAGAGATAATAATCTCCTTAAGAGGAGCAAGGGGTTCATATCACAGGATACTCAGTGCCATTGCACTTCCTCCCTTGACCCAGAACCCTAACTGGTGTGGTATTATTATACATTACAATTCAGCTGTTGACTGCCAGAGTCCATCGGTAAGTGTAAGGAGTACTTTTTCAAGTCCTAAGATGTTACCTTGTATTTAGTTTCAAAGGAAAAAGAGCTAGCTAGAAGTCTCTAAATCTGAACTGTCAAACAAGAAAGTTTTTCACTAAGTAGCAGTATAGTTTGCAGGCATTTATCAAGATAGCCCTGGTTGACACTTGACATGTAAATTGTATAGTAAATCTGACAGCTCAATTATTAATGCATCTACCTAGTTCTAGCTTACACAGTAACTACCGCAATAGAGTTTTTTGCTACTTTTTTGAAAACATCCTTGATATCCATTTCAAATCTGGCTGATTTTTCAAGTTGACATCATATTAACCCAGTTTATTTAGAACTAGCTATTTGAAGACAGATCACTCTGTGATTATTAAATTAATTACCAATACAAGTGACAATATTTTGTATTCATATTTCCCACTAGTTTTTAATCAGCTAAAAAAAACCTCAACACACAATATATATTTGATCATTTCAACTGAAAGTATTGCCATGCCTGTAGGCCAAGGGATTACAGTGAATTACCCCTCTTTTGTAGCTGCTTGCACTGCAGGACATGTTTTCTCCTCATAATAACCTGATATCCAAAGAAGCAATTAGCTAAGACTTCCAGAGCCAAGTCAAATACTTGTAGCCATCCAAAAGAAACAGCTCTGCTGTACTGCAGACAATGGAATACGTACTTTCAAAGGACTGGTGCTATTGGCAGCTTTGTGTGCTGTAAACTGGGGACTGCAACAACAGAGACCTCAACATCATTCTGGGTGCTGAGCAACTTCACTTCTTGCTGAGATCCGCGAGAGCTTCCTGCGGGACCATCTTTGCATTTTGCAGGACTGAGCTGCGGAGTAGATAGGAGCTGTGTTGTAAGAAGGAATTTCTGGGCTGTGCCCAGTCTAGAAAAAGTTACTGTCTCTATATTCTGTTTATACTAGCAAGAGTCCTTTGTAATAGGCAGGTTTAGGAAGAATGAAAACAACACTACTCTTAAATATGACTGTAAAAAGCAAATTGTAGGCTGGGGGAACATACAAAATTGAAAACATTGCTATTCTACTGAATATGAATGACTCCGGCCCTCTTTAAGAATAGTATTTGTATCAGACTGGACAAAAAAAATAACTACCACCCTCTTTTCCCACAATAGATCTAAAGTGCTGTTTTTAAAAACATTTTAACACCTAACTTGGATTCATTCTTAATTTTTGAATAACAATTTCTAAGATTCATTACCCAGTGGTCTTTTGAGAAATGCAAAAATAAATAAAAATAACTCTCAAACTGTTAATCTCATTAATTGCATGTGACCTTTCTTTTAAAGTTCCTCTTTGTTAACTTTAAGTCTCTGACTCATTTCATATCCAGGTCAGCCTTTATTATAAAAAAAAGGATTGCCTTTGGTTTTAGAAATAATCTCCTTTCTCAGTCCTCCATGTTATTTATCAAATAACTCCATCTGTTTCTTAAAAGAACCCATCCAAAATTTAAAAAAAAAAAAAAAAATTAGAAGTAGAACAAGAAAAATAATTTCTTTCCAATCCTATTTTATTTTACCCTATTTTATTTTATCTTATTTTATTTTTTACAGAAAAAATGTACATGTAGAATACAATATTTAGGGAATCATTATATCTCTGAGAACATGTCCTAATTACATGAAAAATAACAGAAACAGACTTCAAGGAATATTGAACTGCAAACAGGTGACGGCAAATGTACAACCATGGACCAAGGTATGGCAGATTAGTGTGATTTAGCTCAGGACAAGCACATCTTGATAAACAGTAATAGGAGACATTAAATTTACTAAATTATATGGGACCAAAAAATTGAAGTCAATGGTATTATAATTATGGCCACAAGATCATTTGTTTCCTATGTAAGAACCTCACTGGTTCAATTAAAAAAGTTATATTAGAACTATCAGATACCACATTTCTCAGGGAGAAGGATATAATTTTCTTTTTTTTTTTCCATTTTAAAACCTATTCTGGAAATAAATATTTGTCATTCTAACAAATATAGTAAATATATATACAAACAAAAATGCAGCTTTGATTTTGATCTGCAGTAGCTATCATAATTATGCTCACAGTTACACTAAATATGTTAGCTCCTGACAAGCCTAAACTAAGATTTCAATGTAGCTAGACCCCCAATATTATCTTATGTGTACTGCTTACCTTTCTTCACACCTTAACCCTGTTTCCAACCTGTCTGCTTACTGGCCTATTTTTTGCAGAAGTTTTCTTTTGCTACTTGAGTAAATACAGGTATTAATCTGGCGGGACCAAACTGGCTGTGAATTTTCATTCCAGTTGATTTAGACAGTTTCATCTCTCTTAAAGGAAGACAGTTTGGTGTCAAAGTTTATCTCTTCCACCACTAACACTAAGGAAAACAGAAAAAAAAAATCTTTCTATCCCATCACAGTTATGGTTAATTGACTCCCAGTTCTCACCATGGTCATGGGGAAAGGCAACACGTGCCCAGACCATATGGCTGAAAGGAAGGAAAGTAACTGATAACTGCAGAGAAGCAGCAGGCTGTGCCTAGAAGACAGAGAAAGGAAGAGATAACAGCAGAAACCCCAAATATCAGCCAAGAAAACAAAATATGGCCATACTTGTATTGTTAAAATGACAGCCAGGATAAAGGCCCCAGGGACCTTTATTTAGAAGAATACAATTCCTAAGGTAGGTATAAATATAAAATAATTAGCGTGTAATAAAAACTGTTGGCAAGAATGATATAATACACCTTAAATTATTTGGCTGGATTAGCAGATAGCAGTAGAATTGCTCCTAATAATAAATATTGCCCTGTTTTTCTGCTGACACGGTAAAGTCTGATAACAATGGCCTAATCCTTGAAAAATTACTCCTTTGGTTTCAACAACGGTATTTGGAAAAACTGATCTGTGTGTTACTATCTCATGCCAGATGGTCAAGCAGTGACCAGGGAAATATTTTAGCTCTACTGTAAAGGTCAAATTATTCCTCTTTTTAAAGAGGAAAAAACCCATCCCAAATTTCAGGTTTCATGCTATTTTGTCTGTGTACTTCCAGCTAATTGAGATGTAGCACCAGATTTTGGGCTAAAGGTTCCCAACAGCCTTCAGAAAATGTGATGATGAGAATATTTGAATTTACTCCTACCCTACACCTTGCCATTACTGGATGTCACAGATAATTGATCCCATACTAATTTCTCTGCATTTTGAAAATAAACACATTAGGTAACTGGAACACTGAAGCAAATACAATTGTTCAGACATTTCTCATTCTTTATTCTGATTTTGCAGTACCTATGACTCATTAGTAATAAACCAACTTTTTTTCTATCCAATCAAGCACCATATCTTTTCCTGCTTGAAATGGTACACAGGAGTATTTAGAAACATTTCACAGGCAGTTACTACCATTTTCACCTCAACCCCTACACATTCTGGTAGAAAGACAAGTACTTATTCTTTCCACAATACTCTCTGCTTCTGCTTTTCAACAGTCCATTTAAAACAAGGTACTCAGTGATCTTGGGAAGGATCTGCAACTTTCAGATCATCCTAAACCGGCTCAGCGAGATGCTCTAGCATGTAACTTAGAAGTCAGTCACAAGGGCTTTTGATTTCTCTTCAGATACCAGAGCAGAGCAGAAAGCAAAGATAGATCTCATATGCCACCAAGGGCAATCCTTGTATAGCCCTACAGGACTTGAGAAATTTTCACAAATGGATGATCTCTTAAAGTTGCAGAGATGCTGTAGGTGATTTTGAAATTCAGAGGGGGTCTTGGTAACTACATAAACACAAGAGTTTATAAAGTCTAGCTCCTTTGTTGCTTGTTGCTATTCTCATTTTCAAAGGCTCAGTATACCAATGCATTCATCTATACAGCACACCAAAAAAAACCCGCAATAAAATTAACAATATCCTTTTAAAGTTGAAAATAATACTACTCCATCTTTCTGTCTTTTCGCTTCAGCCTAAAGCAAATATGAGAAAAAGACAATTTTTCCCAAATAGAAGTAGAAACCTCACAGGGGACTTCATTTTACAGGGCTTTTAGACTGTGTATGAGTACTATTCAAAATCTCAAGATTTACATGTATAAATTATTTTAAAAGTGGACCAAGTCATTGTTATTGAAGCAAGAATGTTATCTAATGGATTGGTCTTACCAGAAGATATCAGTACATTTTATTTATAAAATCAAGTAGATACTCTTTGCATTCAAGGTATATTGATAAATGAAGTCATTCTAAATACCTGTAGATACAGCGTATATAAACCGGCCCCTAGTAAAAGGGCAGGGTTTCACATTTTCTGACAAGATACTACCTTTTCAGTAGAAATCTCTATGAAATAAGAAATTATACTGAATTCAACTTCAGTGATGCATGTTAATTAAAGAGGGTCTACAATGTATACTGTGGGCAAACGCAAGCTTGACTCACCTGTGCTGCAAGCCAACCAAAAGCCAGAAGTCATAAATTAGCCACTGATTAGGCATAATTAGTAAAACCTGACTGCTTTGCCTAATATATTAATTTATGTCTAATCTATTCCACTATAGAAGTACTTAGTCTGTAGCCAACTCATGTCCCACAGGAAATAAGTAGGGACAGAAAGAGTGATGTGCTGTATATTTTACATAGATAACACCGTTACAAAGATAGCTGCCCAGCAAGATGCAGGCAGTACCAGGTTAGGAAACCTGACTGAAATGTAAGAAAACAATAGTGAAACCAATATCTGGGAAGGGGTTCACTCATTTATCAATCAATGTATTGACATCAGACGTGAAAGGTTAACAAGTGATGATGAGACACTCAAAGTATTCCTTCAAAAGAATTAAATTGCGGTTCACCAAGGTAATGAATTTTAAGTAAAAGTTTTGCAGCCAACTCAACAGCTTAGATACCGCATTCTTTACAGCCATGTCCTGAAAGAAACTCAGACCTTTGTGCTATATATTCCTGAGCTAACAGATATAGAGTTAAATGTCTAGATCTAGGAAATAGATTGAGGCAAGTACAGAATTCCTTTTATGAGGATCTAAGAGTAGGATTGGTAATTGATATGGGAAGAGAAAAAATTTTTAAAATACCATTTTTCTGAACATGGAACACAGTATATGAAAGTTGTGTTGTCCTTCACTTTGACTTTCTCTCTTACCAAAAATACATTACTTATGATCAAATGTCAGATTGACATGACTGAGTTGTACTGATCTGCCAATATTACTAGCTTTTCTGATCTGATAAGATGTTCATTTCAAAAATACTTTATCAAAGAAAGATGAAGGTCTCAATGTCCTTCTACCATATTATTTAACACTGAACATGTCCATTAATTCTTCGACATTGTTTCACTCAAGGACTGCATTGCTCACAAGATACAAAGCAGATACCACTTTTTAAAAATAGAGATGTTACCTATTTGGTGCTTTTTATTTATTTTTATTAATTTCATCCTGGTTTCAAAATGAAACTAAAAATATACAACCTTCACACTAGTTCACTTTGTTGTTCCTTAAAATATTTTCATTAGTTGTCTTGCAAATGTATATGCAAATACTGATGAAGGAATTTGACATTTTAAATTATCAGCCTACCTGCTAATACACTAGAATGAAATTTCATCTATGTTACATCACCAGTAAAAGGGGAATTCTGCTTCCTTAGCCAAGGGGAGAAATACAGTGACCCTCACTCATTTTTCCATCCAGATATAGTGTACAGAAGGGCGTAGTGGCCCCCAGAGGGGGATGGAGAAGAGAGCCTATAACTTTTAGAAAATAATGAGATCTCCTTGAAAAACGTGAAACAAAACTATTGGGAAATCTAGGCGCCTACACAGTGTGTGGTTCTGTTGTTCATAACTCAGAAGTAAAAGCCAGAGACAACAAGAAGATAAGTAATGTTTAATAAAGACAGCTTAGAAAGCTACCAGCTTCCTCAACCACATTTCCAGCTGGTGCACATCAGCAGAGCTCCAGTGAAGTCAAAGGCAACAAGTGTGCCAGCAGAAACCTAGTACTAAACTCAACAGAGATTAGCTAAAGGTGGGATGAACTTGAGATGTGTAACACTGAGCACGGTTTGTTTTTAATGACCCCGCCTATCTCTCTTCGCAGCCCTCTGTTTATTGAAATGTTTGTGTAAAACTAAATTGCAGATCTCTACCCAAGAAAGTAAACCAGCTTTGATTAAAAACAAACAGGAACTCCAGAGTTATTGCAGGGTTTTGTTTACTTAACTTTGCTTCAGTCCATGCTTTGTTACAAAAGATGGTACAGCCTTCCTAGTGAATTCAAGATGTGAGCTATTCATGACAAGGACAGGGTCAAACCTGATCACAATTTACTTGTATACCATTGCATTTTGAATACAATGCTGAATTTATAAGAGGTACATACACAGGACAGATAAAAGCTGTAAATCAACTGTGCTCTAAGGTGGAAACAACATCACAGTTCCTCTTTTAGCAGGAAGCAATCAACAGCCAGAGAGAAAAAACCGTGAAACATTTTAATTAATTGCATCAAAGCTAATAATTGCTTATTATTGTTCTAAGTTTCTAAATACAGGTGATATTAATTTTCTGTGTCTTATAAAAGGCTGAATGTGCAGGTGTTAGCAAATATGAATATATATTTTTAAATTAATTCAAAATATTTTTATATTTTAAATATGTAAATACAGTCCAACAACATTACATTTCCGGGATAAATGTGTATAATAAAACATAACTAATATTTACAATGAAAACTCCTTCAATTAAAATATTCATTTTCAGTAGCATCTGCATTTTCTGTAAGAGCATACTGATCCTGAATTAACTTCCTTCCAACCACACAAAGTATTTCCAACTTTTCTTTCAAAATGGCTTTCCAATTACTAAATCAATTCATCCAAGAAAAAATCTTAGGTACATATTTTGGGGAAATATTTTCACATATCTGGATTTTCATTAAGAATTAAAACAAATTCCAAAATTATCAGGATTTTCAAAGAATACAAATTCCATGTTTTGCTGGCTCCAATGTTAGAAATTATTTATTACTGTAACATACAGAACAGCAGCTTAAAAAAAAAAGTAAAGCTTTTATTTGTATCATAGACAAAGGCAGATCTTTCCTCATTATGGAATTATCCTCCTTTTTTTTTTTTTTGTTTCACATTTCACTGTTGCATTAAAAAATGTAAAAGTGCTAAGGTTCTGCTGACAGAAATCTGGTAATATTCATTTCACATGTAATGACTCATAACGAAAAGAGTGTTGCTTCACATGAAGCAATAAAATTTCAAGGACCTAATTCAAATATTAATCTGCCATTGTATCAGAAATTAATTGCTATGTTATTAGAATTACATAAAATGCAAATGGATTTCTTAATGTTATCAACAGCTGTTTGAAATTACATTTATCTGAAAACAATGGAAAAATAGAAATGCTCCTTCACAAACTATATGCCACTGAATTTGACAGCTATCTAGCAAAGTCTAGCGAAACCTCTCTTTCTTACATAAGATGCCCTATATAACAGATAAAATCATGAATATGCAGCATGAATAAAACAGCTCTTCGCCCCAACTCCTGCTAGGTAAGCAAGGACATAGAAGAGAAGCACGTTTGAGAGAATGCCAGGACTCATGACCCCCTCAGTGTCAAGAAATTATCAGAAATATCTACCACAGGGAACTGCACAGATAATGAAAACAAAAATGATCTGAACCTCAAGGATAATGATAGCTCAATGTCTAATTATCTGAGATGAATTTTTGATGACACCTCCTCCGGCCAATTAGTTTGCTAGTCACCAAAGAGTGATTTTGTCAAGGAGGGTTAGCAGAAAGCTGAAAAAATAACAAGAGAAAATACGACTGAAAATGCTGGAGTCGGAGGGTCCCAGTTCTTCAGCCACTTCTCTCAATGGCACAAATAGTCCCTGTGGGAGCCAAGAGAGTTAAGACAGGTTTCATCCAGAGTGAGAAAGAATAGGATCAGCAGGCCTGGGAAGCCTCACAGCATCCTGGGTGAGCATTACCACCCCCTCAAAACCCGATCTAAGCTGAGTGCTGCAACCTTGGTACCTCACACAGCTGCTCAGCCTGCTCTGCCATTCGTCATCCTGTAGACAGGCTCTCTGAGCAAGGGCTGCAGTACAACACCCAGAGAGCCCACTGCTCCCTGCATACACCTTTACTAGAAACATGGCCTTCAGGGCTTTGTTCATCATGTGACACTGTTCATGTTCCTCTCCCTCAACCTGTGGTACTGGTCTCAGACTTTGGCCAGAAAAAGATAAAAGGAAATCACTTTGGTTGCTGGTCAGCCGTAAAATAAAAAATAGCTATAAAACAGTAGACACTAGGCGTACGAAAGGCTCTATACTCTATGTATATAAATCAGCATGGCTCCATCAAAACCCTCTTCAATAATCCCAAATGCCAGAACCAACATCAGTCAGAATGTAAATTACACTCATCTTCCGTAGCCCACTTGGGCATCCAGGACATCATGCAGCAATAGCATTAGCGCATTCTTATCAAGCTTCTCCAACTGTTTGTCCAGCACAAGGAGAAAAGTGACATGGCAATTGCTGGAAGAGACTGATGAAAATTTCACTTACTCAGATTTAGACACTTGATTGGTGTAAAGCAATTCTGCTCTCAAGAATAGGCCTCTGCAAACCATTAGGTCTGTGTGCAAAGCTAGGAGGGTGAGGGAAAACAGGCAAACAGAACAAGCAGGTATAATTTTTCTTGATTTTTCTTCTTTATCTTTGAATTTTACAAGTTTGCAACCAGCAAAGCTCAGGTTTTTGATCTAGAGCCAGGTAGACAACCCTTTTAACCAGAGCCAGCATTTACCATAGTGAAAAAATATCCAGCAGAACCTCGTATCTTGTAATTTTCCATAATCCTACTATATCCCACCAGGATTATTTTTTCCTAGGCCACAAATTTGTTCTCACCCAGTAACCTACCACCCGCTGATCCCCATTATTTCCAAAGCTTGTTACAGATAGATTTAGCTACAATTCTTTCTTTTTTTTTCTATTCCATGAAGCAGAATTACTATGTCATACTTGCATAACGCATTGCTCATTCTCTCTGAGAAGCTACTGAGACAGCTGGTATCTCACTGGGATGTTTATTTTAGACTTTTCTCTAGTAGATAAGAGCAGTGCAGCAAAGGAGGTGCATATATGAGATAAAGCAACGATCTCACTAAAACAAGTCTAGAGAAGGTCTGAGGTATAACCTGCTCCTCAGTGCTGGAGAATATAAACAAATCAGTTGTGTTCAATTTAGACTTGCTTGATTTATAATGAATTTCTGCAATACCATCAGGCATTAAAATTGACATTTCATGGTATTTGAGATGCTATTTACACTCTGTACACTAGACATGCACCAGACAGTTTGCCTTCAATACAAGCAGCTGGTTACTCATTTGGGAAGCCAGGGTGGGATGGTGTGGCCACTATCACAACACTTAAAGATTAATGAACAAGGACTGCAGTGCCAAAATAACTCCAGAGACTGTTTCTTCTATTTGGAATTAACTGCAGTCACCACCTGTACATAGAAGAAATCGGTGCTGCTCTGTACTATGTCTTTTTATCAGCCATACTAAGTGACCCATCTTACACCGGTCAGGCTGGCCATGTACATTGGCCCTATACTATAGAATAATACAACAGTTTAAGTTAGAAGTGTCCCTGAAGACCAACATCTTCCTCAAAGCAGAACTAACTTCAAAGTTAAATTGCTCAGGGCCTTGTCCGGGTGAGTTCTGAATGGTTCCAAGGATGGTGATTCAACAGTCTCTCAGGGCTCTGTTCCAGTGTTTGATCACCCTCACTGTAGAAAACAAACAAACAAACATTTCCTATGGCCAATCTTAAGAAGTCCTAGTGACAAGAGGAAAAAAACATGTTAAAAAGTTTGAATAATTTCATGATACATGGTAAAGACTCTGCTTGAAAGTGGTGGAGGTAGTAGTATTATTTCAGGGTTACCTTACATCTGCCCTGCTGTAGCTGAACACAAACATCATAGTTGTGGCAAGCTCCCACTTGAAACACACACTGTTACAGCACTAATGTGGTGTCACCATTCTCCCATTCTCAGGCACACCATCCCACACTTCTCTTCAGTGCAGATACAGCTCAAAATATTCTTGTGATAGTTTCACCATCAAGTTTCTACAATTCAGTTTTCCCCGTTTTAGAAATTATTTTCCTTTTTTCAGACATGGGCATGTGCTAACTTTCCTTAGGCAAAAACATGATATCATTGATGTGCTTAAAATCTAACCTTCTACCAACAAGAAAAAGCAAATTAACGATTTGAAAAAGCAGTTATTTGATACGACTTGATTCAGTTATGTTTATTTCCAAAGAATGCCTTGGGTAGGGTTGATCTAAACCAGTGACAAGCACTGCTTTCTGCTGTATACCTAAACTAAGACTAAATTAACAAAGTCTTTCAGTTTGTAATCAGGTTATAAAAATAAAGTGCGGCAAACAGAAACTAACCTGTTTGTTTTGTAAGTAATGTATGTGCTGTATCCAGACCTTAATTAGACCACATAGTAAGAGACTTTTATAGACGGATTTTTATAGACACTTTTCCAGACATGCTGTGCTCCTGATAGTCCTCCCCCAAGCCCCAGTCCACACCTTGCTAAATAACTTTTATAGGTCTAATTAAACAGGCTGGTGATTCAGTAGTAACCCTATTAAAACAACAGTACTTGAGAACTGGCATTCTTACTATAGCATCCTCCTTTCTTTCCAGTAGTATTCCATAAAAAGAGCTACTGGTAAGATCTTAGGATATTTCTATATTACACAATCTGATGTCATCCTAGAAATGCCTCACCTAGTTCTACACAGTTCAACACAGCACCAAAAAAAGATAACACTAACTCTACTGCCAGAAGCAGTATGGCAGCAGTAGTGTGGCACTGCACCCAAGTTAATTACATGCTTTTCTGCTATACTCCTCCTACTTATGGAACAAGGAGAGACCAAGCATTACTCATCAGAGACACCCCCTGAAATCTTTTATGTCTAATATTATTGAAAGACAAGATAAACCTCCTTCATTGAAATGTTGCCTAGAATTTAACAGAGATCTATAAAAATCACCATCCAAAATAGAAGAATTGAATTGAGAGTTATTTAGATAATTTTATTTTAGTATTATTAAATTTAAGGAGCTATTCTCTAGAAGGCATGAGGGCCCATTAAAGTTGATAACAAAGCTCCTGTTATTGAAATTGAAGCCACAATTCCCTAAGATGACTCAGAAATCCCGGAGACAGGTTATGACACTCTATTCAACTCTGCGGGCATTTTCCATGAAGAATAAACTGTTGGAAAGCCCTCAGAAATTATTACAAAAAACTACTCATGCTCCAGGATTACCACTTTTCTAAGAACTCTCTTTAGTTGCAAACATGCCTCTCACATAAGAATTTGTGTCTGTTGAATACTACACCAGTATTATCCAGGTAATACTGGGACTCGTGAAAGAACAGAGGCAGTTCCTGTCAGTCAGTCCTGCTCTAACCTTCCGGCATCAACATGGCACAACTTGTGAATGCACATTATAAGATTGATTGTGTTTAGCAAGCTGTTGCCGCACTTCCCACAATTAAGAGGATTTTTCTAAACTCTGTGAGAAGTACAAAGTTACTTGCTAAATTTTGTTCAGTTATACAGGAGTATTAATGCTCATATGAGGCATTTTACTACTCTGAAGAAACAATTTCTATACTACAAGAGCCTGAAAAAGGCTTCCTATCATGCTTCCAGTGACATCTTTAAACATGTTGAAGTTATTCTCATACTTCAAACACCGTATCACAGTAAGAAGTTTTTTTCCTGCATCAACTTTGTCAATCATTTTGATAGCAGAAGTTGAAATAGTTTGAATAAGATATTCTCATCCAAAACTACTTCCACATTTTTAAATGAAATTTTGGAATTTTAACCTTTTTAAAAATACTTTTTTTACTATGGCTGCAATTTTTCACTGTATTTCTGGATATGGTTAATAGATGCTGCAGTCTAGAAATGCTTTTGTACTAAGGAAACAAAGCTGAATAGATAGGTTTTGGCCTTAGCCACCCCAAAATGCAGTATTTGCTAATCTTGAGACAAGAAACTAAAAATGTCTAGAAATATACAGATTTCCTGCAAAATCCAATCCTAACCAAAATTTATAGTTAGCAACTAAAATTATGGGCTGGTCTGCAACTACCCCCAAAATCATGAAACAAACTGCCTTATATTGACTTCTGAGAAGGCTCCAGCCAATAAAGAGTTAAGCACTGCAGCCCCAAAACACTTCCTATCTGGGCAATCCATGCCATTAAAATAACAACTCCTCTTATTTCCACCTTGCTTATAGTGAACCAGCAGGCCTTTTACTCATTATTATTTATTTCTTTGATCTTCTCTCCCCTTGAACCTTACTGCACTTCCTTTTACAAGTTTTCCAGTTCTTTGGCAAAGGTGTACATATCAACACCATCTGTCTGCATGCGAAGAAACATTACTACATGCTTCCCTGAAGACAAGCCTGCTGTGCTAGCCATGAGCCACTGACATGATTTCCAGCTCAGCACTTCAGAAGAGTTCTATTCAAACGCTATTGCTTGCATTCCCTCACATAAGAGGAGAGGGGGGAAAAAATCCCTAAACTCTCCACTGGATCTATAATGGTAGGGAACGTGCGTTTCATGTTTTATGAACACAAAAATTCCAGGCTCAATTATGTGTTCCTACTATGTGCTTTGCCTGCCAACCCACTGCTCTGTTTCTGATAAGTATACTGCAATATAATGAAAGAACAAACTACAGATCTTATAAGTTGCATTTAAATACTGCTTTTTGCATATTAAAACAATCATGGGAGAGGCTTTGCATCTCAGGAAGCATGTTGGCAAACCTTGTCAATTGTTACTACGTTTTACCAAAATATTTAACCAAGTGAGTAATAATAACCCCTATTTATCGTACTTGTAAGTGGTGAGCAATTCCTGCTTGCCAGCTCTAGATTTATGACAAAGTAACATGAGAAGCAGCATTCTTAGACCAAAGCCTGTCATTTGTTAGTTAATTTCCACAAGCACATATTTGTATGTCTAAATATCATAGGCAGGACTCCCATGACAAATTAAACTTAATGGAAATTGTATGCATCTCTTAATTCTTGGAATTGAAATAATGTTAGCACTGCATGCAATACTAAATGAAAGCTCACTATGAGCCTTTTAAGCACAGCACTTTCTTCAGCTCACTACCTTTGGCTATGCAGTCAGTTCCAGTCTATATTCAGAAACTACCCATCATTAAGCTGCTTTGACTAATTAACCAAACTGAGTATTACATTGGTTGGAGTGTCATTAACTGTTCACGTCAAGCTCAGCTCCATCTAGTGATATATTTATCAAAACCACAAATGCAGACAGAAGCAAATAGTATTATAGAATCACTACTTTGCCCTCAGGACTCCAAAGAGTCCATAGCTGAAGCCTAGACAACATATTGTCCGCAGAGGCCCTCTCTCTGCAGTGTGCTTCATCTTGCCCACATGCCAAAGTCAGGTTTTTGGCCATTATAGCTATGACAGAGAGCACATTACTGTATTTGGGCCTCAGCTTGAAGATCAAGCAATCGTTGGTTGAAAGCTCCAAATGAAATACATTTACATATGAAGTGATTTGTTAAGAAAACAAAATATTATGGAGGCAATTTGCAATTAATGGCTGGATGTGTATTTTGAGGCCTGCATCTTTTAAAGCAAAACAATAAATTCATAGCTTTACTCCTCTGTACCAAATTGTCCATGACGCAGGAGCATGCTGCACTTGGGCACTACCTTGGCATAATTCAAGTCGATAAAATTTGCACAGCAAAGGTCAGTGCCGGACTCAAAAATCATGTCTCACTCAAATATATCCATATATGTTTCTCTGCCTGTGCATACGTAAGTCAAGAAGGATGGAAATTTTCAAACCACTGCAAAACCTAACTATACAAGATGGGTTCCTGAAATCTGATAACTACTAGAAATATATATAAACTCCTACAACCTTGGAATTTTCAAAATAAATTGATTTTAAGTTTGCCATTTATATTCTTCTAAAACTACAAATGTGATATCATGGATACTTTATAATCATCCCAAAGAAAATGTAGATCTGTTCTTTCTCTTAAGATGCAGAAGATATACAACTCAAATATACCCTAAATTAAAAAAAAAAAAAGAAAAAAAAATAGGACAGATATTAATTTATTACATAGGACGATATCAAGCACAACAGACTCCTACCAAAATGAGAATATAATATACTTTTTATTGCAAGACTAAGTCCTTGACAATGAATTTGTAAGCCAGCTGTGCACAGGTCATATCAATGATCTTTAATGTATCTTGTTTTATGTGAAGTTTCAGGCTTCTTACTAATTCTTTAAGCATAAAAATAGCAGCAGGTACCAAATGAAATTATCAGGCAATGGTTTAAAATAAATAAAAGGATGTGATTTTTCATACAATGCAAAATATAATTGTTGAATTCCTTGCCACAGGATGTTTTGTGTGCCGAAGTCATAGGCCAGTTAAAGAAAAAAACATCGTCATTTGGAGAACACGGGTTCACCAAGACTTATATAAATAGGGCAAATATAATCTGCAGCTCTGGAATTCCCCAAAATCACAGAATTTGGCAGAGTAAATAGACAGAAGTGTCATTCCACTCTTGACTTACCCCCACTGCCAAAAAAACAATAAAAATTCTGCCAGAGGTTACCATTGGAGGAAAAGGCTACTGGCCTAGCTGACCTTCAGCCAAGCCTACCTAGTAAGGTTCATTTTCTTATTCACTAACTCTAGTGAGAATGCAAAAAGTCTGCCTGCAAGTGCCATCTTTTTACATGAGACTTTTGACAATGTCTAGCAAAAGTTTCTTGATTTTTCTGGCTGCTTTTTTGTGTCTACATTATCAAGGCAAATGCATTCAAATTTGCAACTGTGTAGTCTGTTCTTTTCAGATCAGACAGTGTTTGGATAATTGTAGCTTATTAAAAATATGTTTAACATTTCTATATCAATTTAACTATAAACAGACTATGTATATAGTCTGACCTCAAGAAAAAAATGTTTGTCCCCTGCAGTTAGTTATTGTTTTGATATTGAGTTGCAAGATACATGCTGATATAATGTCAGGGCTGATCTGTACTGCTTCTAACTCTTGCATATGAATGAGCACCATTATGTGATGCAGGCAAGACAGTAACCATTATCACTGAGGATGGGATTCACTCCTATTCAGATAAATGATTCTTTAATATACAAAAATATATCGATCAAGGATAGCATACAAATAATGTGTACCAATGCAACATACCAGTTTTCCTTATGTTACCATGTAGATTACTTTCCTCCTCCAAATCAGGTGTCTATGTGCCTGCACACTGGTACCATGTTTGCTAGGGGAAATGATAGCTCAGGCGATGCTTGGCTCTTAGCTCACTATCTTAATTTTTGCAGTAGCAGATGTTACCATAATTCTTTTTCATAGCATCACCTTTCCAGTTTTATCTGCAAAGAGGGCTGTCAAATTTATCTTCTGTGTAGATCATCAGCAACAAAAATCAAACGCTTTTAAAAAAAAAATCCCACAACTTTTTGAGCTAGGTGAAGCATGAATGTTGTTCAAGCTTGCTTGGTTCATTTTTCTAGCAGAAAACTAAGGGTGCACACGTGTGCTTTGCTAAATCATGGAGTACTTGAATTTTTTTATATTTTTGTAAGGTTTTCATTTTTGAAAGAATTTTCAAAATTAGGTTAAACTACTATGTAGAAGCTCTCCTTCAGAATTAATATAAACTAAACTGAATATATTTTAATTCATTTCCATGTCTAACCTAAATTAAAACCATTTTAATTTTGAATGAGGGTTGGGAGGAGGAACTGATGTCATTTAAGCAATCCATATTAAATTCCAATGGATTAAGTTTCACAGTTTAACTTTTTTAATACACACATATCAAGAGGTCATAGCTGCTTTTGAAAAAGAATGGATACTTTAGATAGATATTTCTTAATAGTTACATTGGGTAACATAGTAGGTTTCTCTCCATATTACTTCTGGAAAACCAAGCTATGCTACAAAATGCATTTAATTTGCTACTGAAACAGAAGACCTGAATATTAGTTTATAGACTTCTTGTCAGAGGCAGGTACTTCAAAATCATGTAACAGCTTATCAAAAGACATCATTTAATTTTTAACTAACAAAATGCTGCTGCGAAATATGTGGGAAGAAGATAAACAGAACCAGGAAGGTTTAAATGGAAGAAATTGTTCATAAAAGTGTGGAATAAAAGCCAGAGGAGTTTTTGAAAAAACTCCTGGTAACTCTACTGCCTTTATCAGCATCATGTATAGTGTGATTCACAGCCACGAAGAACCTGCAGTTGGGCAAACATCTGAGCAAGTTATTTGTTCTTAAATAGTTTCCAGATCACATTACACTAGGAAAATATACATAATTTTTTTAATAAGGTCATGTAACGTGTTTTCATTTATTTTCACATTTAACCAGGTTTTCTACCAATGTTCTGAAACACTGTAAAATATTGGCAGTTATGAGACTGATATTATTGTTAGGTGTTGCTGTTTGCAGATGAGCACGAAATCCATTTAAGAGATAAGAGAAGACCAAATCCTTACACACTGGTGATACACTGTAGAAAAGCCAGTAGGGATAAAAGAAAAAAAGATATTTCATAAGGAAATAGGTATTATTTCACATGTTTAAAAGCTAATTTGAGACAAACCTAGGTTAGTAAAAGCATACTATCTGGAAAAATGAACTGCAATAGTTCAACCAACAGGCCAACGAGATTGTTTTAGATGGTCTATCCCCCCTCTACTACTTCATTCAGATCTTTAGCTTATGAGATTATAAACGGAGATGACCAAGTTATCTGTAATTCTGTTCCAATTAACTTGCCCAAGCTATGACTACTTTTAAGAGGAAAATTTTGTCTGCAGTTAAAACACTGATAGATGATTGACTCAAACACTTCACTGATTCATTGGTTTTTCTTGTGTGAAGTGCTTAAGGTCAAATGCAGTTTGCAGAGTGATACAATGGGGATTCAGATAGTTTTCAGTTCAACCAAGAAAACAATATAAATACAGCTTTAGCTACAACATGTTTCTGTCCACACTGAATAAATGGATTTTTTTTATTTTTTTTTTTTTCCACACAGCTAAAAAGAGAATGAGAATATTAGTGGCAATTTTAAGAAGTATGCATCCCAAAGAATGATGGTATTTACATTCTCACAGGAAAATCATTATCTAGTCCACATGTTGCAAAATATATGGATGTTTCTGAGGCCACCTGGACTTCCTGTGATTTAAAAGAGTAGACGTCTCTCAAGGAGGGGCTATAACTCATTCAGAGGCACACTCATAGTATGATTTGAACATTTCTAAAACTGTATGTAAGAAAATTAATGGAGAGCTTAAGGAAAAAACAAACCCCAAATTTGGAAGTGCACTGTGTTCAAACATCCGAAGAAACACGTTAGCAAGTTGATGAGATTTTGATTAGTAGTCAGAGGTGATCCAGCATCACACAAGTCTAATGGAAGTTCCCAGACTAGAGATAATATCAAAAAGAAACTGTCCAACCTGTCAGCTGCTACGGCACTATATCTGTAGAACCTAAACAACCACCTCAGGTTGTTTCTCCTGCAGTTGTCTATGTCAGTGGTGAAACACTTGGAAGATCAGAGATCAGTCATTTCACTACTGGTGACATACAATAGAGGTTCTGTAACTCGTTTGGGTCAGTAATAAAAACAAATATTAGATACAGTGAATCCTGAAAGAAGTTTGGGAAAAAAAATAGGAAAAAGAAAACTCTCATATTCTTCTTGATTTGTTCATTTTTTTGTCTTCCCTCTACCTCAGGGTAGTATTACTACCCCATTTCTGCCAGCCTGCTGAGCCAGCTAAAGTCTATATCCTCAGCACTATAGTATTTAAGCAGTACCAACAGCAAGAATAACAACTTGAATCCCTTTTCTTTAATCCCTTCTTGGAGTAAGACTTGTAATAACAAATGATTTTGTGTTTCTGTATGTGTGTGTGCGACCAAGAACCTCAGGATAGGCAAAGTATTTTAGTTGCTTTTCTTTCTTAATAAGGGCAAAAGCTGGAGAGAAGAGTTTTCCATTTACCTTGAATCTGCAGGGCCTGTAATTGCTTGTCAGCTCTTGCATGTGTGACCTCCTTAGTGAGGTTTTGTCTCAACTGAACATCCTGATACTGGCAGTGGCAGACATACCCACTGATTTTTAGGGGTCAACCTCTCGGGGGAGACCTAAGAGAAAGAAAAATCTCTCACAAACTTACAGGCCAATCCTTCAAAAAGTCTTCCATATTAGGGCAAAAATACTTAAACTACATCCTATATTTTAGTGGACAGCTACAGCACAACTTGCTCACATTGTTAAATGTAGAGTCTGCAATATTTTATAGTGTACACATCTTTTAGAAATGCTTTTTATATACATTACAATTATAGTTTTAACACTACATAAATGTATGTGAATTTGGTGTTCATGAAAATGAACAGACTATTAAAAAGGCTAGAACCCAGTGGTCTTTGGGGAAACATCTCTTTATGACACTCCTCTGCAAATGGCCAACTCCTGCATTGTGGAGCCTTTCTTGAATTCCTGCCAATGACACTGGATCCTGTAATAGTTTTGTAACAAAGCTAAAATCAACACTTCTAAACTAAATGGGAAGACAAAGAAAAGGGAACTAGGACACAGTGAGAGAAAATAACAGTGAGGGCAAAGCCTTTCAGAAGGTCAGAAGAGAAAAAAGGGAAGAGACTAGAAAAATTAGAAAGAATGAGAGAACTGTATGGTATAAACAGAGCAAAGTAGACTTTTTTCCTCCTTTTCCTCCCTGGCACTCAGTGCCCAGTCAAGTGCACACTTGTCACTTTTGTGAGACCTCACAATCAGCAGCTAGAAGAGAAATGGTCTGATGGCACTGTCCTGCTCTGCAGCTTGTGCAAATTAACAGTAGCACAAAATATTCTTTTTGGTTTAAAAAAAAAAACAAAAAAACCCACTTAGTTTCAGCATGTCCAAAGTTCTGAACTGGGAAAGAATATGAACACATGAACGGTCTTATACTATTGCACACTATTAGAAGCTGAAATTTCAGACACTGAATGCTGTGTTCTCAGCACACAGTTCTCAGAACAGGTTAAGTAGAGAAAAATGTTTTACGTTACTATTATTATTATGGTCCACCTATCTCATTATCACACTCTTTAAATAAGAGAACTAAGAAGAAAAAATCCCTTTTTCAGGAAATTTAATCTCAAGGATTGCTGTCAAACATACTCTTCAGATGACGTTTTGTTGCTATAAGACATGTTTTTCAGGAGACTGTGTAGAGGAGAGGGTAAAGTTTTCATGTAGCAAGAGTTCAAATCTCTTCACACAGAAAATACCTATTTTTTTCCAGGAACTGTGAACTAGATTAAACTAGAACTAGATTAAAAAGCAAGATTAAGACACTCTTCACAAACATGAACAATGGTGCTCAACAAACCCATGAAGAAGTCATAATGGAAAATATATAATATACTGACAAAATCACTTTACTGAAATGTAGGAGTGCAGACGCAGGGAAGAGATGATTTGCCTTTGAACATCATTTTAAAGTCCTGTTTCACTTGGGCAACTGGTTTCCTGGATGGCTGTGCACAAGTTCTTTTACCCCTCTACACTTCTCTACTCCCTGGTTTGTGGAGGCAATACTAACGGCCCTTGCAAAGGGCACTGATATCTATGAAGAACAAAGTATGATTAATAGATAATAATATTGATAAGAACAATATCACGTTTAAGCTCATCCTTCTAATTTCATCCCTTTTCATACCATCATTCTCTACAAAAAGACACCTCAAAGCCTTTTTGCAAAAAAAAGCAATAGTTTCAAGTGATTACATTTATAATTTTAATAATGTAAGAGTTTTACAGTAAGATACCATGCAACCAAGAATTCATTACTTTTCCTTTCAGATTTTAATAAAAGTACACTATGAATTATTTAAACTAGATGAAACTTGTCAGGATAAATTAATTTAGTATATGTTGTGATGCAGTATATTCTGGCTTTAATTGTGTTTGCTGCTTACTGAGTATAGCGATTCGCAAAGTCCAGTAATACATTTTCCCAGCCATTAGAAAAAAGAACCATGGGAGCGTTGTATCATTTTCATTACTCAGAGATTATTTTTTTTTTTTACCTTTTTTTGGATAAAAAGTCAAAGTTAGGTTATTACTCTAAAAAACCCAACCAAACAAAGAGCAAAAATACTGAAAGGTTCAGGGAATTTCTCATGTACCTCTTCTAATTCAAGTCCAGTCAGCAGTACCTAGGAATAATCCCAGAATGACGAGTTTTCAGAACTGCTGTGCAAAAATTGAGAAATTTAATTTGGTTCTAGTGAATTCTCATTTTAAAGTAAAAACAGAGTGCCAGGAAAGTCAGTAAAAATTTTGCCTCTGACATGAGTGAAATAGAAGACTCAATCCATTGCCTACATGTAGCTGTTAGTGCCATGTGAGATGCCCTGGGGGACTCCACCTGTCCCCACTTGAGAACACAGCAGTGCTTGAATTTCCTGTAAGTCCTGTTACTGTACCTGCCAGCCTTATGGGGAATCCTTGAATGACTGGGACACCTCAGATAGCACTAAGCACTACTCTTAGATCACTGAACTGAGCCCAAGATGTCTCCCATTGAGCCTCCTGGATTGACGGTGCTTTACACAGATACTGGTGTACGTGTCTACTAACAGATCTGATGGCATTCCTAACAAAAAAATACGCATTAAGATATTTATATGCAACTTAGACATCTTTATATACAAATATTCCAGAGTGGGATACTTTTCCAGATTTTTCACATTTTAATGGAAGCTGGGAGTTCTCTGGATGTCTAGAAACCAAATTACATTTATTTTTCAGTTTTTGCTAGAAATGATGGCTGTATTGACTTTTCTGGGGAAATGAATCAAGAAAATAATCTCGCTACCCAGGAGGAATCTCACTTTAGGAAGAATGAAACAACAGTCTTCCAGAGTTAATTAATGCTCGCTATCTAGGACAATAACATTTGAAACTGCAACAGAGCTAAAAAGCCGAAACCATATAAAAAAAATAAAGCAAGCTCAAGTTTGTCTGAAGGAAGTCAAAATCAGAATTTTTTCCAAGAAGTTAAGAGTAATGCTTATAGCACATTTAATCTTAATTTTAAAATTAAATTTAAAAATAAGTCTTTGTAACAAGTCTATAATTAGAATAGTCATACAGCACTTTCTGAATAGTTCATAAAGCATTAACTTGTGTTTACTTAGAAGTCATTCAGTTCAGGAAGACTGATCTACATCGTGGTACAAGTAGAAACTTCACCACTTTGGCAGAAAAATCCATCTATGTTTCTGAAAGCAGTACACAAGTCTTCTAGAGATTAGGTATATAAACGATACTGAACCAGGTTCCCTGTTTACTACAGTTGTCTTTATGCTGCACCATCTTTCCTCCTCTTATCTGCAAACTGAAGAGGCCACTCTGTCATTATTGGAAATAAGAGAGTGCACCATGTTCTCCTTATATCTCTGACCACATTCAACAGCAGACTTCCTCACCCCAAGAAAATATCATGTACAGACCCAGGGTGCCTAAACATCAGAACTGAGTTACACAGTGGGTCAGACCTACACAGAGTAACCTGACAGTTACTCTAGGTTGCCCTCTGCGATGTAGGAATTCCCATAGACAGTCATTGACACTACTGTTGCAGAGCTGTTTGCTCCTATTCTCAGCGTTCCGTTTTCTTTCTCTTTCCAATTTCATGTATCTCTTGAAAGATTTCTCCTGTACTCTCCCACCTCACAGCACCTGCTGATGGCTAATAGAAAAGTGACTGGCACAATACAGAGAAAACTTGTCTTACATCTCAAGGAAGAGATAGACACCAAGATAGACAGTTGCCTAGCATCTCAAGACACAACATAGTCCCTAAAATTATACACACAATCTCCAGGTTTAAAAGAGAGGTCCAGGGTTTTTCATCAATAGTATCTGTACATCAAGAAAGGAGGGAGGGATATCACCACACACAAATGGGGTATTTCATGCTGAATTAAAGGGTGGTCATTACAAGTTCATAAGTCTAGTTGTCAGGAAAGAGAAGGAGGAACAAACAAAAGCATGCAAGGACAAATCAACCTTCTCCAGTATACTGGGAATATATGGGATGAGCTCTGAAGTAATTACATTTACTCACACAGATGCAAGGAAAAGTATATTATGAAGGGCTGAATTGGCCTCATTCTTCTTTGGGAAAAAAAATTTAACTTGCATTATAATAACAGTAACAACTTTTAACATTTATATAAGAGGTTTTCTTAGGGAGAATCCCCAAGTTCTGCTTCTGGGTTGGGAAGAAGTAGCCCCAGTTTATGAGAGGAAGTAGAGAAGAGAATACCATATCCAACTGATACTTCAGGGAGATCTGAAGAATGAACACATATTTGGAATTAGGCCAGGACACTGGGGCTACCATGCCCTATCCTACAAAAAGAGCCATTGGACTGTTAATAACCATAAACTATCAGGCCATTGGTTTTACATCTTATCAGCAAAACTACATTCATATTCATTTAACTTGTGTTGCTTTTAAGTTCTCTCAGCTTCTATTGCTGGTGGGTTTAATTCTTTGTCTTATTGATAAAGTTCATTCCTTTACTTTTTATTCATTGGAAATCTGTAGCTGACTCATCTAACACTACACTAATCAAATCGTAAATGAAGAAATCCTGCACTGACAGAAAAAACAGATCAAACAGCTTAACATGTTCTTAAGATTGCTAATGTCTGTGTACCATTTCTCATGCCATAGGCTTGAGATCTTTTTTCAGGTAAGATCACTCTGAAATCATGAAATTCTTCAAAAAATAAAAAAAAATTTAAAAGGTGATACAGAGTAAAACTTAGGCTTTTAAATATGTACTGATGAAACAGAGAAAAATTATTTTATTTATTTACTGAGGTAAAAATATTATTTATATTTAAGTAAATTATTTACTTCAGTGTCTTGATAAACTGTGACAAACTTTTCCAGTTTTTGAGATCTTCTGTCTCCATTATTAAATCACTAATAGACATAGTATTAAACTAACAGTTAAAGCAATCTTAGGGGGTGTGGGAAAACCATTTAATAATTAAGTGCTTCAGGAGAGAACGTTCTTCTAATCTTGCAAATTAAAAACATGGTGTAAGTGTTTTTAACAGAAAATATGTTAGGAAGTAGCCTGGAGAAAGAAGCCCATACGTGTGTGCCTTAAGCTTCAAAATCGTTTATTTGTTCTATATTCGATATTTTACAAAACAGAGTTGCATTGAAAATGTGAATCTTCAGAAATGCCCAAAGATTGATTCTGTGGAGCTCAAAGGCCTTTCTGTTTTGACCTTTCTTCAGAAACACATCCTTACATTGTCCAAATCTTTCAAAGTAATATTTTCCAAGAGGACACCAATAAGCTCTCTTGCCATGTATGCTTGAACAGTTCTGGTAAGCAAACCTGTATTTTTCAAGTATTCAGCTTCAGTGACAACCTTCAGAGTGCATTCTACAAACTTTGTGAAAAGCTGTATTTTTCAAAACATGTCTAGTAAGATATTCTAAAATTTCTTGTGCTTTGTTGCAAAGAGCATGCACATAGTTACTGCAGTGTAGCTGACAGACAGCAAAACACGAAACCACATCATTTAGTGAAGGCACAAGCAAATCACAAGCTTGTTTTAAATGTCTTGGTGTCAGCCAAGAAAGGCCTAAGCTCCTTAATCACATAACATTGAAACCACAAAAAAAACCCCAAAACATTCAAAAGAACACTCCCTTTGAAATAAACTTCCTCGGTTGAGAAAAAGAATAAAAGAATGGTGTTTACAGTCCTGCATATTCCTTAACTAGCGCATGTCTGTTCATCCCACCTGAATGACACAGTGAGTTTCCAGACCATGCTACACTTTTGAAAGTTTTGGTCTGTCAGCAGCCTGTTAACTCTGTAATAGGAGTGAAGCATGAAGTAACCAGTAAGACTAGATTGCTCAACAACGCTATTTTGATTCTACAGCTACAAAGCTAATATCGGAGGTAGAATTTAGGGTTCCCAATTTAAAAAACAAAAAATCAAAAAAACCCAAACACCAAGGTCTGTCTTGTGTTAAATTTCTAATTACATATTTACATGCAGTTGAGTCTGATATTAGCAGTCAGACATTCATACTGTCCACAACACTTGTATCAAAGCCACAGGGTTATAATAAGGTTAGAGCAATATTACAATACTGGTTTTCGAGCTGAAGAACCCATCAGTTAGACCCTTCTGCAGAAGACATAGGTCAACACAACCACCATTTCCTGTGCTATAATGGGATTTGTCTATATATGAGTCTCCAAGAAACCCACAATCCTATAAACCCAGGTGTATGACCAGCAGCAGAACAGACAAGGACAACCGTCTCTTTTCTATTAATGTGAGAATTAAGTGGGAAAGTCCATTTACGGCAGTACATTATATCAGTTTAGCAAATGACACAAATAAAAGGAGACTCAAAAGGAAAGCCAAAGCTAGGAAAACATCCTGTCAGTGTAGCACCACTGAAAGTACGAAGCCTTGGGAGAAATAACAGTAGGAGGATCTTGTACATTTCTTTTTACATAATTAACCTTCCTCTTAGTATAAAATGTACTATGCTGAACACATCAACATTTTGCACAATCTTGAAAGTCGAACAATCCTAGGCAAATGCAGTACAGGATACAAACCACCTGGAAGTGGTAGGTATTGCAAGTACAGCTGAGCACTAGAGCACGGAATCTGAGTATGCTGAAGGAGTCCCTTTGGTCTTATCTGTACAAATTAACAGGAGAATAAGAAGACATACTTTCTGCTTACGATCTCTAGATTCTGAAGAAGTTATCTAAACTAATATGTCGCACTCTGAAGTTTTTATTTATATTTCACATGATTTCCAGCACCATCTACAGAGGACAGTTGTCCTCTGTAGAATCTGATGCATTTAAAAAAAAGCCCACACTGCAGGACATTCTTTATTTACACAAACATACATTCTTCAGATTTTATAGACACAGGTACTTCTAGCACATCTCAAGCGAAGGAAAAGTAGCAGGTATGCAAAGCAACCTCACAGCTGAGTACATATAATGTACTGTAACAAAAACTTTCTTACTGCATCTGTGTAAGTGGGCAAGCATTGCAAATTATTTGAAGCAACAGCTCCACTCTTGTTACCAACATTCTGAGCTATTTATACAGACACTGATTGTTATCCTGTACTCCTTGCCAAGAAGCACTTTGAGAGCCCTTTAGCCACCATTCTTCAGCTCTTCAAGAGCTAGGTCAGATGCTGCATATATATAAACAGCCCTTTTGTGCTTGCACTTGAAAGAAAAATCAGTCATCTGTATATGATCTGTGTTACAGTAAAAGGTAATTTTTCCCTCTGATAACATGTTTATGGTTTTTAAGTTATTGTGATTGCCAAGAGAAATTTGTTTTCTGGAAAGGCTTCTAAAGCTCAAAATGTCACCTGTTTTACCCATCCCCCTCCTCCTTTCTTCCTTTTTCAACTGATTCACAAATTAAGTTGACCCTCTGCTAGGTTAAATAAAAAAATAGATTCCTGAAAATTAAAAGTCTGGCACAATCCTATACTAAGAGTCCATTTATCTTGTCTTTTCTATAAAGATAGTTTGCAGATTCTGGCAAAGATCCCGTTTCCAGTAACAAAAGTCCCCAAGGACTTCTGGTACCTAAGACCTTCTCTTCCAGGATCCTGACCACATTACTGGGATTAAACTGTCTATTACAGAAAATATTGTTATTATTTGTATTTATTATTGTAAGAGGAAAAGAGCACAAAAACGTGCATACTAAATGCTGGATAATGTTGTCACTGATGCATCTGAATTGAGTTTGCAAGCCATCGTTCAAAGGCGTTTATACTCTGCATGTTGCTTTGTTATTCAGATCTGAGAGGGATACTGGTATTCTACACACACAGTATAAGCTTTGAATGCCCAGCAAAGTAATGGACTAAAGCAGACTATACAGAGAACAGAAATGAGTCAGATTCTACAATCATTCATAAGTATATCCCGTCTGATACAATCATCTCTCTGTACAAACTATCTGAAACTCAGCATTGTTTGTAACACAAGTGTAAAGTCTATAACTTACCTTGTTTAATCTACACCCCACAGTGAATAAATTCTTCTGTACATTCTCCCCATCCAGTTGCCAACCAGTACCACTGTACATATGTACATATCCCTGCCTCTGGCAGAGTGAGGCTTTCCTGGTGACCTCAAGCTTTTGCATTCCAAACATGAAGACTGCTGAGTTCCCTGTGACTCCAGCTCACACTAGTAAAATCATTATACCAAACTGCCTCATCTTTCACGGTGTTGGAAGATAAAGTGTGTGTGAAGAATTGCATGCTTGGAACTATTTCTGAGCACTGAGCAGTTTTGCAGATGGAGCTAGCAGGCTGTTGAAAGTCCTTGTGACATTTCTCTTTCTTTTAACCACAACTCCACTCACTAAGCAATATAATCTTCCTTTTACCATGGGGTATGCTAACATAAAGCCACTTTGTCAGCATGCTGGTGACACCACAACTGAAGTATATATCAGTTCAATCATTCATAAATCAATATGTATATTCTCCCTAAGCTCTAATGTCTTTTCATCAACACGGCCCTTATTTTGCAGTTATTGATACTAAATTCCAACATGATTACAAAATCACATTTTTCACTTTATTACATTTTGAATATTGAAGGGTTTCCCCCTTTATTAAATTACACTATATTAGAAAGGTCTGAAAATCCTCTGATGCATGACCAAGGACATAGTTCCATCTGTTTTGTTTTTCTCATTCATGACATAGATGATTTTGTTTTAACCAGTACATGTATTTCACTTGAATTCCACTTTATGTCTGTCAGGTTACATCATTTCTGATGTGTGGATACTCTGCTACAGAGCTTTGCAAAATGATTTAAGTTTAAAGTAAAACCAGCTTTTTGCATAGCTCAGGTGTTCAGAAATGAGATATGGGTACTTAAGTTACCCATTTAAATCAAACGCATGGCACAAAGCCATATCAAAACCTGGCAAGACCAGTCTGGCTAAAAATAATTCCTGTTTGAAGGTTGCTTGGTAGCCTATATAAAAGGAACGAATTTCCTAACAGTTACTTAGAAATGCAGATGTTTACACAACCAGAGCTGCCTGCACAGTTGGTAGATTGTCAGCAGCCTTAGTCCAAATTCCACATTTGATTTTGAACTCAAATACTGTAAAGTAGATCAGGAGAAACTCTGGTCTATGTCTTAGACTTACACCATCAAAGTTTATTGACTGCATGACAGAAGAACTTAAAAGACTGTATAAATTAGAGCAAGACTCCATGGCATTAGGTGCTGTACAAACACATAGGTGCCTAAGACAAGGAGGGATGAATCCAAAACTAACTGAAATTTAATTTGGGAGTCTAGTCATTTTCAGCATTTTCAAGAGACACCTGTGGAAGAAGAGTCAGATTGCAGTAGGCTGAATCACCTCCTAGAAGTGCCCATCTCTCTCTCTATGAAGCACTCCGTAAGTTAGCACGTGTATGGGTCACAATAAGGAGACAGTCCCTGACCTTACCTGTTTAACAAACAAGCCTTCTAACCTCCAGTTTTCCACATTAAAAAAAAGGAAGAGGAAACAGACCTTAAAATTTTACAAATTTACCTCATTAGCATATAAGATTAATTTAAAATTTCAAAGCTGTGAAGATTCATTGACCCAGACTGCTATACTGTCTCTGGTGGTAGCACCACATTACTTCATTGGTACGACAATACTTTGATTCAGATGCCACATAGCAAAAGAAGAATAAAAATACAGAAATCCAGGAAGATTTACTAGAAATATCATGTGAATATATATATTTATTTCAGAAAAAGTGCACTTATTTCCTTGTGGACATTCCACTGTAGTAATGACTGTCCATTGGGTACTGAAAATAAAAAATAATCATGCCTATGTTGATCAGGGTATTCTGCCATTTCCTGTACAACCACCACCTCCAGAAGTCTGCTAGATGGAGAACTAAGAAATCATTGAGGACATCAGGGAGAAGAGCTTTCATTAGCCACTGACCCTACCTCACCACACAACAGCAGGTAATACAAGGGCTTTTTTAATGGCTTAGCATTTACACCGTGCAAGCTCAACATACAGGCTAAGAATTATTATGCTTTGTTATGTTTTCAGAAAAAAAAAAAAAAAAAAAAAAAAAAAAGAAACAACCCCCACCCTGCCAGGTCTCAGGTTTAAGGTTTAGAAGTGCATCATTATAACAAAGAGACAGGCCCATTTCTTGCCTGCAACAAGGGGTATTTGTGTAGGAAAGCAAACAGGAATAAGTCACACCCATGCATAAAAACAACTTGTTATTTGCAGAAACTAGGCTGAAGCAGTGAAATTCTCATTTGTTCTCCTTTCCAGCCCAGGTGAATGTTTATATCCCCGTAGCACTTTGAGGAATCCCTTTCAACAGCAGATATCTTCCATTTGCTGCAGCTACACACGTGCATGTGCTTATGAGTGTACATGTAATTTTTTTTTTTTTTCCAATAATGCTGCAGGTAGAAATTGATAGACTCATTCTCCTTTCCCCCTAGAGCAGTGATTTTAACAGGCAACATATATTTACACATCTCCAGAGATGGTAGTTTTGCAGTTGAATGGCAATAAGGATATCCCACAGCAGCAGAGGAAAGCCTGGACAATGGCAGAGGCTGGATTCACGAGCACTTCTATTTCAGAGAATTAATTATAAAACCATAAGTATGTTAGCTCTTAAGTTTAGAGCACATTACCCTTTCTTGCAGTTTAAACTACATTTATATTAAAGTACTTTAGCTTGAGTCAGGATTTCTTACCAGGACAGGAACAAAAATGAAATGTATCTACGCCTCCCATTCTCTCTTCTTTCAGCACTTCTGCATTCCTGAATAGACGAGAAATTGCTATCTTATAGCACAGCAATTCTTCACATTCTCAGTTCAGCTGGGCACAGTCATGTAAGAATCAAGTATTGAAATGAATTATTTAAGAGATTACAGACTATATATAGCAATATCTAAGGGTCTTAGCGCTTTCTAACTTTTTAAAACACACTCCCCCCTGCCCCCAAAGAATAACAACACTGTTTAAAGCCCTGCACAAACATAGGCATTGCACTGAAATCAGTTTGTTGGGGTTTTTTTTCTATAACAGAGAGTAGAATTTCTTCCATTAGTCCTGATATTTGAGGGCATTACAACTATTTGTTCAGAGTTTGTGGTTTCCAACTGTCCGCACTGCAATTTGCTTTGCTAATGTCATCAGAGGTTGTTGAAACTTGAATATAGGGTGAAAAAGACAGCAAAAACCAATTTGCTTTAAATTTAGCTCTCTGACAGAAGCATAATTTTTTGGTTTAGGGTTTTAGTATTCTATGCAACTGTTTAATATTTTTGAACTCACACGTGCATGAACAACGTAAAATCAGCATCAGGGTTATTATCTAGGAGACACAGGTGGGTTGCTTTCCTAAAACAAGTACCATTTCCCAATCCATTACTCTTTCCTGTAACTCTATAAATAATTAAGAGAATATGCCTGTTTCACAGGAATGACTCTTGTCAAGTGCCAGCTAGAAAGACCTTCACAGCTTACTGCACACCAGAGCATGTGCTACAAAATACATTGCTTTGATTTTCTAGGGGTGTGTGTGTAAATGTTTGGCTCAAACATAAAAAAGTAAAGTGGCATGCACTAAAACTGCAAGTCTTCAGTACCGCCACTTGTAAACTAGTTTTACAGCTGTAAATTAAAGGGATTTAAAGGCTTTTGTGCAGATGCTAATAAATTCCATTCACAAAATTATTTTTCCTTTCCCTTACAGAACTTTCCCATGTGCTTTCACATGATGCACCTGTTCTCACTATGTGGGCATATATCTTTGTCGTGTGATAAAGAATTCCTTCATCACAGAATAATTAAATGTCACATTTCTCTCATTCTTCTTGATTACTCAGTAAATCCCTTGTAGCAACAAAACAAATTGCAGCAAATGGATTGTACACTGTAGGCACACTTCAATATTCTGAACAATATCTGACCTCAACAAATTAAGAAATTTCTCTTCAGTATGAATATGCATAAGAAACACTATATCTGTAACAAAACTAAGGTTACACTTTTCCTAATTTTGTGTAACATGTATGATACATGATGTTCAGTAAAAATAGTTTAACACCTATAGACTTGAAGCTCTGAATGTTTTTCAGCACACTTTAGAATAGTTACACAAACTGGTTTATGACTGAGGCCTAGCCTTAGAAATAACAAATGTTGAAAACCTCCATCAGTTGAAGATGTTGGCTTTTGTTCAGTTGCATAAGACTGATATAGCAGGATGCATTTTTGTATGCATAAATGGCAAATGTAAGAAGTTGATTGACAGAATGAAGTAAACCCTTTGTTTTCTGAAACAATAGCTCCTCATTCTCTATTGTAATATTTCTCTTATGCACAGCACAATGCAGTGCTAAGCTCCCTTCCTCCCTTTTAGAAAAAAGTTATTCAGGTTAAAACCTAAAAGATGATCTCTTAATTCACCAGTGCTGTAGGTTTAACTGGGAAAATGATGACTGCAGTCTGGTCTGTGGCTGTGAGGCGAGAAGGGCACCATCACAGCACAGAGCTGTTCCCAGAAGTTCTTTCCTGTGAACACTTCTGCATACATCCCTGGAGGGATTTCACTAGACTATCTATTTTAACACATAGACTAAGGTTTGCAGTCTATCCTTGGTAGCTGTAAAAAGGATAACCAGATATTTGTCCGACTGGACCCATGTGGAGTCTATACAAGCAGAAGATGTGTTCCAAAGAATAGGCAGATACAGAGTGGACCATATTGGTTAGCTTCAGGTATTTGCATTACCTACACTAGATGTGAATCACAATGCTCCCATTCACCGTGAGGAATGTAGGGAGATCAGCTAACCCCTAAACTAGACTCTAACAAGGTTATGTACTGTGAATATACTGTTCTCCCATGTTCACCTGAACAGTCTTCTTCACTGTGTCTCGTTAGGATGCTGTGCTGTGCATATGCAACATCAGAGTGATGTATAAAAAAAAAAATAAACCTCAGCTATGGAGAGGAAATTAACCCTTAAGCAGCCTGTCCAGTTTGTACAGCTCATGTCACACAATCACCAGAAATTTCTGCCAGCGCATCCCAGTTGGTGGAGGGGACATCTCTGCAGTCAGCTGAGTTCTCTAAGCTGCACAGTTAGCATAGTTATGCTCCATATTGGGATCTGGGAACATGGGGATTTTTGCCTTACTGCTGGTGCCAATGTAGCCAAGCCAGCTACCCACATTCCCTGCTGTCACCAGGGATTGCTAAGGGCACGTGAAACTTTTGCACAAAGGGAAAGGAACCTGTCTTTGAAGACACAACCCCATTAATGACAGGAGACTAAAGGACACATCGTAAATATAGATATTGTTTTTTGAAATAGGTAATGCATTAACACCTGAGCAAGCACGTGAAAGACATCAGCAGTGCACAGACACTGTCCAGGTCATCTGCACAGGAGTTTACCCAGAAAAGAGAAATGTATTTCCATCAGCAGTTTTAGTTTGGGGTCTTTAACTACCGGTTGCATTATTTTAGACATAGGTACTGTTTCAGTTTAAGCACATAACACTCCCACACCCTCCCCACTCCTTGCAATTATTGGGGTTACAGTGGTATAGAAGAGAGCAGAAATACAGACAGAACATATGATTTTTTCAGTCTCATTGAGCGAGGACAAATTCTGAAGGCAAGAGAGAACAATCTTTTCCAAAAAAGCAAGAGAAAAGGAAATAAATTGATGGAGTTTAAATCACGCTTTTATAAATGCTAACATCCCCACATTATCTTTATACCCAACTAAAGGACATGTGTTACAGTTATGAGACCTATATTTTCTGGAACAGGAAATCAGTAAAACAGTTTTCTGTCAGACATTACACCTGCTAGTGCCTCAGGACATTCAGGCTGACTAATGCCAGTAAGGCTGATGTGTGACAATCATAGGCAAATTACATTTTTCTGGTTGGTTTATTTTGTTTAAATTGTGTTAAGGGTATAAATAAATAGCTTAAATGTATTGTATCCGAACAAATAGAGAAATGCTCCTACAAAAAGACTGTCAGTCATGGAGTCCTCTAACTGATGGGTGTATCTTCATGGAAACTTGCAAGTTAAAGCATTTTGTCACTGAGAGGTACAATTATCTCACTTGGCTCTATACATATTTACCTCTGAAAATTACTGAGAAATCTGAGAAAACCTTCTTTAACTGAATAAACTGAAAACCCTGAGAAAAAATATAATTGCTTTGAGAAATTATTCCTAACCTTTAAAAAGGAACCATTCTTATTAATTAAGTGTAGTCTGGGAGAGTAGATGGCTCAAGAGATTGGTAATCAGCTGTTGGTTTACCTCTAGTCCAGGTCAAGAACTCACAAGACAGGATGCTGAATTATTGCCTCTCACTAAAATGTGATTCCCTAATCAGAATCCAAGCACTTAGGACAGAAAATGTGAAGAACCTTAGTGATACCAGTCCTCTAGCAAGCCTCAGCAAGAAATTAGGCAGCTGCTCAGCTCCCAGACCACCTTGAAGTCAAATTAAATGTATGTCATCCCTTGTACTGTGGGAAGCAGACACCACAGATATCTTCACTCCTGTCTACAATCATTCTGGATCCACTGCCTTGTCTTTAGACAAACGAGATTTCAGCTTCCCATGAAACGAGTGAAAAAAAGACAGGTTTAGAGACAGATCTGCTGTTAGGTGGAATCTTGACTTAGTTTCATGCATCTTTTATCCATGTCATGAAATCAGCAAATAACTAGGTACAGTTTATGCAAATACTTACATTTTCACTTTACAAGCAACAAACGAGCTCCTGTGCATTTCATAAATACTAACATCATAATCCCTTCTTAATCTGGCAAGGGGTGGATGTTTTCATCCTTTGGTGTACTGAAAGGTAATATTATTGGAGAGTTATTTGTCCATTCCCTGGCGATTGAGTCTGCAACATTCAGAATTTAACTATGGAAGTGGAATTCTTGCCTTTCAGGGCTTATTTGCAGATTTTGCCAGATGAATGTGTAACCTGTGACCTATAATTAGGGATTTCCAGCTGTTACCAGAAAGCCTGGAATGCACAGCTTGCAAGCTTTGAACATATTTAAAAATCACTACTAGTTATCCTAAAATATTATTAAACTACCAGGGACAGAACAGCGTATGTTCAAAGGTGTATTAACTCTTTAGTCACTACAATTATAGCATACATATGTTATAGAATATACATGCAGACCTTTAGATCTTTGTGATGCCACCAGTTCAGTATTGTATTTCCCTGGTTTGACCACTGGGAAAAACTGGAAATCCCCGATTTTTGTTTTGACTGAAAATAATTTTGTGGAGCCTAGGAGACACTGCTTGGTCCTTTATTTCACTGTGTAGCTAGAAGAACCAGTGCATACAAGAGGAAAGAATCATCTCCATCCATTCCTCCATGCACTGCATTAAGTATTTTCTAGAAAACTTTAATTCAGAATGTTTATACCCCATTTCCTACAGTACCCATGATGAGTTATTTCTCAACAGGTTTTGTTTTAAACACAACTTAGTTCGACATTCTCCAAAATCATATCTTTGCAGAGTACCCTGACATTTAATTTGTTTGAAGACAAATCTCCTCTAAAAAACAGCAGCACCACCACCACACCAATATCTAGGTCAACTGGAAAAGCAAATTCTGAATTATTAGACTTTTTGAGAGGTGAGATTTTAGCATATGAAAAATTGTTCTAATATTCTTGTTCATAACCAGCTCAAGCACTATTTGTCATAAAACCTCCCAGTTATACACTGACCACTGACCACACAAAGAATTTATGAAGGACCTAGTTTTTACCATGTACAAAATTCTAAGTTCAGAAAGATTTGAGTTCTACACCTCAGTATTAGTTAAGGGCATTCTGTGTCTACAGTTTCACAGAGAGATCACATAGCTTTTCAAAACTCTGTCCTGCCTAAATGAACTCTTCAGTGAGGCAGAAGTATATCTTCAGAATAAATAAGAGGAAAATGTAAACAGCTTCAGAATAAATGAGAGCAAAACCTAAACATAATTCTTGTTAAGAGGCAGGTCTGAATGGTTTCCATGGCATGAAACCATGATAGCTTCATTCCAAAATCCAGCCACAATCCTGATTAACATATATTCTGAGTCCATACACATGTGTCCCCAGTGTTGACCGCTTAAGTTTGAGCCATCTAGTTTATTATTATTTCTCATCTGATTTCTAGTCAGTATTTCGATAGACATAAAACAAAAGCAATCAAGAGCTCCTTTTAAAAAATATAGACATGTGTAAGCTTCTATAAATTATTTTTTTTGCTCAAGTTACTAAGTACAGTAATTCAGGCTTTGGCTGTCTGCCTAAAACTACAGTTTCCTTAAGTTTTTAATTCAAACTTTCATCTATAAAATTGATTGTGCCATTAAAATAAAAGTGACATAGTTACCAACTACTCTCTATAATTAGATACTGTTAGGTGCTTCCTGTTACTTGAAAAACATTCTTCATTTAATATACAGAGAGAGGTAGTGTTGACTAATGAGCTGCTCCATTACTAACTTTTACCAGTTAATAGTAATAGTTTATCAGAGCTGCAAACACTTTTGAATAGCCAGATCTTTGTTTTGAGAGCTGAGCTGAAATGTTCCAAGTACAGTAAAACTCTGAAGCCCACATGCAGTATGGATTCTTTGTTCACCTCCTGTACAGGCTGAAAGAGACAACCTAGACATAAATGGCCATTTGTTCTCATTACTGATCCCAAGGAATATTGTGAAAGAATGCAGAAATTAATCTACGTATCCTGGCTGTGTTCCAGCTTGGATAACTACATCCTCTCTACCCTAAACACCCCCTATTTCTCTCCACTCTTTAATTTAATTTTAATAAATTACTCGTTTCCCCAGTTATAAAACATTGCCTAGTGCTGATGATAAAGAATGACCACCACCCCCTGAGGATGACTGCAAAACAAGCCTTACCTCCCCAGGTCAGGCTGGCTGGGGAGACAGCATCCCGCCCACTTGAGTTACTCCTCAATTTAAAGTGCTGAGCAAACAGAAGAGATGAGCCAAAGCTGGGAAGAGCAAATTTGAAACAATACATTGCACCTCTCTAAGTAGGAGAATGTTCCAACCTAGGAGGAGAAAGAGTCACTGCCATATAAAAACACAGATTAAGTTTGCAGTTGTGGAGCCATGTTGTCATCAGACTTTTAATATCTTTAACTTGGGGTTGTAACTACAAGTGCTTTCTCAACTTCAGCTGTGTCAGCAGAAGAGATCCCATCAGCCTATGTCCCCATCACAACTTTCCTCCACCCTCTGGCTACTGCTCTCTCAGACCTCCCAGCTAAACTACTTCTCTGAGTGCTTGTTTCAGCCAAAGTAAATCTGATTAGCATAAACATCTTAATAACAGGTCTTTGCTAACACTAATCCAGTCCATGTTGACTAGAACAAGGTTAGGGAAAATGCCACAAGCAGCTCAGCTGCTAGATACCAGAGGACAGTATTCTTTCAGAGTGACAAAGACAGCCTTCTGGAGGCTGGTCTCTTCTTTCAGTTTGCCTGCAATGAGAGAAGGATCTATGTCTATAGTAATGCTTGCCTTTAGCCAAAAACATATAAAGCAGGATGCTCCAGCACAAACTGGCAAGAGTCAATCTCTTGTCATAAAGCAGAGTTCATATGACTGAACTTTTACAGAGGCAACATAGCCATATGTAAGGGCACAGAAATACATAATCAAAAGTCTAGAAGATTAAAGTACTGTTTGAAGAGATCTGACTTATATCAGAGGCTTTTCAAAAACTTTTTATACCCCTACCATATTTTATTGGCTGAAGTTTTCAATTGCTACCATATCCTAGTAACACTAAAAAAAAAAAAAATATTAGTAAGTAGGGAAGGGAAGTGATTGTCAAAGGTGAGCAGCAACCAGGAAAAAAAAAAAAAAAAAAAAAAGGAAAAAGAAGACAAGATCCAAACATACCAAGTCCAGTATATGGTATGGATGCAGTGCAAGTTGCTACCCTGTTCTCCAGCATCTAGTTCACATTTTCAAATGGTGATGTGTGCACCCAATTCCTAATCAGTTGTCTGGACTATACAAACTGAATAATTCTGGCTGTAGGATTTTAGAAGAAACTGTGCTCCTGAATGGGATTGAGAGTTACAACTGTTAATGGGGTGTGACAAACCAGAGAGAAAAAGAGTTGTCACTTTGCTGCTTTTCCTGACTGGAGTAGGGGCGATCTTTCCCTGCCTCTCCAGAATTTGGCATCCAACACCAGGCTTCATAGAAATTTGGAGTTACACTTTCAACTTGTCAAGTGGACAAAAGTGTCTCAAATTCACTCAAGTTTTCCAAAAGGTTGCAACACCTACAACATTATTACTCCAAACAAGAAGGCACCGTGGGTTTGTCAGCATTAAGTTCATTTAAACATCAGTTCAAGGCTGGAAATTTTAGAAGCTTATCCTAGCAAAAGAAGGTTGACTACTAAAGGTGGATTGCAAAATTGGAAACAAGATTACAGAATAAAACACCAAGCAGAGAACTTAAGAGGACTCACTCCTGAGTCTTTTCCCATTAAGCTTACATTTTCCCTTTCTTCAAAACAAACTCCCAAACTATTCACAAACCTTTAACCAGCAATAGCTCTGATAAATCACATTTGCCTCTACCTTTTTCTTGTGAGCCTGGCTTTTCTCCTTTTCTCAGTACAAGTAAAACATTCAGTGACTGGTGCTGGAATCAATTAAAGGCAAATCAAACACTTGGGGCATCTCTGTAAGGGAAGACAGATAAAGGAGAGAGGGGAGTTAACTTCAAGACTATTAAAAAAACCCTTATGAATCCAGTATCATAGGAAACGTTCACTGGATGCACATCCTGTCTCTGGCTCAGTTTAAGCTCTCCACAGGGACCAAGCACAGCACATTAATAATACAGATGATAAAACTGGCATGTAGAGTCTTTGTCTGAACGATATTCCCTACTCGCTTCTTGTCAGCTTGGAGGCTTGCAACAAGTGGGTTGTTTCATCCATCACTCATATATACACAAGGCTAGATCCAGCAAACAAAAAAACACTTCAGGTATTTCTCTTAAGCATGACAGTAGTATCATAGTTTAAATAAAGATGTATCTAGTTTTCTTTTCTCTTTCCGTTTTATATAGCTATCTTTGCACCAAATTTATATCACTTCGGTCAGAAAGAAATTACATTTGTTTTTTTCCTTATTTCTCTGCATAGCATTATCCAGGGTACCCAGTCTTTGATTTGCAGTGCAAATGATCTTGACTAAATATATAGTTAATCCAGTCTGTAAACTAAGATGTCAGTCCAGTTCCTTTACCTTTTCTTACAGAAGACATTATTCATGCTATCATAGAAAGAAAATTCTCCCATGAAACCATAAAAGCCTGAAAACTGCTTCCGATAACTTTCACCGCTCACTTTCCCTAAGAGCAGCTGAGACTTCTACCTATCTGGGCTATTAATTGGCTCTTACTATCAGAACAGCTGATCACCCAGCAACTCTTAATTTCAGTTACCCTCACCACATTCCTGAGATAAAGCAGTGGCTTCATTTCTACTGTACGAACAGGAGGCACAGAGAGTCTGTATAACTTGCTGAAAGCATTCACGAGGTCTGTGGTAGAGGCAGGATTACAGTGCTCCCTTTGCAAGACAGGGCTCTTATCTCTTCCAAAACCAGGCAGCACAGAAGCAAAAGAACTTATTTACTCCCTTCCCATCACCCTCCTGCTTTTCCAGTTTTGATGGATAGGAGGGTGACATATTGGGCACTTGTCCAGAAACCCCTTATTTTGTAAGCAGGAGGAGTCAATGGTTCTGTGTCACTGAAGGAGATGTTACTACCAGTTCAGCAGGTCTGTGGATACAATAATTTCCTGTAACATTTATCCCTCATCCCCGCTAAAGGTTTTCCCAGACACAGAATACTAAGAATAGACATGAATATGACTTAAGCGTCTCTGGACATCTGTCTTCTTTGCCATCAGTTTATCATTTCACAAAGAACTAGATCAAACATGTGAGAACATGGTTTTGTATAAAATTTGCCAGCCTCAGTACAGACTCATAAGGAAACTTACGGGTTTCTGGGCATTCTGTAGTTATGGCAACTTAACTTAAAAAAGTAAGTGTCCTGTCACAACTGAGACCATTCACCATTGTACTGAAAAGTGTTCTGTTGTACACTTGCATTTGTAGCAGGCTAAGCACTCCCATCAATAGCCCCATAAGCAGTTTTCACACTTGTACTATCCAATTTAGGAGGGAATGTTGGCTTCATCTCAATTATATACTGTAATCCTCTATTTAATCCCTCCTTTCAGGTTTTACTGCAATTTATTCTATTCAGACTCTGCCTTTGCTGTTAAAGAGGTTACAGTCCAGTATGGTCGTTTGCAGTGTACTACTTTTTTCTTAGATCACAACAGATCCTTTTTAGGTTATAATAATTCCTTAGGCAATTTTTCACATTTTTTTAACAAAAGAAAATTTAAAAAAGCTAAGCAAATTGTCCTGTGGGTACCACAACTAAGTAAAGTAAGTTTCCTATCCATTTGTGTCCTCCATCCTTTGCTTATCACTCCTGCCTTCTCTCTTAGATCCCAGAGAACTTTTTAAACCAGAGTGATTAGTAGTTGCTGCTGTCAAACTTAAGTTACGCAACTGGTGACTGTCCAGCTGGCTGCTGCTTTATGGAATGGCGAAGATGTCAGGTTATAATTGTTACTCTTCAGAGAGGTACATGCACTCCAGCCTCTTCTGAGCCACCAGTATGTGCCACATAACACCTTTGAAACTAGTATCTCTCTATCAAATTTGGCTGAAGATACCCAATGAGTTCCAAAGCTACTGAGAACTGAAAGACAGAGAGACTGACAGCATGGTTTCATGTATTTGTCCTGAAAGCATATCACATCCCCCCGTAACAATTCAGACATTAGCTGTCTCTAGATTCAGGAAAATGAGACAAATTTAATGACATTCCAATGCAGTCAAAAGACACAAATTTTATGTTATTTTATTTTATGGCCAATCAACAATGATTATCCAGTAAAAGTCAGTGGATCTGGTTACCAATCTGTCAGGGGCTACCCCTCATTTCCATTGGAAGCACAAAGAACCAGTGTCATACGGAAGCTCCATATTCGGCTTGTTTTGAGGTTTAGAAAATTGTCTCATCTCCCACCCTATCTATGAGATCGCAGTGTTTTCCCACAAGCATACAAGCCATATCTTCACCTTTGCCACCCACCACTAACTATACTGACAAATACATTCCAGTTGTCATTATAATCCTGCCAGAGCAGGGGCAGAGGGGGGTGGGGGGAGTTTTTTAAAGTAAATCCCTCTTTAAGCTTCACTTAAAAGGTTCAAAATTAGTTCTGAGTTAGCTTTTCATGTCCCTCTTAATTTCGTTCAGCTTCTGAAAAAGTTGCTTGTGATTAACAGAGAAAAGCAAGCACTCCAAGGAAGGTAACTCAAGTTGTCTTCAGAACTAACTGCTAGAAGCATTCCTAAAGTCTCAGCTATTTCTCATAGAAAAAATAATGTAAATAAAAGTCAATGTTATCAGATCAACGTCATTGTGGTAATACTGCTTCCACTCCATCCACATCTTGACAGTCTCTAGAGTGATGTCTAGACTGTTAAAGTAGGATATGATTTAATTGTAATCAAAAGTAGGTACCTTCTAACCTTTATAAACATTGACTTTGTCTTCTTTGCCAATTCATCTTCCAATCACAAGTATCTCAATAAGGTTTTCCAGGAATTATGGGATAGGTACATAGGAAGCAGGGCAATCATAGGTCAAAAATACATTTTGATTCAGTTCCCAGTGTTTTGTTACTGCATGGTAAGCAAAGCCATGAGTGACAACACAGTACTCAACTGCTTCTTTTATAAAGAGACCTTAGAACTTCAATACTCTTCTTTGAAGAACGGGAGTTTACAGGATCCAGATGATAGCCAAATGACAACTTACACTTCAGTTTTGGTTTTCAAAACTATATGAGTAAAACATAAACTAAAAGGTCTTTAAAAAACCCAGATAGCAAAAGTAGTAAATAGAGCCACTTGTGCTGATAATAACACAATGCTTTTCCATGGGAATATGTGTTAGCATAGATATTGGAGCATACCAGTTTCTGACTGTGGCAATACAAAGTGGACTTACTTTTTTTGTAATTTATCACAGCACCATCCAAAACTTTGGGTAAAGAATTTGTTAAGGCTAGCAGTCAGCTCAGTGAGGTAGCAAAGTACAGAGCAATTTTCAGGAAAAGCAGTGGTGCTGCCAGGACTGAAAGGCATCTTCTTGGAGAAAAGGTAAACAGCAGTGGGAAGAGGACAAAAATGAGTATTTGACTCCTAAAAAAAGAAAATTTAAAAAATCTAGAATGGAAGAAACAAGTTTAGGATTTTTTTTTCCCCTTGGAAAGAAAGGAAGAAGATGGAAGGAGAGAGAGGTTGGGACACTAACAGGTCTGGTGAAGTTTTCTGGGATTTCCTTTTCATAATTTCAGAACAACACTTGGAAAAAATTTGCATTTAAAACTTTTCCTTTGTAAAACTATGACAGAGTGAGGCACTCCTCCAGACTGATAGGGATGTAAACTCCTGAGTTATCCAGGATTTTGTCAAGGCTTGCAATGCTGCCAAATGTGGAAGACTTAAGAAAGCATAAACTGTCTCTTTGTATAATTCCTCTGTTAAGCAGAACCTTAACACTGTTGCCATGCACAACCAGAGACAGGTACCTCTGTGATTAATCCATCGGTTTCATTCTCCCAAAAGGAATTCTCTGCTCCTTGATAGAACACTAATCTTCCATAATCTTACAAGATCAGGTTACCTGTTTATGCCCAGAAACCGTCTCTAACCTTATCCTAGCTTTCTTTCATGTCTTCTCCCTTTCTGAACAAATGCATTGTTTTGTGTCTGAGCAGGGGCTTACAATGTATTTTCTCTTGTGAGTGATACTGACCCAAAGGCACATAGTACACCCTTCATTCAAAGTCTGAGCAACATTTAGCATCACTTAATAAAAGATGGCAATAAAATCTGTCACCGACAGTCAAAAAAAAAAAAAAAAAAAAATTACAAAGAGACAGGGATCAGCACATCTCCTTATATTTACTTGGAGGGGAATTTAAAACTACAGCAAGTTTTGGAATGAGTTAAAGGAACATAACAGAAAATGCAAAGAAAAGTTCCTTGTAGTGTTAATTTCCCTGACTGCTTTGCACATGCTTTGAGGAAGATGCAGGGCAAAATCGTTTCAAGATCACAGCATTTTGAGGCAATAATGTAGCTCATTTTGTCACCACTACAGATGGCAGGCTGTAATGAGCCCACGTTAATGACTACTATAGATATTCTATACACAGATATGTAATGGTGCGCTGCGAGATGTCGGCAATAAAACCAAATGCTGAGAGCTTTGGCCTCATTTCAGGTTTTGTTACAAGCATGAAGCTCAGACCCTGTTTACTCAAAGGTGGACATAAGATCAGCGTATTCAAGAGAATTTGGTCTGATTTTTAAATAAAACAAAGATTGATTAATGGGTTTGTACCAAATCATTTTCTCCCAGATAAAATCAGGTGAAACAGGTTTTTCCTGAACATTCATTTTCGGAAATGATCTCACTAAAATTAAAAGGCAAAACTGGATACCACAAAAACTGGATCTCAGAAACACACCTGCTCAGATCGCCTTTAGAGCTGGCAGAGATGTCCTTTTAGCTTATAAAACCCCAGAGATATTACATGAACATGCATTTTAACTACATACAATCAGGGCCCTGAGTGCACCCATAGATCATACCTACCCCAGCCAGCCTCGCCCAGGACCTACACCCACACCCTCTGCCCATACATCCAGGAATATAATTAAACTCAGGCCTAGGCCCACAGTCCTGTCCTGAGCTATGTCACAGGTGTACCTGTTTCCATTCCTGCACCTGAGCTACTGTTGTTTAGACTTCCCACACTGACCACAGACCAAATCTGTTGCCATACTTTCACCTGCTATCACCTCTCTGCTCTGCTAGTCCAGCTCAGACCAGGACTGAAGACCCAGGTTTGAGCTTAAATAAGGCTGCTGGATGCACAAGTGAGGGGTGGAGGTCTCAGGCAAGGCTGGTCGGGACAACTAAGACTTACTGGTGCACTCAGAGTCCCACATATACGAAACTTGTGAAAGTTTGAAAAAAAGCAAACCAACAGATATTGCTTATAGTCTTTCCAAAGAAGGTATTTCAAAATTACAACCTCTAGTCCAGGGAAGATAGAAAACAGCAGACAGACACTGTATGGGAATGAGGACTTTAATCTTCTCTTTGAAAAAAGGTGATGTGATCGTTTCAAAAAACAATTAGGTAAGATGTACTATAGAAATACCTCTAACTCAACAACAGACAGGCAACCTGATACGTACAAACAAGGTGCAATTATGCATTTCCATGCAAACCTGAATTTGTATTTTCAGCCCATAGGTCATGTCAAAAAACCCACTACTTCTACTTCTTCCTGAAATAGGTGAATGAAGGCCATACCATGTTGCCTAAATATAGCATCTCCAAGAGATCTATCACATGGAAGAACCAAATGAAATTTAGGTTGACAGCTATGCTTTGTGGAATAGAAGTCATGCTGAAGGACAAGACTGTCACATAAAGAACTGGCATTTAGAATTAGTAAATGAAGAGAGATCATTTGGATAAACTACCAGATGGGAAACACACTTGTCATGAAGGTCTCCTTCATTGGCTCCAGCTTGAGGCTAATCTGAAAAAATGGATTTGGACATAGTAGCAAACTAACCAACAAGAATCAATAGCAGTGACTGAAATAATGGTCCAGGAAACAGCTAAATGAATGTGATGCAAGGGTTATAAGGGTGTCTGATGTCATAAAGTTATAATGGAGAAATTATTTACCTTGTGTAATTTCTGCCTGAAGTGGTGATAAACTTCTAATCATTTGTCAGACACAGGAGCAAAATTAAAGCAATGTGGGAATACAAGCTCTTTGAGAAGTTTGGCACAGCTATGAGAATGCATTTCTTTCGTATTAAAGACATCTTCCACCGCTCATTGTAAATAGTTCCACAGAATCATGCTATCCTTTACTGAGATACCAACTGGGAGTGATTCTAATGTCCTTCCCAGTATCTTTAGAGTGATGTCAACCTTTTAATGTCAATGGAAATAGTTCTAATTTACTGCTTAACCAGAAGAAAATCAGATGCATTAACCTTCCAGGAATGATGTCTAAACATTTCTAGCACAGGCAGACAAGTTGTTTCCATCATTATGGGAACAAATAAACAAATTTATATTCTTCTTCAAGCTGCCCCAACTTACTCCCAAATGATATAAGACTAATGGAAAAGCTTCTTACACACTACCTGAAATCCTGTCAGGGTAACCACTTTTTCAGTCCTAGCATAACATCACTGTGTTTCAAAGAGTACATTGTTCATAAAGCACTCTTCTCCTACTGCAAAAAAAAGCTCAAGACCCTTAAGCCCTGGTTTCTACCTGAAATATCCCCCAAATATTTGTAGTCCCTTTTGTATAATAGGTTTTCTATATGAGACCCATGTTATACACAAAAAACCTACACTAATTGGTTTTTATTATCTTAATAATTTTAACATTTCCTCATCTAATAATAGTTAATTTAATGTGCTCCTGTAATGCACTCCTAAATTACTAGTTTATGAAAAAAAAAAAACAACACCACCACACCAGTGCTGATTTCAGGTTTCCACACATTGCATTAATTATCTGGAAATGTCTCTCAGACTTCCTAGAGCAGATTTTCACAATCTCCTTATTATCCCTATACAGACGTTTTAAACATACTGTAGCTACTCAAAGTTCATCATCCTTGTAATTTACACAAACCATGTAATTGATATTTGTAAGCACAGAAAATCTGGAAGCGAAAAGAAATATTAGATGGCCTCCTGCTTTTAGCTCACAGATCTTCCACTTGAACAGATGTACTGAGAACGGGTGCTATAAAGAGATGCAGACCCTTCTCCACTGAATCCAGAGGAAGCGAGTGAAGAGAAGATACACACAGCCTAGTCCTGTTCTTCCTCGCAGGCAGGCTACTTTCAGGTGTTTATTTGCTCTTTAGGGATATTTACTACTGAGCCCAGCAGTAAGCAGAAATGAAAGGGGGGGGGGGGGGGGGGGGGGGGGATCAAGATGCTAACATGAAAAAATGTCTTCTTATCAGACTAGAAAAATTATTGCAATCACTAGTAAGAGAACATGCAAATACCCAGTGAGCCACAAACTGGAAGGTATAACTAGATAATTCAGATATTAAAATGAGTTCTTTCCTCTCTCTCTGACCACCAGTGTGAGAGTCAGAAGCCTGAATTTTGAATTTTCTAAACAAAACCACACATGCACACCCAAAATCACACAGCTCAATCTAATCCGAACACAGATAACCCCTGTTAGGACATATAATGTGACAGACAGGATATTACTGTATGCCACAGTGTAGCATAGAGTCTGAGGGGCTCTTCCACATCCCATTTCTCTGGTGACATCAGAGTCCAATACTCTCTGACCAGGTTCTTTTAGATATTCCATACTTGGAAGGTGTAATGTTTAATATCAAAGTTACTTATCTAAAGATAGCTGATGTTACCAAGGACTTCTGATTTAGTGGTAATAAAAAAAGTACATTGAATAACACAATGCAAACACAAGCTATACTTAACAAAATATATAGCAGTTGCAATACACACAGTTCAATCACAATCCTAATGTGATTACCATTACCAGTCTCTGGAACATGCTCGCTGTCACAATGCTGGGCATCCCCAGTTGCCAGGAATGAATATGTGGGTTGAAGCCAGCCCAAACATGTTGCTCTCTTCAGTTTTTATATTATATGTTGGGCTGAGCAACATATTCACTCCCCCCATGCTGGTCTGGCTAACTCAAGGAGACATTCATACTCTTAATGAACTCAAAGAGTTTATCTAAAACAAAGGCCACCCTCCAGACCCCTTTGTGCTGAGATAAAGTCAGCTCATTGCAACAGCTGTGGTCAGTCGTATCCTGAATTATTCCCTGAGCTTCACAAACACATCACTCCGGCCCATCTCCTCTGAGCCTTCTACCATTTTATGGGTGTACTGATCAGTCACATGGCTCACGATCCCTGCTTCTCAAGGTACGCTGTACCACTGTCTTCTGGGCAAGTCAAAATAGTGGAGGGAGGTTGGGCGGCCTCCACCCTCCGTCTCAAGAAAAGAATGAAATTACTTTGAACGAAAGACTATTGGTATCTGCTTCACCAAAGGACACAGCGGATGCACAATTTATAACACTTTAGAGAGTTTATCACTCATTACCGTGAATGATTCATGCAACCAAAGCTTGGTTTGTGCCAGCTGCAAACCTAGAAAGATGTTGGTAAATGTCAGGTATCCTTCAGTCACACTGACTTGAGTCAGATATATTTTTTCACAACCATGAAGAATCATTCTTGGTAAAGTAAGGTTGTTAGGGCCCTGACTTTCAGATTCTTTAGGGCTATGCATAATACATTTACATCTTAATCTGGCTGTGTTAGGTACAAAGAGCATGGATTTGAGAATAGCAGTAATACCAATTGCTGAATGAACAAGTTACACACCAACAGAAGATATGACTATGCAGTGGCAACAGCTTTTGTACACATCTCACTGCCACTAGAGAACACACCTTCCAGCATAAAGCACTTTTGTGCAACAGCAGAAGAAAACTGTAGGGGCTTTCACCACCACAACTTTTCCACTGCCTTTCTTCTATTTGCCTCCAGCTGCCCCCAGAGGTTGCTGACAGCCTCTCACTCTGTCTCGAGGTGAAAGCACATCGATGAAGGCAAACAAGACCGCCAGATACCTCTGGCATTCCCACGGGCAAATGTAATTCACAGAGCATGAGAGTATTAACACAGGTGCTTTTGTGAGTAGTCCAACTGAAGACATGTCTACTCAACAGAGTTACTCAGTTGCAAAATTTGACAAATATCTGTTTACAGTTGGAAGTCGGTTACAGAGCAGTTAGGAGAAAGGTCTGCGGATCATTCCAGAACTCGAGCTGAAGCACTCAGCAGTTTGGATTTAGCAGTGGCGGAGGCAGGGTCTGCCCTGTAGCAGCTCCAGGTCAGGTGGGAATGCTCTAATTGTGCTCACACAGGCCCTGAGCAGTGCCAGGCATGGCTAAGGAAGGCTTCTCTTTGTCAGTAGCAGTCCCTTGGACTTTGACCCCAGAAAAATCCTGACAAAGCTTAAATTGTACCACTTACAAGGTATAATGCAAGATGCAGCTCCTTGTTTCCCCTAATTTTATTAGCTAGGACAATCACATAGTCTCTTGGTTGATGACCTCTCAGGACGAGCCTGCTTTAGGAAGTTGTACTGATCTATATGAAGGAAAAGAGATTATACGTCTTATTTCTGGAATCCATGCATGGATCACAGGGGGGGAAAAAAAGGGGGAAAAAAAAAAAAAAAAGAGGAAAAAATATTTAAAGGCAAACAAGATCCACTTAGAGCAGAACAAATTTTATGCATGCATATTAACATGGCCTGAACAGAAACATTCTTGATCAGCAGCATATAAACACTTGGGCAGAGGGATGCTATGTTGATGAAAATAAATACTGAAATATAGTTCTTGGCTCATTTCTATATGTAGTATATTCCAACTCCCTTTGTTCAGCCACACTATTCAAGGTGCAGTTGTGATAGTTTGAGGCTTTTTTTCCCCAAAACCCAAGAAAAAGCAAACAAGTTACTGAATCACAGGAGTCTTAGAAATTAACAACTGCATACTGGTGAGTTTGTGCTAGCCAAAGTGCATAAATCATAGCAATTGTTCTTTCCACACCCACTGGATGTTTTCCACATTCTGGGTTTCCTTCTCATTTCCACCCTCCTTCATATTTCTTTATCCTATTGCTACTATTATCTTAACTGTTGAGGACTTCATCCAACTTCTTTGAAAAAGCCACCTCTGTATCTGCTCCCTTCGTTTTGATCTTACTTTAATTGTCAATTCTTCCTACCCTTGTGACCTGCATGTATTTGATTTTTTTTCCTCCCCTTTTTCAGAAAACTCTTGTTTCTGCAATCGCCCTTTCTTTGGAAAAGCTTCCTAGAGTTTATCAGCCATGATATTGCACCAAACCAGTTATTTGTTAGACCACAGAATTTACAGGAGAAACTGAGCTCTGCTTTTTATATGGTTGGATTGTTTGGATATGGTCCTGTTGTTTTGTTGGGGTTTTTTAATTGCAGACTCACAAGGATATAGTAGCCTATTAAATGCTACAAAATGACCTAGAAAGCCTATTAAAATATTCATACTGTCTACTATGTCGTATAAAGCTGTTTATATCACCTTTTTTCTTATAACATCTGAGCATCTTTCTAATCAATATTATGGCTGTACTTGTAGCATGCAGCCTGGCATACAGCAAGCGAATAGCCCTATTTTACAGCTAAGAGAGATACAGCTCTATATACATAAAAGAGGATGCAGCAGTTGCTAGGAACACAGGGCAGGCTATCTGTCACTCTGGGTTTTTTGGCAATGGATCAGTGACCCTATTTGCCAGGCCTATGTCCCACTGTCAGACAGCCTCTATTCTGACAGGGCTTCTAAGACACCTGCATCTCCCCACAGGCTGTGTGATGGACCACTGGAGAGCAGTGTACAGGGAATGCTACCCAGTGAAGCTGACTCAATGATCAGCCTTTATCTGGTTTGCCCTGGTAGAAAGAGCTAGAGGAACCTGCTGTGTCTGCTCCCTGCCCTATTGTAGCTTTTATAACAGTCATCTCATTTCAACTAAATTTGTTATAGCAGAAAGGTATCTCAAAAGAGCATTTCCTGCAGATTTCAGTCAAGCTGCAAAAAGAAGGATGTCATAACACCTGATTCTGAGAAGGGCTACATCATGGTATCTCCTTATTAGACACCAGGGAATGCGCAGAAATGTTATAAATGCCCAGTCATAGGAAGGATTCATATGCTTCTCAGATACTGAAAGAAGAGCAGCAACATAGAATACTTGTGTGGGAAACTGTAGGATCATGCTCCATAAAGAATGAGGCTTTTCTAGTGTCAGTACTTAAATAATTGCATGATTGAAATGAGTGTCTGAGCAAGTAAAGTTTAAAAAAAATAATAATTCAGAATGATGCAAAATTAAAATTGTAGCTTATGAGGTTCTCACTGACAAAATAAAAAATTCCATTTAAGATCAAAATAGTCTGTGTCAAGCTGAAAATAAAATTTTTATTTTAAGACATATAAGAAAACATACCTAAATTCATAACAAAAGTAGCATTCTGAAATTGTACTTTCTTTTGTCTGAAACCATTTACCTATTTTGACCCTAATTCAGTAGCTATTTTTGTTCTTGAACTCCCTTTTTCAGCAAAATCCCACTGGTCTTTATTTCTTCTACAGTTCTATTTCACAGCATTTGAAAAAATCTCAGTTCTGAAAAGAACTGTTCTCAAGTACATTCACTAGTGCCTTACTGGCTGTTTTATCCTATAGACTGAGACAGAAAATATCCACAGAACAACTTCTGTGGGGGAAAAAATTGCCGAGTTCAACCTTCTCAATTAGCAAACAGGAAAATAGAACGAGATCTTAGGATGAGATTTTCAGTGTGCATTCTTCATCCACTGCTACCAGTTTTGCTTCAGATCACACAGAGGCAAACGTTAAAGCCAGTATAAAATCTCTCACCTTTATCTCCTGCCTTGTTTTTCTTTCCTCTGTTCACAGTAGCAGCCTCCCCGGTGTGGGATAATTCCCTATAAAGATCTGTCTTGCTCTCTGTGTCCTGTGTTGTTTTTCCCTCTTTTTCTACCACAAACATCCCTTGAGTGGAATAATGCCCTGTAAAAGCTTAATAGTACATGTGCTACATGTTGTCTATTTGTGTTTTAAATGCCCTCCCTAGTGTGGTATAATACCTAGTAAAAATCTGTCCTGCCTTTATGTTCTCCATTGTTTTCTGATACCAGCAAATTCTGCATCTGAGCAGTGTCAGATACTTCTAAATGGCACTGTCATAAAAGCACGTACTAATACCATGAAACAAAAGATATTCTGAAATGTTTCTCCTTAGTTTCTAGAACAAAGTGTGCCAATAAGAATAGGTGGTACTCTGAATAAACCACCGCAAGTGGTAAGTAGTTGAAGTGTAGAATGCAGAGAGGTGTACTAAGAATTTGCGGACAGACATTCAAATCGCATAGGTATACAAAGCTCACGTCTGCTCTCATCCCAGTTTCTGCAAGTAATAATAAGCAAAAGTTAAACACACAGTTATGCTTACTCCACTCAGAGTGCAGGGGAGAAAAGAAGAGGGTTTGATCTAGGATGGGTATTTCTATATCTTCTACAGCCTGCTGTTCGGGGAACAGAAACATTATGTGGTAGGGCTGTACACAGACGGCTCTCCATAATCCAGAGTAGAGGGAAGCCTGGATACGATAGATAATGCAAAAGCATGAACAATATAGGTGCTATATTCTGCAGAACATGGTGCTGAGACTGCAGACAAGCTCAGGTCCACCAAAGCTGCTTAGCTCCTGCTCAGCTAGTTCTCATATCCTGTTCATTCCACTTCGCTTTTTCCCATTCTCTATATGAGCACTATAGATACTCATCTTGTTTTTAGCTAAAAGCCCTTCATCACCACAAGTGTAAAAAATAAGTCCCAGCAATGCTGGAGTTTGATGATTGTTTTCAGTTACATGTTACTGCTTTATATATTTTTAGTGGCAAAACAGCATTCATTCACCAGTAATTTCCTGCTCTAAACTAATGAGCAATGAGTGTGACAAATACTGCTGTGAGTGATTGTGCATTTAAGGCAATTTTAGAGTGCACGATCTCTGTGGGAATAGCCAAGTGCATTTTGCTTCTCATATATATATAACTTCAAGTCTCAGTGATAAAGTCCCATTAAAGATATCCACCCTCTTGACTGGGGTTTTTATCTTTGCTAATGTAATGCGCTAGTGGCTCTGATGCAATGTGGATGTCCTTGGACTGATTTAATTGGGCAGAAACCTTTGAAATATGCCACAGACTAATTCACTTTGAGGGTTAAACCAATGAATCCCTGTAGAAAATAATATATTAGTGGGTAAAAAGATGAATTAATGGCAGTACTCGAATATCACCTCTACGGCAACCAGAACAGCTGAATTAATAACATACCAGGGTTTTATTATGGCTTGAGAATTACAGCTATGATGACACTATGAGTAGCTCAGCCTTCCCCTTTATTGGACCTTTGTAGTCACAGTAATCCTTTGGCCCCTGGAAAATTTGTTCTCTCGTGATGATCAAGCAAGGTTACTCCATTTACATGACCATCTCCTCCCTTAACCATCTCTCTTTCACGTGCATTTCTCCTCCTCCTCTCTTTCTCTCCTTCCAGTTCACACACAGGTCACACAACAAAGTATCTATGTACCTGGACTCATGCAAATCAGTAGCTAGGAATTTGATTGCCCTAACTTCAAAATATAGTTTTCAAGGGAATAAATGAAGTCTCATTCTGCTCACAAAAAAAGTTTCTTGCAATCAATATATAGGCATAAAAAAATCCTTTCTAAGTAATACCAAGAAAAAGGGGCAAACTCTCCTGTCATGTGCGTTGGTAAAGCTGGTATGGGTGTCCGTACAGCTAGGTGAAGGATGCCAGATTTATACTGGAGTAACAGTGGGCAGACTGCACTGTGTGTTTCTATTTTTTTAATCTAATGCCACTGTTCAACAAAGAAGCCTCCTTGTGTGCATCTGACACTGGAATATTTATCTTAATGTACTTTTTTCTGCAGCAAGAATTTCAGGGTGAAAATCCTTCAGCTACAGCATTATCTTCAGTTGGCTAAGTGCTTCCTTGATTGATAAAAGTGCCATCTTGTATCACAGAACCAGGGAGACATTTTTACCAATATGTCTAGCTCTTGTAAGAGCAGGATGAGGCTGTTAAATACTACAGACATCTGCTAATGTTATCTATCACTTTGGTCAAGAACTTCAGATTGTTTGCTCTATGAAAATTGGTCCAAATGCTAAAAAAAAAAGAAACAAATCTCAAGGTTATTAAGAAGATTTGTTTAACTTGAGGGAGCAAAGAGGTAAAAGGTCACTTATCATACTTTTAAAATCTCTTTCTTTCGGCCTGTTGGAGAAAACAAGGGCTTTGGGTGGTACTAAGGGGACCTGAGATTCTTGGCTAACTTGTTTTTTGGGGTGTTTTTCTAATTAGGAGAGGAAATGCTTAGTGTATTTAGGAATTTGTGTAACTACTTTTGACCAGCTCAGAATCATAAACTGAGCTGGACGGAGCTGTAGGCAGAATCACCATTCAACTTCAAAATCCCTGAAAGAACCTGACAAGAAAAAGAGGAAAAAGACCTGAAAAAGCAGAAGAGGCAATGGTGGAAGAAAACAAAAAGGAGGTGCAAGAAATTCAGTGTGGTAGCTTTACATTTAAAGTTAAAATTACTTTCTGCCACACTCAAACCCTTTTTATCACACACACAACGGCCACTTGGCCACATGTCTGGATATTTCTATTCTATTCCATACACATTTCCTGTAAATGGGGATTCGGCCATTTCAATCGTGACCTGCTCACATAACAATTACTTAGGCAAAAGAGCTATTCGAATCAATGGGAGAGTTTGGCCCATTTAGAGAACGCAGAATAAAATCTATTACTGATGGCATTTTCCTAAGCCTATGTTGTTATGGGTACTGAAAGGAGTCTTTTAATGTTCAGGGTTTCATAGGGGAAAGTCTCATCTGTAAAAGACTGCTATGCTAGGAACAGCTCAAAATGACTTGGGCAAAAGGAAAGCCCAGAGCTCTCAGGGTGAGAGCATGAAGTTTGGTTTGGCCCCAGGCTTTCCTCAGATATACTTGTGCTGTCACTAACTTCTCTACAATTGGATCCCCACTTGCCTTTTGCCTTTACTGAGAATGGTACTTCTTCAGAGAGGAAACAGTGTTTGTCTACAAACAGGTAAGAATTTGAAGCGTGCATGGACATACAGGAGCTAGCACCTACAGGAAAAAAAGATCAAGTGGTAATAACAGGAGAAAAAAAGCCATAAAGAAATGCAACAGCTAGAAATTAGTAATTCGGTTAATTCAGACCAGAACTAAAAGGCATATTTTTAAATAGGGGAGCTAATTAAGTCATTAGAAGACATTGCCAGAGGAATGGTTTAGTTTCTCAGTCACTTAGGTCTTTGAACTCTTTACATTTGAATATGTTTCCAGTACATTTCCCCATGTACAAATCTTTCCAGATGCAGCATCACTCAAACTGAAGTGGTAATCTTGATGCCAAAATTGCTAGTTCAAGTACTCTGACCTTCTTCAGCATGATACCAGGTACTTGTTAAAGAAGGACTATTCTTACTTCCGAAACCAGGAATTCCCTAATTAATTCCTGAGTGAAGTTCCAGAGACCAGGTAGGAAAATATTCTATCAAAAAATTTCTGGTCAACTTTGTAGATTGACAGTGCCTCACATTTTGTATAACTATCTGAATTCAGTACATTTATGCTGAACAACGCCTAAATCTCATCAGTCACCTACATCCATACAAGGAAATATCTCATTTAATTTTGCAAATAGATATATGCGAGACTGAAAATCACATTAGAATTGCTATCAATGGACCCAACAGAGAAAGAGAGAGAAAACAAGAAATGTCACTCATTTGAGATAGGGCAAAAGCTTCATCCTTTGCTATTATAAATACTGCCTGTGTCAAAGCAATGAAATTATATACCTTGAGAAGAAATGTGAGTTGTTATGAATCTGCCCCAGGCCAGTACGCTATGAACAGTGCATTGTCAGTGTTGTGAGTGTAGTGGGAGCCGGTAATCTTCAGAGATTACAGGTTAAGGGGCAGGCCTGCCATCTTAAACTAACTAAATGCACGTTGTCTTTAGTTTACAGTTCTTCACAAACACTACCCTACATTCATTTTCAAGCCATCGTAAATTTGACCCTCAAAATCAGGTTTTCTTTGAGGTCCAAAAGTTGAGTTATTGGCACTCCTCAGGGGAACAAGCTACTAAACTTTTGCATCAGAGTAATCTGGAGTGTTTTGCATGCTGTTTTCAGATCAGGTAGTTTGTCTAATGAATGAGATGTGAAATGAGTTCCTAGGGCTCAGGAGAAAGCTGAAGGAGGATTTCTCAGTCTCTCTGAAACTCACAGCATTAACCTCGCATACGCTATTGCATGTCAGTGCGTAACAAACACCTAGACAAACCAATCCATCAGCAAACCTTCTGCAAAGCATTAGCAGCCAAAAGCAAGGGAAAGGGTAGGATGACTGTTTTTTGAATTCCAAGAATTTTTAAAGAAAATAAAGCTTGACACATGAAGCTTTTGCCAGCATAACAGTGTCTGCTGAGGTTCTAAGTTTTCTATGCTGAGAAAAACTCCATGCAAACACAATGTAAGATATCCCTAGGGCTGTAAATTGTTTCAATCCCAGAATGATACACAAAATAAACTGGCAAATGCACTTTTTCGATGGTATAAAGAGAGTCCAGACTATGCCTGTTTGCCTGTTCAGGCATGTCAGTATTGCTAAAAAACATTGTAGGCACTTGAAACTATTTTCAAATACCACAGTCTGAACCTTTGCCACAGCTAGACCATTGCAGGAACTGAACGAGGACTCAGATTAAAGAAAAAAAACCTGTCTCAGTTGCAAACTGCAAATGCTTTGTCACTTATTTGCATACATAAATGTATAGCAGAGCATGTGGGTGCCACCCTAATATAAATGTTTCTTATAAACTATAATAACATAACTATTTCCATATATAATGTCCCATATATAAGCACTGAAAGTTTCTTACCAAATTCCCAGGGCCTGCCCCTACCCATCAAGCTGGGCTCTTTCCTCCTCATGCAAATACTGTATGAAAAGGGTGTGAGCAGAGCAGGGAGATTCAGTAGAAGGATTCCCCAGGCCAGACTGGAACTTCACTAACATCTGTGACAACCCCTGGCTTTATGCCTCTAAAGCCATCCTCTTTGCTATTCAGCTGAAGATGCACACCATGTAAGAGAAAGCAGGACCTGCTGCTGGTTCTCTCTCTAGTGCTAATACAATTCACAGGCCTGAAGACTTCAGAGAATTCATGGACAACTCAAATGAGGGCAGTCATCAGATGTGGGAAAAGACATTTTTCTAGTAGAACAGGAAGAAAGCAGGCTTTCAAATTTCAAAAAGGCGTAAGCTTTTGGAGAAAAGGGAGGGAGCCAAAGCTGACATTAGTGCTGTTTCAGATATTGTGCTTCTCTCTAATTATGAGAGAAATCGTTATCATCAGATGCCATCAGTCATATTTATGCATTGGTATTTCTAGACGAGTGAGATGCCCCTCTTTCTGGACAGTATAAAAATTAGATTATACCTTCACAGTAATATAAATATCTAAGAAGGTGTTTCCCAAAGAGCAGATGGATGACTAAAACCTAACAAAATCATTTATTAAAACAAAGCTCCATCAAAAGCATAACATTCAGTGCCAACAGTGATCAGCACTTAAGAAAAACATAAGTAACAATAATTGCAGCAGTTCATAAGGTTCCCAGTATCTCAGATTCACCCGAGGTTCATATTAGAGATTCTCCTGGGGCTATCACAGTTTTAGGATTTAGGGAGCTGCATTCTGATATGGAGCTCAAGAAGAAAAAAAAAAAAACACATCACTTTGTGAGCAACTCTGAAACAAAATCCTTTGAGTACTGCCCATCGTTTGAACTCTCTTACCACATAGTTCTTCAGCAAATAGCCTTTCTTACTGAAGTCACAGTTAAATAGTGTTCCTATTTGTCATTTACACTTCATAGATATAAAGATGTATAGATAAAAATCCGTTAGTACTGTATGGCACCCAACCACCATTCACTAGCAGTAATTAAATCCTGCTGTAAAACCGCTACAAATATTTCTCAAAAGCAGGAACAGATGTTTTTTTGCAACCAAGCAATGACGAAAAACTGACAAGACCCATAAACCAAAGACATGGGCACTTCAGAGAAAACTTCCTCTATGATTTTACTACCATGCTGTCTCAATTTGCCAGCAATATTACAGAGATAAAACATGACCATTTTCTGGTATTATTATTCTTGTCTTTAGTAACACAGTAAGTGTCAAGGGAACTGTAGAGTAAAAAAAAATAATAATCATAATAATGAGGCACAATGCTCACAAATTTACATTTCTGCTTCCAAACCATAATAAATTAGCACAATCATTTAGACTTAGTTATGATTCACAAATCATATCCTCATGTGGCTTTTATGAACTATGATTGTCTAATTAATATTGGTACTTATAAACATCTCCTGGTTATTCAGTACTACCATTTTTTTGGTAGGTATTGAAATTCAGTTACAGCACATGAGATGTTCTAAGCAGTGCCCAAGCTGTGAGACAGTTAAATGCATTCAAGTTGTAGGGAGCAGGCTATATTTTGCATTTTCCTGGTTTAGGCATGCTGCAAAGAGAACCTTAGTCTTTCCTTCAAAGCATGTCACTAAGCCACCCTGAAGAATTGCTTTACGATAAAACAAACCTCCCCTCCAGTTCCAGAGTGTGTATATTCACCACGGAGTTGTCATGATAGCTTGTCAGTACTGTGAGATGAAGAGAGCTATTTGATCTGCAGGGACGTAAATTGATAGCAGAGATACCATGTTCAATCAAGAGTCAGGTAGCGACCGGAAAGCAAAATTCTCAATCAAGCTGGCTTTAATCCAGTGAAATGCAGTTTAAACAAAGAGGAAGAAGACAGAGACCAGATTTCCAAGAATGCTCAGCACCCCCAACTGGGATAATATTTTTAAAGAAAAGGCTCAGATCCGAGATAGGCACCTGTAAAAACAAAGGAATCTGCTTGGTGTCAAGAATTTATGAAAACTGGGCCACTTGGACTAAATGTCGTAAGAGCAGCTAGAAAATCTGACACATAAATTACCCAGAAAATATAGTGCCTGCATAGGTTCCTTGCTGAAAAGCACGATGACACCAGCTACCACTTATTTAAACTAGTGCATTTCATTATGTCAGGGCAATTGCTACCCTGGTACATATCTTATTAGCACTTATTTATTATCAATGTTAAGGAGGTTAACTGCACTGTTATTTCCTCTGCTACTGGGCTTTATTGCATGTCTGAGGCACAGCATTCTGACTAAGCTCAGGCAGCAAAGGAAATAACAGAGGCCGTGGCTTAACAATAAATATCCTCTAAAGGAATATAGCAATCAGGTAAGGAAAAACAAAGCAAATTTCTTCTGACGAATATCGAGAGAAGAAACCTAAAGCACACACTCTGATGAGAGCTAGATGAATAATGCACAAAGGTCATTTATCCAAGAAATTGAATCTTTTTTTCTGCTGCAAAATATCTGTAGAGAGCGTGATCTTCACTTGATTGGCAAATTCCCAGTATTCTTTGATTTAACATTATGGGTTGATTCCTATCAGTAGCTGTGGAAAGTCATTTCTCATTGTAAAAGTAACATTAATTAGTTGCTGCCTGGTCAGAAAAGTTACCATGCACTACTGCTGATCCATCATTGCATGACCGCAAAAGTCCTTTCACTGCTGGTACTCATAGCCAATTGGACTATTCACATGCTTAAAAGCTTTCCCTTCACACCTTCAAACACTTGCCAATGTGATTACAGGGGAAAGTGATATCAATAGGAGTCCATCTCTCAGAAGTAAATAATTTTTTTAAAAAAAGTGTTGTATTAGTAGTAGCATTTTTGTTTTATTCATCCCCTTAACGGGAGCTCTGGTACAAGAAAACAGTGTGGCACTTAAGCTACCTGCACACAAGTAAAGGTACATTAAATAGACCATAAAAAATTGAAAAAATTAAGGAGAATAGCTACAATGTTAATCAAGTAGTAAACCAACAGCTGCAATTTTCTGTGCACTTCCAAACAGTTAATGCTGAGTGCTACATTTTTAATTCCATTACATATTGATAAAATTAGATTAAATCACATAGATTTTTGCAAAAAATAGTCTTAAAAATATAGGAAAACACAGACTCATCATTTCACAGAATAAACCACTTGTTTATTACACAAAAGGATGCTTGCAGTCTCACGTAATTTACATGAACAGGCTCGTCTGCACACACAAACAGCAATCCCTTCCCCACTCACTGTAGTCCCTGCAATATGTGAGTCAGGAGTCAGACCTAGTGTTTCTTAAGGGAGAGAAACTAAGAGTTTTCTCTCTTAAGGGAGAGAAAAGTCCCAGATCTAAACAGGAAAAAGATTTGATTCATGTTATGAGAAAAACAGCTTGCAGCTCTCTGTGTTTGCTGAGACAGAAGTGAATATGCAACACACAGATCAAGCAAACGTACAACACACAGATGGGGAATCAGAGTAGCCACCTTAGTTGCTGCATGCGGTTTCTGGCTAAATGGACATTTTCCCTTACAATTATATTGGGAACACTGAAGCCCAAAGCACATATCAGCCAGCAGTTCATACAATGACTACTTTAGCTGTTGATTTTTACCTAACATAACATTTGGGAATATATTTGTTGGATTTACTGTTACACACTCAGAAAACACCTCTTATCTTTACTTCTCTCAGCTTTTGACTCCCTCAAATACTTGCACATGTATACCCATGGATACGTTTTGTATGCATGTCTGCAAAATAGCTCTTCATTTTCAACACTGATCTCATCAAATTCTGTGAGGAATATAAACAGGAGTAAGTTCCCCCATCCTGAGGAGAAGCACCCACTGCTGGGGAAGACCTGGTGCCCCAGTGGAGGCAGACCCAGATGGATATGGGGGTCCAGTGCTCCTCCACGGCAACCCATGCACCCACTAAGTAAAAATAGCTGAAATAGAGGAAAGAAGGCATCATCTTTACCTTCAGTTAGTACCAAAAGCACTTTGCTGAATGCCATTTGCTCCTGTGGTCTGTTTTGCTATAGGGCTGCCACAACCTTTACACAAGTTGTGTTAGAATTATGGCATTAATACAACCTCACAAACAGCTGTTATTGTTTCCAAAAATAAGGAATAAAATAAATTATTAGGCTTAGGGGGAAAAAAGGATGCCTTGTGCAGATGAAATCACCACCTACCTTTCCTTTGTGTTTCATACAGTGAGGACAGACCTTTCTGAAAGGGCGGGCAGCGGGTTTTGGCGGGAAACACCCTCCTGCCCCCTAACAGCTTTTTCACATAAGTACTCACTGTGCTTGTTAACCCCAAACCAAAGACACTCACCCACCAGCAGTTAAAATACAGCTCACAAAAGAACATGGCACCGTAGGAGGCACTGAGTCCCCTGGCCACTGGGCTGGGCCTGCACAGTGTGCTGCTGCGCCTCAGGTGTGGGCCAGCAGCCATGGCTGGCCTGGGCGGCCCTGCCAAGGGCACCCACCATCACCTTTCTGACTGGAAATTTTCCACCTTCAGCTGTGTTTATTTGGGGTAGAAAAAATTTCTCTCAGTTCCATCAAATGCTCCTGCCTACCATGGCGCAGCCAGCGCTGCCCTGGCAGGGTGAGGCTGCCGTGGGCCGCTGGGCTTGCAGGGGAGTGGCTGCCAGGCTCGGGTAAGCTCCTGGGTACTGTGGCAGGGTCCCCGACTTGGCTCCCCAGGATGGGGCACCCTGCACAGGCCAATCCCACCACCCCAGCCCTGGGCAAACTTTCCTAAATCTGCGAATCACTTCTGCTCAAAGGACTGGGTTAAATGAGAGAGCAGAGAGGAGCCGCAGCTGTGGGGGCTGTGGAGGGAGGAAGGGTTCCCAGGGCTCAGTCCCCTAACCCCGCTCCCCAGGGACTTCCAGGCAGCATTGGTTGGGGCAGCTACGTCTGCACACATGCGCTCATTTACTCCCAAGCAGGTTTCTGTCACTTTTCCTCTCATTGTTCCTTCCCTTGTAAAAGCCTCTGCTCCACTTTGCTCTCTTTCCTTGATACACCTCTCAAAAGAGCACAGCGTTTGTACCTTCTGCTCTTCTCCCCTCCAGATGCCTCTTTTCTTTGCCCTTTTCCATTTGGCATCTGCAAGGCTGGCTGACTCAATGTTTCACCGACAGCCAGATTACCCACCTGCACTGGAGACGTTGCTACTGCTTTTGCTCTTTCATCTGCACAAGTCAGAGGTGGTAGAAAAAAAATACATTGCACAGATCGTTTGAGCAATCCCTCCAGGAGAGATTAAGATTGCTGTCTATTGCAGGTTTATTGGTTCTTTAATTAATACCTATAGGATCAATTTTTAAGAATCGCCCACAACCTCACTTGGGATATTATTTGAAAGGCTAAAGGCAGACCAGAATATTTTCCCCTAATATTTAAATTAGGTTTTTTATGTTCATTCTACTGCTCCTAATTATATCATGGCTTCTATGGTGTGACTGAATCCTTGCTTTTCTTTAATATACATCAATTATATTATTTTGCTCCTTAGCTGGTATCCTCCTAAGCATGTAATATTTACCAGAATGTCTTATGTTTACCTCTATACAGCAGTCCTTCCAGTTCACTTTATTTCTCTGTTATCAGTATTTTTCAGGTCACTGATAACTTTACAAGATATCCCAAACACAAGTACATAAGGATGCATGCGAAGATATCAAGGCCCCAAGATACCACTGAAAGACTGAGGGCAGCTACTCTGGGGAAAAATAGATGGCATTAAAAACCCAAGGAGTTAAAGCAAGATCCAATCTATAGTTTATTTGCTCCAGGACACGTTCCACTGAATACAGCCCCAAACTGTGTTAGCCTTTCTTTCTCTTATATCATATTGTAGATCAAAGTTAATTTTATGAAAATAATCAATCACAAGTCTTTTTACTACCTCATTTCTTGCTATATCCCTCCCAGTTTGGAGCACGCTGTAGATAGGTTTTGTTCTCATATATATTGGTTTGCATTTTTCCACAGTATATTTCATTTAGGTTTTGTTCTCATATATATTAGTTTGCATTTTTCCACAGTATATTTCATTTTATTTTCATCTCAGGAGTCAAATCTACCAGTGGAATTAATAATTGTCACTACATAAATCAGATTTTTTTTCCAAAGGCAAAAGTGGAGTGGGATGGATAATGCAAAAACAGGAAAAGAAGATCTCATAAGAACATTCATTCAGATTTAAACACAAATTGATCCAGTTATATTAGCATCCATGATACCTTTGCTTTCTACAAATAGCACTGAATTTGAGTTTTATATGATTTTCCCTTAATGCTTAAGAAAGCAAATCTTAATTTCTATACATGATCATTCACACAGGGATCTGATTAGAAGGGTTATGTTCATCTAGTTGAGAAGTAAAAATAATACCATACACACTTTGTGGCAATCTGTGCTGTAGACCCGTGCAGAACAGCATGGAAGTCAACTCCCTTCGCTGCAGGACTGATATATGAAGTGAACAAACAGCCTGATAGGACTGCTGAGCATGGAAAGAGTTAACTGAAGTGCAAACAAAATCATTAAACGTTTAATCAAATCATTTTAAAATATGAATGAGCTTTAAAATTAATCAGAGACTATATCCAAACATTGTGAAACAAAACAACAAAAAAAAAAGACACTGGAAAGATACTATTCCTGGAGATTTCAAAACTTTCTTCTGTGGGATGTTAAGTTGGGCTACACAGTGTTAGACAACAATCAGATGAGAAGACTTGTGAGGTATGAAATGATAAGACTGGGGAATAATAATCTGATCTACTTCATTTGTATGAGAAACATGAGGAGAAATAGATGGGAGGAAAGTCCTTCTGGAAGTCTGGACAAGCAGTCCCACATGGAGATTTCTAACTAAAGGAGACGCCCAGTAAAGCCCCATCATACCAAGGAGTACAAAGATGTTCAGCAGTTTGATCTCACTGACATTGCAGGGATGCTGCACTTTCCTCCCTTTGACCTTGCTTCCTGCCTGGAACATAAGAGCAGGTGTGAACCCTGCTCTGGATTAAAGCAGCTCAAATTTATGCCTAAATGCAGAGCCGAGATTTCCAAATGTCTTCTCTTCAGGATGCCTGTGTTCTGCTTACCTCAACAAGCTGGTGGACTTCATAGCTTGCTTTCTGGGGACAGCTGCTCTGCAGCAGTTGAAATCCTGTTTTAAAGCAACAACTCTTTCTGGAATAATGCAATAGAAAAACAAATTTGGAAGCAAATTGTTCTGTCAGATTTGAGGCTTTCCTTCCAACAGAAGCAGCCCAGCTGCATCCTGAGTCTCAGCGTATGGCTAGTGCTATCACGTTGCTATTGTTCTTCCCTGTTAAAAATGGACACTGGATACAAAGAACGTATCTCTCAAGCCATTATGGATACTATATGCTGTAATAGAATACTATTCCTGTAACATCTCAAAGGGGACATGAGATATCCCTTCCTTGCCATTCTTAGGTGACCTTTGTTAAATAATGTATAGGCAAATGGGTGGATTGCCATACAAGGGGGAAAAATATCTTTTCTCTATGACTTCTAGTGTTACCTCAGTGAAACACTGGAAGATCTTATTTATTTAGGTGCTTTTTGAAAGTGCCTGAACACAATCCACCCAGGTTGAGAAAAGAATGAACCAGTGTCCTCTGGAAAAGAAGTTCCTGAACTAGGGTAATGAAATGCTGGGGCTTCAACCCCCAGCCCCAAATTAAGGTTGACATATGGGTGATTCCCACAGCCCTTCCCAAAGGGGGGGTGAGTTTGCCTTTAGGCTTCCCTCCAGGGTGGGGCCGGCCTGGCAGGGAGAGCCATTGGGTAAATGAGCCCAGGTGTCTGCATTCAGTAACCCAAGGTCAGGTGTCCACTGAGGGATAAAAGCTGGGACCACTTGCAGGCAGGGGCAGTGTCTGTCTGTGAGGGGGATGACCTGTGCAGGGTTCCCTGTTGGGGAAGGACCTCCCGCCTCCCTGGGACTGGGCTCCAGTCAGGTCTGGCTTTTGTAAACGTGGGCTGTGTAGAGACTCAGTGTGTGGCTTCCTTAGTCTTATGTGTTTGGCTTGTTGACTCGGTTGTCTCCTGTTCCTTCTATGGGAGACTGCATTTCACCATTTATTCCCCCCATTGTTGGTCGTGGGGTGTCGTTGTTGGGGTCAGTGGGATTGATGTCCATTATGTATAACCTGACTGACTTGTTTGTACCCCCAGCGCTCACCCATGTACTGACCCTTTTGTATCAAATACAGTTTGGTTATTGGTTCATCTTTATGCTGGCTGTGTCCTTTATGCTAGGCCTGATGATTGGCAAAACAGGTAATACTGCCTTTAATGGAGTTGTGCCTACATTCAAGATGTGTCCTGCAATTTTGTGTCTTGCCAGCCTAGTGGGAGTGCTTTGCATTGCCATACAGGTGATTCCAGGTTTTATTTTCATTTCCACTTCCCCATATTAGATGAAGGTGCCAAATCTGCTTAAAGATAGTAATCAAAACCACATTCTCAGCTCATTCAACCTTCAAAGACCAGTGTACTCCACTATGAGGTCAAATTGGCAGGTGCTCTAGGAAAAGGCCTGCCAGGATGAGAAACACCCTGCTCGTAACAATCCAGAATCTGCCAGTCATTATAGCAAAAAGAAAAGCCCAGGAAAATTGAAGCAGCTCTGAACTTATTTTGGTACCTGCTTTGCTCTGTTCAATACAGAGCTGAGGAAATCTTTGCTTGGAAGCCCAACTGATAGCACATAGATTAATCACATGGGTGTGCAAGAAAATATCTTTAGCCATGCTGTGCATTTCCCAGTGCAGACTTCATTCACTCTAATGCTGACAATCTGTTGATTTTTTTTTTTATTTTTAATTATGAACCAAAATCCCTTTTGTTATCAGTTATAAATATAACAAATAGTCTGCTGTTTAACTTCAAATTCCATATCGCTCGTGCAAGTTGCAAGTTTAGTCAGCTTAGTATCTCTGAAATAAAATATTTGCCAGCAGGAAAATGAAAGGTTATATCATACTCAGTAAATATATAGTGATATGACTTGCTAGTGAAAATTCCAGCCAGATGACTAGTGTTAATCTTCTAATACCATTAAACAAATCCAGTCATAAAGAGTTTCTCAGCCCATTTCAAACTAAGAATGCAGGAGGAAAGATATCCTTGTGGTTAAGGAACAGGTTCGTCATTCTAAAGATCTGATTTCTGTTCCTGGCTCTGTCACATACAGTCTGGGTGACCTTTAATAAAAAACTACCTCTTGGTGTGCCTCAATTCCTACTCTCTAAACTGGGGATAATGAAACATTCCCTTTTTTATAAATAGACAGGAGTATTTTTGGTAGAGAAACTTTAAATGAAGTGTTTAAATAACACAAGGGGACTCTCAAGAAAGACAGAGATCTGACATCTTAATAGAACTAACCTATAAAAAAATAAGAAGATTATCACTGTTTTCATCTGGGGAAGTTAGTAAGCTGCTAAATGACTTTTCTTTTTTATTTGCTGTGTTCCCAGATGTCAGTGTCTCAGGCAGACTGATCCATTCTGCAGCTGCAGTGCTTGCTTCTGCCCTGCTCTGCGAATCAGCCTTCCTCCTCCTCCTCCTCCTTTCCCTGCCCTCCCCTCAGGTCCTTTACCTCTGTCTCCTTCCTATGTCTCCTTTGCTCTATTTTCAAGACTGTCAAGGCTACAAGAGGTTCAGATTTGAGAACCTCTGACACACTCAGAAGTCATAAAAAGAGGATGTCTGCCTTCTGCAGAGAAGCAGATAATCTTTCATTTTTCTTAGGACAGCAGTTTTATAAGAACTTGCTTTAACTCACCTTGTCAGCTACTGGGATCAACAAATCTGTGAGAAGAAAATGCTGTTACCAAAAATATCTTTGAAAACATGACTGGCCTTTTTTTTTTTTTTTTTATACTAGAGGAGGAACAGAAAAACTAGCCAAACTCTTTGCTTACTTGACAGATGTGCTGCAGGAAAGAAAAAACCGTCTCCAAAAATGAAGCGCTATTGAAAGGTGGCACAACACCTCACAACTACAGCAAGTGTCAATAGGCAGCATGCAGGAAAACAAGCTTGTCTTGAATTCATGAAGCGACAAACTGGTTTCTTATAATAATTATGAATCATCATAAACTTCAAACTTCTAACTCATTATATATTATTAACTGCTAATTCAGCTCTTCTCTTTCTTGTCTTTCGTCTCTTGGGAGAAATGGGAAGGCGTTTCAGAGCTTCCTTGGAACCTATGCCTTATGGTTGATTACTTCAGTGCTATCCCCAGAAGCATCTAGTTACCATCTCAAACGGGGTTATTACTCTAATTTAGAATGGTATTAACAATTCTGTTAACCCATCTATGCTGCAAAAAATGTGTCCAGATAGTAACTGCACACACTGATAAGGAAGTTTTTATAGCAGAAACATGCTTTCATATCTATTATTCTATTCTGAGCTTTTAAGGGTGGGGTAAAACTGTGGCTTTGTTATAGTCTTGAAATAGGAAATAAAATATTTACTAAACAATGGCAAGCCTTTCTGGGAATACACATTGTTAGTCATCAAACCTCACCCTTGCTCCAGAGAATCAATGTCACAGAGCAGTTGAGGTTCTGTTTCAGTGAGAGCAAGGCATCATCAGGTTCACAAGGCCTCCTATAGCCTCAGCAATCTCTACAATCTGTAGCATCCTCTAAGTAAAATGTACAAATACGAGTAAATAAAAGCTATCATTTTTACTGATAGTCTATATATTTTCTTTAGAGAATAACTACTTATAAGCTGAAGGTAAAATCTGTAATTTTTGCATTTTAAAAACCTCATCACAACAGTTATGCTCACAAAAGACCATTTCCTTCCAGTGAAATCAAGCAAGACTATTTTCCAGCAGTTTCAGTGAAGGGAAAGCAAGACCCAAGACCCAGATCTCACATGAGTTTAAGCATATAACCCCCAAAAGGTTGAAATTCAAGCGAGGTTCCTAAAAACCATAGAGGGACCCAACCTGAAATGTTCATAGATCTAAAAGGACACGTTTCTGATGAGAGAAACCATTTAGGTTCTTTCGCTACCCATATTGCTTGGTAATGCTTTGATAACATTAATTGTTCTTGGTACAGACCTGGCTAGAGATCTCTTCAAGGAGCTGGAAAGAGCCTATGGACTTGATTTCTTTGGATCTTGAATAAAAACATATAGCCTTTACAAACAGCCTATTTAGAAAAGGTACTAAGTTTAATTACAAGTTCTTATCCTGTCTTTTTAAAAAGATCAGCAACATAAAGGACTCAAGCTGCTAACCAAAAAATAAAATCAAAAGCCCCACAAAACCTCTTTAGTTCCCAAAGGCTATTTTGCAAAGTAACACATTAAAATGCAAAGAATTATCTGGAGTAAGGAATATAAACTTTTTAATTGCAACTAGGGGAATGTTGTTTGGGCCTATGGCATGAGCAAGGCCATCTATCTACAGATCAAGGAATGAAAAGCTATTTTACAGGCTACTGGGCAGGTAATTTGTGTTACATCAACTCAAAGATCAACCTTTATCTTTCTTATGGTATTCATTAGTCTGTTCAGATAGTTCATAATAGAGCCCAAACAGCAAAAAGATTAGCAAAGTAAGAAAGTATTACTTGTTTAAAAATGTTAGAACAATTAATTAATTTCAAAATCTCTATGTATTTATCTGAATCTAAATATATACCTGAGACAAAGTAGCTCAAATAGTATGCAATGAAATGCTATGCTTCAATTAAAGCTAGGTGAAAACAGAGAGGAAATGAAGCTAGCTTATCTCATTATCAGTGTGTGCTTCAACTGTATCGGGTCACAGCCTTGCCCACCTGTACCAACACTTCTGTAATTGATTCCTACAAGTCCTCATATGCTATGGCTTCCAGTTCCATTTAAATGCAGATATAGACTAATGGAAAGGCTGCGCATTTTTGAACAGAAACTCAGGGAACATATTACTTGCCTATTCAGTGATCTGAATGCTTTTATTCTTTTTCTTAACAGCCTTTATTTTGTTGTGTGTATTTTTTTTTTTAAATTTAAACAACATGGGGTTTTTTCCATGCTCTGTTAAAAGAGGAAGGGGGAAAAGAGCTAATTATATCTGAAGTGTAACCATGGCCCTATTAAATAGGTAGCAGTTATGGGCTATTGATCGCAGTTCACAGGAAAAGCTTGTCATGTCGTGTCAAGAGGTTAATGTAATTACAAGAGCGGGCAGCAGGATCAGCTGTGTCCTCGAATAGGCGAATAACTAAAAGCTGCTTTAGAGACACATAATGTTGTCAAAGCATAAATAATTCATTCCAGCATTCGAGAAGAAATTACTGCTCCGTTCCAGAGTATTATTCAGCCATTAAAATCCTGCCCTTGTAAAGTCTTTTGATGTAGTCATATTTTCAGTTCTAAGAGCAGTTTTGGAGCATTCAGCTTTTATTAAGCCTTATATTGTGCAGTTTTCAAAGTATTAAAAAGGATATGAAATAGACTTACAATTTGTTTAATAACTGCATTGCGATTCAGATAAGAGGGAGAGCGCTGTGTGGATTTATGGAGTGCCTGTGCAGCGTAAAGAGGAAGCTGTGGCGTGATGTGATGGAATTTTTAACTCCCCTAAGGTGGCCAGAATGAAATGGGCTTCAGCTATTTACTAGCATTGATAGCTGCAGCAGTCTTCACAGCATTTGGTGACCCATTCTCAAGAGCCAGTTAAGTAGAAGAGTCATGAGAAATATTGGTGTGCCCAGCTATTCTCCTGTTACAGCCTCTCGACTGCAGCTCTTTACTTATCCCTGCTACAGTCTGTGGCAATTTAATATTGAATGGCTTCCACTCTGCATTTGTAGCCTGAACTGTGTCTGGCTGTTGGTTGCAATGTCTACAGTTGCCCATATTTACTGTCAGGGGCTATGGTGCTAATTTATGTTAAATTACAAGAAAGAGACCCTAAGTAACTGCTTCTCTACCAGACTGCAGCTAGCCCCATGCAGATGGCTAGCTTGGTGGAATGACAGAAAAGAGAGAGAAAGGACAGGGAATTACCCTCCTACCCCCATACCAAGTTGATCTGATGCTCAGACACTTGTTACACAGCCCAAACTCCTAGACTGCCCTTCACTAATAACACCTAAATGAAATTCCCAGTTGAAATTTGCAAATAAAAGAGAGCTTTGGGGTCTCAGGCCATCTATTCACAAACTTAAGGCTGCTGTGAATTTGACCCCACATGTAAAGGAAAAAAATGTGCAATCTGAATATATAATTTTTGTGTCTCTTATCTTTTTATTTTAATATTCAACAGGAGAAAAATATTGCTTGTTTAAGAACAGACTAAGCAGTTAAGAGATTTAAGGAGAAGGGATGTGGCTTGACAGAGAAAACAGGCTTTCATTTCAAGCTGACCAAAAGGAGAGTCACCCTCCATGCACACCCCCAACCAATCTCTCCCCACCATGATTATTCATCTTACTATCCTGCTAATGCCTAGTCCCAGTCCTTGCCCTGCCCACAAATGTGGCTAGAGCTGGAAAGCTACAGCTGGCAGACACGAGCCTTACCCTCACCTCTGCTAACAGCATCTCTGCAAGAACATTGCAGTGTGAGCTTTCAGATAACGATGGCTGTGGACCACTGTTCATGTCTCATAAAATAAAGCAGCAGCGTGTATTTGGTATACAATTACAGAAACAAATCATAGAATTAAATATTACATCTCTCAGATACTACAGTGATTGGCAGCAATCTGATGAAGAAAGGAATAAAAATTTAGTTACAAAGACAGTACAGGAAAAAAAAGGAAAATAAAACAGAATCTAAAAGTGAAGCTTAAAAGACCGCAATGGCATGAAGTACAAGCTTAGAAACAATTTCAGGGAAAGGTTCACCAGCAGAAGGAAAAATACAGAGAAAACATGAAGAAAGCAAAAAACCACAGTTTCTCCATTATCTCTTGCCTTGTGAAAGCCCTTAAAACACCACTATTCTGGCATAGCAGTTACTCTTCTGGCTTGTTTTCAAGAAATAAAAAACAAGTGAAGTTCTGCCAAAAAATGCTATTCTAGTTTTAAATCAGTGTTTGAACAGGACATCCCCAAAAGTTAGACATTTTGACAACAACACCTAAAGAAACCACATTTCTGTGACAAAGAAGAGTGAGTTTTTATCCAGTCATTTCTTTTCAAGAACAAAAAAGAAAAAGTTTTTAGGAAGAAAAGACTCAGAACAATCAAGTTGGTTCTCACCATGAATATCCTCATCTTTGAGCCATGTATACAGTGCTTTTCCATGTCTACTTCCCATGCACTAGTGTGTGGATGTTTGCTGTGTTGTGAGGGGAGTTTGTCTTGGCTTTGTGTATATCTGTATGGTGTTGACAGTGGGATATTGATGTTTCTTGCACTATTTCATTCAGAGCCTGAGAAACAGAGCCAAGTTTATTCCTAAGGGAAGTTGAATTTAGTATCTTAAATTCACTGTACATGAGTAACATAATTAGGATGTCAATATTCTGTATCCACAGGTTACAACTCCACATAGTTAAATAGAAGAGGAGGCAATGTTTGAAACTGCAAAACCAACCCCGCATAGCAAATGAAATGCAGTTTTCTCATGGTTCAAAAGTTACAAACCATGGAAAAAACATAAAAGATGCAAAAATAGGAGCTTTATGCTGCTTTCCTGTCCCTTAGGGCTTGTGTGGCCTGGGGCAGCCCTGAAATCACATCAGTGTGCATTGGGACAGCTAAAGGCCAATCCCACATTGGCTTCATCAGGTAGAGATTTAGTCCAGCTGAGGACAGTACTTTTTGTTGCTCCTGTCATTAAATCTCATCACCCCCCATCAGCTGGACTGGTTCACACCTTACAGTAGTGTTTATCTTCCTTGAATTTACCCTGTGATAAGCAAGAATCAACACTTGCTTCCTATGCATGCTACACAGTAAAAATGAGCTCTGTGCATGTGCTCGGTTAACAGCAGCTCAGTTGTCTACCATGACTATGTGAAAACACATTATTCATTGCTGTAGGTTGGACATAAACCCAAACTCTTCTTAGGAAACAAGGCAAAACCTGAAGTTTTCACCTGGCTTGGATTTGAAAATTTGGTAGTTCAGGAGTTTTTAATAACATCTGTGAAAAAACATAAGCTACTAAAACTAGACAAAGACTTGTCAGAAGGTTTTTGACAGTTTTTTTCAGAAAGCTAGTTCCACATTTCTAGTTTGTAAAGCAGCCTGAACCCCATCCCTCCCGCAGGGGAGCACTGGCTGAGCTGAGTTCTTTTACTGTTAATAGATTCACTAGGTGACAGAATAAAAATAACACACAGGTTAAAATCTTTCTTCTTTTGAAGACAATGATAAAACTCCCAGTGGGGCTGGGATTAATTTGAGGATTACAGCTGCTGTGAATCAATCCTCTACCAACTTTAGAGGAGTTAGGCCAATTAACACCAGCCAAGGGCACAGCCCTTTCATTTTACCCAGAAAGCAATAATATCCATTATTGTTTTTCCCAGCCAGCACTCTGCCATTCTTCTTCACCACAATTTCCCCTCCACCTCCCACCTTTTATTGTTTTCCAGTTCTGACACTTGACTTGCAGAGCCTTCCGAACTCTTAAAAGTATTTTCTCTCTAAAAAGTAATAGAAAGAAAAGTGTTTGGATTTTTGCTTTGTCAGGAATCTGCTTTACTCACATCCAATTAAAACAAAGATAACAAGTAATCTCCTCATCTTCAGCAAGGAAGGAGCTGGGGCTTTTAAAATATACAAATCAAGTAAAATTACAGCACAGACTGCCAGCCCCAAATCAGATGTGGAGGGATGTATGCAAGGCATTACAAACATCTGTGCCACATCCAGGGACGTCTCATATCCATTGTTCATTTTCTGAACTCTTTAACACACAACAAAATTCACATTCTTAAATTATCCTTTGTTTCAATAATTAGTATAGTTATGCATTTTTGATTCATCAAAACAGAGTGAACATTGTTAATTTGTGACTTTTCATTATGACAACTCTAAAAATGAGTAAATTCTCCTCTTTAAAAAACTCTGTAACATGTTTTTTTCCACATTTTAGTGTTATAAGTTTCTCCTCTGCTCATTTTTCCTTCCTCTTTCTTGGCTTCCCTTTTGTTCCTCAGCCTGTCTGCAGCTCTGCCCCAGCTGCCTCTTCCTACTTTCAGACAAACTTTTCACAGCCTGGAGCCCAGACTGAAGCAAAGACCAGCTCCTAACTCATCAGGGCTGCACAGATTTATACCTGCTTACAATGTTTGGTCTGAACTAAAGTGCTGTAAGACAAACTGCACTAGCTGTGTGCTATTTCATGCCAGGAAAACCCCAGCTGACTTCTTAAGCCATCTTTATGGCTGCTTCACACTTCTAGAAGTCTGGGCCTTAGAATATGAACGGGGTTTTTCAGTTTTGTATGTTTTTCTTTTAAATTAATTATGGTTTGTCGCTAAGAAACTTTGATTCAGGCAACCTAAAAAAATCCCATGCAACTCAGCTGCCCAGTCACACACTGAATTTCAAATAGCGATCAATCAAAGACAACAGTTCATGAGCTAAATGCTTGGCTGTGCTCTTCAGCAAACCCATTAAAACAATCCAGTTTTACAAAATGATATATAAACAAAAAGAGCAACACCCTATATATCAAATATCATCTACAGATGAGCACACGGCTGAAATGTAGCTGCTTTAACTGGGTTCCACTTGAACCAAAGCCCCAGAATGCAACACAGAGGCCAAAAAGAAAAAGCTGTACAATGAAACAAATGAAACAACATAGCTCCAGCCCCACCAGTTCGATACTGCCCTAGGTAAATATTCAACTGCAAGTCGCCTCATCTTACAGTAATAAATGCTACTTCATGCAGGTACATATGGAAGAGGCATGCTTTCTTTTTCTCAGACTCAGACTTTACAAGGAACACACTTTGTTCACATATAAGACCTCCAGTTGCTCAATTTAAGATTCTCTATGCTGTTCCTGCTGATAATGAGATATTAAAGATTATGAGATAAACCAACATGTCATTACGATTCAAAAAGGTAAGCTTCTAAGTCCATGGAAATCCCTTTTTAATACAAGCAGAAAGGGCTTAGCATTAGTATAAGTTTGTTTAACAGTCAGTAAAAATTAGAACCAATAAAGAAAACAGTAGATGAACAGAAGATTTATATTCCAGCAAGAAAATAAGACCTAGCATTACAAAAATCATACGGTGACTTATCCTGTGCTAGGAAGCTTTTTGGGTTACATGAACACTTGGAATTGCTGGGGCAGTCCTGTGGCTCTTGACAATACCACATACAGCTTCTCAGTCACCCACAAGAGGCAAATTAATCCTCAGAACACAAAGCACATGTATAGGAATGTGCCTGATGTTTAACAATTGGGGGTTTTGTGAACAAAGGGAGGAAGCGCTCCAGCACCTGATAGCACATTGTCTTCATTTCCTCAATAATTTAAGTAGAGCTGCTTTTCATTTATTCCTGAAATATGTTTGTATCTGCATTAGATACTTTAGGGATGCTCTCTGGATGTGTGTCATCATGACAAGCAAGAGCCTCTCCAGTCCTGTAATGAGAGCAAAGCTGCCAGGAAAGCAGTGTGTTCAGGACTTGGGAAAATGGAAAATCCTCACCAGTGGCATTTTAAGAGTGGGGGATGAGGGAGGTTTAATGGTGAAAAAGAAAAAAGTCTAACATGAACAGGAGCTGGAGAATAGGAAATTGTAATATTTTGGGATGAGCATAGGAAGGAAGCAAGCAAAAAACAATAAATCAGAACTTTATCAGACAAACTTTGACTTGAGGTTGTCTGCATCAAGAATGAGTGCAGTGAGGGACAGAAGACCCAAGCACAGGTAGAGAAACCCAGTACTGGCACTGCTGATAACAGTGTGTGGAGTAAATACCAGTTAACGTAATTTTTCAACAGAAAACATGCAGATTTATTGAGAGAGAAGAACAACAATTTCAGGTAAAACCTGCCAAGCATACCTAGTGTTACTTCTGACAGTCCAGACTAGGCCCTTGCTTTATTTACTGCTCTATCTGGCTTCTTTGGTTGGTGCAATACAAATCTGATCTGAGGCCCAGAACTGGCCATATGCGCTTCTGGAACACAAAACAATTCTGTTCGGCTTTTCTTCCTCCACTGTGAATAACAAAAGTTTATTTCAGTTGGCTCAGTGTTTGAAAATAATCAACTTTGGGAGGAGGGAATGGAGACCACATCATTTTTCAACAAACTACAAAACTGTAACCTAAAAAAATATATGCCCCTGCTTTCAGTTAAAATACATACACACAAACTTAGTGTGTGATTTTGCAGGTGTTTCAGATTTAAGCCACAGTTGTTTGTTGTTTGCTGCATTCCCCCACCCCTTTAGTAAGCAAATGACAAGCTAAAGGCTTGCTATGATATAAAACATACCCACCACGAAAGCACCCGCCAAGGCATCAGATCTGTTGCTCCTCAGAAATACCATCCCTCAGGATGCTCCAAGACACAAAGGGCTCAGGTCCACCCCTGCCTGAGCCTAGAAGCACAATGTGGTCAGGAAGGGCTTGTGTTGCTTCCACAATTAATTCACATTTGTGTCACTTCCACAATTAACTCATACAGAGACAGCATTTGCATCTCCCGATACTGTTAACAACTCCTACTTCTGCTATCCAGCTCAAAGAGTGAAAAATTACTTTGCATCCGCAGGGAACTGGCTTCTTCTGAGTTCTTTCTCCCCTTCCAACCAGCTGCTAGCATGAGAGCACTGTAATTGGGGCTTGCAATTAAAAGATACGTCCAGCAGCTGGGATACACCTTGGATAATTTCCACAGCTGGTAAAGGCTAGATAAACATTGACCACAGGTGGTTTTATACACCTTGCAAAGGCTATGCTAAGGACAACCACTTGGATTTACCTCACATGAAAGCAAAAAGAATATAGGTAAAGTCAGGGTAGCAAAAAGATGAAATGTCAGCAGTGTATTTGTCTTTTCTCCTTAACCAGACTACACCTAGGCAAAAAGCAGCCCCAGGGAAAGAATTTTACCAACTAAATCTCTATCATTTTAATATTTTGTCAGTCCCACCCAAACTCTTCAAGTCAAGCTCAGGGACAGATTAGCATGACTTCTTTTATAAGAATTACATTATTATTTTTTTTTCAATATTCCCAAGATATTTCTTATTGTTATTGGAGAAAAGAGGCTGAACCAGAAGAAGTCTGTGCTTTATGGGGAAGGTGATTGCTCCCAGGGACTCTGATCGCTTGTGGCAAAAATTCCTACAGGTTCAGAAGCATTTTTTAAAATGTTCTCCATCAACCCCATGAAATCCCTGGTCCAAACCCATCACCAGACATGTCTGAAAGCTGAGAGTGATGAGTGAGTCCTGCTGAATGAGGGCCTGTACCTTTGTCTGGGTCTGAGCCACCTTCTGACAGGTTGCTCTGTGTCATACCAAAACCATCCCTGTGTACTATGCACATTTGTTGCCAGCTGGAGTTGTCTTATTGTGTTTAAAATAAACAATAACAACATTAATGATTTGCCCTAGAACACACGCTGGTAGCAGCATTGCTGTGGAAATTGTACTTCAGCACTTGACAGGTTCATTTTCAGATGTGCAAGTAAAAGTAGTTGCCAGTAAAGTAAAAGTACCAGTAAAAACCTGGCACTGGAATTACAAAACCTATCTGAATTGTCTCCTAAGGGCAGTCCTGGGACAGGTAAGCCCATGCACACAGTGAGTTTATGGTCATATCCTCCAGAGCAAGCTCTCGCACACCAGCACGCCTAGTGTGCTAGTGCAATGTCAACCATGACTGCAGAGCTACCTCCGGCAGTTCGGCCAGACAGACCCAGGTGGCCTGGAGGTGAGAGCAGAGTCGGCAGTCAGCCAGAACACGTGTGTGTATACAAAACAATTTCATATACACATAGATACAGACAGATTTTATGCTACCTTGCTGGGGCAAAAGGAGCCTCTTTTGAAAACTCCTTTGCCAGATGCTACCAGGCAACATTACCAGAACTTTTTACTCAGAAAAACTCCTCAAACTCTTTTCAAAGGATACATGAACTTATTCCTCCCACCATTTAGCTTGTTACTAAGCAAGAGAAAAAACCCACCCACTTTAATCCAGCACAGATCTTGCACACCCATCTGTATATTTTGCTTATAATACTCAGTAATGTTGAATTCAAACACAGGCTTAACACATAACTTACAAGTTATTCCCAGAATTGAAACAGTTGTGTGGACGTCCTTAGGTTTCAGAATAACTCCTTCATAGAAATGCCACAGTCAATCAATTAAGAAAGCTAAAAGTAATCAGTCACCCACGGTTGATTGGATTTAGCAGTTGGTGAATGCTTTTTGTTCTTGGATCAACTACACCCACTTTCAAAGCTGATTAAACATTTTTGATGATCTCTTCCACCTGTTCAGAATGATAAAGTGGCTCCAAAACTAATCAGTCCTGAATCTAATCACCTCTAAACCCTGGGTAAGTCAAAAGTAGCTCTTAGCAGGCTGTGGCCTGGTGTGGAGACAAAAGCAGGTGAAAAGTGAAGCAACACCTGTGTAAGAAAACTTTCTAGACATCAGTTTTTGAAGCCAGTAACACTCAGGAAAGCTGTATCTTTGGGCACAATAAGAGCACAGACACTGCCTGCAAATATTCAGTAACTGCCACTGGTTTGGGCTCTCCTCTCTACCTCGCTCAGCGTAGTAGGAAGGCACCACACAAGTGCACACAGTGTGGAACAGTGTCATCATGGGTGAATCTTCAAAACGTGACATGACAGAAACTGCACTGCTGATACTTCTGAAAAAATAACAGCCAGGTTATTAGGTTGTTTCCCCTCTGTGCAGGATCAGTGAAGTCAGGAAAAGACCCTGGATGCTGGCAAAAGCTGAACTGCTGCTGCCCATTTGGACTGTTGGATGATCGGGAGCATGTCATGTACGTGTGTGCCTGCCCAAGCCTGACACTCATTTAATGGCATGAGGGGGCTGTTCAGTTTTCCATTTCTTTCTTCCATCTGTGGATACTGGAGATCAAAAGTTGGTGAATGAACATAGATGTCCTGCCTCTTCAACAACCATAGTGGAGCACTCTGAGAAAGTTTACAAAAATGACAAAAAAGGTCTCTGAGGACGTCGTGTCGCAATCCTAACCATTTGGCCAAACAAAACCCATCTGCCATCATAATATGATCCTGAAAACAAAGCTGACAAAGAGAGGAGTTGCAGGACTCCACAGAAACTTTCCCGTCTGTGGTACCATTATTTTGTATTGTTAAACATGTACATCAAATATTTGCATGAGTAATGGCCACATAAAAAAATACACCAGACAAAAAGACCAATCTGAGTGTGCTATCACTAGAGTCATTGCCAAAACGCTCTTTAAAATATATTTTCTGCTGAAAAATAAAAAAAAAATTACCTAAAGTTTCATGTAGCATGTAGCTAAGAACTAGATCCTTAAGCTGATGCAAGTCAGGGCAGTTCCAGTGAAATCAGCTCATACCACCTGCGGGACCAGATCAACTCATTTATCCTTACTTTCTTACTATTGTCAGTGTCACCTTTCCTATGCCTTTCACATTATGCTACTTCAATCAACCCAGCAGCCTCTTTAAGTGGCACATCATCATTCAATTTTAACCTCACTTTTTTTTTTTTTTTTCCAGAAGCATTTTTTTCCAAGGGAGTTTTAACTGATTTTTCAAAAAGGTGAAAGTAAATTCTTTCATACTTGACATATAGTGCAAATCTGCCGGCTGGAAAGTCCCAGGTAAGCTCTCAGACACAGATTAATGAGGTAAGCAGATGAGCTGGGCACTCCCTCAATTCCCTGGGGATTTCCATTGAGTTTCCAGGTGATCCCATTGGCACAAGGTAACCGAATGGCACTGAGCAACACAGCACTTCTGAAAATTTGATGCTGGAGTTTTTAAGGGACTTTTGGATTTAAACCTACCAAAAACTCTCTCTGATGCCTGCTCACCTCCCAGATGTTTGCATTTTCAAAGCATGTGTGATTTTGGCCAGCCAGAGTTGAACAGCCTAAACGCTGAGGCTGTCCCAGAGCTAATGACCTTCCCCCAGCCATCAAATGAGTGGGAGCTCAGAGAGTATCTCCCAGGACAGGGGACACCCACCCATCCCCTCACTCGCTGAAGAACCCTCCCATACCTTTGACCCTGCTCAAGCCAGGTGCCAGGATGCTCGGGTCAGACCACGATTGCTGATGAGGAAGCAAGACAACACCTTTCATGAAAGCCATCATCCCAGTAATATTTTTAGTGTTGCAGAAGGGCTGATTGTGAACACCACAAGAAGCAGGAATGAAGAAGGGCCTGCAAGGGCAGGACCTGCCTTGGGTAGCTCTCACAGAGGCTGGCTCAGGGCAGCGTTTGCAGCAGGCTCCAAGGCGTGACACCAGAGAAACAGAGCAGGTCCCTCCATGGCTTCCCAACCTCTCTGACCTTGCCTGGCTTCTTGCTGTGACAGTAGGCTTCTGAAAAATCCCTCCCCCAGGTGATTATGATGGAGACAATTTGGAACATTCATCAGTAAGACACTTAATGCAAGGCTGAAAATCCAACCACGAAGCGGGAGATCGTTACGTGAGCTGCTGCACCCCTCAGCTAAGCAGCTCCAAAGCAGCATTAAAAAGTTGGCAAGAGGTACCTACCTGCACCTGTAATTGCCTAACAGCCCTAGACTGCCCAGCCCTGGGATAGTAGTTATTGACCTCAGGGGAGGCAGGTTACCTTAGTAGAAATGGGAGGAGAGCAGGGTTCCTGGAGGTGGTTGTGTTCTGCTGACCAGTGCTTTTTTAAATTTTAAAAACAGTCTTCAAAAAATGAATGCCAAAATGCCTCAGCCCACTTAATTCTTTACAAGATTTTATAGAACAGAATCATGAGTAAGTTCAAGAGCACTATAAAACCAAGGATTTCATTATCTTTTGTTGGTTACAGGCTAGTAATCCACAGCAGATTACTGGAATATAATTGCTCTCTCTATATATGCATATATGTATAAAAGTAAATTAGTGTAGTATATTCCTGTGGCTACTCTCTCTATCCACCCACGGAGAATACATTTTACTAAGCTGATTGGAATGGAATGCTTTACGTTTTAATTTTTTTTTTTTAAGAAAAAGTCTACATATTCATGTAACTTTCTCAGAGGCTTCTGTAAACAAAGAATTACGTTCAGGGCCACTGCCAGAAATAAGATATGTCAGAGGTCTGTAACCCATTCAATAGAAAATCAGTCAGTGGCCCAAGGGTACTTCCTTGCAAGGAAAAGGGTAAAATAACTGAGGTCAAGGCCTCAAATGCAGTTCTACTTTTAATCATGTTGTTGCTTTAGAGCATAACATGCTTTTCTTTTTTTCTTCCCAATTGTCAAAAACCATTTTGTTTTTCTTGACATGTCTAGAACAGCCCCAATGTCTCTAGATAAACCATATCTGTTCTTTGCACTACTCCACACTCAGTCCATGGGCAGCTACATACATTGTCATTGAGATGCAAATTCATAGGCTTTATATGTAAATAGACTCACTTGCCTCATACTATTGTATAAGTGAGTGGAAGGAGTAGGGGCAGAGAGCGAATGGTAAGGAAAAAAAGTAAAATCCATATACTTGGAAGAAAATGAAACCATTGGGGTAACAAGTTTTGATAGAATGACTTCTTAGATTTGGGAGCTAAAAGGGAAAAAGAACAGAGAATCAGAAAGAGAAGGGAGAGTACCCAGGCGTTCAAACCTCACAGGACTTTTTAAGAAACAACTGTTTCAAATAGATGTAAAGATTTGCCTTTCATTTCACAATAAAACTAAATAATTGGTAAAACTTCTTCATGTGTATGAAATGAAATCTGTTTTTCCAGCCATAACATATTCTCTCTTAATACATCAACTGGCTGAATAAAGGCACCAGGACAAACACCCAGTTGGCTGGTTTGCTCTCTCAAGTACAAAAGGACACAATGAACTTGCTTTAAAAATACAATAACCCAGTGTCACCAGCAGGGTTATTTCTTGGGACCAGCGCTGTACAATATGGTTCTGCTGGTATCACTGGAATCTTTCCCAAGAAGAATTTGGTTCAAAATATTTTTCAAATAGACAAGTCAAAGCTTAAGAAAATTTCTAGAAGAGCCACCATCATTTCTGCAGTACCTGCGAACTGTGTACATATATAATTCAGATAATGGAAGTGCCAGAAAACCTGTACATCCTAAACTAAGCAGCAGCATTGTAAGGAAGTGAAGGTTAAGGACATTACACCCGTGGCACTCAGACTACGCGGCACGCACCCATACGTGTGTTACCATTACACAGCAATATCCTTTACACAATATCCACGCTCTGTCTCTGGCTTGGAGCCCTCGTCACGGAAACCGTCCCTTGCCATTTTCTGCTGCTCCCAACACTCTCACGCCTCTGGTTTGTGTTTTGTCCCTCGGCTTCTCCCTCTCCTCTCTCCTGCTCCTTTCACCTTCTTCCTCTCTAGAGGGCCACAAGTCTCCAACTCAAGCCCATCAACCCACGCCAAGGAAGCCCACAGGCAGAGCAGCGAGTGCAGTAACTCAGCAGCAAGGTCACGGGTTCCCACATTAGAGGCGAAACCCTGGCCCAAAGGAAGCTGTACTGCAGGATTTCTGCCAAGGTGACATCTGGCCCCAGGCAAGGTTCAGACAGCAGGAGACCAGGGAGGGAGACTATTCCCAGCCGATCTCAGGCGTGCAAATGAAACATTATGATCCTGCAGGTTTTTCCCAGGCGTGGTGCCCATGGATAATACCTGATCTCCAAGGAGAAATCACCGAGATCGTTAACAAGGTCAGCCCGACTGCAGCATCCTCCCCACATTACAAATATTCAGCACACCACACGATCCGGGCCGGCAACAAGTAACGTTCTTTAAGGTACACATGGGAGTTACGCACTTTAAATGAACTTTGGGAGCGTGTTTCTGTGAAATCTACTGAAGAGAATGAATCCCTTTGGGGCAAACACCGGGATTATTACTCTGACTTGTGTATTCGTATCTGTCGGGGAATAACACTAAATTAAAAAAAACACGCAATAATTAGAAATAGTCCATTTCAGGTTTGTACAGCAACTACTTTATTATTTTCAAATGCAAATGTTTGCATTGTTTGCTATTTTACAATTTTACAAACTAGGTATAAAAGACCATAAATAAATGACATAAGTTATGTGTACCTAAAATTCATGGAAGGGGGAAAAAAAATTACAAATTAAAACAAAATAGAAAAATCTATATATCTAACCCAGAGATCGTTCAAATGCACGAACCAAGAAATGCTGTTAGATTTTTTCAGTATGAACTAAATTATAATATGCCTCATACATTCTAATTTTAACCACAGTCCTTGCATATTCCAACATACTTGCAGTGATACAAAAAAATAAATGCACTCTCTTTTTATTTGTCTGATTAGTATTTCAGATTTTTTTTTTCTTCTGGTTATGAAAATGTCACATAAAAGAAAAATACTGCTTCTTAAGTCCTGTTTACTGGTTACTTACCAGCCTTTTGTATTTTATACATATATATTCTGAATACATAAGATCCATCACAAAATTAGTACAGCAAGAAACCTGGACAAACATCAACCAGTGGTGTGTGAGCAGGACAATTTCCTAACGGACGGAGGCTTACCGCGCGGGGCAGCGCTGCCGGGGGCGCCTCTGCCGAGGGGGCAGCGGCGCGGCGGCCCCTCGCTCCGCCCGGCCCGGGGCGGCCCCAGCCCGGCCCCGCCGCCGCTCCTCCGCCGGAGCAACTCGGGGGGCAGCGCGGAGGGAAGGGAGGAGGAGGACGCCCGCTGTACGGCTCTGGCCAAGGCTGAGCCTCTTCTAACGGAGGGCAGCGGCCTCCGCCGAGGCCTGCCCGGGGCTGCCGGCTGCGCTGCCCTGGCTGCCCCGGAGGCGCCCCGGGCTCTAGCGCACAGCTCCGCTCCGACGAGCTGGCACCGCGGTAACGGTGAATCCTCCAAACACCGACAGATTTTCTAGGTAGTAAGTTGCAGCACCGTTCCTCGGGCCACGGAAGAAAGCGTGCCTGCTCCCGCACCTCGCCAGCTCTCCATCACCCGCACAGGAACAGGACACATTTCACAACTCTCTTGCTAACTACTGTGACCTTACAGGCCTCCTTGCATTTTTGTTCCTTAACCGTGCTGGGAGCAAATGAAGTGTTTTGATTATTACATTACAAGTTTTCACAGCCTGCACACAGAGCAAGGTGCTTCTGTGAATGGAAGAACTGCATATATTTGTTCGCATTCAACAAGTCTTTAAAATCCTGGTTTTGTAGATAAAAAAGACTACTTAAGAATTCTGTTCAGGGTTAGCAGATGGATGCCTCCATCACCTTGCCATTGAGACTGGTCACTCTTGATCATAAACAGGGCATTAGTAGGAAAAAAATGACACTTATGAAAATCTTTAGCACCCTTAGAAATCCCGTGATCCACAACTCCAAAACTAACTTGAAATTGCCCCTGTTTCAGGCTGCAGAACTACGCATAAAGGTTAGTGAGGCAGATAAAAAATACACTTATAGATACAGGTATTTAAACATTTTTTCACGCGTGTGTTCTTGCTACCATTGCAAGACAAGAGCTATGGGCCTGCTCTCACATGACAGGGGACTCCTGCGCTTCCAGAGATGTGTTGGGCACATTCACAGGCAGTTCTACACACGAGGTGACTCACACACAAACACACGCACACAAGCACACGTACGCACCTTTCAGAGGAGATAATAATCCATTATCCACTCAAGGAAAAAAAAATATATTTATATCACTGCAATGGCACGTTTTGTGTGAAATGTCACTTCAGCAATGTATATAGGCAGCTCACAGGAACTGGGTTCTTTGCTGTGGCACCTGGCCTGGTGTCCATGGTAAGATGTGTAGTGCTCCATCATCTGCATTCGTCCGAGATGCAGCAGTGACAATCAGGGGGATGAGGAGAGAAAATAACAAAATATATAAATAAAACCAAAGGTAGGAAGAGAAAGCAGAAGGGGAGGGGAAAAAAAAATCCATAAGTCTGCAGGGCTTTGACACAGGACATTCCTCAAGTGACAACTGGGTGCTGAGTCTTAACAACTTATCTCTCAATGAAGAAAAAAAACAGAGTGGGTGGCATGGAAAAAAGAAGAGAAAGTAAAAGTCACTCTCTCTTCAGGGACTGATAATTGTTCAGCATATGTTTTCCAGAATTAGTGCTATGGAAGACGCAACTGTGGATCCAGAAGGCTTCATGTCTAGTCTATGTTCCTCCATGGTCAATGTGATCAATAGGACGGGCTAGGAGGCCGTGAAAGCAAAATCTAATTTCCCTGCACAAAGAGAAAACAGAAATATATTAAACAACATGCAACAAACCAGACACGCGTGCCTGCCCGTAATGCCTCCTCTCAGATTTCCCAGCAGAAGCACTGCTGCATGTAGCCAGCCCCTCCTTGCCTGGCGCAGCTGCAGATTCACATCAAAGGAAAAGACCCAAACTCCTCTCTGCCCGGGTGAAGCAGTGACACGGCAGCAGGTTAATGGAATTAAACCTCTCCCCAGAGAGGGGAGAAGGACTTACTAAAGGACAGAAAAGGAAGTAGGAAGAGATGCAATCCTCTCACAAACGGGGTGCTGAGGGCAAATGCAGGAGGCTGCAGGGCCCTGCCACGCTCTCGCTGGCTGGGGACAGTGAGACAGATACAACCAGCAGTTCTCACAGGGTGAGAACCCTTTGCCTTCCTTGTCCCTTTGCATTCCCTCACACTATTTCAAAGTCTTAATTCCATGACATACCTTATAAACAGATATTTAATCTATCTGTATATATTTATATGTGCCACCTATTTTTTTTATCTGCTCTCCTCCACCTAACACCAATTTCAAGAGGATGGCCCCTCACTGGCCATATTTTATCACAGGGAACACAACCATCAGTAGCAGTTCTGAAAACCTGGCACCTGAGCTGCCTTCACAGTTTGCATTCTACAGGGACAGTTTTTCATTTTGTGTGGAAAAACATTGGAGTGTTTTGAATTACTGTTACTAGACTCCAAGAAAGCAATTTTACAAACTGGCCAGAAAATTGGGTGTATTTTGGTTTTATGTAAAAAGACAATCTCAACAGAATGCAAAAGATTTACAGCATGAGGAAATTTAAAGTTTCTCTGCATTTAAGAAGCAAAAGAATTTTTGCTGCTGAAAGTACAAGTATCAGGTCTTTAAAATGAGTAACCACTTCTTATGTTGCTTGGTGAAATGACATTAAGACATGCTGGTTTAAGTAGTTTTTTTAAAGAAATCTTAAATTTCTTGAAATGGAAAAGCTTTTATAAGTAATACTGCAGAACAGTTTTTACTAAGCTGTCATGACTTGACAGGATCCACATTTAGCATCCCATATTCTGAACAAGTTGTTTTCTGAGAAAGTTGGGGGTGAGGGAGAGTTAGTGGTTAAAATCAGAAAGTTATTGTTAAAAGTGACAAAAAGTGATGTGAGTGACGATACAGTAAGTGTGACTTGTCCAACTGAGTGAGCTGTTTTTGATTTAGAATAATTGCTATTATTAAAAATTCTGGCATATAAAGCCACTAAATCTTTTCTGAATTTGGTGACAGGTGCGGAGAGGGACCAAAATATTATAGACCAAAGAACCAGTCTTAGCACCATCAAAATATAAATCTCACCTTTCTGACATTGTGCCTGGCACAGCTGAAACACAATGTCTGTTCTAGAGGATGTGTCATGAAAATCTTCCTCCTACTCAGCACAGCATTACTCAAAAAGAATAATAAAAGCTTCAATATAAATAAAATCCAAGCCTAAATGTGTTCAGAGCTTTACTGGATAAAGCATTATCCTATGTGACCTAAGGAGGACAACCACATTCCTATAGCAGTCACCTCCACCCAGCAACCCAGGGGATGCTTTCATTCACTCAACTTTCGATATGTTTCTCAGAGGAGTTGGAGGGCAGCTTGTCAAGCAGGTCATGCTCCATCTTGTTTGCCGTACTTGCAGAGGGGTGCTGAGACCTCAGCCATGCAGCCTACACCTAGCACTCACACCCACACCCGCCTTGATAATCCAGCCTATGGGGCTAGTTTCAAAAGTGAACTTGGTTCCCACAGCTGATGAGATGGGATCACCGTGTCTGAAGTGTAACACTGATGCACAACAGAGCTGTCACCATGCCTGACACCCAATCTCTGCAAAACCAGGCAGGCTGCATGCACAATCCCATATGTTTCTGCTCCCCCTCCCATAAAACCACTGGCACAGCAACCAAGACTGAGCTTTCCAGAACACAAATACTGGTTCTACTGTTGCTCATCAGAGAGCAGGAAAAGTCCTTCGTTCTTCTTGGTACATTTATGAATATACTTACTTTACAAGGTTATTCGTATTTTCTATGGGATCCATATGTGTGGAGTTTTCCACCCGAAAAATAAGGGCATTCCTACTGCTCTCAGTGCAAAGTGGGGTCAAGCTCTTAGCCCTAAACTGAGTGAGCTGCAAGACGCACTCCTACACCTTGTCTGCACATTTAACACGCAAGAGCTTGAGAGCAAGACCAGATTTTGAAACAGTGCAATTTTCACTGTCATCAAATAGAGCAAACAATGGGAAACACAAAGCAATTAGTCTGGGTAACCAGAACAAGTTTATACAAACTGGTTGGGAACCCCAAATAATACATACCACAGCACCTTTTTTTTTTTTCCCCCCCAAAGCAGTGATGAAATCGTAGCACAGTTTAAGAAATAAAGCACCATGAACATTTTGGACACTGTACTTCCACTGACCTTCTCCATGTGGCAGAGAGAACCGCTTCTTGAAAGAGAAAAGAAGTCTGAAAGCTCCACAACCACGATTGTCACAGCTGACTACTGGCAAGATGTTCACAAAATGTCTTTTAAGTGGTAGGCTTCAGCACAGCACAACACCAGCCAATAATCTCCCCAGAAGTCCAGTTTTGCCCAGTAATCCACAAGGTGGGTCATTTCATGTCTCAAACCCATAAATGGGTAGATCATTCATTGTCAGGCACTGATCAGCCAAATAATATTCTCACCGAGGTTTCTGCAAGGTATTAGTGATGCATCAAGGCTGCAAAAAATATCCTTGGGCAGATTCTTCATTCCAGTGAAAGATGCACAGCGGTGGTTTCACCCACAAATAAAACACTATGGTTGTAATCCTACAGGTCACAGGGAGAAGGAAAGTAATTTTCTTTTTGTTTTTTAAGCACAGTATCTGTCAGCAAACATAGCATCAAAACTTGAATGTGACTTTATATTTATATAGATACATGTATTTTACATGTCGTTGATCAACAGAGAAGTATGTTTCAAGAAACAATTTGTTCCAGGTCTGGTTTAAAATGACGGCTTGTCATTTCTGGAGGCCCCCCTCCCAACACACACGCTCGGTTTCCACAATCTGTACATCAAGCAATGCTGCAGATCTTAATTTCAACGGGCAAGGAGACGAAGTAAAAAAAGTGCAGTTCTTCAATTAAAGTGCATGGATGAGGTAAACTAATTTCAAGAGTTTTGAGTTTATTCAGTACTGGCTCAGACGGGAACCATCCTGCCGTGCATCTGTTGCATTTGGGTGCGCATTGCTTGAACGCTGCTCAAGATCTTGTTCTGGTGCGCGATGGCAGTGATCCCGATCCTTGCCAGGTCACTGTGGAAAGCAAGAGAAGAAGCAGGGGGCTGAGAATCATGGATCAGACCTTGGTACAGAGAAAAGTATTAAGACTCAACCGCAAGCAACAGCAAAAGCAAGGCAGATGTACAGAAATGTTTAATTAAGTAAGTGAAGGCATTGTGGAGGCATTTTAAAGTTATCCTCCATCCAAATGAAAGGCATTCCATTCCTTTAATGAATGTAATGATATGCAGCACAAAGCAAAAGAGGCCGATTAAATCCAGATTTACCAGGTTTTTTGTTATATCGCTGAGTACTTACTCCTGGTTCATATGCACCACAGCCTCTAGGGTGGTATAGCCAGCAGCTGTGAAGTTATCCTTGTATCGTTCCATTTTAATGGCTTGGAGCCAGTCACCAACAGAAACAACCGCCGAGAACTCAGGGGAGCTTGGATCCAGCAGGGCTGTGCTAGGTCTGGATGACAAACAGTGAAAGGACAGAGAAACGGCGTCAGCTGGATCATAAATCGCAAACCAAAGCTTGGTCTCTGTGACAATTATCCTCAGTGATCAGGGAAAGTAAGGGCTAGACGTTGGCCCAGCAAAACTGGTGGCTCTCTGCACAGCAACATAAATCAATGCAAGAAACTTAACGAAATGCAGAGTAATAGGCCAATTTTTGCAAAGAATGTATTTGACCTTAGGTTTCTATTTTTGCTTTCAGATCTAATTTGAACTGCAATGCTGCTTACAAATTTCCACCTCAGATGCAACCAAGTTCATAGAAAATGCTTTTATTTCAAAAAACAAAGAAGATGGCAAAGCTGGAAGGTGTTCAGCCTACTGGGTCTGTATCTCACAGGCAGCAATGTGAGACCTTGCCAATCCTGCATGTGTCAGACCTCAGCTCAGCAGCTATAGAAACACTACTGAAGTATGTGCAAAGAAACTGGGAGCTCACAACCTGCCAGACTGGTTTGGAGGGTAAAACTCAGGGCGGGTTCAGATAAATCCTGTTTCTAGCCAGGTTTGAAGGCAAGCTCAGTGCATTCAATCAAACTCAGGACAGCAGGGAGTTAATCCTCTCTTTAATCAATCAATTCCTGACCGGCGCGTGTGCCAGGAGTGGCAGGAATCATGCAAGCTTTGTTTGTACTCTGGAATGTGCTTCCCTCTTTCCCTTGCACAAATTTGTGAATAATTATTTTTACAAAATTTGCTTCTCTTATTAATATCTCATTTATTATTTCATGTATATCGTAAATCACAATTTTATTAAACCATTATAAATTACTACTATCTACCTAACCAAAACAATTATCATTTAGCAATTTATTTGAAAATGTGCATCATCAAAAATTATGTGTGCAATAGCACAGTTATGTCTTGCCTAAGGCACTGAGTACATGCTGGTAATACTTGGTACAACTCTTTTACTGTACTATCTAACATAAGACCAACAATGGCGACCTAATTATATACAATTATGCTTCACATATAAAGTCATATATTAATAATGTTATATGCATATTTGAAATTCATATTCCAAAGAGAAGAAAAATAAAGATCTATAAATAGCCATGAACATGAAATAACCTCGAATAAGCTATTAACTCACATATACACACACAAAATGACCTTGAATGGGCTATTACCTTTTCTAAAATCTATATATTTTCAAAGAGTACCTGTGAATTGGGAAGAAATCAAAATGGAGGAGTTCATACTGTGATTCGCAAATTAAATTATCACAGCACATCATATTGTAATTCTCACCAGGTAAATTATTTAAGCCTCAAGTGTGGATACACTTTTGCCAGGCTACCAATGCAGTGAGGGCAATCTGGAAGATATGTGGTGACAGTGGTCTCACAGGGTTAATAACCTCTCTTCTGATAATATACATTGTAAGTAAGAGTCACAGAGGGACCTACAAGTTTAAAAATAGATTTTTCCAGGATGTTGTTCTGTTGGAGGCTGAATCAGAATCTCTGTTACTCCTCCACCGATTCAAGAAACTTAATTCTGTATTGCCCAACAGACATTTTTGTACCTTCCCTTAAAATGTTTTCCCGTTACCTTTCTCTTGTTTCTTTTATTTTAAGCTTTTTTCCATATTTGCTGTAAGCAAATTTACCTGACAAAGCAAAGATATTTGAAAAAACCAGAACAATCTTGGTGTAAATTAGTAAAGCTCATATTACTTCAGCAGTGTTTCACCAGCTCAAACAAACTGCTGATCTGTCCCAACAAAGATATTTTGGTTTTACCCTACAACTCTGGGAGTTTCCTTCCTACCATGCTTCTGCACGTACCAGGTATACCATGCTTAGCAAACAAAACAAAACACAAATGTAATGTGGGATCGGTGGAGACATGAAACTGGCTTTCCACAAAATTAAATTCAAATTCACATAAAAATTAATCCACACCTTCCCAATGCCCGCAAGGCGTTGGCTGTAATGCCGTAACGCTCATTTGCAAATCCTACACAAATCTAGGGTTTATAAAACTTGATGATGTATTTTTCCTGCAGAAAACCACATCGCTCCTGTTAGCTACACTGCATTAAGGCTACCCACTCAAGCTCTTTCACTAGGGGGATAGGGAAAAGATGTAACAAACTTTGTCTTCAGACAGAGCTTGCCTGCATCAGAACTTTTTTAGGACGTGCTTAAGCCTGTGCTGTAAAACTGGTTAGCATTGGTGTGATACAGCAACAGCTATGCTCATTCACTTTTCCTTCTCACAGAGCTAGGAGAGGCTGGGGTGCCCAGTGGGGTTCAGCATTGTGCCAGCACAACCCCTCTGCTCCCTTGCACGGTGCAATGTCCACTGCGCAGCCTGGCTCTGCAGAGCTACAGAGCGCTTTAATGCCAGCACAGAAGTTTAGGTGACTTGCATCTTTGCCAGTCGTCTCCACTGTGCTCCCTTGTACATCACCATTACAAAAGCACAGCTGACCTGGAGCTCTCGCTGCCTGTTCTCTTCAGGCTGTTGGGGTTGCGGATGAGTTTGTCCAGCATGTTGACGATCTGTCCAAATTTAGGCCTGTCACTGCGTTCCTTCTGCCAGCAGTCTAACATCAGCTGATGGAGAGCAATGGGGCAGTCCATTGGGGGTGGCAGCCGATACCCTTCTTCAATGGCTTTAATAACCTATAAATTGCACAATTAGGAAGGCATTAGAGAACATCAGACACTACTCACATCTACCAGCTGAGTACCATTTATCCTAGGGCGATCCAAAGTATGGGAACAAATCCACAATTAAGTGAAACAACATGGAAAATTGCACTCAGACTCGGGCAATTGGTGGTCTCAGAACTGTCATTTCTCCTCAGCAATTAAAAACTAAAAGGGTACAGCATCCAAAGCAGACATCAGATATAGCACGGCAATGTATCACAAAGGAGCACATGGAATATAGGGATGACAAAATAGCCCAGGTTAGAAACAAGCAACTATCTTTGCTGGACTGAGCATTGGAGGAGCAAGAGCTCTACAGCAAATCTTTAATATCTATCAGTTTTGGGTGTGATATGTTGAAGATTAAATTTTCTCCATCATTTTTAGGGTACAGCACATCACCCCTCCTCCCTCTCCTCCTGGGCTAGCTCATCTCTGTCAGTAATACAGGCCTTGTAGAGAACTTGTTCTTTCACCATTGTATGCTCTGAACCAAGAAATGCATAATGGGAACCGTTTTGTGCACCTAATCAAGAAAGTTTACAGAAGTCCAACGCAGCAGCCTAACTATGCATTTCGTACTTAATAGAAACCAGAAAAACTCACAAGCTGAAGTCATTTCAAACCCTCCAAGAAGAGCTCCAGAGCTCAGTACTCTGATGGCTTCTTAGCCCTCTCAGGAGAACAGGACGTGAGCAGGACTCAGTTCTGGTATGACAGGGACATGACCCAAAAGCCTTCAGATCTTCATTAATCAATATGACTTTGCTGGCAGGGTTCACCCTGAGACTAGAGAGCAGGAGCGCACAAAGACTGGATTGCACTAAATTCCCTCCTTCTGGTGTTGTCCAGTTAGAGGCTAAAATCCACTGGGAGGACAGGGCGATTATTATATATATTAATATATTAGTATATATATATATATATTAATAGCTGCATTATTAGCAGCTATTTGGTGACCACAAAGAAAGTGGCTCACACTACTCCAGAAAGTATGAAGATCTTTTTGAAGATCCTTTTCTCTTGATTCAACATACACTGAGAATAATTTGAAATCCACTTCTGCTTTGTTGTGAAAAGCACTGCTCTCACCATGGTTAAGGAGAAAAAAATGGTATGTCTAATCATATATTACAAAGAGGATGCAAAGACAATAATATTGGCTTTCACTGTCCCGTTCAAGCCAGGTTTTTGACAGGTCTAGCACCGCACATTAGCAGTGTACACCAATCTAATACGCTAGCTCTGCGTTTCTCTGTGCTGTGTAGACATTCCTGGTACAACTGAGACACATCTGGTGTTTTATTTTCTTGCTAAGTCTTGATGACTTCCTGTTAGCAAAGGAAGGCAAGTTTGGGTGCCAGAAGAGACATTTCACATCAGAAAGAAATTAAAATTATATCCCCTGTTTAGATTAAATGCCATCCGCATCTAGACACTCTTTGAAAATGTTCAGCTCTACATAAGAAAGCAGATGACTTGTAAAATGACTTAACCACTCCCATGACCATATATTCAGATTAACATTTTCTGCTTCCTTTATATGTTTGTAAATCCCCTGGGAAAAGAATTATGGATAATCTATGCCTCATTTTCACTGGAATTTTTTTTTCACTTAATAAAAATTCTATTAGCAAAAGCCCTTATTAGCATTATTATTAAATACTCTTCTGGAATAGCAGCCATTGTGCATGCTCCCTCTTGGAATATACTGAAGTAGTCCAGATGGTATGGTTAAACAGGACATGCATAATTTAAGAATGGTCATTTAGGAAAGCTGCTTTTTAATGTCCTTGGGGGGCAGCTATGCAATTGTCACAAGAATGCTCTGACTGATTATCAGAATTGGATTTCATGTGCATTGTTTTACATATCCTACAAGAAATAAAATCATCTGGAAGATTTATAAGCATACTGGGGCTTGAAGAATTAACTACTAATAGGAAACCTCATTAAATTCAAGTGTTTTTTCTTAAAGATTTTCAATAAAGTTAAGATTTAATATCAACATTGACATCTGCCCTCTCTTAACAGTATTATTATTATTATTTGTTTCCTTTTTCTCCATTCTTCTTTCTTACTTTAATTGCTTATAATATTTTTCCTAAAATTAAAAAAAAAAAGAAAAAGGAAAAAAAAGAAAGGAAAAAAGATACATGCATAAGTTACAAACCCTAACTTGAGGATCCCCTATTCCCTGACCATAGACCAGGCTTGAAGTATTCAAGGAAGTAAGTGTTAGTTCCAGAGAGGTTCCCTGAGAAAACAGGAATCTACCACCCATGATATCCTTTTGAAAACCTAGAGTACATGTCAGAAGACATATAGTGATTGACAGAAGTCAGAAGAATCATATAGTAATTGATACAGAAACAATCAGCAGACATCTAAGAACAAAAGCACAGGGGGAAAGGGAAAGAAAAGGAAGAGGAAGCTCAGAAGGACACTCACATCTTGATTAGACATATCCCAGTAAGGTCTTTCTCCATAGGACATCACTTCCCACATGACGATGCCATAGCTCCACACATCACTAGCTGATGTAAATTTACGGTAGGCAATTGCCTCTGGTGCAGTCCACCTGATGGGGATCTTTCCACCCTGTCACAAATAAAAGAAACCACAGGCTCGTGAGTCACCAACCCAGTAATGTGCGTGGCTGACACCATTCTGCACTGCCATTAAAAATCAAAATGGTTTTCTGTATGCAATTCCAGAATCCTTCTTAAAAAGGCATCTACTTTCTCTTTTTCTTGCCATAAAACTGTCAGATCCAACCAGGAGGCAATGCTGCCCATCTGTTTTCTTTAGTCACAAGGAGGCAAACCAGTAAATTGTTAAATGTATTTTTATCAGCCCTCTAAGAGATCTCTGCTTAGGGCTATGCTGAAGCATGAGAACAAACCAGGGGTTTTACAAAGTATATATTAAGAGATTTAGTTGACAAAACAAATAAGTACATGCTGTTAATTACTATTTCCTTGCTTGCCTGTCTGACCTGTTTGGCCTGTTTCAGAAAAATGGGATTATAAACGTTTTGCTTTTCAAAAAGGTAAAATAAAGAGAGGATAAACTGGGAAGATTTATGAATACTGCGGTGTTTCCCATGGGCAATATCCCAACTCCTATCAGAGATGTGAGATGGCAAGCAAGCCTCTGGGCTCTCCCAGTCCCTGTGGGAGGAGTTCACAGTATAAGGCTGCTTTTGATACCTGTTGGAGAGAGCTGTCTCTTGATACAATACTTCTTTTTAAACAAATAAAAATACTTGGGCATCTGATTTGGGCCACTGGAGTCCTGCACTGTTTTAAAAGGAACTCACTCCATCCTGTTTATCTGATTTTGCCTTAGCTGAATGATCCCAGGCCAGAGATTTCTCCTTTTGTTTATGCTAATATGCAAGGTGTTTTTAATTGAGCTTTTGGTTTCCTGCAGTTCCATCTGGGGAACGACTTAAGCTGAACAAAGGTTTTAGGGGTTTTTTTCATTTGCTTTTATGCTTTTTTGATTAAGTTTATTTTGGTATCTTGTTCTCAGCAATCTTCTAGGTAGCTTTTATCCATAACTGAGTGCAGTGTGTGCATACCTAATGGTTTATTGTTCTAATCTCTCTCTCAAGTGTTTAATATGGACTTGTGCCAAAGCCAAGTGAAATCAAAAGGGGTCCTTCTCCTAGCTTCTTTGGCCTTTGCATCAGGCCCTTTGTGAATCAGGTTGTAGCAGTATGTGCCTTGTGTGGCTATAGGATGCTCTGTCTTTAATGAGTTATACTACTAATGGGGAACAGAACACACCATTCTCTTAAAAAAAGGATGCTTTAAAAATGTCCTTCTATTGCATAGTCTCTGGTTATGAAAAAGCCCTATTCCTCCTTTCAGACACAGATGCATGGATGTTGTTTATACATGGTTGTCAGTCTAAAAATTGTCAATAAGCTCTTTTTATTTAGCTGCTTGAATGGAGTTCATCCAAATTTTCCTGATCCTTCATTACTGATACCAAATGAAGACAATGCACTGTAAAGCAAATGTCATTGATTCCCTGTAGTTTACTCTTGAGAGCAAACATAATACTATATCTCCACTCACTAAATTCAAAGGGAAGCTTTTCAATCATTTCTGCTTTGCCCTTGTGTGTTTGTCTAAACTTTGATTTCCCTGAATACAGCTTTTCAAACCTCTGCTTCTGCTTCTTCCACTTGCCACCCTTATGAGTGAGAAATACCAAGGCTGGCCAGCATTTAATACTACATGAGTCTATCGTTCCCTGTAATGAACTTTGAATCCATTAAAGGATGAGTGTTGGGATTAAACTGCAAAATCTGAGTGCTGCAAACAAACTCTGCACAAGGGAGAACAGATGGAGAATGGCAGATATTTAAAAACTAAGAAAATAAGCAATTAAAAAAGGAGACTTTATAAACTCTGACTTCTTTTTCTTCGCATGCATGTTAATTACAGAGGTATTGGTACAAATGCTGGTAACAGTTGGGATGTTCTTTCGTGGCCAGAAGTGCTTGCATTAGTACTATTCCACATGCAGCATATTAAACTAGATTTAGCAAAATTAGTTAACAGTGGGATGCTGAAATATAGATAAAATGGGAAATAAACAAAAAATGGGAACGCAGGCCTCATACTTTTCCCAGTCCAAATTATTTAGGTCAAATTTATGACTAGCTTTGTGATGGTAAAAAGTGGATTTTTTTTTTTTTTTTGGTGGCATATCTACACTTGCTGTATCAAACTTTCATGGGACTAGCCACTTGGAAATTGTTATGCATGTCTGTAACTATCAGAAGGAACAGAAGCCCAAGTACTAATTCCTGGCATCAGATTCCTGTCATGCACTCCAGCACACTGAAGGAACCAGATGACTAGATGGGTCACAGCCTCAGAGAAGAAATACTGATGTAGCCACTGATGTAGCAATATCACTACATCAATTTATACTAGCTGTGGAGTCTGGGACAATGTTTATTTTTAGGTTGTGATATAGGTTTTCACTTGTGACTGAGATTATTTTAAAACAAACCATTGTCACCTCCCACACATTCAGACAAAACCAATATGTAGGCAAGAAAACCCAATGGATATTTTCTTTCCCTCCTTACCCGTGTGGTATAAGCTGCTTCAGGGTCATCTTCCAGGACCCGGGACATGCCAAAATCAGACACTTTGCAGACCAAGTTGCTGTTGACAAGTATGTTTCGGGCAGCTAGATCCCGATGCACATAGCTCATGTCAGACAGATACTTCATTCCTGAGCCAATGCCACGAAGCATCCCCACCAACTGGATGACTGTAAATCTGCCATCGTTCTTCTACATATGGGGAAAGGAAGAAAATCACAGAGCATTAAGCTAAGAGCTACATTATTGCCATTGCTAAAATTGGCAAAGAGCGTATCTCTGGATTCCCATCTTCTTTCAAATAAAATGCAATGTTATTTCCCCACTCTCCTGACTAGTGTCTATAATTCACCAGTAAAGTAAAAACCCAGAGGTTCTGTCACAGCTTCCAATGATGCAGTACCCAGTTTGCAATGAATCTGATTTTAATGAGTCTATAGCCTTGCAATGCTTTCAAAAATGGTGCAGATCAGAACTGTTCCCATTAAACATGGATTATTTAAGACCCTGCTATTTTAAACATTACATTTATTGTATATTCTTCCACTTTACATTTATTCTGGTTTGAGATAGAAGCAGCACCAGAAAACAGAATTTCCCAAGTACAAACATAATTTCTTTGAAAATGCTGAATTTTCAAGAACTAGAATCAGAAAATGTTTCCCAGTATAAAATCTCCTCAGCTTATTATGAAAAAATCACCTACCCTGAGGAAGGCATCCAAGGAGCCATTCTCCATGTACTCAGTTATGATCATTACCGGTTTACCTAGAGTTCGCAGAAAGAAAAACACAATTCCTTGATGAACACCGATGTTAATGGGATAAAAATGGGTTGCACATGATTTTACTGCCAAGACACCTGGCTTACACAATCTAATTTAATTTGAAAAGCACCGAGCTTATGCCTCAGCTGTGGGGAGCAAGAGAAGAAATATTATAGAACAGAAACATTTAAAGGGCCCCATCTGGAAGGTTAACCCTTTGGTTGACTCATTGACAAGATCTTTAACTAAAGTGGCTCCTGTCCTCTAAGGAACATATGAATTGATAATTGAGAGCTAAGAAACAAAGATCTGTTCAAACTTGACAAAAATCTTTAGTGTAATTAAATTGCTGGCAGACTAGAAAGCCTTCCTCTTTCAAAATGGAATTTGTGAATGTTTTGGTCTCTCTGAGTCTTTCAAAAGACCAACACTTTAGGTGAGGTAGAAGCTGTGAGCAGCTACAAGGTATTCCAAGACAACTGGATTCATGATTGATGTTGTCTTTAAGAGCTTTACCAAGTCATACAATGCTGAAACTGAAAACAGTTAAGTATGTACAAGTAACACTAATTATTTCACAGGGTTAAATCATGTGGGATATTCAGCATCTAGATATTTGAAGAAATAGGTCCAATGTCATCTTCATTCTAAAAGTGAGCAATGGGAGATGTAGAGAAGTGACATATCAAAGCTTGAATGGCAAAGGTCAGGTCCCAAGATGAGCACTGTTAAGCCCACCTGAAGCCATGGGAGCACCTGATGATCAGTGCCAGGCTGGCATGGCAACCCTTCCTCCCAGTTATGCTTCACCTACAGAGTTTCTTCCTAAATAAAGACAGCGTCCCAGAGAAACTCTGCTTTTGTACTCCCTGGAGCAGGGAACATTAGGGGGAAAGAAGGGTTCAACAGACATGTCACCTAGATGGTAGATAGATCAATTCTGTCTCGGTATCAGAGGTATCAGAACTACTCAACTTTTCCTTGCTTCTGTCACCAGCAAGTATCTGCTCCAGAACAACCAGCTAGGAAAATTACCACACTGCAGCACTGAAAATTCCCCTAACTATTTCTACCTCTACCTTTTTCACTAAGATGCTTTTCTCTTCATTTGTCAGGGACTCCTGTTTTTGAAGTAACCTCTTTTTTTTTTGTTTAGAAAACAATTAAGGACTGCCCGTACTGAAAATTTTACATCATTTCACTTAGGCCACCATCTATGTGCAATACATCACATTACTTATTTCACCTTTTCAATCCCAACCTATCCTTTGCAAGTCTACTTCTCCTTCCCTTCCCGATACCAAAACTCTTGCTGTTTCGGTCCCACACAAACTGGCATGCCTGTGAAATGCCAGTTTGGCAGCTGAACCCTTTCTGACTTGCATGAATGCAGCAGAGAAGCAACGGTATTGCATAAAACAAACTGCTCCGGATGCAGTGCTTACTGACCTTGGCTGAGTACTTGCACCCTTAAGGAAAGGGATGTGATAAAACATCATTCTCCTTCTAAATCACCTTTGTAAGCATTCATTGGTAGAAAGAGAAAAAAATCCAACCAAATCTGCATATGTCACTGTTTCATTTATCCTTCGCAACTGTGACTGGAACCCTTCCACTGAACAAATACAGCTAAATGAGTTTTAATTAACCTTCCTCAATCAAAAGATACTATGTCAACGTAGAAAGGAAGAAAGGGAGACTCTTTCAGTGCATTAACATCTAATTTCATTACTCAGGCACTTCTTTAGCAGGGGAGGGGGATAGAAAGAGGAGAAGTTGCCATCAGTGAGTCAATTATTAAAGTACTTGACTAGCAGCCAATAATGTATTCATGTTTTTTTGCTGCCTCTCTCAACACCCATCTACACCACTATTTGTCTCACATTTTAATTTTCAGTTTATTAAATGCATTCATTTATCACAGCATTCAGAAAACCTATGGAGAAATTGAGATAAATGTCTTCTTAAGTAGTCCTGTTTACCAAACACACCAGCTCGGAGGTAACCAAGCTGGCTTGCTGCAGAAGCATCACTTACTGTGAACCAGGCAATGAAACATTCTCGGGTCAGGCTACCACCTCCTCGGTGAAAATTTCAAATCATTTTAATTCAGTGACAACTGCATTATGCAAATGCATACAGTCATTTATAACTGCTACAGCTGTAATAGCTCAGGGGTTTCCAACCTCGGTGGGATTTCAACACAAAGATTCCCATTGCATTTCTTTTACAGAGGTGCTAAGAAAAATCCCTGTAGCAAACACTCTGACTTGACCACACACTTTGTTACAACAACAACAAAAAGAGAGAGACTCAGACCTTCAAAATTTAAACAGAGTATTATCTTTTAATTTCAGTTTAGAGGGAGGACCTCAATAAATGATGGTCAAAATTAGTCCAAACCCTATTTCCCCTAGCAGAATTTGTCTTGAAAAGCAAATACCGACACACTGTATGACCCATTTTCAACAACTGTGCGAGAAGGAAGTTTAGGATAGGGAAACAGAAATGAGCAAGGGTAAGAAGCATCCAGCTCCCACTGACATTCAAGAGGGACAGGGATTTTTCAGTGGTATTGATGGGTTTGACAACTCTCTATGGAAGATACTTTGTTCTTCTAGCAATATTTCAGTTTTTAACTTTTCATCCACATCTAATTTTAATGCCTCACACTATTAATACCCTGCACTCATGTTCATCATGCACACAGTCAGGTGTAGAAGGTAGACTTCACAAATTGCACCCTTTAACAGAAGCGCACGAGATCACTGTCTGCTTTCTTTGCTACCCTGAGCATGAGACCCTACGTCTAAAGGATCTTTTAGGATTAGCAACCAGCGCCAGGCTTTGCCAACATGCTACCTATGGCAGTCAGAATAGAGACAATAACTACAATATCCAGTGGCACCTTATAAAGTCAGACTGAAGCACATCTGTCTCAGCTGTATTTTCAGTTCTAGCCTACAAACAGCATCCAGTGAGCATTGTCATTCTCTTTCTAAGGCAGAGTTCATGGCACAGTGAACACTAACAGACTTAAAAAAGCCCAAACCAAACAAACAAAAAGATTAGCCAGGTAAATTCTGCAGAGTGAAATTATCGCACCTGTAAATCAGAGAAAACAAATAATCAAGTTTCATACTAAAATAGCTGACTTCATTTCAAAGGCTTGCTCCTTACATCTGTGCTTTGTACCTTAAACATATGACTCTGTAGTTTTGTTTTGGTATTTTTCCCCCAACCATTTAAAATTCTTTGCTCACCATCTGCTTTTGCCTATCCTGTAACAATCAGCTCAGTCTAGCAAAGATGTGAAAGATGCCTGCTTGGCATAGCAAGAAGGGGAAAAAAAAAGCCAACCCCTGCAGTACTAATTCCCCTTACAGAATCTTGTACAAGCTGCCTACAGATAGAGTATCAGTTGAAACCATAAACCCATTTATAGCTGACAACAAGATTAATGACTTGTCCTGCACTGATTTCCTCCTATTAGCTATCAGTGGATCTGTTCCATCTGTCATTTTGCAGGAAAGAGGACAAAAACTAAAAAAAAAAAAACAGTACACACCACCACAGACTTAATTTCTCAGTGACTTCCAAATTGACCTTGTCATGAAAATGACCTACTTACATTTAGTAACTACACCTTCCAAGTGGATGATATTGGGGTGGTCAAATTGTCCCATGATGCTGGCCTCACTCAGGAAGTCTCTCCTTTGTTTGTCAGTGTAACCGGCTTTCAGAGTCTTGATAGCAACACAGATCTCTCTTTTTCCTGGTACTTTGAGACGTCCACTGCATACTTCACCAAATTCCCCTTAAGGAAAAAGGTACAAGAATCCATGGTCATGAACATGAAGCACACACTTGTGTTGACAAACTGTTATACCAGTTCATTTGGGGGAACTGTCATGTAAAAAATCATAGGATCCCATGTTTCCTAAAACCAAATTTAAAACTATATTTACATAAAAAAATGCAAAAGTTCTGGCACTTACCCACACCAATAACTTTTTCAATCTTTATACAGGAGGCATCAATTTCTTTGGCAAATTCCCTCACAGCTTGGTTTGGATCCTCATATGTAAAAGGATCCACATATGTTCTAACACCTGCAAGGCAGAAATGTTGTATTTGAAGTCACTGATCTACATGCTGCTGAACACAGAACATATGAGACTGAAGCCTTAATGATATACAACAGCAAAGAGAGTGTACAATAAAAATGTACTGTAAGCCAGGAATGACTGATGAAGGAAGGAAGGACAATGTATTTTTGCCATGATGCAATTTTTTTTTTTTAATGTAAACATTTAATATTTCCCAATGTTAATGTAAGGAATCAAGCTTTTGCCAATAAATGAGCTTCACAAATCACTGCCACCACTACCAAGCCAATAGCCTGTCTAAGGACCTGTGAGACTAAAACACATCCCACTTCTCTTTTGGGAGCCAAGAAGTTCTGAGCTCAGGTCCTGGAGTTTGATACCTAGATGACTGAGACGGAAGTGACAGCAGGATTCAGTCCTTGAAAAAGGGTAGTGAAGTTCACATTCCCTTTCCTGTAGTATTGCCTCCAGCCCACCCAGAACCTGCTTTAGCAGAATATTGTGGGGAAAAATCATGCCTAGATATCTCTGGCCAAAACCAGATATCTTTCAGTTGAAAGGAACAATGGAAAAATTTGATGAACCCTTCTCTTGTTTGTCCCCTCGAAACTTTTTATCCAGATACTGGCGTGCCTCAGGGGTCAGTGTTGAGGCCAGTGCTGTTTAACATCTCTGTTGGTGACACGGACAGTGGGATCAAGTGCACCCTCAGCAAGTTCACCGATGACACCGAGCTGTGTGGTGCGGCCAACACCCTGGAGGGAAGGGATGTGCCATCCAGAGGGACCTGGACAGGCTGGAGAGGTGGGACATGCAAACCTCATGGAGTTCAACAAGGGCAAGGGCAAGGTCCTGCACAGGGGTTGGGGCAATCCCCAGCACAAACACAGGCTGGGCAATGAGTGGATTGGAGCAGCCCTGTAGATAAGGACTTAGGGGTATTAGTGGATGCAAAACAGACTGTGAGCCAACAATATGAGCTTGCAGCCCAGAAAGCCAACCATGTCCTGGGCTGCATCAAGAGAAGGGAGACCAGCAGGTTGAGGGAGGGGATTCTCCCCCTCTTCTCCACTCTTGTGAGCCCCCCCCTGCAGTGCTGTGTCCAGCTCTGGGGGCAGCAGCATCAGAAGGACACGGACCTGCTTGAGTGGGTCCAGAGGAGGCCACGAAGATGATGAGGGGCTGGAGCAGCTCCCCTGTGAGGACAGGCTGGGAGAGTTGGGGGTGTTAAGCCTGGAGAAGAGAAGGATCTAGGAAGACTTTCTAGCAGCCTTCCAGTACTTAAAGGGCGCCACAGGGAAGATGGGGAAGGACTCTTCATCAGGGGTGTAGGGATAGGACAAGGGGTAACAGTTTGAAACTGAAAGACGGCAGATTTAGATTAGCTATAAGGAAGAAATTCTTCCCTGTGAGGGTGGTGAGGCCCTGGCACAGGTTGCCCAGAGCAGCTGTGGCTGCCCCCTCCCTGGCAGTGTTCAAGGCCAGGCTGGACGGGGCTTTGGGCAACCTGGGCTAGTGGAAGGTGTCCCTGCCCATGGCAGGGCATTGGAAGTACGAGATCTTTAATGTCCTTTCCAACCCAAACCATTCTATGATTCTATTTTCCTTGTTACTAAAGTACATAGTTTTGAAGAATGATATTTGCAAGAGGAAAACAGAAGCATATTCTTCTCAAGAGAAGTGTCATCCCTTATTTCCCAAGCATCAGAACATGGGACATGTTTTATGAACCAAATCAAAAAACCCAGGCACCACTGTCTTTTACCTTGGTTCAAGTGTTTCTCCTCATCTGCCTCTTGCTTAGCCTTACTGTACTTACTGCGCCTGTCAGAACAAAAAAAGAGCATTACAGTTCAAAATAAGTATCTTACTTTGAGACAAGCTCAGTCTCCTCAACCTGCTGAGACTTGAGCTGTTTGCACCTGCCACGACCTGTGCTTGGCAGCTTCCCTACAACCCATGACACAACATACACTTACCAGCAGGGTAGGAGACTCCTCTCCTCAAACTGCTCTAAATGTTATTGGCATCAACAAAGCATTAAGGGAAATACAGATCTCCATATTTGCATCTCGGCATTTAAAGAAAGAAAAGAAAGCTTGTGTTTCAGCTACTTTTCTTCAAACTTGTATTTGCAATTCTGTGCAAAAAGGGGCCAAATTGCTTTTTAGCCCTATCATATATGGATTTAAATGCCACAGCAGAGGTGTTTTGGTAGATTGACTGTCAAACTTAATTAGGCAAATGCCAATACCAGAACATTTAACTGCAAATTTAAAACTGAAAACAGTCTATTAACAGAGAAATCAGGATGTCAGCAAAAAAACCCCCTGACCATCAAAAATGCAGATCGCAAGGATTTTGTTTATTCTTTTAATCACTGTATAATTGAAGGGGGCAAAGAACTCCTGACGGCAGAGCTCCTCTACTAACCCTCCGAGTTGAAGACAATAATGTAGTATACTATATTAATCCTATAGATTACTATTTCTACACTTACACATGATACTGTATCCAGTTATGTATTTGATTAGCTCAGCTTTAAACTTCAGTGGATAAGTGGCATTAAGAAAAAATAATACATGAGTTTAGTCTGTTAGGGAAGATAGTGAGGAGTCAACTCAGCAAAACGAGTACTGGGATTTGAAGTTTCCCAGCATCTAATGGTAACTAGATGTAGAAATTTGATTTGGGCTTTTAACCAACATTCACTGAAAGTTCAGAATCAGGTGTAAGAACAGACATTGCCAAAGAGGACGGCTTATTGTTGCTTACTCTGCACATCGCCTGTCCCTATGGAAGCCCAAGTCTCCCAGTGTGTCAGACCCAGGTTAACTAAGAGTCCGGGCTGGAGTGAAGAGTGAAAGGCAGAAGGAGAAACCAAGCCTGGGGAAGAGAAGGCAAGATTGGCACTGTCTGCAATGTGCAACCTGCTGCCTGGAGTGAGGCAGGAGATAACCAGGCCTGCCAGGGACACTAGGGTGAGACTGGGTTAAAAGTCTGAAAATGAAAATGATGAATAGTTAAAGGAGGAAAATGGGAGCGGGTGAGAGAAAGACCTATCAGAAGGTGTGAGTTAAAAGGGGTCAAAAACTCACAGATAACAGGAAGAAAACAAGTGACTGAGAGATGCTTGCAGCAAATCTGCCTGAGTCTCACCATTTCCCTCCCGTCAGCAAAATCTTCATTCCCATTAGCAAAAAGTATCTCACTTCCCACTCTGTGACTGGCCTGCGGGGAATGGCAGCTTCCCATTGCTGTCAGCTGAAAGGCCATTTCCCAGCCATTGTCTTTGCAGTTTCTTAGTGCTGGGTGTTAAACACACTATGCCAATAATAAAAACTATAAATTAACCATGAAACAGAAGAAAAAAAAAATCCTGTTTGACATGTGAAGACTACCTGATCTTTGAACCAAGCCTCACAGCTCCCAACAACATCAACAGGACTTGTGTTCAGACATAAAAAGCAGGTACACATCCAACCATAAACAGTTGGGAGCTTCTTTTTTTCATGAAAGTCAATTAAACACAAATGGTTCCAAATCACAAGAAGAGCATTATTAAAAACCACACTGGATCCAAACATCAATTTAAAACATTTATTTGCCTGAGGAGTTACAGCACTGGTATAACAGAGCTGAGTTAAATAAAAGGACTGTGTTCTGCTCCCAGTTATTGAACTGAGTAAGAAGGAAGAGGCAGCACAAATCTCACCCAGTGCCATATGGGACCAAGTCAGCTAAGGGAATTGCAGAGATGGTTTCAGGTATTACACAATTTCTCTCAGAGGAAAGACAAAAAGGGGGAGAGGGGGAAAGATTCTGCATTTTAAGCAGGATCCCTTCAAATTCGTTTCATTAATGTTCAGGCACAGATGGGAAATATGAAACACAAACATGCTTTGCATGAAAGCATTTTAAGTATGAAAAAGTGCTCTTTATCCTATTTTTAAAAGTACAAGCACCCTCACAACAGATAAAAAAATAACCTTCCCCCACTAAAACCCAAAGACATGTGAAAAGCAAAGGGAAACAAAGGGATTACTGTTCAAGCAATATAATTGTAGCTTATTAAGTTTAAATAATACCTTCCAAACTAACTACCTACTTCCACTTGTCCCTGTGTCACCTGTTGACCTCTGTTGCTTGGCTGGGGGCTGGACACTCCTGCCTGCCATTGTCCCCAAGAACAAACCCCGGAGCCCTGCACCACGGGGCACGCTCACCTGAGTGGCAGAACAGAGCCTCTGTCACGGATTTGAACCCCATAATTACAGGGATTTGGGCAGTGGTGATTAAATAGCCAGCATTCAGGAAAAGAACACAGAAGCTCTCAGAAACTGTGGGGATCTGAGACACAGGCACTTCTACAGGTGGGGGCTGGCGATGAAGAGGAGGTAACAACAGAGGGTATTAGCACGCACTGAGGTGAAACAGCATGGGCCCGGCGCCACACCGCTGCACCCACCTCCTCCTCCCCAAACAAAAGAAGGGCTGCGGTGCTGCAGTGCTCGGGCACCAGGCTGGCGGAGCGCCTGATCCAACACCATCAGCAAAAGGTGGGTAAATGCGTATCAATCTATCAGCTGGAAGGATTTCTGGCCGAAACTTTCAGATGGCTAGAGGATTCTGTAGGGCCATCTTACTCCACCCAAGACCTTTTAGAAAGTGGCTCTTTTCTGTTTTACACTTTCCCAAATCTTTTACAACTCTATTTGAGATATTGTAATTTCATTCAGCATTCCTGCAGGGTAGGGTTTAGAAACACTCACGCTGCCTCTGCTCTATGGATATGTTCATCTTAACTTCAGTAAGTTTAAACTAACATTTAGGCAGATTAGTTCTCATGTTAACACAAATGCTGTGGTCGCAGGACAGAACCAAACAGCTCGAGCTGCCTGAAGGCAAAGTCCTTTGACAAATTCTGTTCTAAAGATGAATTTTGGGATTTGAGCAATGACTTGAAAAAATGTAATGCTAAATTAGCAGTAATAAACCAGGGTTCAAAAGTGGGCACCTACAGCATATGCCCAGTTCCCACATTTGGCTCATGGATGCAGAGAGGCCATGTCTGCAGGCCAAAGCACAGTTTTGATTGTACAAATAGGACTTTTAGGTTATGGCTAGATTACAAAGTCTCCTCATGGGGACTGTATGGACAGAAAAGCTTTTTCTCATCTGAAGTAATTTTGGAACAAAGTATAATTATTTTGCTATTAGCGTCTGCTGGTGTAGGAACATCATGAAATATCCCCAAAGCCCACACCTCTAAATGACATTGGTAAAGTGGTTAAAATCGTGAGAGTAATAGTGAATATTAAAGTAGATTCTGTTTATTGAGAACTACTTCCAGCTACTGGAGAGCTGTGTATTGAGGAAGGCTATTAATTAGCAAGGCACCATGCATTAGTATGCACAGAGCAGTTTCACTGTCCCAGTATTTCATTCATCATGCTATGTCTTTCCCCTTCCACAGCCTCTCTGAGACCTACCAGTGCAGAGGTATGGGACATCTCTGAACCCATGGCCACCAGGATGCTTTTATCTCCATCCCCACTAGTGCTTGGACCAGCCTTTTGTCCCTGCTGCACACCTGCTCTTTGTCTTGTCTCTGTCCAAGCTGACCACTTGTGGGCAGAGATAACTGAACAGGCAGCCTGAGTGGTGCGAAGACCTGGCTGAGTGCACACCCGCATCAGCGAGTCTGTCAGCTACCTGGCTCCAGGCAGCCTTTCCTCTGACAGCTTTATGGCCGATACTAAAGAGAATCAATATGAGGGCAAGGGGTTGACATTTCATTTTCTAAAAAGTGATCCATTGAGGGCCAATCACCAAGCAGTGTTTATCAGCCTTGGGAAGTGACATTTTTTTATAGGGGGAGGAGGGGAAGGAATCATCTCAAATCAGCTCGACAGGTTCAATTCTCCAAGGTGGCGACTCATAATTAGAAATCCAATGTATCCTGCTATCAATCCTGCCTTAAATAATAAAGTGATCAATAAAAGCAGAGAGGAGATTAAGTCATCAAGCTCAGTGATGCTATTTTCTGTTGCAATGACTTTTAATAAACCTGTCTCTCTGCATTACATTTTCATATGTTCTGCTCTTCTTTCTTCTTGCCAGCATGGAGGCTTTGAGTGGAACACCCACAGAAAGCTGTAACAATGCGTGTCTACTTTCCGGATATTACAATCACAGTGACTTAACTGCTCTTTAAGACAACTTGAAGTAAGAGAGCAAATCAAGAGGAATTTGTGCACATTTATGGCTGATGCCATTAAACTGATCAACAGAAGACTGACAAAACACGCACCCCTCAGATCCCAGGCTTCAGATGCAGTAATGATACGTCCCGTTTTATCTCAGAATTACACTGAAGCAAAATCATGCTGATCATTTCAAATAAGACTGAACACAAAGATGAAGACAGAAACACTCACACTGTGTTTCTGCTACACTGTCCTTCCTCCCATTCGCAGGATTGTTCCTGACGCCTGGGTTGAATTTAGGAGAATGAACAAGTACTTGGTAGAAGATTATGGTCCTGCTCTGATGAAATAACCATCGATCCAGTCTGCTCTATTACTGCATATGACACTGAATGACTGTGGCTTCTGTTTTACAGTCATATTCACTCACAGTAGAACGTCTAACCCAAAAGACTAATGCAGACTAAAAAAAAATCACAACCATGGCAGTCTGAGGGCTTAGTTCAGAACAGTGCAGTTGTTTATTCCCTGCCTATGAGGAGTCAGTCCAAGAAAATCTACTGTACCCATACCCATTAAAGTTAACTTCAAATTACACTAACCACAAATCTCTAGCTGGCTTGCTTCTCAATGCCAGTTATTGGAATCAGCTTTGCATTTGAAGGGCAAATAGCCCGGAACTATTGCCATTACATCACATGCTGCTTGGTACTAATGTTGAGAAGATCAAAGCTACATGGGAGAAGGCTTGTAATGCAAATGTACTGGTTATGATGCTAATCAAAGAATTTAGTTTTGTTTGGAGGAGACAAAAAGCTCCCTCATGAAAGAGAGAGAGGGAGAGAGAAGCTTAAGTTCTTACCTCCTGCTGATGACAAAGGCTGCAATGAGAATGACCACAAGAACAACACTGCCAGCCACTGAAACAAGAAGCACTGTGGGATTGGTACCATCGCCAATGATGGGGGAAGGAACTGGAAACAGAAAAGGGAGCATTAGTGTCAGACACCCTCAAAAAATCTACTTCTAGGTAGTACTCAATGAGGCTTTCTGGCTTGTGAAGGCAGTCTAGAGTAGCACTCAAATCTACTTTCAGGCCTTTATTATATAGTCATTTGACACAATTTTCCAGTAGGACCCTAATTAGCTGAAGACATGATGTTTGATAATGATTTGGGGAACTTCAGTTCACTGGGAACAAGGACACCCTCTCCTTCTCCCCTTCAGTGTTGCTCAGAGGGTATAATGGCTAAAATTTTCCTATCTAATTGTTTACCACTCTTCTGTCCTCCTCCTTTTTCTCTCAGTAGGGACAGATGATCACTCCCCAACTGACACAAAAAGAATAAGTTATTTTAAAATGTCTACCCTCTTCCTGCTAGATTGATTATTTTCAGCTGTTAACATCCTGAAGGATGTTGCCACTAACTGGCATGAACTTAAATTGATTTAAGCAGACCTGTATGTCCAAAATAGGATAGGCTTGGTCACATTGCCTTCCTGTCACCAAAAAGCAAACATTTTGGGGGCTAAATTTGCACGGTTCCTTGAGCAAAGTGAAAAGCTCCACTGACATATAATTCGAACATTCTGTCTTTATATGACTGACTAAGGAAAAGTGCAAATATCTGAGCTGATGCAGGACACCTATGTCAATAGCTTGCAAAAGGGAATAACGAGGTTCTATTCTCCTGCAAATCAGAGATTCCAAAAACATGTGCAAACATCTACATTTACAGTAAACAAAATAGGTACATATATCTCTCAATCATCAACGACTTCCTAGTGTTTATAGGGTGTATGTCTCCTTATGCCACACTGAAGTATTTTCGTTGCCAGAATTTATAATATAACATATCCAAAAGGATGTCTCAGGTCAGATTCACAGCATCACTAACAGTCATACAGCAATGGAAGAACATTTTCCCACAACACACACACACACCACAGTCCAAGCAACCAACAGGAAACTCCCAACACACAGTTACTTTTGCACTCCTTACTCAAGGGAAAAAAAAAAAAAAAAAAAAATCAGTGGGCATGTCATTACCTGTGTTAGTTGTGAACTCAAATGGTCCACTGAAGTCTCCATATCCTGCTGCTGTCCTGGCCCGCACGTGGAATACATATGAAGTCAGGGGGTTCAAGCCTTTGATGTCAGTATTCCTGGAGGCTGTCTTCACAATGCGATAGCTGCGCTCATTTTGGTCCTAACAACAAAAGAACACAGTAGAGATCAACTAAAAATGCTTCACTGCACTGTGAACCATGGAGCCCCATTTCCTTGCCAAAACTGTCATGGTGAAAGAAGATGAGTAACAATGATGGAATTCTCAAAATACATCCCAAGGGCTCCTGCTGTCAGCCTTGCTCAATACCCCTAGTACTGCATGCTGCATGGAGCTCTGAGCAAGCCAAAAAAGGTTGATGAGGTGGTAGGTATGATGCTAATATATCACTGATTATTTAAGAAATCACACAACAAAATCCTCTGGAAAATAGCCAAGCCTTCAAATAAGATCCTCTTGATGAACAAGCAACATTTTACTCACACATGCTGCCACTTTCTTTTTCTTCCTACCAACCAGAAGCCACATGAAAAAAAATTATAAAAATACTTTAAGAAAGAAAAGACTTAGAATATATCTTCCAGAAAGTCCAAGCTTAAAAACCCTTCTATTTTTGGCTGGAAAATCCATGAGAAAATGTAATAATCTAGCTTCCTGGCAAATCAGATGCCTTTTTCTGTATGTGTTAGGGAAGCAAATACGTGATTATCATTAAAAAAAAAATTAGAAGTATGCATGCATGTGTGAGAGAGCAAACTCAAGCAAGAGCAGGTAATTGTTCATTTTTGCAGAGAATCTTCAAAGAAAATAGCTCTTTTCATAGTTCCATACTTGAGAAGTTATTTGTAGGAATAACATCTCCCTCTAACTTGGAAAGTATGAAGAATGTAATTTTCTTTCCTTATTCTCTATTAAAAGCCATCCAGCCCACACTATCACCCTAAGCAGAAGCTATTGGCAAACAGATCTTATTATTATTACTGTGTTACATACTTCATTATTATACTTCTGTCTATGAAGTAAAGCTAATGTCTCACTTCTGCCCAACATTATTGATTCTCATTATAAATATGCTTGCTACAAAAGCTCAGTTCCTAGGTAGGAAAAAATAACAAAATAAACTCTTACCATACCTCTGAAACAGCCTATGAGTCTTATTCTTTCAAGCAACCATTCAAGTGCATTAAATCCTTAATTGGATTTTATTAAACTGAATCTATTTGGTTTCAAATGATGGAATCCTATCTGGAAATAAACTGTAACGGAATGAAGTAAAAAGCTCTCCCACACCCAAACAAAACTCCTTGCTCGTCCATTTTTGAACAGTACCTTTTCATAATATTTGACTTCGTACTCCAGGATGACTCCATTTGGCCTGTCAGGCTCCAGCCAAGCCAAGGCAACACTGTGCCTCGTTATCTCTTTAGCCTGGATCAAAGCAATTGGCGATGGAGCTGCCAGAAGAAAATTAAAATTATAAGCAATAATTTAGTTTTAATGAGGAACATATATTTTTAATCATAGCTCTCACAACATGAGCACTTCCAGAAATTGTTTTTCTTGTGCTGGGGAGGGGGGCAGGGAGGTTAGAAGCATTAAGTATTTTTCCTGTTTTCTCTAACAAAATTGCATTCAGTCCTCTGTAATAAAGCTTGTTCTTGGATGCTGGACAATATTAGATAGGTGGAGTTTGAAGTAACAATACAGTTGTTCAATCACTGCAATGTTCATGACACCCAGGTACAAACCTCCATAAGAGGCTAAGGTCCTAAAAGATTATTTTTGTCCTTTGTTAGGCACAGTGCATAGACTTGTACTCTTTTGGACCACCGTGATTCTCTTCTTCCATCTCCTAAAATTAACTGATGTTACTTCATTAGCTATTTGCTTTACAGAAACTATAAAATTCCTGAGGGACCAATCTGGTTTTCTCTAAAGCTGAGAAAATATTGCTACTGAATTAAGTGAGACCAGAATAAAGCTGAATACATATGAATTTGGACCCTCCCATGAAAACTAGGAAACTTGAATTTCGAGAGTGTGAGCCAATTTGTGCTTCCAAACTTTCCCTGCTTTCGCCCGAGTCTGTGAGCAGTCCCTGGAGAATGGGGAAGCTCGGTGCCCAGGGGCCAAATTCTTGCTTTGATACCTCCCTTCCCAGCCAGGAGATATTAGAGATTGGTCCATTGTGTACCAAACTGGCATCATCTGACCCTGTCCCATATGGCGCTATATCAATGTGATGAATAGAAAAAGTAGGATTACACTGCCAAGAGTAAGGACTGCACAATTTTTGGAAAAACTCTACCTAGCAACAAGCTAAACTCAAAGATCCTTTAAACTGTATCTGTGTGCAGTAATAAGGGCTGCAATGAAGAAGATAATGGAAAACATCACATTGTGCACCCTACACTTTCAATAGAGCTCCTGCTAATGCTGAAGTTCAGGTTTTTGACTGGCTGGAGGACAATGCATCCTCCCTTTGACTGTGATAGCAGCAGATTCATGGCTGCGCTGGGGGAACGGGTTTTCTGAAGATTTATGAACCCGGCTGCCCCTTTCTTGCTGTTGTGTTGCTGTGTGGTCACATCTCTAGCCAGCTGTTATCAAGCTCTTTTGATGCTGACAATAGCTAGAATAAATGGTGAAGTCTCCAGGGATAAAAAGGGACATTCATGAAATTTTTAATCTTATCTAACAAAGCTGTCCTGTATAACCAGAGATTAGAGGTCTTCCTAAATTGAATATATTTCTTCTTTTGTCCACTGAAGCTGTAGCCATGTTGCTCTTTTTTCCCCCCTCTCACTTTTTTTTGTTTCTTTTTCTACCCTCAACTTTGGGATGACGATCCATGAAAATGTTAGAGAGTAAACATGTATCCTTGAAAACTACCAAGAAAGACAAATAAATAAAAGCCACAATAAATGAAAGGAAAATTGAATGTTGAAAGCCTCAAACCTACTTGACCATATCAGACAGTTCTGATGGAAGTGAAAATAACCAGTAGACGCCACACAATCACAAAAGGGTGTCTCCTCTTGATGTGAAACCATCAGGGAACTGCTTCTCGATTTACTATTTGACAGTTTGGCATCTCTGTTAGAAATACCTCCAGAACCTTTCTTTCTTTTTCCTTGTCTGTCTCTCACATGCAAAGGCAAATACTGGATGACTGAGGAGACTATAAACACAACCAACAGGGAGGATCCAGGTGTGCTCCATCAAGTTATATCTGTGGCATGACTGAGAACCTGCTTAATAACCTCACAGTTCCTCAACAGAGAATCAGACTTTTTTTTTCTTCCCCTTGGCAGTAAGAATACTGCTCAGCTAATAAATCAGTAATCAGATTTGTTACCCTAAAACACACACGTGTGCAACATTTATTGATAAAGCAACCAGAGAAATTTGCTTAGTTAATTGGTGCTCATGCAGGACAGACAGGCAATTCTTTTTACTGAGAATGTCACTTTTGCTGGTCTGACCTCAAGAATTGTAGAAAAAAAGTTCACCTTCCTTTATCCTCTTTTTAACCTCCTTTTGGTTTCCCATTTCTTTTCTGCAGGCATTTATATTGGAATTTAAGTGAGTCCTTCAATATTGGGCTGGTAAGTGCTGTATGAAAAAGCATTTCTCCTCTGTTGTAAAATGGCTATTTGCATCTTCTTATGAAAGATGCTTATTAGATTTATATAGTTTAACAAGTGCTTTCTCTCAAGAGCGGACAGCTGATCTTGGGCACTACACCACACTGGAATAAACAACCTGCTCCTGACTTCCACAACACAGAGAGGACTTGTACATCAATTCCTCTGTTACTCCTGACAGATTACAATTGTAAGAATGGCCCTATTTTGTCCTTCCTGTCCTTTATATGTAAATTCATCCTACTTAACATTTAATCTCTTCTTTTGTCTTGTATTCTGCAGATGAGCATTTGTTTCTAAGGGTTTTTTTTGTTTTGACTGTGGATCCTGCCTATCCATATGCTATACAGAAATCTTGAGTGCTGAAGTCCAACTACAGGATGAAGCACCAGAATTGCAAGAGGCTGTCCAGGAGCTCTTTTGACATCTCTACAGCTCAGACCTATCACGGTCTATGCAATAGTACGGTGATCTGCAACTCTGTGGGCCTTGAGAAACTGAGCTCAGTAACCATAAGGAGTACCACAGTTATCCCACTGCATGGACAAAATCCTCCATGACCAAATCTCTCTTATTTCTGCAAATAGCCCTACAAATCAGCTTATTTGTGTCCTTGTTTTCCAGGATCCACCAGCTGACCTGAGTAGTTGAAAGACTGGGCTTCTGGAAGAACAACACATCTGGGTCTCCTTGGACATACATTACCAAAAGGGCATAAGAGTCTGGTCAGTAGAGTCCAGGACAAAGAGGACATCACCACTGCCAGCTCATCATGACATTCCAGGCAGCAGTCACAACCTTCTGGGTGAGCTTCTGCAAAATACTTACATTCTTTGTTCTTCTCCCTTTTGCCTTTAAATTGCCCTATTAGGGATTTCACAATTTCATGTGAAGATCAACATGTAACAGGCTGTAAAATGATGCTTTGATCATGAGCAGAATAAAAGACATAATCTTCTCTTATACCTGCATGGGCTAATTGTTCATTATATATACACATTCCTACACAAAACATACGGAGGACAGCTTGACCAAAAATAGTAATGTACACAATTAAGATTTTAGCAATAAGATCACATAATAGTTTTGGAAGAGAGAGGGAAATCACTTTTTCTTTCACTTTTTGAACGTTCCTCCTCCTACTCCCTGATATTTGGAAAAGAACACAAAGCAAAAACTTGTTTCTCAATCATCATTGCTTACAACAGCAAGTTTTTCTGCCACACATGCTCAGCCTGTACATACCAAGCACCAATGCTACCAGAACAGTCCATTTCACAGGAAAGAATGACGAGGTATTCTGGTATCTAAAAAGGGTTCCCCTCGAACAAAAGCACCAAGTGTAACTTTCCCTAGTTCAAAGCTCAGCAGTTCCTCTCCCTTAAAAACCCCACTCCCTACTGATGTGAATGTTGCAATTTGCTTTTATCTACTTCCTCAATAACCTGCCATTAAACACCTACTAGTAGTTTTATTACTGTGGTTCTGAGCTTGCGGCCTACAGAGAGAGAAAGAGCACAGATGTACTACAAAAACTTCACCCAAATGCCATAAAGCCGTATCCCAAGGCTAGTAAGTGCTGAATTGTAACGGTTTTGAGGCACTTTAAAGGATGGCAGAAGCACTGTCAGTGTTTCATTACTGGTTCAAATTAGGAGAGGAGGGGAGAGGAAAAAAACAGGAAATAAATAGATGCAATAAAGTCTCTGGCATGTAGACATCCATGAGTGAAAACAGTCCTTTATAAAACTGCAACACATGAGTACTCAGATATCAAAGATACACAATGCCCAGTGTTTTAGTGAAGATGCCTTCTTAACCACAGCAGGGTTTACTTTCCACTCCCCATGATTTGAATTTAAATGGATCATGTTTACTCAAGGGGTCTTTCACTGATTGAAAAATATACCCACAGTTTGTACATTATCTCAGCGAAATTCAAATAACATATTTAAATTTAATTACTTGAAGCTTAGGGGTTTTCATGCTTTTCTTTTTTCTCTCAATTGTACACAACAACACTTATTTGTTCTTATCAATGGCTATGCACTTTGTCAAGCATCAAAATTAAATGCTTGAAAGCACTAATGATGTTACTGTGATTAAGGGTTTTTACCTTCCAGGGTAGATACTAAAAGCCTACTCCATTATTAATTACTAAAAAAAAAAAAAAAAAAGAAAAAGAAATAGTATTTCTGAGAATCTAACACTGAAGAAAAGTCCTCTTAGAAATCAAAACAAGACAATAAAAGATCTTCTCTTAATTGGGACAAAACACATTTAAGAGAACCTAGAATATTTCACGTTTTCTCTTTGAATATTTGCCTTGTAATATTGTGGGTTTTTACATGGGATTTTGTAACCTATATTATCAAATAACCTCCCAGAATATACAACACAAAATCAAATACATTTTTAATCACTTCTAAAACTTACATTATTTGGGCCAGATTCTGGAAATTTTATTCATGTAAGAGCACAACTTACTCTACTAGCTGTCACACTGGCTTCAAATCAAGCAAAGGGAGAAGTATCCAGCCCTATTTAGTTACAAGTACCAGAATAAATTAAGAAGAAAGCAGTTCTGCTCTTTCCTAAAACGTTGGCGTTCAGTTCTGCTTCCCACTGGTCCCTTGGGCCTTTTACCCACTCCTCTCTCTTGTCCAGGCAGAAATGCTCCTCTTTCTGAGTAACACCATCCCTGTGCTCTGAGTACTCCTGGCAAATGGCTTTGCAAACAAAGGAGAACGCATTTTAGCATGACCAAATTTCCCAACATATGCATAGCATATGCATAAACCATGTATGTGCATAAGGATAAGCACATAAAAGGCTTTTGCACATGTGAACCTATGTGCACAAACAGATTAGATGTCTGTGCACGTCCAAATAACTGAGCTAGAGTTTGGCATTCCTGTTCTTCACTGCTAGCATGACAGCTATGCCTTTCTCCTAGGGACCAGCAAGAGTCTGCATGCTGGATGTGCACTTTAAAAACTAACCACATGCATATTTTTTTTCATTATTCCCTCTGTATAAGTGGAACAAACATTTGTATTAGTGATGATTGGGCCAGGTTAGGATTTGGACAAGGATCTAGAGGCCTGATTGCTCAACCAAGCCACTGGAAGCCTCCCAAGACATTCCCGAGTCCTCTGTCTTCCCACCGTCTGCCTCTCCCTCCCCCAGGAATGACGACTGGTGAGGAACACCTCCCAGCTTGGAAACTGAGACACGCCAAGATTCAGGCCAACATTTTCAAGCTTTAGCATTTAAAGCAAAGACTTTAAATCTACACCACTAGAGTAAAGTGCCCAAGGTTATCCACCCACACTTGAAAATCCTGGCCAACATAATGTGAAGCAGTGTGACAGCAGAGCTTGGCCTCTTTCTCTCAATCCCTTCAATCAGCCGTAATACTTCTGAACTAAACTTTCCCTTGTTACTAGAAATTACTCTGCTCAGGAAAACCACCAGCTTGGCCACAGGATACTCTTGTAGGACACCTTCATCCCAAAATGACAGGCACAGGTGATCTTCCCTTTCTTTCTAAGCTCCACAACCCAAGCATTGACAAAGAGCTCTGAGAAAAACAAGCAACAAGCTCTCAAACCTAGTGACCAGCTATGTTTGTAACAATGTGTTCAAAAAGGGGCTAGAAAATTAGATTTTTAAACACTGTTAACACAGCACTATTATGTTTTAAACATTTCCTCCATTTTAAACTTTTCATTTTTTGCCTCTCCCAAAAGAACCTGTGCTGCAAATCTTGCCAAACCACAAAAGCTGGCTCTGACTTGTATCAAGTCAAAAGCCTGACAGAAAACCCAGGCTGTTAGCAGCAACAAATAGTAGTAGTTGAGGATTATTAGAGTGCTGTGTTTTTACCACACTACACCAGCTTCAGTTCTTGGAGACATGCAGCAGCTACTGAGGATCCACAAAGAGCCTGTGTATTTTCTGGGTTGCACATCCAGCTCTGTGTCAGTTTTAGCACAGAGTGCTTCAGCATACCAGAACTGCTCTAATTTAGATCAAACGGGCTGACCACACTTCCCTGTGGTTTACATCAAGAACTGCAATGAGACAGGGGTGATGAAGAAGATTTTGCACACATGGGAGACAGTTCGTTCTGGCTATTAATTTCTGAGGACCAGCTCTTGACAGCAATACATTATTTTCAGGTACTGGCCCTCCTATTCTAAAAGCCAAATCAATGATGTCAGCTAATGCAATGCGGGTCTGGAGTAACTCCAGAGATCTGAATCTGCAACCTGCAATCCCAAAGATTGCCTTAAACCAAAAGACTATAGAATCTACATTGCATTTAGCAAGAGATCTGTATTACAACTCAAGCACAGGGTCTGTTTAGTCTGAGAATTGCTTGTTTTCTTTCTGCTAGCTTGCTAAGAAATCCTGTTGGCATGTTCTGACAAGGATAACTTCATAGTTGCCAACAGAAACATGGCAGAATACTGTGTATTTCCTGTATGTATGAATGCCAGTTTAAAACAAACAGGAAAACAAGTCTTTCAGTTAGAAAGCAATTTATGGAAAACTGTCTGAACATTACAACCACTTAAAAAAACCAGCACTGAAACATTTCTAAATGCTTAAACTAGAATGATTAGCACAAGAAGAGTGAGCATACTTAGCACTGTGAATTGCTCTAAGAAACTCTAGAGCTATAAGCAATTTGTTAAGACGGGGAATTAGTCAGCAGTTGTCTGACCTGAGCAGGTTTGGAGCCGCTGGTCACAAAGCAGGTCACGTTGCAGTTACTCTTCCCTGCAGTTGAGGTTAGAATCTGACCCAATATAAACAACAATAAATTCTGTAGCCTGAAGAAGCCAACACTGATGCTCCACTGCATTGTATCGGATTGAGAGAAGCAGAGAAAATGGACCACAAAGTTCGGACCAAGACTGCCGTAACTCTCAAGAGTTCTCCTTTAGGGCCTGGACCCGTCACGCTTAGAGGTAGGATCCCACGACCCAAATTTGGGTTGAACACTTCTGGGAAGCATGTGCTGTAATTATCCTTTTACTTCCCAGACGCCAGAGCAGAAACCACTGATGCTGGGACACAATGTATAGCACCCCAGGATACAGTGGCTCAGGGAGAGGCCCAGAATGACAAATGAGAGACCATAACCTCTAGTTATTGAAACAGATAATAATGTTGGAAACAGGGCATTCCTCAGCCGCTCAAAATAAGTTGTCCGGAGCAATCTGACCCACTTACCACCCCCTGCTCAGGGCAACTCTACCTCTCCTACACAAACTGCTGTTCCTCCTGGGAAGCCCAAGGTAGCCACCAGAGCTAACTCCTCCCCAGAAATAGCCTGTCCTTCAGCTTTGTATTGCTGCACAGGAGGAGGATCTGCTGAGCTGCCTTTTCAAAATTAACTCTTCCACTCCTCTTCTAGCCCCTTCCACAAGAAAAATCAAAGCTACCCTCAAAGATCCATCAGATTCTCCCAAATGAGACCCCTATCCCATTCTAAGCCCTTCCTCAAGTCAACTATCCAGCTACTCCTCCTCACGTTTTCCCACCTTCCTGACCACAGTCAGAGATGTTAAGACATGTCCACATACACTTCATGAGTCAACAGACAAGGGGGATAGAGCTATTCTTAAATTGTACAGGACTAACAAAATAACTTACTGTATCTGTGTCCTGCAAAGCAGTTCTTCTGTGCAGCTTTTGAACCACTTATAATAGCGTATCAACAATCCATAAACCAATACTGAAAATATTGACCCTGCTCTGTTAATAACCCAAAAGGGCAACCCTTTGACTCACATTGCAAAGGACAGCTCTCACCTGATGCATCATCTCTATATCTATGAACAGAAACCCTCATTTCTGCTCCTTGGTCCTTTCTTATACTTATCACCTGAGCATATGGTTGGTTATCTCAACAGTTCTGGCATAAAGCTTAACCCACTATGGGGCAAATGTGTGATTTGGTACCCAAGGCAACACATCTCCTAATGCTGTTCTCCTTGGTTCCCGCACAGTTACTTTTTATTTACTTGAAACATGGATGTCTAGATGATATATACGCATATGTGCTAAATAACTTCCATTGTCACTTACTTTCAGCATTAAGAATATTAGATTTTGGAAGAAAGGATGCTTAAAAGCCTTTCTGATATCCAGACAAATAAAAGCCTCTGCCCTATACGCCACTTAGATGTTTTGGAAATACTGAAGAATCTTCTAAACAAAATAAATACATAAATGTATGACTCATGTTGCTAAAGCAGCATTCACTATTTTAATAAATAGATTTGGCCACATTGTCTCATCCTGGCTTCTGAAGTGCTACAGTAATAGCAGAGAGTTAGACTTTGCCATTTGGGTTTCTCAGATCAATCACCAAAAGTCAGAAACGGCAAGAATCTTGGAGGAAGAAAAGATAATAAAATTATACACATTTTACTTCAACTGTGATACACAGCTCCAAAAGCAACTGCAGGCTGGGTCTCAAACATGCCCTCCTGAGCCTGTGGTACACAGAAGAATCAAAACCCAGGACTCACCTGATAGTAAAAATCACAATTCCTGTCTTAACACTTCCAAGTAATAAATTATTTCCAAGTCACCAGAGTTAAGAAACTTCACCTTTATTTACTTTAAGCTCAATCACACAGAAGAAGCTGGTGCAGAAGGCTTGCATTTATGTCATTATATTTCATTTGAACAACCTATAAATTTTAATTATAGTTGATATCCAGAGCATTCAGATGGAACACCAGTAAAGAACCTTCTATACAAAGGTTAGATGGATTCAATATGATACGATCTCTGCCTGTGGGGTGTTGAGAAACTCTTGAGATTGAATCAAGGTTTAGGTTTTCTGGGCTCACGTTAGTAGCACTGTGTGAAGGACACTGGTCTGACAGCACGTGGAGATCCTCAGTTCTTCCAGAATGCTGCAAGACACCCTGCCATACAACCCATCAAAGTTCCTTTTCTTCAGGGACAAAAGATACTCTGTGCTTTTGGAAAAGTACCATAGAGAATCAGACCACAGCACACCTAACTCTCACGCTCAGAACTCTTCTACCAGGTCCTTTCAGTGGAAGTGAATTAAGCCCCCTTTCCTTCATCTGCAATGGGCAGATTTCTTCAGGAAATTAAAAAATCATTAATAGACCCAATGAGAGAGAAAACTATATTCTGCACACAGTATTGCTGCAAAAAGCAAAGCTACTTGAAGTTTGCTGTTCAGAAAAAAAAAAAAAGTAATGAGGGACAAACTGGGGAAGAGTCTTAAGCTGACTGAAACACATAAAATTTAAAATTAAAACCTTAGTTCATGATGTCAGTAACCTATTACATCATAGGTGGCACATAATTAAACTTATAAAAGGGTTTCATTATTTTGGTTTTATGCCGGATACTGAAAACTAGTGCATTATTCATTTAAAAATTGTGTCAATTAGAAAAACCCCAAATGGAATAAGCAATTAAATATTAAAGGTGGCTGCCTCAGTGGAAAACAGTCAGAAAGATAATTGGTAAAGTTTCCTGTGCAATGCAAGTACCATTACAAAGTCTGAACAATTTCTTAAATAAATAAATAAATAGGCTCGTGAGGTTATAAAGATTTGAAATTGTACAAAGAAATCGGCCATGTTTATTTCCTGGAGAAATACTGAGCTACAGTCTAGGCAAATAAAAGCCCATGAAAACAATAATCCCAAATTAGATCAGCAATCACATATATGGGTCTGTATTCCGAGTCTGGACCTTCATTTTCAGTCCCAGATTCGTAGCAGACTGGAGGACACTGAGAGCGCTCCCCAACTTCTGATGAGAAGATCTCTGCAGCAGGTCTCCCCTCCACTCTGAGGCCAGGGCCCCAAAGGGTACCTACAGGGTGGAACTGAGAAGGGCACAGGATGGGGACTGCAAGGGAAAATATAATCTTCATTCAAAATCTGCAGTTTAAAAACCATTTCTTCTTGCAACAGCATGCAAAGCACTTTTCACTGTTACGTTTCTCCTCCCTGTAAGTTTTGTTTGGTTTTTCATTCAGTTTTGTCATCAGCGGGTCCAAAAATGTGATTATCTCCTCATTTGATCCCGATGAAGCTGGTAGTTTCCATTTAAGAATCAGTCAGACTGAAAATAAGCTAGGAAACTCCTGTGTTACAGAGCCCCTCTAACCTGGGATGTTTGCAGCTTGTTGGTGTAACAAATATAAATAAAAAAATTCTCTGGTTAAAGAAAAATGCCACATCTGCAAGAAGTGCTAAAGGAGTATCCCTTTGAGCCCAGTCCACTCTCTTCGATCAGTTCTTCCCAATACTTGCATAATTGCAGTTTTAACCTTCCGCACAGGCGGCAGTGAAAGCAAACGGCTGAAATGCTCTTGGGAAAGGTACCGCGGGATCTGCACATCATATCTAAAGTACGATGGAGACTCCAGAAATCTCTGCAGGCCCTACAGGACCCTGCTTGGCCACCCTGTCCCAGAGTGCCCAGGGAGCCTGAAAAAGACGGGACTTAACACTCGGGCACTTACATATTCCAGTCACTTTCTATCTTATTTATGTGCATGCATGATATCCTGATAAACTAGAAGGGAGGCTGCAGCCATTCCATCTGCATTCCCTTTTATGCTAAGAAAGATAAATTGAGGCTGATTCAGAGGACAGATTTAAAGAACGCAGTATGTTATCAAGACAAGCACAATCTTCCCAGGGAGCCATTGTAGTGGGTTGTCTTGAGATCATGCCTTTATTTGTTTGCTAAAATAAATAGACACCACACAAAACTCAATTCATATATGAGACATCTCTTCCAGCCCACCATACCTTCCTATTTTGCTCAGTCAAAACTGTCTTATTCTATTATTTATGAATGGGACTATTTAATGGCACATAGAAAATGAAAAATAATAAAAAGATAATTAAAAACTTCAGTGCTTTCCTTTTAGTCTTCAGTAATCTATGGAACTGAAAGACATTTATATCTGAAGCACATTACAGTTTAACGGTTTTTCTGTCTGTAATAATCCATGGATACTTTCAATGGATTTTAATACATACAAAACCAAAGAGATTTTATGGAACAGTAGAAGTATTTAATAAAAAAATCAGAATCAGTCGATTGTCTTTTTAAGACTAGGTGATAGAATTCAATAGCAGAGATAAAAATACTAATTCTGCAGGAACAGTTCAGAAGTCTGCGACAGAAGTTATCATTTCCTTTTAAATTAACCGTAGGACTTTTCCATAAGGTATGTTTTGAAATAGAAATGACCAGAGGAATAAAATATAAATGCTTGAGCTTCCTACACCTCTCTAGACTGTATTTTAAAAAAAATAAATCCAAACCCAGGATCAACTTTTGTTATTATCAGTTTACAAATCACAACTGTCAGAGACCTCGAATCCATTCTCGGAGTGCACTACTAAGAGTTCTGGGACTCTGGTTCTTGAATTTAGTAATGAAGGCAGATTACCTTAATCTAAGAAGACGCCATGAAATCCTTCAAGCAGATGCAGATAGAGGCTACGCATTTGCCTGCTTTGTTTGGGAGGGGAAGCCCACTGGAGCCCTGCCATAATAATAAAGCTCTCCCTGCACACCAGTTCACACGTGGGGCTAAATCTGAAGTGACATTTCTCAATGAAAGGAGCAGTATTCACTCGTGTGCTTAGCATTTTGATGTCCGCCAAAATCTGGCAAACATGATTATAAAGATCCAACAGGCATGCCACAGCTCTATTTAGTCCTCATGGTTTAATGCAATGCTATGCAAAAAATAAATTAAAAATAACAGGCTGCCTTGGGATGGCATTCTGGGACTATGATTTCATGCATATGGATGGACTTGACACATGTTTTGCAACTCCTTTTAGGAGGACAGACTATCTGAACCAAAAGAGCCTGCTTTACCCACCCTTATGGGGTCAGTTCAGCATCCTGCCCTCCAAACTATGAGCTAGTGCAGAAACTTTGGGCTTCAACGACTAGCAATGTTTATTTGTGCTACTCTGCATGGCATTTTAATTAGTAACTGTGCGGATTTAAAATCTTTGAATGGACACACAGGGGCAGTTGTGCAGCCTAGCTTTTGTGTTTCCACTCTCTCAAAAAAATCCTGTTTGAGGACATCAGCAGGGGGTTAATGGAAGCTTTGATAAAATTCTCCCAAGCCTTTTATTGTTGCTCAACTACAGACCGGACTCTGCTGTCTCTCTGGCTGCTGTCCAATTAATGTAGTCAGCTGCAAAAACAACTACAAAATTTAGAAGCCCATCTAAACATTTGGTAGCTGCAAACATTCTTGGGCAAAATCTTCCACATGAAAATGTTTACTTGTCAATTGTTTAAGGGAAGGACTCAGACTGGATGGCAAGCTTCACAAATGTGAAATGTCAGTGCAGTGCCAGCAAAAGGCAACGTGCAGTTAAATAGTCCAGAGCAAATAAAAGCTGTAGGACCATATCTTCATCTCTTTCAGTTTGGTAACTATTCGTCTGTACCAACATCACCGAGACCAGAATTTGATCCGATTTGATGCCTCCTAAAAGTAAATTTATATAATTTAAATATGGTCAATCCTACCCAGTCCTGAAATTAAACGCCTTTTTCCCCAGGAGGATATGTAACTAACCTCCATTTTCCATAGCAAACCATGAGATGTTTTTAAAAAGGTGACCAAACTTTTATTTAAATGCTGCAATTACTTCTTGGCTCTATCTGACATGCATCTTGTCTAAGCTGTTCATTGAACCCTGAAGCTAGTTATTTACCAAGGATCTTTAGAAAGCATTTTTTTTTTCCTTCCGACCAAGACTTGTATCCCCCACCTTGAATACAAATTCATGGAAATGGGTGGTGCAGACAGCTTTGCCAGAAAGCAGGCAGTTGTTATTTTAATTATTATTTCTTTGTGGAGAGCTGTAGTTACCTTAAAATAATAATTTAATCCCTCCCAACAATAGTTTTCCCGGTTTTGTTTTTAAGACGGGAGCACGTATACTTGTAACTATGCATTTATTACAGACCATCAGTTAAAGCCTGTTGCAAGAACACAGAGTTGTTAATAAGAAACTCCCACTTGCAGCTGCCAGCTTGGAGAAGCTCCCTTCTCAGACACATTCTCTTACACACGTAATTAAATGTGCAGGAGAAGAAATCTGAAGTGGTCAACACATGACCTCTCTAAGGCTCTAAGAAATCTCATGCTCAGCACTGAAATTTGCCCATTCAAAGTATTCCTAACTGTTTGCTTCCATGCAATTCCCAAATTTCTTGCACTGGGACCACTTATCTTCTTTCTGGATCTCCCACTGCCTTTATATTTGAAAGGTCTGTGGTTTCCCAAAATACATTATTTGGTTTGTTTCAGAAATCCTCGTGGTAACTTCCTTCCATGTACGTCTTCAGACAGCAAAAGCCAAAACACAACTCCCTCAGAGAAACAAAGCGAGGGAAGAACCAGGCAGGTCACCAATTACAGCAGGTGAAACCCTACAACAGCTGACAACTTGTCTCATCCCTTCTGCTTGAAAATGTGTGTATGGGGGGGTACTGCTATAATAGATAAATGTGAAGACTTAGAAACCACACTGGTTTAGATTCAAAATGAGAAAGTTGCACACAATTAGCCTGGAATTCTGCAAGTTGCTGCAACAAATCACTCAGAGTGTCACACTCACGAATCACCCCTTTTTCAAGTCCCTGCTTAGTAGTTGTGAATCTCTTCATTGAATTCACACTTGACACAGCTCCATTTGAGTAACAAGGAGACTGCTGATCCATCATCCTTAGTGCAAACACTTTTAAAGCAAAATAAAAACATCCCTTTGCAACTCCCCTTTTCCATTACCCTAACATTTTACAAAAAAAAGAATGCAGCAGCTAGAAGTATCTATCATACACACATCCCATACTCTGGACATCTGGCATGTATCCAGATGTTTGCCAAGAGATTATTTTAAATCAGGCTTGTGGGGAACTGCGTGGCCAGAGTGCTGTGACCGTTTATACACACCCAGCTACATGCACGAGTTTCCTCCTGAGTCTGTGTGCCTGTAAAAAGACTCCTGGAACAGGCTATTTGTATCCTTTGGCTGAAGGGAACAAGTAACTGGAAAGGGTGGGACCATGCTAGTAGCAAGTACTTTGAAAAAAATAAAAATAAAAAATTGAACTGACTCCTGGATGTCTGGGAAGGCTACAGCCAGGTACTGCTGTGTCCAGCATCTGGAGTGCCACTCGCTCCTCCGTTTAGGCAAAGACACAAACTCGCCCACCTTCACAGCTTCCACGCTGGCCTGTCCAACTTGCTGCACACCAAAATGCTTTCCAACTGGTCCAAAACACTCACCCAGTAAGAGCTTGTCCCAGCATCTTAATCCTGCCCTCCACAACATCCTGAACCTCACCAGCACTACCCTGTCCTTGCATCACCCAAGGAAGCCAGGCGGGGAGCTGGACTGGAAAACCCACCAGCCGTGAAAGGGGAGCTAACCTACATGAGCCTCCCGGTATCCCCAACAGGCACTAGGGAAGCGTGATGTCAGAATCAGACCTGCAGAAGTAGGGAGGTGACAGTACTCTGCACTGGTGAGGCCACACCTGGAGTATTGTGTCCAGTTCTGGGCACCTCAGTATGAGAGAGATAGAGGTGCTGCAGTGAGTGCAGAGGGGGGCAACGAAGCTTGTGAAGGGCCTGGAGAACAAATCCTATGAGGAACGATTGAAGGAGCTGGGACTGTTTAGCTTGAGGAGGAGAAGGCTAAGGGGAGACCTCGTCACTCTATAACTACCTGAAAGGACATTGTAGGGAGGTTGGTGCTGGTCTCTTCTCACAGGTGATTAGTGACAGAACAAGGGGGAATGGCTTTAAACTGCAACAGGGGAGATTTAGACTGGACATTAGGAAAAGAATTTTCACAGAAAGAGTGAAATAGGCTGCCCAGGGAGGTGGTGGAGTCACCATCCCTGGATGTGTTTAAGGGTCGTTTAGATGAGATGCTGGGGAATATGGTGTAGGGGAGAACTTTGTAGAGTAGGGCTGATGGTTGGACTCGATGATCCCAAGGGTCTTTTCCAACCTGAATGATTCTGTGATTCTAACAGAAAATTACTTACTTTGCCAGCTTATGTTATTTTAGAGGGACTGTGAAACTGTGACACAACTGTATGATGAATCCTGTCTCCAAGTTCACAGAGCTCCTTCTCTGGCTATTTGGAAACGACATCTTCCTTGGGGTTATACAGTCCTTCAAAATTATTGTTTCAATACAACAATAAACAGCTCACCACCAGGATTGCATTAAAAAAAGAGGAAAATTTTTGAAAGAGCTGAGCACAATACTATAGCAGTCTGAATAACTACAGACCTTGCTATTTTTGAAAGCAAAATTAACTTCTTTTACCACTTCCCTATTGATAAGATTCTCAATATGCACATAAATACCACCACATAAAATAAAAAAATGTTATGTTCACTCTCAATAAACAGAAATTATTTATTGTTACTTATACTGAAACCAGGACTATACTCAAAGAACAGGATGGAGTTTAGAGAATCAGATGGATGGATGAATCGTTAAAGCATCCGTTAATTTTATTTTCCAGTAGTAGTTTAAGGGTGTTCATGCAGTCACTTAAAGAAAGCTCTGCGACTGAAATCTAGTTAACAATGTCTTTTGATGTTTCACTACAGAGCAGTTCTTCATAGATAAGTTATAAATATCCAGGAAAGTAGTACATTAAAAAGAAAATACTGAAAACCTTAGGTTTCCTGGCCTTGGCATGTGTTGCTTTTGATCTGCCTGAGCAACTATTACTGTGTCGGTATAAGGAGTGCACACTGACCAAGGGCAATGCACATCCATGCATTTTTACTGACTGCAAATTTAACTCTGCACAAGCTAAACCACACTGGCAGAATGTAAGACCTTATATGCATTTTCTGTGCTGTTCTGTACAACACGTGAGGAATGCTAATCAGCATTTGAAAGGAAACATGGGCTTTCAAAGAAAACCCACCGAAATACAAAATGGGAATATATATTCCCCTACCTAAAAGTCCAGTAGAACTTGTGAGTCATCTGGAAGCAAATAACTCCCACTTCTTTCCCCCTTGTCATTTCTAACTTAAAACACAATAATCCTCAAAGGATCAGGATCTTTCTTTCACATTCTGTTCTCCTTTTAGTAATGGAATTAAGAATATAAACAACAAACAAACCTGAAGGCTAAAGAAAACTGAGTAACAGTCAACATTTTCCTTCCCTGCACTGAATTGTCGGTATTTCAGGTTTATTACATTTTGGTCACCACAAACTGCAGCCTGTCCCAGAAGAATACTCGATTCACGTGGGTCTTCTCAGCGATGCTCCAGTGCTGATGGCACCGTGACCCATTTTAGTTCCTGCATGGAAATGGATACCAAACAACCGCAGGGCTCTGAGTGACGGTGAGGGACTGGGGGAGCATACAAAAGAGGGGGGGAAGGACTGCAGCACCACCAGCCACACTGCTCTGCCTCCGAGATGAAGCAGCTTTGAGACAGGCAAACAGACAGCTAGACAGGCAAGGTATGGGGGATTGCAAAGACAAAGGAGCTGGGGAGAGGACCGAGAACAGAAAGAAGAAAAAATGGGACAGAGAGCCTGAGATATCCATAGGAAAGATGAGTTCTTGATCCTGAGCACAGGCAGCTTGAAAACATCCAGTCTGATGCAATAGGAGAAAGAGTAAGTTTATTTATTTATACTGTATTTTCATCCTAATTGGCACATCCTGCCTCCATCTAGCTGTGCTGGTCCACTTAAGGAAACACTGAGCCCAAGGTAACCTAACAAGGTAACAAATCACCAGGCAGTCTGTTTATTCAGAAATACCAACCAGTTTAACTCCAACAAGCAAAGGAGCAAGAAGGACACGCATCCCTCATAAAACGCAAACAAAAAGAAGGGAGCAAAGCAAGCAGCATAATGAGTCTGGATTTTAAATCTCATTTAGAGATCGTGTAGACTCCCCCCCCCCCCCCCCCCCCCACTCCCCAGCTGTAGTACGCCTTTAGCATCCGTGTAAAACCTTGTCCTTGCAGTGCTGCCCCCTCGGACATTCACACAGACGAACTTAGCAGTGAACCTGCCTGTCAGGTTGGAGACCTAAACAGCTCGGCTGTTATCTTTAATAAAAATATAAATTGTTCCATGAATCTTCAAAAAAACCCAAAAGCTTCCCGCTTGCTGTGAACAAGGTCTTTACCGAGAGATTTAATTTTGAACAGCTTCACAGCATTAGCCTTAGCAGGAAAAAAATAGAGCCCAGAGATTTTTGAGCTATTCAGCCAACTGCCTGGTAGAGTTTCTCATTGAAATTAGCTTCTCCTAGCAGCATCGCATGAGAATTGCTGGTTTGCATCTCTTCCACCTGAAATTTCACATTTTAAAAAGATGGACAAAGTGCTGATTTCATCTGGTTGAAAACAGAAAGCCACAAAAGTCACCACTGCTGGTAGAGAGACCCTTAATATCAGCGTTTCCCAGTATTTATTGTGCTAAGGGAGGTGGCTCCAAGTTTCAACAGCTCAGCGTTCCATCCTTTGCTTTTTAAATTTTTTTTTTAATATTATATGGGAAAAGAGTGGTAGTTCCTATCTCAAAAAAAAAAAAAAATACTAAACATGTAGAATAGCGAGCTGAATTCACCATTCAAAATTCTTAAAATGTCACAACACCGAAGTATTTCACACTAGGAGATATAAATTTTTGTTTGGTTCAAAGCCTGAAATTTAGCTTCTCTATTTAAAAAAAAAAAAAAAAAAAAGAAGCTATAAAACCCAGGACCTTTTCAAAGGAAGCAGGAAAAATACTTTGTCAAATGCTTTTTGATCCTACTTTGAACGGCAAAAGCTTATTTTCATTTAAACATTTTTCTACAGTATTGGAAACTGAAAAGATTTTCTAAACAAAGGGGGAAAGTAAACTGCCTCATTTCATTATCTCCAGGAGTAAAATGGCAAAAGCAAGCAAAAAACCACCTGTGCCTTTCAACTTCACCTTTTATGTCATTGCAACACATTTCTTCAATTTTGTGCTGAATATACCAGTAACTGATTTCTTATTGCTTTCTGCCTGTCTCCAAACGCATACCTTGCATAGGGCAAGCAAACACACAAATATTCAGATTTCTGATTCTGACATCAAAAACTGTGTTCTAAAATTTCGGTATATTTTCTTCAGATTATACGGCTGCATATTTGGAAGGTCAGTTTGAGGCTGCTGTTAAGAGGAAGGATTTTCTGGTCCCTTGAATACTTATCACCCCTACTGAATTGAACTCAAAGATGTACCTCTTGCAAACAGTTCCAGCAAATTCCCCACAATATGACCCAAAAGCATTGCTCATATCTAAAGAACTAAAGAACCACATTAACAACTTATTTTTTCTATTAAATGTTGAAAAGCACAAGCAGGTAGAAAAACCAATAAAGTCATTGACAGATTTTCAGTGTTGGTAGTTTCATTTTTATTAGCAAAGGAGAGAAAGAGCGTGTTTAAAGGAGGAGCTTGGCTCTAATGTGAATTTATAAATTGCTGCAAAGAAACCAAGGTAGCTTTACCTTAGTGTAAGAAAGGTACAAGATCAGAACCAAGCCTGTGGCAGTGCTCTATCATGACATGATTTCTTTATAATGAAATATAGTGAAAAAAAATGAGTGGCACAAGAATTTTAATGCACCCCAGACACACATTTACAATGATTAAACAGATCAGTACTTGTAAAACCCAAGGGTCCAACTTTACAAACCTTTACTCAAGCAAGCAGTTTCACTGAAATCAATGGGATTATTTGCATATGTGAGGACTATTTATCTCAGTCGAGATCTGTAGGTTTAGACCACACATTTCTATTTAGATCTTCTATGCAGCAGAATACACAAAGTCCTATGAAGAACAGGATAATGTCGGCATCTTGGAATTAATTTTCATTTGTACCAGTACAGTTTTCTCCAGCCCTCTGAAGCATTTGATAGACTGGGCATGTTTCAAAATTGGAAATGTTGGCAAAAATACAAATTTCCTGATGTGAAGAACTGCTACTCATGGATAATAAACAAAATCAATTCCTATTTGCATATTCAATCAGATTTCAGTTTGCATATTAAAGCATAAAATGGTAGAATTTTCACACGGTAGATGGATCCCACTCACTTATTCATGCATATATGCATCCACTAATCCTTACACATGCCAAAATCAGTCAAGAAATACTCTCTTTGCTAGGCATTCATAGCACAAAAACACCGTCCCTGCTGCTGTTCTCAACCTTCTCTTTTCGTATAGCATATGACAGCATTCTCTCGCAGCTTTCTCCCAAGACTCTGTAATAGCCCCTGTTCTCTATTAGTCCTCTTTTCAATAGGCAAAGTGATAGTTTGAATTTTTGATTCATAATTTAAAAGGGATGATGTCAACTGTATGTGTAAAGAACAAAAAACACTGGACCAGATTTTCAACGGAGCTTCAGCGTGGACTTGACAATTTTGCTTGTAACTGTCACTGCAAAATTGTATGTATGTCTCACTGTTAATACTGAAGTCTTCCAGACTACAGTTAAAATTTGTAGATTTAGACTATGCAGAACTCTTTTTCACACGCATCTTCTAGGAAACAGAATTCAAAATATTTACATAGTCCAGTGCTATCAAAATATAAAATATTAATATTGTCCAATACACTGTAAGTCTAACAATAAATGATAACCCTATAAACTATGAGTCTAACAATAAATGATAACCCTATAAACTATGATCTAAGGTGCTGAATGCCTGCAACATCTGGGGGACCTGAAGGCAATCAGCGCTGCGAGAGATTAGATAACAGGTTTGACGGTCTTGTAGCCAGTCTGACAGTCTGGATATCTAATTTGCATACAGAAGAGTGCCATATTCAAATGTATATAATTGTGTGCATTAAATTAAAAATTCAACTGTGCTTGAAAGCCTAGCTAGCTGCAAACAAGAAATGTTTTCATGTCATTAAAAAAAAAATCATACAAATGATCATCAAAACCGAACTGCAATCTGCTGCAGCAGCCTTTATTAGGTCAAGCACAGGGGACTGAAAAAAGTAGAACCACCTAGGGTATCTGAAATAATCAGGTATAAACAGACATAGTATTTCACTCTCCCAGATGAGTGAAACACAAAAATCAGCCCGCATGAAGATGAAAGCTCATACAGAATTTCTAAAGTAATGCCAGCTCTGATCAATTGAAACGTTGTTAGCAGCCAGTTAAGGAGGTATTTATTTAACAATGGGACAGAATCTAATTGCTTTGCAGGAGAGGAGAGAGAGCAGGCAGGCAAGGGAGCACCAAGGCATTCCCCTTCTTTGAATTTTACGCAGCCCTTTTTGGAAGGGGCAGAAGCACAGTCCTGCCCTCCCCGAGTGCGTCTTTTGCCCCCTGTAAACACCAAAGGCCCATTCGTGTCCATGTGCAGGCTCTCCCCTCCGAAGGGCCGAGCCGCAGGTGGCCCTGGCTCGGTCCCCTCGCGTCGCCCAGGGCAGCTGCGCTGTTCTGCTTCTGCAGAAGCTCCCCAGCGCCCTCCCAGCCTGCCGCAGCAGAGCTCTGCTCCCAGCCACAGGAGTCAAACCCCCCTGTTTGTCTAACTCTAAAGAATTTAAACTAACCATATAAATAACAAAAAAATAAGGGTTTGACCCAGTTACGCATCTTAGGGCTCCTTACATTCATTTGCTAATGGTAAATGTAATGGAAATCACAGCTTTCCTAAAAAAACAGGCAGAAGAGAGAGGAAGAGAATATGCATTTGCATTCCTACCTGCTTGGTTAGTTGTCACAGTGACTGACACAGCTTGGTCCTGGCTAGGATTTTGCTTGGACACTCCATTCACGGCCCAGACTTCAAAGGTGTAGTTAGTGTGTGCCAGGAGGTCAGTAATGGAGACTTTGGTGGTTTTCAGGCCGTTCTGCTGAGGGCTGAAGTGCACCCCGCTGCCACAGGACCGGCAGCGGCTGAGGTCGCCAGCACCGCACCTCTTGCACACCACATTGTAGGAGATGTCTTCCCGACCACCTTTGTTCTGGGGGGGGCTCCACTCCAAGTTCACCGATGTCTCATTGACATTGGAAATCAGGTTCTGGGGAGCAGATGGAGGGCCTAGAAGGAAAAAGTCCACATGTTTTTAGTAACTGGAATAAACTTACATAGTATCTTCAGAATTAGGGTCCTGGGTAATACCAAGTGTATGCAACTCCTGCTTCAGTCAGGGACAGCAGAGACCACACAGAGACAGACTCTCATTGAAATTTTGATACCCCAGTATTTTTTCTTTAAGAATAGAAGTGCAATATTTTCCAGACAAGTTGATGTCAGATCACATTCAGTGAACAGTGAAGCCCATCAAGCCGGGAGTTGGACATGACACTTTGGGGTGCAGGAAGGAGATGAGAGTAGAAGACTGGACACAGAACTGCAGCTTTGAAGGAGGGAGAATAAAGGTCACAATAGGGGAGTGCTGGAGAATGTGAAAGAATTGGAGATGAAAATATGGTGAGCAGCTGAAAGAAGAGCTGAAACAAGAAAACTGGTCAGAAGCAAGAGACCATACAGAAAGCTTGGAAATAAGACTGAAGCTCTTATACCACTGGGACAGGAGACTTTAAGACTCATAAACACGCTGCCAAACAGTCCCACCTGGTTCCAGGATGGGGACTATGGGATCTGGGGACAAAGCTGAAGGCCCGCTGGGGAGAGCCTCCCTGGGCAGGAGAGGGACAGCGCTGGGCACAGGGAAGGGGCAGCAGCAGCAGAGCCAAGCCCGCAGGAGGCAGCTCCTCCCGGCACCTCCAGCAACCTGCTGGGACTGTAATAGCCAGTTCTGCCCAACCGGGCAAACTGCCTCCAGCAGTGACCTGCCTCACTCTGTAACCAATGCACAGGCAGAAATCTTATTTATATGCTTAAATCCCCACAGGCCCCAAACCAATAAGCACATTGAAAATGCAGAAGAGCTAATCCTGTGACTCTTAATCTAATTTCAATACAGTTGAGGTGAGGCACAATTTTTGTATCCTTAAATTTAACAAGGATGATTCAGAGCAACCCCATGAAAGAGATGGGTATTTTATACATCACAGAAAGCTTCACCGATCATCAAAAGGTAGCCTATTCTGGGGTAGAGCACTGGCTACACACACACTACTTTGGGACAGGACATGGGGTAAATACTGTATGGAAAAGAAATGAAACAGAGAGTGAGAACAAAGCTTGCAAAATGTAATGATCCAAACCGGAATACAGTAAAAATAGCAGTCCTTAGTAATTACTCACAGTTAGAGCTTTAAATACAAATATTATTACCAGAAAAATACCAAAAATAATTTTGTAGGAAGTCACAAATTCAATTTTTATTCAAGACACAAGAGAGCTCGTGAAAGCTTCTTAAATTTTATCAAAATATATTTGATGGTTGAAATTCAAAAAAAGTTCAACCAGATCTCCTGTCCGAAAAAGGAAAGGAAAGAGGAAGTTCTGGCAAATTTCAATCCAGGTTTTCCATTTCTGTTATTTGTCAAATATTATGAAACTGGAAAAAAATTCAGCCAGCACCAATAGTTTAATTAAATTTATAAATAAATCAATCATAATCTCTCATATGCCAAAGGTACAAAACCAGCCATCGGGTTAAAATGGGAACTGAACACATTATGGTGAAATTCTGCTGAAATTACGAAGTAACTCAAGTGTAGCAGCAAAGAGGTTAAACCATTGAGAGGTGACTAAGGTGAAGATTAATTCTAGCTGCCTCAATTCATCAGGTGCATCTAAAAGGAAGCTTGAGACCTGAGCACACTGTGGAGGACAAGGTTTTGAAGGCTGCATCATGTCACTGGGTCTATGCTTGAAGCTGCCAGGATGTAACACATGTTCAACAGGAGACAGGACTTTCATTTTAGGAGAGGCAGGTAAATTAAGAAAAGGGTCTTAAACTACATAGAGGTCAAATGTATCTACTTATCTTCAGTATGTAAATAAAAGGCCTCTGCTGTAAGTGTAGCTGAGCAAGGATTGTTCCTCTGTGCTCACTTCACAAATACAAAATTAAAATATTCATTTTGAAAAGAGGGAAATCCTCCCTTCCTGCCAAACAGTCTCTGAGTTAATCAGGGCTGACAGGTAGAATTACTGCGAGGAGAAGAGAGAGCCCAGGCCAACCCCTGTGACGGGGAGCTCTCCCACCTGCCACACCACTGGGCTGCCATTCATGACTTTTATTTATACACTGGCAGCATTTAGGACTCCTAAGGACAAAACCCTTTTACTCAAAGATCAGCTACCAAACACAGTAAGAGATGTTTCCTGCTCCAAAAAATGCTTAGAAACTAGCAGAGAAAGAAAATGGAAAGAAACTGGTTTTAATCTCTGTCCATCACATAAAAACTGAGGCAGAGAGAGATGTGGCGAGATGACTAGGACACACAAGACGTGCCTTGCACATCTGGCCATCAGCCACAACTCTGCCAAGTCTCAGCCCAGTAACCAGCTTTCCTTCCCCTGAAAGCTGGGTTTGCCAGCTCCCCTCGGCAGAAGAAAGTGGTCTCTGCTTAGACTGCAAATAAACGAGCCTCCTTTTCAAAAATACACTCGGAGTGCAATGAGGTGGAAGATACTCCTGAAATCATGAACTCAAGTAACAGTGCAGGGACTGCTGAGCAGGAACTGATCTAAACGCCATCTATTCCCAAACCCCCCAGACTACCTCACACCAGGGCTCTCTCTTCAGGGCAGGCAGGTGCACAAGGTGACAACACTTGTCCCTCCGTACTGTCAAGGGGGCAGGAGAACAAACAAAAGCCTCTGGAGGAAACCAGCTGCCTCAGTATCTGCAAGCCCAAGTCCATGCTGCAGTGAAGGTCTGACCTCACCAGAGCAGCTGCCAGAGCCAGTGGGAGCTGAGGACACCCATCCTCCCAGAAGCCATTCAGTACCTTGCAGCAGCAAGCCCTGAACAGAAACTGCTCCTGTGGGGAAATGACAAGAGCTTTACAGTGAGAAAAAGCAAAAGGCGCTTGCTTGCTGCAATCACACAAGTGAGAACATCAACCCGGAGCATGGCCAGGAGAGCTGAGATAAGGTGGAGCCAGTGCAAACACCTCCCCTCCCTGAGCAACGCCTGGCTCTGCCAGGGCTGCCTTATTTCAGGGGGATATTTGTGAAGCAAAATACTCCACGCAAGGAAGGTTCATACTGCCACAGCTACAGTCTGAAAGAGGTGCCTTTTAGCTCAGATACAGCAGCCAGTTTGGGGTTAACTCAGACTTACTTCGATGTCCATTAAGATATTTTCCAAGGCTCTAGGTCCAGTTTCACATGGGAAAATGTGCCAGAATGAATCAAGCTCCTCAGAAGCAAAAAGTCAGTAATTAGTATGTGGGACAGGGCATTGCAGTGTCTAAACAGAGATGCAATGAAGCGGAAAACCAGGGAAGCAGATGCTTGCAGGTCACAGAAATGAGTGCACCACCTCCAGCATGAAAAGGAAGATGTGGGGGCGTCTCCACATGGTGGGCTGACATTACAGTGAGGGAAAAAGCAATTTCTTTTCTTTCTGGAGCATAGTCATCAATGGAGCTGTTGGCACTGGGAGTGGGGAATAGTTTCAGATTGATGGGCCTGGTTTCAGATGTTGAAACACAGGGCGTATCTGCTCCTTCAATGGTGATCAGGATTTGCTTTGTTTCTGACAACAGAGCCGCTGCCGATAGATGAGATGAAAACCCTTTCAGGGCCGTGGCAGGCTGGAAATGGCAGCACTGTTTCAAGATGAACCCAGCTAACAGGATCCCACAGGAACAGCATCCTGCCTGCCAGACCACTGCCCTCACACAAACCCTCTGTCCTCCTGCAGAAAAATCTAGCTACAGGGCAGATGAGAGGGGAGACAAGGAGATGCACCACTGAAACTGGTGCCAACATCTGTAATTTTGTCCCAAACCCCAGGATTTACAAAATTTTTCTTAAAACTCCTGCTAATGGAAGCATGCTATTGCACGAGCCATTCAGCACTCTGGAAGCATGGAGCTAATAATGCCACATAGCCCAGAAGAGCTTAAAAAGTAATAGTCCCTACAGAAGAAAAAATAAAAAATCTAGACATTTTTATATCAACTAACTTTAAAGTTTGTTTTATGACATTAGGAAGCCAAGTGCTCTAGTTTTCCTTGCCCAAGACAACAGAAACTTAGAGATGGATCTGCAGAGCGGATCGCACGTCTACCACTGGGGGACTGCAAAGGGGTCACAGTTTGATCATGGGGCCTGGATGCCAGATTCCTCACCCAGCCCATTTACCAGCACCGCGAGCAGACACGGGGGACTCCTCTGTGGGAACACAAGGAACGGAAGTTTTTAATTTTATTCCTTCCTGGGGCTCCATAAATCTTGCTTCACAATAAACCCATCAAAATCAACTGAGCCATGAAGCAAATGGAAAGGCCCTGGGTGGAGCAGTTCATTGTGTGTGTCAGGGCTAAGGGAAACACTGAAGAGTCTGTTTAGCAACAAATAATCTTTGTCAAGCTAATCTTGATATCTTCCTCAACCCTCCTATTAGATTTTTGTACATGTATTGGGTAATGCAGATTGTTTGGCTTTCTCCTGCTGCAATAAGCTATAGCCATTTTATCTATCTCTTTCACCCACAGATATACAGATCTGTCTGTCTTAAAGGCAACATTGAATCCTATGTCAAATGCATATTCAGGAAAACTAGAGCTTTTAAGGGGTTAATAGCATAAGCATTACTTGTACCAAAAGGATTAATGTATTTTAGCACTCTTATCACAGTCTTGGGCTGCATTTTAACTTTTGATCCATCAATATTTTTCTTCCTCCCTTTCTACAAAATGCTTAAGTCCCTCTCCAGTCAGAAGCCTCCCGCATGCCACTACAAGTCTGATAAGAGGCTTGATGAAAACCATGACAAGGGCACATATCAACACCTGACCTACCTTCCAGACCACAAGACATCTCCGTATGCTATGTTACCTGTGTGCCAGATCTCTGGGAAGTACAGGTCTCTGTGGGCACAGTTAAGGAGCCTCTGTGATTCATACCAGGGATCAAGTCTGGTCCCAGCACTGAAGTGACTCACAATACAGGTTCTGCAGCAAAGACCCTGTAATGAACTCGCTATCCAGGACTGAACTAGCACCTGTGGGGTGCAGATGGCAAGGGGCCACGGCTGTGAAGCGAAGCAGGCTGCAGACTAACACTGGGCATAATGGCATTTCATCAGTAAACTGTTTATTTCCAAGGAAAATAATATTTTGCATTTAAATCAGCTGCCCTGTGCACTGAGGGACCATCAGAGGTTGCTGGCTAAAAGTCTGCCTGTTATTCAGATACCATCCTGCTGAAGAACTTATCCCAAAGCCCCCTTCTTCCTGCCACCAAAGGATAACAGTACAACTGTAGGAGGTTCAACCCAGTGAAACTGGCATAATTGTTCCGCCAAGGAAAGGTCTATCCTGAACGCAATACAATTTCAAAGGCACACAGCACAAAGACGATTAGCTGCAACTGAGTGAATATTCCTGCTTCCCTCAGGGATCAGTCACGCCCAGCCCTTCATGCATGCCAAAAGGAAAGCACAGACACCAGGACCCTCGGCACGCCCAAGGACGGGGTCTAACCAGGCTGCACCAGGACTGCAGGTTCAGCACAGCCGCCAAGCCACAAGTCCAAAGGCGAGTGCCTCTCCCTTGACAAACTCCCTATACTACAAACCCATGTCAAAGGGCATGCTGGAGCTGGGCTCCCGGAGCTGGAGGGACTCCAGCGAGACAGGCAGACAGGCACGATTTGCAGGTGTGCAGATAGACTCCAACCAAGTCAGCCCACCCTTTCTCTCCCTACAGCTCTAAACCCGACCAATCTACACAGCTGAAAAATACCTCTGGAAACTAAGCCTGGGATCTGAGGGTAGAACTGTAAATGCACTGTGCTGGGGAACTGCATTTAAATGGTCATGACAAAGGTTTTAATATCTCTGGTTTTACATCTTCCTTTTTTACTACTGATCTGCCCAGCAAGGTGCTGCTCTAAAAGTCTCTGTGGGTGTATGCAGTAAATTCAATTACAGTTTTCTACAACTGGACCAGACAGACTTGTTTGACATAAAGAATACTGTCTTCACTAAACCAGTTAATTTAGTTCAGCAACAGTGTATGGTTAGGAGGCGTGGATTAAAGGACAGTAAAAGGAGAAGAGAAAGAAATGATTCCCAGCAAAACAGCTCCCAAGTGACTCTCTTGTCCCATAAAATGACAAGAAATAAGGACCTTGAATCTTGGTTCTCTGCTGCTTCAGCTTGATAGGATGCCAGAATCCCACTTTTAGACAACTAGCAGCTCCAAATTTTGGGCAAACAGCTTTTGTAAAATATTTATTTTTTCCTTTCCTCAGCAGTTCCATGGACAAAGCACTGAAGATAAAGTTCTGGGCTTCGGTTTGGCCAATTTTATCAGACCTGAGTAGCCATTATATACAATTTTCTTAGATTGAAAAACAAAACCATCACAAAACAAACCAAAAAGCACCTCAGCACAGCGTTCTGACAACGCCTTTAAAGTGAATTTAGCACTTAGAAGAAAACCACTCTGATTGCACTCAAAATAAAGCTTTCTCTAGCCACAAACAGCCGCCTGCCTGCACTCCTCTAGAGGTCTTAGCGTGCCCCCCCTGGCAAAGGGTTCATTTACCAGGAGCTCCTTTTTTTGTGCCAGCTTAGTCCTTAGCCATTAACAGTGCATTATTTTGGCAGCAATATTACCCATTAAGGGGTAAACTGATATTATCAGTATTTGGACTGTAACCACATCTGTTTACTACTAACCTATGGTACGGTTAATATTCATTACCTTGAAAGATCTATTTGTGGGAGGAGATCTATTAAAAACGCAAGCTGAAACCCACACTCTCCATGGAAGTGCTAATGGAGATATTTCAAATATATACCCTCAAGAAGGCAAGCCTTCATTATAAGCATCCTGTCAGTCACCAGATCAGTGCATTTAAAATGCACCCTCCTTTAAAAGAAAGATGCTTTTAAAAGATACATATGTGACTAAATAACAAGCAGGATGAAGGTTTTGAGCCCTGGAAAGAGAAGATTATTGAAAAAATAATTTACTCAGTCTGCATGTGCACATGTGTAAAAGCACATTTCTCTATCAGGTAACTGATGTCTCTGCAGCCAGGGCAATGGATAATTATTTTCAAGTGGGTTGTCACCCTGCATTCGGTCCGTGTTTGCTTGACAGTGTGAAATTGGAAGGAAGCTTCACTAGCAATTCCCACCAGACATCAGAAAACCTCAGGCATGTAGAAAAGACTTTAATCTTCTTTAACCATTCCTGCACTCTCCTTGAGGAAAATATCACATCTCTTTTTTTGAGGCAGAAAAAGCAGACCTTAGCTTGATAAGGATTAAAAATTATTCTAACAAACACTAAAAATAATTCAATAACCTGCTGCAGTTCGAAGCTTTCAAACTTCACCCTCAAACTGCTAAAACCCTGTAAACATACTGTTAAATGCAGCAGAGTGCCAGCTATGGGTGTTTGTTGAACAGCATCAATCAGGCAGACCAGCAGGCTTCAATGGGCTTTGGACCAGGACTGACAAAAGGATCCTCTTTATGAGCCTGCCCCAGAGCCACTGGCCCTCTTCATCTCCTGTGATTTCAAAGGCAACACAGGGTATTCAGAAATCTTAGCTAATTTGCTACATAATAAACAAGATTCATACAACAGGGAAGGTTGCTATGACTCACCGTTGTTTAAAAGGAGCCTAGTATGAACTGGCCTATTTTGAAGCGGCAACTTGGCCTTGGCTATACTACAGAGGAGCAGTTAAGTCTTTGATAAGTTACACGAGCAGCAGGCACCTGGGAGTAAGCATCCAACTGTCTAATAGCAAGAAAACCTAACTAGAAATGCACTATCAGAAGTGGTGAAAAGTTTAGCACATCTTCTGCTACACAAGCTCTGAAAGCCAGCTTTTGTGTACAACACAGCAAGAATAAAGAGAACAAATAAAGAGGTGTAAAAAAGAAAAGATCCATACAATGAACCAGTCCAAAGACCTTTAGAGCATATCTACAGAGAGCAATGAAATGTCACTGGAAGTACATCAGGTACCTTTGAAGGGGCTAGCTCAGGCACTAAGAAGCAGTATGACTCTGCTACGGCTTTTAATTGTGTTGCCAGCCTCACCAATGTGACCATACTGCTACTCTCCCAACAAGGCGTCAAGATGCTGTTATTGTACAGATAGCCTTTAACAATTCTAATCAATACTCTAACTTGATCATGATCCTAAAATTCATCTCCCTGAAGGCAGGGCCGAGTGTGAAATTGAGAGTGTACTATTTTCAGAGTGGATGCAAAGAAAGTAATTATTAAATAATCAATGTCTTTAAAATCTTTCAGTTCCCTCACTAAAACGTCTGGCCAAGCGGTGCCAGGCACAGCCTTCAAGAAAAAGCACTTTGGCCTCCTCTTTCCATCTCATATAGCTTCATTAAACCTGTACAACTGAGGAGCTGTCAATAATGTTTCAGCATGTGAGCTGTGAAGACCTTCAGATAAGCCTTTGTTGTTGATCTTTAACCATCTGAAAGACAAGTTATAACACAGAGTAAACACCTGGGCTGTGTAAGTTTAAGCTTAGAAATAAAGCCCACACTTTTCTGTGACAGTTGTATATGTTGCTGCTACTAATTGCTTCTTTCAGCAGTTGTGGACAGGTCTCCTGTTGCTGTAGGCTAATTTACACAAGCACTGACAGTTCGGACAACCCTCGTTTCTTGTCTGCCTGGCTGTTCCTGACCATTTATCATTATAGTTACGTGTTTTTACAACTGGTGAGTCCAAAGTCAACAGTCCGCAAGATGCAGCAGCCACTTGAAATATCAGTCATCTGCTCTATTTCTACCCCCCTTCTCCTTTCTGTGCAGAGTTAGCATTACAACAGGGTTTTAATAAGGCAACTGATTTGGTAAACAATTCTTAATTTATTTACTTGGGCAAGACTCCTTTGGCTTCAGTGGGAGTTCTGCCAAGCTAGGGATCTTGGACCAGCGCCAATGATAAAATGCCCATTTTACTGGCATGTACGATTTCCTATTTACTTGCCAAAAGAACCCTGGTAACCAGCTTCACAATAGGCTTTGTTCCTTTCACGTGGAGAACAATCGATATTTCCTCTTCTCTCCAGACTAAGCGAAGAGGTGCAGTTACCACTGGTAGAGGTGTGGGAAAACTGATGCTTGCAGGTGCCACCCCTGTGGGCTCTGGCTTTCTCTTTCAAAAACTGACACATAAGATCATTTTGCATTGCCACATAGGCTAAGACACATTATTGCATCTACTCTAATACACTGTGCTGCAGACCATACCACCTGTGTTCACTCGCTCTTTCAAGATAAAAAGAAGAATTCCACTGTGGATACCAGAAAGTTATCTGACAGTCTGACAGGAAAGAAATCCAACCAGAAAAATAAGTTGTTCTGTCATTGGCCCAACTGCTGAATTTCTTACTTTGTTAGCCCTCTAATTTACTTCAACAACTCTACAGAACTGGGTCCTGACTAACTAAATCAAAGCCCCCACTTAATTGAGTTAGTGTCTCTGTTAATTTAAGGCTCTGGCCAGAAAATCAGAAGACAGCTAATAAACAGTTGCTGTATTTATAGGAGGGATGATTTTAAGTCTACTGATTATAAACACACATTGTCAAATTACTCCCATCTCTTCTCTTCCAAGTCATAACCACTCCCCTTCTTATTCAACATTTTCTCAATTCCTTCAGCCCATCACCACAGACGACAGGAGACAGCCTTCTCCTTTGAGATTCCCATCACTCACAATCCCTTTCTCTCAGTCTGGCAGCAATGCAGGGATGGATGGTCTATTTTCCCAGCCCATGTGTAGAAGAAAAATCATTCTCTCCATACTGCCTACCCACTGTTCCCTCTGCTCTTGCAGCTGCCATACCGCACCTTAAAAGGCATTTTGACATACTGTTTACATAATGAAAAACCTTATATCATGTTTTAAGAACAAAATAATTTACTTAAGGTACAGACATATATAAAGACATGGAAGAATTACTATGTCAGAAATTTAACTTCTGAAGAGCAGAGGTTGTATTGGCATATATTTGATATTATAGAGAATGGGCTCCAACAGCAGGTTAGACTGAAGTAGTGCCAGAACAGGCGTGCAAACCCTGGGAAGGAAAAATGGCAAAGCTACATACCTACAACATACTAGTCAGCATGACCGCGCATTGTAGCCTACTTTCTTAAGCTAGAACAGTGATAATCAGCGTCTGTCTGGAAATTTAGAAGAGGCAGAAGTTGAAGGAAAAAGAGCACATTTGTTTATTTAGAAGTCTAAGCAATCATAATAAACATAGGCTTAAATAATCAGCTCATGTGTAATTACTCATTTGCAAGCACAGTTACTAGGCAAGTAAATTCACTCTTTTTTGAAAATGCAGGTCAAATATCTCAGAAATATATTAAATGCAACACAAGATTGTGCTAAGGGAATATATTAGACTGAAACATTTACAAAATTGAAGTGTTTAGACCTTTCAGACCTTTTTTTAAGCCTTGACCTTGGAAACAAATAAGGACAGTGTTATTTTAATGTGCATTCAAATTTTAACAACACAGTCACACAGCTCTAGTGGAATCCACATTGAGTTTCCACTGTAGATTGCTCATCATTTCATTATGGTTCATTATGCTGATAACTGTCAGAAAGCATTAGAAGCAGGAGCCTTGAGTAATAGCACTGAAATGGTAATTTAAAAACAATATACTTTCTGGAGGAAATACAGCAGTGCACTAAATTCAATTAGAAGAGGCGAATGTAAAGACAAGTAAGTGGTGTTTGCTGTTTGAAGTCAGGCTCTTCGATTTCTTGATAACCTAAACTGGAGAAAGCCCTTTTAAAGCAGGCACTTTTCTCTTGCATCTCACTAAATTTGCTCTCATTATCTCTAAGCTTCTCTGGTATAAACTGTCTTAAATGCAACCGTTTTAGAAATATCTCAGGCCACGCCAAAATATCAATCAATCAGTCACTGTTTGGGTGGCACAACGGACTAAATTATTCAGGGTCATTTACTGAGACAGATTTCAAGCTGGACAGTCTATGCTGGTAATCTCTCTTTTGTAAAGGGCTCCCAATTAAAAATCATTAATAATCAGAATCGAACAGACAATATAAACAATACAGAACCATCCTGTTCTCACTCATAATGTGAGCATTGTTTGTTAAGAAGTAGTTAGAGAACCCAACTCATTAACAGTGGGGACGCAGGACTAACACCCATTAACTTGGGTGGGAACTGCACCTGCCCACGCCAGGCTGCAATTCACAGAGTATCTCCTTATGGAGAAGGAAATTCAGGGATGAGGACCATGATTGAGACTGATTGTTTTCCAGCCTCATGGATTTGTGTACTGGTAAGGCAATTTACTCTCAATTAGATTGTTAACCTTATGAAAGACCCATCCTCTCAGTAAGCAGTGAAATATAATGAAGGTCTTAATAGTTGCCTTAACATTATTTTTATGATGCTTCCAAAAGGGAAAGGCATCCATGTTTCCCACAGCTTGCGTTCAAGTGTGTTACAAGTCAATCCTACTATGTCCACGTACAACCACACAGCTGACAAGCCCATTGCTTCAGAGTTGAAACTCTTAATTCCTGAGTTAAGTCCAAGCAGCACATCTGGGGCAGCTCTGCTCCTCAGTGGCAACAGACTTGTTGACGATTATCCCCATGAGGCAAGCTTGAGGGAAAAGATGCATCAGTAAACTTATGTATGTCAGGGTGTCTGTGCCTTCCAACACAGCCCACTCCACCATCTCCTACACTCACATCCTGCCACATTCTGCTCTTACTTGTACAAGCTTTACACACTCTAGCAGACCTAAAATAAGCAGAACACTAAAACCTGAGTTCGAGTTACCTGTTTAGATTGGATGCCTGGCTTACCTGAAGGTTAGGCACAGTTTTTACAACTCAACAATGGATGGAGATGTCAAGAGAGTGGTGTTATGGAATGAGAAAACTCTGGAGCACCTCTCCTGACCAGTGCATCAGGAAGTAGGTGTTGCTTTTATTACTTACCATGGGAACTGTGATAAATGAAAAGGAAGGAGAATTTTCCAATCCCCTTTCATCCACTAGTACAATCAGGCTAATGGAAAGTCATAACGGTCTTCCTCCCCCAACCTAGAAGGCGAGATAAGTGACGAGGCCAGGTAGTTTATTACTAAAGGAAATCAATAGCCAAGGGTCAAAGCTTTACAAAAACACATCCTAAGAAGGCTGAGGTTCTTCATCTTAAAAAGTGTTTAGAAATAATAAAGAAAGGATCAATCCACAGTCCAATCCAGGTGTTCTCTCCAAATTACCCAATGTAACTTTTATTCACCTGGTCTAATAGTTCTCCAAGTGAACAGAAACCTGATTTTACAAGCCAGTGGAGCAGAGTCTATCTTTTTGCTAGAAGAATGGATCTCAGATACTGTGTTTTATTTCTTCATTAGTGCACCGTCACACTGAGCGATTACTAAATGCAGGGCTGAATGAGAATACCAGGGTTAAAGAGAGCATAATGAACAAAGAAGGTGCCTGATTATTATGGCTGTCAGCACAAGGGAATTGGGTTTGTCACCTGGTTTAACCAACTGGTAAGAACTGATTAGAGTCTGAATCCATCTGAAAGAACCTTTGATGTTTATGCTCCCTTCTGTCTCCACATCTTGTCAGGAAAGGCAGACAAATGGGGATCTTCTTCTGGAGGGGCTTCCTTCAGCAGAGACCCTCTAAACGCTTTCTGTCACTTGCCTCAAGTACATGGGCAGAAGGCTACTCAGCGTGAGGAGCATGGCAAACAGACAGCCCCCCCAAGAGCCCCTTGCACCCCACTCCTTGTGCAATGCAGATGTGCACTAAGCACACAGGGCTGTATTTTGTGACGGTGCAGGTACCACCATCAGAGCAATGTTCAAACACTGCTAAGGCAGACTTCAAAGAGGGATATCAGCAAGCACAGTAGTGAGTGGGGGAGCAAAGCTGCCCCACAAGCCAGCTCAGAAATAACCTCTGTGTCCTCCTTCACCTTGGATCACAGAAAAAGAAGCCCTTAACCTATGGGACAATTCAAAGCTATGAAGTGGGACCTCCAGAGACAGGCCTGTTTTCCTGGTGTTCATGGGTTTGTGGTGTTGCCTTGCCTCTGCATGTAGAGTCCTCCTAGACTGCTGCAGAGATGAAAACTGAGGCCAGCACCATGGCTCTTGCCTTCTTGTCCTCCCTCTTCATATTTTCAGGGTAAAAGACCAAGATCAGGGACTTCTTCAACTCTGACTGACCTCCAAAGACTGGAAAGGGTGCCAGAAGTGAGCCCAAGACTTGACAAAAATGGGATAGGCTTGAAGGGGTACATTTCGCAATAAGAGCAAACATACATATCATTTGCTCACAATTACCCCATCTGGAATCTGTTTTGCTCTCTCCTCATACTTCATTCACTGCACATGCCTATTTAAATTCAATCAATTCATTACTAATTTGATTTCAATTTGGTCAGGATATCACTCACTAGGACCAGGGCTTTATGAGGGAAACTTTAGCTGTACTTTCCAAACAATAGTTTTATTGTTGCAAAAAGACATTTTCCCTATCAAAATGGTCAAGCTTTATATCTCCTAGTGTAAATTATACTATAAAAAGCATGTTCCTACCCACTTCAGGAAGGCTTCACAATACAGTTAGACCTCCATCCCCAGTCAACGTTTGGCAAGGGATATATGGACCTTTCTGCTTTCCTACTAAGCAAAAGCAGCTGCTCCTGGCTGTGCCCAGACCTGCTTAATCACCACCCAGCAAAACTCACAGCTGAAAAGGAGATCACTGAAGAAGAGCTGGAATCAAGGGGGTGTGGGGAAGGGATGAGTGTTGGCTTAGTTATGGACATACTTTGTTTCTGCCTTGTAAGGGAGAAATTAAGATTTAAATAAATGTGAGTCATCTCTCCAAAATTAATTTGGAATATATTAAAATGTTACAAAAGAAATATCTCAGCCTTCCCTCACTCACAGACACACACACTCTCTACAGAAACATACAGCTGAACTCCAAGAATCTGGAAGCATTTCCAATAGCTTTCAGGGAAAGCCACACATGGATATCCCCTGGTAAAATATAGCCCTTTCACTTACTGTTTCAAATTGCTCTGCTCCTATACAAGCGAAAACCAAAGAACTAGATGATCACAATTTAACACCAGGGTATGCCTGGAATCCCAGGTCTTCGACTGCATGAGCTGTTAAGCAACACTTAGGACAAGGAGTTGTTCCACCAACCCCATGGGTGTGCTCAGTGCACTACACCTCTTGCTCTCCCTGCTGAAGGCATTTTGATGGAACTAAAGAAAATTCCATTTGCTGTACATGATGTATTTACCTACAAAGCATAAAATAAACCATACTTTGTGTGTTTGTTTCATTAAGGTTTAAGGTTTAGCATTACCACCCCTTTCAGAGGAACACTTTTATGTTCCTAAGGGTGACCAGCTACATTTTGAGCAAATTGGATATATCATGAGATTATAAACATTACCTATTTATCCTAGATCATACAATTATGAGAAAAACTTTCACAATTTCTACAAATATCAATATTTAAAGTGATGAAAGGTGATGTGAGCTACTGGACAGGTCCTCGGACTGAACTTAGACCTGTATTTTATTTCCAACTCTGCTACTGAGGTGTGCGAGTCACTCCTCTTTTGTGGCTTTGTCTCCTCTCAGTCTCATGATTTATTTAGACTGTAAGCTCTCAAGGGTCAGTGCAACCATGTCACTGTTAGGAATTCAGGGCTGAGAAGTAACACTTTCTCTCCCAGAAGTGTGAGCCAAAATTCAAATTGCATCTGCAAAGGGCTGTAAGAGCTACTGAATGCTGCTCTCAGAAGCATGACACGTCTTAAAGACATAGATCTCTGGGCAGTATTTCCTACATACACAGTGAATGAAAAACAGGAGAAGAAATGGATGATAAAAGGGGAAGAGACTGTTCAAAGACCAACTTACGAGTGCAGGGCATGGAGGCAGCATCATTTTCAGCTCGGAAAAAGCCCCGATCGCAGGTGCAGGAGGTAGAGCCTTCCCAGATGGAGTAGCTGTGAGGCGGGCATTTGGCACAAGCAGCATCTGTCGAGAGAGCCTTGTAGTATCCGATTTTGCAAGCTAGATGGAGGAACAGGAAGGGAGAGTGTTACTTGCCCAGGCTGTGATCATAAATTGCTAGCTAGCTTATTCAAAATCAAGGCAGGAGGCATTTCAAAGAGATCTAATGATGTCCTCTTAGCCCCAGGTGAAAAATTAACAATCATCACACTCTTAATGAGTAATCCTATGTCAGGGGATACTGATTTCTAATTCCAACAAGAGCCATTTTAAAAGCTGGCTTGGAGATGGAAAAAAAACCCCAAACTCTTCTATTGACACTGCCAGAAAATCAGCTGCCTTTTTGTGCTTACTGCAGAGTTGCATGTTGCTTAACGCATGTCCACCTGCATTCACACACACACACACAGAGCATGACAAAAGGGGTGCAATTGGTTTATTCTATGACCACTTAAGGAATGGCAGCTGACAGTCAGATGCTGCCAATTTTTAAGAGGGAGTGGGACAGGAACCCACTGGGATTGGCAGCAAGGCCTTCAGCCTAACATGACTGGAAATGGCACGTCTCCCTCCTGGCATGCCAGAATCCATTTGGCTCTTTCTCCCCAAGGGAGGAAATCAGCAGTGCTCTCCCCTCCTCGAAGCCAGGGCATAGCACTAACTGCACCACTGCCACAAGGTCCCACATGCAGTTGGCAAGCTTTCAGTGACATCATCTTCATAAATGCAATGCTTACATGAATGGCTACTTTTACATCACTTGGAAAAAACTCATTAGCATCATTAATAACACATTTTAATAGTGGCTAACAGGTATGTCATCCTAGAAATTTCTCCCTTGGCTAGAGATAAAAGCCCACCATCACACTTGCTTTCAGCAGTAAAAAGAACAGAGAAAATATCCAGGCATGTAAACGTGTAGAAAAGGAAAGGTTGTTCCTGGTATTCACCACATGACTCACATCTCATCATTTATCACCTGTGCTACCTTTAGGGTTCTCCTGCTATGCACAGGCTCCAGTACGCGGGGTGCAACCGGGGCTCACTCCTTCTGTTTTACCCTTCCCTTAGTCTCCCTCATTCTTTCCCTCCTTCTCTTATGAAGCCATCCAATGGAGAATGGAGAGGGATTTTAGAAACACATTTATAAACCAGCAAGTTACTTCACTCTTATTAACCAAAGCCATTTATGGAATTTCCTTAACGAGTCCTAACTTTACAACGTGCTGTGCACCATCTGTAAGAGCACTGGGAGATCAGTCCACGTTCGTTCGCTGTGGCTGTCACTGGACCAGAGGATCTTATAAAAACACATGGCTCAAGTGACTAAGATTTATGCTTGCAGAGTTTACATGCATCACATTATTAGATAAGGTTCAACTTGCAAGGTGCTTTTTGGCCATGCTTCAAACGGCCTTGGGGTTTCGATTAAAATCAGAAACCACAGATTTGGCAGGAAGAATCACAGGGGTCAAACTCAGCCTCCCCACATCAGAGACAATTAGACCCTGAACACAAATACAAACCCACTGGGTACAGCCTATCAGCCAGGCAGTCACAGCACACAAACGCAACTCATGTAAAATAGCTTATTCTGCTTGTGATGTCAATTGCCCAGGAAAAAGGGGAAAAAAAAAAAACAAACCCACAACTGGAAAAGTACCTTTCTTTTTCTGATATGATTCACAATATCTGGTGAGTTGTACTATCACTACATGTCCTCTTGTGCCTGGTTTAACAACAGCAGCAGTCAAGTGGCAGATGCTGATCTGAGATATTATTCTCAGTTTTCACTGTCACAGCTCAGATCAGAAATACACCTAAGCCTGATTATGACCAGGACAGACACCGACAGGCAGAATCTTGCTGCCATATATGAAGGCATGGAAAAACAGAATACAAGAGGAGGCCAAGCCAACTGCTCTTATCCACAAAATTCTTTCTATTAGTTAAGGTTTTTAAAATAAAACATGTAAACTCTACCATTACCGTTAATATGAACATCATAGTTCACAGAAATTATTAAACAAAGAGCTGTCTTTAGCATCTTCCTAGTATTAAAATATTTAACATCATAAACAATCTAGTACAAGGCTAAAGATCCTGCTTGGGCTGTAACACACTGTTGGAAAGGTAGGAAGATGTCACAGGTAAAGATTTTTGTGACCATTCCTCCTCCTCACTGTCTTTTCAGACTCAGTGGCTTACAAGGGAATAGATGGATTCAGGGGGTACTTGAAGGTCAACAGTCCATAATTCAAGGATTTTTTTTTCCCCTTCATTTCACACACTGTATTTTGTTTTCTACTATATTAAGCCAAGATCATTAATATTTCAAGACCTGAAGAAAGCTCTCCAAATGCAGTGGCTGCTCCTAACGCATACACAGCCATTTTGTTTCAAAAATCACCTACTCCTGAACACTTAGTTTTCTTCATTTTAGTGTGCTCAGAGATTCACCACATTTCAGCACTTGGCATAAAAGGGCATTAGAGAATGTGTTGCATTAAACCAGTAGTTCTTTGCCGCTAAGAGCTCTGTGGTACTGTCACTTAAAAATTCAAATCTAATCCTGTAGAAGCTGTTTTTAGCATGAAATACTGCTGACACACCTACTACAACCAGTGCCTGTTAAGGCTATGGATGAGCTTTTTTTGAAGGTTAATGATTTAGCAGGCAAACAAGAAGCCTGTATAGAATCTGTTCCCTGGAAGTCTTTATTGCTTACTCACGACAAATCTTCACGCGGCTGCTTTTCTGGGAAGGATTTGACGGGTGAGACCCAGCATGAATGGGGTTCTTACAGTTTTCGAAAAATACCATTGTAAAAAGATTAGTTCACATGTGCAATGCAAACTTTGAATTCAATACCATAGCTTTGCCTTATTTTTTTTTTTCTGCTAGTTGTTTTTTTTAAAAAAAAAAAGAGAGAAAAATATTTTCTCGTGTTCAGATCATCCTCAAGCATAACAAGGTTACAATCACCTGCACTACATCAAAGGAAAATTCTCAAACAAAAATATTTTCAGCATGAAAAAGCTCACAGTTTTCCTCAGAACAAATCACATTTATTTTAAATGGACATCAGTTTGAAATAATTATGCTGATCTCTTTGAGTTATAATGTTAAAATCTAGTTGATTTCTATTTTTCTTAAAGTGAGACAGAATTTGTCAAACATTGCTGGCATCATTATATGCCTTATTTTTTTTTTAATTTTACCAGAGTAATACATGTTAAAACTGCAAAAACTACTCGGAAGAATTATGGAACTTCAGTCAAATCTGGATGTAAATTTTCTCAAGCTGTTTTTCAAACTCCATTTTCTCATTAAAATCTGATTTTCAGACTCGTGTCTTTCTCAAAAAAAAAAAAAAAAAAAAAAGAGAATGCCTGTGTGGGCTGGAAAGTCTGCTTTCTTGGTTTCTCCAAATGCTGAATTTTCTATTAGAAAATTTCAGCCAGCAATTTCAGAATTTAAAAACGCATAGTGGATGGGATTCTAACCACATTCTTTTTAGTCACAGCTACAACAAAATACACGTATTAAATTGTTTTTAACTATTTTAAAATAAGCTATGTTTTATTCTGAAGGGGGGAATCTTTAAAAAAATATTCTTGCAAATTTAAAGTTGTTAAAAAAAAAATCCCCTGCTACTTGTTCTGAAATTGTTCCTTTGTCCTTGTTGAAACGGCACTGCATCTTTCCATCATAGTTTGGAAAAGGCTTGACATGCTTAATAGTTCTTTTAAAAGAAAAAAAGAGCATAATGTCTTGCAAAGGCAGGGAGAAAGAAACCATCCCAGTCTCTTCACTGACAAGTTCCTAAATCATTAAAAATGCAGTGCGTATCTTTAAAAAATCTCAGCAAGCTCCAAGAAGAGGCTTTGCTAGTGCCATAGAGGCAGGGCTCTGCCCTTCACTCCCCAAGACCGCTAAGCAGGCCACTGAACTGGGGAGCAAAGAGACCCTGGAGCCAGGCGGGGCTGGCTGAGCTGGGCAGAGGCCGGGCCTGGGAGGTCCAAAGGAGCCAGCCCTGAGCTGCCAGCCGCTGGGCAGCACCTCTGGCGGCAGCCCTGGCAACCGGGGACCAAGCCCAGAAGGAAAAGTTTCTACCTGCTGCCTCAGTTTCTGCTGAAGAGGAGAACTCACCACCGAGAAAAATACTGATTTCCAAATTAGGAGCTAATAAAGGGAATGGGGTGAATAAACTGGCACAGAAACATGGTTTTGGTCGAGTAAATCTAGTTAAGTCAATGAATGTATGTATATTAGAAGAAAATTCTACATAGATGTTCTAAAGTGCTTATTTGCAGCAGCAGCAAAAAAGACTAATAGGAGGGCATTTCCGTACAGTGGGAAGCACAGAACAGGCACAGGAATGCTGGACTGCAGAACCATCACGCTACAGATCATTATGCTAAAGGCTGCAATCTCCAAGTAACTTCTGCACAGAAAGGGCCCTCAACCAGGGCAGGACCAGTAACCAAACACAAACCATGTTCCCGCTGCACCTCTCCTTCCCAAAAGGGACCAGCACACCACTGAGAACATTCATTATAACAGGGAAGTGAATAAGATAGCTAAAAATCTGTGGAGTTAGCTGAAATTTCAGAAACTGCATTTAATAGTTTCCATTTTTTGAAGCAGAAGAATATATCAGCTACATACTCATGAAAATGTCAAAATTCCTTGAGATGCAATTTTGAATCAAATCTCCCTCCACACACAACAGACAAGGGGAAACTTTTCTGAAGTCAGTAATTGCAGCCAACTTTAATGAAAAACACTAAAATAGTATCCTTGGTGAAATGAAGGACAAAGCAAATAATTTAAGAAAAGATATTTCAGTGTCAGGCTTATAAACTTCAATGAGAAAATAAATTTGTGTTTAAAGGCTTGAAAAAATACCTTGATAGCATATTTCATGTCTTTCATCACTGGTTACTTTTTCTACAGCTCTTCTCTGTCTGGAAATATTTTAAGCTCATGTTTTAACTGCACCTTAGGAACAAAAAGTTGCTTTTATTTTTCCCCTCTAATGTTCTTCTCATTCTTTAAAAGGATGGATTTTCTCTCTCAGATTGTAACAAAATCACATCTGCCACAAAAGTAGGCAGCATCTTCTCAGTTCTCTTTTACTGTTATTACCATTTCTGAACAGATTTTTGTGTGTTAATTATAGAACTCAATTGTTTGGATAGTCTCCTTTGATGAGCTTTCTGCCCTGCACCATGAACCCCTCCGTTATTGTACAGCTGTTTTCCTTCCAAATGCTCATCAGGGTTTTCTAATTGTCAAGCTGTCCCAGCAACTAGTTCTTTTGACCTAAAAGTCAAAGAAAGGGAGTCACCCTTGTCTCCCCGACATGAATACCGCAAGAGTCCCAGTGGCCCCCCTAATACCTACGAGACAATGCCTTTCCAGATCATTGCCACTACAAGCATAATTGGGTTTGGGGTGAAATGAGAAGATTTTAAATAGGATGAATTAATGAGTTTCTTGTAAAATTAAGTCGTTCTCCTGGTCCAATCTAATTACTCCCTGTAATGCCCCTGAGGGTGATAAATAAAGATCCTTAGAAGCTAGGGGAAAAAAAAAAAAAGGTTTCTCTTGAGCCTTTCTTAAAAGTCAAGTTGTAGAATTTGATGTGATGTACCAAATGCTGTTTCCAAATAATGTCAGATTCCTTTGATGTCCACATTGTAAGATCTTTGACTCCTGTTAATAATGACTGTACGATTGCTACAATTAAAAAGAGTTCTCCACCTTTAAGTCACATCTCTGATGAGAAAAATCAGTATTTCTACTCACTAAGCATGTATTTTTGTTGGATGGATGACACAAGGAAACCCAGTCCCACTGGGGAAAGAGCCTAGACTGTTTGACTTCAGAGCACTTTTACTCCATGATTGGGTACAAACCTGGGAAGTTCAAAACAGAAATAAAGGGACCTTGGAACACAAACATACTACGATGTGAAATCCAAACCCTGTTTAAGCCACTGAGACTGCACACGCAGGTACACTTGCAGGTACGCACACAGACGTCCGGTGCAAAGCCGTAGCATAAACTGAGTGGAGGAGCTTTTCACACAGTCAGTCTGAACAACCTTGAAAGAAAGTAAATCTTTAGTTATTTTTTCCCCAGTGTAGCAACCTTCGCAACAAGTATGCAGCTAGTGCTGTGGTTTGTTTTTCTTTTTTAAACTCTGGGTACTGATCCCGTGATGAGAGGAGAGGTGCAGCCCTGGCAGGAGCAGAGGAAAGCCCAGCCACCCCAGACAGCCCACAGGCTGGGCCGCCGGGCTGTACCGGCCTTCCCCAACGGTTCCTACAGTGGGGACCCCAGGTCTGGCAGCCAGTCGCCGCGCGTGATGCGACCCTGCTGCTGGCCTTGCACCCACGTCCCTCCCAGAGCAAGCTGCAAGCAGAGCGCGGCCCCTCTCCCTCACTGCCCTGGACAGCCCAGCCTGCGCACGAGGTGGCTTCCACTCAGCTGCAGAGAGGATCACCCTCCTTCGTCCCCCAGGCACCCAATGCCATGAGAGGAGAGGGGTGACAGGCACCCAGCCCCAGCAGAGCGCAGGATCCCCCGGGGGCTGCCTGGAGACAAGGCCACCCCAGGCTGGGCTAGTGCTGCCAGAGGTGGTGGCCACGCAGCCATGCACGGGGCTGTTCCCTTCCAACCCATGCTGAGCATGACCCTTCCAAGGCCAAAGTCCACATGTGCCCAGGGAGACCTCATCAGACTGGATTTTTCTCAATGCAGTAATTCTAAACATTAGAAGACCGACACCAGGCACGTGGCCTCCAGCTGCACAGCATGGCAGAGGCGACTCTCCATCACCTGCCCGAGCACCGAAAGCAGCTGCTGTGGGAAGGCTCAGCCATGCCAGGCCAACCGATGGTGGCTCTGCTGGGGATGACTGTTGCAGCCCTTTTGGCCATCAGGAAAGGCTCAGCTGCAGACAGAAGGATGAGGAAGAGGAGGGCAGCATCCCAAGCAGTGGCTGTAGATAGTCACAGCAGTATTCAGAAACCTTGGCAATCCAACGGTACACTGCCTGGTGTGTGTCCATGCTGAGGTGATTATCACCTCATTAATAGCTGGCCAGATTTGGGGGGTTTTTTGGCTCCTAGGAGACAAGAAATTCAACTGCCTACTTCAGTTTCAGAAGTTAAAAGAAGTGAGGAGCAAGGAGCCAGAGAGATCTTTGGTGCAGAAATGAATCACGATCACCATCCAAGGTCTCTTCTTGAGTCCTCAGTAGGGAAAGGGATGAGGCGCTCACTGCTAACTGCAAAGTGCCATGATTGCTATGGCCTGTCAAAGACAGCAGGGAGCCACCCTCTGCATCCTCAGACACATCCCATCAGGGCCCACAGACTCATATATGTCCTCTTCACTTAAGTTCCCCTTAGCTCACTCCTCTCCACAGACTGCTGGACCTGGAAGGCCAAGCAGCCAACTGTATCAGTGAAAACCAAAGCAAAAAAGCATTCAGTACTTCAGCCTTTTTCCTAGCCTTGGTCACTAGGTCTCCTTCCCCACTGAGTGGTGGGACCATATTTTCCTCAGCCTTCTTTTTGTTGCCTGCAGAAGCAGGTGTCCTTGGTTCCTTCATATCCCTCACCAGGTCCAACTCCAGCCAAGCTTTGGCTTTCCTAACTGCTCCTCTGCATTCTCAGGCAATGGTTAGACTATACAGTCCTGGGCACCTCTCCTGTGTGTTTGAGCTGTGCCAGGGGCTCCCTGCCCATCCACCCTGGCCTCCTGCTGCACCTGCTTTGCCTTCCGCAGCTGCAATGGGCTGCTTTCAGCAGCTTTCCTTTGCAACCCACCAGCTCATGTAGGCTTCTTCGCTGCCCTCCTGGCAAGCAAATTCCTGAACAAGCCAAAATCTGCTCTCCTGAAGTCCAGAGCTTTAATTTTACAGGAGAAATGAAGAAGTTGCTAGCTCAGCAACAGGCACAGACACAACAGGACAGGACATCTGATACAGCAATACATTTAAGAGAGCGCTATAGGTACAAAAAAAATTGCCAGGTGTATGACACAAGCACTAGAAAGGCCTGTTTATCGCAGCCAAGGAGGTCTTGTTTGCCTGGATATCATTTTTTTAATACAGCCTTCAGAGTCAATCGCCAGACATTTTTACCGTGCAGCCCTGCACTTGGACACTGCATACTGCAGGCACAGACCCATGGCACCGCTGGCATTGTTACACTTCCAAATCCTCTCTGCAGGGACAGAGTTTTTATTTTTGGAGTGCCACTCTTAAGCTGTAACTGTTCTCTGGATTTTACACAGAGAAATTCTATGCTTGTCTTCTAAAGAAACTTTTCAAACCAACTTGTCTCTCATAAAAAATAAATATAATTATACTGATAACCCAACCATTTTAAAAGCTGAAAGCTACTTTATCAGTCACCTTTTTCTAAGGAAACTTAGACAGTCAAAAGGATAAAAAATTAAAAACATATACAATACATATGTTAAATAAGTTCAATAGACACATACATGGAACAGCTCAAAAATTAAAAATTAGCTTTTATTCTTAAAAACTATTAAGATTTATTCTGAATGTTGCTACACAGCTGACTGATCACAACTGCTAAAAAACTCAAAAAATACACAAACTTGAAAATCTTATATTTCTATGAATTAATAATAGCTTATATATGCAACATTCATCTTTGCTATAGCTGTGGTATTGGGGGCAAAATACTGAGGATAAGTTTGACATTTTCCATATCATGATTGCTACTGATCTCTGACAGCATCCTGATCTCGCATTAACACTGTCGACACTGCCTGCATACACAGCTTCCAGCCCTGTGCTAGGAGGGTCGGCTGAAAAGTCTCATCAAAACATCATAAGCCAGCCCCCGGACAGAGTATTTGCTGCATTGGGGTTTTGTCTGAAATTAAAACAAAAATTAGCTAAAGATTTATCTGGATGAAACAATTCCTAACTGAAAAAAAAAAACCAACCCAACAAACAAACAACAAAAACCCTTTCTCAGTGAGAAGTCAGCATTTTCCACAAGGAATGAAAATCCCAACCTGCTCTGCTCTCTACAGGAAGATATTTGCTAGGACTGGCAGTCGCAAGTGAAGTGGCCGGCACTCCACCAGCAGGAAACAGAAAGGGCTGTTTGTCCGCGCAGTGTCTCCAGGAGGTGTCCGTCCCTTCCTTTCCAGGCAGCTGTAGGATCCAATTCAGCAGAGTATTAAAAGCACGCATAACTTCACATTTAAGTGCTTTAATGAAGAGGGATGTACTGCTGAACTGGGGACTTGGCACCCCAGTGGTCTGCATTTTGCATTCTTTTTTTAAAAATACTTAAACAATACACAAATGCCCTGGTATGATAAAGACCCCACTTCTCCAAAACAGCAATTGAGCGGCTGTGTCCTTTTTAGGTGCAGAGTACTCACATTGCTAGCACGCTTGTGCAAGCGCTAAGAGCATCTTTAAAATATTACTGTCTGAGTCAAGTGTTCGGATGTTCTCCATTTCATAGTGCTCAAGCTGTCACTGTTCTCTGTCACAGACTTCATCTAACTTTGAAAGTTTAATCACCTTTATGCCAGCTGTGAGATTTAAGAGATGAGTCAACTAATCAGTTTCAAATAATTACTCAATTAGAAAAACAAATTGATGGTTTCCCTTGAACAGAAGCAGCACAAGGAAAATCACAAAACTGAGAGATTTTTAAGCAAATCTAAGAAGTTAAGGGTGTTGTTTTTTTTTTTTAATTTTAAAAAAACAATCCAAACATAGAAAATTGTTATTTTTGTTCTTTAGGCAACTCAATTTTACAGAAAAAAAAAATCACTTCTGAATTTTACAATATACTCCAGTGAAAGCTGATTAATTGGCCTGAATCTCCACATTAACAAGCCCTAATCCTCTTGTCAGGAGACCTGCTTACAAGCTACTCTCCCCAGTCCTGCAAAAGCACTGATGGGAACAAAGATCTGTATCTCAAAGCACTGTCCAGCCAGCCTGGGATTATCTCTCATCTCCTAAATCTTAACAGCTCCGTAGAAAGGCAATTAAACTTCCAAAGTTAGATATGTCTGTGATAGAGCACGGTAGCAGTTTGAGCAGTTTGACATGGAAAGGCCTAACATGTAGCTCCGACATTACTGTTTAAAATGTCTACTTGCTCCTAACACAAGCATCAGCTGGCATCAGCTGAGGGTCTTGGAATTAGAAAGAGTGTACTCATAAGGTATTAGTGAGGATCTAACATGTTATTTTCAGTTATTTTAAAATTACTTGTATTTTATATATGCTAATGAGACATTGCAAATTGGCTGAAATAATTATTATATTAATACCCTTTAATGAATTGTCTATTGTCAAGAATTTGTGGATTGATCCTGCACATAAATCCTTTAATGCTGTCTCCTTTGTGCAAGTGGAATTTCACTCCACAGCAGAACTCGGCATAGTTGTAATGTTTTCTGCTACTGTTTGAACTTGTGTCATGACTGTGATGGAGCCACACCATGTCAGCAGACTGAAAACTAGGGCTTTTTTATTCTTGGGTTAACTGTGAACTGCCCAGAACAGAGTTCAAATTCCTATCTCTGGAGCTATAGCAAGATGCCTTAATATGGTTCACATCCATCCTCTCTAAATGGTCGTATGACAGTATTTAAAAAAAACAAAGCTACTTTGATCTCCCCAGAGAATTGCTTGACACAAAGATTTTGGAAGATGACTAAATATAGACAGTTCTGGTGAGATCTGGGTCTGTGTAAGATAACAACTCTGCGCTATTTTTGACCGTTTAACAAAGATGCTGAGAATACAATGGCTTCAAACAAACACTGCTTTGGCTCTCCCCAGCACTACAGAAAATAGATGGAGGTGCTTCTGAGAGACTCCCATCAACATCACTGTAAAAAGCTATCAATCCTCTACACTAAGTAGTACATCAATCAAAATAGTGGCGTGCAAATCATGATCCATTAAGTACTTCACACTTGATTACCCATGACATTTTAGAGAGGGTCATACATTGATGAGTTGCTTCTCTCTTCTTTGCCCTTTGCTATTTGGAGTGCACGACCACTTTTAGTTCATTACCAATGCAAAGTTTAGTGCAAAGCTTAATTTCAACATGAGGAAAACAGCAGCTTAATTGTTTGTCCTTTTCTCCTTAAATTTTCTCAAACTGTATGTTTCTTTATTCCATGGGGATCACAGCTTTTCAGAAGTGTCGGACATGGGGCACATGCAGGTGCACCCTTGTTTAAACATGGCATTCACTACCAAAGACATTCTGAAGGTGAAAGAGGAAGACTCAGACCACCCAGGATTTCTCTAGATAGTTGATTCTATACGAGATGTGGAAATCAGGCTGAAGCTTTGCTCCTCATTGGGCTAACTTGCAAAACCCCCAACAGGCAGAGAGTCATCAGGAAGCCATCCTTCTACATTTGTTCTCACGTCTTGATGCCTCACAACGACGTGTGATCTCATGGCTACTGGGGAGACCAAGACCCTTAGACCCAGGTCTAAGTCGTGGCTCTGTCACAGAGGCTAAGAACAGCTTGCCTGACCTTCCTCTGGTGTTCACGGACACAGTGTGTATCACAGTATTAAGAGGAAAAAATCACTCATTTCCATCCCAGCTGGTCTGGCCTCACCAGCTCTGTAACATCTAGTTCATCTCCCTGCAGATCACCGGAGGTTCTTGGATGTGGATAACCCTTTCTCACAGGAGTTAATGGCAAGCAAGAAGCAGGGAGCAGTGGAATAAAAAGCAGAGCTTTGGGCCTCTAATTTGAAGAGTGTAACTACACAGACACCCAGAGCGCAAACTTCAATACCCCTGCCTCAGTTTATCCACTTAAAGTGGCAATAAAATTCACAATAGATACATCTAAAAGCTGTTTTGAGGTTTAATTAAGCAATAAGTGCGTACAGAGCACTTGGAGATCTCCAAGATAACAAGGCACCCGTACAAGAGAGGAGGTGATTACTTCTGATGAAACAAAATTTCATGGCAACAACCCGGCATACGCAGCAGGGAATATCCAGGGCTGTCTCAAGGTCCCCTTTTACAGCCTTCATACAGGAAGCTTGTGGAGATTGTTTACCTACTCTTTTGCATCACAGGCTTTGGCAGGATGTTCGAGAGGATGCAGAGAAATGCCTGCATGGGCTGAGTGCTCAGAGCTGTGAAATACAGTCCCTATTTAAAAATCAAAGAGCTGGGAATCTGCTCCTGTCAACATGCCTTTCAATACAGAAGAATAATTTAGCAAGAACAGATGAAATCTCCCACCTTAGGGTGATCTGGGTGGCTGTGAGCAGAAACGCGTTTTGGCAGTTCCCACATTCTTTTGTCAAACTTCTGTTGTCTGGGAAAGAGTGGAGTGCCAGAAGCCCTTGCAGGTGAATACCTTGGCTGTTTCAAGCTCACTTGATTCGGAGCGATAGCATGTTTATCTAGATGTTTGGAAAGTTATTAATGAGATCAGCAAATCCTCTCCATGTATAAATTATAAATCACCTTCAGCAATGCCATGTAAATTATCAAGTCAAGTGAGAACATGCTTATTTATCTGTGACAGTCTTTTATCACCAATAAATAAAAGCAAGAGAAGGAATTATCTGGGGAGAAGAGTATCACTCATAGCACTGAAGCACAATCTGTTAGGTCATGAACAGAAACACTGGTGCACCAGAACCCCTGTTAAGTCGCATATCATGACATCGCGAAGGAGATGCCAGCAGTGGCACTGAGCCAATCTAGGAGGAGTGGGAAAGCAGCGTGCTTGCTGTCCAGGCTGCACCGCTGACCCTGGGCAGGTGCACTCAGAATGGTTTCCATCACACTGGTGCACCAGCGCTTCCTCTGCAGAGAGCAGATGTCTCCCCCCAAGCCTGCACTCAGTGCCTCTTCTCAGCAACACACCTCCCTGCAGACTGAAGGAAAGGCACTGGATGTACAGAGGCTGGTTTGGGGGACCTGTTTTAGCAGCCTCAGCAAACAAGAGATTCAGAAAAAGAATAGCCAGAGAGATACCAGTTTTATGAGTGGCTGCTGCAAGTTCTGGATAAGAAGAATAACAATTTGAGCCAGACTTAGCATTTAAATCCTCTCCTATCCTGAATGCACAAGACACATCATGTACTAAGTCAAGTCCTCTTAGCTGATGTATAGAATCTTTGTATCACAGCTCTGCCCATTCATCTTTGAGGTCCAGATAACCCACAGATTTACAACACAACTGCTGCTCTAAGATTACAGGATTTGGCCCAGTTGTGCAATGGGCATATCACCTGGTAAAATTTGAAAGTAGGTTTGTTTATGGCAGCAACCATTTGATGAATGCTTTAAGCCAAGCTTTTCTTGAAGAGTTCTGCAGAAAGTCTCCCTTTGTATGAATGAGAAGGCACACAAAAAAATATATGAAATGAAATAAAACCCTGGGGAAGAAAACTGCAGAAACTGATGTTAGGCATGAACAAAAATAGCTGTGATATGTCTCTTCTCCCCCTGATTAGCCTGTGCCAGGCAACTCCAGGGAGGCTCTCAGCAGACACACCAGTGAGCCAGGGGAAGTGATGAATTAGGAGAGGGATGGCACAGGCTCACTCCAGGTAAAGCATCCAGAGTATGAATCCATCCATACTGGAGCAAAACTACACTGGCTGAAAGCTTACACAGTGGAGGTGGCTACTGGTCCTGTGGGAGATGGAGCTCATGCTCTGAGCACTGCAGGAAGCACACAAACCAAGCCATGATAGATAATGCAGCTTGAAGACAAAACTAGCTCCTGCACAAGGAACGAGCCCACAGCTAACCCAATCACTAAAGCAAATTAAGACTTCTCAGGCGGCTGGGTGAATGCTAGCCAGCACTGATGAACAAATGACAGGCTTACTCCCTCTCTCCATGCAGACCAGTGGAAACCAGTCCGGTCCCTGGCAAAGGCAGCTGATAAGCCGTCCCCAGTGGGGCTCTGCCACATCGCTCTGAGCCTCGGGTGGCCCCGGCCGCCAGAGGAGGTACCTGGAGGCACAGCCCACGGGCTGGGATACAGGTCAGGACACAGCCCAGCCTGCAGAACTTTACCCCAGCCATGATGACGCACAAGAAGAAAAGCTTCCTTTCAAATTCCTGCTGGATGTCGCACAGCTGCTAATTAGGAGAAAGTGACAAAACAAACACAATTTTGCTTCTAATCTGGAAAAGCATCCGTCTCTGATAAAACTATTGGCAAATAAACCTAACAATAACATCCCATTTTGGCTCGGAGGCCCTCATGGCTGACATGATAGAGCTATTTATTAAAATATCTACACGATACATAAATTAGTGCAAGATAATAAACAAAGAAATTAACTGTGGTAACCATGGAGCTATTTAGAAATGGCCAAAAGCACCACTGACTTCAGTCCAGGCCACAAAAATTTACTCTGGCAAAGAAGTCTGGTGGCAAGTCTCACCAAGGCTTCACATGCTCTGGAGCTGGCGTGTGACTCACATCCGCCCGGATCGCCCCATGCTCCTCCTGATATGATAAGTTATCAGTTCATAGTTCTTATGAGCGCTGCTTTTATCTACTCTCACTAAACCATATCAAGACTTAATTTTGCCTCAACAATTAACAGAGTGCTATCAGCAGCATCCAAATTGCATCTAAGATAGCTTAGGAGGTTTTAAAATATTGTTGACAAAGTGATCTTATACCAGTTAAATATACTTGGCTATGCAAGAACATATATTTTCAGCAGATATCTTTCACTTCTCAGGGGATCCCAAATTCACACAGAGTAACGTCCACTTCCAAACTTCAGTCAAACAGACCTCAGGCAGAAATGTTCCCCTTTTTCTCTCTGCCTTTGCCAACTATCATTGGATTCACCGCAAATGACAGAAAACCACCCTTTAAAACTTCACTGCCTTCCCGGTGTTCCTGTGACTGTCAAGTTTCATACAGTAAAGCACCATACAGCCTCAGATGGGTGATTCTCAAGAGCAGCACCAAGCAGCCATCTACAGCCACTATGACTGTGAATTTGTTAGGTTGTCCCAACCAAAAGTCCTTCGATGACCACCGTTTGCTTGAATGTTCAAGTGCTTTGTCACTTGATTACCAAAATTTTTATTAGCCTATCAAGAAAATACAGGAGAACCTGTTCTTTCAAAAACTAATATTCAGATCAGCATATTAGTTTTCCATGTTCCTTACTTGCAATTACTTAATGCTTCTTGCCTGCATTCATTCATTAAGAAGTATACACTCAAATAAACAAACCCAGGATTTTCTAACAGAACCAAACCATGAAATTTGTACATAATCAAAACCTGAGGAAGTTAAGCAGAGGAAAACTGCTGGCTGTAATGATTAAGTTATGGTGCATCTGATGCGTCAGGTTTATTTTCTAGACGTATTTTTCCTTTGTGAAGGTGCAGCTGAACACCAGCCACTATTGGGTCAGTAAATTTGCAGTGCCAGGCAGAGCCCCAAATACACAAGATCAGCAACCAACTGGGGGATGAGGGGAGATGGCTCTTTTGCTGTATCTTATGCATTTGCTTACATGAATGTGCCACTTAGAACTATTTTTTTAGGTTGTGCCCGACTCATCATGGGACATAAGCAATCTTCTGAAAGACCCGTATGAATCACCTTTGTTATCATTAACTGCGTTTTGGCAATTGCAAATGCTTAGTATCTTTATTCTGAAATACACAAACAGAACTGTTAATCTGCACAGTAATTTTAGGGCTTCAGAGGAATATGGGGTTTGAGTATTTATCTAAAGGAAAGAAAATTCTAGGCCTAAATTAGATATCACCTACTCACATTGCCTTAAAGCAACAAGGAAAGAAAGAGTCGCTCCCATATGGGAACAGTTACACTGGACTCATCCACGGCCTTAAAAACTAGTTCACCAAGAGTCCTGGCTGAAGGCCTCCTGGGTCCTTGGGGGTGAAACAGGAACCCCCCCTGCCCGGGCCGTGCCCCACACTGGCTGCCACCGCTGCAGCGTGCCCCGGCAAGAGGCCACGGGCAGGGGGTCCCGGCCGGGACCCTTCCCCGCTGCGCACGGGACCCACTGACAGGGACCAAAGAAGCCGAGCCCAGAAGACAGAGCAGCTGCCCTAGTATATTAAAAAGTTTCCCAGACCTGCTGTTAAGGAGCAGCCTCAGCATCCAAATACTTTAATAGTTACCTGAACACTTGCAGAGCTGCCACTGACTCATAAACCAACTGCACTCGAAATTCTGCAACTGGGGATTAAACGCACTGCCTCAGAGCTTGTCCGCCTTGTTACACACACAGAGCCCGTGACAAAAAGCATTTGCAATTCAAAGCACTCACGGATTCAAGATCAGAGTTTTCCAGTTTCAAGAATTCTTCGTATGTGCAAAGTCTAAAGTACCGGCACAAACAGATTGATATTTTAGAATCTACCTCAAGAAAGCAAAGATGAAGGCAATCATTATTTCAGCTTCTTGAGGGGGACTTCCCTGTCAATGTGTGTTAGCAACTTGTTAAACAAAATGTTTTGCAGTAAATCACATGGAAATGTGAACTCAGCAAATGCCAGAGGCAATGACAGGCGGATATAAATGACAATTAGAAAGGTGTGTCCGGATGCTTGAGGTATGAGCCATGATAAAGTGCTTGTGAAATTTCACCTGCCCAGATTGGGACAGAGGTTGTGGCCTTCGGAAAAAAAAAAAAAAAAAAAGAGAGAGAAAAAAAATCAGATGTGCTAATTAAAAAGAAAACTATATGTCTGAACAGACATCCAAATATTCCAACCTCAGCAGGGAATAAAACCTGCAGATTGTGGGAATTAGTCTGAATCAGACCTCATTAAATGGTCACAGCAAGGTTGGAGAAAGACCGTGCAAGCCAATGGCTACTGCAAGCACCTCTTTAGCTGGTGACAAGACTGAATTCTTTTCACATAATCATTCATTTGCACGCACAGGCTTTATAAAATGGATTTAGCAATATCTGTTCACCTTCTCTGAGATGTTTTTGACTTTTTAAGAAAATATGTGGAACTGATAACAATTCTTGAAAATTTTGAGAAAGAAAAGCAGACAGACGTATACTTCAGGTGATTAAATGTTTAACATTAACAACATCCATCACCAGCAGCTAGTGATGACTAACAAAGAACAACATAAAATCGCATTACTGCATTCAGCAAACCTTCAGAAAATGCTACTTTTCGCAGTCAAAAATAGCATACCTTACCAGCCAAGATTTCATCAGCCCATTCTGTCAGCAGTAAAAGCTGTTTTCTAGGCCACGGCATTTTCCATTAATGCAATCTGATTTGCCACTGCCTTTTTAGAAAGCTAAGGTGAACGTGTGATACTGAGAGAGGGCAGTCGGTAATCCAGAAATGAAAGTCTAAAACTCCTCATGCAGGGCAAGGTCAAAGAACAGCTGCCTGTGGAAAACCCCACACAGAGGGACTTGCATGCCACATTCTAGCTCTGTATTCCCAGGAGCTTTATACTAAGGATATTTTAAATAAACAGTAATATACTTCTCAACGAATGATTAAAAACGTGGAGATAATGACTTCTCATATGGCTTTATTACTGCTTGCACTTACAAATACATCACCTGGGTAGTTTTATCGCCCACATTAGTTGATCTTTAAGAAGTTCTGATTATTGCTCACATTGTTCTGAACGTTATATCTGTTCATAGTAACAGAGAGAGGAAAACAAGCCAAAATAAGACATAATGCTATTTTTGAAGCTACAATGTAATAGTTACCTAGAATAAAATCCTGCCTGCATGTTTCTAAGAACTATGGTATAGAAGTAGTAACAAAGAGCTGGTGGCAGTTTTTGATAGAGACAACTATCACTCATAAGCTACCAGCAAACTAAACAAAAATTAACAAACTCTATAAAGCAATTAAAATCCAAAGTGTAAAGTAGATGTAATGACTCAACAGCCTGATCACTACTCTCATAAAACCAAACTAATAACACATGGTCTGAGTCTCCTTACATTGACATCAATATAAAATTAAGTAACAAATTGAAATTCTCATTATTAGTGAAGTTTCACCAACATAAAAGTTATAAGGCAGCAAAAGCAGACCCAAGGGCTGTGCACCGAGAAGACTCCGAAGAAACCAGATTTTTGTACAACACTAAATGTCAGTGTGGTTCCATTAGGTGTCACTTCACGGGCCAGAGGCCAGCTATCAGCAGTTTGCTGCATGATATGCACAGTATCTGTTGTCCTATCAAAATCTCACTCTCTAAAGACAACTAAATGGGTACCATCACTCTAATGTTAAAGTCAAAGCACATCCTTCCTGGAAGTGAAAAAAGCCTGGAATGATGGCCTAAAAATTCTTCTGTCGATCTGAACAGAATCAACAAACCAACAACCTGACCCCAAAAACCACAGCAGGGGAAGAACAGCATGTCAATTCCCAGTTTCTGCTTTTTAAATCTGTCCATTACTGGGAAGACAGTCCCCCTCCCTCCACTCCCCCTTCTGCACTGACGATAGTAATACTGCTTATGAACTTGTATGTGATTCAGACTTAAGAAATCATTCGCATTCCAGACTTGTACCCAGTTGAAAAGTTTCAAAGATGTTGTAAGACTCAATACAGTAAAACTGCCCTTGTTCTCCCAGATAACAGCCAAGGCTTTTCCAGCGTTTAAAATAATCAATGTGCATTCCATACATATTTTAAAGACATCTTTGTATCGCTTCTTTATAAAGACAACTTTGGACCTCACAAAAGAGGCCGCTCATGGTCCTAGGTAATGCAGAGTATATTAATTGGGCAATACCTCACACTTATTTTGGAATGCTAATTCAGACAGTCCCCAGCTCTCACCGCACTGACTGGCCACTTGCTGACTGTAGAGGGGTGGCAGTGAGTTAGGAACACAACAGCACGTTTGCAAGGTGAATTTCAAGCACACTCAGGTGTCATAGTACGGTTTGAGCAGTGCTCCTGAACCACAATCCGATGGGTTGAGATTTAACAATCTAGTTTATGTGCCAGATGTCATTGATAGTTTGGGATCAGCTTTTAACTTTGGATGGAGGAAGAGAGTTCAAAAATTAACTAGATACTCCTTGCCAATAGCCATCACCAAGCCTCTGTCAGGAATGAAACAGCTATTATTCATTGCTTATGCAGTTCATATCAAAGTTAGCCCTCGAACTCATGATATTAAAGAGACTAATTTGGGACACCACCTGCCTTCAGAAAATGCAAGCAGGATGTTTAAGTAAATGGAACAGCCCATGAATCAGAAACCTCCACAGCTTGGGTTTGTACAGAAGAGCTCAAAGCAGCTGAGGATTTGCATGAATGCCACTGCACCCTTCCCTCCTACTCACTTGCAGCCCTCCCTGAGGCTGTGCCCTGAGCAATGCCTGGAGGAAGGCTGAGGAGGGAAACTCAAGCACCACCCTGCTGTACAAGCAACTGAAGGAAGAAAAGCAGTACCCCTCTGAAGTCGGAAGTTGCTGAAGGAGCCCACGGCTCCAGGATTAAACAAGGCAGCCTCAGGCTTCTTCTGATCTGTGCTCATTGGCACTAGCTTCTCAGGACCATAAAACCTACCCCTCCTTCATTACTCTTGGGACTGCAGCTGTTGACTCAGCAGGGCTCAGAGCACTTCAGGCTGAAGACAGCTTCATCAGAAGAGGCAGGTTTTTGTAGTTTTTAGCAAAGCCTGGTCTATAGCCCACTCCACAGCCTCACTCCTTTCCTTCCCTTCCCTTCAGTATTTTCTGGACCAGCACCAGTGTTAGTCAAATACCTTTGCATTAACAGTTACCTTTACTTAACAGTTTAAGTACCTGGATTTGCCCCGTTTATTTTGTCCTAGTACAGCCAGCAGCTACATAATATGGCTTGCAACATCACCTCCCCTCACATACATTGTGTTGTCTTTCCTCTTTCTCAAAATGAAACCTTGTTAAATCACCACAAAATAAATGCAGATAACCAAACACTACTTTCCTTTAAATGCTTTCCATTGACAACAGACAAATACTATTGGTGACTTAATGTTTTTGAGAGTTAAGCAATCACGCATCAGCCCATAAAAGACCACTTTCAGTTTTTGATTATTTATGTGCTTCTTTCTTACACAGACACGCACAGAAGTTCAGCCAGAACCTCCCACCCGAACAAAGCCAACACCTCGTCGGGCCATGAGCTCCCCACTAACCTGGCACTCACCCAGCCGCGGCTCAGGTGAGGGCTTTTGGCACTGGCACCTCTGTTCCGCTGACACATCCCTTCTCACTGCTCAGCACTGTCACTGTTGACCCCAGCCCTTATTTCCTGATACTCCCTCCCTGTTGCAACGACATTCCCAGCAAGAGCTTTAAACAACAGCCTAGGGTACAAAAAAAAAAACAGTGACTAATTCTTTACATTTCCAGTCATACGCAGTGATCTCCTAACATGCAACGGCACTGACAAGCCCTTCCTGCAATACTTTAGCAGACGTTTTCCGGTGGAAAGGTGTTCCTAATCATATCTTAGGGCAATTAGAAACCAAATTATTTTTCCCTTTCTCCTCCCAGTCACCAGAGGGCTGTGCCCTAGACATAAAGCTGACCCAGCCACCATGCAGCAGGACAGGTAGGGCCAGCTGCCCTGGGGAGCAAGGAAGGAGGAAGGACCTTGACACCAGTCCCCAGGGGATGCAACTGCAGCTGAACCTGCTGGGATTGGGCAGGATTGCCCTGCAAATGAGTTCAGACAGAAATGGCCAGGTCAGAAAAGGATGAAACTAAACACATAAGCAAGGCAGACTGACTTTTAAATACAGAAGAGCACACCAGCAGTCAGGGCAGGCGAGATGTCAATATACTACCCCTGTAAGTGTTCAGTGATTTTCAGAGTGGGTTAACTGGACAGATACTAGGGGGAAAAGCACCTTCACCCACCCACCCCACCCCCCTCACATGATGTTGTGAGGTCCTAATATCAGGTAAACAGGGCTACTGTAAACTTGTCATATTTTATTGCCATATTTAATTGCCCTGATATTTCAAGACAAATATATTCAGACTTCTGTGAGAGCACTGTGATAGTCTTTGAGTTAGTACTAACATTTTAAAGTTTCCTAAAGATCAGCTAAAAAATATACTTCCAGTTTATTAGAAACTAAAACTCTGTGATTGCTAGTACTCACATAATTCAAAGGAACAATCCTTCCCCGGCACTTGACTAAACTCCCAAGTTTACACTAGAAAACAAAAATGAGTGCTATAGGTTGAAGTTACTCTTTGATCTGGTAAATAAATCCATAGTGAATGCAGGTTCAATTACAGTATTTAAATTTATGACTTCTACAGTGCTGTAATAAGTTAGTGACAAATGCCAGTTTCATATAGAAAATATGCATTAACATGCACAAGCTACAAAAAAAAAGATCAATTTACTCTATATAGATGTATCAAAACATACTTTGGCAGTTGTATACAGTCTTTTACATGTATTTGTCAATACATTCGATTGCAGTTCTAGTTACTATGAACAACCCACTATTACAAAGAAATTTCTAGTTTGGTACACTGAAAAGTAATTTGCTTTACTGATATTTGTGTATGCGCACTTACATGCATATTCACAAATGCAGTCATTGTTACTGCTGAAATTTCATTTGCATGCAAAATACCTCTGGTGCAAATTACCAATAACATAAGGGAGCCCATGAAATGTTAAAGACTTCAAAGGATGAGAGAAAAACTATTTGCATTTTGGGCCTGATCCAAAGCACATTAAAGTCAAGGGGAGTCTTTCCATTGGCCACAACAGATGTTCTGACTCGAGGAAGTTTTGATGCAAGTTATTGACATAACAGTAGACCAGCAAGACCACAAAATCCACTTTCTGAAGAAACCGAAAGTTAACTTTGCTAAATACTGATTTACTGCTTTTTGTCATGGCAGTTGTGTCTCAGCTTCTCCTGGGACAATCTTTGCTGGCTCTCCCACTGTCTGCAGCACATCTTTCTGTTCGATACCCCACGTTCATTCCATTTTTTACACCTACACATTCTTCTCTCTTGATGGCTTTCGAATTCTTTCTTGCTCTGCAGATACTTAGATTTGTAATAGTGTTGTTTAATTCCACAAAAATGACTTATAAGACAAGTACCTACAAAGGACAATATAAAAACTGACAAAACATGTTTTGATAGATTAGTACCTATAGAGCATACAGATATCAACTGCTTTGTCTTTGAAAAAACTGCTAGTGGTTCTCATAACAGAAGCAAACTGCTAGCTGTTCTCATCTATTTGAGAAAAATCAGCTTAATCAATATTGCTTCAGCAATCTCTGTTCTATTCCATCAACATTTTAGTGCAATTTTTCACTTGACCTAAACATATCAACACCTTCTACACCAGTGCAGAAAAAAAAAACCTGTTCATGTAAAGGATGGGAAGCACAACGTGGTAAAAGAAAACAAGTGACTGGACTTGTAACAGTGCAACTAGCAGGTAGAGAAATAAGAGCAAGTTTATTTAAATAAGCTTGAATAACTCATTCCTTTTAGAAAGGAACATTTTTCCTGGCGTGACCCAAGAAGAAATGAACTAGTAAAAGGAGCATTTCTCTAGCACAAACATTATTAACAAATGCCATATCTATTCTCTATGTGTCACTAGTAAGCAAAATGAAACCCACCGCAATAGAACAAAAAAAAAAATGTACTTGAACATAGTGTACATTTTTCTTCCTCTCTATACTTCAAAGTCATAAGCACTCCTCATATTTCACAGTAAAAGGTTTTATTTCTTGGTTCCGCAGCTCAGGTAATGATATCGTAACTCAAAGGTGGTGCAAGGCTCGCTATAGCTCTGACCTCGTAAACAATTTTAATATCCCTTCGCTGCATCCCAGCAGATATAGGACTGCACCTGAGCAGCCAATATCTCCTCAGTAGGTACCTGTTTATTCAACTTGTAAGTGAGCACATGTGCTGCACATTAAAACCAACCTGGATGCAAAGAGAAGGTTTCTGTCTGCATGAGGGAGGCCATCTTTCAACAAGCCAAGATAAATTTGCCAAATATCTGAGGTGCGTGGGAGGGAATGCAAAATTAAGCCAAAACACAGAGCAGACTCACAAAGCAAAGCGTACAGCACCACATCTGCTACACACATCTACTCTGGGCTCCTTGAAGTGTTAGAGATGGCATGTTGTTTTGGCACGATGAAAGCAGTACTGCTGCAAACAGGGGTGGAGGAAGGACCCAGACAGAAGCACTTCTGCTTGTCTTTCCAGGTGAGCCAGTAACAGGCAGAGCTCCTCACGGCTGCTCTGCAGCACTCCTGCCAAACCATATTGCAACCACAGGCTCAGATAAGGACCGGACACTAAGGCCAGTAAAATGAAGCTACAAACCTCATATGTTGAGCCACAATCCTTTGGAAAAACCAGGGCCTGTTCTGTGTCACTCTGGCTCTGGGGCAGACTGGAACAAACTGACAGAGGGGTATATCCAAGACACCTAAAGAGGGTTCTGGTTAGCTGAAACTTGCTGGTTAGTTAACTGGAAAACTGAAATGCAGGGCAAGAGCTCTAGCAGCCAAGAGACCTCTTTAGAGTGAAAAAGTTTCTCTTGGGGGAAAGAGGTCAGGAGACAACACAATCAAGTTGTTCCTATTTCTAGGTCAGACCTCAAGAGTTACCTTTCAGCTCTAAGATGATGGTGGCACCGTAGCAACTGTACAAGAGCATTTACCACAAGTGATGAGGCTGGAGACAATACCAGTTAGTCTGTTCCCCTGCCACACAGGAGAACAACCTGTACTTAAACCATGCTACTAGATGTCTACCCAAATTGTTCTGAAAATCCTCCAGTGCAGAGATTCTCCCACATCCGTGGGCAATCTGCACTGGCACTACTAATCTCTAATTATGATTTTTTTTTTCCTCAGGCCTAGCCTAACCTTCTCTTTTGGCAGTTTAAGCTCATTATTTCCTGCCCTATTACCAGCTCCATCTTTACAGCCAGTTTCTATGCACCTTAGGTTAAAGAGGAAAGGTAAGAGACATTTTTCAAGATATCCTCAACTCTAAGCAAGTCCAAACTTTAAAACTAAAGTGAGCTGGACAACAAGTGCTAACACAGGCAGAAGGGATGCCTTAGTCTCTTAAGCCTGCATGAGGGCTATGAATCCATCAACCAAGGCGTGGACTAGTTAAAAGACACTGCTTAGTATTTCAATTACTTCCTTCTGGAATAAGGCCAAAATATACTAGCTGATGTGAACTGGTAAAAGAGAATCACTACTGTCTGAAAAAATCTCTTTGAGAAACAAATTGAAAAGTGCTCTCAGAGGATATTTTTTCCTTATCATGTGTACTTATTTGTTATCAAAGGTCTGCTTGAAACACTCATAACACTGAGCTCATGGCAATAAATTTTGAGAAATCACATACAGACTGAATGAAGATATAGGAATTTCAAACTAATACAGAAAGAAGAGGCAGGTCAAATTGGCACGGTAGCATCAGTAATGCTTAATAAAATTAATCTTATACAAGGCTTCTGGTTCTTCAGAAGGTTTTTACAAAAAACCAAAAGGTATCTGGAAGAGGACTGAGGTTTATTATTCAAAAACAGTTGTGAGGTCTGATTTTCTATTTCTTTGCCACAACTCATCCATACCCTTGCTACCATGGTTGACAACTTCCCTGTACAAAGTCAATCAGGGCAGCGGCACCAACCAGCTCCAAGTCTCTAGACTGTGGGAGCATTAGGAGCCTTTTTCTGATACCTGTCAACACTATGGCAGAGGTAAGGAGGACCTTTCATCTTTTTATGATGAAAACATGCTAGATTAAATTGCCAAAGCACCACATTTCCATATTCACTTCAGATTATTTTATTATGGGCAAATTCTGCCCTCCCCTATACTTCAGCCACCCCTACTAACTCTGTCCAAGTGACACAGGTATAATATTTGACCTAATTGCATTTTAAAGCCCAAATAAGGTTCTTGCACTCTAAGCTGAGACAGACAACTTTTTTCTTTGCCTTACCCACAAGTCCCTGTGACGCAATACTTCTGACATATTGCAAATTTCTGAAGAGTTATTCCTTCCAAACAAGTATCTTCCTTGTTATTTAGTTGGGCTGAAGGGCAGTTCAACATCATTTATGACAGAGGCACAGAGACAAGTGAAGAGCAATTACTCAGCATTTGTTAAAACGAAGGCCTCACCTTTAATAATTGCACAGTCACATTTCTTTGCGCAGGGTCAACCAGAACTCCGGAAGGGAGACTTGCTGATTGACACAAATATGTTTGTATTTCAAAGGGCAAACTACAAAGTCAAATAAAAGGCAGCGTTTGCACAAGAGTTAACTTAGCCATTTGGCATTCTCAAAGAGCTCAACAATCCCACGGAAAAATGTCTCTCCTTTGCTCGGCTACCGTACTCTAACTCAAACTTTAATACAGGTATACAGAGAGGTCAAATTACCATGATCCCTGCAGAAGGCTAGCTAAATGCACAACCACAAGAAAGAGGAGTTAATAGCAACCTTTAAAGAAGCAGAGCAATATGGTGGGCTGAGCTCCTTCCCCCCAGTATCCCCACAGTGAGCTAGCAGCTGCTAAAAACTCAGTGCAAGTTAGAGCTACAGGGGTCCTCTGACTGCACGGAAGGACAAACCAATGTCCAACCAAACACAAAGGACAAAGAGGAGACCTCCTCCCTTCTCACACTGTCATACCCCAGTTACAGTTCATTTTGAACTAAAAAGGACCAGCTCTGCACAGTCACTGTTCCAGTGCAGCCTAATGAGATCCTTAATAAGGCCACACACAGCTCTTGAACTGCATCATTCCTGTCATGACAAGAGCAGTTCCCTGCAGTGCTGGATCAGACTCACAGTGCATCTCCTTCAGGCCCCATCAGAGCCAGCACTGCTCTTTCCCAGTGGACAAGGTCTCCTACCCCTTGCAGGAGCCGGCCAGCTGCCCTCCCTTGGCAATGCTGTGGCCTTACTCCCTCCCCTTCTTCTGCCACTCCACACTCTCCTGCAAGTGACCAGGTGGATTTTGTTCTCCTTTCTCTCACAAATTAAAGTGCTCTATCTATCCTAAAGCTATAAATGGGTGCTTTCAGTGCCCACAACCCTTTGAGCTCACTTTCCCAAGCTATTGGGTGTGTTGAATTCAAGGTTACCAAGTACATTAATTCTGGCTACATTAAAAACTGGGTACTGAGTGCATGTCTTCAAAGAGCCACCAAGAACTTTAAGGTGAATCAACCACATGGATGAAGAATCTGCACATTAGTAGATTCAGCCAAAAAGGATGGAAATAGTCTCACAGGTGATTAGCAATGCACCTTAAGTTATACACTCTGACTTCACCTCTTTAGTTCATTCCTTTCAACTTCCCTCCCCAGACAGACATGTCTTTGAACCTCAAAGCATTAGAAAACAATGGACATTATCAGCCATGTCTATAGGTATGCATGTGTACCCAGCACCCACTAAAGAGTCATGTCCAGCCTTAAGTATTGGATCCAGTATTTGAGTCTTGTATGGATTTTCAGAAGCAACCCAAATTTGGGTCAGCCTGACAGAACTGTGTCTGGGATTAGCACAGGACAGTTTCTAATGTGCCATGGGAATGACTTCAGCAACAAACTGCAAAAAAGTTCTTTCATATTAAGTGTAACTATTGCTACTCTGAGATTAAATACTACCTGGAAAGTACTCTCATTAACTGCAGAGTCCTTGATTAATGAGCAGGTGGAGTGCGTATAGGGACCTGGTCCTGATTTCGGCTGTCTTATTAGCTCTACCTTGGGCACTCCTGATCACCACAAAAATGAGTGAGGAAATCCAAGAACTAATTATGAGTGGACAAAATGTGTCAACCTAATAACTGTGTTACAGTACTTCAGAGATTAAGGGGAGGTTAGCAGATGTGTAAAATGCAAACGCCGAAGCCACTAAAAAGAAACAGCAACAGAATTCAGCTATCTTCTAGCATCTCTAGTGCACAAGACCACAGGAAGCCTCAAGAAAGTCTCAATTTCATAATGGCTCCAGTGCAACATTGTCTACTGCAATCGTTTGGTTGCTACTTTAACACTGATGGACACAGGAGGAGCCTTCGATGCTCACCCCACTCCCATGGAGGGGTAGAGGGTCTGTGTCTCCCACCAGGGCACAGACACTGAGCACAGCCCAAAGGCCTCAGGGAGGCCCATGTCAGAGCACAGGAGTCTGGCAACCAAAAAGCCAAGGGCAAGGGAGAGCATCCCACCAGGAGCTCCTGGAGGGTGCCACTGCAGGTTTGAAGGTGCATAGGCTGGGGCTGCAGACTGCACACTGGGAAAACCAGAACCATCTTCGGTTTGTCGGCAAACAGTTGTATCTAAGCATCTCCTGCTATACTTATCCAGCAGCCACTGCCCTCAAGCATTTCTGTGAAACAGTAGGGACTACCCACACACCCTCTTTTTAATTTGTGTTTACTTGTCTCTTGAAAAAGCCCAAAGAAATCTTTAACACACACCAGCTAAATACAACAAAACTGAATACTTCAGCATCTGAAGGAGTTCAAGCAACTTGTGCCCTACAATTGATCTCCCATTTCTCCCTACACTTTCCTTCTAATCCTCTCCATAATTACATGAGCTGCCTGATCTTCCCAAAGCTATCAGTTCCCTCAAATCCATTTTCAAATTGCCATCCTTCAAAGAGCTTGAGCACTGGATCAAGCTGTCTCAGCTTGATGCAACCCAACCCACACCTCTATTGATGCCTCCTGAAATGCACAGGTGCAGCTGGCCAGACCAGGAGCGAGGGTTGCCCAGACCCAGCCGCAGAGAACAGAGGAGAGCAGAGAAGAGAGGGTATTGATCCATTCCTTTTAACATGCTAATTTGACCAGTGGCTGCTTCAGTCATTGCCAGGCTGGACACTTCAAAAGGAAACTGTTTTCAAAGCAGCGATGTCTTTTTCAACTGCAGAAAACACTTAAAACTGAAAACAAATGAATTCAAGCACCAAGTTCACAGAAGCACTGGTCGGTATTCTTCAGCTCCCCAGAGATGTTTGATGTATGGAAAGACAGACTTGTTAATTAATATTATTAAAATGTGGCCTGGCAAAAAGCCTCTGGGATTTAAAATAAGAAAATCCACACCCTTTAAGTGCACACTTTAATATAAAGATAGCCTGTATTAGTACCAACAAAATCCAGTCATAACCTCTTGAAGTGTTCCACTGATTTCCCCCACCACCGCTTCTCAAAAGTAAAATGTAGTTTAAATTAAATTTCTACAATTCAATTTTGTAATTCAGCATCAACGCTGGAGAACATTTTGGCCTTTCTTAGCATTGATAATGGGGAAAATAAAGCAGATTGAACAATCCCTTCAGACAGCTGAGAATGCACGGCGAAGGCCAGACAAAACCCTCAGTGTGACAGAGGCATTATTAAAATATTTCGGAAAGCAGCAGCATTATTGACTAACGCCTTTGCTACCAACACAGTCTTCAATCACTGACTAAATACAATGTTAGGAATAGATACAGAGACAGGATTTAATTAAGGGTCTGTGAAAGTACTGAAATATGTTACATACACAAGATTTGCAGACAACAGAAATCAGTTGAGTGTTTTGCATCCATGTTTGTGGCTCACATTTATGCTTCTAGTAAAACCAAGATAAGCTGTGAAAACCAGGAGTGCTCTCCAAGCTAAGGGAGATAATGAGTTGTAGCTCTGACCCACAGCATATTACGCTGCTTTCAAAGATTAAAGAGCTGAAAACTTGAATTTCCCTTCAAGTATGTCTAATTCCAAGGCTAAAAAGTCAGCCTTGGTCAGCAAGCAAGAAGAGCTGAACCCAGATGAATAAAGAACCTCTGTCACCAAGTTCAGCCTGTCCTCTGGAGCCTGTCCCAGGGCAGCCATGATCCACCAAGCCAAGCCCTGGCTGCCCCTACAGCACCATACTCACCTGCCCCACAGCAGGAGGGGATTTGGGAGGCTGCCAACCTCTAATCCCTGGCCACTGGGGACAAAGAGCCCGTCGGAAGCCGCAGGAGAGCATAGGCAAACGGGGAGGCCAACTGTCAACCTGACACTGGCTCTGGAGCAGGCAGCATCATCAGAGCAAACTTACAGAAACAAGGCATGAAGAGATAACACCAAAAAATAAGAACAAAATGGAGCTTGTTTCCTTGCCACTAAATTGTTAGCTTTATGGGACTTCATGCTGAACAGTATGAAAAAAAAATCCAATTTGCTTTGAAGCGCATTAGTCTAACATCCTAATTATTGTTTACATTGCCATTTGCCTTCTATTAAGAATTGAATAATTACCCAGCACTCCATAGTTTAAAAATACAAGCAAACAGGATTATCTGGGTAATTAAGACACTGTACTGCAGCTTTGTACTGCGGCTGTACAAAGTATTCACATATACAAGGAGCAGCAATAGTTATCGATTGCCTTAGTTCAGACGATGTTTTAAGGAGTTCCAGTGTGCAAGATGGGTAACTCATTAGAGAAAGGTGACTGACGCCTTGTGACGAGCGTAGAGGGGGGAAAGAAGCTATCCTGCAGCTAGGACACTAGACAGTCTTCCCTCTGTGGCTGAGATGAGACCAGATGTCCTCTGTGCCTCTGGGAAAGTTACCTTTGTCTTCCTCCCTCTGCCCTCCAGCTGCCACAGCACAAGAGCATCCCTCTTCCTCCTCCTGCCCAGGAGCCCCAGCTCTGCCCGGCCTGCTGCAAGCCCAGCCTCTCTGCAGCCTGTGCCCTGCTGTACCAGGCCCCCCATAAATCCAAGGCCTGCCCCTGAGCACACACACCTCTTGCAGTAGGTTTGCAGAGTTGAAAATTTTACAGATTCTTTTAGCAAGATTTAAACCCAGCCATCTAAAAAAAAAAAAAAAAAAGACTAGCAAACTGAGTTTTCTCTAGGCATCCATGACTAAATGAGCCAAAGCAAATAACAACTGTACAGTATAGCCTTTTTTTTCCCCCCCTTCAAACCTTAATAGCCCATCCATATTGTACTTTAAACAGCATGACCTCCCCTTCTGGGTGACTATTAGGACAAAAGCAAAGTTTTGCACATTCCTTTGTTGTTTTAAAGAGCCTTTCCTCCGTTTAATTATGCCACCAGGTTTCACACTGCGCAGTTTACTACCCCTGTGAAATTACCTTCAAGTTAAACACTAATTGGACATCCAACAAAAACGAAAACCCCCCACAACCTTGTTTTTCCTTCTGGTTTCTTATAGGATGTAGCCCAACACAATCAGGGTCCCAATTTCATACCACTGATTTATAAAGACACAAAATGAAAACAGTACTTTAAAGAAATACAGTACATTCATGTAGCACGTGTTCTAACTTATATCAATAAACCTTTCAACAAATCCATTCTGAACAAGCCTGTGTTTTGGGAGCATTTAATGAGCCTCAGCTTTATTTCAAGTCAAAGGTAATTTTAAGTAAAGTTGAACTAAAGAAAAGTTAAAAAGAGAAGAAAGTCACTAAAACCAAAAATAAAATAAAATATGGGTTCTTGTGTAATCATGAGGCTTAAGAAAGCAGAACTTTTCTCACAGATTATTTTCTTTCAATAAATAAAGACAGCAGTTCATTTCTGCATGTTTACCCAAGCACTACCAGCCCCTTTTCCCCCTTGCACCAAACTACAGCCATAGGTCAAGCCCATTTCTGCCACCAGGCCGGCGAAGGGCACTACACCAGGGCTGAGCAGGACCCCTCAACACATAGAAAAATGTCATAACGTGCAGTGCTTTCTCATGCACAAGTGTGTGTGCACACTTACAGGACAGGGGAATGCCACCTTCCAAAGACGGTCATTCCCCCAGCTGAGGCCGTAGTAGCTACAGAAGGGTAGAGGAGATGACACCCAAAGGCCTGCAGCCCTACCAGGCATGAGAAATGGTGCTCCCTGTGCCTCCTGCCAGGGTTTTACAGACAAGGCCAGGGTTTCAGAGCATTGCACTTTCCCACAGGCCTGCTTGAAGTGAGCAAGCAGGCTGCAGAGATCGGGGAAAGAGTGACAATCAGTCATAGTCAAGAGGAGACCTCAAAGCACAGGGAGCACACTGTGCAAATATTACACTATCTCTTAAACAAAGAGATCAAAAAAATCAAAACAGAATCCATTTGCATAAAATCCAAATCTTTGAGCTCTGCATAAACAGAAGGAGATTTTGGCTGCCGTTTCCAAAGGAAGCTCTTATCTCCTTTGTGAAATGGGGAAATGGGTGTGCTACTTTGCATGAGGGTGTATACAAAAGATGTAAATGAGGAATTTGCTGCATGCAAAAGGCAAAGCCCGGACAGCTGCCAATCCCCATTCACAGGGAGAGCTTCCTTAGTCTCCAGCAGGAGGAAAGAGAAGGGAACCAACATGTTTGCTTCCCAGGGAGGTGAAGCAGGCTCTGAATATTCATAAAATGGCCATTTAGTCATGGGAGTGTTAATTGTCTCTGATTCACAAAACTGTGTGACCTCACCTGCTCCCTGCAATATATCAAAAGGATGTGGCATAATGGAACGAAACCAGATAAGATATTTATCTCACAAGTTTGGGGGGCTTTTTGATGCAGTCTCAAAAGACTGTACTGCTGAGCATTTCTTTAATCACTTCTCACAAAGCGCAATAACGACCAAGCTCAGCAGAGCATATTATTAGACAGATAATAACCCTTACCCAGCCAAGATCTAAACACTGAAATCATCACACACAAGATGAGTTGTCTGGAAAGTTTTGGGTTGCCGCCGCCCCCTCCCCCCCCCCTTTTTTTTTTTCTTAGAAAAAGTGCACACAAAACCCGAAAGATGATCAATATGCCCCACACACACCTGCCATGAAATTCACACCACCAAAACAGCTCATCTGGCTTTGATTGAGAACCGTGCTTTTTACTAGTAAGATGCAGAATAAGGACCAGATATTTCTCCCCTGTATACAGGAAGAAATTTTGTCAGGAATTTGGAAGGAAGCAATCCCAGTCTCTCCCAGGGACACATGAAGGGACAATTGCTTGACAACTGTAGCTTGCCTTCTGAGGGGGCCAGGGAGGAGGAAAGCAATAGGGAGCCTGCAGTGATGTTTAAATGGAGATTTTGATATGCACCAGGTGGTACAAAAATCAGAGGGAGCAACCCTCAAAAGATCTATTGAGCTACATGAGAACATAACATAACCAAATCACTCCTTCAGCAGAGAAGAGAACCAACTAAATTTGGTTCAGACAGACTGTGTTTCACTATTGCTCTCATGCCCCTCCTGGTAGCTTCCGTCTTCTCAGCTCCTTTTAAAACGTAACATGTTGAGTCTGTGCATTTTTTTCTCCCCTGCCAAAAATAATGAACCTGGAAAAAAAAAATATTTCTGAAACCTCAAATCTGTGCAGTCTTAGTCACCCTTCTGATTATCCTTTTGTGCAGCTAGACTGTTCATCGGTGTTATTCTGACAAAAAAGAAGTTGTCTACGACTAAAATGGGAAAGTACACACAAATTTCTTCACTTCCCTGCCCCTACAAAACCCACCATCCAAAAAATCTTACCACAGGAAAAAAAAAAAAAAAAAATATATATATATATATATATATATAATTAGAGTGTACCCTTCTGATGTAAACTGAACTGCTGCTCTCAATGATCACAGCCACTCTTCAAAGCCTCCGAGATAAAAAGAATCTTATCATTCAAATTATTACTTCTTAGGGATGCTCTTATCAAAGTTTGAAGGAAAATTCTAAAAACAGCACTGATATGAAACCAGGACTGAGCCATATTTTAAATGACACTGGATTTTCTGCCAATTGGCCAATTCACAACTCAAAAAAGCAAGTGTAGATGAAGACAAAGCTGTTGGCTCTCATAACCTTTACAATATCACAGTAAAAATCTCAACTGTCTCACATATTTATACTAAGTGGCAGGTCTAAAATTGAGATTTGTAATTTCACAGCATCAAAATCGTCACAGATGGCTACAGTCTATTGCTTCTTTAATCTGTCTTTTCTCCCTTCCTGCTTGTTTTCCCCCTCCTTTGAGTTAAAAAGATATGCGTTTTATCATAAGGAAATCATAACTAAATCCAAGCCACATTATATTAATATGTAACGAACCAATTTACATAACAATGATGCATACAAGCAAAGTTTAAAGTTACTTTGTCTCAACTTTGCCCTAAAGCACTAATTACCTTAGACTTGAGATGTGCCACTTAGTTGGGATAGTCATGTTCTGTCAACATTATTCCACATTTATACTCTCCTAAATGGATAGCTATTAAGACAAAAGGTGGGGGGAGAATAAATAGTAATAAGAAAAAAAAAAAAAAACCAGCAAATTGGGCTTTTTTTAGCATCAAGTTCACAACTGCAAATTCATCTGTAAGCAAGGAATCAGTGTTCATCTAATATTTCTACTGATGAGGACCAGTTTTGTGGAACCGCTCCTATAACACACATGTGAGACTTTCTAAATAAGTATGGATTAAATATTTGGCTCCTTTCCCTTCCTGCCCTGGGTTTTTGCATATATACCTACATATATACACACACACACAAATGTTCAGGAAGACAATTATCATCAATAAAGTCAGCTGGGAAAAAAAAAAAAAAAACAGCAGTCAGAGGAAGTAGTTTTTTGTCATCATATTCAAACACATCCATACCACCAACACAATTTTTTTAAAATCCCATTCAAGGTCAGAGAGTCATTAACTCCCACTACACAAACCACTTTAGATGTGAAGTGGCTTCCCATTACACTTCCCACACACACATCAGAAATTAAGCAAAACTACCTCAAAGAAAGCGTATTACTTAAAAAACAGAAAGTTGCATGAACTTGAAGCAGCTTTTAGGGCAACCCAAGATCCAGCTGGTCCGTCCCAGCACTGTGCGGCAGGGGACAGGTCCCAGGAGAGAACAGGGAGCTCCGACACATCCCATGGATCTCCTAACAAGTGCGAAGCCCCGATCCACTGGCCTAAACTATTTCTGCCCACCGAGCTTTTGTCAAACGTTTAAGATCTTAATCAATCCTAACTCTGACCCTAGGAACACAGGGAAAGATGGATGAGGAAATGGACAACCTCTGACCTTTCCTTCTATTTGTCCTGCTACAGTCAACCTATTGAAAAACAATTGAGGTGGAACCTGCCCACCAGCTCCAGTCCCAGCTCTACACCCTTTTACAACCTTTCCCAAACTCTGAGTCTCTCTCCCCGCCTCCAATTCTCTGTATCAAATGCACAGGAATCCTCCCCACTTCATCCTCCTCCTCCCCTCCAAAAACTGGCCAAAGCAGAGCATTTGCTGAACTATGAAGTTAAGTGGGGTAAGAGAAGGGGAAACCTCATTCAGCAGTGTCAAAGGCCAAACTGCTTTAACAGCCTTGCTGGAAACCAGAGTGCAAGCTGCATAGTTCTGGTAAACTTCATGAATTCATGAAGAGAAGCTTCCCGGTAAACTGTTCTGGCTGGAGAATGACAAATGTGAGAAAAGGAAACCACAAATAAGCGCTGATGAAATGGGTTTAACGTTTTCAAATTACACGCTGGCTCAAATCCTCTCAAAATTACTCGTACAGACCAACGTAACTCTGGAGAGCCCAAGAGACAGAACAGTTCTCTCTCCTTTGTAAATACGGCATTGCCTAATCTTCCTTTTACTTGGGAAGCAGATATAATGGGGTCTCCTGAGCCCAACCTTCCCCAGGTACAGCTGAGAGCCAGTAACATTCTGAGAGATAATATTCATCCTCAAGGTCTAGTCCAACACCACAGAAATAAAATAAAAAACTCTCCCACTATCACCACTGCCCACCAGCAAAACCCTAAGGGATTTCCCTTGAACAACATAGGATGTTAGGCAATTAGCTCATCACACCTCAGCCACTAACACTGAAAAGCGGTAGATATGTGTCAGTGACCCAGTACTGACCCAACACGCCTTCAGTAGAAAGCAGAATAATCTCCATCCAATAAGCCAGATGCTTTTTTCTCCCCATTCTCTTCCTCCTCTCACAACCCAGGCTGTAAAGGTGTCACTTGGCCCAGAAATTAGAACTATTAGAAAGTAACAGCATCTCCCCAGCAGCACCCAGTCTGTACCACACCCACAGGTTTGCATGTTCAACAATACACAGGTTTTCAAGTTTCTATCTCACAGACTTCCAAAAAACCCCAGAATAATTTACCCCAGACAGGATGCCCCATCATCATGCTGTCATCTTTCAGTCCTCTCTACAGCCCATGGTAATTTTGTTGCCAATATGGCACACTCAGGCTTTTTCCATATAGCAAAAACACTAGAAGTGGAGGCCAGAGTTTATACTTGTGCTTTTTTCCTGCCAAAGCTTAATTTCAATGCATAGTAATGAACTTCATATTGATTGTAACTTATCATTTAAAAGAAATCAAGTAGTACATTCGAAGGACATCAGGAGACAAAAGCAGTCAGTTACTTGCTCTATCTATCTTGTTCTCAGCCTCAAGATGAAAAAAATGACCTTGTGAAAAACACACCAAGAAGATGTGAAGCAAAGTCATTTGGCTCCAAAGAACCTTTTCCAAAAACATGGGTCCAAATCCACTAAGGAGTTGAGCACCTTCAATTCAGTAGTAACCAGCAAAATTAAGCCCACTGACCTGTGCAAGAATCCTTTTTAGTTTGATCTTAATTTATGCTTACATGAGCAAAACTTTAGAAGCTGAGTCTAAAGATATTTCATTTATAAACTCCTTTCTCTCCTTTCCTAATCTTTTACAACTTCTTTTTCCAGAAAGGGGAGGTGAAGAAAACAGAGGGTTTGAGGTTTTTTTCTTTCCAGGATAATCTGTCTTTTATACAAACTTTAATCCCTAATTCTGCAGCACACAGGATGGTGTGTGTGGGAGGGTGAGGTGGAGACTTTTAGCATTTCTAAGAGTATCCTAGCACCTCTATTATTAAGCTGACAATGGAGACCCTCTGAGAAATGAAAATATTTAACAAAGGCAGCAGTGTCAAATATCAAAGCATTATTTAGCGCTAAAAATTTGCAACAAGTAAAACACCAAAGACTTCCCCTTCCGAAAGTGGGAAGGTAATCCAGCTAAAACACCAGTTTCCCCCATCCGACTCGCTCTTACCCCACTGCATTATCCAAAGGAAACTTTGCCAGAATTTCCTGTGCTTAAAGTTTACTTCAGATAAAACGTCAAAGATTTGTCTCTTTAAATGATGGTAGCTCAACTGCACTGTTTTGCAGCCATTCACATTTTGGTGACTATCGCGAGCCAATTCACATTTAGGCGCCTGCTAGAAAATGTGTTTCGCCTTCTGCCTATTGTGGCAGTATCATTTGTTTTGCATTATATAATTCTTAGCCTTGCCACCTGGAGCTATTGGACTTCTTCATTAAACCCCTCTGTCCCACCACATCCCACAGGGGCTGCTAATTACTGGCTTTACTCCATTTACTCTCATCTCTGATTCAATTATGCATTCAACTAAGCCCTAATGAAGAGTACAATATGGCTCATCCTACCTTGGCATTCACCATTACGTTCTTCATAGCCAGCATTGCAGAGACAGTTGCCAATGGGCACCAGCCATTCGCCATCTGCCCCACAGTACATTTTTGGCACATCCTTCTCTTCCGAGTTATTGACACAGGAGCCACGAACCTCCACCAGAGAGGATGTATCAGCGCCGGTAATGGTGTCTGGAAACTGTGCCAGGTTTCGAACTGTCAACGGGCACTTCTTATAGAAGACACGAACAGACACCAAAGCAATGCAGGCACCAACGTCCTGAAAAGCCAAGTAAAACCCTTTCTTGCTGAGTGGTCCCACATCCCGTATCTCTGTATTCAGCTTCATGATTCTGTCACCAATGTCCACCTGGGTGAAGCTCTCATCAGCAGCAATGGTGTCAATCTTGGCAAACTGGCTCTCTCGAATAAAACGCTCCTTATCGTTGTTTGATTCGTAGTAATAAAGGTTGAAAGTCTCCTTGCAAGTTCCCATGACACCTGGTAGGCTGTTGCAGTCTCTTAGCGTGAACTTGATTTCGATATATACCCTCTGAGCCCCCTCACGGGGAATCCAATCAGTTCGTAACCAATTATTCTGACTGGGCTCCATCACATTGCAGACTTGATATGTGCGGATTGGGGTGTTCTTCTCATCCATAATGCTTACTTCCTCCCACTGCGAGCAAAAGGGGAAGAAAAATACATCAGTATTAAAAGGAACAACAGAAGTACACAGCAAACATAACCTGCACTTCCACAACTAATGTGAAGGTTGCATTTTTTCCATTATAGGAAAACAAACAAAAAAAACCCCAGCAGACCAAGCCATAGCCAGGGCCTCAATTATTTGAACATTAAAAGAAGAACTCTCCATTCAGGAGAAACGAGCTCCAAATCAAGTAACAGCTCGAGAAATGCACATGTGTTTCAAAGACCTTCTGAACCAATCCAAGAATGTTCTATTGACTATGTTTATTTGCACTACAGTTCAGCCCACAGGACCCTGCCTGGATCAGGGCTACATGTGGCACTTCACAGACTCATAGCACAGCACTGGCACTACAGTGTTTCCCCTGTGGCAGACGAGGCAGGTAATGCACTGACCCCACCTTGTACACAGAAACACCAAACAGTGATATTGCATGAGTTAGTCACACAAAAAGCACAGGGCAGCACATTTATGTTTCTGGCATCACTACTGCATATTTTAAACTCTTAAGCCACCCCTTATTATTTCTGTAAGCTGCTGACTACTTCCTGGGCTAGTAATATCCCAAACACACTCAGCAAATAGTCTTTACTTTGGAGCTGTGCAGAAGTAACTGTCTATAGAGAACTGGATCCTTGACACAGGTGGCACTTAGAGATGGAAGGACATGTAAGGCAACACCATCATCAGTCTACCTGCAACAGTGCCATAATTTTAGTATCTAAACAAAGTTTCTTATTAGTGGGAACGTGGGAGAAGAGTAAGTATTACACATCTCGTCCTAGAGGAATGTGAGAAAATAACTAAATTCATATTATCAAAAAGGTTAGTAAAGAAGGTAAATGCTGAAAGATCAGGACAGCAGCATGCTTCCGAACTCTTACAGCCCTCAAAGTTCAGACAGCATCAGAAATGCCAAACAGGCAACATAATTATGAAACAACAACATATGCAATCTATGGAAAGTATAGAAAGAAGAGATCTGGCCCTACTTCAGTAGTTCAGCATGACAAACTTATAAAAGGAAAGCACACATAACCAACAGTTTCAAGAAAAAAAATGTTTTAAGTATTATCATAGAAGAAGAGTTTATCACAGTGCTCTCCTGGTAGGGAGAGAGAGGGAAGTAGGGGCATTAGGGAAAGATATCTTTCCAGTAAAAACCACATAGCACTTCAGGATCAGAAAAATCCTTCTTTAAAAAATAATATATTAGATAATGATATACTGCCTGGGTTTGCAGATGATACAATGAAGCACATAAAATTATCTTTGGAATACAGTAGTAACTAAAAGAGACTCCCCAGAAGTGCTTTTTAGAACTACTGAAGCCATGGCTTTGAAAAACAGAAGCCTTCTTAACGTTAAGGGGCTTCTTGTATAATAGCCTGCATTCTTCTCACAAGGATTGCTCTTATGCAAGTGATTTTTTACTTAAAAAGATTCCAGTTTAGCTGAATCCCTTTATAGAATGACAGTAGTTAGCACCATGAGTCACTAGGAGCAGAAAGAATAATATTTTATTTGCTGCCTAGAGATAACTGCAAATTAAAAAGAAGGGGGGGGGGGGGGAAATCAATACTCAGCATGTCACTCCTTTTCATGGAAAAGGAAAAAAATAGATCTTAAAAAGTCACCTATCAATGTAAAGCATAACGTGGTGTTAATAAGAAGACAGAGTTGTTTAATTTACAGCTGCTACAGAGCTAGTTTACTGTTACAATATTGTCTTTATGATCCATCACTTTCCATTCTGCTTATCTGCAGACTATCTAAGCTACCTATATTGTGTGTGGTAAAAGAGAAAGGAAGAAGCAGAGGGAAATAATACATGTTGATGGGATTTCCTTTAGTACATTTATACAATGGAGGATGCTGCTAGAGGATTCAATAAGGAGACAGCTGAGGTCAACGGACAGACTGAAACTAAATTCACCAAGTTTCAGATCAGGCTCTCCACATGCCCCTGTCTCCTGACAAATACACAAATATATAAAGCTCAGTTTCTTATTTCATAAACACACAAACAAACCTAAGTGTATGCTACTGCCAGAGATGAAAATTACTGCAGCCCCAAATTTCTTGCCACCGTAAATGATTTGTAACTCTAAGTACATGGTCAAAGCTGTAACTTTCAAGATGAAATTAACTTTTATAATTCAAGTCTTCCCACGGTTTAATGATGCAGAGTAAAACATTCTGGGCGCAAAACCTGCTTTTCAACTGTGAAATGCAAGAGTAAATCATTAATTACATTTATAATGCAATTCATTAATTCCTCCAGGGGTACTATATATTTGATTACTGCTAGTCACTGCTAAATGACTATGTTTATCTCCAGCCCTTCCTACCCACGCAACCCTCACACCTCAGGAACTAGATCTAGAAAAACACCATTTTTATAGACAATAAGGTACACACAGTTAAAGAAGAACTAGCACCGAAGGACAGAATCTTCCCAGGAAGATGAACGAGTTCATTTCTGCTGCTTGAAATAAATCTGCAGCATATGAAGTTAAAATAAATGCTTTCCAAGCACTGTGTCTCAGAGACAGACCATGTACTCTTAAATTTTTCACTACAGGCTTAAAAATAGAACACACGTATGTAGGTTCAGTGAAACGAGTCACGTCCACAATAAGAGCACACATTTCCTTCTCAAGCTTGCACAGCGCTTTCAGAGAAAACATGGGGGAAAAGGAGGAATCCAACTGCCATTAATAATACACTGCTGGCGTCCTCTAACCATCAATTCTACTACCAACTTATTAAAACTTGTATTTTAGGTCCCATTTTAATATACAGCATAGATACCCCTTGGAAAGCCATATGAAAGACCCCATCTCATTAACTGACCTTCCCAGGGCATCGCACTAGCAAGGAAGCCAGACTCTCACCGAGATAGAGCCGTACCTTTCCACACTGTCAAAAGATGAGGGCAATTGCCTGCAATCAGCACTAAATGTGCACTGTCGGGGCTGCCAGAGGCCCGCCAATCACTTTCCCCACTCCTTGGAAAAACGAGTGTCAGGGACAGCACAGTGTGCTCAGGCCGAGCACAAGCCAGGACTGTTGTTCTGGGTGAACTTGACTACAACGGGGGAGCAAAACAATCCCCCATTCTCCCATGTTACGGTTATTCAGAGCTTATGCATAATGCATCACCAACCAACGCAACCTCGGATTCCTTCCACTCACTGCTGTTTCCTTAGCTCTGCTTCTTCTAATTACGAGCAGGAACACACACAAAAAAGTAAATTTGTAGGTTTCCTGAAGAATCCAGTGCTTTGTTGTGTACAGGTCCTGATCTTTCAGCACTTCTATTTTTCAATCAGTTTGACTTAGTTACTTCTGCTTAAGCACACTAAGCAGCTTTACTCATTTAATATTAAAAGGCTTTGAGAGTGGGTTTTTATATATTAATGTTTAGTGTGCATTGCTGACATTTTTCTTAAATTGTTCACTTTAAGAAAGAAAAAGCCCTTCTAATTGCTTATTTTAAAAGTCCCAAGAGATCCCATGATGCAGAGTCTCCACCAGATCCCACCAACTCCAAAGTCCAGCAGTTTGCCGGAGTTTCCCACAGAAGCCTTGGGCACCCTGCAGGACGGAGCACAGATGAGAGAGCAGCAAGGTGCCCATCCACTAATCTGAAGCTAAATTAGTGAAGATATCCTGCCCGCAGCTCACTAAGCAGAGGGGCTCTAAGCCCCAGCAATGGATGTGTGAATCTTTTCATGTCATCACATCACCACAGAGCAGTGAATTCAAGCAATCTGCTCTTGCAATTGTCTCTTTGCAAGTACATAAAAAGAAGCTCCAGGGAATCACCATCAAGCACTGGGTGCTTCAGTTTATCTGTTCAGACACCAAAACATATGATGTTTACACCCTGAAATAGGACAACTGTCCCATCACGCCAAAAGGTCTATCTTGTATATTGATCCCTACTCCTTCATCCAGAAATAGAACAGCAATTGCCCTGAACATCTCCCAGCCGAGGCAGCCCATAGATATAATAATTACAGTCAAGAATGCCAGTTCAGTCGCCAGATCACATTTCTTGTTGGTATTTCAGTTTTAAATAGGCATCTAAGCCCATGCCTCAACCAATCTCCTAATTCTGAAACCTCTTTTCTGCCCTTTTGGTTTCCACTTCTTCCATGACAGAACTATCCAAAGGGAGTATAGAGTTTCTCCAACAAAGAGTAATTCACTTGGTAAGCCAGGGAAGAAATCTGACCTCCTCACCACAATCAACAATAATCGAGCCATTAGGACTCTCTGAAAGTTACTAATCACCCCCTTTACCCTTTTGATCAGATAGCGGTTTAAAACTTACCCCTCCTTCCAGGGGACTTGCTATCCACCCAAGCTCTCCCTGAACTGATCTGGAATCCAGCAAGGTAACTGCAGAAAAGTACAAATAAAATAGATTAAATTCCAGCTGCCAAAAGGCAGTATTAAAATAAATCGTTTACCTGAGCGTTTCCATATGCGTGGAGCACGATCGCATCCACCTTCAACTCGAAGCGAAATGTTATTTCCGACCGGGCCAGTACTTCAAATAATCTGAAACTCTGGTTTAGCGCTGAGGAATCGCACGCTCGTTGCTCCGCGCGTTAGAGCCGCTCACGGGGCGCGGGGCCGCCGCGAAACCCCCCGGCGCGCCGGGCAGAGCGGGGGCACCCGGCGTTTTCCGCCGCCTGGTACAGGCGCAGTTGCACGTTAGCCACGAGCGGAGAGTTACTTACCGGGACCCCGGGAGGGCGGCCGGCCACCGGGAGACCTCGCGGGGTCTCCCCGCCGGGGCCGCCCCCCCCCCCGCTAGCGGGTTTCCCCCGCGGGGCCGCCGCCGCACCGTCCCGCAGGACGGGCTGTAGCACGGCCCCGGGGAACGGCGCGGAGCCGCCGAGAGCTCCCGGGAAAACCGGTTTAATGAGCCGCCCGCCCGGCTCGGGGCCGCCCCGGCGCGGCGGCGCCGCTGGCGGGAGCGCTGCACCCCTGCCGCCCGGCCCGGCCGAGGGCACCGGCTCCGCGGGGGGACGCGCGGGGACCGCCCCGCCCCGCGACACCTGTGCCGCCATCGGACCCCCGGAGCGCCGCTCGGTCAGGTCAGCGGCGGCCGGGCGCCCGGCCACGGGCCGGGGCAGCGTGGGCCCGGCGGCGAGGGGACAGGCGAGGCGGCGAGGGGACCGTCGCCCGCCCGTCCCGGGGGCACCGAACTTTCCCCGCGGCGCCCCGCCGAGGGGTCGCGGAGTCCGGCCGCGGGACGCGCGCGGCGCCTCACCTTCGTTGGCGGGATAGACCCGGGAGCCGGTGACGGCCCCGCAGACGCCGACGAGGAGCGGGAGGAGGGCGCAGAACGGGACCCCGGCCATGCCGCCGCCGCTCCGGCCGCGCTATCCCAGTGGAATAACTGCCTACATGGGGCGCGCGGCGGGCGATAGACATTGCCAAGGGGGCGGGGCGCCGCCTGCCCGTCAGACCGCGCCGCCAATCGCCGCCCGCCCCGCGCCGCCCGCCCCGCCCCCGCCGCTCGGCGGCGCGGAGCAGGGAGCGGGGCTGGGGGGCGCGCGGCCCCGGCGGGCACAGCGCAGCGGGCGGCCGCGGCCCCGCCGCGGGGAGGGCGCTCCTCGGCGGTCTTTAACAGTAACGGTGTCCGAGCACAGCGAAATGACAGGAAAAGGCAGAAAAAAACAGGCAGGGAAAAATAAAGTTAGGAGCAGCCCTCACGCTCGCCCCCGGCGCCGCGGAGCGGCGGGGGAAACCGCAGGCACGGCGCGCAGACGGACCTTCCCCGCGCAGAGCCCGGGGCGGCCGCGGGTCTCCGGAGCCTCCCGCCGCCCGGCCCGGCGCCACCGTTGAGCAACAGCGCCACCTGGCGGGGGCGGCGGTGCCCGGTGCCCCGGGGGGGGGAGCTGGGAGGGCGCTGGGCTCGGCGGGCGCCGCCGGAGAGCGCTTTTCCCGCCAACGGCGGGGGGCGGCGGGCAGCTCAGGGGGGCCCGCAGCAACGGGCCGTCAGCCTCCACGGTCACGGAGGCGGAGGAGGCGCCCCCCGCCCGTTTACCGCAAACCGTTAACGCTTTTATGCACCAGGGCAGCAGCCGGGGGGGCTCCCTCGGAGCGCCGAGGCCCGTAGGGCCGCCGCGCGTCCGCCCCCCGCACCCTTCTGTCCGGGCACCCAGATCCCCGCCAACCGCAGCGGGTCGGGCCGCGCAGCACCTGCGCTGGCGGGCGTCTCCAAGGCACTGCGGGGAATCCTCCCTCCAACGGGAGGTCTGTAGCTACATCCCCGCTTTGCTCTGGGCGGTTCGCCGGGGAGACTTTTTTTAACATACTCTCTAAATGCGTATTTACCACAACCCCCCAGTCTCTAGAAGCCGGCGGTGCATCCGGCGGCGTCAGCGTGCCAGGCGCTGCCCGTCCCGCCGCAGGCGGCCGGCACAAAGCTGCCCGGGCCCGCCCGCCCGCGGCCGCCCCCCACAGCGGCGCCGAGGGGACGGCGGGCACCGACCTCCGGCCGGACCGGCTGCAGCCGCCACCGGCTCCCGACCCGCCGAAGCTCCGCCGGGCCGCGGCTGGCGGGCTCCGCGGCAGCACCACCGCTGTCCCTAACGCCGCCGCCGCTTCGAAAGGCTTCGCCTACGGCAGCTCGCGCGGCGCCTTCTGCTGCCGGGCACTAAACCCAGCCTGAGTTTGCACCCGAGGCGCTCGGCGGCGGCGCTGCCGCAGTTTCCCCCCAGTTTAGCGAGGCAGCAGTGGACCCCTTCGCCCGTGGGTGCAGCTCCCTCGCTCCCTGCCCCTCGGCTGGGACAAATCCCTGCCGGAGTAAAGCCGGGACCGGAGCCTGCGCGCGGTACCGCCTCGGACCCCGCAGCGTCGCCTACTCGGCACCCCCCGCCCCCTCCCGGTACCGCGGATCCGCCCCGCGCAGGGCACAAACCCTTCCCTCCCGCATTCATCCCAGCACCCCGGCTCCATCCCAGCACCCCCGCTCCATCCCAAGCACCCCCGCTCCATCCCAGCACCCCGGCTCCATCCCAGCACCCCCGCTCCATCCCAGCACCCCGGCTCCATCCCAGCACCCCGGCTCCATCCCAGCACCCCCGCTCCATCCCAGCACCCCGGCTCCATCCCAGCACCCCCGCTCCATCCCAAGCACCCCCGCTCCATCCCAGCACCCCGGCTCCATCCCAGCACCCCCGCTCCATCCCAGCACCCCCGCTCCAGGGAATCGCGCCCAGACTATCTCAAAATTTTTCTTCTGTCTGGGATAAAACGAATTATAGCCACCATTAATTTTAGTTTAAGCACAGAACCCCCGTGGAAGCTCGAGCAGTCAAAAAAAAATTTTGCATACATCTTAAAAGTTTGACTAACAATTTTGTGCAACGGGAAACATGCCTGTCGTGAATCAGGTGCTTTCTCTTTAAATCACTCTACTTCAATTCAATTCAAATATTTGTAAAACATAATACTTATAAACACACTTCACGCTATAAACACACTTTTAACTTCAAAATATAGAGTATCTTTCACCTGATTTAATGTCAAGATCTAGGTAAGATGCATTTTTTCATTTTTAAAACAGCTTTAAAAAGGTTTGTTAACACAGTATTTACAATGAGGTTTCTATAGTCTGAGGCTCAGATTGTTTTCCTTTGCCTTGAACATTTATTTTGGAGAACTCACTGGCAGAACCTTAAAGATAACTCCGCAAGGTAGCTGGTGTATTTTCCTCCTTCCGTAGAAAATAAATCTTTTAAGCAGCTGCTTGGATAATAGGAGTTAGAAAACAGTGCAGCATAGTCAATGCAACTGTTAAAACTTGTACTTCCTGACTTTAATTATCTACAAGAATTCTTGGCCTAATGAGGAGGAAGAAAGGATTAGTTCCTTTTTTATTATTTACACAAAAATATAGGCAGTCCTCAATTAAAGCAATCTGAGTGTTCTTGTTTTCACATCTTTGATGCATCTGACAGATCTACTATAAGTCAGGCTAAACTTTATGGGAATGGTGGAGCATCAAAACGTCTTCTTTTTTTAATTGAAGTTATTTTTGTTGCCATGCCAGAAAAGTCAGTTGTCATCAAAAAATATTAAATACTTTGAAATCTTAAAAATAGTTCTATTATATTAATGCCATTTTAATTTGTTAAAAAAAAAAAAATCACAAACACAGACAATTTTAAAAGGGCCTGAAAATGTCATAAACTAAAATGTTTGCAATTCTACCAAATCCACTACATTTTGGCTCCCAGAAAAGTTGGGGTTTTTTAAGAAGCCTTGCCAAAATAATCATAATTTCCTTACTTTGTGTCATTTCAAAGGATCGTAAAATCCCAGCTTGGTTTTAACAGATGTCATCGATACTTGGACTAACTTCTGTTCTCAGCTTCAACAAGTAACTCCACCTTACAACAAAGTACCTGACATTAAAATTTATTCCTTAAAATTTTGTTACAGCCATTGGATCTGTTACATTTTTCTTAACTGCCTATTAATTGAGCAGCCTGCACTGCTGCCAACCTGCCGGCTTTTATTATTGTAACTCACTATCAGGAGCAATTCAGCTCTGATGGGAACTAATCATGTTTGCACCATAATCAAGTTTACGCCATTTAAATGGTCAATTTAATGCAGCTTGAAAAAGCACAGCCAGTGTCTCTGATATTTGTCTCAGATGTTACATTCGGTTTAGCTCCTCAGTGAAACTATATTTACTTGCAGCACGCACTGTAATAATTATGACGTGTTAAATGTTTGATCCTGTCTGCTTCATAGAGGTCAACCCCAGCTGAATTATTTAGAGAACTGTTTATAGGACTCAAATGGTACAGACAAACAAGCACATGAACATACAAACACAGAGTTTCTGAGAAACCGAAAATCATCTTGAAATGTAAGGACTGGAAGATTGTTGTATTTCCTATTCATTCACAATTTGTTTTCCTCTTATTTTAAAACACCAAGGGAATGTATTAGTATACAGACAGTTGGGCATTGGCACACGTGGTTTGTCTCGGATGTTATTTCTGTAGTTAATATCATATCTAATGGAGCATTCTGAATAGATTTAAGTGTCTCTCACATACATATACACTGACATAGATGTCGTTGGTTTACATTTTGCCAAATCACAAACACAACATTTGTAAGTTAATATATTACAGCCCCTGAAAGGGCTGTGATTTTGGATGAGCATTCTGTTCTATTTTTACTTTATCTTTTCATTCTCCATTTTTCTATGTCCACCTACTCGTGCTCGTCCATCTCCCCAGAAGCTTTTTGCTGTCAGTCAAGTGACAACCTCAGTAGGAAGCTCTGTGTGTTCACGGGCCTCCTGAGGCCCAGCACTACATTTAGATGGGGGAAAAAAAAAAAAAAGAGGAAAAAGAAGAAAGGGGGGGGGGGAGGAATGTTAGGAGAAGCACAAGCTCTCCCTTTAGTATGCAATTCCACAGCCTGCAGGAAAAAATTCACCCAGCCACTCTGAAAAGCCTTTTCCCACAAAAATGCAATCCCAGTTACTCCACTCCCACGCAACTTCCACACTACTCAGCTATTTGCAAAAGAGTGTAAAATAATGCCAGGAAGTTTAACACACACACAGAGTCTCATTGTCAAAGGGAATAATGCCCCAAAGGTGCACCTTTATCAGGCTTGGCACCAGAGACTGCCGACTCCTTCCCAGTACAAGTGCTCAGATGTGCCTAGCCTTTCCCTCCCTGGATTTACTGATTCTTAATGGACCTGTGAGTATTAAAAATTACTTGACAAAATTTATTGTTAGCTATTTGAGAATAACAGCTTTTTATTTGATATGAGTAAGATTTCATTCCTTGGGTCATGTTTATGTTAGCTTTGTAATACAAAAAGCCATAGCAGAGAACATCTACGTGAAGGTAATACGCATTTCTATAAACATCAAGCTGGCAGAATGATTTTGTTTCAGCTGGGATTAGCAGGAGTTTTGCTGCTGACCTCGATAAGAAAAGGATCAGGTTTATAGCTCATTTGCAAATCCACTCTGCAAAAAAGTGAGCTTTAGGCAGTGCAGATTATTTAGACTTCCTTTTCTTAATCGTGATCATCATCACAAGAGTTTCCTATTTATTACTGCCTTGATGCTGATTACAGGACCTGTGATAGTGTATTTATTTTGACTAGGCACATGTGGCAACTTGACAGTATACAGACAGACAGATGCATAGATTTTTTGCCTTTTCTAACCAGCAGTACTAAGGAAAACTAGATAATCGCAGGTGAAATGTAACAGGATTTTATTGACAATTGAAGTAGTAGCTCTTATTACATTGTTCCTTACAACACAATTCAAATCTCATAGTTAGCCTAAAATTTGTAATATGCCATTATGAGGTCTCTGAAAGGAAATCCTACCACCCAAACTATTTACAAAGCCAGGAGCATTTATGATGTAGTATGCTTCCTAAAATAAACATTGAAGAGCACTGACAAAAGGTAAAATCTGAAACAGTACAGAGAAAATAAATGAGAAATAAATGCACCACGATGTCAAACCAGGTATTACCTACTGCTTTTCACCTAACAAGCAGATCAAATAAATACAAGTGCCCACCTCTGCAACGCAGGTGTCAGCTTAGCTCACTGCGGCTCTCACCCTCATTAAGACCAGGGCGCAAGCAGAACCTGCAGGATTTTTCCTGTGAAAGTGTGACCAATAAACCAGTGCAAATAACTGTGTGAGGCTGCAGATTGTTTGCAATGCTAGGACAGATGCTTGGCAAGCTGGGGAGGAATGTGCGTGCCTACGTTTCATTGAAAGGTTATTTAAAGCTGCGGAGGTTAACAGACACCTTAATTATTACAAACTGCTTTTGAATATCGCTGGCTTTGTACTGCCAGTCCTGAGCAGCTGTGCTTCTTACTCATTCATGATCATTTGGGAGTAGCGTCAGCTTCCAGAGAAGAAAAGTTCCCGGGATGAAGATGTAGGACTGGCGCGTGCTGGCCTTGTGCGCTGGCAAGTGGCGCTGGTGGGAGGAGAGCCACTGGCAGTGGCCAGGGCCACCGGCCAGCCGGGACCGGGGGAGCCTGCACGGACAGGCACCCCCGAAGCGCTCCGGGAGTGGCTGCGAGAGAGAGCCTGCCCCATGAGTAACGGAGCAAGTGTAAGGGAGATAGCCTCGGCCAAAAACTGTAGGGAATATGTTTGTAGCAATTTCAGCAGAGCCTTACCTGAATTTGAAGGGTAAAGCTAAAGTCTTAACACAGAGAATTGCAAACTACACCCAGATTTCTTTAAAAGCACGCATCCATCTTTCTGCAGTGGGAAAAAACATTTAGTCAGACAGACTTAGTTTTCTTTTAAGAACAGGGTCACAGTTTAAGATTTCTGAACCAGATTCTGACCAGTACTAAGGTAAAGTTAAATCTCAGTAACAGATTAGCTCCTAAGCTTTAATAGGTAGGCAGAATTGGGCCCTTCATATCAAACAGAATACATCTAAAATTAATATAAATTAATATAAATGAAAAATTCTCAGATTGGTTTTCATACTGGAATTTTAGGTTTTCTGCCATAATTTACTACAGGTATTACTAAAAAAAAAAAAAAAAAAAAGAGAGAGAAATACAGGATTACTTTTATAGCACCACTAGATGTTCTCTATAAATAAAGATCATTTTTGTGGAAAGTCTCTGAATTGGTAAAATAATCAAAAGAACAGGGTGTCAGAGCTCTAATTCATTTTTATTCTGTGTGTTCAGAGACAGTGATCTTTTCAGAGATTATTTATGCAATGATGGCACCAATCAAACTGCATCAGAGACAGGTTCCCTACAGAGCACTGAAGATTTCTGGCACTTCTAATAGAGCGTAAATCCTAATTAACTCAGATTAAACCACCCTATCTGAGCTAGTCCACCCATTATTATGAACAAAATATTTGCAACCATATAGAAGAAAACTGTGTTTAAAGTAAGAAACAAAACCAAACCCTCATTCTTTCTTAATGTGTGCTATCTTTTTAATAGTAGGGCAGAGGAAGACTCTTTGTCTTTCTTTAGGATTAAATATAAAACCCTTGCTTTTTTTTTTCTAAAAAGTGGAAAGCATTTGTGCTTTTTTTCTGTGCATGCAGGCATGACTGTTACATTCACAGGACAGGAGAAAGATTAAGATCGGGAATTTAATTTACATCTGGGAGAAGGGCTCTGCTCTGAATTCTGCACAGACTTCCTTTAACAGCCACTGCAGCAAAACTTCCGAAGTTGGATGCAGATTATTGCCTTAAATGCTCACCTTAAAACAGCGATGCTAAATAAATATCAAGTCTGAGAGATCTGTAGGCATCCAGTGCCTGTTGCTCCATTCTTGCAAAGAATATGGAGATGTACAGTTCCATTTGGTAACATCTATAAGGCAATGTAGAACTTGTGGTCTATAGGCTGGCCAACCTTAAAGTAATAATGATGAGCTTACCTCAGAATCTGAAGCATTGCCTGTGTTTCTCTGTCCTGATTTCAGAGAAGCTATAGATACCAAAAAATGGTTGTTTATTATCTAAGAAATTCTTTGTCCTATTATAGGAGAACCACTAACTGGGGAAAGTCAGTATATGCATATGCAGCTCAGTACTTGCACTGATTTTATAGCAGAATATTGCAAATTCTGGATTAACTTCATATAAACAAAATAATAGGCACAGAAATTAAAACCTGCAAGAAGGACAATGGAAAAAACCCACCCCTTGCTTTTATGTTAGAAAAGTGGCAGCCGTTATTTTCCTCAGTACTGTCACTGAGAATTCAGAGATTAAGTTAGCTTGTTGTGCTGGACAACACTGCCACTGTATCTCCTTGTTCTCTTTTTATTTACACCCATCTGCTGGGTCTTGTCATATTCTGCGATATTCTTGTATAGCTTTTAGCACAACCAGATCTCAAATCCACTCTCAGGGATCTGAGCACCACTGTAGCATTAGAACAAAAGATGTGCATAGGTCTGTACCTGGATCCTGCACCATGCAGGCATGAACCTCATTTTAGGAGTTTTTTTAATTTATGACATACAAATTAGTTCCTTTTATTTCATACACTGATGGCACCAGCAAACAATTTTTCTTCAGCTGCAACCACTCTTTGTCAAGTCCCACTCCCATCTGAGTGTTCCTTCAGCAGTAACCATCTCATTCCTTTAATGGAAGTCAGCCCCAAACCCTGAGTGTATTTTCTTGTACACAGGTCTGTAACGACAGTAAAGAGCAGGAGCATATCTCTCTGAACTCTACCTTAAGGCAAGGTTTCCATTAGAAATTACTCATTGGTATTGCTTTACTGAGACAGTCAATTGTAAGACTTTCCTAACAAGTATGCAGCTGATATTTCCAACAGTATTTTTTCCCCAACATTTCCTCTTGCAGTATCTTGAGGTAAGTGGCAGAAATATTATGTTCAGGGAGAAATGTGCAACCACTACAGCTCTTACAGGCACAAAAATGCCACCCTTCCCCTCAGCCATCTCCCTTGCTCATTCACCATTACTAATCCTTATTCACATAACCACGCTGGCCACAGCTTCTAACGCAGAACAAAATTAGTAATGTAAAACTTGCTTACCCTACTTGAACAATGGGTCCAATTCTAAGGAAGAGTGTGACTAACTATTTGCCTTGACCCATTGCAATTCCTTGTCCCCCATTTCAAGGGCTTGCACAGGACGAGGAAAACAGAAAACAGCCATTTGCAGTGTGTTGGAAACAAAAGGAAAGGATTACTGGTCATTTTTTTTTTTTTTTTGTCCACTCCCTTCTGCACAAAAGGATCATGCATAGTAAAATTTATGTTTTTTCTTCTCTTGATTACTATCTGAATCTTTCATCAAAATATAGCTTCAGGAGAGATCAAAGTAAAAGACAATGTAGATTTGTTTGAGTTTTCCCCACCATTCTAAAACATCCCAAAATGCCAGCAAGATACTCAAATAAAGAACTGTGAAAGTAAAACAGATTACCAGTGGTGACATCTGTTAGCATAAGGATTATTCAAACATCTCTAGAGTTTTCCAAAGAAATGCCAGGATGGCTTCCCACCAAAAGGCAGCTCAGTCTAATATCCTCCTTGGCTAGATCTACATACAAACAGTGTTTCTATATTTTGTTGGCACTAAGAAACTCACATGCCTGTCTTGACAGGGAAATAAAAAGAGATGCATAGAGAATCTGAAAATGTATATACTGGGGAGCCAGTTTAAACTGACCCTGGGATTAGAGAAATACCTTTTTGGAAAGCTGAAAGATACAAAGTAAAGCAAATGTAATGCAAAGTAAAAAATACAGTTGTGCTGAAAGTAACTTTATCATTTGGTGCAAGACAGTTTCAATGTTAAAGGATGCCAGCATGATCAAGTGGTCTATGAAAGAATAATTTCTGTCTGTTTTGGATAAAATCACTTGTTTTACCCATGAACACCCACACAAACAGGTACAAAACCTGAATAAACATGCTGCCAGGCTCATGCATGGAAGAAAAATCAAGAAGGACCCACTAGAAACCACGCTGTAAACAGAAACAGAGGCCATAAAGCTACTCCAGAGTCATTCCCAGCCACATCATTCTCCGTTTTCCTCATACCTCTCAGGTGGCCTATGCAGACCACCTACAAACTCAGCCTCGCCAAGAGCGTTATAAACAAGACATGGGTATTATTCCATTTGTATTAGTTTAAGGAGCTGGCTCATGCCAGTAAAGATGTGAGGTTTAAGACCAGCAGCTCCACAGCCCATGTGGAAATACTATGATGGTTTCATTACACTGGGAATTTCCTAGAGCCCATAAACTGATGAATAAACTTTACCTGAGGATTGCAACAATATTTATAGCATTGAGAACCAATCCATTACAACTTGATGTTTCCAAAGCCTGAGCATAGTTACTAAGAAACTTAATTTGGGAGACATTTACCAAAACATCAATGAAATTAAATACAAGAAAACAGCATTTACCCTGATTCCGATGCATGATGATTGTGAGTGATAATGATTTTTTCTCTTTTAATTAAAATTCAATTTAAAGCATTCTCTAAATAAAACATTGCTTAAAATGTAGCATCTCCTTAAGAGTCTATCACTCACATGCAGCTTTCAGAACGAGTCACTGCAACTTAAAAGGCACTATAGGATATTTAGACTAGAGTTATCTCACAACATGTTAGCTGGCTGCTTTGTTATTTGAGCTCTAAATGTTAAACACGTGGAAGCAACATAAAAGGATCTTCCCTGTAAAGCACATTTTCCAAATTCTCTCTATCTGTTATTTAGAACCCCATAAAGATCTATGTGTGTCTACCCATCTGCAGCCACATTTATTTTTACATGTTTTTGAGTGCATATCTCTCAGTGTCATAAGGTCTTCATAAATAAATCAACCTACTTAGATCTGCATGCTTTGAATAACAAGTCAGCCACCAAACCAGCAGATGGATACATTTTTAATTAGGTAAGCAGTCAATGCCTTTTGGTTTGAAAACTCTCTTGTTTCTCTTAAAAAGACAGAAAGTAACCAAATTAAATCCAAAATTGCACTGGGACAGCATAGTGGTTTTAATCTGCTGTAGCTGCAAATCAGCTTAGAGCCCAGCCTGTGTGACAGCTTGAACAAATGCAATATTTTATATCAAGCAAACCTCAAAGCGAAATATTTAAGGATCTTGCAAGAATACGTTGTAAACAATATGTATTTTTCAATAACACATGCGGTTACTTATGCAATCTTCTCACTTGAGCAAGACTCTCTGATCTTAATTCATTTACTGTGTTGCCTTTGCAATCTCTCAAGCAAAATATTTTTAAGCAGCAACTTTTAATTTACATAATCAGACATACTTTCCTGAATAACATGGAAGAAACTCAGAAATAACAACATCTTGTACTGCTTAAATAATCCATGAAAAGAAACTTCAGCAGTTCCAGTTAACTTCTTCCCACAAAAAGGTTTTCAGTTTTGGCTGGCCTTGGGACAAAATTTAGTATGACGGATACATATCTTATCTGTACTGCGCTTTCCACACTCCTCTGACCTTACCCAACTCCAAAAAAGTTCAGGTAACTACTCCAGAGCACACCAGCCCAGGGGTGAGGGCTGGCCCATGCCAGTGAGACCCAAAGGAGACTTCCATGGGCCAAGGATCTCCAGGGCACCTTGCTGCCCGCAGGGAACAGGTCAGCCTGGAGCTGTCTGTCCTGCTTGCCTCTACCTGATATGTTTTCCCTGTGGGCTCCCATTAACCAAACCAGTGCCTTTTGTGTCCATTTAATCCTTTTTCCCATAAGAGTTTGGAAGTTTTCCTGTGGTTTCCTAAGGGGTCTTCTCTTGCTCTTCTGAGCTAGTGAAATGAATCAAACGAAAGGACTAGCAGCCTGGAGAACACAGCAGCCCTGGCCATCACGCCTCTTCCCCAGCCGGTGCAACAGGCTGCGGCTTCACGGGGTAAGAGGAGACACAAGGGCAACTCTGACTGCCCAGACAATGCTGGCACTCCCACTTGGCCTTTCAAGAAAGAAGAATGACCAAGAGGTAGTGTTATTTAACATAAAATTAAGATTGTCTCGATGTGACCGAGTAGTCCAGAAGATTGTCCTTTGAATAATAAGGCTTCTCTGGCTCCATGGCTTCTCCATGGGCAAATGACTGCCTTCTGCTTGGCTAAAACCACCCATGCACCACATTTGGTGTGTAGGTTGACCACAGTTCACAGCTTTTCCATGCACAACACCCAAAACTATCAAAAGCATTTGAGTGCCCAATATGAGGGTCTTATGTCAGTACTGAGGTGACAAAATAAGGGGGTTTTTGATCCTTATTCAGTTTTATGCTTACAATTAAAAAAAATTAAATAAAATTCACAGAGAAAAACTCCAGGCATAAAATCTGATACTTTAAAAAAATAGTTTAAAAATAAATGGACCAGGTTAATCTTTGATGTCACTTCCTTGGATTTCATGATACAACACCTGAGGTGAATTTTTTCCATTTTACTTCAGCAGCCTCTTTTTCCTGTGTATGCTTATGGTAAAATAATAACCAAGTCTCCCATATGTTAAATAATAAAACTTAGTTTCTATCATTTCTTTCTATCCCTTTACAGTTCTTTTCAGTTGACTGAATGGAAAATACTATATGTCTAGAGCTGACTGGAAAAGAAATAAAGGTCTGACTCTCATCCCACTTTTATGGGGCTTGTGCTGATGTAATTGTACTGATTTCAAGGAAATTGCTTCAGATTTGTGCCATTAATTGGATCAGAATCTAGATGTCAGTGCACCCTGCAAACACGCAGCTCTGCTAAAAGATTCAGGATTACTCTCAGAGTTTTACATCCTGAAGTCTAATTGCACTGTGTAAAATAACATTTATTAAAGATCAGATATGAAGCATAAAGATGGCAATTATTTGAAACTTTAGGATATAATATTTGCCCACTGGTCTACATGGGCCATTATGCTTAAAAACTGTAGCACTACAGGAAATAAAATTTCTCTTATATGTGGTACGACTTTATAGAAATGAAAATAGTGTAAGATGGAGAACATTAGTAGGGCATGCTGAAGCCAACTTGTATTGTTTAGAAATTCTTTTTAGCTGATAGTTATTGTCCTCTGCTACAATTTTCCTTGTGCCTGGTTTGAGATATGTGTTGTAGCTCACAATCAAGAGGGAAGGAAAATGCTGTAATTTCGCAGATGCTGCTGATGAGAACTCAACCATATTTTTTTAAAAAAAAGCAGAAAATTACAGTGGGCTACACAGTGCCCTACTGCACCCTGAACCTCTGCTCCCACGTACCCCATCAGCACTGATGAACTCCAGCGCAGGTCTGGGAGCTCTGCAGACTGGAAGGCAGGTGAAGGACAGAGGAGCACCATGCCCATTGGCCACCTGGGGGGCGTGAGGGCTGAAAATGTCCTTGCTATGTTTCAGCTCTAGGTTAGCAAATTACAGATCAACATGACGAGGTGAAGGATAACATAGCTCGAGTCATTTGCATTCAAGTATTTTTGTACAGGGATTTGGAGCCTTGTGCTCAGATTGCCCTATGGACTATCCATATGGCATTGCTCTAACTCACAGGAATAGACACCATTAGACAGCCACCACAGTCATTGCTTTACTAATTTGTGCAGTTCCTTGGTAGGAGCTATGCTGCCAGTAGTTCGTGTTTCATTTTATAGGCAACAGGCAAAAGATGAAGCCTTTCTATTGAAACAAGGGGATTTATGATTTATATTGATCTGATGATCAATATTGGAATAAGTTAAAGAAGAATTACATTTACTCCATTTAACAGGACTTCCAGATCAGTTGAACCACACAAAGAATTGGAGTAAATTTCAAAACTGTGCTCTTTGTACTTCTCCTCCAAGCCTGTTCTGACCTCCTCTACTTGATACTCTTTTAAGTAAAAGTGTGTAAGAGCCTGAGGAACACAATACTATTGCTTAATTTTGTCTGCCTTTCATTAACATTTATATGAGTTTATGCCATGCCTTTTACTCTTTTCCAGCTGATAAATGTTTTTTTAATATTGTGAACAGATCATTTTGCTTATAATCAAGGACGGGAAATTAAGTTTAACATCTGAGAGCTTTAGGCAAAAATGTCAGGCGTGGACCAGATGACCACATGAGAGTTGCAGACTCTCTTTGTGCCCCAGATTGGCTGGTATTGTTTTGATGCTGTTGCGCTGGAGCAACAGCACTAACGTAATTATGAGATCAAGCAACATCTGGTGGCTTTGGCACCCAGCTCACAATCGATTGTTAGTTCGGGTCAAAGGATGAATGTGCCTTAAGTGCATGTTAGGGTGCGCAATCATAAAGCTTGCATTAGTGAGGAAGGAGGAATAGCAGCATTCTTGAGTTTCATCGCCCAACAAAATTGATGGCCCACAAAAAAGCAGTGGCACAACACACAAAAGTGATGATGCCAGAGAGACTGACGCGCTGCGGGCGGTATTTGACATCTTCTGGCTGTGGGCTGTTGTGTGTTGTGATTTATGTCACCGTAATGATTGATTACTTTCAGATCATTCCCATTCTACCATATCTCTAAGAATTTCCTTCTTCTTCAAACATCTTTTTGTTCCACAAGCCCTAGGCTGCAGATGGCATCAACCCACGCATCTCCATTGTTTGAAGCCTACAAGAACTACACCATTCTTTGGGGGAATGCTCGTAGTTGAGTAGCTAGTGTCCAAATAAATCCTTAAACTGTGACTGCGGGCACCTTAACCTTTTTATCCTCTTGCTTTTTTAGGCATTCCATTGTATGCAACAGTTGCAACTCAACAATGCCTAAAAAGGTCAAGAAAGAAAATCAGGAGATACATTTTTCAGGTTATGGGAAAAGTCTTCAAGTGATGGCTAGAGCTGCATCTGTTGCACCTCCATAAAGGTTCTTCTGATCATGTTTCATAACATGAATTATCATCTCTGATACAGCATTACAGCAGACTTCGTGTAAAGAAAACAGACTAAAGCTTCTGCATGCATGGAAGCTAAAAATGCCTCTGGGATGCTTATGAAAATCACCAGTTTTCTCTTATATCTCAACCATTCTGCATGACACATAAAATATCAATGACTCAATATTGACCTCATGGGAAAAACAAGAATCCAGGGCTCATACCAAGAAAACACTTAGCTTTTTAATATCTTTTTTATTTGGTGGACCTAACATGGCACAATATCAGGGGAATTACTATAGTGGGTAGTGAATATCTTAACTTCTTCAAATCACAACAAGCACCTACAACAGACTTTACTAGTTTCTATTTTGTTCTTCATTAGGAAGAAACAACGGCAAGAAGAACATATTTGCTACTACCTTAGTCACTGACAACAAGACATCCAAAAGGAACCTAAGTGAATGCATTCTACCACACTAATCCTTTTGACTATCTAAGTTTCCACAAAAGGCTTTTCCTTTCACTGTGTATATGCAGTACTGCTGCCCAGTGTTCTCTGGAGCTCTGTGCACTCTCTCTTTCCCTTTTGGAAGCCCTGGGAGGTGCAAAGGGATATACCACAACTGCCAAGAAATCCTTCCAGTTGCACATTCCTCAAGTAGCGTCAAATACCATTACTCAGATATAATATTAAAAAGTATCAGAAAAAGCTTTTTTTATCTTCCCTCAAAGCAGATACTGATTTGTTTTTTAGGTAGGGTGTAACAAAGTCTATAACACGTTTCACTTATCAACAATATCTGTTCTGTGTCAGATAGGTAGAGGGATCAGCTCCTGTGTAAATCTAGTAAGGTTTCAAGATGTAGGGCAAGCTGAGGCCCATCAGTGCTGTTCACCTGCCACACAAAGAGGTTTCAAAGTTATCAGGTTCCTGTCTGATAAGAGTCCAGTAACAGCCACTTTCACTGTACGTGCACCGTGGTGGTGTCTACCTACTGTCAAAAGCCAGTGAAAGCTTCCAGCTGGACTCGAAGAAGCCTGGTAATACCAGACAAAATACCCCAAGTATTCACAATGTGCCAAAAGAAAAAGAAATTAACTGGAGAAAGAGGACAAGAGCAATGGGTTGGCTTCTGTTAGCTGAAGTTACAATTGATTGTCCTATTTCTTAAAAACAAAATGACCTTAAACTATGTTATTTAATGTTTACATGGATGGAGTTAATTTCTCAGTTCCAGGGCTGCTCATCTCTTGCTTTGTTTAATTTTCACACAGGTAACTAGGGATGCAAGATATCTATCAATGGCTCAATCCTGGATGTGTCCTCAGAGTGAAGATTAGAAGCACTGATCTGTGGGGGGGTTTTTTGTTTTTTTTTTTTTTTTAATAAGTATCTGAGGAGTTCCTGTGAAAGCATTTAATGTAAGTGGGTCACAAAGAATGAAAGCTGTCCTTGGGCAGCCTTTGAACAGGCACAAATATGTTTTCCTCCTAATTTCTTTTTTCAGTAGAATAGAAAACATAAGCTCCTTTCTCTAAGCAGTATTTCATTTTTAACAGGCTCTACAACTCCTCAGAAACTGTAAACACATAAACAGTGCTGAATGTAATTGAAATAGTCTTCGATACACACACTTTGGGCCTGATTCTCACTTAAACTAAGGTTTGAATTATCTTTACACCCACTGTAAAATTGTTTTCACTGCTGAAATCACAAGGAAGGCTTTAGTCTTAGGAAGAATACAGACCAAAATATTTTGAGGGGGGAGGAACATATTTGACATTGACAATTCAAACAGGAGGTACCACGCTGCAGAAACAGCACTGCCACCCATGAAATGAAAGGCTTGACCCAAACTTGTATCAGAGCCCTGTATTGACCCTAACTGTACTGAAACCCAGCTCTCATTGGTTTACTTTACTTAGATGCTATGGATGTGTAGAACCTCTTAGATTCACGTAAAGACAGAGAAAGTGTTTCTGAAAGGAAGCAGATGAGCCCACACACCCTGTCATGGTGAGCAGTCACAATCCTGGCCACCCTTTTGCAGGGGAGGAACAAGCCCACAGTATCCCATGACATGCTGCAGTGACCCAGCTCTTGGGCACAATAATCTTATTCTTACAATTTAGATAAATGCAATATAACCTGGGTTAAGTGAGTCAAGAATAAAAGGAGATGTATTTAGAGAATATATCTATGGTTTTCTTTTGCAGTACTGCCTTTTAGATGCCTTCTGATGCCCTTGTGGCTGTTCACAATTGCCATGAGCTACAGCAGCTCTCAGGTAATAATAAATTATTTTAATTGACTGAATACTTGCATAGCTGGATGAGGCAATGCGGAGGACAGCCTCTCTTCTGTGGCTATTGGCCCAGAAAAAAGGTTTGATGGCTCACTCTTACCAGCAAATAATGCCAAATAACCATTAGGTTATCAGGCAAGATGATGTTTGCACAAAATCTAGCTGACATCATTGCTAAGCAATGAACTGTGTTTTCAGAGGCAACCCTTCACCTTTCACCAATGCTTATGGTTAAGCATCAAAATTCGAATGACTATATAAAAGGTAGAGACTCACATGCAATGCGTACTCTTCTTTCTGCTGCACAAAGCACGTGCTCTTCTCAGTACTGTTTTAGTGAAAATCCTGAGTATGGCTTTTATTCAAGCCAAGCACTCAGGCTTAAGCATTCACTATAAAAACACCTCTCTTGACTTCCTCAGGATTATTCATGTATCTGCCTTTGGCATTTAAGCACTTAGTTGAAGAAAAGCCCATAGCGTTCTCTAATGAAAATAGCTAAATATATTAGGCACATACAAAATTTGTGATCACCATTCCTGAGGAGCCCATTTTGTAGAATGGATCCAATTTATAGAATAAAACAGGACAAAGGTTTCTACTGTTATATCATCTGAATTAAAATTAAGAGACTGAGGAGTCACAAGTACAAAGTCACAAAGTGGCTGAGGTTGGCAGGGATCTCTGGAGGTTTATCTTCTCCAACCCCCCTACTCAAGAAGAGTCACCTACATCAGGCTACCCAGGACCATGGGCATACTTGTTATTTTGAAAGCGTCTGTGAATACTAGCAACACCTTCAAGCTAAAAAAAAAAAAAAAAAAAAGATAGTGTTCATTTTATGAGTGAGTTTATAGATTCCTGATCACACTGAAGTCAAAGCAAATGCTCACAGGAGAACAGAAAGAGTAGTGGATATCAGAGAATAAATTCTCCCTAGTCTCTAATCTGACAGCATCTGATGATTTTAAGATGATAAATCATAAATCATCTTGGCCTAAAGACTTGACAGAGCTCTTTTTGGGAAGTAATATCTCCTGCAAAAGGACAAAATTTTCTTCTAGTTTAATCTGTATACCTCTGTTTCAGAAAGATCATGGCAACATGACAGAAGATAGAATTGGATCTACTCTTCTGAAAAGAATAGAAGCAGCTGTGCAACATTTTTTTCTAAGTAAACTAACTTTTTGCCTGCTGAAAATTATACATTTTAAAATGTATTATTATACCATAAAAATTCTACAGTACCTGCAAAATCCTTGTATGCAGCAGAATCAGTCCACATCTTTATCATGGAAGGAGGAAATGTGCTTTATACGGAAATGACCCTTTGAAGGTATTATCCAGCATAGTACTGCACCATGACTGTTGATATGGATTTTGCAGTGTAGACAGTCTATTGTCATGGAAAGCAGGATTGCCACCACAGGTTGTACAGTTCGCAGATCAATATGAGAGCTGCCACAGACAGCGCTTGTACTTTCAGAGTCTGACTCAAAGTCATGGTCAGCAGAACCCATGGGCAGGGGTTGGCTCTTCCCAAAAACAAAGCAGTCAGAAGAATGGAGGGAGTGGAAATATTAATTTCTAAACTGCACATGCTTTCCAGGTTCTCTACAGCAGGTGTTTCTATACAAAGATGGAGAAAGTTACTGTTAAAAAAAAAAAAAAAAAATCACCTATATCCTAAACACAGTTCTAGTAATGTTTCTGTGAAAATAAGCCTTGACAGCAGGCTCAGCATACATGCTTTCCTTTTTGTACCCTTTTTAACCTGTGCCTGAATTTCTGGTTCATGACATCAGAAGGAGAAAGGTATTAAAATAAAAATCACTCCTAAAACTTCCTGGGTTTCCAAGCTCCTGCCATGTTTGAGATATTTGTGGAGAAGACACATCTTACCTGGAAGCACAGCAAGCATTAATCAGTGTCCAGAGTGTATTCTCAGGAAAGGAAGAATACATCTGGAGTAACTCCACTGAAAATCAAACAGTATTCTAGTATGTATAAGACTAGCATATAATAGCTCATAAAATCTTTCCTTGGGAAGAATCAGCATTCTGCAATTTCAACTCAGTCATTCTAACTTTCCTTACATACTCTTCTAGACATCTTATTTATTTATTCCATGTATAAGGATGTTCTGTTAGGACTTGCCAACACGTGTACATAACAGCCATAAAAATCACAAATACATTCGCAATCCCTGACTGAACAGAGTCAGTGAAAAGAAATTCTTCATGTTCTGTACAATTCCTCTATGTGTGAAGCTATTTTAACAGAAGCAATTGTTTTTCTTCCAACTGTACCTGTAACATAATCATTACATTTACACTTCAAAATGTCTGCCTGAAAACTGCATATCTCCCAGTGTTAAAGACCTGGGGTTTGGGGTTTTTTCCCCCAGATCAGGATCTTTTTAGCATAAAAGTTTCAGAGATTTTCTTTGAGCTACTTCGATGGCTGCAGCCCTGCACAGGGTCAGGCAGCAATAAGCAACCCTGCTGTAATGGTGGGCTTTCCGCTACTGCCCTTCCAATGCAGAATAAATGTCCTTTCCTCACTCTGTGGAACACTCGATTTCCCATGGAATGGTTTATTTCTGCAGAATTCTCCAGGCACACAAACCATTCTGTTCTGGTGAGCTCTGCACGTCTTATTCATGGTAATTACACTCACATCTTTGATCTCAGATGAGATCTCTTGTGCATATTTTGTTCTATTTATGTCTTTGATCTTGTTACTTGTTTTTCTCTCTTTTTTTCCAGTCGCCTGTCTTTTCATTCGAAAGACATTCATCCTACATCACTTTAAAGACAAAAGGTGAAACACTGGCACATGTATCCTGAGTAACCTTGCAGAATATACAGTAGTACTGAGCAATTTTTTGAGCAGAGCACATCTGGGCTTTGTCTCCCAGTTTAAACAAGCAGTAGCATACCATGCTGCTGATGCCAAGAATGCACCTAGGCAGCTGAAAGCGATATGTGGTACTGAGAAGAGTATATTAAAAAAAAAAAAAAGCCCAGTTATTGTGATGACCGCAGTGACAGCAGATTACCCTGGCAGAGAGGAGACACACGGGACCCACTAGTGTGCATGACAAAATTTTTTCTCCATGGCAACAGGCAAGTGGCGGGGGAGAGCACGGCAGGAGCCCTGTGCCGAGCGGGGCACGCTGTCCCGCAGCTCTCCCCACAGCCCCAGCCAGGCTTCACAGCTGTGGCAATGGTGGAAAGCTTCAGCCTCCAAAGTACCTTTACTGTAGTAGACTTGCCCCACAATAGGCATTTACAAATAAATCAAAGGAAGCAATAAATGTTTGTGACTTCCCAGGTGCTTGTTTTATTAATACTAAAATACGAAAAGCATCTCAGTTGCCCTGCCGGCATCCTGCACAGTGCTGGCTCTGGTGCTTAGCAAGGAGCTCCTCCGTGGGGCCATAAACATGTGCCAGCTCTAGCACTCAAAGTCAACAGGATTTAGATTTATTATTGAGAGTAAAAATGTTTTGCTAAAGCTGGTTCTTCATGAGATATCAAAGCAGAACAGAGGAGCAAAACTTCCAGGCTCAGAATCACAATGTAAGTAAGATGACCTAAATTTACTACAGTGTTTCACAGGGGTTAAGCTGAAAGACTAGATAGATCTCCAATTATGAGAGAAAAAGCATGGATGGGTAAGAGCTACATAAAACAACTGTCTCAACCCCCAAATTCAGTCAAAACTCACAAACACTCCTTTACTGTGAAACAATGGGCATTTATCATTCCCCTCCACTCTTCTGCCTTAACTAAAACTGCAGAGGACTGACAGCAGATCTACGCGGCACAGCCATGATGAGTATCCTCTGCTCTCAGACAGACAAAATCTTATATCAACAAAAAATACAAAGTCATCACAGAAGGGCTGGTTAAGGATGAACGACAGTTTCCATCTGAGAATTTATATAGATTAATCAACACTTTTGTGCTATAATTTCTCAAGCTGTGGGAAACATGTGGTTGAGAGGCAGAAGAGTTCAACAGGAAAGTTGTTTCTAAATGCCAAAGTTTATTTACCAAATCTCAGTGCAATTCTCAAGCAGCCACATATATTCATACTATGTTCTAGCACTGAAAAGCTCATAAATTCCTATTTGGCTTCCTCTGAAGCACATGGAAGTTATGGTAAAGCTACTGTGTTATGGTAACATAAAGCTACTAGTACCATAGTCTCTGCTTGCAACATACACGTAATTAATTTCTCTGAGATCTCAATTACCTCTCTACTCATCCTGTTGTAAAAGTGCAGTTATTATCTCAGCAGGGAATATAGTGTCACATTGCTTACTTTGCACAGGTTCCTCTCCATGTGACTAATCCTTCACCCATGGATATAAAGGTGAAGGTTTTGGTTTCTAAAAGCCCTGTGAAAACAGCAGGCAGAAACAGTAATTCCCAGGTCATCCTTAATCCAATAGAGGTGTCACAAAAAGTTGAGTAAAATCCATTCTTCGTTTTTTTTTAATTACGCACAAACAGGAATTCATTAAAAGATTAACATGGCGAACAAAAATTTCGTAAGTATAGAGCTAAGAAGATAAAATGTTATTAAAATATTACTATTTTGAAAAAGAGAAGACAGATGCTTCAAGTAATTTCAGTCTCATTTCAGCATTTTCATTTCAGCAACACAGAGTAAATGCTTGTTTGCTTTGCACTGGAATTCATCCCGACCTCCTCAGCAGCAGTGTTTGTATTTTCTCCTGCCTTCCAAAAAGCATATTCTTATTGTGGATGAGCATTTTTCAGGCTACTCTCATTTTTTTTTAAGTGGAACCAGTGAATTATTTGCAACCAACACCTTTCTGCTGGCAGGACCCCTCCCACTGCAACTGATGTGCCTTCTCAACCTGAGCTGCAAATTGTGCAGCAATTATATCATTCACTGTCTTTGATGATGTGCAGACATCCTGGGTCTTTTGCAACCCAACACAATACTCTATGGGAAAATAATTTCTATTTCAATTTAAAATAAAGGGAAAGAAACCTTCATGTGTGTAATCCCATTTAAAAAATAATTCTATGGCATGGGAGCCTGTAAATCCTTGTTTGTTTTGAAATTAAAAAACGAATAGAACAAAGAGGTTTTAAATCCTCCCATACATGTTCTTCCATGATCCCCGTGATATGGGTTACACTACTGCATCTCAGAAACTATTTCTTATTCTCAGTCACTGCTTGGTCAGCCGGGTTTCCCTAAATCCTGAGCAGCTGGGGCAAAACACCGCCCAGCTCCATACAATTTTTCCTTGCGTTTTGCAGACCCTGCTCATTTACCGGGGCTTTGACAAGAGAGATAACCTGAGCAGCAGCATCCCTGCGCAGCGTGCCCGGGTGCAGCTGTGCAGGGTGCCCTGGCTCCCCGCAGGCTGAGTGGAGCTGAGGGGGGGGAAGCACTTTTAGCCCGGGGTGCTAAGCCTAAACCCCTCTGTTAACCTGCCTTTGGCAGCTTCAATAATTATGGTTAGAGAGAGGGCTTCGGCAATACATCCAGGCCGTAAAACTCCCAGCTGTAACTTTTCCTGCAGTGAGTAGCATTTGATGTCAAAAATGAGGCGGTTTGTGTATAGTAGTGGAAATAGCGCACCAGTGCGCCTGTGCCTGGGCTGCACTGGGGGAGAAGTGATGCCACTGGGAATTCCTGGCGCTGAGACCAAGGAATGGTGGGTGGCATCAGGAGAGCAAGAGGGTCAGAGTGTGGCAGCATGCAAAAACTGGCAGGAACTCTCTTGACTTCATAGCACTTCTGCTATTTGGGGAAATTGCATGAAACACAATTTTTATTTTATTTTTACTTTTTTTTTGCGTGTGGAGAACAACGTGCTCTTCCAGCTGAGCATAATTTAACTTAACCATTGTTTGCCTGTGCTCAGGGAATATATAGATATTCTTGTATATTGAAATACATATTTGTCTGCATAATATAGATGAATCTATATTTATATTCTTTATTCATCTATATATTCTATATTCACCTTTAAAATTTAGGTTAATACACTGCCATAACTTGCAGGTATTTCAGCATAATTTTCCACCTTTGCCATAACAGGATATTACCAAGAAACTGAACTCATTCAAATGAGAGAGAAAATTTAAGTGAAGCAGCTATTTCTTTTTTTCTCCCCAGGAAAAGCTGTGGTCATTTTAGGCAAGATTAAAAAGTTCAGTTTTCTCAATACCAAATTTTGTGATTTTTTCTCTTTTCCAGAAATATTCAGTCAAAACATTTTGGCTGAAACGAAAGGGGTTAACAACTGTTAATGCCTTTCAACTGCAAAGATTTACATCAGGATCATTTCTCCACTATGTGAATTTCATGTCTTAGAAAAGTATCTTAATTTCAGATTGAATACAGTGGTTCAGCACTATAATTACCCCCCCTTCCCTTCTCTTATGGAAATAAAATTCATAATTCTTCCTGTCATTTTTACATATTAAACTCATGTCAGCAGGAGTTTTAAAGTTTCTTTTTTTAAGGTAGTTACTGGTGGTATAATAAAAGAGAGAAAATTAATTTCCTGTAGTTTGAATCAAAGTGCCCTAGTGTCTCAAGATGCAATGTTATAGTAAAACTGTAAAGTTAATGGAATATTAAAATCTGTCAGTTGAGCTTCTCAGGGAAAAATAGTTCATCGTCTGAGGTTTGAGAACGTGATGGTAAAAGGGGCTATGTAAATCACCGATTAACTGCTCAAAGTTAAAATGTGAGAGGACCTGTCCTTTTTGTTTTCAGAAATAGGAGCTGTATCGCAACAATCAAAAGCTCCTTCTAATTTTTAGGTAAATAGCAATTACCAATTCCTTTTAAATATCATATGGCAATAACAGTGCTCCAAACACAAACAGTTTTTCCTTGCCTTTGCTGGAGTGATTAAAATGTTGAAGGCATCACAGCAAGTCCCCGAGCTCCTTGACAGCTGTCATTGCTATTGAACACAACTATAACAGCCAGAGAGAGCTTTATTGGTAAACTGTTCTGCGTTGCCACAAAGGCAATCTCGCCATTTCACACAGGCATCTGTTGCCATATTTTGGAGCTTTATTCCTTCCCTCTCAGACGGAGCCTGTGATTTGGTGCCATGTGCAATTTCTCCGTCTTTATCAATACCATTTGGTGAGGTTTGTGCCATCAGAGCTGAGGAGGTTTTGTTTCCAGGAAAATGAGCAAGGAAAATACATTTTTGCCGAGTATAATGGTCTCTTTCTGCACTAGCCATGTGCAACAATAGAGCTGCAGGCTTTTCAATAGGGAGCGGTGTGACTTCAGTGTTTAAATATAAATGCACAGAGTTTTTATGAGAAGTGCTGTACCCTTCCAATTTACATCTTTTTTATGGTAGGAAGAGGAGAAAGCTTCACCACAATGAGCTGTAGCTTCAATAAAGCCCTATCAGATGGCCCCCACGTCTGGCTGTGCCCTGCCGCCCGGTCGCAGCCGCGGCAGGGCCAGAGCCCTCTGCCAAAGGCAGCCCCCCCGCCAAAGGCAGCCCCCCCGCCCTCTGCCAAAGCCCCTCTTCCTCGCCTCCTCGAGCAGAGCTGCCCATCACCCACGGCTCCCCTACAGCTTTTATCCTTGAAACGCCCTCGGGCAGAAGGAAGCACATTTGCTCTACTTTCTATATTTTACAAACAGCAAACTGAGGCAGAGTGAAGTGAGATTACCTGCTCAGAATCCCCCAGGCAGTCTGTGACAGGACTGGGAGCTGAACCGAACCTTCCCAAATCCCTTGTTGAAGGCTCAGGCGTTCCTGGCCTCCCTGCCCGCCTGCCTCGGCATCTCCCCTGCACCCCGGGGCAGGCCAAATGTTGGAAATCGCCCGGTGGGGGGTGACGCTGTCTGTCCTACATGCTGTACCCAGCTCAGCCACCTTTTGCAGGTCCCCACATCCCCCAGATCCCGCACCAGCACATCCCCAGTATGCAGCAGCAGCTCCCGAGACTTTTCCAGCACCTACCCCAGGTACATTTCACACCTCTTCCTTCCTTCCCCACACCTCTTCCACAATGGGAGAGCAGTGTGGCTGCAGGGGTGTACCTGTAGAAGGTAGCTTTGGGTAGCAGGAGGGACACAGCATCCCAGGGAGCAAAGGGAGAGAAGCTGGGACAAGACCTAGGATTAATCGGCACTGAATATACCAGCCAGGAAAGAAGTGACAGAGCCCAGATGTGTCAAAAAAATTTGGATGTTTGTGCTGGATGCTCCTGGAATGATAACCAGGTTGTAGGGTACAGGTTTCATCTGCTAACAGCTGAAATACTTCTTGGCCTCTCCTCCTCAGTGGAAAATTGGAAATCAGGAAAGAGTGATGTCAATCACAAAGACAAGGACTACTGCAATATCTAAAATATGTATACATCTTTGGGTGCTGAGAGCAGTTAATAGCAACCTGTATTTATACAGCTCTAATAACCCAAAAAGAAATCTTAAGAACAGCATGATTTGAACAGACATAAAAGTCCTTTTTATTCTCTCGGTCCAGATAATGCACTCCTTCGAATCTCTTTGCACAAAGCAATAAGCAATTCTCTTTTCTGAAGAAATCACTGCCTGAACAACATTTTTAAGTTAGAGAAGGATGATTTCTTTTCTAGGTTCTGCACCTTTAAATCTGTCAGACTACTACTATCCATTTTAGACTTACTGTGTTCATTCATGTGTGCAGACATATACATTGTGTCATGGAGACTGCAGCACCTTCTTTTCCGTTTGGTGTTTTTAAATATAAAAGTTACTCAGACTGCAATGATCTATTTATTCTTTGTTGAAATACATAAAGCTTTATCCATCACTGAAATGCATTTGTGTTTGTGGTGTAGTGTGAGAGCTGCTCAGTGGCACAAAGGAAGACCAGAACTAGAGCTGGTTAGAAAACAGATTTTTTGTCCTGCAAACCAGTCCAAGATTTTTTCTTTGTTGTTGCTGTTCTAAATCAGGGCAAAAAGCTACATTTCTAAATGTTTTCACATGGTGCAATTCTACAGGAGGGAAACAATTTTTCATTTGATATATCAATCCTCTTCATTTTTATGTAAAACGCACATTTGAAAACAAAAGCATTTTATAGCTACACATTTACAGTTCAGAAGTGACAAAACCCAGTACACTTGGATTCCCACTAAGTTCCCACTCCCTTTTTCTTTGTCCAGTCCCCATTTTGTGAAGAAGGACCATTTTGTCAAAGTACTATTTTGTACATAGAAGTTATTTTTTCAAAAGAGAAAAGAAGAAACCAGATTCAGGTAAACAGAAGAGTCTCTGAACAATTAAAATTGTCTACCTGCACAATTAAAATGCAAGCACAGGGCCTTAACATTCACTCTTCCCTAACTGCCAGTAACATTCACTCTTCCCTAACGGCCAGTAACTTCTTACAACCTGCAAGAGGTATGTCCGTGGTTTTAGGTGCTCCCAAGAGATGCCCTAACTCTGACTTTCAGATCTGTTCATTTCACAGTCACGAAGCATCATCTTAAATTTCAGACTATCGCAAAAAGCTCTAGGAAATTCAACACCATTACATAGAATCAGCCCCACAATGGGTTAAAAAAAAAAAAAAAAGTGAACAGAAGTACTGTTGCATCAAAATAAATGGCTAGCAAGTGGTCTAAATAAAGCATTGCTATCTGATGCCTGAAAACAGATTTGACTGAAAAGGTATGCTTTCAGACTAAGAAAGCAGAAAAAACTAATTAGACAAGAAGCAACCGTGAACAAACATGTTAGCAGAATCAATAACTGGAACTGATCAGCTATTTCTTTAATTGTGCCAGCTGGGCTCTAGCGATGTGCTTAGAAGAGCATAATTACCCGTTTCGGTTGTACAGCAGAGTTCTTTTTCTTTTCCTATCCTTTTATTCACCCTCCTTTCTTTTCTTTTACGTTAGGAGCTGGTCATATGCCATTAGAGGAAGAAAAACAGGGTTGAGAAATTAGTGGAAAATGGGCCATCCTCATACGTAAGATGATATTATATGAATAATTAGAAGTAGCCCTGAACAGTTATGCCAAATGTGACCTAATAGGAAAGTGAGCCATCAAGGAAATGTAACTTATTTCTTAATGTAAAAGGACATTGTGTGTGCTGTGTGCAAAGCAGCACTGTAAAATAAAATAAAATAAAATGAAATAGGGACCATTCTCTTTCATATTTCGACATGCGTACCAGGGATTGTTCTAATTTGTAAGGCTGTGACTGATCCAGGCACAGAGTTCTGCTACTAAAGCACTGAAGTCCACGCTGTACAGCTGCCTGCTACTATTAGAAAGAAACCAGGACAGACATAAAATAAAGCACAGAAAGGAAAGGGAAAGCAGAGAGGAATGAGAAGGGGCTCACTGATTAATTACCAAGTCAAAAAAACCAACTCACCCTTCCTTGACTGATGTTTACCCATCTTTAATTGACAGCAAAACAAAAGGATTTAATAACTTCAAGGCTCTTATGGGTAGCTCCATGGAAAATCCATAGCGGTGCAGAGGAAGCTTGGCTTTTTTGATCTATAGCAGTGGCTAAATGGGTCTCCATTAGAGCAATGGCTACCCCAAAAAGTGAAAATTAAAACGTGAAATATACATTTAATCAGCAACAGGCTAATAGATCAAAAGAGTCAGCCTATCCCAACAAGGGGCCTGATCCAAAACACATTGACGTGAGTAGAGAAAAATTCGTGCCCCACAAAAGCTAAAGCTCAGAAACTTGTCCAGTGCTGATCTAAACCCTTTATACAGCTGAAAGCCTCAGAAAACAAAGACTGGTCCTATTTTCTGGTTTCAGGCAGGTCACCTCCCCATCACAGGAGCAGTCCTAATTGGTGGCATGACTTAGAGAAGCCCAGCACTGTGCCGGGGGGGACTGGGTGGCACAGCTGCACCCTGCCACCTTGCAGGGCTCTGCAGGCAGCTTGCTCCAGCGCCCAGCCACCTCTGCCTGTGGCACTGCCTCTTAACACCAACCGCTTCTGCCTTCTTCTGCCCTTTTGCACGCACCTTCTCTGAAGCTATAAAATGCACATCTAAAGGGAAAACCCCTTCGGGAGTGTGGTAGGAAGCTGAAGGGACGTAGAAGGAAGTAAAGAAGTGAAATGCTTTGGGACTGAGATGTAAGGATAGGCACCAGCAGCAGCCTTAATCCACAGCCTCAACCCACAGCCTCCATAGGCCAGAAAGAAAATCAGGGCTATTTTTCCAGCAAAGCCATGGAGGAATGCTGCACATCAGGGTCCCTACAGCTGGGGTTCATCCTCAAAAGCCTGCAGAAAGCAATCAAGCACCAGTAGTCCAGAGCTGGCTTGTGTATGCCAAGGAGGCTTGCGTAGGTTGGTATTTTATTTGAGGCAGTATTTCTATGCTTAATTTCATTTTTCTAGCTCAAGCAATTTAGCTTTATTGTGTGGCGCCTATGTCTTTTGATATGGAAAAGAAACTTTTGTGAGGCATTTTTCAAAGGGGTCTGCATTTATGTGGGCAGTTACTTCTGGCAGACGTCAGTTCTTTACAGAGAGGAGTAGCAGGATTTAGAGCTAATTAGGGAAATTATAAAACAAAAAGGTATTCTCTAACAATGAAAGATTCTTCAATCAAGATCAGTCAATCATCCTGACAAGGAAAATAATTTAAGATTACTTGGTGAGGGAATAAAAATGCATTACATGGGGTTAAGTCCCAACAAGATTTGTGTTATCTCTTAACATCAGCGTCTGTATAGGCACTTAGCATTATATAATACACATAGAATATCATAACAGAAGATCTCAGTTTCATCTTTCAGTCTTTCAAAAAGTATCTAAGTTCCTGATCATTTAAATCTTTACTGATTATTCATCACTACCACATTTTCAGATAGGAGATGCTAAATTAGCTACTTACTATGGATGATATTCACTATGCTGCTGAGTGCAGTCACAGAGCAAGCCTCACAGAAGCAGCAGATGATAATGCTTTCTGTGCTCATCCTAAGTATGATGAGCTCCATATCAGCACCAAACAAGCTGCCACAAAAGGTGGTCATGGGGCTGGGCTGAGGAAGTATCGGTTGTTACCAACAGCTATCAGCTCTAATGCAGGCGATACAGAGTAATGTTACACGAACTTCATCCTCAAAAAACCTGATTATGCCAAAACAAACTCAGAAGGGAGAAATTTGCCCAAAATTAAGGCACTGATTAGATTTCACCAGAACCGATTTTTACACTAACAACACTTCTGGTTTCACTGTCCATCCCTAGGCCCAGTTAAGGCTCATTTCCACAAATATTTTAAGAGATGCAAAAACAGCAGAGCTCTGCCCAGGACTGCCCTAGCTCCAGGAAGACGACATGCTCCCACCAATAGACCGTGCCTGTGCCCTGGTGAGGTGTTCCAGGCAAAAGAGGACTTTGATGAACTCAGAACAGCTTGGAGGAAGGTGCTTAGGCACACAGGGAAAAGGGAAATGAAAGATTTCTCTCTCCTCCCTTTCAGCAAAGACTGTTCTTCACTTTCATCCTGTGGGGGTTGACTTCATGTGCAGAGAGAAGATGCTTTAAAGACTCGGGCAGGAGAGAAGTCCTTGGCAAGCCTCTTGCGAGGCAGCAGGTAGGCAGGACACCAGTTCCTTGGTCCACAGCTTAGGAGAGTGGACTGGCTGTCCACTGCCACCATGCTTCTGGTGAAAAGCAAAGCTGAAGCCTCTTGATCATACAGTATCACTTCAACTTTGTACAAGTCAAAAATTCCTCTCTGACTTCATATTATTGCTTTTTTTATTGCCATTGACCTCAGAGGCCTCAGCTGAAGTCAGGTCCCCACTGTGCCAGGCACTGCACAAGCATATGGCTAGAGACAGTCCCTCTCCCTGAGGGTCTACAGCCTAACTAGACTAGACAGACCAAATTAACATCATTCCTACTTGCCAAGTAGAAAGCTGTGACATAGAAGGATTTCAACAGGAGCTGGGAACCTAAATGGTTCTAAAATACAGCTTTCAAGCTTTCTGGGTCTCAGAAGGAGAATAAAACTCTACCTTCTCCTACTATGAAAATACAGCCTGACTTTGGAGTGACCTTCAGAGCCTGAGATACAAAGGGAGCATTTGGCCTCACTCAGAGCATGAAACCTGGCCCCGGTCACACAGTCTGCTGTAACAACCTGACAGGCTTTTACATCTCTAAATGCCAAGGTGAGCATTTACTTTGAAAGGGAAAATGTTTTAAAAACCAAAACAGCTCTGAAAACTGTTAAGCAAAGCTGTCATCGGTAAATTATTCCTTTCTGCTGGTATATTTTTTTTCCCTCCTGTAGTATGATCTGAGAGCTAAGTACAGCAGTCAATATGTAGTAATCAGGCTAATGATTGTCTAATAGCTAAATTAGAAGAGTGACTCTTAATCATGCAATTGATGCCAATAGTCTAGCACCAAAATCCAGACGTGAAGCAAAACTCTTTGATTACACTTCACATTTTTAAAGATCTAATTAACTTTTATAAGACTTCTTGATTTTTAAAATATCTTAAGTAAATGGAATGTAACATCAAAATTCTATAGAAAGCAGCAAATGTGTTTCTTTGACATATCACTTGCTAGGTCTACAAAGATGGTAGACCTCCATACAAAACTGTTAAAATTATGGAACCCAGAAACATCTATAATCTTACAAATATTTTTATATTTGTATTAATTTTCTATAAACCTAAACTCCCTAAAAAATATCATTTAAAAGGTCTTGCAGAAATACAATCCATTAAGCACTATGTAATCTACTCCAGGACTATCTTACAATGAACCCTAAGTGAATTTGTCCAGTTGAAGCTCAGAGAAAAGGTAAAGGGAAATGGAAAAAAAAAAAAAAAAAAAAAAAAAAAAAGTAAAATATAGACAATATAAAACATGGACAAAAAGACAAATAAGCCTATGCAATCTCCATTCTGTGCACTAATATATTTGATTAGTCATGTACCAGTTCTATCATTCATATTAGGAAAGAGCTTCCATTAAATTAGAGTGATTTCAAATCCTTTATTACAAATCTGTTGAACTTCTCCTAATGAAACAGGAATACAGAGATTCTAATTTTAAAACAACAAAATCTCAAAATCTACTTTGCTGAAATTACTGACAATGGAACAGGGGAACCGTCTGGCCTTAAATAAGATTATAGTTCCTGATGCCACAAAAAAACCAGTATAAATATTCTACCAGAGAGTTACTTGCAGTCTGGATGATCTTGCAGACTTCCTGCCAGAAAAGCATCTCAGAAGCCAAGGGGAGTATACCACAGTAAAAAAGAAATAAGCTATAAAACCTACATCTAATGCTCACTAAAATCAGTGGGCAGTCTTTTGGATGAGTATAGAAAAAATTAGTGCAATTGATGCAGCCCAAAACCATTCTCCTTACTTAGAAAAATATTTCTAAGCAACCAGCAAAGTAACTGCATGGCTACAGCAAGCAGGATTTGGCCCATCACTGCTGGAGAGACCTAGGGAACACAACGGCAACTAAGAATATTTCTTCAAGGGATGGGGCAGGGAAGAGATTTAACACGCTTTTCCCCTATCTACATATTGAACTTGCTGAAGTTTTGACATTCACTTCAATCATGTCCAGTACGCTTTCCATCATGGGGAAGCTACAATGCACCCTCTCATTTTAAAGGAACTTTGGACTACTCTCCATCCGCCTAGATAATGAAAACAAGATCCTCGGGTACAACAACATTTCAGAAATCAGATAATGAACTGAAATCATATGTTTCATGGATTAGGCTCTCTCTGAATCAATTTATATTGGGTATTTTGCTGGGAGACTGACCCAGATTCCATATATTTTTTTAATTACCGGAAAATCACTTCAGCCAATTCTCCCATTACAGATGACATATTTCATCATTGTTCAATATTAAATCATAAAGGGAAGAAAAACTTAATGGCAAGGTGTAGGAGTTTGCGTTTCACTTCCCTGCACTGGCTGCAGAATTTTACTGAATGCTCATGCCTAGTCTTTATATGTGATTAGTCTGATGGGTCACTGAATTGCCTTCAGATTACTAGGTCCCAAATTCAAAAGTGTTTCTTCTATTATTATTACTTTAAAATTCAGTCTGCTATTTTTTTAACAAAGGTGAAAGTCAAAATAGAGTTTTATAATATGTTATAATAATATATTTTCCCTGGCCCCCTGCCTGCAGTTGTTTGGATAGCTGGCAGAGCATGGTATCTGACAGTACAGGAACAGTATGGATAGTTTGCCATTCCTATGGGGATCTATCTTTGGCAATAAATTTGGACTAGATGTCTGTTAGTAGAGTGTGTCAAAACTGTGCCAAAAGCACTTTTGGATGTATAATAATAATAAATGAGTGTTGCACAGCATTAGTAGAGGAATTCTAATACAAGTTGTCCATCATTTCACAGTAAGTTCTTTACCATGTTACTGAATTTATGTCTCATAATAAATTAACCGTATCAAGTACTTCATCCAATAGGTTCAGTAAAATAAACATACATAAGTCTAGGCAACTTCCATGCCAACAGAACAATGCCCATAGCCCTGCACATTCCTTTAGCATACAGCTCAAACAAACACAAGTCTGAAAGCCAAATTCATGGCTGGAGCAGGAGGGCACATTAGAGCACAATCTACAGAGCTGGGTGCACTCACACCAGTCATCAACCGCATGCTAGTTTGAAGTTCTGTAGAAATCCTCAATTAATGGCGTATATAAAAGTTTGCTTCACATTCCACTATACTGAGTCTGTAACAGCCAATCTAAAAGGGCTTATCTTTATATAGTTTTCCAGTCTGATGCAGAAATGTAGACAATAAATCTCAGTAGGAAAAATATGACTTAATTGCTATGAGAATCATGCCAATCCTTTACAGTATAGTAATCGGTATTTATAAAACAATAGCCACTGTTCAAAGCAAACAAACACATAAGGAATGCAGCATGTTTAGTGAAAAGTCTCTAAATATAAGAACAGGTAAATACCCAGAAGGACTTTGGCATCTTCAAATTCTGAGAGCATTTGTGAGTGAACAGGTGTGTTAGTATGATCAGAACCTCTAAAAGACAATGAGGTTTGGTACACTTGATGGTACACCAAATGATCATTACGTGCAAGGAAGCACACATGACAGCCCAAACAATCATTATGCTCAAGGAAAATTTACACCATAATCTGCAGGTGGAAGAGTCAAAAAGGACCTAATTTAGAAAATGGAAAGTCACCAAAATCCAAACTTTGCAAAGGAAAATACACATTAGTTCTAACTGCTTTTTAAGAATACTTAAAGAATTTGCTCTTTTAGAAGGGAGGACAGTCTGGAGCAGGCTCAGTCATATCCATGATTAAATCAAGACATGGTTAGAAATCTGTGATTCATCTTTCACCTAATAGCTTTCCTATTCTTTGGTCTACAGACATGAGAACCATTTCACAACATTAGGTTTGAAAATGCTGACCAAAACTCAGGAATTAAAAACTAGTCCAACTTTAAGAAACATCAAGAACTCATCCTTTGAAGCCAGCAGAAGTTACAGGTGATCCTACTTGCCAAAAAGCCTATTTTTAAAGCTGCTTAAATATGGATTGGAAAAGGCTCATGTTTGAGCAGTGACTTGCAGGCACTGACTCCCCAGGGATGGCCTGTGGGGTGCATGCAGGAATGTAAATTGGCTGAATCAGAAATGCAGCACATGATGTCTTCTGCCAAGAGGTGTGTCTTCTGGAGGTATAATGGAGCAAAGAACAGCACAGGATGGGGGCTTTAAGATGCTATAATTAGCAATGCAAACTTGACAGCAACATGACCTATGGACAGCAAAGTTTTCTGGAATTTCTGCTGTGCTGTGTACAGTGACACACTTTTCCCACCCTGAAGCACCCAAGGAGGGAATTCCTTTCCACTTCATTCCCAAGGTTTCAGAAACACTCTACATGGCCCCTCAGGAAGACTCACCGCCAACGGCTCCACATGGTGTGTAAGACAGGCTGTAACTCCCCCCCACCCAGATAAGAGCAGATACCTTCTGAGAGAGACTGCACACTGCAGCTCTCTGAATGGAGCAGCAGGCAGGCATCGAGCCAGGGTGCAGCTGTGATTGATGTGCACTTGGTGTGCTTTGTGGCTCACTCTATGATATTGCTAAAGGAAAAGCTTCGGTGGAGTGACTGGTGCTTCAGTTGTGCAGTTTCTATCACCAGCAACGGGAGCTGCACAGCTCAACTCTCAGACCCACTGGAAAGGCACACTGTGGAGCACAGGGACCCTCAGCCACACACCTCCGTCTAGATGGTGCCAGTGCATGGGCCTGGGTTAGCAAAGAATATATTTAGGAATAACACCTCAGCACCACATAACTTTTATTTGTATAGGTGTTTTTCTTGATTAATTTATTGTACCAAGGAAGTGATGGTGAGGGTTGCACTGCAGCAAATGGCACCAACCTGAGCGAGAAAGGCAGAGCTGGGACCTCCCACTACAGTTTATCCAGTAAAGGATCACTCACGATGAGTCCAAAGGGGCTAACACAGAGCAGAGGGAAACTACGGCTGCCATTAACAGCCACCCAGTAGCAACCAGCAGCAGGGACCCACCTGTTAAAACACCACCAGCACTCAGTGATGAAAATGGTCACAACTTTCAAGTAACCCTGATTTTACTCTAGGAGTATGCACCTCTTGGATCTGCTCTTGGGGCAGTGTATCTGTGTGCTGCCTCCTACTACAGGGAAATGGGAGAAACATAGTTTAACTCTACGCTGGTGATTTTTTTTTTTTTAAGGCTAGAAAACACCCCTCTTGTAGTAGGCGTAAATGTACTTCAGCAGTTAAGATGTTGGTTCAGCCAACCGAGATAGAGTAATTTTATTTCAATAAATGGTATTTTCAACAGTCCCAGATGAATATTTGTATTTGTCATAATGGCTTAGGAAAGAAAAGTCAAAATGTTATACTGTGAAAGCACTCTCTTTGCCTTTTCTTTATAAATACTGTCATTTTAATTGAGATACAATTTCCACCTTCCTGCAGAAAAAGCTAGATATTTCTGAAATATATTTTTTCAGTGCTGAAGAACAAACAGCAGACATTTGAGGAAAGTCATATTATTTCCACTTTTTCATCTGAATGAATATACTGGCTTACTGTGCCTTGAGGAAAGGCATGAAGGATAGAGTGCTGTGGCTCAGATGTTCCTGAGGACTAGTCTGGACATCTGCTATAAAGCTGTTGGTGATAGTGGAGGATTGGTCTCAGAGTAGTCCACCTCAGTTTCAAGTTAATAACTATTTTTCAATGGTCACTAAATGACCAATTCCTTTCTGTAACATTTGTATTCTGACACTGATTTAAAGGGCCTCTGCTCATACCAACATCCACAGCAAGAGCAGATTCTGGGGAAACCTGTCACCCTACAATAGCAATACAGGTTTCGGCAAAGTAAGATTCCCCCAGCAAACATTGTACAAGCTACTTCAGGAAAGCACAGTTTTGACAAAATATCCACCTCTACCCTAGGTCTTTTGCTAGTGAGGGTCTGAGCTCTTCACACTCCTGACCTCACCAGCTATATTGACAGAGGTCAACAGGAGAGACCCAGTCTAGCCTCTACCTTTTCTTCCTCCAAAACAGTCAGCAGAAAATAAGTCTCCAAAAATGCAAATACATCAAATCAGCCAAGCATTTTATGGAGAAAGAGATGGTTGGAGAGTTCTCTGTAGCCCCTCTGGGGCTGATGTAGCACAAGCCCTCCTGTTGTTGCAAGCACCCCATCGGCCACTCAGCCCTGCTGAGATCAACACCAAATTTGCCTTCGCAACCAACTGCTTGCTTTAGGTGCAGAACCACCCCTGAACAGGACAGCTGGAGATCTAAACACCTATATGGTCGGGGTCTATAATTAATTCTGGATGCAGAAGCAGAAGCACTTTTTCATTCAAGCCCCTGGTAGTTCGTTTTTCTGGTTGTATGTTACATTCTTGGACTCGTGTACATTTTGGTCTCTAGCTCTCCCCAGTTCTAGCTCTCAGTGTGCACCCATGCCCATTGACAATGGAAATGGGAAAACCTAAGCCCTGCTTCATAAATACAAAGCCTGTAAAGGCCACCTAATAGCATTACAAATTTCTTAACATAGTTTAGTTTGTGTACATGCAACTCTTAAAAACTCTGATTTTCCCAACAACAGAGCTGATGTGTTTTGATTCTGCTTTTATTGTATATACTAGCTTCTATTAGTACCATCATAATTATATATACAGAGCGATTAATTCATGAAGTAAAAGCTTTTCTTCCTTTCTAAAAGCCACTTAATGTAAACTGTAAACATCACAAACACTCTCATTCAGATTAATTCAAAGTTCTTAGCCGGGGCCAAGAGGCAAACAATGATGGATGGCTTTAGGCAGGGCTTGCTCAAATTTGCACTGGAACCACTCCTAGCACCTTCTTAGAGTACAGCAAGCTGAAAACCATCAGCAATCATTCCAGATAGGCTATAATGCCTTGAAAGATCATGTAGTTTTTCTGATGTGATGCATCTGGTGTTGACAGGAATATTAAAAAAACACCTCTTCTCAAAACCACTAGTCCTTTACATCATTTATGCATTCAGAAAAACCCTTAAGAAAATCTTAGTATAATTTAATTATCACAGCATCTAGTGTCACAGTCATGGTCAAACTTGCCCTATTTTAAAGAATATTCCATGTAACAAATATTGTAAACATAACAGTATTTTTTTCTACATGTAAACAGAAATATGTTTTCCAGAGATACTTAATAAGGTTGACCGCTTTAGCCAGAGACCAGCAAGGTATATAAGAACATGTATAACTTCAAGCATATGGGCTTTACCCCTGATAACAGCTGGGCAAGTCACATATTTAAGTTAAGTACATACTTAAAGGCTTTATGGAAACATGAATTTAATGCATGTGAGTTTGAAGTTAAGGGTTGTTTGGGTTTTTTTACCCCTCCTGTTTGGACTGATTTCTTCAGCACTTCTATCATTTTTGACTGATTATTACATAATTTATTTTTAATTTAACTTAATACATGCCATATTTCCTTTCAGACAGAACACTTACTTTCTCTTTAATAGATTTCTGTCTTGAAATACTGACCTATATACCTCTGGAAAGAAGTAAAATATAGGCTCTTGTATAATGCCTACTGAAATCGGTCTTGAACAGGTGCGGGATCTGACACACATAGAAGCCAGTAAAATGCAAATGGTATTTAGTTATTGAGGCAAATGGCAAGCTTTAAAGCACCACCTGTGTATATTTTGCAACATATCATGAAAGTGGTGAGAACCGTCCTCATTTATTCATGCATTAACTTGTGACATTTGGCTCAGAACAAAAAGCTGTAGAAAGGGGTAAGTTATGAGATGTCAAGGAAAAATGATATGTCACATTGTAAGATGGTGCACTTTATATTTTACTGTTCACTTCAATGTTATTCTCAGCCCTGTAGCAAGGAAACAGTCTGCTTGGGGGTGGGGGGAGGACGGGTCGTTTTCCTTATGCACTGAAAAAGAGTGCCCAGAGTTACGTTCATCCAAATACCTTGCTATCCTGACTTTCCCCTCCACTCTATTAGAAAAGCACAAAACCAGCTGCCTTTTTGTTCTCTCATTTCTGCAATGCAAGATTCTCCATCTCCCATCTCCCCCAAGAAACTCAGCAAGAGAGAAATCCACTCACTCCAAGAAGCCAGCATAAGGCAAATTGCACCCAAAACATTATGCAAGGTCTGTGAGACGGCAAGGCGGCTGCCCCGCCGGTGCATAACGTGCCAGGGGACGACTAATCCCTAACCACCGGTGGAGTGTCCTGACCTCACGCTGCCTTTAATGCCACAAACTGCCGGAGAGGCAAACAAATCATCTCCCATGTCAGCATTTTATCTAAAGTTGAGTTTTATTTACTTATTATGTATTTAGACTGTTCTAATAGCTACAGAACCACATTAACATAAGAAATTGCAATGCTGCTTCACTATTTACTTCAATATATTTACCAGTAAAATCTGACAGCTGACAGCTTGTGAATGTGATGGTAATGTAATCATTAAATTTACACTGGATAGAACACAACTTTCTGAAATCGTGTGGTAATATTTTCAGACTTAAATGATGGTTTAGGAATAAAGACATAAGTATTTGTTTATGAGTAATCTATCTTGAATATGTTCATTAGTAATATTCCTGAAGGCTTCCAATAAAAGTTATTTGAGATTAATTAGAACAGAAACAGCTAATTTGTCTGCCCAAGTGGTTATCACATAAACCCTGACTTGAAATAGCACCTAAATAAAACAAATATAAACCTGCCACAAAGATGTGAACATGCTGTCCCAAAAGGCACAAACCACTTAACTTGTGTAATTGTCAGTACAGTCAAGAAAAGCTGTTCTAAGATTTGGTTTTCAACACCGGATTATACAGCATGTCCAAACAGAGCAAATTAAATTAGGCTGCATCTAAATTAGACTTCTTCCAAAGGCAAGATTACTTTACATCCACAGAAACCTTGATCTGTGTTAGCAGCATCTACTAAAGATGACAGCAGAGGAGAATTTAGAAAGCCACTCTTAGATCTGATCCGATTTCTCCCATCCTTAGAATAAGACCACACGCAACTCACTCTCACTGAGTTCAAAGGACACCAACAAACCCCATTGTTCTTGTAATACTTCAATGTTTTCATGGAAAAGTTGCCTATTATAGTCTATTCTGTTCAGCTCATCTCTTCTTGACATAAGCCAAATAATCTCTCTATTACTGCATTTATTTACAGAGCACTTGAGCAGAACTTTATCACCTAAAAACATCTCTAGCATCTCAGCATAATAAACCCTAACATGAAGAGATCAATGTCAGTTTATACACTTCTTATTAAAGCATTCTAACAAAAGAAGAGCCTTTAAAGGTCTCTGCTGTTGAGCTTATTTTGGGATATAAAAAGATGACCCAGAAGGCTTAAGTTTCAATATTTCCCTGCTCCATCTTTTCAAGACCTCTTTGTACATCACGTAGAAGTGGTAGGGGACAGGGGAGGGAGAGGGGAAAGTACTTTTCCCTGAGGGACCCTCCAAGTCTCTTTTAAGGATGTGCTTCTGCAAGTTGCACCTGTAGCTACCATTGAATTCAGCAGAAATTTGAAGCTGATGGATATCATATGGAAACCAAGGTCTGACTGGGGGAAGGTGGGGCTTTTCTGAAATTAATTTTTTTTTACTTTGTGAAAGTCAGAATTTACTTCTCTAAAATTTGTAGTGTATGCTAAAATCCAGGCTGCCAACTATTGATCAGTTCTGATTAATGACTCTCCAATCGATAGTATTACAGAGAAAACCAAACTGTTAAAACGAGGGCAGAGTAAAGGACTGGGGAGGATTGGGGGATGAAAATAATCCAGACCAGGCACTTCCCTGTTTTCAGTTGCTGCCAAAGGTGTTATGTGCACACAGCAGGAAGACGGCTGTGACTTGCCCTGCTATATCTAAATAACAGATCCATGGCAAATATCCATGAGCTCCTGAGTGATATATTTTTTCATTTATTTTCAATTTCAAAGACAGTAATTAAGGGCATTGCATGTTTTTATTAAAGTATGGAGTCTATATGCTCTATTTTTGGGGGGAAATTGTTGCCTATTCAGAAATAATGTCATGGAATAGAATTGCAATAACCATTTCTTCGATCTCCACATTATCAAAATAGATTCAACCTTTCATCACAAATCCACATTTTACAGTCACAGAAAAACCTGACAGAAATGGTACCAAGCACAGCAACAGACTGGAACTGAAACATATTTCTGAAATTTGCTGTATTCTGGAGGAAATCACAATATGTTAAGTAGTAGTCTGTGAATGTCATGGAACTAATTTTAATTTATTTTTTATTTTGTTTTAAAAAACAAAGAGATTGAGGTAAGAATAAGATCCAAGACAGTCAACCACAGCTTTTAGTCATCCAGACTGGATGACTGACACAAGACTATTAACTCTCTATACTAATTTTAATTGAGAATTGTTACCTTATTGGGGGTAAATGCTCCTGAACCTGCTTGTGCTTTGAATAACTAACCACCCCACCGTCACTCCAGTAAGTCACTGAGGCATCAGGTGCTGCACTTGGACAGATTTAATCTTGATCTGTCTTTTTCCTCTTTCTGCACTGTCCCTCCTGACAGCACAAATCTCCGCACAGGGTATTTATAGGTTCCTTCTCGAAGATGGTTTTACTATGCCTTAACTCAGTAAGCAAGCCACAATCAATGAAAGTACATTTTTTCCTGGGTTAATGGATTTTGTACATAACAAGTTTTGTTCTGATTTTCTGGTAAGGTGCTGGAGGTGAACTGTGTTGCATGGACCTACGTCTTAACAGGCGTGATACAAAAGCAAGACATAACTGGTAAATGCATCACAGGATTCAGGCCCTATTTTCTTTAAAATTAATGGGGGGGGGGAGGTGTGTTAATTAAAGCTTCATCTGACTAACATCCTTTTTCTTGTGTCCATGTTCTATAAAGAACACATTTAAGACAAGGTCAGCTGCTCACAGTTAAACAGCTAGCTGATTTCTAAGTATTATTTAAACTGTGCTAATGCCTAAACAACCTTGTAACATTGATCTTAGCAACATCAAGCCCCTAGAAAAGGTAGATCCCTCCCCAGTAGACATACCGCAGGTGAACGTAACAAACAGGCTGGGAGCTAGATGGCAAAGAGAACATGTTTTGAATAGATAAGTAAGGCACAAATGTATTGTGTACTAAATATTACAGAATATCCATCAGGGATTAGCAGACTGGTGTAAACTGAAAAAATAATGAAAAATTAGTTTGCAGGAAATGGTTTGCCTCTCTACCACTAGCAAAAAAAAATTCCTTTTTATTAAGTACAGAGCTTCATTATGCATCTAGGTAATTGCCTGAAAAGATCTGGGACAGACAGAAAAGTTAAGACCATTGGAAAGTTAATTTGGATTTTCAGTGATGACTCAGAAGTATTTTCTCCAGTTTTGAAACAGAGTCCTTTCCTAGGAGACAAAAATCCCTCTTCATCCAAAAATAGGTTAAAAATCATTCAGGAGAAGCACAGCCGAACAAAAGGTCGATCTTCCCTCAGTTCTGTCACCCGTTTTGTATCATAAAGAAAGAGGTGGCATAACATGTGAAAAGAGAAAAGGCATCAGAAATCCTGGCAGGAAAAGTGCAGCCAGCCTGCTTTAAGGGAAGGGGAGAATATGGATGGAGCTTTTGCCTGAAGAGCAGCCCAGAAATGCACGGTTCCTGCACAGCAGGAGTCAGGCATTGCTGCACCAGGGACACGCTCCAGACTGCAAACATAACCATCAGATACACACTGGTGTTTCCTCCCCAACTTTGCATATTGCCAGTGACAAATAACAATCATTTGGCAGTGTCTAAATCAACCATTATGGGAAAGTAACGCTGTACAACTCTGAGACTTAGGTACAAGAAAATTTAAACTACTTATTATTATATTAAATTTGTTCATTATATTATTAATTAGACAATGGCTGAACTGCCTAGCATAGAAAGGTGACAATCAGGTGAAAAGGGGGGGCTGTTATCAATATTTAATTGTGCAAATTTGGCAGATGTTATGAAAAAATCAGGGGGAGAGGAAGAAGGTAAAAATCAAATTACAAAACCATGATCAGAAACTGAAAACAGTGCTGACTTGTAAATAAACCAAGAAAAACAAATCAAACATTCTTCTGTGGTATGGAAAGGATATTTAAAATGAACAAAAATATATATATGGTCTCAAGAAACCAAGCGAATTCTCCGCAGATTTCTTCTAAGAGAAAACACAGTACTTCCTGAGTTAGAGGACAGTATTTGAAAGGGTAATTAAAGTGGCTCATGATGAGAAGTACTGTATAAATACAAAGACATGGGAGTGATAAATAATGTGCTCATGGAAATGCTGTTCTTTATTTTCTATGGAACCTATAAAATTTCCATTCATTTTTCATCTCATTGTGTTTCAAGGAGCTACATTTGTAATAATAATTTTGTTAAACACATTCACAAAAAAACCCTCTCTGCAACAGGAACAATGCATCATACTGCATCTCACAGGCTACAGGAAAATTATTTTCAGGTACAAAAATATATCCTGCGAAACATTTTCCCATCAGGTTGTTAGCATAAAGTACATTGGAAAGGGGAAAAAAATCCTGAGTTGGGACATGGATAAGAAAATAATTTAAGCACTGCCTTAACTGTGTTTCTGAATTGGGACCTTAAGTTTAGCTTTTTTTGTTGGAGAATTGCATATTGTTGTGGTACCTGTTTAAAGCATGCCAAGATTCATTCTGGATTTAAGATAACTTTTGCTTCTGCAGACCTAAACACAAGGTCTTGCTGGTGATAAATTTCTCAGTGATTTAAAGTAACTCCTCTGTAACTGTGCAGTGTCTCTTACTCCAAAGAGGTACTGGAGATCCTTGGGCCAGAGTTACTACAGGTCAGAGTAGGTTTTAGCAGAGCAATGCTAGCTCCCAATTCAGAAACTCCATGCAAATGATGCTGAAGTGAGTTAATCAGTAAGAGACGAGAGAGAGAACAGCTTGTCCCCCATTCTAACAGTTGTGGTACTCTAACAGCACAGAAGTCAGAGTACCTGACTGCATCCTTCTGCAAAGGCAAGATTTGCACAAGTCCATTAAGAAAGGCAGCCTGAGAAACTGCAAAGGAAGAAAGGGAGTGAATAAAAGATGAAAAAATTGGCCCAGAGCTCTTCGACAGAAAAGATGCAATTTTCTCCAGCCCTGCTGGAAGGAATATTTTCTTTTTGGTTTAAAATTAGGCTTCAAAGCCTTGATATTTGTAATGCATAACCCCATTAAGATTGCTTAACTGTCACTCACAGAGATCCAACCTCCTGTAACCTCGGCATATTCGCATGGGCTTTTTGACATCTTTCCCAAAAAGGCTGAGCACTAGATGTGCAGGCTGGCACGCAGAGGCCAGCTCCAGCAGGGATTAGCCCCTGGATTACAGCTGTGCTCCTTGAAGGCAGAGCTCTAGCTGCTAACCTGCACTGTGGGGCTGGGTGCTGACCCACCAGTGGCACACGCTGAATAATTTCCCAGAGGAACTTTACTAAGCGCCCTGTCGTTAGCCTGGGTGTTCATTTCAGCGGTGACTATTCTTCTGGCCACCCAAGTATCTAATGGCATTTCATCAAGCTGTAGCTGAAATCTGAAAATACACATATGTTTTTTAAACACAACTGTGCTTTAATTCCTTTTAACTCTAAAGACAGCACACAGCTGTTTTGAGCTAATGGATGTTACTTCTATTGTAAGATTGCTTGAAAATATAACAGATCATATAATGGCAAATGAACAAATACATTTTTATCAACCTCTGAAATGAGTCATTTGTCTTCTGGGCTATGTACTGAATCGTGACACCAAATGATAAGTTTTATCTCTTTTACTGTCAAACTCAATATCAGTCAAGCCCCAAATTGCTGAGAATACAAGTGAAGGGTGAGCTTTAATCCTGAATGAAAATATAAGAGAGGCTGGCTAGCTGGCCTTTCCATAAGTGGCTTTAATCTTTGTGAGGTTTGGCTTAAATGAAAACGTATGGCAGTGTCATCCTCCAACAGTCAAGCACGAGACCCCAGCACAATTCCACTGGTTGGGAAGGTTATCAGTGAGCAGAGTGCCTGTCTCCCCTCTCTGCCTTCACCTCCTTACTTTTCCTTGAAAAAACATTAAGCATTCTCTAGTCACCCAATCCCACTCTGCTGTTCAGTTAAACACATAAATTTCCTTTTATTACCTCTTTTAAACAAATCCAACTTTCCATCATACTGTACAATTAAAACTTAATTTTGTGTTAATCCTTGATAAATGATACCCAATATAAAGGCTGACCTCTTGGAGTAGGCTAACATTTAAGGCTTTGATGAAAACCAAGCACTTATGACCTATAAGGCAACAGCTGCAATATCTTCACTTAACTCATGGAGAGCTGGCTCATTTAAAAGACATCATATTACGAAACTCAATCACTTCCTTCTGAATTACTTCAGAAAGATCATGACATTTTGACAGTGACAAAGGTATCCCCTATGGACATCCTAAAAATTACTATTTACACCAAAACAGAAGCAACAGAGCAAACATGCTTTATAGGTATGGGGTGCAACCCCTGGTGCTAGTCATCCCAGGAAAAATTCTTCAGTAATGTGAAGTTGAATTTACACTCTTGTGGTGAACAGCATAAGAGCTACAAAAATTCCTCCAAGTCTATCTTAAAATAAATATATTTTAAAAAATCAAAGACCGATGACATGGAAGTAAGAGCCCGTGGCAGAAAAGCAAGTGAAAGAAGATTTATGATACACTAATTTAATCTGAAATAACCTGGTTTCAGCCAGCCGAAGAAAACAGAACCCAAAGGAAATTTAGAGGAAATAACATTTAGGTCAATTTGGTATCTGTTTCAGAACTGATCATCAAAAGTAATGTGGAGGAGAAACTGTTGATTGTCATCCTCAACAACGGACAGTCACTGCTATCATATAAAACCTGCAGGCATGGCACTCCTCGACCAGCCACTACACATGATCTTCAGGGAAGGCATGAGGGTAAAAAGGTGGGAAGCACTCTGAGGCCATGGAGCTTGGGGGGATCGCCATGCAGATACTGCTCCTCCCAGCAGCATCGCTTCCCCCTGCCAGCTCTGTACCCCAACTCACCTCCTTGCCTGGGGCTTGCTCTCCCTTTCCTCACACTTTCTTTTCCCAGTCAAGAAAAGCATGTACCAACCCCTTGTCTCCTTGAGAGTGATGCTGTAACACATGGCAATGCTCAGCATGGACAGACCCAGACTGCTTTTTTATAAGGATCCACAGGTTTGTTACTGCATGAGGCTGACTGACAGATGACGTGGGGGGATTTGTATTTAAGGGACAGAATCTCTGACTTTTCCATCTTTGACCAGCACTATACTCCGTATATAGACTTGGTTTTGGAGGGATGAGGGCTCCTTAAAGATTCTGCTCAGTGCAAGAAGCATGGAAGAATCCAGGCATGAATGTTCTATTATAATAAGTCACAATTTTAAATTGAGAATATTGCTGATTGTTTTCCTCCTAAGCATTATAGAAATGCTTGGACATGATCTGGAGTCCAAAAAGTACACCATTTCCCACAGCATTCTCCTGGCAAAACTGGCTGCTCATGGCTTGGCTGGGCACACTCTTTGCTGGGTAAAAAACTGGCTGGATGACTGGGCCCAGAGAGTTGTGGTGAACGGAGTTAAATCCGGTTGTCGGCTGGTCACAAGTGGTGTCCCCCAGGGCTTGATTTTGGGGCCACTCCTGTTTAACATCTTCACTGATGATCTAGACGAGGGGATCGAGTGCACCCTCAGTCAGTTTTCAGATGACACCCAGTTGGGTGGGAGTGTTGATCTGCTCGAGGGTAGGGAGGCTCTGCAGAGAGACCTGGACAGGCTGGAGCCATGGGCTGAGCCCAACTGGAGGAGTTTCCATAAGGCCAAATGCCGGGGGCTGCCCTTGGGCCACAACAACCCCCAGCAGCGCTACAGGCTTGGGGAGGAGTGGCTGGAGAGCTGCCAGTCAGAGAGGGACCTGGGGGGGTTGATTGACAGCCGGCTGAACAGGAGCCAGCAGTGTGCCCAGGTGGCCAAGAAGGCCAATGGCATCCTGGCTTGTGTCAGCAATAGCGTGGCCAGCAGGGACAGGGAAGGGATCTTACCCCTGTACTCAGCACTGGTGAGGCCGCACCTCGATTCCTGTGTTCAGTTTTGGGCCCCTCACTACAAAAAGGACATTGAATGACTCGAGCGTGTCCAGAGAAGGGCAATGGAGCTGGTGCAGGGTCTGGAGCACAAGTCTGATGGGAAGTGGCTGAGGGAACTGGGGGTGTTTAGTCTGGAGAAGAGGAGGCTGAGGGGAGACCTCATCACCCTCTACAGCTACTGAAAGGAGGGTGCAGAGAGCTGGGGATGAGTCTCTTTAACCAAGTAACAAGCAACAGGGCAAGAGGTAATGGCCTCAAGTTGCGCCAGGGAAAGTTTAGACTGGATATTAGGAAGCATTTCTTTCCAGAACGGGTTGTTAGGGGTTGGAATGGGCTGCCCAGGGAGGTGGTGGAGTCCCCATCCCTGGAGGGCTTTAAGAGTAGTGTTGATTAGGGATGGGGAGTAGTTGGGAACTGTCAGTGTTAGGTTAATGGTTGGACTGGATGATCTCAAGGTCTTTTCCAACCTGGACGATTCTGTGATTCTGTGAAAATATTTTCTGACATTTTTGCTGTTTGTTCCTTTTTTTGTAAAATAATAAGTCAATAACTTATCTGATCCTTCTGCCAACAACACCAGAAGAGAAACATTCTCCTGCTAATTTATTTGTTTTTATCTGCCTGTAGTTTCTACAGAAACCAATGTCACCTGTGATCTATCTCTGTTATAACCTCTTGTGTCAGTCTGGTTTGCATTTTTGTCATAACCTTCCATACAAAATTGATATGTCATGAATAATAGATGTGCCACCTCATTATGTATCTCCATTTCAGAACATGTGATTCAATATCAAGAATGTTGCCTTTTTAAAAAATCCATATCATTTTAAAATAGTAAAACCTTGAAATTATTTTCAACCTGGATTTTGAGTGCTTCATAAGTCATTGCAAAACTTCTAATTAACTAAATGGACAAGAAATGTGGATCCACATCAATGGGGAAATGGCAGAATACAGAAAAAATTATTTCAACAATCTGTGCAGGAAACACCAAGAAACAGGTAACATAAAGCAAAAGTTAGAAAGAACATTCCACAAACTTCTAATGAGAAACACCCAACAGTTGTGCACTTAGTCTGAGATTATGTAAAGTAGCTCTAATTATTGATCTCAGTTACGCACCATGTAATTTTCAATTTTACCTACTCCGTAAGTACTGCTTCATAAAGAGGAAATAGAGTGTAAGCTATTTTAAGTCTAACTATTTTTGAGGAGGAAAGAAGGAGCGAATGAACATCTAAAGTAAGGTGCCAGGTTCTGCATGCTTAAAAATAACTGTGGGCCAAATTCCCCACTCAGCACATGCAGTAGAACATCATTCTTTCTAAAGATCCAGTTTCAGTTGCAAGACTCTGTACTGATCATGAATAAAGGACTTTGGGTTTAAGTATCAAAATTCCTTCTCAGGTAACGCCAAAATTTCTATCCTGAAAGCCATTGTTCAAATATAACTTAATCTTGCTCATAGTTACTTTGAGGACAGATATGGATAGGAAGTGCCTCTTCCACAGTCTTAACTCAACTACATATCTTCTTTCGCATGAGGGGATTCCAAGCAATACCCGTCTTCTGCTGGGAAATTTCTAACCCTGTATGAATGTCCTTCTTTCAGGGCCGGGGTTATACTTCTGGAAGCATCCCAAATGCATATGATTGGGATGGGACAAGAGAAATGGGACTGCTTATCCTTCTCTGTAAAATAAACTCAAGAGCAAAAAACTGGGGAGGGGGGGGTGGTGGTGGTGTCACTGAATCGGAGTCACTGGGAAGATCCAGAGAGCAGGGATCCCACTCTGCATAATCCACACCAGATCACAGATGCAGTCCCTTGTCTAGCCTGTCTCCCTGATACCAGCAACCTCAATTTCTTTTCTTTTTGATATCATACCTTCCTCCACAATTGTCTACAGAGCATCCTTCCAGAAGATGTGCAGCTGAATTTATTCTGGTAGAAGAAGGAATTGGTCATGGTTAGTCTGTTAAACTACTAAAGAGTGAGCAGCATCATTCTTCCTTTCCCTCTTCTGATTGCTTTTGTAGAAGATGACAAATAAAGACAGAGAGAGCCCTGACTGGTTATCTGAGAAAAGGCCTTTACCTTCAGGAGAGGTTTCTGAGCTCTGGATAATACACTGCACAGAGCCCATCTACAGCTGAAGATGACAGAAGACACCTCTCACACTTTTTCCTGCTGCCTGGTTTAAACAACCACGCTCAATATATTGCATGGTTTAGAGCCCATTCTGAAGCAGCACCATACTTTCCTCATGACCTGTCAGGGAGCCTGAGGCATTGTAGCCACTCTGAAGCATTTTTCGAGATCTATTCCCAAGCTGAGCAAAACTTCACCAGTATTTGTGAGAATCAAACTGACTGCTGCAAGCATATACCATAAACACTTGATTATGCAGGTCCTCGTTCGTATAGATGTGATAGGAAGAGTCCTAAGTAGCATGGTAGGAGATGAACACACGGTTTAAAATGAAAAGATTTTCTTTCACTGTTTCTTTTTCTTTTATAGCATCAACAACACTACTCCAAATCAAGGTTTACTTCTCCTGTCTGATAGAGAAGCAGCTGGACCATGTTTCTTCGATGAGCTCTCACCACCCCTAGATCTCTAACTCTTTCTGCCTATTTCCTTTCTCCTGCAACAAGTAGAGGAAGATGGATTTTAGCAGACTTCTTACTCAGCCCCAGAGCAAGCCTCCGTAATTCTCTCACTGCAAGGGCAATATCTACCATCTGAATATTTCCACACACAGCTGTGAACCTGATTTCACCACACACTTACCACATCTGTTCTTTCAGGACAGGCACAGAAAAACTACCAGCCTCCTTCCCCACAGCAGACTTCCAGTCAGTACTGTGTTCAGTCCTAGGAATTGCACGTGTGAATTATGCATACCGATGGGCATAGCATGGGCATGGCACAGCAGTTTAAAAAGTCAAAGAAAGCATGTAGAGCCTAAGATCATTGCTGTTGTAAAGCAAGCTTCAAAGATACCCATCACAAGTCACAGAACAAACAGCAATGGAACTTGTCCTGCCTAAAGAAAAATGAAAGAACAATGATTAATATGTTGTAATGGACTTTTTCATCCTTATCGCTTCCAGACTGTGGAATGTTATTTCTGGCACAGAGATTCTTGGTCAAGTATGAAGAGTCATCGATTGGATAAAGTGCTTGATTTAGCCCATTTTTATTCTATTACTGAATGACAGAAAGAGGTTTTAGACAGGAATAAAATCAATAGGGGGAAAAAGTAGAACTTAGCAAAATGGCTATAGCTTGAAATGAAAATGATATATTTGTAATGTTGAATTTTAGGGTAAGTATTAACAATAATATATTATTTTTAAAAAGTGTCCTTTATCCTTATCCTCACCCCCCCAAAAAAAAGATTTGCAAACTGGTGCAAGCAGCTTCCTTGACCTGAGCTGTCATATGAGGGTTCCCCTGTTTGCCCTGCCAAAGCAGCAGGCAGTATCTCTGCTGGACACCCCATTCCCCTTCTCATCATGAGACTTGGGTCCCACAAGACCCAGGAGCCTGGCAGGTCTGCACTGCACTGCACTCCTCCCCTCCCAAACAACAGGACATGGTACATGCCCCTCCACTGAACTAGTACAGAAGAGGGGCAGCAGGGGGGAATAGTTTCCTTTTATGTGTGCAAAATCACAGTAACACCTGACAGGCTGAGGTCAGATTTCTGGTCATACATCTGAAGTTGAGGATGTTCTCTTCCTCTCCAAAGGTTATTAATTGTTATTTATGTGAAATAATACTACAAGGTCCAGGTCGAAATTAGGGCCCCATAATGCCATACACTCCACATACCTGCAGTCAGGCACTTTCAGTGCCTTGAAATGTTCAAAATGTATTTTTCAAGGAAATTAAATTAGAGCAGTGGTAGAGGAAGTGCAATGTTAGCAGTTGCAATACTCTAGGACACTTCTCACTATCATTCGTTAAACAAAAACTCTCTATGAAACATGTTTTATCCCAAGTGCCACTAATCTACACAGAGTTAACCAGCTGACCTCTCGTGTGTAGCACATTACAGAGGTTTCAGCATGCAGGATTTAAAGATGGAGATGATTCAGACTTTTCAGATCACCCAAGGAAGAGCATTCCTTCTGGTATGGACAGATTGGCAAGAACCAAGATAACTGGATATTCCTCATGCTGAAATACAAGGTGAGAGGATATCATCTCCCCGGGAGCACCTGAAAGCAGTCTGTCTCTAGAGAAAAACAAGACCAGTAAAAGTAACATATTTCCATTAATGAAAAGAATCACAGCTTGGTTATGGTGACTAAGTTGTCATGGCCCCTGTGGCAGGCAGGGTTCACTGTATTAGGGACAACCCTGCTTTGCCCATGCAGCTTCTCCCTGTTAAATGTGGGTCACAAAACTGCACTGTGACCTCTGCAGGTTTTTCTCCTAGCACTCCCTAATGGGGGCTTTCTCCTACTTGTCTTTCCCCTCCCTTGCACAGTCAACTGGGGCCATAATGCTTTGGCACAGAACCAGCAAGATAAACACTGCCAAACGTCAAGATCCTCAGGAAGAGTCAACACACGCTTATTCTTCCTTCAGTTCTCTGATCAAAACTTCCACAGGGAGACTGATAAGGCAAGCAGACTGTTATTGTTAAATATAGCAAGTACACATGGGGTAGATTAATCTCCACTTTACTCCAGGGTAACTGATAGCCTGAGTCAAGTTAGAGAGATAGGAAAAATAGTTTCTTTCTTTGCTTAATATTACATTAAGTTTCTTGTTCATCAGAACAGGAATGCAGATCATAGGGGAAAAAATCTACTTATTCATAACTTAAGGAAGAGGATATATGACAAGTGGTAAAGTCACAGGAAAGGGTGGAGAGCACAAATATCTCATCAATTGAAGAGAGGAAAGTTTCTAGTGAATGTACAGAAAATTGCTTGAAACTGGAACCACTCTGAAGCAGAGACACATCTGAAGGTCAGAAAGGACTGCTTTTGCCCTTTCTTCTAGCCTGCACCTTGAAGCACTGAGAACATTTCATTTTCCTCCATCTAGTTGTCTTCATTAACCAAATTTCCCCATACACGCAGTCCTCTGTTCTGAGAGCTTGCTGGACAATCTTGTACCCTTTAGCCACAGGCTCTTCCCTGGGTGGAAGAGGACAGCTCAAAGGAGCCCTGCAGTTCCTCATACTCGCAGTTGAGCAGAGCCCAGGCCCAGCTCTTTTCGTGACAAAGCCTCTGCCCTGGGATGCCATGGCTTGGTCTCTTTCCAATGCATTTGCTAGCAATTTTCTGCCATCCTCCTCTCCCCCCCACTTCTCCTTCCACCCTTTTCCAGCTGTCCTTTACTGGAGGCCAGGGAGACTTGAAGGGGTGACACTTTGCCCTGCCCCAGCAACTGCGTAGGTAAATATCACTGGTCTTTCCTCAGCACACATAAGAGCCCATATCACGGGCTCTTTTCATTGTGCACCAAGGCCAGGGCCAAGGACAGACTGCTGCTTTGTAAAATGGAGACCCAGGGGAGAGGGGGGAGAGGGTATGTCAAGCTCTTATTGAAGTCAATGAGCAGGATCAAACCACTAATCTGGGTAAACAAAATACAGAAAATTACATTGATTTTAGATTGGCTTTAACAATGAATAATTGTGCTTTGATGTGCCCATAAATGTGATAAAAATCAAGGCAATATATTCAAAACAAAATAAAAGAAAAAATACAAAGGGATATTTTACAACTAGGCTCCATTACCATCTATCCTAACGAGATTAAGTCGTAATTGCTGTGTCAAGAAAAAATATAGTGGGCTCAGTGAATGAAAGATCTTGATAGGATCCCATTGTATCATAGGCTCAGGTCTAGTTGGAGAGCAGTGATGGGATTTTTCCAGCATTGCACAACCAATTTTTTCTTATTTTTTATTTTTTTAGTATCAAAGGCCTTTCTCTGGAAATGTAATTCTTAACAATAAAAGCACTCCTTTTTAAACATATCTGTAAGCCCTGCTGAAGCTAGCTGCAGGCTTTTCATTCTTTCACTTTAGTACAAAAGTATCTTGAAACCAGTAGTGTTTTTAAGCAAGCTTTTCTGGCCTGTTTTCTTGCTGAGGATGCAAGGTTTCTAGTAGAGAGGGGTTTTTTAGCTATTGCACTTGATCATCTCAAAGTGCAAACTTTAGTGCCATCTAAAATTAATGAATAACGGATAAATATAGTAGTTTGTTAAAGTTATTTGAACTTGCACTGCCTTGAATGTAATACATGTTTGTTTAGGCTCATGGGCTTCATAGTCTTTAAGAACCAGACACCAATATCACACTAGCATTCAAGAAAAATTAAGCAATTACACTTTCAAAGTATTTTTGAAAGTTTCTGCCTTAATACTTTCTTGGACCTATACACTGAGTATAAGGTGAACAAAGGACAACAGTTGAATTGATACATTTTCTGTAGCAAGAGAATACTGGATTTCTTTGTCATAACATTAAATTGCATCAAGATAAAAATAGCAAGTCTAGAATTAAATAGCAGGTAGAAGAAACTCACATTTCCTCCTTGATCTCCTTGTCACCTAAATCCTTTAGGCAGGTGAGAAAATAAATTGCAACTTTCTGAGACACTTCCATACAGAATAATCTATTCCACAGAAGGCCTGGTGATAACATTAATGAGTGGTAAAGTAAATGCGTTTTGACAGTAATGGAACAATCGCTCTGGAACATGGTGATGGACACTAGCTGTAAAGACAACCCTAAGACATATTCTAACAGCTCATTTGTTCGAACTCTGCATGTTGATACAGTGTCAGTACAAGGTAAATGTGGAACATGTACCTAGCTTCAGGCAGCTGGAACAGCTGGGAACTGAAGGGCCTGACGAAAACAAAGAGCTGGTGCAAAAGATTAAATGGAATTTAGGTTTGGTGTTCCTTATTTAAGGGACCAAAGCAAGTGAGCTTCAGTGGCACAAGAAAATAAAAGAGTAAAGAAGCAGACACTGCTTCTTTTGTTCTTTTAACTCAGCTGGCACAGATGAACTCACCCCTCTGCCATTTTCCTGCTGGCTGCCTCTAAACAACTGCACTTGACAAATTACGTCAGCAAGTCAAATCTCATGCCTTGTGCATAAGGCTCCACCATTTGATCCAGTACAGCTGCTGCAGGTTTTGTTCCCATCTGCTCCTTGCTAAGGGTCCATGAGACAACAGCCTCTTCACTGGCACAAGTCTGCCAAGAGCCACCATGCTGCATGGTTGTGAAACCCAGCATTTCTGGGGTATGAAATGCCATATGAAAGAAAACCAGTCTCCTTATTTCTCATGGTGGTTCCTTCCTCATCGTGTGACCATGTCTGCTCCGTTGTGGGAACCCACCCATGGAATATCACCTCTGGGAAAAATAAGCATGAGGGCCCCTTGGGGATCTGCCTCACAGTACAGACCTTCCAGAAGGTGTTGCATTAGCCATCCTCACTCCCATACCTTAAAAATGCAAGACCTACAAAATGCTGAAGTCACTCATCACAAACTGAATGGGAACAGCAACAGGCAAGCTAAACACTCAGATTAGAACAGTATCCTACGTGCAACTTAGAACACAACAAATTTAAACACCTTCTTGCTTATTTGTTTTAAGGTAGATATTTCATGATCAAAATATCACAGACTAAAGAGCCAATGCACCTCCAGTCAGCAGTATGAGACAAGGTGGGTAAAATACAGCTAACTGCCACAGTTGACCCAACCAAGAACTTTAAAACTGTTTGGAAACAAACAAAAACCCCTAAAAATTCAGGGTCATGACAATGACTGTAACAAAATAGTATATATTTTTGGTTATCCTAAACATTCTTAGTTGCGTATATACTTTTCCCTAAGACGCTTATATGATTTTCTATTTTTATGCACTTGTAATTGGAGCTTATCATTTACATATTACAGTGCAGTAGAATCCAATTATAGCAAATCTACAAAGAGACTGTATTTATTTCAGGAGAAGATGCTGAGGAACCATGTCAATACGTAGCAACATAACGACCTGCTCACTTTCTGGCTTTCATGCAAAACATTGTAATGATTAGGTTTCAGACACTGCATGAGGATACTTAAGGATGAGCTATAAAACCATTCCACATCTGTGTTTGTTGTCGTAGCAGAACCATTTCTGGGAAAAACAGGGAAGCAAATGCTGATCCAGCTGCTAGTTCTGGGTAACTCTTTTATGTCACTAACAGCATTATCAAACACTACTTCTTATAATCCTTTTTCCATCTCCTCCTTTCTCCATTAAGTATAAATTTCTTGTCATTTCCCCCACCAGCGCTGAAGCATAATTATAACTAATGTTAATTGCAGAGGTTTTACATTCCATGTAAACTCAGTTATGAAGAAGACAATTTGTTGATGGCAGATTGACAGAAAATATATAATAAGAGAATGAATAAAAAATAGAGAGTTCATATAGATTCTGGGACAGGCCGGGAGGGAAGACAGTAAATTATATTTTTTTACAGATAACCTCTCAGTTTATTGATAAAATGTTCACAAGTGACAATCACCTTGATCTGAGTGGACCTGTTCATATGCAATTGCTGCTCAAGACCACAGCTATTACTATTGCTCATCAAATCTCAGACTCCAAAACTCTGTTTCTCACTGGATCAGCAACTGCAAGTCACACTGCATGCATAATTTTATGCAGGTAAATTCAACAGGACTATTAAGTCTGCTCTGAATTAAGATATGCTTAGCTGATTTTCTGATGGACTTTGCGTGAGCTGAGATTACCAAAGCTGCTGAGAAAACACACCTATTCGTTTTGAAAACTTCAGGCTAATGACCTGAATATTTCAAATCTTTCCTTCCTGGTGAATCTGCTGTCTTCAGGAAAATATTTTCACATGCTACTGTTATATTTTTTTACATTTCTCTCCTTCTTCTACAAAAAAAAGCCGGTGTGATTGTTCTTGAGTCAGTCATTGTAACAAGCTTATGCTTGATTAATTAATAACTCCAGTAAAGGGTAATCAGGGAAGTATGCTACTCCCCCTTGCCTATTTGAAAATTGCAGTTCAGTGTCAGCTAACTGCGAAGCCAAATTGAACAATGACACTTTGAAGTTGATAACTCTCTGTGCTCTATTCCAGAGTAGCAAAATTAATCATGTTACTCCTAAAAGCTCTGTTGTATTTTTAAAGTATCAGAAAACATGCAGTGTTGTGAGAAAATGAAGTGCTGTTTCTTGATAAAATTAAGGTGCTATAACAGAGAAGGCAAGGGAGCATCTGTGGCAGAATTTGCTAGCACTCATGAACAGCTGCGTGTACTCTAACTTCATATACTTTTTCCACTAAAATTGTGCATAACTGAAAGTGATGCAAATAACAATAAAGCTTGCATTCAGGGAGACTGTAATATCTTTGTAGACAGATATATTTTTCTCCCAGAGACTGATGAGGAATGACTATAAAATACACACCTGATTCATTTCTGTTACAAAAAAATCAAACCCAATGCTGCCAGCTAACCATTAACTGAAAAATAATGAAGGCTAATGAAATAGCAAGAGTCCAGATCTTTCAGTGCTCAGACAGGTCTCTTAAGGGAACTGAAAATGAATTAGTCTGAGTTTGACAGCAGAAGAAAAGGCACCTAAGACACTGGAAGGTGGGGACGAGTCTGTCAAAGAAGGAGTAAAGAACAGATTGACAGACAGCCTTATATGAAAAAGAGTAATTTAGGGGTTAGAGAATAACTCAGAAAAATGTTATAATAGTTTGAAATCATCTTAGAAAAGTAGAGCTAAGCAGACTCTTTTATTCCATCATTAGGACTACTCAATGGCCCTGTATCATCATGAAGATGGTCAGAACAGACAATCATAATGGTCCCTCCTGGCCTCAAAATCTATGACTTTATTAAAACCATCCAGACTATATGCTGCTGCAATTCTGTGTTCCCATGTAACTCAGTAAGGATTCTTCCTTTTCTGTATTATATAAAGTTCATCCTACAGAGTTGTTAATACCCTACTCCATCTACTTGCTGGTACATAGGTAACACAATGGTCCCAACAGCTGGGCTTGGACCTCCCAGCTGCTTAAAATAAAGGTCCAGCAAAGACTGTGGAAACTGATATAAGGATATGTGGGCATATTAGCTTAATAGCACTTAAGCACTTAACCTCAGGAACCTCTGATGTTAGCCCTGGTTGTGCAGGGGATTGGGCTAGATGAGCTCCAGAGGTCACTTTCATCTGCAATTTTCTAAATATCTTCAGCACAGGAGCAGCTGAATGAAGTACATACTTCTCTATTTCACCGGAAAGTGATATCTTTCTCTGCAGTTTTACTTCTACATTTATTCAAAAATGACCCACCATGAACAGCTGAACCATGAACCTATCTCCAGATAAATTCTGGTCAAGACCCAAAGGCAGACAGAACATCATGCCAGTCCTCTAGAAGTTGCCCCTTCCACTAGCCATATTCAGAGCAGGTCTAAGGGATGAAGCCTTCACAAAACACATCTTTAATGCCTTTGTTTTAAAAACAAACATGATCAGAGGAGAGGTAGTATCACTGCTATCTGTTTATACAGCAGGTGAGTAGTCAGAGGACTTGCAGGACTTAGATGTTAATCCAATATCTCATGTCTCCTAGGAGAGCAGTGTAATCCATGAACAACAGGATGTGAAAGCTTCATTCCCACCCCAGAAGCTGTGGCACTGTGCAGGAGGAGACGGTGTGCAGTTCATGGTGTCAGACGACATTCAGGATGAGGCTGGGCCCTGTTATCAGGGCTCTCAATTACTTGGGGCAGAATCACACATTTTGATGCTTGAACTTGAATGGTTGGTGCAAAGAGTGAACAGGAACTGGGGCCAGGACACACAGAAAAACAATCCCTGTTGTTCTGGCTCTATAGAACGACATCTAATAAATCTCTGTCGCAGAAGTTTATAATTTCTAAGATATCTGACTCTAGGCAGGACAACAAGAGTCCAAAAACCAGAAAATGTATGAGTCTAAGTCTACCTTACACTGAAAACACTAGACAGCACCAGATATTCTGATTAGAGCAGGCTCTGTTTTGGATGGAGGTGCATGCAAGGAAGCATACATGTTCAAATTAACAGAACTTCACTAGCACAGAATAGATGTCTGAGAACACGAATGACTCGAGGCCTTGGAAGGATCATCACCTTCCAAGAAAAATAAATGGAGTATCAAACAATACAATGTGGACAAATCTCCTGGATGAGACCCAAGAAGACTAAGAAAGGTGAGTCCTTTCAGCTTAACCTCTTGTATTTTTGATTAGAGAAGTTTACATTGATGTCTTTGGATAATAAAATATCCTCTCTCACTAATGGGGCTAGCTCACTGTTTTTTCAGTGTCTACAAGGCACTGCATTTCAGTGATTTATACAGCATGTGCTCATAAAATGCCTTACAGTCAGTTTGATTAAGAAATTACACAGATACACAGGGCTACTCCTTATTTATGTTACATGTTTCAGTCCAAGCCTATCTGCATCTGAGTCTCTGAATTCCTTGGGAACAGCTAGGATCATTAAACAAACTCAGAAACCCTCTTGCAGCATACAGGGAGCAAAAAAGAAAACTGAGTAGGTGTAACCTTCTTTCAGAATTACTGCCCCACATTATGGCTATTTCAGTAATTCTTCCACCCATGGCAGTTTCATGCGTATTAGAAAGGTCACACCAATAAGCTCAGCACCTTTTATTCATATTCATAGGTCAAGAAGTCTTAGCTAATTGAGAGACCACCTGGATAATCTGCATGAGTACTTCATTATGATTTTGTATAAAGCTATCAGATGTTACTCCTGAAGAAGATTATTGCATTAAAAAAAAAAAAAAAAAAAACCACGAAAAAAACAACCAAACAAACAAACAAAAAAACCACACCACCAAACCTGAAATAAAAACCTAACTACTCTGTTTAAGCACTTAGACACCTGCATGAGATTGATATTTCCAGTAGTTCATGGAATTAGCTAACCCTGCCATATCCTCTACTTGGGAGGTTCCAGCTAAGAGCTAGTGGGTATCCCATCTTGGCATGTACAGTGTTTCCAAGGTCCAAATGTGCAAGTGGAAAAATTTCTCCTCCTTGCCATGTGTTCCAATAAACTGGCAGGGTGATTTCAGTCTTTGTTCCCTTCTCAACACAAAATCCCCAAGGAATTTTACAGAAGGAAAAGACAGAGCAGAAGACAGGACACACAGTTTGCCCTTCTCCACTGCACTTGTAAGAGAGGTGCAGAAGGAAGGTGGAAGCATTACAGTAACCCACATACGGTGCTCTTAGGACCAGCATGTTTTTCTAGAAACCATCATTTGCCAGTTGTTCAATCTACTTAGTGCCTTCTCTACAAGGCTTGCAATAATTTCTGGAGATGACATTCTTGGGATTCATGGTATGTAAAAAAAGTAGGGGGACAAAAATGGAAGATAAGATGCAAAAGACTTATTCTATACCTAGATTGCAGAAATGGTAGAAATGTCTATATTTTGTATTCTCAATCCCTGAAATTAAGGCCTGTCATATTTTATTTGTCATTTTAACTAGCAAATAAAAACAGCAATTACTTTTAAGAGCATAAATGTGAATGGCAGCATCTGAGATAAAGCAACAGCCTGTGAGTTCCAAAGTCCATCAGAAGGAAGGACCTGAAACACAAGACAATTCATGCAGATAAGGTGGACCAGCTTTCCTGAGAAGTGCTCTCTGCAGGGAATTTCTACACACAGGGACATGCACCATGGAGTGATTACTTCTCCTCTTCCCTGCTCCCCTCTTTCTGGAGCACAGCAACCCCTTGCCCTTTCTAAAAGAGTTTACAAGATGCCCATATAGACTTGGAACAGTATTTCAGCCAGAAAAGGTCATATGGTAGATTTGAAATCCACTGCCAGAAGAAGGAAAAAATGACAAAGCCAGGATTATTCAAAGTTATTAGTTTTGCCTCATGAGTACAATTATTAATCACTGGGGGAGAGGGAGAACAGAGTGAAAGAAAAACAGTGATTATCAGCCTGCAACATGTGGCTAGTTTCCACCCTCACAATTAGAGAGGCTATGCCAATACCTGGTCTGGCATTTGGGCCAGCTGATACACAGTTTGAGGTTAAAAAGTGTCAGCATCTGCACTGGCGTAAGCAGCTTTCCTCTTCATCCTTCGCCAGGCATTCCTATGCCTGCACCATCCCCACAGAGCTGCTGTACGGCCACAGGTTTTGGAGCCCTTTGATTATATTTTTAATCAAGATCATTCGCTTATCTGGTTTACCAGGCAGCCCTGAAAACAGTTGCATCAGTACAATCAAGGGGGATAAATAAGATGATGGCTAAATTATTATTTGTGGGGTGAAAAAAAAAACCAAAACAAACCAAGAAAAAATTACCAGGGAACAACACTACATTTACATGAGGGAATTGCTGCCCAAATTTTTGATTAAATGTTTATGCTGGAAGTTTTGAATGAATACTAAAGAAGTTTCATTTTAACAATTCTGGGTCATTACACTTGAAATTATTATTGGGAAGCATATCCAGTATGCATCTCCATAGCAAAAGTACACTGAAGTTAGGAAGTAGTTCTGAGAGATGTTTTCCTCTTTAAAAAGACATTTGTTTTAATAGAAAGGTGAAAGATTATAAAGAGTGCAGCAGAAATCTTCAGTGCAGGAAAGAATCAATGCAAAATCTCAAATAAGGTCTGGAAATTGCAGTCATGTGCATCAGGGCCTAGTTGCTTTTACACAACAGCCTTATTGACAAAAGAAGGATTTCTCCTGTGAGAAAAGTATATTCCAGATCTTCATTTAGAATATCTCTAATTGTTAGTAACAAGTTATATATAATTACAATTTTATTGTCTTTGAATGTATCTATCATTACATTTATGCCTGCTGGACTCAGAGATTCCAGTTTTCAGCACCCTCAAGCCTTTTCAGCACTCCTATTGACTCTAATGACAGCAGAACGGGATTCGTGTATAATTAGAGATAACAACACAATGGGGCCATGCGAGAAGTGGGAGCTGCATATTTATTCCTAGGCCAAACTCAGCGGGGAGAACCTGACATGCATATGACAGAAAGCTCTTTCGTTAAGGATACCTGGTGTTGCAAATAATAAAATCTCAGGCAAACAGCACAGACTTCAGGTGAAGGTACTACAAAGCTAGTGGGCATCGCATGTACATATGTGTGGGCAGAATTAGGTTTTTTTACAGTGCCACAATACTGAAATAATGGGATAGTCATGAATGGACTCCCTGGAACTAAAATGAAGGTCAGATGAGGAAAAAGGAGAGAGCAAGTTGGGCTTTTTTAAACTTTAAAGGGCTAATTCTAAAACTTAAACATATATGAATGAACAAATCTTAGAAATATATGATAAAAACTTTAAATATTTCAGAGTAAAACCTTTACATACAATATTAATGTTTAAAAGTCTTCTGTGACTATTTTCACTATATAAAAATATCAGAAAAAATGTCTCCACCTGAAACAAGTTCTGAAAAATCATAAATAAAAATGCTTTTGTGGTGCTTAATGTTCTGCCTTAATATAAAATGCTAATGAAGCGAGCTTTGGTCTACAGACAAAAATACAATGTTGTAAAGTACTCTTTTTTTCTCTGTAAAAAGTACATGTGTTTCTGTTCTCTGTTAAATGCACAAAAGCATTATTATTGTTAGAATTTATTTTTTAATAAAGATGAGTTGCTAGACATGCAGTGTGCCCAGAAAACCACAGTTCAGAAAAGAATTCAAACCACTTTTTCCCCCCCTCTTAAGTTAGCTTAGACTGACAAAACATTTCCCAAGACAACACTATAATACAAGGTGATATCTAGTCAGATCTAACTCTGTCAGAGCTGGCATCTGCTTCCATTGACTTTAGCAAAAGTGCTAACTAATGAGCAATTTAACCTTAAGATAAATGCAAGGTGCTCTCGAACAATGTTTAGGACGTTGAAGCTGATTTACAGTTAACCAGAACACCAGAGAACCCAAAGTGGTCTCCCCCTGGGGCACTACCGGGTAACCAAACGTTGGACAGCATTTGTACCCACAGATTCACTGCCTTGAGAATGTGGTCCCAGATGTTTTTGTACAGTATACTTTAGACTTAAGTTATTTTTAAAATGTCTCTGTTGCCTATGAGTAAAGCCTACAATCATCTGTCAATAGCATGAAAGTGTTCTTTTTGTGTGTGCATTTGCATTGTTTAATTAACTTCCTTCAATATACAAAACTTTCCTCATGCTGTGAGATATATGGGAGGTAAATCAGTACAAGATGGCAGATCTTTGTCTCTCCTGGAAAGGCAAATTGCTTCTCTCAATTATAGCTTTTCTTCCTCCCTAGTCCAATACACACAACCAGGAATTAACATTGTAGATGAAAATACCATTGTGCATCCCCAGTGGGTTCTTTGCCCAGGTCCCAAGATTTGGGGTTTTGTCACCACCCAGGTACAGAAAGCAGAAGCCATTGTCTCTCACCATCTAATCAAGGTAATAATTACAGGCAGTGGATCTGGAACTAAGAAGAGGAAAAAGGCTTTTCAATCACTGCCTCTGCATTTCAATCGAAGCCCCATGCTGTACAACACTAGAGAACAAGGTGTAAATCAGCTTAAGAACATAGATCTGCATTCAATGCGTTGTGGTTTACAGCTCCCAAATGACCTTCATCTATCTTCCTTAGCTGTAGAGGTGTATAATTGAACTAAAGAGAGGCTTGAATAATGAGGTTGAGAGTGGCAGCTCCACTGCTGTTGCTTAATAGTGTACCAGGCTTGCACTTTGTTTTCTGATATGTAACAAAATACTGCAGTGGGTCCAATTCTTCAGGGTGACACTTGATGATAGTCCCTCTTTTAAAATAGAAAAGAGCAGGGGTTTTGCAAGCAAAAAAAACCTATAAATCTTTGGCTGCAACTAGGCTCCCAAAAATACAATTATATAAACCATTTTCTATTCAATATCTGCTCACAAAAGCTCAGAGACACAAACTGCAATTATCTGCTCTTCTCTCAGTCATGGAATCTTTCTATTTTTTTTTAACTTTCCATCTTTCTTCTGAAAAATTGCTCTCTCAGCTCAGAGGAGTACAGTGTGACACTTTCTAGCAAGACTTCTGCAGTGGGACCTTACCAGAACAAGCAGAGGTGAAGTCTCTGAGAGCAGTCTTTCAAGTGAAAAGATGTTGTTTTCAGATCATGCTTCCCCTGTATTTATGGGTGCTAGAGTCATCCTTTCCTTCTGTTGGTGAGGTTGCAGTCTTTTCAGTCCTTCTAACTCCTCCTTACCACTATTTCATTACTGATATCTACACTGGAAAAAAGGTCTAGCAGTCCAATAGCCCTGGATCAATGCAAGATGTCTCCCTGGTCAAGTGCCTGTTAAAAACAGATGTTCCTCTTGTGGCATTTTTGTTGATTTCATGGATGCTAAAAGACTTACTCATGCATATACAGCACCAATTAAGCAGTCAGTCTGCTAACTGCCTCCCTGCTACACCAACAGTACCTCAGTCAGTACAAGATCTGAGGAGCCCAGAGGAATCTGGATCAGGGGCTCAGACCTCGCAGATACACCCCAGAAGCAGCCAGCATCCTCCACGGACCCAGCTGATGGGAGCAGGGTGACAGAGGTGCCAACTCTTGAGCCAGTGAGGGAAGCTGGAGAACAGAAGGAATGTCGGATACAGCAAATGACTTCTGGAGAGGCATCTTCCTGGGCTGAGGAAGTTACAACCTTCTTTGCTCACATTTACATCTTGTAGGGAGAACCACTGCTCTTCATTCCCCAAATCACCTCTGCAAGACCCCAGGAAGCACTGTGGCAGTGTTCCCGCCAAAATCTTCACCAGTCCACCTCACATCTGACATATACAACAAAAAATGACAAATTGCATTGCCTCCAGGATTTTCACTTACTTATTGGTTTACTCTCCTCGCCTCCCACTTTTGTTGGTTGTCTACTTGACAGGGTTTGTCTACTTGACTTTATTCAGGGTTGTTGGGCTGACATTTTTCTTTTTCAGGATTCACATCGACCAGAGTAGAGAAGCACTGCCTTTGAGAGCCCCATAACTGAGCTCTTAGACAATCTGATTTCTCACAGTTTCATCAGCAGGGTGATGCAGGTGACAATAGTGAGCCAAAAAGGGTCTTGGAAAACAGCAAGACTAAGTCCTGTTGTCCAGAATAATGCCAGGAGGTAAAAGTCATTATGGGTTTTTAAATGCAGCAACATTTCCTAAAGTGAGAGGCATATATGCTTGAGAAACACAGAGTCACAACGAAAAAAAAACCACTGGCCATTTGGATATTCCACAGGAAAATCTGCCAAGCAAAACTGGACTTCAAAAACTAAAATAGATTTATTATATAAATGACCCAGTCTGGCTTTGTAGAAATCACCAATGATTGCTAAAATACACAGCACTCTGAAAGGAAAAAGAATCAGACTTATCAAATTTATGTTTTTCCTGGTTCTAGTATTTCAAGTTGCTATTCTACCCCGTGCTAAATACCTCCAAGAATATTAAGTGGTCATCATGCCCATGTAACTTTATTGTACCTTGTAGAAGTAATTTCCAGTTGGCTTCACTTGACTCATATGTTACATTTTATTTAAAATAAAATAGTGGTACCAAAAGCTACAGGTGTATGAAGTTATACTGTATGAAGTTGTAAGTGAAGTACTGTAATATATAAATGTTTGAGAGATTAAGTCATAGTGAGTTAAAGCCTTTAAGGGCAGTCTGAGGAAAGTACTGACTTAAAGAGTAGTTCTGCTTATTTTTAATGGGTTTTTGTTTGCAAGCAAAGGTTGCCCAATCTAGTCCTAAATCTTATCTAAGACACAATTCTGAGCAAACTTTCCTCTTACTGAGGACCCGACTGACGTAACAGTTTTGTCAAGGCTGAATTTTTCCCCTTCAGAAAGGGCAGCATCTCTGTGTTAAAGCTGAAATGCATTAAATAAAGCTGAGAAAAATACAGAATGGCAAGAGTTACAGCTGCTTCTTCACTGTAAGGCAAGTTGACCAATGCAGCAAAGGCTGGTATCTCATTTGTGATACGGGATGTGATTTTGCCACAAGTCTGAAAAATCTCATTAGAGAGAAAGTAATAAAGGTATAAACACTGTCCCTTGGGACTCTCGGCCTTTAAGTACAAAAAACCTGTCAAGAAAGAATAAGGTAGGAATGACTTTTTCAATTTCACACCTCCAGTATCTGCCTACATTGGTTAAACACAATACCGCTCTCCGAGCGGGATGATCTCCTTGCATTTACTCTGATGATTGACTCTCCTTTATAGGAAAGCATTACTGGGTATTATTTTTCAATATGCTAACACTGACACACCTGGTACATCTGCCTGGAAATAATGAAGAAACTGTCACTTTTTCTAATGGCTTATGTTACCATAAAGAAGTGCAGAGGTAAACTTTATTTACCTTCGGATATCTGCTTGTGAGACAGATTCTGCTCTCAGCTCTTCCCACATGGGTTTAACACAACACCCTTGATTCCATCTTGGTGGAGTTTCTTTAGATTGACACCAGTTTACCTGATGTACAGGCTGTGCCTGTGCACTGTCTGTGGAGGACTTCAGAGAACTGAACAGAATAAAACCTCCCATCCCTTCCTTCATCACCACCACCACTTGTGATGATAGTCACCAGGCTCAAACACTGTAAATCTTGCAGATTACAGTGGGTTTGCCAAGATAACTTATCCACATGAAAACACTGGAAAGCTACAGGTAAGTTTAGGTATAGAGTGGAAGAAACACATTTGATTTTGTGAGACTGTGCCTTGCACTCAAAGAGAGAACTTCAGCACTTTCCAGAATCCCAAGCTTTGGAGATACTGAAATTACCCCAAATATGATGATACCGGGGAGGTTTACGCTCTGTGAGATGGCTAAATTATCACCACTACTTTATTAAACATTCAATTTTCAGACTTAACTGGTCCAATTTACTACAATTCCCTTGAACTCAGTGGAAAAACTTGAACATTTACAGAGGGCATAATTCCTCCCTTTCCCGACAGAGACAGAAAAGCAGCATGCATGAAGAACCTGAATCACAAAATGGGAAAAAACTTTGAATCAGCAGAATCAAGGTGGATATTTTATTGATCTGACTTTGGTCCTTGGGAAGTTTGTCCAGCAGCAGTGGTCTCAGAGGACACGTTGCACCCAGAGCAACAGGCTATTCTGTTTTCAGCCTGGCAGTAATGATCTTTAGCCTTGATTATCAGTACAACACCCACATTCACTGCTTTAGCTATGCAGTCACCTTAGTAGGTAAGACAGGGGGAAAAGGGGGCTTGAATTCTAGCAGGCAATGTCCACTGGCTGCATAAAGCCATTTTGCAACTGTCGCAAGCCGTGCAGACCTGTGAAATCTCAATCAGCAGACCTGCTCCAGCTGGTAGACAGCTGGGTCACTGTCACAGACACATCTTGTTTGGTTGCACATCACATGAAGATTTTTCACGTGAAGACTATAGAAGTGGATACCGGAGGCTTGAGAAAGCTTTATATACCCACACACATGCTTCTTATTTCTATGGGGAGAACACAGTAGGGGGAATTCTGGTTCTTGCTTTTTCCCTTGGATATCCAGAGACATATAGGCCATGTCACTGCCCAGTGAGGACTTAAAAACAAAGACATACAAAAGAAGTTGTTCAGCCTGGAGAAGGGAAGGCTATGGGAAGACCTTATAGTGGCCTTCCAGTACTTAAAGGGGCTACAGGAAAGGTGGGGAGGGACTCTTCATCAGGGGGTGTAGGGATAGGACAAGGGGTAACGGTTTTAAACTGAAAGAGGGCAGATTCAGATTAGATATAAGGAAGAAATTCTTCCCTGTGAGGGTGGTGAGGCCCTGGCACAGGTTGCCCAGAGCAGCTGTGGCTGCCCCCTCCCTGGCAGTGTTCAAGGCCAGGTTGGACAGGGCTGTGAGCAACCTGGGATAGGGGAAGGTGTCCCTGCCCATGGCAGGGGGTGGGACTATGTGATCTTTGAGGTCCCTTCCAACCCAAACCATTCTACAGTTCTATAAAGTCTACTCATCTATACTGGCTGTAGCCAGCCTATAGGAGGCACCTCCTATCACACCACCGCTCTTTGTCAACCAGCTTACCCTTCTCCATTCCCACCTCCCACATTACACATCATGGCAAAGTTCTCCTGAATGACTGAGCTTCTTTTGCTCAAACACTGCTTGTGACACACAAGCAACTCCTGCCACCTCCAGCCAGGGCCTGTCAAGGAGACGGTGCCTGGTGGGATCTGTCACAACAGCCTCCCCTCTCCTGGTTTACTATCAAAATGCTCACACCTACACTTCATCTCTCCCTTTGCTCAGCTTTACACTGAGGCACAGAAGAGCATTCCTCTCTGGACATCTCCCTCTCACTGGAAGAATCATCAGGATCCAAAGCTCCCCATCCTCCTGTTAGCTGAACCCACTTTCCCTTGGTGAGCAGTGAGAAATGTCCTTTCCTGGGGCTGAAGCCAGGCACCAGGGATTCACAACAAACAGACGAGCTCCCTCCTTTTTGAGGGTGCTCTCCATGTCCAAGTAGAGCACTTCAAATCACAATAAAATAGAATAAAACATTATTATAAGCAGCAAATACTTCAATCAAAACAACCAAAATCTTGTCTCCATTTCCTGTGGAATATTTTGTGATTTGCTGCAAATAGCTACATAGGTATGTTGTCACATGGATAACAAGGTCTAGTAATTTAAAATAACTAAAAACCCCTCTCCCCTGCAAGGTCATCTATGAAAAGAGCCACCAACATTTGGCAAACTGATTAAGCTTTGCCAAATGTTGAACGCAAGCAACTCATCAGTCGGTCGGTCTGTTTGTTTTTGTGGGATGGAGACTCTGACTCGAATAAGAAAACACAGAAGAATTGTTATATCTTTCTCTAGGAATGCTTTGAAAATAAGAGCCTTTTGGTGCCTTTTGGGCCTTTCTGAAGGCAAACACGTTGCTCCTGAAAGGAAGTACTGTAAGCACTCTCTGATGAGAGTCTTTCAGCTGACTGCAAAGGCAGCACAAACTCCAGCAAAGGCAAAGGGTGCACAGCCCTCTCCATCCCCTCTTCACACACACCCCAGGAATACACCACAGAGCATCCAGAGGCCAGAGAGACACAGTCGACCTCACTTCAGCACAGCAACCTAGAGTGATCAACTCAGTGGGTGCATTGGGCTCAAAACATGCCATGGATTCATGATTTATGCATGAGTAATGTGCACATGTGTGTTATCTGGTCCTCTGAACATCCCAGGCTGGTGGAAATGTATGGAAAAGGCAGATGATTAACTGACACTGTTAAAACCATACTCTGTTGCTTACAACAGTAGATTTGGCAGGTCTGGTTAAACTAATATTCTTCCAAAACTGTCGTGGGGAGACTTACTGCAAAATGATTTATCTGGGAGATTACAAAAGCAAACCACAAAAATAAAGGCAGTTAGAATCCACCTACAACATTAGGAAAGTTTGACTTATCAAGTCAGCTCCTGAACTGCTGATAAATTCAGGAACTGGTAGAACCTCTACAGTTTTACTTAAAATCCTTTCCTTGTTTGAAAAATTCATAGAAACAGAAAAGTCCTGTGTGCAAATTTATCAGTTTCTGCTTTCACTAAAACATCTAAACAATGCTGGACTTCCAAATCACCTTCCCATCTCCACAACATACTTTCAAATTGAAACCAAAGTCCATGTGATCTTCTTGGGAAGCACTACCATGTGAGTTAAAGCTTCTCTCAGCACTTGGCAGTATCTTAAGCTGTGCACTTAATTATAGAAGAGATAAAAAAATTACTTTGCATAATGTAGGCGAGAGAGTCACATAGCTCTGCAATTCATTCTAATTATAGAAAAATGAGAGATCTGTATAGCTTAAGTGTGGACAGCATACTTGTGTTACTTGGGTATTAAGCTGGACTAACTCCATGCTAAATTGGCTATCTTAAGTCCCTGGTTTTTAGCCATCCTCCCTCTTTCCCTCTTCCTGTAATTTGAAGACCTAAACTATAAGGTTGGAGCAGCCACACAGAGCTAAATATAATTTCTAAAGAGAGACAGTACTGAGAAGGGATTTAAACCATTATTGAGCCCAATTCATCATTTCGTCTTAAAGAGACACTGATTAATTTACTGGTTTTTTAATGGATAATTACAGTTTCATGGTAAAGACTTACAGAGCACTCATAAACATAACGATAAAATCCCCCCAAACATCCATAATTTTTAAATATTGTTTTCTTTAATGCAATATTTCTGCATTCAGTTACACTGAAATATCCTGTTAAGCCCAACAATGCACTAATAGGCCCTGCTGATGGTATTTTCCCACCAACCAGTTTTAGGAAAGAGAGGACAGAGCAGTTCTCAGAAATCAACAGTGACCTGTCTTTGCTCAGAGTAGATCAAGACCAAGTCCACCAGAATCAGTGGTATAATTTTCTAATTTATATGTTGGTATAAATTGGAAGAGTAAAGGTCAAAGATTATGAAAACGTGAAAGTTATCAATTAACTCTCAGTGAGTGATTATCTGTACTACAGGAGTCCTCAGAGGCCAATGGGAACAGAACATTCCTTGGGGTAAAAATCACACATTAAGAAAACTGCCAATTCAAAGTTTTTAAATTAATTCACCATTATTAGGATTATCCTGTCTGAACTTCTATGAAATTAAAACTGCAGCAGTTGTGCACCTTTGTTTATATTTTCTGAATATTTTCTCTTTGAAAAAATATGGACAGTTGTCATATAAGGAAACATTGGCCTCTAGTTCCAGCATGTTTGTGCTCCACCACACCCAAGCTCCCAGCAGCGAGCAGACGAGTGCAAACCCCAAAAGGAAACAATTTTGTCACAGCTATCGAAGAGCTTTCCAGCTGATGTTCACCCTGCCATATGTAGCTCCTATGACACAGTGGAAATTCATTTGCATCATTGCTTTTTCTAAGAAACACTAAGATTCAGAGTGTAATGTCAGACTCACGAAAAACAACATGCAATATTAGCATCATCATGGGAAGCCAAAGAGGAACACTCCTATAAAAGTATGAACACAGCCTTCATAGAACGACACCCAGATTTTTGATTCTTATCCACGCTTCTGGTTAGACATCAGTAACATTTCTGAGGTGGAGCACAGAGTACAATATAAGGATTGAAAGTAACTGATCTGAACTGATTGTTCTCTGGAGACTAAGCAAACAACTCCAGGGACTAGGCTTTCAATACCAATGATAAAAAGTGCAAACATTTTATTCAGCAGACAAGTTTGTGAAGAGGCTGCCACATACATTTATCAATTGTTAAAATTTCTCACTTAACAGTTGTGCCTCTCTCAAGTTAATATTTCCCCAGAGCAGAGACTGAAAGAATTTAATGATCACAGCGTGCTTTAGATCTTCTGAGCAAACCAAAATTCTTGCCAGGTAATTGGCATCAGCCCCTGTTTACCAAATGCTCTTCAGCCTATAACCAATAAATGATTAACAAGGAACTTCTCAAGTCACTTTCCAGATGTTGTTTATTGAGACATCCTCGCACTGCAGTGACAAATGGGGCAGAAATAAGCAACGCACAGCTTGGCAAGATCCTGCCACTCAGCAGAATATCCCCAAGGCTGAATAATTTGGGTGAACACCACTGTACAAAGGTTAAACCTACTTTCCTTTATATAAACGGAAATGTGTCCCAGCTGGTACTCATTAGGTCTGAAGAACCAAACACTCGTATTTTCTCAAAACAGGTAGTAACAACAAGCCTTTAATGCAAGAGCAAAGGGTAACACTTCAGGGTAATACTGTTTGATGTGCCTAATGCTTTATTCTGGTTTTGCTGTAGAGGAAATCTTAAGATAGCCACAAAGTTTGCTAGAATGAGCTGTGAAAAGTTACACTAATAACAAAAGTGGGAGGGAGCCTATTTATTCCATTCGTTTGCTCCTCATTATACTCCTAAAAATAATAGTGTTGCTATAATGACAATTCCAATACAAAGCAATTTATATGGGACAAAGCTACATACATACTGCACCAACGTGAGGATGACTCTGTATTACCAGGAGCTGGAGGGACCCAAATGACTTAAAACCAGCAATACTCGGTACAGTTAAAATGTCAAAATTCATAGCAAGGACTGTACTGGATTAGCATGTATACACGCACAGTGCACGTCTGTAACTATTCCATATTCACACAGCGTGACAGAGCTCTAACCTCAGAACTACTGTGATGAAAATTTTGAAATCCATAAACAATTTTTTCTCAGACTATCAAATGGGATGGGATAAAAAAAAACCCAGTCTGCATATGTATAGGTAAAACAAAGGTCAGCAGACCTAGAATAATAAAACTATAATTGGAACTGATCTAGGGGGGGAAAAGGCACATTTTAGTGACCAGATTTGCAGGTACAGTGTTGCATTAAGATGTTGAAATCTACTACTAGCTGGTTTTGCAAAATTTAAATCTCAGAAGCCTGAAATCTACAGAAATTTGCATATTTTTCAGTACCTTATGTTAAAATCTGTAATGATTCAGGCACATTTGAATAAGAGACAAAAAGAAGGATAATAGGACCTGTCTGGTTTGGGATTCAATCAAAACCTGGGACCCTCCCTTTGACTGGGATGTGATTCACTACTCTGCATCAGACAAATAACAGTTCCTGAGATAATGGCTGTGTTTCAGCAGTCAGAAAACAGGAGGGAATAGCAACACAGCATAGCAAAGAAGAGCCTCTTCCTTCCCTCTCCCACACCCCCAGTACTAATGCCTTGTGTATGTCCCTTTCCAACCACTACAAGTGACCGGTGGTGATGCTCTAACAAACCTCACTCTGATTTTGGCCCCCGTTTCAAATCCCTGTGACTCAATAATGACAAGACTTCGGGATGGGAGAGGCTGGAGTGGCAGGCGAGTCGGTGCATTCCCACTTACCCAGAAGCACCATTGATTGTCTTCTGTTCCCTGTGGTTTTAGCCATATACTGGCACTTCCCCATCAATTTCACTGGAACTCTCTAGCCCCAGAGGATTTAGGATTTAGTTCTACTAATCTCTGGATCCCATATAACATCAGATATTTAGGCTGTGATCTCAGGCAAGGATTTGTCCCTAGAGTCATACTAGATTACAAAGCCGCTGGGAAATCAAATAATTAAGGAAATCCACAATGAGGGGTATTATCTAGGGATGCAGTCCACGCCACAAAAAACAACTGAGTGGCACAAAATAATCGTATTTAAATGGAAAAAGATTTTTTTTTCAAAGTGGCAAAATGGCCACATCAGTCCACAGCATCAGCTGGAAGCAGCTGCAGGTTGCAGGACGCAGAGCTGGGCAGCAGGGCCGACCGCTGGGGTCAGCTGGCTGCACAGCTCAGCCCAGAGCCTGGTTTTCTGGGCTCACTAGGGAGATGCTGGTAAATCCTCTACTGCCCAGATTGGAACTGGGTGAAATTTATTTACCTGCATTCATTCCCAGCTACACCACTCACCTGCTCTAATAGCACTGTCAGCTTGCAGTGAACTTAAGGAAGTACCACCCTTTTCAAATTTAAGTAATTTAAACACCCATCCAGCTCCTGCCCATCTAAGTATACACACGAAATAAAACTAAACTCCAGTCCTGTCTCTGCTCTAGCAGCAGCTGCAGATTTCTTCCCATTCACAATAGTCTTAAGAGGCAGTTGCAGGGATCCTGTATTGAGAATTGTCCCTCCTTTCTCATTTCACTCCTGCAAACAGGCCCCAGGCATAGCCAAGGTATCCCAGTACATTATTTATCTGGTGATCTCTAGATGCTGGAGTTTGATAGGTGATGATTTCACTACAAAGCAGTTAATTGATAAATCAGTTCAGCTTCTTTCCAAATCAGGTACTGACACAACAACACAGTGCAGAAGGGCCTGAAAGAGCTGTGCGATAATATATTGATTATAAACAACCCAAGAGCCATTGTCAAAAGCAGCAGGCATTGTTCTTTCCAAAAATCAAATCCATACTTTAACGATCTGTTTTCCCTCATTAAACACTTGAAAGGCTTTCTTAGCAACACTTTTTACTACACGGATGTCCTATTTCATTTTGACACATACAACATGCTCCTGTCATTCTCTTCGTTGTATAGAAGCTTGTTTTGTTTACTGTAAGACAAAGACGTTTTTTTATGTCATATCTTCTCCTTTGTAGTGCTCATTTACAAATAGAAAAATCCATGTCATCTTTGTCTCATCCGTCTTTAGCAACAAAATGAACCAAACAAAACCTCTGAGTAGCAAAAAGAAAGACACCAAAAAGAAACTAGGGAAAACAGCAGAAATTGGTTGAAAAATATTTGGAATATTCGGTTCTGATTTTTCTTTTGAGGTTCACATGACTCACATCTTTGATGGAAAAGTGATGACTGGAGACAAGCATGCAAGCAGATGTGATTCAAGCTTCTCTTAAGCTTATTTTCAGCAATATTGCTCAAAAATTACACTTTGGAAATGCTGACAAAACAGGTTTCATCTCTTGCCTCACCTAGGACTAGTCATTTCACCTCTGAATAGCTTCACAACCCTTTCGGAGGACTTCAGTTTTACTTACTAACTCTTCAACTCTACAATGAAGTTATTTTCTCTGGAGAAACAGATCAGTGGGAATAGGTTCTGGGTTCTGCCTGGGGAAGGTAAGTAGACTTAGCATTAACAACACACTAATTCCAGTATCAGACAGGACACCTCTCTCTTTCTGTCTACGACTGTTTAGTGTTGAAATTCAGGAATCATCATAAGCAAAAAATCCTTTCTTCCTGGGAGAAGCCCGAGTCATACCAGGCTGCAGAAGACGGAGCTGGATGCATCTCACCAGTGTGGACCACTTGTCATTTTCACAAGAACTATGGCTGACTTCAGCAAAAAGCTGTATTGTGAATAGCTTAGACAGCTACAGTAGCCACCACCGACAAGAAAATTTGGTTGATACAGCTGCAAGATGTTTAATATAAACTTGAGCTGCTGCCATCTCATTACCCCTTGTGTATTTCTTGTTTAATGCTCTTAGGATCAAGGGCTATTCCCCAGAGCTCCTGCTGAGATGCAGCCTCCCAAATGTTTTTGAAGTATGCACATGTTGAAACTTGGCACCCACAACCTTATGGATGAAATGGGCTGAAAAAGTACTCTGTCAGCATGAGATATTATTGACCCTTATGACATATCATACTATTTTATGGTGAAACAAAAAAATATGCTAATTGGAAAATGTTTATAGCGCAGTCAATAGAATTACATCAGTATAACCAAGATCATGGTCGTCTCCATTATTATTAATTATTTTCAGTAAGATTGGTTTGTGTGTATGAATACATTACTGGACACAGCTTTCTATTTGCTCCGACTTTATGTGCAGTGCATATAGTTAGATCTGGCAGAGAAGCACAGACACAAACAGAAAGGCTGAACAAGAGTCTGCGAGCTTCTGGCTCTGCTACTCGTTCATCGCAGAGCCACATGGAAATAGTGTAACAGGCTTTGTTTATGAATTCAAAGGCTTTTCCTCCCTATATATGAAGCACAAAGACTTTGAATTATTTTCAACCACTCAGACAGCTGTTTCAGAAGGGAATTAGGTGAGGTTTGTAGGGATCTTTGAAAACAAAGCCCTGCATAGGTGCTAAGTGCTATCTTTATTAGTTTCATAGGCAGGTCTGCAGTAGAAAAGCCCTAATAATTTTATTGTGCATTCCTGCATGTTAACTCTTCACTCCCATTTTTTCCTCACAGTAGCATAGCTGTTCACACTGCCCTTGTATTCACTGACTTTCCTCAAATAGCTGAACAAACAAAGTGGCAGTGTTTGCCACAGTCTTGAACCCCTCGGGTTTACAACTTACAAGTGGGCTGGCAATGCTGCCTTGAAATGATTCGCTTTCCACAAGCACCCCAGAGAACAGATTAAGTCAGAAGAAAGGAAAACTGAAAACCAACATCCGTTATGCTTTTTTTATTTCAAAAGTGTTTGAGGGAGTGAGTGGAAGGAAGGAGTCTAAAGCTCCCAAACTACACTTTAAAGTATTTTACTTAAGTGTCAAAGACCAAAGCCCAAATGTCAGCTCTTCAGGGCTTTTTTCATGAATCACTGCAAATAGAGCTTGAGACAAGAAGGGGAAGACAGTAAAGAGATGTTAGGAAAATTCTCATGAGATTTGCATCGCTTTTCTCTCTTTCTATGATTTATAGACACACCAGAGCATGATTTTAAAATAGTTCTGATTTGGTGCACTATTTGAAATACTGTTCTGCATATTATTATAATTAACCATTAACTCCTTCTCTTGGAATTTGCCTCAAGTCTCCAGTCTTAGGAGTTAACTACATGGATATTTCCTAATAGCTTGTTGCTAACAGCTGGAAAATGTTCTTTCTGATGAGCTTCCCAATGTCCCCTTGTGTTGAATGACTATCACTGGCTTCATTTTACCCTCACACACCCCAAAAAACAGAAGCACTCAATCCTGTTGCCATTCTGATGTTAAACAGTACTCCACAGCCAGGAAATAAATCTATAAAAATTAAGCAAATCAGCACCACTGCTGGGATTCCGCTTTTTTGGGTCACAGAGAACGGAAAGCTGTGCTAGGAACGAGGCCCTGCTAACAATGGAGAATTCGAGTTTCTTCTCTGGTTCTCCAGTTTTACAGGTCTTCCAAAGAACTCCTGTGGCCTAAAATAACCAAGGACAGAGAGACTGTCAGCTCTGTTCCCATGACGTGGAGTCAATTCAGATGGGGGCATGGTCCAGTGTTGGCAGCTCCTGCTGTCATAACCTCATAGAGACATAGTTACTCAAACTAACCTTACTACCATCGAAGCAGAAGTTGGTTACCCTCTAGAGCCTGTCCTCAAATGTTTCCAGAAGGTAAGGCCAGCTTCACTGCTTGCCCACATGTGATAAAATGCGTAAAATGGTATTTGAAAGATCTAACATGCATCATGTTACAATTTAGAGGGAAAACAGAAAGAGAGAGGGAGAAGGAGAAAGGAAATGCCACACTTCAGAAAGGAAGATTTCTACATCAAGTTGTAAGGTTGACATAAAATGACAAAAAAAAAAAAAAATCATCAAAACATGATAAATTATCAAAAAGGCTAATCAAATTCCTGACAGTGGGCTAGAGTTGGCTTGTAACAAACTACAAAGGCTTCTTCTATTCAGTTAAAAAAAAACCGAAAATACTTGTTACTATTTTACTTAGTATCTGCCTTATTTTGGCAAATGTGGCTGGAAACTCAAACAGAACTCTGTAACCTAGATAGTAAATAATCTCCAGACTTTTCCTCAGGTCATGCAAATAATCTGTGTGTAACAGAAGTCAAAGGTACTTTTGTGAGAAGAGCACTTGATAAGATTTATTCAAACTGCACTTCCAGTTTCACATTCCTTTAAATTCTTCAAATTCAGTATTTTTTCCATAATACCAATTAGAGCTTCATTGCTTCATGTGATGTAAAGCAGCATTATCAGCATTTAGAGAGAAACAGGAATTCTTCTTTAATATTTGTTACTGAACAATTATCAGTCACATCATATGTTCATTTTAATAGATCCATCTGCACTATCTATAGGCACAAATGCAACACTGAGAGCAATTGTAATATGTACCCTCCTCTTCTACTCATCCTCCTTATGGCTTCCTGAGGAAGACAGCCATAACTTAGCTGTAGCAACACTTTCAGCTGTTCAAGTGTCAGACTGAGTTCACACTCAAGGAGCTTCCTTCAAGCTTTTCTAGCTCATTTGCCAATATTACCAACAACAGAGCATAGGCACCCAGTTCAGGATTGAATCTCTCCTTAAAGAATTCTAATGCTGCACTGGAGAAACGCCTTGCCCTAGCCTCTGAGACAGGGCACGGCTCTACTTTGTGACTGCACAGCAGAGGAAATATCCAGGATCCTGACTAGAGCACTTTGCTGCTATCCAGGTTTGCCAATTCTGGTGATACATTTGATACTGAAAAATCAGTAGAATTTAAGTTACAGAATCACAGAATCATGTAGGTTGGAAAAGACCTTGAAGAACATCCAATCCAACCATTTACCTAACACTGACAGTTCCCAACTACACCAGATCCCTCAGCGCTATGTCAACACAACTCTTAAACCCCTCCAGGGATGGGGACTCCACCACTCCCTGGGCAGCCCATTCCAACGCCCAACAACCCATTCTGTAAAGAAATGCTTCCTAATATCCAGTCTAAACCTTCCCTGGTGCAACTTGAGGCCATTCCCTCGTCCTATTGCTTATTACTTCATTAAAGAGACTCATCCTCAGTTCTCTGCAACCTCCTTTCAGTAGTTGTAGAGGGTGATGAGGTCTCCCCTCAGCCTCCTCCAGAGCCCCAGTTCTCTCAGCCGCTCCCCGTACGACCTGTGCTCCAGACCCTGCACCAGCTCCATTGCCCTTCTCTGGACATGCTCGAGTCATTCAATGTCCTTTTTGTAGTGAGGGGCCCAAAACTGAACACGGGAATCGAGGTGCGGCCTCACCAGTGCTGAGTACAGGGGTAAGATCCCTTCCCTGTCCCTGCTGGCCACGCTATTGCTGACACAAGCCAGGATGCCATTGGCCTTGGCCACCTGGGCACACTGCTGGCTCCTGTTCAGCCGGCTGTCAATCAACCCCCCCAGGTCCCTCTCTGACTGGCAGCTCTCCAGCCACTCCTCCCCAAGCCTGTAGCGCTGCTGGGGGTTGTTGTGGCCCAAGGGCAGCCCCCGGCATTTGGCCTTATGGAAACTCCTCCAGTTGGGCTCAGCCCATGGCTCCAGCCTGTCCAGGTCTCTCTGCAGAGCCTCCCCACCCTCAAGCAGATCAACACTCCCACCCAACTGGGTGTCATCTGCAAACTGACTGAGGGTGCACTCGATCCCCTCGTCCAGATCATCAATAAAGATGTTAAACAGGAGTGGCCTTAGCACCGAGCCCTGGGGGACACCACTCATCACTGGCCGCCAACTGGATTTAACTCAATTCACCATAACACTTTGGGCCCGGCCATCCAGACAGTTTTTACCCAGCAAAGCGTGTGCCCAGCCAAGCTGCAAGCAGCCAGTTTTGCCAGGAGAATTTGGTGGGAAATGGTGTCAAAGGCCTTACTGAAGTCAAGGTAGACAACATCCACAGCCTTCCCCTCATCCAATAAGCAGGTCGCCTTATCATAGAAGGAGATCAGGTTTGTCAGGCAGGACCTACCTATCATAAACCCATGCTGACTGGGCCTGATCCCCTGCTTGTCCTGCATGTGTTGTGTGATGGTTACTCAGGATGAGCTGCTCCATCAGCTTCCTGGGCACCAAAGTCAAACTGACAGGCCCGTAATTTCCCAGATCATCCTTCCGACCCTTCTTATAGATGGGCGTCACATTGGCCAGTCTCCAATCAGTCGGGACCTCCCCACTCAGCCAGGACTGCTGGTAAATGATGGAAAGCGGCTTGGCGAGCACCCCAGCCAGCTCCTTCAGCACCTTCGGGTGTATCCCATACAGTCCCATAGAATTGTGTATGTCTGTGTGATGCAGCAGGTCACTGACTGTCTCCTCCTGGATCGCAGGGGGGTCGTTCTCCCAGTCTCTGTATTCTGGCTGAGGAGGCTGAATTCCCCCAGTACAACTGGTCTTGTTATTAAAGACTGAGGCAAAGAAGGCATTAAGCACCTCAGCCTTTTCCTCATCACTTGTTACCATGTTTCCTTCTGTTTCTAGCAGGGAAAGGTGGCTTTCCCTGGTCTTTCTTTTGCTATTGACATACTTATAAAAACATTTCTTGTTCTCTTTATCAAAAGTTCTTTTGGTAAAACAGCTTGTAGATAAATTCCAAAGGATACACTCGTAACCGTAAACTAACCTCAATCTGCTAACCCTTGCTTGGTCTAAGAAAACTATATTGCTGTTAGATAGCAAGTTTTATACAGTGAACACAACTGTTATGGGAGGCAGGGGGTATGAAGCATGTATTAAAAGGCTGTTCAAGCCACGCTCCGCTCGAAACCAACCTATTTGGGTAGTCCCTGGGACAATCTCTGCCAGAGTCTGGAAGCATAAGAGAAGCCAGGAGTCCCATGGAGGCAGAGGCTCTGCATATACATTAGCGTATACACTACAGAGCTTTGAAAGAGAAGCAAAAAGGGAGCAGGGCTGCAGCTCTAAGCTGCTTCAGCAAGCCGGTGAAGCTGGTCAATCAAAGACAGCAGAAAATAGCACCAGCTAATGCATAGTAGCATGGTCTTCTCCACAGCAAGAAGCCTAAGGAGAAGACACAATTCTTCCTCTATCTTTACTGAGCATAATTTAGCTGTGAATGGCTGCAGCAGAATCTGCGGTTGAATTCCTGCCTCTCAGTGGGAGCCGCACCGGCACAGACACAGAGCTTTCATTCCCTCACTTGGACTTTTCCAGACTATCTCATCCCAGCAAAATTAAATTGCATAGAAAACAAAAGCCAGTAAAAACATTAAACACAGTAATTAGTCAATAGAACCAAGGGTAGGAAACCATTTATTATGAGAATTAAGTGAATGATTCACAATGAATAATTTATCTAGCAAATTTAGGGTGGGTTGGTGTTTTTTTCTTTTTCCCTGCTGGGAAAAAATTCAGTTAATAGTTTTGCAAGCTGCCTTAACTCTGTGGTGTGGTCCCCAGTAGTTAGCTGTTTAAACTAGTTGTGACTGAGCAAGAAGTCTAGCTTATACAATGGAGCAGATGAAACTAAAATAAAGGTTCTTATGCACCCAAATTTAACCATTTACACCTATTTTGTAACACTTGTTTAACACAGGTATTATTATCTCATGGCCACGTTAAGCATGACATGCCAGCACTCCTCCCTTCCCCTTCGTTCATTCAGAAAATGACTGCAAAGCTCAGGAACATTCATGCCAGATGAAAGACTGGAACCAAAGAAGAGTCATTATGATCTGCAATACTGAACACAAGCCACAAATAACTCCCACATAATAACACTATAGATTCCAACCCTTCCTTCATATTTCACTGCTCAAATGACAAATAAATGAACCTATCAGAGTTCTTAGGATGTATCATAAAGTGGAAATATTGCAGATAGAATAAATAAAATATTTTTATTGTCATTAATAGCACCAGAGTGGCTAGAGTTACATTTTAATAAAACTCTCTATTATTTGAATCAGTATTGGACTCGCCATGAGTGGTCCCACATTTCTTTTCTGCAGATAGAGCGTTTGACCACACACTCCCCCTCTGAGGAGGCTGCAGCAGCTTTGCCCTACAGTCAGCTTAAAGAGGGACAAAGAGAAGACAAAAGCTTCTGCAGCATATGGCAGGGCTTCCCAAGCTGTAGGACCTGAACTACAACCGATGGGCAGAGTACTTTATGGTGGTTTGAATCCCAGCAGAGCCAGGAGTGTGAGCCCCATGTCCAGAGTTGAGAATTGCCACCACTGCTCCTCCTGACAGTAGGACCTGGCCTTCACTGCTGATGGTGGCACATGGTACAAAAGCTGTTTGAACGAAGGGGAAAAACCACACCATGTCTGACCGGCCATACAATGCCCACAGAATTTACCCTACTAAACACATGATTGTCCTAGGAGATGAAATTACAGAGAAAGGCAGAAAAAGATAAAGATTCCTCTAGCAAAGACAGTTTTTCCTTTGCAGGTACCGACAACTCCCTTGTAGCTATACAGACACACAAAAAAAAATCCCTTACATGCACAAATTTTGTAATAATCACTGCTGCTCTTTAGTAAGCACTCCCTTTTGACTGGCATGTCTGAAAGGCACATCAGCTTTCATATATGCTAAGCAGTCCTTATCCTGATTAGTCCCTTTTTTTTTTTTTTCTATTCATAGATCTGATAACATTTAAAATACCTGCACACAAACTGAAAAGACATTTCAAGGTTTAGCCCTGCTTGTCCTCCTCCAGAGGTGATAAACTGCAATACAGCATTTCATTAGGAGTCTCAGTACATGTCTTTCTGTATCAACAAAACATTTCAGAAGTAGTAGAAATGTACAGCTTTTATATATTCCCACCTCATTTCTACAGAAATTTACTTCAGTTCAAAGTGTGCCTGGTCTGAAGTTCTCGACCCATGGCCTGTAATTTGTAACAGTGTCTTCATGTCAACACTCCAATGCCACAGGGCACAAATGTATGGTTTGGCCAGAAAAACTCAGCAAAATAAATTATTCCACAGCAATGCTTACAAAGGTAAACACAGAGCAGCAAACACCGGAGTCTCCCCCAACAGGGCAGGCTAGAGTGTCTTCTGCATGCACAGGGCTTGGTGAGCTTTAAATAACAGACAGTGATTCTGCAGCTACAGACCTGCTGCATCTGGCTTCTCTTCTAAGTTTTTTCTTTCAAACTAAAGGGACCTCTTTTTGGTTACAAGGAAAGGCATGGTTAATATGCAACGAAACACATCTGCACAGCTGCACACAAGTCCAGCAGTCTAGGTCAGACCTATGGGAAATAATATAATTTTCTACTTAGAACTGAAATTTGAGCAAAAAGATTGCTTTTGATTTGGGGACTCAGAGCATCTTTTACCTTCTAAAATGCCACATGTTAACTTTAGGCCTTTCTCTAGTGTGAATGTTGTTGAAGGCAGAGCAGATCTGTCTGTTGCCAGACCCAGTACCCATCAAGGGATGTGTCAAAGAAGGATTATTCTAGACACGCTCAAACTTGGTCCGAGGTTATAAGATCTGCTTGAAAAATATTGGGAGAAGAGCAAAAGGGAAAGAGAGCAACAGACACTCTTTTAAAAGAAACCAGTCACTGCAGATTCAGTGGGAGCACAAGGATCACTGTTTGGATAGCAGAGAAAAGGTAACCCCTGCAGAAGAGGGAGAGGTTTGCACTGAGCTAATTCAGTTAGGAAAGGAGCCTGAGATCACACGGAGCCGAGACGCGTGGCACTGAGCACTATCTCCATGTATGTGCCTAGCAGACTGCACCTAGTTAGCAGCACCCTAACTGTGGGATGCCCAATGCTCTGTGACAGACAGACAAGTCATAGACCAAAAAAGCGTACAAAAGTTCCCTATCAATTCACTCATCTACTCCCATCTCAGGTATGGTTTACACCAGATGAACATCAATGCCTTTACTACGATGATAGAACATTTTTAGCCTGAGAGGATTAATTTAAAACAGACACAAATAGCAAGATGCTTTTGTGGAGACAAAGGATAATTAGGTGATATCATCAGAGTCTTTTCTGCACCCTCCTCTTTACACTAAAACGATAGCACCTTGTTTTCATTTAGTTTTTAGCAGGTAGATTGCGGACACATACCGGTTATCCCACAATGAAATAAAAGTAAGCAAGGCTCCCATCCTAAAAATAACACTGATACTTGGAACAAGAAAACTAATTATTTCATTTCCAATACTTGCTTTCAAATCATTAAAGGATTTTTTAAATCCTTTAGAGTCAATGCAAGAGGATGATACTCATGAGACCTGGTTTTTTCCTCCAGTTGTGCAGCAGGATTCCTTTTAGGCTCTGGGAAAGAAAAGTTTCTTATTCCCTTTGTGCTCCAATTCTTATAAAACATAAATCAAACCTTGGCACCGTTAACACAATTAACATTAAATACAAAAATAAAAAATGCTAATGCTTTAAGGCAGATCTTAGTCAAGTTAACCATGATTATTGCCCTCCCTCTCTGCCTTCTAGAGACAAACATACAGTTAGAGTTTATCTGTGCCCTGAGAATTAGATTTGTTCCCATGCTCATGGCAGCATGATTGCTGCCCTGCATTTTAGCTGTCTGCCAAATCATAGACACTTTTTATTCTTCTATCTCATTTTATTGTCGTGGTTGTTTTTTTGGTTTGGGCTTTGTTGTAGCGCCGTGTTTGCTGATCACACACCAGCTTGCTGTCTGGGAGCACATTGTTTGATTTAAGCATCTGCTGCTATTCAGAAGGGGCTGCGGAGCGACACATGGCTGACAGGGTTCCTCCTCCAGGTACCGGCTCCCCAGGAGCCCAGCGGGAATGTGTCAGATAAGGGATGAGCACAGGGGCCAGATACAGCCGAAAGCCCCATGCGCAGGGGCTAAGACCCACCCGATGGAGGCAGGCCAGTCAGGAGAGGGTACAGAGAAGCTGGGGTGCCTGTTCTTGGCCTCCCCAGCGGGATGCTGGTCGACAAAGAGATTCTTTCCACCAGATTAAACTTGCAAATTTCCTACCTTGCAGGACTGGCATTGTAATTCAAACTCTGTGCCACTGAAAGTTAATGATTTACCACTCCTCACAACCCACATAAACTGACACCAGAGATTTGTGAGCAATTAATTGATAGCGCATTACAATCTGAGATAAGTAATAAGCACTTTTACTCACAAAGCTGCCAGCACGCATTGCATTGCTTCCTGATTTGGCCCAATCAGTGAAATATGCACCGAACTGCATCTGTAATAGCGTTATTCACCATCTAATTATCATTATTTGCATTTATGATAGGTTAAATGCAGTGAATGGGATCAGACACACAGGAAGCACTCAGCACTGGGGATACAGAAATAGTAAAGAAGAAATCTCACTTTTGGAATGTGACATTGCCAAATAGAATAAGTCCAAAATTTGACTTAACATACAATGGTGAAGACAATAAAGTCAGAACATAAAGCAATAAACCAAGGAATGCAATGCCTTGGGATGTTAGCATGCCTCTGGGTGGAACCAACAGACACAGGTGGAGAAACAAGAAGCAAGAAAGCAAATGAAGCAACAGACAGTTGACAGTAGCACCAATTCAAGGAGCTCCCACCTACCCTTGCCCAGTCCAATTGCTGCTCTCAGATCTCCATGCAGCTTTCTTGGAAAAGATCAGGAATGAGTACTACAAACTCCATAACCCAGCAAACATATCCTAAAACTGAAACTGTTTTCAACTGTTAGAGTAGTTCGAAAATTATAACATGCAGTTTGGGAATCCCCTCTCTAGGCCTGAAGGCTTGGTCGAGCAGTAGAGGTACAATGAAGCACCTAGTGTTAGAGCAAGAAAGAGGGTTTCAGATGTGTTCCAGTCATTGCATGTATCCTATATTAAGCAGTTTTGAAGAAAATACATAGAAAGTCCACAGAGCAGGGACCAAAGTGCTCCCAGCCAAAGGAAAATCCCAAATCACTAGGACACAGAGCAATTGTCACCGTACCCCTGCGCTTTATGAATCGCCTCCTGCACACTTTAGTTTAGGGCACTTAGGCCAAGGGAAAGGGTGCGGAGAGGGTGGGTGCAGCCCTTCGTGGGCTCCTGGCTCCCTGTGACCTGCATCAGGAGACCTGCTGAAATACACCTCAGCTCCCTCACTGCACTGACCCCTGGATTCCCCCCTGAAGGAAACTTAACATGCAAAGGGATGGATTTCATCCCCACGTGTGGCTGCGAGGATGCCTGTGGGGAGCAGGACTGCAAGGCAGGGCACAGAGCCTTCCACAGGCACAGCCTCATTGCCCTGGGCTGGCCCAGGAAAACATACACAAACCCCTGAAAGTGAAACATGAGGTTCTGACTTCCCCTACCAAAAAGAGAGAAACATTAATCTTCCTCATCTTAGCATTCTAGCCACTGGGCTGCTGTGCAAAATGTCCATACCGCTGATATGACTCTTTTGGAGAGAAACAGGGAGTGAGTCCAAGCAATTTCTGCAAGACAGGGCTAAGGCAATTTCCTTCGTGGGCCATAAATCCCAAGTAGAGAGAGGCACCTCCTGGTAGCACTGAGAAAAGCACCTGTGTGTCCTACCTCTCAAGAGCCCGATGCACCCGATCCCTCATCCATGTATTTATTTGGGGTTAGAGTTCACTCTGACCCCATGAAATCCATCCTGAAATACCCAAACCCTCCCCCTTACTTCCCAGAACCTGACTCAGAGTTGTGAAGTCCATCACTAGCCCCCGCTGCCTAATAGTCAGCAGCTCCCATACTGGCGGGTCTGAGATCCAACATCTCTGTCTCAATTTCCAAGCAGGAAATAGGAGTGACTCTATTCCTATCTCTGAGTGGTTTTGTGGCACAGATATATATTCAAAGACTATTGGCCATGCAGCTACAGTAGTAATGAAAATTCTGCAGACACCCAGCATAGCTGATAAAACATTTTCTTAAAATGCAGAAAGACTTCAGCGCCAAACGTGCAGAAAGCTCTGCGAATAGGCAGTTTCATCACAGGCTGAAATTGTTATAGAAAGGTCAAGTCAAGTTTCCACAAGAGAGCTCAAACAGGCAGGTAAGCAATGTAACACAATACAGTGAGGACGCAAGAGCATCCTTCACCCAGCAACACTAATAACACAAACAGCAAGTCCACCGGGCTGACCCCAGTGCACAGGAGCAAAGCCCCTGGAACAGATTGCCTTTCTGATCATCTTCCATTTTAAAGTTTACTAAATCAAGCAGAATTACTAGGACAGGGCCACAACACCTTGAAACAAGCTGCTTTTCATTTCTAGCTAGAGTCACAGTGATCTTCATGGTTCTAATGTATCAATTATGCCGTTTCATACTAATTTCCTTTGCAGAAATTCTGCACTAATCCATGTGTGCAAACTGAGCAAAATACCTTTAAATATCCTTGCACCACAGATTCTGCTTTGGTGGTCAAACCTGCCATGACGTTGTGAAGAGAACTGCAGAAAACAGTAAAGCAGTACATATTCATCCAGGCAACAGTCTTGATCTCCTTGATCTCCAGCTAGTGATTACAGTCAATAATTTCACTGGCCCTGGCAACATCAAGCCATGTATTTCAATGGACAATCAGGTTCAAGGAGTCTTCCTGTGGATCTGAAGGCCAGGAAGCAGGACTACACCTGACAGTCAGGGAAGGAATAGTTATTAAATGTTTTCAGAAAGCAAAGCTTACCAGTTATCGTTGAAGAACACATATTTAACTCATTTTGTATTTTTACATACAGAGCCAGTAAGAAAAAAGAAATCCAAAACCCAAACCAAAATACTGAATTTATTCCACTCTGGATAGATTAGACTGTTTTAAAATATAATCTGTTCGTAAATTCTCTTCCCATCTTCACACCAAATTCCATTCTTCCCAAAAGCAGATAGCAGCAAAAACCTCAGGGAGAGTCTTCATTGTCGTACCAAGTCCCTAAAGAAATCACTACAAGAGGATAGCTACAGTTCATAGAATTAGCCACACATCTGCTAGTGGCAGCATCTCACAGTGATGGACATCCTCCTTGCGCCAAGGTTTAAAGACTTGGGAAGTTGCTACTGTGTAGACTGGAACATACCAATGACAAAAATTATTTCCCATCTGCAATTTCTGGTCTACCTTTGACCTTCAGGACCTCCTTTAATTCAGATATTCCCTCTCAGAGCACTTGTAGGCAACTAATGATGATGTGATTTTATAAATCTGAGATTGACCACCTATCCAAAAGTTTAGAGTTTGACTGTACTGCACTGTACTGGTAGGTATGCGAAGCATCGTTCCCACCAGATTCAGTTGTCCATTGGTGTGTTTACAATACTGTCCCCTAAGTAGTGGGCCAACCTCTGAAGCAGAAAAACCCAAGGTATATGAACTCTGTCATGCTTTTCAGCATGACATGGTTAATTATTTCACTTTCAGGGATAATCACGAACATATTGCAGTTTGCATCTGCGCCAAAGCAGGCACCATCTCTCACATGAAAATGCCCATGGTGTCAAAGCTACTGTGCTCTCTGGTTCTCTTTGGAAGAGAATTTATGTTCCTCCAGTGCAGATGTTCCCCTTTCCTTCCACAAAATCCCTGTCTAAAGAGAAGCCAAAGGGAAAAAGGAAGAAACATAATTCTACATTTTTTATTATACGAGAAGCCAGCTCTCCAGGATTACAGTCTAGCACTCAGCTTTATAATGAATTATTTATCATAGGAAAACAAAAATGCTTTATTTAAGATGACAGAGAGCCTGTAAATTTACTTCTTATATATGCATTGACTAATTAGATTAATTAAGCATGCATACACTTCTGAACAATCAGGCAGGTGGCAAATCACATTTAAGGTGACTTATACGATTCATTCTATCATCCTCACACTTGACAAATGACATCTATTCCAGCATGAAACCAGGGCAGAAAATAGCCTATTATTTGCAATGTACAGTACCATTATTTTCACATTTTATTTACTTCTTTAAAGAAACTGTAAGACAAATAAACAGTTCCCAGCAGCTAATCCTCTTTCATATGAGCACCCAGAAATATAATTCACTGTACTGCATTAAAAAAAAAACAACCTGGTAAAGCTATTAACACCATGACCGAAACTGAAATCTGTGAGATAAAGGAACTCTGTTGTAAGGCTAAAGAACTATGCTGAAGCTCTTCCACAGAGTACTGTGAAACTTAGCTATTTCAACCTGTGGAGATTCACAGAACCTTTCATTTTCTCTTCAAGCAATAAAACAAAGGAAGGGTAATAGCTGGAGATTTCTTTACTGGGTCTACAGCTTTGCTGTTTTAGACAGCTATGAGCACACTCAGAGGCCCCCAGGACACTGCAGCCTGGACTGAAAGCCAGCCTAGAGAAGAGAAATTGGAGCCTCCTGAACAAGCACTGAACTCCCTTCTGCATTTCAGGCCCTCAGAGATGCAAGCCCCGTGCCGGCGCCCCTGCACACCCTGCGCCAGGAGGAGATGGGGCAGAGGCCACATGCGGCAGCAGCAAGTTCTCTGTGGTGGTGCCACAGCCGGGATCCGCCGTGTCCAACCCTCAGTCCAAGTTTCAGAGATGCTCCAGGCCCCCCACAACCACAAGCGATCAGCCAAGTGACAAAGCCCAGCTCCAACTTCAGCAAGGCTGAACCCTCAACGATGCCACCAACGATGGGGCCTGTGGCAGAAACCGGGGTGATGGTACCAGGAGCACAAAGGTAACGTAAGCTCAGCAAGAACAGGAGTATAATCAAGACTTCAACCAGTTATTTTCACAAACTAAGGCAAGCTCCAAAAAAACCCAAAACAGCCAGATCTGAATGGAAAGGATTTAAGAGTCTTTCCTCATCTTTACGAACTTAAATGCTGAGGCTTTCACTATGAGTTAATGACTGGTTTGCACTACTCCTTTCTTTGTACACTCTGTCACTAATCAGGAGCAGCGAGCTACCTCAAAGCCTCATTACTAGCCAACAAAAAAAGCCAATGAATCCTCAAACAGAAGTTTTGCTGCAGTGGCATATTGCCATTTAGCTAGAGGGAGGCAGGAGAAAGCAAGTCAGCAGTGACATATTCTGTGCATCCAGCTGGGAGAAAAAGAAAACCCAAGTATAATACCGCATCTTATCGGAAGTAGTTAATCTGACATAACTTACTTAACAAAAATTACAGTCTATTAAAAAGGCATGTAAGCAATGCAGCTGAAAACAAGTCTACACGGGAATCAGCTAGCATAATTACGGCTGGCTAAAAAATAGGAGAGACAAGAAAAAATTGTGCATAATTTACCAGCTGACAAATGTTAATGACAAATAGAAGAAAACAGGTCCTTGACAAAGATGAAATAATAGCTGCTCACTTTGTGGTTTCACTTCAGAACTCAAATATTTTTATCAGAGGAAAAAAAAAAAATACCATCTTGCATCTTTGTGAAGCTAACAGATCAGCACAAAATGGGGAAGTCTCCATGACATGGGTTAGTACTGGCTTTGGTTTAGTGCTGGTTACACACAGGTTGCATGTGAAGAAAATAAATTTGTGTCTGCAATCTTGCAAGATTAATATTTCTCTCCATCTTCTAACACGATAATCACATGCATTGTGTAACATTAAGCATATGAGCCATCCTTCTGGAGCCACACTTTAAATTCAGGACACGCTGAGCTACTTTGCTGAGCTGAAGCCACGAGGAATGCCACAGGGATTGCGCTGTATGTTTTCTGCAGACAGATAAGAGGGTTGTGGGGATTTAAGCATTACATCCCGCTACCGCAAATATCTCTCGTTACAGTGTGGAAAAAAGTCATTGTCATTTTCAGGTGTTACATTTTTCTTGCTTAGTTTTAGGATAATTTCACATATTGGAATCACAACAGAGCAATTCTAACACAGCAGTCTTCAGACAAGCACCTCTAGGATGGTCTCTACAGAGGTTGGAGGTCTCGTGCTCCTTATTAAACTCTTTTTTTTCCCTTCACATTAAAGGCAGTCAACATTATTCACTGTAATGATGTAGCTGCCATGTGAAAATTAATCCTGGATGGGGATCAAGGCCATGCATTTGCAAAAGGAAAAACTGTACAACATTTAGGCACTAGGGCATTAGGCACTGTACAAGCCCAGGGGTGGCATATGAGCATCAAGGTAAGAGAGCAACTGATTTTCTGATATTGAAAACATGCAGAATTATCTTGGGAAGGAGACATGCTGAAAAACAGTCTTGGGCCAGGACTAAATAGCAGCTTAATTTTTAAAGGTATATTGGTGCCTAATAGGCAACTAGTAGGATTTCTTGCATCATTAGGCCTCCAAATACCATGGCCTGAGGAAGCAAATATGCCAATTGTTGTCCATGTGCTCTGCTCTGGAATGCCTCTGTGATGTGACTGTCACCTAGATGAACACATGCTTGGGGTAAATTTCCATTACATTTTCATCTGGTAGATGCAAGTGATTGGATCATACTTTAAAAAAAAAAAAAAAAAATAAAAGGGGGAGGAGGGAGCATGACCGTTGCTTATATGTCAGTGATCAAGACCTAATTACTAGAACCTGATCTGTTATCTGAATAAAATAATCTAGTATGACAAGTAATTATTTTACACACTCATATACTCACATGGTCTTTCAGGAGGCTAATTTTCCATAGCAGAAGGCAATCATTAGCAGTTCTCAAAACTGTTACTCATAATTAGGATTTGTTTAAAAGTGCCTTATTAGACACCTAAATGCACAGCTCTGTTTATAGGAGACATCTTTTCAGGTAACAGAAATCTTGATTAGGAAAGGAAGGGACAAAGGAAAAAGAATTGAAAGCGATATGAAACAAGCAGAAAGTCTGGAAATTAGTAGTAATCAAACAACCTTTTAAGATATGTAATTTGTAAGAGAATCAGAAACTATCAATGAAATTTCATAACCAGAAGGGGGGGGGGGGGGGGGGGGGGGGCTGAAAATGGTCCAGATCTGGTACAAAAGGCAGCAATCCACAGAGAGATAGAGGCAAGGGCTGCAAGGCAGACAATACCCAGCCCAGGATCAGAGTCTAGTTGTGTCTACTCAAGCCCCCAGAGAAGCAAACCAGCTCATACCCAACTGTGTGTTCTCAGCCTTCGACTTCATGTAGCAGGACTGTAATGGGGTGGGTTAAATCACTCAGCCTCCTTCTTCAGAAAATTCACACCATTTCACACTACTAAATCGGAGGTTACAGAAAGCCCTGAGGATTCCCAGGGGTACTCCAGGCATTAGGAAAGAAACACATTGTCCACATGATTTTACAGCATGATTCCCATCTACTCTGGATAAAGAGATGACCCTTTATATTTTCAAGAAAGCAAACTACTGTATCATTTATCACCGAAAGGTATTTTGGAACAATGAAACACCTGGTGTCCACAAAGTTTTTCCTGAATTTCTGTTCAAGAATGCTCTTCATGCATTGATTTTCCCAGCAAAGAACAGGGAAATTAAGCATGGAAGGAGGAGGCTAGATAGCTGGCACCATCCTCTACTGTCCTCTGCCTTGCCTTACTATTCTTATCCTGCACCTTCAACATTTTTACCAAATACTGTAAACTGCATTTTGACAACCTCTGATAAACACAAGGAGTGAAGTACAAGCATTCGAAATATATGTTGGCACTACATGTGAAACAACATGTACATAATAACCTTAGCAATTTTGTTTAATATACTCTAGCTTTCAAATGTTGTTTCCACAGCTTCCCTGAGCAAGCTGACTCCAGCATGAACATTGCAGGTTTCACTGGCTGGGATTTTTTAAAATTCCTCCGCCCCTCTCTCCTTTAGAGGTCAGTCTCTCAAGTAATAGCTTCTGCATTTTAGCTGTCAGCAATATTTCCTCTTCTTTACTCCTGCTGCTCGGGTCAATCATCTTTTCCCACTGAGGTTGGAAAACCTGCCTGCTCCTTTGCTTTCTAATTATAATCTCCAATTCATCTTTCTTCACTTTCATTCAATTCTTGAACCACGTTCGTCTTTTTTCTTTCTCTCTGACACTTGAATATGCTTTTTCGCCTGTCTCCAAAGTTTTGATGCAGCTAACCAGGAAGATACATAACCAGCAACTAGCATTTAGTTCTATTCATAAGATCCTTGTCCCTTCCTAAGTGTCACCCTGCAGTTTAAGCGCACACAGCTGCACATTTATTATTTGGAGAGAGCTGCTAGCAATTTCAGCCTGTAGCAGAGGACCACACATGTTGTGTGTTTCAAGTCTCACTCCTTCTTTCCTAGCCTCCAAAAGCAGTCACAGGTCCCACTTCCGAGACCCACTCATCCCCGTGTTGAGCGACCAGAGGAAAACCTGCCATTACTGTCAGGGATGCTACCTGCCTTCACCAAGGAGCTGCTAAAAAAATAGAGCAAGAAGCCACCAGAGAAACCACGTAACGGTGCACACAGCAGAACCATACTGGGTCCTACAAGCCCAGGAAGCATCCTACCTTTTTATTACTGACAGTGTTATAAGCAGTCTTGCAAGAGGCATTTAAAAAGAAAGAAGATTCAAGAGACCTCAATATACAGCAGTTATCCATGCCAGAGAATTTAATGGTCTGATTTTTTAATAACTTTATCAATATAGACATGTATTAAAGCTTTCCCGGGTACATACATTTCCATCTCATGAAGCAAATTAGCCTTGGGAATTGCCAATAGACAAATAATTCTTTTTAACCCCTGTCTTTTCAAGTTCTCATTAGTTTTTATAAATAGCACAACCAAAACATTGGTGTTATTTTAGAAAATTTAATCTCTGGGTATTTCTCAAAGACATGTTATATTTAATCGACTTCATGCATCACATTCAAAGCTTTCCAATACTATTAGTAGGCTGGCCAGAGAACATTTACTAGAAAGACCCTATCAGAAATGGCAACACCACCCCTATGGCTGTCAGGCCAGGATGAATGCCAGGATTTCTGAGATGACTGTCACAAAGTGCCTCAAATCTCTTCAGCAGTCAGTTTTCACGCAGCTGGGCCAATCCAGACAGCACGTGAGGGAGCTCTATTCTTAGTGTGTATTGCCTGAAAATCTTGGTTCTGAGGACTTGGTGGGAACGAAGACGGCTTTCAGTATCATAGACCTAGCCTAGGTACCCATCAGGACATAGAGCAGAAATTTCCAACACTTCCTTTTGTGAGCCCTGCAGTCTCCACCACAGAGCATCTTCTCCAGAGCACTGGGGAAGGAACTGCCTCTCCATACAACTGTGCTGCTCCTCTTCCTTATCAGCCTGAACAACCTGGTCCCACACAGCCTAGGAGAAAGGGCATCAACAGCATTTGCTTGAGAGGACAGTCAAGAAACACCAAGTCTCTATTTGGAACTCTGTTTCTGGAGCCAGCTGCACCAAGCCAGAAATCACTTTTCAATCTGTTAGGGCCATTTTTTCTCCTCCTGACAATTAAAGGTAATATAAAGACTTTTATTAGCCTTTTGGAGCCAACAAGTCCAGGTATCTCAGTGTTACAACAAATACAAGATGCATTAGTGTGTCTATATGGATTTAAAGCAAAGAGGTATCATGACTATCAAGAATCAGGAAACCTAGCCACAAGGGTTTTTTAACCCTTTTTATTAAAACCCAAATTCTTTCCATGCTGCATTCTTCCAGGAAAGCAAGCAGAATACTGTGGCTATAAAATGGGAAAGAGTGAAAACAAATTACATTTCTCTTGCAAGTGCCCTTTCTGGACTACAGTTTTGCACAAAGTCAAGTTCTCATTAACACTCAAAAAGATTTGAAGTAACACCCGCTTGCACAGAGGGAAATCAGAATTCATTCCATCAATTGCATTTGTGAAATACTGTGTAACTAGACCTACAACTAAACAGGGAGTACAGACTTGCAACAGGAACAACATTCCTTTGGTAAGGCCTGAAACAGAGATAAAGGCATGGCATGCCAAAGATCAGAAACTCTAGAGAAAGCCATGGAATGCATGTTTAAGTGAAAACTGGTGCACTGGATGGGGAAAACATCACACAGAGGTAATGATCCTAGTCCCAGACAAGCCAGTAGTAACATTCCTGATCATTTCAGTGGGAACAGGTTTCCACCTAAATTATGTCTTTTTCACACATGCTAAAAATTAACATGTAAATTTAAAGAGCTTATTTTTGACTGCCACCTTTCAATAGTATCTTAATTAAATCAAAACTTGCAACAGTTTCCTCATCACAGAACAGAAAAATAAGTAACAAAACAGGTGCTAAACTGATCATCACAAGTTACAGAAAGGCAGTGTCCAGAAGATCTGCTCACATAGCAAAGAAAATGGAGAAAACCACATCACATCTCTGCTGAGTTTTTCTAGCAGGTTAATTCTGAATGATAATAGTTTCAAACTTGGGCTGTACAGGCAGGCGTAATCATTACCAAGACTGATAGACTGTAAAGCACCAGTGTTCAAACCTTAATTTAAATCTCTGGTAGAATTCATATTAAAAGACATATTAGGTGGTCTCTGTGAGACTGCTGTGAACTTTCCATTATATAGTCTATAAAATATTTTCCAGTAGACTGTTTGCTGTCTTAATTATACAGTGTGATATATAATCTATATCATTCGTAGTTCGTTCTCTCCTTGGCAATTTTCCAGCAGTAAAAAATAATAAACCCGTTGTATGTTTTCAAGTCAATAAATAGCTCAAAAATAAAATAAAAAAATATTTCACTTTAAAGGTCCATTTCTACTCATTTGTATTCCTTAAAAAGAAAGCTTTTTAGTCTGATAGAGATTAAATAAAAACCAAAACCAACAGTTTTAAGTCTATCAAATCTAGAAGAGAAAATTCGCAGAGATTATAAAATTTGGTTTTGGAGGTTTGTGCTTAAAGCTGAAATTGTTTGGGTTCAAAGGACAGTGAATTCATTAAGGAAGCTGATAATAAAAATAATTCTGGCCTTTTATTTAGTTTTTAATATAAAAATTATTTGACATTTGCATTATGAGCTCTGACCTCCCTAAGGGAACAGTCATTTCTCTGTATACAGGCTATGCTCTCTGGAACACAGAAAGGTTATTGTGAAGGTAATCAATCATGCCAACAATGCAGCAGTCTTGTAAACAGCGAGCAAAACTGTTAACTCCAGGTTCCCTTGCAGCTGCTTTTCGATTTGTGCAGTGTATAAATATGTATAATCAATATTGTAATTAAATTCCCACCCTCTAATACTACTGTAATTCCTGGCAGATTTATTCCTAAAGTACTGCACCTGGAAAGAGTACAAGATGATATTGACAGTTCTGTACTTTTTAGGGCCATCAGAAAAATGCTGTCAATCGTAATGGACTACTTGTGTCACCGTGAAGGCTGTTAATGGCTCCATTACAGCCGTCAGGTGTTTACAGTTAGTTTTATTTCACATAGATGTCAGGGCTGATCAGAATAACATTACAACAGTGATAGTAATAATAATGAGAACACAGGAAACATTCCCCTGCCCCAGACCATATGACAGGGTAGCCACGCTCCCACTGTCCATGCTGCTGCTGCAGCCCTGCACCCCGGTAATTGCTATGGCCAGGAAGGAGGAGAGAGAGGGAAGGAAGGAACGCCCCATGCCAGATAAAAAGCTTGCATAAATGGCAGTCCACCCTGATTTTCAGGCAGTTTCTCAGTCAATAGTTCATGGTCCTCCTAGCTCTGCTTGAATACAGTGGAGCTTTCTCAGGACATGCTTCTCAGAAATGTCAGATTGTCTGCTAGTGTCAGGTTTTGGAGAAGCGAGCACAATTTACTATGATGCTATCACTACAAAGACTGAAGAGCCCTTTCTTTCCAATAATGTTTTTGTGAACCTGAAGGTATACACAAAACACACAAATGTAATTACCTGAAAACAAAAATATTTGTGGCATTATTCTAGTCTGTCATAACAGTAAAAGCAAGAAACATTTATTCTTCACTAAGGCAGTTGGCTTTGTTTAAGAAAAAGGTTGTTTAAAAATCTCAGGAAGAAAATTCTCCAAAGGCTTTTCAATCCTGGATTTCAAAGTACCTAATAAAAAAAAAAATAAAAAAATCACTATTCCTCATTTTACAGGTAAGTAGAGGTGTAATGGACTTATTGAGATCCAACACAGAACTGGAGGAGAGCTAGGAATAAAATGGGAATAGAACCCATTTCACAAGTCTAGTGAACAGACTAGAGCTTTCAGATTTAAAAAAAAAAAATTTAAATCTACAGAATACTGTTAGACGTGTGTAAGGCTATCCTAATTCCATGCCTTCTCACATCTTTTGGAGCCTACACATAAGTGATAACACTTAGAGATCAACCTCAGCAGGTGAAACACAGATGCTGAACATAGGAATTTCTGCCAGGTTTAGTAACTGCATTCTGATTTCACAGGGTCTGAACAATTTGAAAAAACTGGGGATTCTTCTCATGTTACATGAATTATTTACCACAGCAGTGCCCCAGACTTAGTTCTTGAAGAGAAACTCCAACTTCTTCAGGTCACTGTCCTTAAATTACTTTTATCAAAAAAAAAAAACAAAAAACCCAAAACTGAAAACTTGGATAATGAATATGTTTATTTCAGTAAAAATCCCATTAATGTCTGTGAGACCATTGTGAAAATGCTGCAGGTTTTCCAAAAAGGTGTGCAAATCACTGGATTTAATTCAGCTCTAGGATGCACCTGCATCTCTAGGTATTAATAGGGCAATAAAGCCCCCAGTTACTAAAAATACACAATAAACTGGAGCAGGAGAAAGCACGCAGTGGTTCAAAGCTGCACAAACACAGAATTTCCTCTCTCCCTCCTTTCTACACAGAGCTCATCTTTCTCATTCAACTCGCAAGCAGCCTCCTCAGCTGAAGAAATGAAAGAACAGCACAACCATGGGTAATTTTCCACTGGGAGATTCAGAAAAGCAACTTGTGAATCAGAAAAACCTATGTATGTACTCCTTGCTCCTTTTTGTACCATGCCACGCACACGCTTATTTTCAATCCAGCATTACCACAAGCATTATTTTAAGAAGTGCCTGTGAACTAAGCTATGCAATACCTCTAGACAACAGAAGTGGAAAAGAAGACTGTCCAAAGAGGCAGCAGCAAAGCAGGCCAGCTCTGCTTCGTTGTGGTTAACAAGCTCTCTGCATTTCACTGAAGTGTCACAGTAAAGCTTACAGCTGGTTGGCACCCAGCTTCGGGGGTGAATTGAATAGGTTAACATTGTTAAAGCTGGAAGAGCCAGCTTCTCCTTCCTGTACTCCAGGAAATTTGTATTCACAGAGTATCTTAGATTTATTACAATGCTTACGTGGTCATCAGTAACAAACTTTTTCAGTGGTCAAAAGCAAGACTGTACTCGGTTAGAAAAACCACGTGAGTACCTCACGTGAGCAAACAACATTTTTTAAAACTTCATATTCTCCCAATAGTTTTTCTCAGTTGACTGGAAGGAAACCATCCCATGAGTAACGCCAGGAAAGAAACAAGAGGGTTCATCAAATGAAGGACTATCACCAATTTTCTTCCACAATCATATCAAAACTGTACTAATTCATCAGGTACCACCATTCTCCAAAACAAAACTGCTCTGTATCAAATGATCTATCATCTGCCATCTTTATTCATTGTCAGAGAGATCATGTTTCTCCCAATAAAATCAACAGAAGACTGTCATTCACAAGCACTAACAAAAGAGTAGATTTTTCTAAAGGCATCCAAAAAAGCAGAGGAACAGAACGAGCACACCTTTCATTAAAACGCAAATAAAACACATTCATGGCTGTACCAACATCCGAACTCCCGTCTCACCTATGGCAACTGCACCTCGGAATAACTTGATTCCCTTCAGAGAAGCTGCTGTAATGCATGTCACTATAAATGAGATCAGAAACAGCATGACATTGAACAACAAAACAGACTAGTGCCAACAGCCATTTGGAATTAAATTTTTTTATTTACTTCTGGGAGTATTATTTTGCATCCTATAAAATCATTACATAGTGTTTTACATACTCTTCATCTTTTTAAAGACTGTTATGTAGCTCTATAACAAAAAAATCAAGAAGGAAGGATATCTAGACTGAAAGTACCTCTGGAATTACTTTGAAAAATAATTTTTTATCTTTTCTGTATCACAAAAGAGATACTTTATTTTAAAGGGAGTGCATTCAGGTGATGAATCACTGCCTCAGCAGAGATTTTACAGTCCGTGATTGAGTCATAAAGGAGAACAAAGCTGAGAACTGAGCCAGGATAGCTGGTAGTTGAGAGGACTGGGACACAGGCAGCAGGCTATGGGTGAAAACATACCACCACCGCACAAAGGATAAAAGAACAATTATCAAGGCCAAATAGAGACATTCAACTCTGGCAGTCCAACCCCATGAGACTGAATATAAGCTTTTCTTTTTTTTAATGCTTCATTCTAATCTGATATTGACAAAGATTTTTATGTCCTCTGATGTTTCCCCTGAAAAAGCCTAATGCTCTTTCAAAATTAATGTTTCATGTTACATATCTCTCTATTTTTCAGGAAACACAGAAATTTTACTTCTTCAAAAGCTTCACACAGGTTTTGTATTGTCCCAGATTTCAACTTTCCCATCACTTGAGCAAAGACCATGTATAACAGACTTTTTTCCTGTTTGTTTAAGTGATATTTTATGAATTGAAGGTCTGCCTTCTTTTATTTGGGGGGGGACGGAGGGACGGACACAACGACGTAATTTTTATATTTATGTCTCCTCAGCCCTAGGCCTTCTCATTGCCCAATTTATTTTTCCACTTACTTCAAGCCATCAACCTATCTCTGCCATTAGCTCTGATTTATAACACCTAGGAACATAATCCAATCATGAATCTTCCTTGGGAATGCTGCAGTGGCATGAGAAAAGAACCCCATTTAGTAGTCTTCCTAGGGTAGAAAACATGATGTTTCCAGAGCTATCCAAATCATGAGAGGCTCTTTTGTCTGATATTCCCACTCCAATCCCTGCAATGTATCAGCTCTGCAGAGAGCAGGCCCATCAGGCTCTTACACGTAAGGAGGAAAGGGATTTCCTGTCTCACAAAACTAAGATTTCAAAACACTCCCATCCCACAACCAGATCTAACAGAGACCTTTCAAACCTTTACTCCAAAAGAAAAGAGAAAGACTGGTTTACCAAATTAGCCAAAGCTAGGATGAGGGAGATCCAGAGTTCAAGCTCCCAGTCTGAACTGGGCAGAACAGGTCCTAGTTCCACAAGTCAGGCAAACATCTCACTTGGGTCATTCAGAGGTCTCTGTACAGCTATCCACTCTCAAATTTTCAACTGCAAATTAAGAACTTTATCATTTCCAATGTCTTACTGGAAGCAAATAATGTTAACAAATCACATTTTTTCCACTGAAACACCTCTTATTAAAATTCCACATCTTGTTTGCTGTCAGCCCATGCTTTTGTCACATATTTCATAGGATTGTTATGGGGTGGGATATTCCATGTTTTATTTGAAAACAATGCAGAGAAAGGCTGGAAAGCATTGCCCTGCTAGACCTCAAAGCCTGCAAAATCAGGATTTCAAACAAAGAAAGCAGGATTTATTTATTCAGTCAATTTCACGATCTCGCTGATGTTATTGCTTACTTTTTCCTGTCTTTATCGCTTGGCCACTTCTGCTGTAAATCGTCTAAACAGAGTGCAGGACGGCTGTAAAATGATCTTAGGATTTATTACACTGCTTTTGCCGGATAAGGTTTTGCGATGCAGAATACAGAAGATTCCTATGGAAACATGAGCCCTCTTTGGACATTTTGATCTTTTCAGCTAAAACTTTCTGAAGTCACATAAGTGACATAGGAGCCTAACCCCGTTAGCTTTCAGCGCAACTTGTGCCTAACTGTTCATGTTGCTTTTGAAAAAGGGGTTTAGAGTAAAGATATAGTCAATGCTACATAAAAATATCAAACACCGTTCCCTTAGAAGTTGTTAGAAGAGTTTTGCAATGTAGTTTTATAGCCAGGAGTCACCATTTCAGTCTGAACAATTTGGCAGTTTTATATAGGAAATGTCCTATATGTCTGTGCATTTTCACATTATATTCTCCTGAATACCAGTGAAGATTCATCTTGGACACTGCAGTGCAATGAATAGCAAATTAATACATACTGATATGCCATTTGTCATAAAAAGTCTTGCCAAAAGTTCTCACACATCTCTCCTCTATTGTTTTGTCTAATCAATAAAAAGACTTATCTCTGACTTTTACATGAAAATGGAAAAGAGCAAACGCTTACCCATCTTGTAAAGTACTGTGCTCTTCTGAGAAATGTTTGGCAGATACTGCTTCTTACAGTAACACTTTGCTTTAATGGCACTTTAATGCTGAATTGACAGTGGAAGTCCCATAGAAATGTTCAAGGCATCCACATTAATGCTAAATAAAAGTCATTATGATTTTAGAGATATGCCAGGACAGAAATATCTTATCTGGCAGACTCCCTGAGAGTAGGAGTGGGAGATGCTTGCTAACCCTTTGAAAAGGCTGTCAGCCTTTAGATGCACTGATCTCTTACATGTACACAGTACTTTCCTCACAAAAGTCCTCAACTCTCCTTAGAGGCCGCTTCACATTTACTATTAAAATCAAAGTTGCTCTTAGGTCATTTCTGGGGCGAAGGGACAGCAGACAAGCAGGCAACAGCAACATGATACATAAACAGCACTGGTGGTAACAGAGACATTTTGCCAAGGACGAGCTCTGTGAAGGCTCCTTCAGTAGCCTTAGAGCAGACAGAAGAGATCTTGCTGTTGCAAACTAATTGTTTATCTTAAATGTGTAAGACAGAAATACAGCATAAAAATTGCCGAGATTTGGGATGGGATTCAAACTTTATGATTTAAATCATTCATGGCTTGAATCCCTTACTAGAAGACAGAAATCCTGAGTCAGTTCCTGGATTTATTCCCTGCTCCTGCCTGCCTCCTCTTCCTCCCCAAAATGAGATAGTCCTGGAGATTCACTTACTCCAACTTCCACTCGAGGGAGGGGACACACATCTTCCCCAATTAAATAACAAGTGTAACTGTACTTTCACAGTGTACTTTCACTTCTTGTACAGAGAAGAGACGCATTAACATACTGGTGTGCTTACTATAGTTAGAACAAATATAAAGACAATTTTACAGATGGTGAACTAAGCTAAAGGCCAGGACCAGAGCCACTAACTGGTTGTCTGCATTTTACACCTATTCGCATTTTTTCCTTCCCTCCACACACACCTGCACATGCACAGAGAAGAAAATGGCTTCAGAAAGAACCAGACAAGCAGGTGGTTCTCTCATTTCACATTTTCTTCTTCCAAAGTCAAAGGCAGATTTTCAAGAAGAGAAAGTGTGAACGCCTGCATCAGGCAAAAGTGAGGTCATGCAGCTACTCAGGGGAGTCCTACATTTGGAACAAAGATTACGTTGAACCCTGAAGCAGGAAAGATAATTTTCCTTCCAAAACTTGTCCTTTAAATGCTAAATGTGGTTAACCCTGACACCCGTATTTATATCCAATTGCACTTTTAATCTTACTCATCTCCTACTCTTTATTTAAAGTGCTCTGTCTTAAGCCAACCCTAAACAAAACATCAGTTTTCTAAGTAAGTCATGTGTAAAAATCACCAGTTGAAAGCAGAAAAGCTCCAGCTGCTTGAAGCATATCAGTCTCATGTTTCCGCATGACTTCATGGGCAGAGAGTAGCTTGATGTGGGATTTCCCATTGTTTCCCTGCCCCACAAAGCTTCTCCACTAAGGCTGCTGGACATTTAGAGCTCAGATAAACATGAAAAAATAAACCCTACATTTCTTCCAGGAAAATTTCTGTGTTGACAAAGAGAATATTACTCAGAAAAGGCAGACATACATAGCCCTCACTGGAACACTATTTCCGAACATTGGCTAGTATGATACTGGTAGGAAAATACTGCCAATTTTGAAGATTTGAGGATCTTAATTAAACCCCTTCCATTTCAAATAATAAAGCTCAAAAGTTATAAATAAAAAAGATGTGGCAATCTCTTCAATAATATTTCATATTTACTGTTGGAGAAATAATCCCTTAAAAAGGTTAAACGGCCTCCAAAGGCACAATAGAAAAGAATAAGTTCTTGGGCAAGTTCAAATTCAGCTATGGGCTACAGAGCAGGTTTCAGGTAACGTCTGTAACATGAGACAGCTTCCTCATTTGCAATAACTACAGAGACAGTTTCTCCATCTGCAAAAGAGATAATGGTGTTGCCCTTCTCCGTGCATTCTTGTGACATCTACTGATGAAAAGAACACCATAATAAATACACTTTCTTCTTAGACTATAATCCCATGAAGTTTCTATGCAACACAGCAACAAGAATATAATCTTTTTCTGTCCCAGCACAGAGACTGTCCTTGAGAACAAGGCAAAGAATACAGAGAAGAAAACATCCTACTAGGGAATTTATATATTCTTTGATCCACAACAAATAGCAACTGGGAACCAAGCGATGGGGGTAGCTACCATCAATACCCGTGCTGAACCATCTTCATTTCCCTGAACAAGGCTGAAAGTGAACAGCAGCTCATGATTCATAGTTTTAGCTCTGTATATAGTTAGCAAATGCTTAAATTTTAAAACTTACAGAAAAAGTTGGCTGTTCTTTACTGCAACCACAGCAGCACCCAGGAGATAACAGGAGACCTGTGCCTCTTACTGGACAGATAGAAGAGTAGAGGCTAGAATATCGTTACCGTTCATTTCACAAGTAGAAAATCATTGCCAAGATTATTAGAAACATCTCCCAAAAACAAGCGCACAGCCCTGGGGCATATCCACTGCAGACCAGGACCTCAGTTAGATTTGCCTCCAGCACAGGCCCAGAACTAGAAACTTCCTCATGAATACAGAAGTACATGGTGTCAGGCATTTTATAACCTCTCTTTTTCTAAACATTCCTTAAAATAGTTAAAATTTAATTCTTTACTGAAAGGCTCAAAGTGTCTTGCATCAGAGATTGACCATTAAAGTGCTGACTACTTTACAGATGTCATGACTGATCCAATTTTTCTAAGCAGCCCACAGATATGGATTTAAAGGCTATCAAAACTTACTGTGATTAAAAAGTTGAAGCCACAAAGCAAGTTAAGAGTCTAGGAAATAAATCATGGGGCTCATTTCAAATATACCTGAAACAGATCTAACCTACTTGCAAACATACAGAGATAAGATCTGTCAAGTTGTCTTACTGACAGCACAATCTTCCTTTGCCTCACTACTTTGGTGAAAAGTTGAAGCACGCAATGAAGGGACTAAAACACTCTTTACCCAAATAGCAGGACCACCACTGACAGCAGTGGGGCAAGTGTTCCCACACGGCCCCATCGGTATACAGTTCAGCTGTGAACTGTAAAGGATCAGCACTTCTAAAGCAGGGAAACTAACCCATTCTTCATGCCTCTCCCAAGCCACAGTATCCTTTTTCTGAAGCCGCCAGGAGTGGAGTCTCACAAGTCACTTTTCATTATGCCCACCTAATGCAGTTGGCAGTATGTGATGCATTTCTATTAGAAATGTAGGGCATTCAGATACTGCGAGCCCAGCTAAATTTACCCACTGGAAGCTGCACTATTAATTTAACAGGAAACTCTCCCAAGAAACCCACTTTATTTTTGCTGTGTCTTATTCCAATTTATAAGATTTCTTCCCTCAATTTCAATAGAGGGGCCTAGGCTTCTAAGAAGAAAATTTATTTGCTAAGAACCTGATTTCTACAGCTTTTCAAGTCTTGAGGAAAAAAGCCAATAGGAGAGATGGAGAGGAAAGGCAGGCAAGCAGGCAAGTTAACATATTTGGAATAGTATTATCCCAAACCACAGTTCTTACATTACAGTACTGCATGAATCCCGTCCAGCCTCAGTGGATTATTAGGCCTGAATTTGATAGCTTAATAGCAGAGATTACAAAAACTCACATATAAAACCAGCAGTTGGAAAGTAGAGAAATTCATATATAATCATTCCTTTTTAGCATTAGCTACATTCTTGCAGAAGGTAATGTTAAATCTTCCAGGAGAAGGTCAAGACCACACAAAGAAAATAAATCACGGCATCGCTATGTGGACCTGTCTAAAGGCTAAGGATCTAAAGAACATGCAGATACTCTAAAATATAAACAGCCCCTAGGGGATAATTACTTAACCAACTCCATTTGAGCAGTCCTGAACAGATGGTTTAGTAGGTATATCGACTATTGCTGTGTTTTGTGAAACTATTTATTACCTGCTGAGACTGGGAACAAATGATACTGTAGACACATAGCTGGTTATCTCTCTAATCCTGTGTATCCTTGCAATATCTAGTGACCCAGAAATGTATTCCCAGAAGTACCATCTCCCACAGGCAGCAACTACGTAAAGTAACATCAAATCACATTGTGTAGGTTATAAAGCCTGAATAGATTAAGCACAAAACAGGTAGAGGCTAAATTTTCTAGCCACTGTAAATTATAGTGACTGCTGTACAGCTAAATGCACCTGAGATAATACTGAACCTGATGAAAGTATATAAAGGACTCATCAAGTTTATGCTTGGCTGTGAATGCAGTGCCTGTGGCTGGTCAGCTATTGGCCCAAGTTTCTTCAACCACAAATACTTTTCCACCTCTTCCAGGCATCACACATAGCAATGTGATACATTTTACCTGAACTTCTTCCAGTTCAGACTAGGAATATGCTCGCAGCAGTTTATTCAGCATGAGCATGACGTGGTGAAAGTGCAAGGGAGAGAAGGTGCAGCTCTCCCTGCTAAACCCAGGAAGGGACCAGGGAGATAAATGGACTCCTGCCTGCGCAGGTGGCCCAAACCAGGTTTATGCATCACAAACTTCCCACCCTGTTACAACAACAGTGAGTGGTAAATTGGGTTGCGCTCCAGTCCACAGTGTAACAAGCACTGATGCTTGAAATAAATCAGCAGTTTGAACAGGATGTGTAGTAGCTGTGCTGGGTACAAGCTAAGAAGCTGTCAGCTCAGAGAACTCTTACTGGGACAGTGACTTTGTAGTAGTCCTGCAGTTCAGCCCTACAATATTTTTCTAGGATCAACTCTTTTAGAATTACTAATTCCTATGAAACTCCTACAATTTATAGTTTTGCACTTCCTTTACCTGTGCTACAGGTTTGCCAAGCAATTGTAAAGATCACCCCTCTCCAGCACACCCATGAGCAATACTTTATCTCCTCTCTGTCACAGAGCCAGTTTTCCCAAGGGAACATTTTGATTCAGTAAAATCTGAGAGCTTGACATTTGGTTGGGACTTTTGGACATCTGGTCTGCACAAGGGTCTGCCGCAGAGCCGGAAAGCTCAGTCAATTCTAGAGCATACACACAGCACAAGCAGTACACCTGAGCCTGTCCAGCAGCGGAGGATTTACTGTGCCCATGCTAGACAGATGATTCATGTGAATGCAGTGATCTGACATGTCCCTGAAGCATCACATTCATAGTACACATGTTGACCATACCTGTAGTATGTGACAGTGAGACCAGTGCTGCCTGGAAGGGTCAGGTCTATTACAAATGAGCTATACTGCACACATAGACAAATACCTGGACACAGCAGCCCCAGCCTTCCTCCTTGCCATCCATCACTACAAGCTGCAAGTTAGTCAGAGATATGCACTAGTGGTGGCAGAGAGCACCATACAGTGCAGAGGAATGATAAAAAGCCACAGTCACTTAATCCCCGAGGCACCAGGTCAAGTCACCAGTGAGTAAACCTGACTGCCATTTCCTGCAGACACAGGGCTTGCTGCTAACTGCTGCTTTTGCACTTAAAATGGGCACAGGCCTGTGAGCAATGCTCCAAGTTCACTTGAAAGCCCAAGAAGAGAGCAGTGGAGACTCCTCTTAATAAGAGGGAAATGGTAAGCCCGGTCCTTTCCCTTCATATTTGACTAGCTACTTAACTTAATCAGGGGAAACATTACACCTTGGCATGCCAAAGTATCACTGCAGGGGAGGAATGAGCAGAGCTGCAATGGCAAAATAAGAGAAACTGGCCAGACATTAGTTTGGATTACCAAGAGAGAGAAAACAATTCACATCTAGAGTACAATATAAGGTGTCTCCAAAAAGCACCCATGTAAGCAATGGAAGACAAAGAGATACATAGCTTATTTTATTAAAGGTAGAGGAAACTGCACTGAGAAAGAAGATCCCATTGTGTATTTGGGTTCCTTGGTTTCAGGTTCTGGCAAGTACTAAGCACAAAATATTCGAATCTCATGCTTTAGGTCTCAAAGGGTTGGGTCAAATACTTAGGTACTAAATTGAGAAATTGGGCTGCACATGGCCTGCGATCAGCATCTTATATAGAGGGAATGTCACCATTCCTGTCCATTTATCACCTTCCCCCATAAAGAGACTTTCCCTTTTCTTTTCTAAGCTGATGCAAGAAAACAGTTTCTAAAAAAAAAAAAAAGAATTCAGAACCCTGACAATTTGGACAATCTTCCACTAATCTTCCCTTCAGGGTGCCCACAATCCTTTAAAGCATGACAAACTGACAGAGGGAGCTCCTTTATAGTCACTGGGCTCCATATCTTTATAAACTGAGCTCCTCTGTATGCAGCAGAAAACATGGGAAGGCAGACACTGTACAAAGGAAGGTGGAAACAGGCATTTTTAAGAGTGCTTGAGGGGCCACCAGATGAAAGGAAAATATCTGGGCACAATATTATGATTCTTTAGGTACAGAGGGAAAAAAATAAAAGCTACTATAGCCTTGTTGGAGAAGAATCCCACATGTCTGCTAATCTACCTACCAAGGGTTACATGATACTTTATTAAAAAAAAAAAAATTTGGAAGGCACTCAAAGCAAAAAATCAGCTTACCAGAGAACACAGCCCTGCCCTCATCAGTTCTCTGCTGTTTTAGATGTTATTTGTAATACAGCCAAACTGATATGCCTTTGACACGTGCAGAATGTTACAGCTCCAGGCAGCTTTCGGTTAAGTGGGGTTGAGAAAATTAGTTGATGTTACACACACAGACATACAAGTTCATTCTCCTCCTTTTTTTTTTTTTTTTTCCTAAGTTTTATCTCTGTTTTAATATGCCACCCTGACTGCTTCCAGACTGCTACTGTGGGGAGAACACACTGCAACACATTAGCCACTAGCAAGCTCATTCTAAACTATACCTAAGGTAGATAAATTCTTCTATAGATGGACAACACGCACGTCAAATGTACCTTCTAAGAAACCAACTCTGACACATTTCAAGTTGCAAAATTTACACTGATTTTTTACTGATACTGACTTCAAAAACATCACAATGATCAACTAGTTACCTGCCATATGGTATTCCCATTTCTGAAGATGACCAAGACTGAGTTCACACGCTTTTCATTTCAGACACCAGAAATAACATTATAACAATTTGGACATAATGGATATCATGCTCTTGGCTAACATACTGTGATGCAGCCATATCACATTCTGTAATACATACATATATATATATATATATATATGTTCACATTGCTTGGTCTGCCTGTGATAGAGTGCATAAGTGGAGGCAGCTCACTAGCAAAGGCAGATAAGTCTGTGGCGGTCCACCTTCTGCCAGATCATCAAGGCACTTTCTGCCATGGTTCTGCTACATACATAACTTAAATAAAAATACTTATATTTTGGAGATGGGAATGCATGAACCCTTTCTGGAACAACTACAGAAATTACTTTTAAAAATGCTTGGTTAATTTTATATGACTCAGATCTTAAGAATGAATGTTTTACACAAATTAATCATTCCCTGTCATTTCCATCAGCACATCTCCAAGAAGAAAAAAAAAGATGCCCAAACCTGAAAGATTTCCTCCCACTCTCAATTTAAAGATTAGGATTATCATGAATACATTTGGAGGACCAGAAACAAGATTTTAGATATATATGTGAAACTCAAAAGTTGAATTATATTACTAAAGACATAGTTTTTTCAAGTATTACTGCATATAGTACACTGCAAAGTAGTAGAAAAATTGTACAATTTAAGAATAAAATTGTTCCCAAATGAACTATTCCATGAACTCTAACAGTATTCCTAATTGACAAGATTATATATTTTATGATGATAGGCTTCAACAAAAAAAGTGGACACGGATGCTGAAAATAGGACCCCTCAGTTAATAAAACAATTTCCGAACCTATTCATTTACTTCACCTTTCTTTTTATTATTACAGCAATAAATTTTAAAGTATGTCAGTAAACACACATGCAGCACTCGTGAGAAAGCAGGATTAAGGTGAGCACCTATGTTTAAAAAAAGATTCTTTTTAAAGATTATCATTCACAAGCTGTGCATACTAATGCTACTTCATCCTTCTCAGCAATTAACAAAGATGAAAAGAGAGACTGACTAAACAAATAGACTTTGAAGCATCCTTTCATCTATTTAAGGAACTGTTGGGATCTTATTGCCATCACTTTGCTGTGTTTTATAGCTTCCTGAGAATCTTAAGTAAAATATCAATCTGCTTGGAGCAAGTCCTACAGGTATTTTTCAAATTAGAAATACCTGAAAGTTTATCATCTCCCTCTTATTCATACAGCTCTTGACAAATACGATTGGAAAAGATTGATATTTTTTCTCCTCATTTCCTGTACTTGAAAGGTATTTTCTCTGTAAGTCACTATATCAGCGTGTCACTCTCCCACTCTAGGGCAAGAAGGAACAGCTCCAGCCATGAACCAGCCCCTCGTCCCAACCAGCCAGGAGAATGAGAGGCATCTGCAGCAGGCATCATCTGGGAGGAACACAGGGTGCAAAGTCACTCAGGAAATGCTATTGTGAGCTGAATCAATCCTGAGAGAAAACAGTGCTAGTATAGTAAATTAAAAAAAAAAAAAACAGAAGGGGTAAAGCCACCTGTTTTGTGTTCCAGGATGAGCAGCAACTAAACTATCATAAATTACACTAGCAGTAACCACTGTACCTGCACATGTGCAAAGATATGAGTGGACTTATCATATAGCAAGATATAAATATCCATCTCAATGGGAAAGCACACCACAGCGGCTGCTATTCATCTGAGAAAGTAATTTAAAAACCTAAAATGCGTTACTCCTATTTGCCTGCATGTGGAAACATTTCGGTTGAGATTTGGGGAAAAATGAGTATTGCAATAAATATAAGCAGTTAATACTAGAAAAAGGGGAAATAAAATTTTTTAAAAAAAAAAAAACTAACTCACTTAATATGTTCCCTGTCCTTGCAAAATGGAGGAAGACTTGAAATGAGTCTTGAAGTTCACACTGTATGTGACAGAGAGAAGAAGGGAAAAGAAAATAGAGAATGAAAGGAAAGAAAACCCTCAATGGACTCTGACACTCTTCAGAAATTCAAAATCTCAGCCATCTTCCCAGGGATGCAAAATGCATGTTACCGGTGTGACAGGTGACCCCCATACACCTCTGAGCACAGGGCAAAGCCCAGGTGAAGGCTGGGGCAAGGCTGACACGGGGATTCAAAGCCAGGCACTGAAGAGCTGCTCCAGCAGAGCACTTTAGACTGTGCACGATTTAAGCAGCCCCATATTTAAATACTCTGCTGAAAGAAGGCTTTTGTTTTGAAAGTTCCTGTCAGTGCTTTCTTTTAATAGGAAATCAATATATCATTTGTTTTCTAGAAAGTAGACACCCGTCCTTCAGGACTTGTGCAGCCAAGTTTAGCTCTGGTAGGAAATTGAGTAGTTTTGACCTAACTTTTCTTTTTCCATGAATGTCACTTTCCTTACCCTGGGGATAGGAGGTGAGTGAAAAGCAAAGGGAATGAACATCATGGTATAAGTTATACCTAATACTAACTGTGGCTGAATTATCAGCTCTTAAATTTTTTCAGTGATGCTGGCAAAGCAGAAAACTCAATGTGAGCTAAAAAGGTAAGAAAAATGTGGTCTCTTTCCCTTGTGTTTGGCTTTTAGACTAGCAGCAGGAAGAAGAAGTTGGTAGGGCTGGTTGCCAAGAACTCTGCCCTGCAAGTAGGCACAGATGGGGTTAGGCAGAGACTTGGCAACAGGGAGGCCTTGGAGTCATATTCTTCCTTAATATCAATTCAGGTCATATAAAAGAGAATCTTGATCCAAAAAAGAAAGGAGTGAAGTATCTTACTCTTTCCCAGAACAAGGTGAGGAGTTCTTGGGGTTTCTGGAAGGAATTGGAGTGGCAAGAAACTGGAAAGGAGACAAGGAGTGTGCTCTGGTCTGTTCCTAGGCACATGCAGCAGTATATTACTTAAGACAGATTGTACCATAAAAGCAGCCTGAAGAAAACAGCTTGAATCCCTCCTTCTCTTCCTTCCTGAATTAAAGACAAAAACATGGCCTTGTTGCAAGATGTTTATTTACAGCTGCTTAGAGTAGAGTGCAAACAAACATCTTGTAGCAAGCTGCTTGATGGCTTTCCATTACATGTACAGGGCTTAGCACTGCTTCAGCAGGTACCCAGCAACGCTGCTGAAAGACTAAGTCACTGTGAGAATATTCTGAGTTAAATCTAATGTCATTTGTCCACCTTCATCATTCCTCCCATGGAAAACTAACATTCAAAGAGACAGAACATCTGATCTGCAATCTCAGTAAGAGATATAAATCAATTAACAGTGAGTGATAAAAGGGGAAGAATTTCAAAAGCTGCAGTTTGTATTCACATGGTACTAGAGCTGAAGGAGTAAAAACACAATAAATTAGGAAATCCACACTTAAAAGGAAGACACTGAAGATTAGAGTAAAAAACTGGATAAGTAAAACTGAATCGTATATACAGAGTAGTGGATCGCTCTTCAGTCGCAAGCTAGCTTGCTTGCCTGCCTGATTTTTTTCTTTTTTATTATTGACACTATTAAAATTCATAAACTAGGACATCCTGTTTTGTTATAACTTCTCCCTTTACATAAAAGAAAGTATGCCCATCTATGACACAAGAAAGTCTTTGAAGAGAGAAAATTCAGCCCTTTGATCAAAAATGACAGTCCTTACAGATGGGCACAGACTGTAGAGACAAAGTTTCTCCCTTTGGTTCACTAACCGCATCATGCCCCTCACACAGCAGATGTAAATATCTGCTGTTACTTGTGTTACTGTTCACAGGATGAAGTTCCAGTGTGCCGTACACTGCACAGTTGATGATATTGCATCTGGTATGAACTGTTCACAGTCTGGATTCCAAGTAACTCACATTCCAAAACCTCCTAAATCTTGGTACTTGAAGGTCTCTGTGTTTCAATATAAAGGCACTAGCTAAATTTCTGCTTTTGAAGAAACTTACTTTTTCTACAACTAGAAAATAATAAAGGAAAAGGCAATGCTTTATTCTTACAAATCTTAATACGCGATGCAACTAACACAAGGGCAATGGCTGGATGCCTCTGCTGGCACCCACCAGTAGCATATCTGTTTGCTGCACAGTTTCTGATTGTATCTGACTCCTACAAAGAAGTCTGATAAGTAAGGCCACCTGATGTTAGCTTTCCACACCTTTGAGGAAGGAGCAAGAGTAATGCAGTGTACCAGGTGGGAATCAGTCTCTCTCACAGCACACAACAGACATGTGGAGTGGAGGCAGCAGCACAGACGTGCGACCCTGCCACAGTTCTGTTGCTGGAAAAGGCTGCAGCACACAGCCTGGCACCTGCTGGCACCTTGTCAGGCTGATGGTAGTAGGTCTGCATGGATCTGAAACAAGAGCCAGTTAACCAGTTAGCTTAGATCTACTAAGGGCAGAGAGAAGACAAATTGAAACACCTGGCAACATCATGTTCCTGAGAAGCCCAATGTGTGGACATAGGCACATTTAAGTATCACATAGAAGTTTAAACCATCAGGGTTACTTTCTAGAGCTGAAGTTGGCAGATCTGTTGGCTCTACCAGCAGGATTGCATTTATTTAGCCCAGTAATTTAAGAGTCAAACCAGTTAACTTGTGTAAACACAGATGCACCTAAACAGGACTGAAACAAGCTTGAATTTCTTTGCCAGAACAAGCTAAGGTATTTAAATGCACTGACATTAAGGATCCATGCCAGTTTAACTGGATCAGTTTTTAAGCCAATTGTTAAATCAGCTTCATTTTTTTGCATACATAGTATAAAATATAAATTTCTTTACCATTCCTATACAAGCACTTCCATCACTCCTGGCAGAAGCCTGATTAATGTGCCAGGACTGCCATGTTTCTACAAGTCTTTTTGTACAGTCTGACTGCAGCTCTGAAGTATTTAGCCTGCTTTCACCTTACTGATGCCTTGCTCTTGGCTGTTAATTCCCAAAGTAATAATCCCCGACCTGAACTTGTTCCGATTTCCTTCTTGTTTTGCCTCAGGTTATTCACTTTCCACTGCTACACAACTTCTCATGGAATAATTTCCCCTCCCAAACGTCTTCAGTAACACTGTCATGCAATAATCCAATGAAGAAGAAAAAGATAAAAGTACCCTAGATGTCATACAGTCACATTCCAAATAATAAAGAATATGATCTTTTCAGTATTCCAGAAAGCTGCCATTCAAGGATATGGCCTAATTTCCTTTTCAAATGGACAAATCACTCCTTTTTATCCTCAGAAAAGAGTATGGATCCAAACTTTTCTTGAGAACTTTAATCATATCAGGGGTTTCAATAGAATGTGTTGGGCTTTTATATTATGCATGGTTTATTTCTAATTTCTACAAAGACTGTTGTAATTAAAACTCAGAGGACTGAACAGGTCCTTAAAATTCTGCAAAGAACACCATTGGAAAAAGGTCTTTATTTAACAAAATGTAATTATAGGTATGGGGGGGGGATCCTTTTTTAGCTATTTTGCTTTAAAATCCCCCCCCAAAAAAAAAAAAAAATCTATAGAAAATAAATTGTTCACATTTACGATGTAAGTATCTTGTTACATCATCTCATTTAGTTACAATCACTCTGCTTCACAAACAAGCCTTGAGTGACTGACTTCTATAGAAGTCAGTAACTTCATTTTCCCAGTCATTCAAAGAATCCATTTTAATTTTTGTCTTTTTTAAAGGACTACTTAAAATAGAAATTAAAAGCAAGAAACTAGGAACTCTCTCCCACCTCCCCCCCCCCCCCCCCCATCTATTATGTATTCAAAGAATAATCAAGTATTGTAAATTGGCAAGTATATAATTGAATCACAAAAACAGTCTCCACTCTATGGGAAGAACCATGGAGAGAGAAGAAAGCTTCCAACTGTTGTCTGTAAAACCAACCAACAAACAAAAACTTACAGATTTTAGTAAGAGGATAACAAAAGGAAACAGGCTATTGTCTCCTGGGATGGGGGGGTGGGGGGGTGGGGTGCGGGGGGGGGCATAGCAATGAAACAATTCTCAGGTCTTGTTTTTTGTGTACAAAGCCAGGAAAGTCTCAGAGGAAATTACTTCCCAGTCACTGATAAGTGCTGAAATGTTTCTCCAGTGGAGAGCAGGATACAAATCCTTATTTTTTTTTTTTGTAGGTGAAGAGGTCACTAATGTGCACCCAAACAGACCCTTCTCAAGCAGAATGCTAAGGCAAGACACTAAGATCTCAGGAGTGGTGCTTTCCTTTCACGGTTAAATGAAAGTCACTCGTGGAAGCAAGCCTCTTGTTAGGTGCAGGTTCAGATATCTGTGTGCATAACAACTAGTTTCAGTCTGGTGCATTCATTTACTGGGGAAGAAAAAAATAAAGCAAAGAGTTCTTTTCCCCGAAAAACATGAAACAGAAAGACAGACTATTTTTAAGGACCAATTTGTTGTTGCTGCTACAACTTGTGAAGTCATAGCCTCTGATCAACATTGCCTACAACCTCCTGGTGGGAAACCGAGTATCAGTAATGGAGAGGTGAGAGTGAGAGAGCACCAAGATTAAAGTAGAACTTCCTTTGCTCTTGAAAATGCTAGAAAACAAAACAACAAAACAGATTGTTTCAAATACTTTCTTATTTGTGGTAGACATTTAGCTGTGTACTTAGTGCACTTCTGCCTTACAAGAAATTCAGGAAAGCTTTGGGATCTGTGATGTTTGACCCAGTCTGAGCAATGCTGAAGACTCCTTTTATGTGCCTGAACAAGGAGGCAAGAAAGCATTTGGTACCCCACGGCTCCCCTACAGAGCTCATCTTCACTGCAGTTCACAACAAACTCTCACTCTGCAACTCCTCATCTCCCAGAGGTACCTGGCAAATGGATCAGGCCTTTGTTGGTGTTTCCTTCCAGTCTTCATCCATCAAAGTGCACATGCAGCTAACCATACCTGCACCTGCTATGCCTAGGTTGACACAGGTAAAGTAAAAGAGATGCTGAAAGACAGTTGAGCAGATAAAAGCCAGGAATATATATCTTCCCCCATTCTTTACAGAGTTTTTTAACTTGGGTCAGAGCTGGTACAGTGGATGTGAATCGTGAAAATAGTCTCTTTGGGGGTGCAGTCCTCCACACAGGCAACAACATAATTTCTGATAAAAGAAATTATCCAGATGTGATCAACTGAATAATCTGCAGTTTTTAAGAGAATGAATAATCTCTATGTAAAGGTGCAACAGTGATGTCTGGTGGTCTTCAAAGAGTTGTATCATCTGTTTAACAAATGATCCTTGGGTTTTGTTACAGAACTTGATTTTTCCAGGTTTGGAGAAGAGATGAATTTTGGAAAAATCAAGACAGCTGCAGAGGGGGTTTTTTGTGCAGGACCATTCAAGCCACCAGATTTGGCCATTAGTCTTCAAATAGTGTTTCTGGAGAAGATTGATGGCCAGATGGGTTGCTTACAGACCCAGACAGAATGGCAATGCTTTCAGAATGGTTGCATTTGCATTAAGCAAAATGCAGGTTGAACAAGAAATAATTTTTTTTTTTTTTAAATTCCCACCTAAGAACCCTAAAAAGAAAATACCCATGTCTATTATCTGATGAAAAATATTGCTTTACACACAGAAATAAACTGTGAATCATCTGATCAATCTTATTACTTTTTTTGGCTCTTTTTCCAGAGGCTTAATAGATACTAACTGCAGGGCAGAACTTACGCCACATTCACATTTACTTATTTATTTTTCATACTAAAATCAAAGGTACAGGGAGTAGAAAGAGGACCTAGAGGACTTGAGAACATTAAGCAGCAGTCAGATAAGCAAATCCCTTTGCCTGGGACATGTCACTGTCTGAATCATAAAGTTTCATCTTGCTTAGCCATGAAAAAGATCCAAGTATGAGAATAATATGAGGAAGCAAGACAATTTGTGTCTCTTTAAACTGAAGATGACACTTGCAAATTAGGCCGTGAAATTTGGACTCACCTACTACTGTGCATATGTGTCAGCACACAGCCATAAAGCATGCCAGTTCCTTGAACTCCCACATCCACCAAGTGTTAGGCCACAAATTCCCAGTCACACAACTCTCAAAGGCAGTGTCTTCCTACCCATCCACACCAGATTTTTGCTGGGCCTATTCCTTGGACTGTGGTGCACATTTAAACTTAGAGGCAGAGCTGACTCTGGATCCCATTGAGCCTGCCTCCAGAGAAGGGAGCTCACCAACAGGTCAGTCAGCAACAACAGAGGACTAAAAACAAGTGTAACTGGAACCACAGTAGCTCTGGCTAGTGGCTAGCAGCCCCCAGCCGCTGGCCAAGGTTTCCTGGCTGTGGTGGGAAGCAGACATCAGAGAACATCCCTGGGAAATGGGCATCACACTGCTGTCTTTGACCCATCCTTCACTGGGGACGTCAGGTCTTTAAGATACCCATTGGCATCTCCTGCCTCTGCACTGAATCAAAGCTTTCCAACCCCTCAGCTCTGGAGGATAAATGGTATTTCCTTGTAACATTCCCCATGGAGTCAAGAACCCAAGGCAAGTACAGACAGGAACCATAGCCATCCTTCACAAGAACAGTTTGGCTCACTGCTTTTTTGGATATTGCTGTCCTGAAAGCAGGTCTTTCCAGGCAAGTCCTGTTCCATTCCAGGCCTCCTTGAGCCTACTGTCTGTGGTGTTTAATAAAAACTTTGGTTTATAAATGTATAGCCAAAATCACAAACCCTTGAAATCACCCAAGAGACCAGTCTAAAACTAAAATAAATGTGAGCAGCAGAGCAGATCACTGCAGCCTACAAAGCACAAGATCTTTCTATACTTACCCAAGAGTGTTGGGAATCAAGATAATGCCCTTTATACATTTGCTGTGCTATTGGCCCAAATAGTGGGAAGGTGTCTAGAATTCCAGTAGTTTTAGAGATTACTTTTCTTTTTACTGTCTTTTTTGTCTTCTTCCTTGTAAAATCATAGTCTCTTGTCCACAACATGTTGTAACAAAATATTACTAAAAACACAAGACACAGAAAAAATGTGGACGTTTCAAGACCTTCTGTATGTAAGAACAAAATTAAGGAACTATGCCAAAATGCAAACTAAATCCTACCAGTTAATCACAACCAGGTAAACTTTTTGTGATGTAATCAAAATTAAAAGATCAAACACACACACACAAAATCAATAAACGATGCAAAATTTGAAAGACAAATGTCCACAGAATTTTTAATCCAGTTCTGGAGCTAATTCGTAAAGCCGGAATTTTGATTTATTCCCCATTTTCTGGGAAGCTTCACTGTTTACTTGATGTTATTGACAGAATAGGTAGAATCAGACCTATTCAGTTTGCTCTGCCATTGCTCCCTTAAGAAACACGACTCAACAGTGGATCTCTAATTCCTGAGCTCATAGAAATGAGGTCTGGGCAGGAGTTCAACAGGTCTGCCACTCAATCTCTCTGTTTTATTATTACAGTATCAATTATTCCACCATCATTCTTGATGAACATTTAAGAATGGGTTAGACAGATCTCCTTTGGTGGGAACTCCACAATTTTTCAAAGTACTCTATTCCAGCACTGCAGATGTTACACCGAAACCCATGTCACTGCCACCAAATGGCACAAGTGCCAGAATGAAGTGCCATTTGACAAATGTAAGTGCAGTTCTTGTTAAAAAGGCTCTTCATCTTACTATTTTAAAAGCATACTTCTTCCTTTGTTATTCACTTACGGCAAGCCAGTTACATTTTATCTGAACAATTCATCTGGTTCTCAAGTCAGATTTATAGTGTAAACTTGAAATAGCTATAAAAAATGTAAGGAAGATGTCACTTTTGCAGCTTTACTATAAAGCCAGCATCTTAAACACCAGACCAAACTGATTCTGCAACCTACTCCAGTGTAAAACAGTCCCAGTGAAAACAACTGAGTGAGGAATGTTCACATTATTAAATACTGGGTAGTTACACAGCGGAGGACACATTAACGTGGTCTATATCATCAGGAAGGTCATACCAAATACATCTTTAAACACAGCTTTATAACACACATGAAAAAAAAAAATCATTGTTAGAAAACTGCACTTCAGTGTAACAGACTTTTTATCCTTTTTTTCTTTTATGAAACAAGATACAGCCACCTTGTTCTTTTCAGAACTGCTGTACATCTTTCTGACTGCTATAAAATAAAGCCCAGTCTTTCGGCAGTTTGTTTATTATGGTTCTTTACCCACCTCCCACCCCCTTTTTTTTTTTTTTGAAGCTTATTCAGAACATTTTAGCTTCAGGGAAACTGTTCTCATCATCTTTCTTTCCACGTGGAACTAGCTGAAAGATATTCATGAAAGATTCACTAGGGCAAATTTTCTATGAGTATAAGCAACAGCAACATCAATATTTCAATGTCTAGAAAATGTGGTTATTCTCTTGCTTTGTTAGAAATCATTGCATTTTAATGAATTCAAAATTTTTTGACAGATTCTGTACATACCTTGCTTTTGAAAATTCACAGGGAGATTTTTTCCTAAACAATATTTGGGGACTATGAACCTGCTTGTTTTGCAATATACTTATGTTTGTGTAGGTGGAAATGTGACTGCTGATCTTTTCATCATGGTCCTTGTAGACTGCTAGTTTCCCAGGCAGTTTCAGCTGTCACAGTTGCTTAGAGTCCACTGAGCTGTTTTTAGTTACTCATTCAAATATTCATAAGAACCGAGGGCTGCAGTTTGCTGTCTGGTAACAACTTCATTTTCTGCTCATACTGAGCTCGTCCTTGTGGGCTGTCTCTTCCCACTCAGATTGGCTTTTTCACAGCCACGTGACCCTTGAAGGATAATGGAGTTTCCCTGGGAGTGGGCAAAAGAGGCATGTTCTACCTTTTATCTTTGCTTGGCTGGACGATGAAAATAATTGCAGAAGACAGTTATGGATTACCAAAGAGACATGTGAAATGATCAAACCTGTATCAAGCACTAGTTTCTGCTACTAGAGAAAGCACATGCTTTAATTATTTACATTGCAGGACAGCTCACACCTCAGGATGGCCACATTTTTGTGCAAATATTTACTTAACAATATTGTACTTGAGCAGAGTAATGAAAATAGGTGTAATTGTATGTAATGTTCCTGGGAAAGACCAATGGACTGTGACATTTCCCTGCATGGGGGAAATCACTGGAGTGCGATGTTTCTATTATTTCATTAAAACTCTTGCTAAATAACCCTTCAGGGCAGAACAATTTTACATTTTTAGCTAAAGGAAATAGCTGAAGAAGAGGAATCCACAACTACTGACAGTTAATAATAGTGTGCGGTAGGCTTTCTAAGAGAAAATACTACTTAACACACATGAATACCCAGACACACTTCAATTAAAACAGTATTTACAGGAAGCTAAGCAACATCCTGCAGTTAGTAAGGGCGGGTTCCACTCTGTCTGGTACTTACACAGTCAGAAGAAAGCACAAAGGAGGAAGCCCAGGCACCACCCTTGCCTGTCTGCAGATCATAGCTCCTGTCTCACTTCTGTCCTCTTACTTCCTTGTACCAGCTCTTTTCTAGGAAAAGCTCATGGGCAGCCCAAATATTATCACCCAAATGGAAGAGGACAGGTTCTTCTACCTTCATCTCTCCACACAATTGCAGCCCAGAATATGAGCTTTAGAGAGAGAGTTCTAAATGAATGTAAGATGTGTTTCCCAGGGTGTAGGTTAAATAAGTTATAGGGGTTTTATTGTCAGTGTTTTATGGAAAAAGGCTTAATTTCTGTCAATACAACACACTAGATATATAGCATCTTAAAATGGCCATCCTTTTAATTACACTGTCGTGATGCTTTCTTTAAAGATTGTCTCCTTCAAGGCTTAGATTGAAAGTGTTTATTTACACACTTACAGAACGTAAGTACATAATAGCATCAGACAGAAGTGAAGTCTTCTGGATAAGCTGCAAAAAGAATGGAACAGGTACACCATAAATTCTCTCTGTCTGTCCTGTTCCACTCCACATTCAAATGACAAATAAAAAAAAAAAAATATCTGTTGCAGGTTAAGCAAAAAAGATGATGGTTTCATAGCTAATGAATGATAAAACCATCTTTGGAAGAAAGCAGGGAGAGGGGAAAGAAAGAGCCCGATAACACCATTTGTTTACATTAGAGAAGCATCCACTACTGCAGACACTGTTAAGATACTGTCAGCATTTCTATTACGATCCCATATTTCAAAGGCTTATAACCTGGCCATGAGAAGTCACTTTTAAAATTGAATCACAATATAGAGCGAATTTAGCTGCATTCTGTATATTATTGTCACCAGGTGGACACCAAAAATATGTAATAAAAATAAAATTAAAAAAGCAGGTACAGCTAAATCAAAATTAGATGTATTGATGAGCTATCAATACTAAATGAATCTCAGGCTCAAGTCACTCAGGTACACCTTGTTCCACTGTCTTTAAAACAAAACAAAATAAAGGATTAAAAAGTGTTACAATACATTTGGTGGGTTGGTGGGGTTTTTTATTTGTTACTATTGCTTTCATTCAAGAACAAGAAAAAAATCTGAATAAGCAAACCATGCAAGAGCACCCTAAAAGTACATGAAAACAAACATGAGGAATAAGCACTGAAACAACCTCTGCTTCTGCAGCACCTGGAGGACCTATCTGTTTCTTTGTGGAGACATGGAGCAGGAGCGGTTCGGTTGAGTGGGGGGCAGGGGGCTCTAACTTGATAGATTTTGACCTTTCATGAAATCTCTCCAGCTTGCTCCCCCCAATCTATTTTTCCTTCAAATATTTTTCCTTTCCAAGGCTTCTGAAGAGCAAAGGTTAATGAAGTAATCTATGACTGAATGCTAACATATGCAACGTATGTACAGAAAAATGCACATCCCATTTCTAACATTTCTCTGGAAACAACTATGGTCTCTTATAGCTGCAATTTTGAAAGAATGCAATTATGGTATAGAATTTCAGCTACCTTTGGGCTGAGGCCTCTAGAGACACACAAAGAATTAGTGTATTGTTGTGCAATACATTTGTGAAATCACGTTCCTCTAATATTCTCCTCTAAAGCTACAGTGCATTCCCTCTCAGCTAGACATCATATCTGTTTTTCCTTCTGTTTGTAAAAATATCTATTAACAGCCTTATTTTCAGTTTCCAAAAATCAAAACCGTATGTCAGCTAAATTAGCATTAACTAGCACAACAAAAAGAACTGCTTTGCTGATGACAAAAAGCGTAAACTGAAAATCAAGCACGAAAGGTAACAGAAGCGGTGATGCTGGTCCACCGGAGAGGAGTGAATCTGAGAGATGAGGTTCTCCACCAAAGTGCCTTGCACACACTTGTCAGCTCTGGCAGTCTTTAACTGCTCAGTCTAGGTATGAGCTGAGATAAAACATAAGCAAAGAGGCTGGACCAACGAGTCTAAATGACAGGCATATCTAATGTGTAAAACCGCATCTTCCATCATGATCAGACATGACTTCTGTGGTGTTAAAATCAATGACCTTTTGCTGCTTTCCTTAATGCAAATAAGAGTGTATCCAGGGATTGATTAAGTTCACTGGCAGAAAGAAAATTCAGGTACTTCTCTTTTGTCTGTGCAACCAACCTGATGAACCTGCATCAGGAATACAATTGTCCCAGAGAGATCCAAATCTAAGATGACTTAGGCTTATCTTATTGATAGGGCAAAATAAAGGTGGGCAGGAACTTGGAGGCCAGAAACATTGATCAGAATAGCCTAAACTCCAACCATGGAAGCTGAAAATCCACTTTGTAGCCAAATTATTCCTAGTATCTCTTTTAGTTCAGCAAAATTTCCACTCAAGGTGTTTTTTCAAGCCTTTATTGACAGCACTGATATTTATGCTATCTAACAAATCAAACTCAATTACTATCATTTTACTGATAACACTTCAAGCCAGTTACTTAACACAGTTCTGAGCATGTTGGACTGCAAAGTAACTTCAGAAAGTTTGCTTTATCATACAGAAAAAATGACTATTGCAAGCAGTCAGTCAAGTGTTAAGAAGAGACTTGACTGCTTGACATAGCATATGTGTTCGTAAAGCCCCAGAAGAGCTAAACCAACACCTACTAAAAAGAACTAAGAAAAAAAAAAATAGATTATGCTTTCATCAAGCAGTATCACTGACCATCCTAACACTTTGCAATGCTTAAGCCTGAAAAAGATCCAGATAAAGACTGGGATTCAGAGGAACGTACAGCTGCTATACTGAGGCCAATGTGTGCCTATCAGAGCTTTGCAAGGTATGACTGGGTCTGCTTGCTAGAGATGTGGTGAGCCTTCTATTTTGCACCGTTCCCTGCATATTGATCCTTCAGAATTTCTCCAGATCTGTTCCCAGTTCCTCCAAACTATCAAGTGTTGCAAGTTACGTGCTGAATTCAATCCCATATTATTGAGGCAGATTCTGCTTACCAGTTTTAGCCAGACTCTGGTTTGCTCAGAGCTCCTCTTTACATTGAAAGAGCAAGTTTACAAGCTTTAAGGGAATTTAATAAACCTGAAGGCTATGTTTAAGTCTGAAGATTTGTGGCTTAACTCTAGCATGTATTTTCTCAAGTGAAGTCTTCTATATTCTAAGTCCACAAGACTACCTGAAAGTTCATTTCAGCTAACTTGAAAGAGCATAAAACACTCCGGGACCCACTGCCCAGAACACCACAGTAACAAGATTACACTGCGTTTCCTTCATTTTATCCTCTAGTCACTCCTATAGTCTGAGCAGAGCCTAACTGATGCATGCAGAACCCAAAGCTCTTCCTTCGTTTAAGTCTGTATTTTTCCATATAAAAAAAGAATTCCCCTTACACTAATTTTTCAGGACATGTCCTCCTCCATACTTGCATGAGGTCTCAGATAAACCCTGAGCAGCCTAGTCAAACAACCCTATACTTCATGTTTTACATGGTAAAACAGACATCGTATTTTCAAAAGTCACCTCTGAGAGACTGTATTAACAAGAAGCAAAGTCCTCTCTTTTCACTCACCCAAGTATGGCACAACATATGTATTACACCAAAGTTTCCTCCTGCAGCCTCTTCCTTCACCCCAGACAGAATTATTTTAATAACATCAACCCAGAAAATATCTCCTTGCTCTTTTCTAGTGTTTAAAAAAAAAGAAATGCAATGTTATACACTGGCAAAATCCCTAAAAAATAAGTATTTGTATGTAAATGTAAGACTCTTAGAAATATTCATTGATAAAAATCTCTATTATATATGGAGGCAGAAACTACCGTAACAGCTTTTCTTCACTTACCTTGGCAATAAGGGGGGGGGGGGGGCAATGTCAGAAAATGTATAAGCAAAAGAGCTTTTTTTTGTTTTTTTAAACAACAGACATGTAGGTAATTCCTGGTTAGTAAGGATTTCACTTTAAGAAGTTAATCACAATAGCTACGTTTGGGTTTTTTTCTGTACACTGGGTCCGGAACCACAGCACTGAATCACCGTAATGTTACTGTGTTATAAAAAATACGAAAAACAAACAAAAAAACCCCACTTGCAATATATCGAATACTCCCAGAAATACTATCTGGGTCAGACTGCAATCCTTTTGCTCACGTGTAGCAGTTACAGCCTCACTGAATGAATGGCAGTACTTGCAGAGTAAAACACGGGCCAACACAGCCTGTCCTGAGTGCCCGGGGCGCTGGCGGAGCCATGGATGGGCACCCGCCGCTGCACAAGGGGTGCGCGTGGGCTAAACCTCTGCTTGCACCTCACAGTCCTTAAGCATCTGGGAATCAACCCCTCTAATGTAACACACATCGGATCACAGCCCTTTCTCCCTGCCCTGGCAGCACAGAGCACAGACACACAGCCATGCACTATTAGTAATGTCAGTAAACTAACAAAAAAAAAACCAACACAAAACCACCCCACCAGGATCTCTTAACAACCATCAAAACCACATTCACAATAAACACAGTTGAATCTATTCTTGGAGAGAAGCACCTTACGTAGAAACAAGGCGTTTTCCAACACCACCGATAAATCCTACAGCACTACCTAAAACCAGAGCACCAGCCAAACATTGCATTTCTCTCCTTTCATAGAATTTTCCAGAAGATAAAGAATTTTCAGTCAGCTGGCCCTAACCGGAGTAGGAGTTTCCCTGCTCCCTCTCAGCATATCCTATAGCTAACTTCACATTTAAACGTAATTTTCCAAGAGAGAGGACACTTTTAGTGCATTTTTTGTTTTCCTAAGGATTTTATTGTTTGCTGAAACCAAAAGGCTACAAAAGCTTTTTATTGCAAAGCACTCGCCCGCACGGCTCCCGGGCTCAGCGCCGGCGAGGCGCGGCTGCCACCTAGCCCCGGGCCGGGGAGGCGCAGCCCGCCCGCGGCCCCCTGCTCTGCCCTGCCCGCTCCCCGCGGCCCCCAGCCCGGCCCTGCCCGCTCCCCGCGGCCCCCAGCTCTGCCCTGCCCGCTCCCCGCGGCCCCCAGCCCTGCCCGGCCCGGCCCTGCCCGCTCCCCGCGGCCCCCAGCCCTGCCCGGCCCGGCCCGCCCGCGGCCCCCGGCTTTCCCTGCCGGCCCGGCCGCCGCAAGGCGGGGTGAGGAGGTGAACGTGCCAGAAACGCGAAATAGCTCCAGAGAGACACTGCCCTTTAAAAAGCCGGGCTTTCTGTGGGATGGTCTCATTGGCGATTACTTGAAGCGTTTTAAGCTTATCCCCTAAAAAAAGGAAGGAGGGAGAGACGGATGAAGGGGAAAAGCAGCCCAAAAGTCTCCATGGAACATCTCTTTCCTGTGTATCTATTCATTTAGAGACTCAATTTCAAAATGATATGGGAAAACAAACTTCTGAGAACTTTACCTCCCCGCTATGCAACAATTCAAAACATTTCAAACCGCAGCCAGAAAGCAACCTTCTCACTGTGCACCCTGCTGCGCCAAAAACATCCCCAAAATCTGCATTAAGCAGATTGTCACATTTCCCCATTAATAATTGCTAATCTCTCAAAAGATTTGATTAGCATATATTGAATTTTATAGTACTTTGATTAACACAGATTTATTTTTTTAAACAGAAAAAATTAGTAGTAAGTGCACTAACTGCAACCTGAGGCAGCATTAAAGGGGTGACACCTTACCCAGCGGGCAGGGTGTGACCCTTCCGACCTCTTACCTGTGTGTCCTCCAGGGCAGCCTCTCCGCAATGGTTTTACAATAGCGAGCACATGTTGCTCTCCTCATCTGCTGCCCTCCCTGAATACATAGTTTAGGAAATCTAGTTTTAATCACCACCCCATAGACTTGCACAAAATTATTGAATAAATACTTACACAAATCTCCAACTTATTTCTAAACCAAGCACAAACAACTCCCAATCTTCATGAAGTTTGTTAAACCCACCGTTTGAGGGCTGCCAGTCAATCTGCCCTGCCATTCACTAGCTGCAATTCATTGCCTACAACATGCAGCTGACATGCAAATTAATTTACTCATGGCACTTCGCTTCCCTTGCTGCCATCAGGTGCACCCAGGACTCATCCTCCTAGGCTGCCTGCAGGTATCACAGAATCATCAAGGTTGGAAAATATCTTGAAGATCATCCAGTCCAACCATTAACCTAACACTGACAGTTCCCAGCTACACCAGATCCCTCAGCGCTATGTCAACCTGACTCTTAAACCCCTCCAGGGATGGGGACTCCACCACCTCCCTGGGCAGCCCATTCAAACGCCCAACAACCCATTCTGGAAAGAAATGCTTCCTAATACCCAGTCTAAACCTGACCTGGTGCAACTTAAGGCCATTCCCTCTTGTCCTATCACTTGCTACTTCATTAAGGAGACTCATCCCCAGCTCTCTGCAGCCTCCTTTAAGGGAGCTGTAGAGGGCGATGAGGTCTCCCCTCAGCCTCCTCTTCTCCAGACTAAACAACCCCAGTTCCCTCAGCCACTCCCCGTACGACCTGTGCTCCAGACATTGCACCACCTCCGTTGCCCTTCTCTGGACAGGCTCGAGTCATTCAATGGCCTTTTTGTAGTGAGGGGCATAAAACTGAACACAGGAATTGAGGTGCGGCCTCACCAGTGCTGAGTACAGGGGTAAGATCCCTTCCCTGTCCCTGCTGGCCACGCTATTGCTGACACAAGCCAGGATGCCATTGGCCTTCTTGGCCACCTGGGCACACTGCTTGCTCCTGTTAAGCCGGCTGTCAATCAACTCCCCCAGGTCCCTCTCTGACTGGCAGCTCTCCAGCCACTCCTCCCCAAGCCTGTAGCGCTGCTGGGGGTTGTTGTGGCCCAAGGGCAGCCCCTGGCATTTGGCCTTATGGAAACTCCTCCAGTTGGGCTCAGCCCATGGCTCCAGCCTGTCCAGGTCTCTCTGCAGAGCCTCCCCACCCTCGAGCAGATCAACACTCCCACCCAACTTGGTGTCATCTGCAAACTGACTGAGGGTGCACTCGATCCCCTCGTCCAGATCATCAATAAAGATGTTAAACAGGAGTGGCCCCAAAACCGAGCCCTGGGGGACACCACTTGTGACCAGCCAACAACCGGATTTAACTCCGTTCACCACAACTCTCTGGGCCCAGTCATCCAGCCAGTTTTTACCCAGCAAAGCGTGTGCCCAGCCAAGCCATGAGCAGCCAGTTTTGCCAGGAGAATTCGGTGGGAAATGGTGTCAAAGGCCTTACTGAAGTCAAGGTAGACAACATCCATAGCCTTTCCCTCATCCAATAAGCAGGTCCCCCTGTTGTAGAAGGAGATCAGGTTTGTCAGGCAGGACCTGCCTTTCATAAACCCATGCTGACTGGGCCTGATCCTCTGGTTGTCCTGCATGTGTTGTGTGATGGTTACTCAGGATCAGCTGCTCCATCAGCTTCCTGGGCACCGAAGTCAAACTGACAGGCCTGTAATTTCGTGGATCATCCTTCCGACCCTTCTTATATATGGGCATCACATTGGCCAGTCTCCAATCTGTCAGGACAGATTGGACAGGTGATCTCAGGGAGGGCTGTGCAGCTGGACCCAGGCAGAGACCTGGGGCACCAACGTAAGCCTGCACAAGAGGCAGTAATGACTGAAAATGAAGCAAGACTATCCCTGTGCTCCTGGCATTTGAAAGGGACAAATTGAACCCTCACTAATATTCTGTGCAGAATTTCTGCTCTACCAGAAAGAATGTTTCAAGATCAATCCTATTTGTGATTTTTTTTCCTCAGGTATCTACTGAACTCCACTCTTGTCCTCATTTCTGGAATAATTTTAGTTGTTTACATCATTTTTACCAAGAACTAAGAGCAGGTGAGTTTTACTGCCCCATCCCTCCCTTTATTTTTTTAAATTAAAACCAGCATCTAATAGAAGGCACATCTTGACCTCAGCAAGAAGATGTCTTCCTCCCCCATACTCACTATGGGAACTGAGCTTTTTCCCCCATTTCAAAGGAACAACAAAGTTGCCAAGAAGGAAACCTCAAATTAGCTTTGGGATCAGTTTTATTATTCCAGGAGACATTCTTCAGTCACAAAACACTACGGGTTACTCAGGTTTGATGTGCTGAGGTGAGAGGAAGAACAACTATACAGATAAAGAGATGTTTGCTCTGAAACAGCAGTGATCCAGGTTTCCAGAGCAGTCTCATTATTAGCAAAAGAAGCAAAGAGGATTTATTTAAAATTACCTAACAATTTGTTCTGAGGTTTGATCTTTTGTACTTCAGTTAAATCCTACTTATTTTAGGCCCATTTTAAGCTGATTCCACACAGTCTAAGAGAGTTTCATTCCCTTCATTTTACACATTTTTGGATTACACTGTTCTTTTTGTTTCTGTGTCTGGTGAACTGAATAGCTTAAAGAAACCTGACAATAAGAGAAAATCTGCCCTTAAATCACTCTAAATACAGTTTTTAAAGAGTTGGTCCTCCTAGCAGAAATTCCCTTTATGATCATCAATGTCTCCAGATGTAAGAGATGTATCAGTGTTTTCACTCTGCAGCATTAAAAGGCAATAGACCCTGTAGGCAAAGTAGCTAAACTCTTTCAAACTTTTTCTTTCAAACTCACAGCTTCATTTAAGCAAACCCATAGTACATGAGAAGTAACTCAAGCTTCCTTATTTTGTCACTATTCCTATGAGCAAAGAGAATGGCTGGGACATGTCCCTCGGGCAGTTGAGCCTCCACCCTGGGCTGATCTCCATAGCGGAGCACGGGTCCCTGCAGGGCTGCAGCACGGCCATCCCTCTGCCTTACACTAGCAGGGCTGTTACAAGGCCACAGCACCCTCGGGCCCTCTGCACAGGCACCCTTGCCAGGAGCATGACAGCCCAGTGAGGTGCTGGCAAAGGGCAACTTCATCACACCAATCCCTTACTAGTGAAGAATTTGCCAAGGAAACCAGGTTAAACTGTATTAGAGAGGCCTGCCCTGAGAATCAAATATAGATCTGAGACTGCCTTCCCTTGCCAACGTTGCCTCTCCTACTGTGCTTTCCATCATAATGGAGAGGTCCAGTCCTCCCTGCCTTGTGCAAAAGTGGAAGGTCAGCCTTCAGCTCCAGTCCAGTTCATTTATTTAGGTCCCAGTTCCTTTTCTCCACATTCCCCCTTTCCCACTATTTAAAACAGACAGCAGTGCTGCCTTCAAGGAGAACCTAAAGTTTGCAAAGTGCTTCAGGAGGCTCAGACATTAAGGATTACAAAGGCCAAAATTTCATTTTTTTATTCTTGTACTCACTTGATCTCTGTGTACATTTGTTATGCTTGAAGAGACAGCATACCTACCATGCAAAAAGTTATTTGGGGAGGCCAGGATGATATAAGTTTTTAATCAAAACATCTGTGGAAAGGTTCCACTCCAGGAAAAGCTTTGGTACATCAGCAACAGCAGAAGGAATGAAAAGCTGGGTGAGGAGCAGGGCTGTTACAGGACATCTAATTAAAAACAAAAATCTTGAAAACCAGGCTCTTATTACTGGTCTTCCTACCGCAAGAGATGGATCTTTCCACCAGCATTGCCTAGGCAGACAAGGTTCTATTTGCTTCTCTTACCAAAGATATTCAGCACAAGATAGTACTAAGAAAAGAGCCTTAGAGAACTTTTCTTCAGTATTTGTATGCTATTCATTGGGTATTTTACCACTGTTGCAATCTCTTCCAGCCTTCTAAAGCCATTACCAGGTCACGTATTCACAGAATCACAGAATCGTCTAGGTTGGAAAAGACCTTGAAGATCATCCAGTCCAACTGTTAACCTGGCATGGACAGTTCCCAACTACACCAGATCCCCCAGCGCCACGTCAACCCAACTCTTAAACCCCTCCAGGGATGGGGACTCCACCACCTCCCTGGGCAGCCCATTCCAATGCCCAACAACCCATTCTGGAAAGAAATCTTCCTAATATCCAGTCTAAACCTGCCCTGGTGCAACTTGAGGCCATTCCCTCTTGTCCTATCACTTATTACTTGGTTAAAGAGGCAAAAGACCAGCTCAGTCTTCATCATAAAACATTTCATCAGGTGAATATTTCAAGGTTTTCATTACCATCATAAGGAAGCATTAATGGTGATAAAATAATCAGTCAGCAAAAATTCTATTACTTCTCCCTTAGTGAATGTGATCATTACATCCTCACTCAAAAGTTTCTCATTTCCTGAGGGATCGGAACAACTATTAGCTAAAAAGCACAGAGAAGGTACAACTGACACCCATTAAATGCATAATCCCATTGCCATAGAGAAACCCCACTGAAATTGCACCCTGAATATCTGTTTCAGGTAGGTGGTTCAAAGTGTTCTTGCTTTTATTCAGATTAAGAACAAAAAATGTAGCAGAGAAGGATGTAGCTGTATAACACAACCCTTCTCTTCTGCCTTCTTTTGTATTTTGTCTTTCTGTGCATTGAAAATTTATTCTTTTAACTGGATTAGTTAGTTAAAATGCACAGTATTCTTTTAAAATGACTCTCCATATTTCTCTCTATGGATTACTTTGAAGCACAGCATGTCTATTCTTTTAAACAGGTTCACTCTCTTCACAGGTGTTCATTAAAGTGCGCTCAACTCTAATCCCCTTAGCACCGAAGTATGCAGCTTTCAAAAAGGACCTGTGCTAAACCGGCATTGCCGAACTCTTCAATGCTGTAAAATGCAGACTTTCAAAAAGAAGAATTTCTTCAATGTCTTAAAGACCACACATGCTCATCCTGGAACAAATACTGACCTACTTAGTTAACCTGTTTTTCAAAACAGCATTTTATCTTTGAAGTTCACAGAGGAGAAACAGCCATGCCAAAATACAGTCAATTTGTACATCCCTAGTTGTTGGTGAGAGCACACATTGGAAAACCCACCTCCCTGTAAATAATAGAGGTGATTCTCTCAGCAGTTTGTTTACTGAAAAACTGACTTCATGGACAAGAAAGGTTGAATAAACAATCAGCTTTTTAGATTAGTTGCTCACTACCCTTTGCAAAACATTCATATAGCACTTGTAGTTTCTCATCCACCGCTTTTCCCAAACTGTCCTAGATTTGGACCAGATTAAGTAGCTTTAGTCTAGGTCCACATCAGCAAGTACTTTGGCACAACAGTAATGGATCAGTAGGTGAAAGCGACTGGTGCTTGGCCTCTTGACATCTCCAGTATATATATTTCAGATTTATTTCCAGATAGATTTAGTCTAGCCCCTGGACTAAATGTCTTTGGTGCACATGTGGTTTGATGCTTTCACCTCTTGAGTCTCCTTCTCCCAAGGAGCAACACACAAATTACATTCTGGCAGTTTTCTAATGGCTGTGCTGCCACCAGTCAAACAGAGATCTTGGGCTCAAGAGATGAGCTCAAACTGATGGGGCTGCATTGCCCTTCACATGCAGCATTACCAATAAGAGTTTAAACACTTAAACACTGAGGCCTCTACTGTGAGCTCAGACAATGAATGCACCTTCCTGAGACAGCTATTCTCAAAGGCCCCCAAAGCTAGAAAGCAAGAGTCATCTCTTCCCCAGTTTTGCTCAGATATTACAAGCTTTTTGCAATACAGGCATCTGACAGAAATTGGTGAAAAGTCAGGCAACTCTCGAAAGTTTCCATCCTTTCATGACTACTCGAACATCTCCTGCATGTGCCAGTTTGCTCAGGCTGGCAATCTGAAACACAGCAGGAGGCACCTGCTATATGTTCCAGTGCAGTTTTGCACAGCAAATTCATTTGATAATTCAATAAACATTCATAGATCTTAGTGAAGTGCATTCCCTACAGGCAGCAGCAGGAGGCATCCACCACCAGCTTTCAAAATAACCTTTTGTAGTGCAGAGGCAATGCTGGATCGCTTTAAGACTGGATTTGTTTCAGTTTAAGTTCTTCTTGCATGCTTCTCTGAAGGTTTCAAAGCACTTACCAAACATTAAATATGTTTCTCTTATTTGGGGGAAGTATTAAAATCCACTTTACCAACAGAAAGATGAAGGCAGAGAGGTTTCTAAATGAAGCAAGTCGTTGGTAAGGGGGAATTAAAAAAAAAAAAAAAAAAAAGTAAGAATCCCCATTCATATCCCCTAACTTTATCAGACAATGCTGTCTTAACACAAGGGATTCAGTTCAGGCATAGGGAAAACAATAGTAAACCAGAAAGAGAATGCAAGTCTCCACAACCATCACCTAGCACTCTACACTGTCCACTCAAAGGATATTTATGTATTTTACATGAAACCACACATAACTAACATGACTGGACAGTCCTTGGACAACAGTTCTCACCTGCCCTACCCTACACTAAAGGCATCGTACTTTTGACTTGCTCTGACTTGGTGACAACTGTGAAAAGGACTCAGAAGAACAATGTCAGTACTGGGACTAGCGTTGGTGCAAACCCTGGGCTACCTAGTAGCAGAGATTCTAAGGGCTTGATCCTTCAAATATGATTTTTATATGGCATGGTCACTGGTACAAGCAAGATAAAATCATGAAAACAACACTGATGCAAATGCACTTTGGACAACATTAAGGAAATTCAGATATGGGAACAATTCCTGTTGGAACAACTCCATTGATGACACCTGACTTCCCTGTGACTTTATGCAACTCCAGCAAACTTTTCTATGCAGCTATTGAACTGGAAGCATGGTTTATTCTGTACCTCACCGCAGTCTTTTACATATGTGTAAATTATAGAGAGACAGTTGTATAATGCTACAAAATTCACACATGAATTGGAATTCCCAATTCTATGAAAAAGCTAAAGATTTTTCTATCTTGTTGCATTCCCAAAATAGGAGACCAAAAGGTCAGTTTTCTCTAAGTATTGCATAATACTGCAGGCCACAAAAAGGTGAATACCTTGTTTTTGAAAAACAAGCAATTGACATTTCTTAAATCCATATATTGACATTTTGATGAACTGACTCAAACTTAAACTGAATCATGACTCCTGAACAAAGCAACAGACCATTTTCTTCCCAACCAGTTAGCTTCCTTTTGCCCAATGCACCCTGTCATACTCCTCTCCATAAACTCAGAGAAATCAGTGCATTTCTTGCTATTGCCTCCATTTTCTTTCATGCACTGAAAAACTGTAAGTTCGATAAGAATGTCTACAAGGTAAAAACATAATTGTGGATCCAGTCAACAAAATCTTTTGAATTATTTTTAAGTTCATCAGATCTAAACTAAAAAACTACCACAACCTTTACAAAAATAACCTAAGGCAAATACTTCTTTTTACTCTTGACAGAAATGTTTCCAGATAACATATAGAGAAAATATTGATTTTTACAGACAGCTTTCTGGCATAAAGTGCACAACTGTACCTGCTAGCCAATACTTACATAATAAGAATGCAGCAGGGGCCTTTGTTGTGTAAAGAATTGTCCTAACAAGGTCATGCTTTTTTACTGCACCCCTCAGTAGTGTTTCTGCTTTTGTCTGTTTAATCTGATTACTGAAATAAAAGTGTGAAACCATCATTCCAACCAGGAATGAAGTATAAAATTAAAATGTCTGTTCCACAACACTGCTACTTCACAGAGCTCGCTCTTACAAATTTCCTTTCCAGATTTGCAGGGTGTAGAAGTGTAGAAACATATTAGGATTCTTGATGTTAAGCCAAAATCCCTGATCCAGCAAAAAAAAATATTTGAGCAGCTCTTCGCTGCATCAAGGCTCACATCTTTCCAACTTAAAAAATGTGTATGTTGGTTTTGCTTCTCAAAAACGATACTAATTCTAATTCCATTTAAAGTGATTCAGATTTTAATTGGAAAAGTAGGAAGGAAAATCTATCCATAATGATACAGGTTAAAAAAAAAATCACTAGTATAGAATAAAAATACCCAAAATCATAGACATTAATAGGCCTTTAATTTCTAATATATATTGAGCCAAAAACTTGCCTGTCTAAAATAATAGTCATGATCTATTATAAATGCGCCAATAACACATTCTCCAGATAAATGTGTTTCAAATTACAAGAAGTATTTGAGTCACTGGAAGATTTTTTTTTTGCACCAATTACTTCTAAAACCAAAATGAATCTACATTTTCTTTCTCATCTCATTAACACAGGGTTATTAATCATTGCAATGTGTGCTGGTATTTAACATATGTAAGATGATTGAAATGCGCAAGCTTAAGCAAGACAAAATACCAAGACTGTGTCCTTTCACCTGGAATTTTGTTGCTGTAGGTACTCCTTGAACTTATACCTCCTTTTAATATCTTACTGAACAGCAAATTAAACCATATCCCCAATATCAACATAAATTAAACTGATTTGCCTTTATGCTCCATTAAAACAGAAAATATCAACTTGAAAATATGTGAGAAAGCAAAAGCTGTAGATTCTGATGGCCTTTGTAATCAGGAGCAGTATTTTTAGAACCACAGGCAACAGAAAGAAAAGTTACTTTATACATATTTGTTCAGTAGTTAAACACTGAATTCTAATTATTGACCAACTGTTTACTGTTTAGCAATGGAGGTGAAAAAAAATATTTAGTAAGACAAAAATGTTATATGTGCTTTATTTACAGAGTGAATGCAAGTCTTACAGCACTCAAATTCTTATGTGCCTTCAAATTAAGAGCTAGATTAGACTTCAATGGGGTTTTGACTCTGTGAGGTCTTTCCTTCAGAAAGTGAATTTTACTGATGATACTAAGGTATGATCTCAAGTCTGTTCAAAGACAACATCTGCAAAGGGATTTGATTTGATCTCAGCATAAACCAAGATCTTACCCTATGGGTTAATTTATGAACATATTTTCTTAAACAGAGGGAAACAAGGTGTTTTGTGTGTTCAGATAACACAGTCAACTTGGAGCGATCTCCTCCCCAGATCTCCATATATTGGGTAAAACAAAAGGAACATACGCATCACCGTTGTGATTACTGATTTAGTTAGGTGAAATGTCCCCTTACTAAGGAATTTTTAGATTCCTTTTACAGTTGACCAGAGTCAGGTGTGCCACCAGAGTCTACAGTTCTTAAGAAGCTTTCTGCAGAGAGCAGGGATAAGAGAAAGCATCCTTCACAACACAGCACTTCCATTCCACGCTGGCATGGTGCCGCACATTAATTTCTGCTCACCAGCAATGAGCCAAACTCTCACATATGACTAGGTTTGCCTAGAACATCCTTCCAAAAGTTGTTTCATGAATTCTTATGGAGGAAGAACCTCTTCACATTAGCGTGACAAAATCAGACCAGTCAACATTTGGTAGATGTGGTTATAGTTTGCCTAAGGAAACAGAATTCCCTGTAATCCCATCCACTCTCTGGTATGCCCTTATTCTCCTCTTTTGCCCATACTTGTCCCCATGGACTGCTGAAGGTTACTAGGATACATTCTAAGCCAAGATATTCCTGATACACACCTTCCATAGTTTCTGCATTGGTTTTGCTTCTGCACACTTCTGACATATGGTGAATCAAGTGGGGTTCTTGGACTCTATTCCATGGACAGATAATGGTTTCACGAGGCAGCAAAAGAGCATGGAGCTAATCTGAAGCCAGATACCTTCAGATTTTCTACAGATTGCTTTTCTAATTACAGCAGAAGTAAACATTTTCCTCCTGGCACTTTCCCATCAAATACTCACCGAGATGTAGAACTTCTAAATCTAATGTCATCATCCACTAATTCCACATACTCTCTCAGCCTTGAAATGAGAAAGAAAATTATCACTTACTCTACCTAGGATAAGCCAGGCCTTTGTTCCTTCTGATATGACAAATATCTTTGCCCATTAGCTTCCCTGATTCTGAAGAATTATTGAAATTTTTTATGAAAAAACATTTGCTCCCCACACTACCTCTGAAGCCAACAATGACAGCAGCTTTGCCACCTACCACATGCAGTACCAGTAGAGTCAGAGGGTACTCCATTTTCTCTGAGCTGAACTGAGCTGGTTGGAGAGAATCAGATTCACCCTCTGCCTCCTGAAGGCAAGCGAATGGGGAAGTTATTTTCTACAAGAGAAGAAAGAACAAGAGTCAGCCTTGCTAATGAGTGGTGCCAACTTCAGCCAGGCCATACAAACTCAAATAAAAAGCTGACTCTGTGTGTGAGAAACCAGAACAGAGGGAAACTATTAGTCAACTCATTTCAGCAGAACACTTGTGCTGTTTTGGTAAAGATACTCTATACTCCCTGCAGCTGTTCAGACGCACTCTCCCAGAGCTCTGGTTCTGCATGTTACTTACCCAGCAAGTCCAAACTCCTCAGGCCCCCTCCAGTAAGAGAGCCAGCCTTAGCAACCTCTGCTGCCTTCTGCTTTTCCAGCTGTCAGTCAGCAGCAGGAATTCCCTCCCTACATAGCTCTTGTGGACTGGGATTTTGCACCTGGCTGACTCCCATGGGCACCCATCTCTGCTCTGCGAGAGGAGGAAAGCAGCAGGGAGCAGCTCTTCCCTGAGGATTCTTCTCCCACAAGTTACAGACATTTTTGAATTACATACATCTTTATGCCATCAGAGCCTGCAGAGCAAAAACTGAAATGATCAGGAAGTGATTCCTCCATTCTCTGCATGGCCAGGAGCCAGGAATACACTAGCTCCACACCAATCTTTTGCTTCATTTAAAACAAGCAACAGGTTGACCAGCCCTATTCCTTTAAAAGGACATTTGCTGGTTTTAATCTGTTCCAGCCAACAAATGAACTGAAAGCAAACATATCCATTTCTAGATCAATCTGCAGGTTTCCTTGATTTGTCCTAAAAATTAACCCATTTCCTTTTTTTCCTCCCTACCAGACAGGATCCCACACATGTTTACAGTCTCACCTAAAATCTCTAATCTCTCTAATTTACCTGACCTCTAACTTTTAATACCTGGCCTCACACACCTAACATCCCAGATAGAAAGATAGAAAAGCATTACTCATCCAGCTAACATCCTTTCAAAAAGGACAACTTTGAAAATGCTAGAATTAGCACTACGTAAGGAGTTTCAGTGATCATTTTAGACACTTTTTTTACCATTTTGGTACATGGTATTAAAAATCTAAGAAAAAAAAAAAAGTAAAGCAAAAAGAATCAAAACAGAAAAATGAGGAAAAAAGCAACAACACTACAAAGGATGTGTCCTTTCCATTAAAACCATACAGAATTTTCTCTATAAGGGAAGTTGTAAACACTGCTTTAATTTCACAAGTAAGACTGCTATTGAAGTACATAAACCTGACTGTCTGACTTGGTCAGTGTAATTGTTCATCCTGATTGTTTGGCTTCATAAAGCCCACTCACGTGTGGAACAAGTCCTCAGGTATTATTTTATATGTTGCTGTGAAAACTGCTGGTAAAAGGGAGAGAATAAACTGACCTTTACATCTTCAGGAAGTAATAGGCTTAATGTATAGCAAAGACGATTTAAGTGAGCCATTAGGAAAAGCTTTACAGTGGTGAGAATAATTAACAAATCACCAAGAGATCTGATGTCTCTGTCCTTGGAGGTTTTTCATTACAGTTTAGGCAGTATCAGACAGGGCTGGGTTGCTACTGCCAAGCCCACTTTGTACAAATCTGCGTATCTGTATTTAAATAGAGAAGCCACAGCTATTACCTCAGTTTATCTAGTAGATATTATGCAGTATCACTAAGTATGATATGAAGCATCATCAGATTAATTAATACATGGTAATTCAGTAGTACTGAGAAGTCATGGGAGAAGTAGACTGATGTGTTAGAACACAGCAAATGTACCCTTGTGCATGATTCATCACTCCGCTAAACTCAGTTTAATTTCTGCTTGGGCCTCTAAATGCCCTCTGGCCAGGGCAGGGTAACAAAACAGTGAATCTGAGACTTGTGTACTAGTTATGGCTATTATTTAATAAATGTTTCTCATTTTTGTTCTTGTTTATTCATAGCAGTTTATAGCCATCAACATAGCAGCAACAGTAAAACTCTTGGCCCAAACTAAATCACATCCTGCAGAGGACATCACAGAGACATAAGGGAAAACTTTCACTAAGTATTGAATGCAACAGGTTTATTTCTTTTCTACTAGGACTGCTTAACTTCTGATTCCTCTGGAGCTCCACCTCTCTGCCCTGATGAAGACGATTGCTCTCTCACAGGAGTTTTAATCCCTGTCAACATTTGCTGGAATGATGTGACATTTTGCTTTTCTTTTGCTTACTCCTATTTAAGAAAATAAAATCTCATCTTGGCACAACCCACACCTGCCAGTCACATTCCAGCAACTGGTTGAGCCTGGCAGGAGGATTTAACATTTGCTAATCATTCACAGATGGATTGCCATCAAGTAGATGGCAAAAATCAAGTAGAAATAGCAAAATGTCTTAGAGACTCAACAAATATATCCTCTAAAATGCTCCCCATCAAATTGTTACCGCCTTTGCAAGTCAAATAAGCCTAAATCAAATTCCAGTGAAGACTGTCTGCTGCAATATGCAGAATACATGACTCCAGCATTTCCCAGAATTACCCCATTACTGAACACTAGAGAGCAGCCTTTCTCCAGTATACTAAGAATTGCACAGTGCTTTTTCCCTTTGCTTTCTGAAGGCAAGAGAAAATTGACCTCTATTCTGAGAATTCAGTGCGCTCCACAGAGAAAAAAACATTCATATGTCTCATCAGCCTGGACTGAACTGTAAATTTGCTAGGTAGCATAATCATTGCATTTCTTATGGATACCAGCTGTTGATAGTTTGCACCCAGCCTTCATATAGTCACACATTTTTATTGCAGACTTTATCTTCTTATCTAGGTTATTTGTATTACTGCAGCATTAAAAAAAAAAAAAAAAAAAAGACATAGCTCCAAAGGGAACTTGAAATTGGTAAGGAAATGCTCATGTCTATTTACAGTCTTCAACCTCAGTTTAAAAGCGTTAAATAATATAGTGAGTTACCCTGGGATTTAGACCAAAATATCTCTAGTGCTAGCTCTTTTCAATACTGTGTGTATTAAGCCTACATAGCTTAGGCCTTTGGAGTGCTTAGTCTATGCACTGAAATAGGAGTGCTGGAATCTGAAATTCAGTTCCTACCTGCAGGTTATCTACTCATCAGGACTGGCATATACGGAAGGTTTCTTCCACAACCCCCACCAGTGCTTGGGAACATCTCTGCCAAGGCCTTTTGTAAGACTGGGGGAGATAGTTGTATCGTAATGGTGCAGAGATGGCAGAAAAGTATACCTCTTAGTGCTGCTCATAACAGCAAGTCTGTGACACATAAAACCTGTCTCCTGAGCAATGCAGCACAGTTTTCAGCTCATCAGCTACAGCACTGAGTTACCAGGGTGAAACACCACCAGTTCCACTGTTAAAAATCTACTGGCAGCTTCATTACATTTGCAGTAACTTTAGTAAACAGCATTCAGTTCAAGACACAACTTTAAAAGGCACAGAGGGAAAGACATGTCCCTTACTTGTCATAATAGAGATATGTTCTATCCCCGGGTGATGATACTTTTTATATATCTGGTATGAGAGATGTATAAATGTACATTACAGCTATGCATATGTATTTAAAGCAGTACTTTCTATAATGCTTCACACTTCAGCACTTAGAGAAAGTCCCAGTGTTAGTAAGAATACTTACTGACTTTTGAATCATGATCATTGTACACAATTCATCACCATGACCATCAGATAACCTACATTCAGGCAGCAGCAAAGATAGAAGCAGATTATCAATAGCGAAACTACAGGTCTCTCACTTCAGTTCAAAGAGAGGTTATCAGATATAGACTTATTAGGGCTATTACTCTCTTTGGGGTTAGACAGCAATAGTAATTCCTTGGACCTCTGCCCTCACATCACATCATTATTTCTGTTTGTTCTCCTGTTCTGAATTGAAATGTTCAGTACAGGGCAGTGTATTTTTGCTGAGTGCCTGTATGTTGCCTAGCACAGGAGCCTCAGGGGGCCCTGAGTACAGCTGCAATACAAATCCTTAATTGTTTGTTTGATAGAAAGAAATTGCTAGCCAGTCCTCCTCCACAAGCTTTTCATGACACATTGCAGGTTAACTTATAATCACCTGTATTCAAGTAAGAGTTTTTACCCAAATGTGCATTAAAAAAAAAAAAAAATCATTAACAGGAACATCAGAAACATCTAAGTCATACAGCAAGGCCAAATTTTGCCCATTTGCAAAGCTACACAACAAACCACACCAGATTCATTATAGACTGCACCTGATTGCCTTGTTTGCCAATAGCAGCTCAGTTTAACTGAGTAATGAGTTTAGAAGCTTTTCTCTTGGAAAAAAATACAGCTGGTCTATCTTTTGTGATCCAGCTCCCTTCTTCTACAGAAGATAATTCCTGCTAAACCCATCTCACTCCAGTGGAACATCAGGATTGAAGACAGGAAACACAAACACTGAAAGATTTACTGATGGATAAAGTCTGTGGAAAGCCAAGACCAGAACCAAAGCATTCTAGACGCTAGTTTATAACCCTGCTCGCAAGCCCCTTGATCCCTTCAATATTACTGAACCAGTATTATTGATAATATTTAACACTCATCCTTTTTTTTTCCCAAAATGCCTAAAAGTAAGAAGAGACACTGCATGTCCCAGTGAGCAGCATTCTTTACTTCAGAGTTCCTTATATCTTCCTGGTAGCAAAACTAATGAAACTCAACCAACATTTTTACTGTTCCATTATACAAAGAAACGGCAGAAAGAAGGAAATGTCCAATTTGCATAATTTTAGTTCTACAGTAGTTATTGTACGTGAGGAAATGTTTACTAGAGTGTAAATATGAAGAACTGTGGCTATTTGGTTTGAAATATGGAAACAGAAGATAAAAATGTTGTGCAAGGAAAAAAGAAATAAAATTAGGTTTAATAAAATAAGTTTTGTTTCAATTATTCACTCATTGAAACAGGGATGTTAAACAGTCTCAGATTAGTCAAGTTTCAAATTCAAATAAAAACTTTAAATTAATTCTACAATTATAAAACACAAAGCACACAACGAAGTTGATAAGAAATTACTGTAAGTCCTCTTGTGGCAAATGAAGATAGCAGAAAATAGCTGTTTGTTTTTAAAGAGCACGGGCTTGTTAGGTTTGGGGGTTTTTTTCTCTTTCTGCTCGGCACTTTTGGTGCTGGATGGCAGAAACGCTGAACCAGAACATCACAAATCCAAAGTGATATTTTCTTAAAGTACAATAGCTTTTAAAACATCTCAGCTAGAGCTGATTAGAAAAGACTGTACACAATGGTTTCCCCAATGAAAAATGCAGATTTGATCAAGTTAAAATGTCCCATAAGAAAGGTCTTTTCATACATACAAGATTGAACTATGTCACTTCTTACATTTATGTTACATGAAAATCAGAATATTATCAAATATTCTGATAAGGATGATACCAAAGAAGGTATGACTATTTCTTTTAGTAAGCATTTATATTGCTTTCATTCAGGATTAAACCAGTGGACAGAAATGCAACTTCTCAGTCAGCTGTTAGCAACAATTTTGCAAAATTCTACTGAATTTATGAGGAGTCTTTCATTAGTTTAAATGAGGGCTGGACCAGGCCATAGGAACACAGAAGAACACAGAAAAATCATGTAGTATCTATGTCAGTCTTAAAGCTCTTTTCAAGAGCTAAATCCTCTCTGGTACCTGTTCAATACAGGACTATAAGTTATAGGCTACCCTTCTCCAGTTCTGCTGTCAGATCAGTTCTACAATCAGCATAGGAGCTGATCTTTCTCAGACAGGAGTGCTTTGCTCCTCAAATATTACAGGTCAGATAATAACTGAGGGATAACATTCTGGTCCTTCCCAGTGTACTGAAAGGAATACCATGCAAGATCCATCAAGCAATATTTAAATTCCTATTGTGACTTTTTCTTGACCTCCTTTCATCCCTTCATATATCATTCATTGGCCATGTTCCCTTTTTCCTAATTTGGTGTTGTTTTGCTGCTTTGTAATACATGTAACTTTATAATATCTGTTAACTTTGTTTGTCAGTAGTAGATACAGCGAGAGAACCTTCACTGAAGGCTGGTGACAACAGTAAGACCTATCAGGTTGTAAAATCTGACAAGAAAGTATCTGCTTAATGAAGATAGTTTCTTTGCAGAGTCAGCATGGAAAGTGTTTTTTACAACTCCCTTCTATTTATGGACAGAAAATGCCAAGATAATGGAGCTTTCAACCTAGACTACCTGAAGGCAAGGAAGACACTGTACTTGCATTTGTGGGTTTTTAACCTCTTTATTTTTCAGCTAGAATGCAAAGTCTGATGAGAGTCCTTCAATACCTTCCACAGATCTCTTGAAGTTCCAGGATACTGTACCAGCCTCTCCTACCCATTCATTGGGAAAGAGCATCAAAATACCTCAGCTTATAAGAGTGCAAAGGTCTGTGGCACAAACAACCCTGAAATTCTCTGCAACACTGAGGTAAAACAGGCATTAGGAATACCTTGTGCATCACTTGCACTGTGACTGCTCAGATCCTGTCTGCTCAGTCTAACGGCGGTGTCAGCTACCCAGGCATAGTCCACACTGGTACGACTTGATGTTGGAATGATCAGCTACAGGAGTAAAGATACTTTAACACTGCAGCATCTAGCACTATAGAATGTTATCAGCTACAAGCGTGCCCTCTATCTTGTGTTGCTTTTTCTTCATTACATGGTATAAGATTATCAAAATTGTCACGGAATGATGCATTATATTACAAACCCTTTTTTTAGTTCAGCACAAAGTTAAGGACATGACATAATAGTTACAGGATCGGAGCCAAAATGTTGAATTTTTCTCTGTAACATCGAGATTCATTTCAGTAGTCTGTAAGACCTTTGTTACTCTATGTTCTTTCAGTAGACAGAAGAAAAAATTACATACGTGCAGAGAATTATTCACTTGTCCTTATGCCTGAATCTTGTCTTGCTCCATCAATTGGGAAAAGTGTGGAGAGACTTTCCTCATACTTTAGGTGCCTTACAGTGTGTAAACTTAAATGGGATCTCAACCTAATGCCATAATCTCGTGCGTTTAAAAGCATCAGTCATTGTGTTCTGCAGATCGCCTATCTTAATCCATCAATATCTGAAATCTGTACACCAGGGCATCAACACAGGAGTAAAAAAAGATGTCATCTGATCACATGAAAAGGAACACAGGCCAACCAGATACCATTTATAGAGAGTAAGCAATAGAAGTGACAATCGAAGCCAAGACTCCTGGGGAGGGAATGTTGGTTTGTCCTATAATTAAATTCACCCTCCCTTTGCCAAGCTCCCTAATCCTGCTTTGAGTGGGAGTCATTTTCCGACAAGGAAAATAATATATATGGAATCAAACAAGTTGCTTCAGGCAGAGCAGAGCAGTAGGGAAGGGTGGAAAGCACACTCTTCAAATAATTTCCACTTCTGCTTTTTGCCTGCTGACCACACGCTGTTGCGACGAAAACTGCACAACAGGCTGCAAGGACCTGCCCAACCAAAGAGCCATCCCACCATGGCCTCCTTTATGCCTGGCTTGTTTCCAGTGAAGAACATTTCAAGGCAGCAGAAAATGAGTCAGTCTGATAGTTTAGATGCTCAGTTGTCTGACCCAAAATAGCCTCATCCTTCGCAAAAAGGACATGAGAGCCTTAAATGCAAGTGTATAACCAAGGCCCCTGAAACCCCTAAAGGTTTTCAGAAGCCTGAGGATTAGGCTTCAAGACTGGACACCTATTCTGTCTTTACCTTGCCACTGACTTCCTTTGGGGTTTTGAAGAGTTTTGTCTCTGTTGCTCAGCTGTATCGCAGCACTGATAGAACTTCCCTACCCCAAAGTGTTGATATACAACGCTTCTCTAGTCAGGGAAACACATTAACACCTAAAATACACCTGCTTTCCTGCTAAGCCCAATTTAAAGCTCAGTAGCTTATAATAAATGGATGCAACCCAAAACTTCGGTTTAGAACTTTCTCCTCTAAGTCTGAGCACATGTGCAGTTTTGGTTTTGGCCATTATCTCCAGTAAAGCTTGTCTTTGCTGGCTAAGTACAAAATATAAGGTAACACAGTCATTTGTTAAGATGGGGTTAGATAGTTCCCCTGCTTTTCTCAAAGGGAAGCTTCAATAGGGATTCCTGTTCTGAATCTGTAAACAGCTAATGGCCATCATTTTTCAGCCAATTTTATGAAAATATGTAACAACTTACACTGAAATTCTACTGCAGAAGAATTTCATCTAGAAACACCTTGCTGAACTGAACTCTTTGGAGCTTTTCCTTGAGTCACAATAGTTTGGAGGTCTTTTTGAGATGGCCAGGATACTTCAGTCTACTGCTTCACTCAGAAGTTAAACTTTTTCAAGCCCATCAGATAACTTGGACAATGAGGCAAAGGCAGAAAGACCCAATTCAGAATTTTTTTCCAGTACTAACCATCTAACAAGAAAACAAGTTAGGTCCTTGCTTCATGCATGAGCTGTTCTCGCTGCTGTTTATTGGGTAACATTTGGTGGTTTAAGAGTTATTTGGCACTTTTCCAATAAGGCTGACAGCTAAATAATATATAATCTGTTTTTCAGCAGAGCAATTACTAAGTAAACCTGAAAACACTGAAGGAGTAAACGACAGGTTACAACACCTAGAAAAAGATGCCACACCTGAAAAAGCTAATATTACCTGAATAACTATTATCTGTAATCACCAGAATATGCTAAAATTATTGCTTTATTTAGTGGAAGATTAAGCCACCTGTTCTTAAAAATACATGCTAGGTACTTTTTTACTGCTCTTCCCCCCTCACTTAAGAGATTCCGTAATTATTCCAGTAGCACATTACTGGAAATGATGCACGGGCCTCAAGTTTCAGGGCCAGATTGTTCATAGAGACAAAGCACTCTTAATTAAGCTACTCACCCATCTTGAGTAGCAGAGAATCTAATCCTATGTCAGAGCTCATAATTAGAATTGTGCAAATACTAGATTTTTCAGAAAAAACTAAAGAAGATAATCTAAACTGAATAGTGTTCCATCTTTACACTGAAATGAACCCTCTGATTCCTCACAATCTGCAAAATATTTTTGAGGGTCAAGCAAAATATTACATTTGAGCCAAAACTCGAAATTTCATGTCCTGTTCGGATGGATGAATAGGAGCTTAAAATTTTAATTGATTAATTAAAGCATTTCTATTTTCTCTACCACATTAGGTTGAAAAAATTAACCAAAACATTTCAATGAATTTAATCCATATGTTCTGGAAGAGAAGTATTTTTTTAAGTATTTTCCCACCACTGAATCAGAAATTTGTAACTTCTTGTTACTATCATATATTACTTCTTTATCATACCTGTGATAAGTATGATAAAGCCAACAAGGCTTTTCACTAAGCTACCCTCTCCGCTTTGTATTTCACAGTAGCAGTATTGAAAACAAGTAATGATAATCATCATCAATGGATATCCCTAATCAAAGGTGTTCATTTAGAAACAAATTGTGATGATAACCATAGCAAGTAGCTGCAGATGGAGATTGGACAAATTACTTCCCTTCCATCAAATACTTGTGATAATGTTGCATCCATCATTAAGCCATAGAAGAGCTCAGCACATAAGCCATGATTATGATAAGAGCTGTTTGAACATACCATATGTGCTTTATAAAAAGAGAGTCTAGTTTCACTAAGGTATTGTTATATACTGTAGGGTTTTTCTGAAGTTATGTGTCTGCTATGAAAATCACTACACCATAGTGGTAAATACATCTTAAAGCAATTAAATCCATTTGTGCAGTCTTCAAAAACAAGATACTATATCATCTCATCCATAAAATAAGTATCTGGAATAAATGTACTATGGGAAAAGGAACTGAACCAAAACCAGATCCCAGCATCTAACCAGTCTGGAAGAGTTTTGACCCAGTTTCACACTTCCCAGCAAACATCTTTCTCTAACAAGCCAGACTGAGGGTATGTGTACATAGTCTTTTGCAGGCAGATATGAACAAGCTTTGCTTTTGCCGCAAGCATCTTTTACACTATTCTTCTGGCATAATCAGGATGCAGTGCCAGTGGCAACACCTTGCCCTTCAGCAGCTCTCATCTCCTCGGTATGAGCACTGTAATAGCCGTGGCAGCACAGCTTCTGATCCAGGAATTGTGCACACATGGCTGAACCTCTTAAGAGCCTGCTTATGCATTGCCTCCGCACTCCTCTGCCAAACACCCCTGCACTCACAAAAAGTCCCATCTTACATCCAAACTTGGCTCTCAGCTCAAGCCCACTTCTGAGCAACTAGAGTTAAGTGCAGCACACATGCAGTATACACAGGCATACACTGGCCCTAATCCTGCACTCACTCCTACACGCTGCTCCCACTGAAGTTAGCTGTAATCCCTCATCCAAGAAAAGAGGTCAGGGCACATGAGCCTTTTCTTTCAAAGCTGACAGTGCTGGGAACTTTACTTTAGGTTGCCATCATTTCTTTGCATGTCTTTATCCTCTACTCACTGCAAGCATAAGTAACAATGGAGGTCAGGCAACTTTTTTTTTAATTCTCTGCCCTTATGGACAGTCTTTCTATTCCTCATGTGCCATTTAATATTCCATTTTTATTTGTGCACCCTCTAGGGGTACATTACTGGGAGCTGAAGGAACCCCTTCTCCCTCAGACCTCTTATTATCTTCTTTCTATTTACTTGGATGTATTTACAATAGTTTCAAAGGCTGGATATTACCAAAATTATAGCCAATAAGCACTTGTGCAGGCCCTTTGTTTCAGGGTATGTAGACTGTCATGTGATGACTGTATCAAAATTTTATTGTAGGCATTAATGTATATTTTTATTGTATGTGTTAATGTTTTATTGTAGGTACAAATACATGTATTAAATTGGGCAGTCTTTCAAAATATGCAAATAAGTCTATATTAACCCAAATATATTTATCTCTAAGAGAATTCTTCACGTTTCCCATAACAAAATTTCAGAATGTCATGTACAAGCTGTTGTAATTAAAACTTCTCAGGCTTTATCGAAGTAGGGTTTGATCAAAACTACCAAAATCAAAAGCTTAATCTGTCCACGATTCTATACAAGTCAGTAGAACCGCTAAGACAGGTTTCATAAACTGCTAGCAGAATATCAAAAACCACTTTGTCAGAACATTCCTTTTGGAACAAACCCCCCCATTTTACTGCAGTCTTCAGTCCAAAAGGGAACAGTAGATGGTGCTGTTTGATGTGGTCTTCTCCCCTTGCTTTTTATTATCACTGGAATTAACACGTTAGTCTTAATGCATTTCTATAACATGTATTAGGAAAATTTAATATTGGGACCTTACGGTTATATTACCACGTGTACTAATTATGAAATATTTATTCTGTAATTATATTTTTTATTGCTTTCCAGACTGCATTTCAAGACATATTTCTTACAATACCTTACCTTCTCAGAAAGTGAGGGTTGTCCATTATGTCAGAACATCATTATCAAATGCGTGAGAGAACCAATCTTTGTCATACCGTTGTCATGAGAGAGACACACCTTCTCAAAACTAAATTACTAGGGGAAGGGGGGAGTGTCATAGGGAAGTCCAGCAAAAATAATTAACATTTCAGGATTTTCAAAACTGCCAAAATTGGTATCAATTTGCAGAATTAGAAAAAGCAAAATTAGTTATAAATTTAAATGTCACAAGTTATTGTTTGTTCAACCAAGAAAAAACAGAACACACTCAACTGTATAAGAGATTCCAGATATTAATGATACTGGTTTCAACAAGCTAACACTTTATTTATAATCGAGTGGCATCGTTTTTTTCCTGTTGTTAAAAATACAGCTCCAATCTCTTGCCTGCTGGACACCATCCTCCATTCCTATCACTCTCCCTTGACTGACTTGCTCAACATCACAGTCAAGCTTCTTGTCCTCAATTTGAAGTCCTTCACAGAAATAGCCTACTGGTGCCACTTCTATTTATAACTACCCTGACCCTTAGTGATTCACCAGTTATGTTAGCTTCATGGATACGTCTGTTTATGCTCCCATCTACTCCACACTTTACTCTGTGCTGCCTACAGGATCCAACGCATCTGTAAAGCAACACTTCAGTCTCTTATACACTTTCAGTTGTCTCTCCCTGAATGATAAGTCTTAGCTAACAAATAAAGAAACAGTGTAGCTGAAATATGTCCTTTAAAACTGAGACCATTTGTGTTTCTATAATACATAAAACCACTATGAGCTCAAGACACACATATGCATGATTATATTCAAAGACATTCTAACACTTCAGTAGGACTATCCAATTGCTTGAAAATAGGCATGCACAGAAGTCCTTACAGGACCAATTGCATGGCTTGAACATCCTCTGCACAATAGCAGCTCAAATTGTCATAAGCAGCTGAAGATGCAAAATTTCTTTGCATGTCAATGCAGAAAACAAAAATCCCCAACAGAAAACTTGTATGGTTGAACAAACAAATCAACAATATTGCACAAGGCAACAAGCAAACAGAAACCAAGTCTTCCATGCAACTTGTTCCAAAACACAGCCAGGTTTTGTTTTCAAAATATGTTTATTTTCCAAAAATGAAGATTTCATGTTTTATTTTCCTATCTGAGAAAACGGACATTTGCCAGCCTCCCCACCACTGTTTTCCCTCCGTGTCGCTACTCAGAACTTTTCAGCAGTGAAGAAAACATTAATGTCAGACCAAGGAAAACAATCCCATTTCTTTCCTTCAATGCAAGGAAAGGAGGTGCTCAGGAGAAACAGAAAACACACACACACAAGCTTCTAGCTGCATTCAGAGACTGGCAAAACTTTAAAACCTGGGAGCAGCTTTTGTGAAAGTCCTCTAACCTAGGAGAAGCAGGAGTAACATTGCTGCTGGAGGCAGCAACCTTCCCACTACTTCAGGTGCCATCTCAAACGCAGGTCCCCAGCAGCTGAGGTGGGGGAACCCCTGCAGGGGCTCTGCACAGAGCAGCCTGTGCCACCTCAGCCAACAAGAAGCGTGAAGGACCTGGCATAACCTCAGCACAGCCAGAGATGTGCAGCAAAAACGGTGTCAGTCTTTAAAGTGCTGGTGTCAGAGAGCTCCTCCAGCCCTCCCTCCACTTAGGGAGAAGGAACAGTGGCCTGCAAGCAAAGGGGAAGGACTGTCCTATTTGTCTCAGTTTGTCATGTGAATCAAAGCATTTTAATTTCTTCATTCACATGAAACATCCAATGTGAACTTGGACTGATTTCAGAGAAATTTTTTTATCACAGAGTTTTAAAAAAATATTTAATTGCATAAGCAGAAACAGCAAGAAGGGCAGGAGGAGCTGCAGTGTAGAGAGGAGTGATGGAAGAAAATTGGACAAGGGGATCCTTGTGACTTGCTGCCTGGAAGAACCAGGGTGGCCGCCCTGTAGGTACAGCATAACTACAGAGCCATGTCCTGCCAGCCCCTCAGAACCTCAGCAGAGAGTGACTCCTGATCCTCCTGCACTACCAGCCATAAAACCACACATGCTGCACAGCGGTCTTAAGCATTTAATAGCTCTCATCTTTTTTAGAACAGTGTTTTTCCCCTTGAGTTTTTTCATGTCTTATAAATAAGAGGGGATATATCACCCTTTGAGACAGTGATACGTATTGCAACTCACAGCAGCAGCTGGGAAGAAGGGTAGGGAAGCAGCTCTTCTTCCCAAGGGGTCTCCACTGAAGGAAGACTGCTTTAAAGCTAAGCCAATCTAGTCTCAGGATATTCAATGAATTAGCAAGCAAGGCCTGACACCACCTCCATTTGTACCAGTCTCCCCTCAGCAGCCCAACAGATTTTAGCATTGCAGGCAGCTTGAATCAAGTGCAGCCACTTCAAACCAATTAAATGGCAGGTGACATCACTGCAGATAACTAAAGAAACATTGGCTGCTTCTCCAGTACAGACCTCCTGTTTTCACTGTCTGTTTAGGCGTATTCACGTTTTGCAGTCATTCTCCTTGTCTGTCCATGCAAATTCCTCACGTACCCACTGCCACACAAAATTTCAACATCCCTGAGCATACTGCACGTCCCCAAGTTAAGCAGCAGCATAGACACAATTTTTCACAGAAAGTAGCACTCTGCTGTGGTAGGTCATGCTAGGGCAACTCAGTGTATCGCATGGGGGTTGCCTGCCTCTCCTGTACATCCACCATGCTCCTTCCATAGGTAACGGACTGGACGTTCCCATATGTCTTGAATGCAGGCTGAGTTCCTCCTCCTGCCGAGGCACTCTCACTCCTAACAGGCACACTTCAAAGCTGTCATATTGGAGCAGGCTGCAACTACCTCATATTCTTCACCCCCTGCAACTCCTGGGCAGAGACAGTGTCTGTTATCTCGTCATAGGAATAGGCTCTTGTTGTCTTGCTCTTTTAAGACACTAGGCCCAGCTGTAAAACCTGCAACATCACTGCAAACCTTTAAGCCAATCATTTCCCAGTTTCACCCTGACATGCCTTGTGCTTTACAATTCCCTTCTGCCAAAAGGTGGAGCAGACATGCAGCCTGACCATAACTCTGTTATTCTGTCTGATGGAAAGCACAAGGGTTTTAAAGATTTATGTTTAAAAAAAAAAAAAAAAAAAAAAAAAAGCAAAAAAACCCATCAGCATCCAGTCCTACACTGACAGCCTCAGTTTCCTCACTGTGGAGCACTTACAAGGATTTGGTTGGAATTCTGCCAAGCATTTAGGATTCCCCTCCCTGGCACACAGCTTCCCCCTCCACAACAGGGAGGCCAGCCTCCCTACCTTTCACCCAAGCCTGCTCCAGCAAGAACAATCCCTTTTCTTTCCCAAAGTATGTGCCCCTCCTTTTTCTTCTCCCAAACTTCCTTGTTTTTCAAACCCTTTCTCAGACATCTCTGCCAACTGCTTATCCCATTTGCCACTCTACTCCCCACTCTTCAGAGCAGGCTTTACATATTTCCTTTGTTCTTGCCATCTTCACACACCCTTTAATAAGCCTGGCAGATTTCTTAAAATGTTAGCGTGTCACGCTAGTCTGCCTACTCACTACCAGGCACAGACATGACTCCTTCGTCTCCTGAGAAATAAAAGCTAGGAAAGCTGGACATGCAACTCTGCCCCATTTTTGGCCAGATCACTTCCCCTGTCTTGCTCGCCGTGCACCTGTCTTAAGGCCCGTGCCAAGGGAGGGAGAGCAGAGGGATGGCAACAAGAGGCCACAGGCAGGAGAGAAGAGAAGCTCTGTCCCTGTGGCTGCAGTGTCTATTGGTGCTGGCTGAAACTATTCAGTTAAAACCCTTTCAAAGCCAAAGAATGGACAAATGCAAGCAACCCAAAGGTACCTTCACACACTGCAGACAAACTCACATATACCTAAACTCTTCTTTTGCAGTGCTGCTGCAGATCCCAGGTGCTCTCCTACCTTTCTCAGAGATGATTACTGCCTGCCCCAGACTTTTTGCTCTCAGATGGAAGGAGGTAGTTTCTGTCTTGGCCAAACTGGCCAACAAGAACAGAAAAAGCCCCACAATTTTTTTAAATCCAGTTAGTGTGAAACAAATTCTTGTACACCTGATTCTTAAGGGCCTTTGAGATGTCCCCAGAAAACCATTGAAACTCAGTGTCTGTGACACTTGATCTTTATAGGGAAGATGTAGGGTTAGATTTGCATGCTTTCCTGGGCTTTCATCTTCTGAAGATTACACACCTTCTTTAGACAGCAAAATGAAGGCCTTAAATCCTCATCAGCCCACTGTAATCTATCACCTTCAAGAAGAGTACTGCTACACAGACCATTTGGTGGTGTTCCCCTTGTTGAACAAATCAAGTGTCAGTCCTGGGATTTCTGTAAGCTCACTGCCAGCTGTAGTAACGCAGAGTAACTCAAAGGTGAATTATGCATCGCTTGGCTTTGCTCAGCACAGTTCTGGGACTGCTAGTGGTGTGCAGCACTTTGGACTGTGTGTGGCACTCCAGCACTTGCAATGTGAAATGCTATAGCAAAAACATGCTGATGGAATCTGGCAGCGGGCAGGATAGAGGCCAGAAAAAGACAGTGACAAAATTCTCATTAGGTAAATCTTTAATCTGATTCTAGGAAGATATTTGAAGTTTTCAAGATATAGTGAGGCTATTAAGCAATTGTATACTACACTTTCTTTACAAATTAGGTCCTTCAGCAGGGTTAACTGTGAATTGTGTCTCAGTAATTAATTAGTTCGACAACTTTTCCTAGCAGAGAACTACAGAGATGAGAATAAAGGAAGAATTTCTGCTTCCATAAAGTACACAGGTATTTATAATGGATCCCCTGTCTATATTATTCCAGCAATCCCATTTAGGCATTTTTGGTTTATTAAGTTCCTCTCAGCCAACTAGTGGTACAAATAAAATAGCTTTTCTCCTTTCCCTTCAGTTGGGCTGTATTTATAGTCTGGTATGTCTACATGGAGTGCTGCATATGGTTGTCTTTTGACACATTTCATTTGTACATTATTTCTTGAGAATGTGTGGCAGAGCACAAGCTGCACTGGGCAGCAGACAGGGAAGCTCTGACTCCACTAACTCCCTCTCTGCAGGACAGGATACAAATACTGACACCTGCCTTCCTCCCAAGAGCTTTGTGAAGACTAAATCTTCTAGTATCACTGTAGAGTAACTGTGCTAAGAAGGATTCACACAGGCTGGGATTTGGTGCATGCATCATCTTTGTTTAACTTCTTGGAGGTCATCTATACACCTACAGACACATGCACCTATAGAATGCTGCAATATTGCTATCCAGTAGCACCAAATGCTTTCTCACACAGAAGTGACTGAGCACTGTGTCCGAGTCCCAGGTGTTGGCTCCTGGTCAGTTAGGATGAAGCTCCTTGAAATTCTGTCATTCTGTCATCACTGTTCACTGCCACCCTCTCTTAACATACTCCAAGACTGAAGTGTCAGAATGCACTTTAGAAGATCTATCACAAAGAGAAATCTCTTTGGAAGAAGCAGTCAGCAATTCATTTATCTTGTTACGGAGAGAATCATGAGACATTCATTTGATTCTAGTGACAGCTGAATTTTGAGCTGCAATTTTAAATTTTAAAGTACTAATTAATAATGGGATGCTTTCTACTGCACCATATTCATTACAATTGTTCACATTTTTATACCTATGAAGCAGGACCTCATCAGACTCCAGTAGAAGTGTGTTAGGAAGTATTCACCTGTGGCACTTAAAATTTCACATTCAGAAAGCATGCACAAAAAATGACAACTCTGAGAATACTATCTAGTTTACAAATCATGCCCATAAAATCCAGAGAAAGTGGGAAATGTCAATTTAAGCTGAATGCTAGTGAATTGCTATATTCAGACTCTCTGAGGAAGAAGGAGAAAGTCACACATGATTATGTACTTAAAGACTGTCATTTAATGTAAATGCACATGGAAAAGTTAAGGTAACAGCAAATTCTATTATATATATACAAAAGTCACTCACCACCAGCAGCAGCTTTTGAATATTACGTTTTTATTCAGGTCTAGTTACAATATTCAACAACAGGGAAAAACCACCCACATTATTTCAGGAACAAAACTGGGCTAAATCTAAGTTTTAATTTAATGAATCTGGCCAAGATCTCCTTATCTTTCTTTTATTCCCAGCTCCTCAAGAAGGATCTCATCAACACATCCAAAGAAGTGTAGGCAGCTTTCAGATGTGGGAAGTACTTAAGATCCTCTCTCCATAGCTACATTAACAATTTTCAAATACTGTTAGGCAGTGCCTGTTGCTGATGCCACTTTTGGGTAATGGTATCTATCAGGATATGTGTAGTCTGTTGTTATACAGGCAAGAAGCCAAAAGAAAAACAAACAACCCACCTACCACTACAACCTAATCCATGGAAGGAAGAAAAAACAATAGTCAGCTTTACATAGATAAAGGAGTATTTTCCTCCTGACAAATTTCAGACATGCTAAACAACCCAACAACCAACAGATTAAAACTAACATAAAATGAAGATGCAAGAATGGAAGACTTGGGTGTTTTTTACCACATCCTGGTATCATTCGAGACAAAAATGTCTCACATGCTTTTGATTCTGCTATACCTGTTGCCACTGTAGCTACATGAGGTGTAAAGAATATACAAGACAAGTAATGCTAACAGCAAAGAACTCTTCTAGCAGAGTTACATGCTCACTGTAAAAGCATTCAGGGCAAGCTAAAGTTCAGCATTATTAAAGACCCATGAGTCACCTCCTAACCCCCAGAGATCTCTAGTTCAGTAAATGGATACTTCTACAAAACTGAAGAATAAGTAACGACCTGTTTTAAATAAATGCAATAAGCGTTGACCCATACAACATCACTGAATAGAAAAAAAAGCAAAGCATTGTCCTCTGAAAAATTTGTTTATGTATGACAAGTGTCTTTAGTGGCCACAAGGAGTCAGGACAGCCACTGAAAAAGCTAATGAGACTGCTCACAGCTATTGCAGAAAAATCACCTCTTGGTATTGCTTCACAACAAAGAGAAGTTACTCACTGCGCCCCAGCCCAGATTAAATGTATCCCATAATTCTTTCGACGAGCAGAACAACTGAGACCTGATGTCCTTGTCAGCTCCAACAAGGGTTCACTGGGAGAATGCACAGAAGGTATCTCTAGACCTCCACCCAAAACCCAACAAGTCCTCCGCTGTGTGAGTGAAAGGATACAGCTTCCACAGATACTGTTCATGGCCTGACCCTGTCCACTCTACCACGTTCCTTAAGAGAGAAGAAAAAAATCACCAAACTTGCATGTTTAAATGAGATGACAGGGAGCAGGACAAGGAGATAGTAAATATTTCTCTTTAGCTGAGGGAATCTATATGCTATCCATTTATTCCATGGGTGTACATGTGCAACTTGTCTGGCAGCCTGACTAGATATCACCATTCATCTAAGAAGATATTCATGATACTACTTTAAATCTGTACCTATCAGCCAGCCAGAAAGGGCTGGGAAAGGTTGCAGTGAACAGCTCTACAGCAGAAGATACAGAAAAGCTGTAAGCTACGAACTGTAGCAAGATGAATAAAACCTGCATTTATCTCTTGTTTTGATATAATGCAACTGCTAGAATTTATTACCTTGGGCAAATCTCATGTCATGTGAGAATCCTTACGCCTGAGAAGACCATGGCTGTATGGCACGCCACAAAAATACAACAGCTGATGTACTGATTAGTCAGAACACAGCTTTTTTTCTTTTCCCCTGCAGTCTTTTCTCCACTTTTCCCAGACGCTTAGCGCTGTTACCCATGTCCACATTATCTTATCTAAGCTCATAATCATCTCTTGCAATCCCATCGAATACATGGTCTATAAATTTAAGATGCCTTAGCATACCTTTTACAGATCTATTCAAATATAAAACATTCAGCATCTATCCGTGCCTCTGAAAGTTTCTTCCTCTGTCCTCAGTAGAAGTAATTCCCTGTGGGCCGTGGAAATACACACAGAAGTTTTATGTATAACTGTCCATGACACATGAAAGTGAGCTAATCAAAACATTCTGATTTTTTTATTGTTATATATTTTTGAACACTTAAAAATCTACTAAAGATCTGGGTTTGGCTAAATTAGGTCACACTGTCCACATGGGTATTTTTCTGGGAAATATATTATTCCATCATCTGAATTGAAAAACCCAACTGGTTCATATATTTCACCTGTCCTTCCATGTGATCTTGCAGTACCCACCTCACCTTTCTGAGGTCCAACTGCTCATAATTTCCAGAAAGTAACAAACTGACCATGGGGACACTTCCTTTGAAAATTCTGACAGCATTTCCAAGACTGTACTGGGTCTGGCTGAACTGGAATCGGTTTTCCCCTGTTTTCCCCTACAGCAGCCCTCATGGTGCTGTGGTTTATGCTGGGAGCTGGCAGGTGTTGGCAGCACCCTGGTGTTGTGGCTGCTGCTGAGCAGTGCTTACGCAGCACCAAGGCTCTTTCTGACATTTCCCCCAGTGGGACGGGGTGGGCAAGATCTTGGGAGGGGACACAGCCAGGACAGCTGACCCAAACTGACCAAAGGGATATTCCAGACCATGTGATGTCTGCTCAGTATAAAGCTGGGAGAAAGGAGGAAGGGGGGGGGGGGGGGGGGGGTGTCACCCTTGGTCCTCCGAGGCAATCACTCTGCGTATTGGAGCCCTGCTTCCTGAGAAAGCCCCACATCGCCTCTTCATGGGAAGTAGAGAATAAATCTGTTTGCTTTTGCTTCCGCGCATGGACCTTTGCTTCATTCTGCTTATATTAAAACTGCTTTTGTTTTACCCACAAGGTTTAGTTTATCTTCTTTCCCCTCTTTGCCCTGTTGAGAAAACAAGGGGAAAGGGGGGGGGGGGGGGGAAGGAAGTGATAGAGCGAATGGGTGGATACCTGGCATTTAGCCAGAGTCAAACCATCACAAATACATATTTCCAGTGGGATCTGGTATATTGATTTAAATTAAACGTGTGTTTAAACCTATCTTACAAACGCTTGCAACTACATCATAGCAGCTTAAGAGGGTCTTAACTCAGTTAGATGCGAGCACCCGTCCTAACCTAAATTGCAACTCAATTCTAGTGCCTTCACAAGTTGTGCCTTGCCAGCGAGGCCAATGCCTAAATTCCAGTCAGGGAATTAACCTGTTCTACCTCATCTCATAATCAAGGAAAAAGAGAACATAATGGACAGTTACAAGAGTAGAGTTTTTTGGTGGTGGTAGTTGCTTAGTGACTACAGCTACGTCAGGTTTGGTTCTATGTATAAGACACCAAGAAAAACAAAAGCCACCCAGGCTTACAAGTGAAATGGCCTTTACCACAACTTCATTTCATCAGTTAAAACCATGTATATCATGCCACTGCAACCTGCTGATACAAATAGGCCACAGACTTCCAGATTCTGTCTTCAGAAGACACAGTTGTGCCATTCAGCACAGTTTCTTTAGAGAAAACAGTTCTCCACTGATAGACCATAGCAGACAAGTGAGGTGCCTTAAATCCTTTTCTAAACCAGCAGTAGGTTTTTATATCGAAAAGCAGGAAGGCTCTGTATTACTTATTACAAATACAGGGGGTTATGATTTTTTTTTTCCTTTTCTTAATAATGCAGACCCAACCACCTCCAAGCCATCAAGACAAAATTAACCTTGTTTCCTGTTTTATCATCAAAATTGACACAAGAAAAAACTCTTAATGGAGCTGCACAAGCATAGCCAGGATTTAGAACAAGCTGTTCCAAGCTGTGGTATAGCTAACAGGATGCCACAAGGAGCAGTTACTCTTCTGTCTCTCAAGCCAGAGCCTGTGTACACAGAACCACAGTATGGTATTTTCAATCTCATTTTTCAGCCTTGAAGAGCAATGCTTCCCATTTCCATAAACTTAATTTATCATCACAAGAGTATCTGTCTGAAAATCCTACTAAATGGTTTTAGAGAAAAGAGTACAATACAGTATCAAATCCTTTCCCAGGCACATACTAGAACTTGGGGTTTGGGTTTTATTTGATTGTTTTTAAGAGAGTATAGCCAGCCAGTTCAGCTGTCTGAGCACAATGTAGCCATCCAGCCTAACAAGCAGAATTAATAGCATCCACTCATGTCTCAGAGTATTGGTAAATATCATCTTGGTTCTGTTATCCACCCTTTGGTCTTCAAACTTCACATTAAACAGCAGTGCAAGTGTTCCAAAGTCTAATAGGAATGGGGATGCAGTGAAAAATTAATTAACTGCTGGATTCAACCCCTTTCTATCATTTAAAATAACTATAATTTTCTGGTTTTACCACACTACAGGAGAATGTGATGCTAAGCAAAACTAAACATTATTTTGGTGGAATTTTTGTACAGGAAGCTTTTTACAAGAACCATCCCAATCCAAATTTTAGTGAAAAAAACGGAAACGCTCCCATTGACTTCCCTCCGCTTTGGATCTGATCTTAAGTCTTCACAGTGCAGAAAAAACTGCCCAGGCAGGCCCAGGATAAAGCTTTCTGCGCAATATTTATTCAGCTTGTGTCATGACAGCTTAAAATTCCCAGTTACTCCTCCAGTGAGGACATAAGCTGAAAATAAGCAGCTCACCAGAGCACCAAAGCAAAAGGAAAGATGATTAAATACCAGCACTTTACACCTCTATTTTGTCTTCCTAAAACGACAAAGACACTAAGATTTTCTAGCTCAGCAGAAGTGCTTCCCATAAAAATCAGTAAAAGTATCATCACCAGTCTTCAGGGGAAGAGTTGGGCCTGTACAGGGTTCTTTAGAAAATCCCGTCTTAAACTCCAAAAGAAGCGTTGACAGCTTGGGTCACTAGAAGCTTGGAGGACATTTGTGAAAAAAGCCAGGCTCGGTATCTAAATACACTGCAACAGCAGCTGGTCTTGTCAAAAGAGGAAATGTAATTCCTAATTACTTCACTCTTTCCTCTGTTGCTTTCTGAAAACAGTCAGTGGAGTATGCATCCCACATTCAAGTGAATTTAGCCAAGGTCCAGGAAACCTCAGGACCCAAGGTGGCCTCAGATTTCTCTATCCAAAATGCTTGCAATTCTGCCTAACACAGAGTTTCAAAGCCAGACAAAAATCAGTGATATTGCTACTTTTACTGTTCTGTCATTTTATAATTTATTGTGTGCTAATACTTTTCTCTCCTCCTTGTACAAAAAGGAGTTCATGACCAGTCAAGCACCAGAGACAAGTCTGACCTGTGTGCTGTAATAAATCAGGTGCCAGGAGCAGATGGACAAGGGTTAGGAAGCATACTAAAGTAATTCTTGAGTTACACCTATGGTATATGGTCTACTCAAAAGATTTTTGACCTCATAACACAGGCATTTGTTTTCAAAGCCTTCAGCAACGGCAAGAGCAAAAGGGGAGCAGGGAGCGAATGTGAGCTGTTGTAGGTCCCATTTAACAAGAACACACAGACTCTACAGATTTCCACGGTGAGGATCAGTGAATCAGCATTGGTTTTTGTCAATGTCTAAACATAACTATAAATCTGATTCTTATTGTCTGTATATACATTACAGAATAATGCTGCTAGGACTAAATTCAACCTTTTGTTACAAACTCCACTGGAATTATAGCAAAAGTTATAACAGCTTTATAGACGATGGGATTGGTATGATTTCTTGAACTTAACGTTTCCATTGTAGGCTAAATTTATACAATGTATTTGGTCTCCAGACCACATTGCTTTTCCTGCATTCATTTCCATCTGTCACATCTCCGTACTTGACCTTGAATATTGTTGTAGCTTTGGAATACAATGTTTCTGTGGCTTTTTCTCAGGACACTACTTGAAAAAGTATTTTTTGGGTTCTCCAGACCAGTATGAGGCAGAACAGGCAAGGTTCCATACTTCCATGGACAAGACAAACCAAATACTGAACCCAGAAGCTCATGCAGAGGCTCCGCTGAAGTCAACAGAAGCCACATGTGGCCATTCACCTATGACTTTGAAAGGATTTATCTTAGTCATTATTGGGGTCAAAATGACATAACTGTCTTACATATGTCATAGATCAGATTCTAGCAACAAAAAGCATAAAGCAAGCATATAACAACGACATCTACTTGAACAGTGTTTGTTCAGACATCACTTACCAATCCCTCCACTGTCATTGCACTCAGTTACAGCTCTTCCATTCTTAATACAGCCTTTTACGATTCAGGTTTCTTTTTCTTTCACAGCGTCTTATATTTTCCACTAACTTAGGGCATTTAAACAAAGAGGTTTGCTCAACTTTTGGCCTGAATACTACTCTTGTTTCATTTAAGTTTTTGAAGAGTGTACATTAGAATTTTTTTTTTTCAGGAAAAGAACAAAAGAAAAAGAAAATAAATCTCTGACATCTGTTCTTTTGACTTCCAGCTAATTAAAAAAGCTGTACTGCTGACTGTTATTTGTTTGCTGTTGTTTTTCTTAAATATTTTCCATAATTTCCCATAAAATCCTAGGCTAAAATATCACTTAAAGCATCACATAATCTGCCTGTTGCCAAAAAGATGGCATTCACTCCTTGGAGAGAGAAAAAAAAAAAAAAAAAAGATTGCTCTGCTTTTGATATCTGTGTATAGGCATGACAATTAAAAATGACAAAATTTAATGAGATAATATTTAAAAGGAAATAGCATATTTATAGTAGAAAAATGTTTTATTGCCTTGATTCTGTTGATCAGGGCCTGTTTTCTGAAACCAGCAAGAGGGTACATCCACGTTTCAAATAGTAGAGTTGACCTTTCATAACTAAATGGTTCATCAGCAATATCTTCTGCTAACTTAGGACAGACCCTTACCTTGCAGCATGCCAACAGTGGAAGGAAGCTGAAAATAAGTGAAAATGAGCTTCCTAAACAGATTTGTCTAAACCAGGCAATTTAACAACAGGTTTGATTTTAAAAAAAAGAAATACCATGAAATCTCATTTTGCTCCATAAAAAAAAGAAATATTTTATGGACACATTGGCACATTTTTTCATCACTGTCAATCTGCAGTCTCCTGTATCTGCTATGTTTACCACAAAGAGGGCTGGTCATTCCAAATTTGTCAACACCTTGCTATTGTCCTTAAAGAGGCATGTTGAAAACTCCTATCTTGTTTAAATGCACCAAACATATCTTGTTTAAATGGATATAAGTTAGCACCACCAACAATAGTACAGGCTTAAGGTTTCTTGAAGGTGTTGCTTTGGACAGGACTTTCTGAACTCCCTTAGCTTTTTTACCAGGGCTTGCCAAAAAAGTTTGCCAGTATCAGCTGTAAAGTCAATGGCAGTGATATAGAATAACCATCCACAGGTCAACAAGCATCAAAATGTAAGTGCCGCTGTATGGTAAGGTGTGCATGTGTGTGACACATCAAATTCAAAAGAGTCATTCCACAGTGAGAACAGCTTGCTCTACTTACTATGTCTTTGATACCAGGCAATTTTTTCAGCACCAGGAGAACGTTTAGGGCAGGATAAGTGATATTCCTGCTAATGGTGCATGGCTAATATTTGCAATTAATTTGAAATAAGATGTTCTCAAAATATCTCTTTAAAGTAACAATTCTTTACACATTAAATGTACACATATCTTTGCTGACTGACAGACAGACATTGAGTCTAGTGGTTGTTCCTCTTTCCTCTGTTTCTTATTGATTTATATCCTAGCTAAGTCACTCATATGATTTTCTTACAAATTTAAAACACAGTGAGGGCTTAAAGTCCAAAACTTACTTTTATTGTCTGTCCTTTATTGTTGAGTTTATGAGAGATAAAATAAAAGGCAGCAAAGTCAGTGGAGCCATGAAGGAAAGAGACATCAGTTACATAGATTACATCACTTGCTGATTTCATCTTCCCAAAACCAGAATACATTCTATTGAGTTTGATGTGCCAGGACCAAAAATTGGGAAACATATCAAGACAAATATTTGAAAAAGCAAGTACACATTGTTGCTCTGAGATAGGATTGTTTAAAATATAAACATTATGCAAATAGGAAACATATTGCCCGAAATACATGAAATGCAATGCACAGTAACCAGCAAAAGGAAAATCGGGCAGTTAGATCCTTACTTGGATCTTCTTAGCCTAGCTACTTTGGCATCATGCAGCTATGCCCTTTTTACATGAACTAAAAGTTTGGCCCAGATGTGAGTACAGATAAGGTGTGACTATTCTTAGGCAGTACTGGAAACCTATGAAGTCCAGTAAAACTGCTGGTCTACACTTGCAGTTTCTTTTATTTTTTCCCCCTTTAATTATGCTTGCTTCTTTCTCTTCCCAACAAAATTCCCTCAACTTCAACTGAAACACAGACTGTGATCCACAGTGCATCCCTACAGCCCATTAGAACAACAGGACTTACTATATATCGATAAAGTATTCCTGATTTAAGGCAAATTACATTCATGACAGTTTTTTCAGGACAGTAGTAAAGATTTGCAGAGCTGCCAGAAGGTTAAAGCTACAGAACTCTTCTCTCTACCTTTCCTTGGGATCCGTCGTTCACTAGTTTATTGTGTCAGTGAAAATGTCCCCCAGAAAACACAGTTCCTGCAGCCTCGGTAAATTAGGGAAGGTATCAGACATTGTGGAATGAATGGGAGAAAACTGGGAGAAATTGTTGTTGTTCTTCAGCTGCAGCTTCCCCAGAGTTATGGCTGATGGGCTGAGCACAAAACAGATGACTGCCTCCAACACAAATGTGAATGTTCAAATGTGATTTGACTGGATCAGCACTGAGAGCCTGAGACAATAGCTGCTAATAAAGTCATTTTGCTGTCTTGCACGCTGCCCATCGCTGTAGCTGCTTTCACTTGCCAGGCTGAAAGGGGATTCACCTGAGTGTGGCCAACTCATGTTAACCCTGTGGTGAAGATCAATATCCACATATACCAAAATCATCACAAGAAAAGAGCACAGCTTCTCTGACTGTGAACACCATGGCATATGTGCACTAAAGAAAGTTGACAGATTTATGTCACTAAGCTCTTTTAATTAAGTTAAGGAGAAGGCACAAATAAAATTTAAAGATGAGGCTGTAGCACACAGATCTGACAAAATTTATCCACCCATCAGGTAGCCGAGATGAGCAATAAATTAATATACCCAGCAATGAAAGTAAATAACGACGGTGAGTTCAAAGGAGACTTGAATCCACATTTGTGGAAGAAACCAGAAAGCACAGCCACCAAGTGAACTTGTTAGTTCACAGTGGTGATGGATTGCTTGATTAGATTCTTCCAGGGTTAATAAGGGCAGGCCTCAATAGGTCAATAAGTTTCTCTTATCTTGTATACATTATCCTGGTATGTAAACTAACAACATTAGACAGTCCAAGCAACAAAGAAAAAAAAAAAAAAAGAAAATGTGATGAGGCTCAATGGTTCCTCAATAGCTGCTTTCTCTTGTCATGAAGTTGATGTGATGAGCTGTGGATTCTGCAGCAAAGCTTGAATGTAAACCACTGAAGGGCAAAGCATTTAGTTCTAACCTAAGCACATTTGGGTGGTATAATGATGAAAGACAAGAAGTAAAAGTTAAAATGAAAAGTAAGGAGACAACTGAGAAATATAAAAGCCTAAGGTCTTCACCTTCCTCCCTTGTTTTTTAAATAATGAAAGAGCAAATCACAGAGAACATGACACCATTCAAAAGAAACATGTCCCACAGTGCGTCAGGGGAATCAATTTATTTTACTGCAGTCTTGCCTGACTGTAAATGGACAGAGTGTGAAATCGAAGCAGAACTGCAGCAGAAGGTGCTCCAGAGAGAAAAAAAAGCAAAATATGCAGAAAACATTCATCTAAGAGTGATCAAACACTCCAAAATTCAGAACTTGAGAAAGATGTAGATCCTTGCATCCTCCTGGGAAGAAGGTCAGCAAGAACTGTGAAAAGGAGGAGACTAAGACAAGCAGCCTTCAGGTAGGCGAAAACTAGCGGAAGGTGTGCATCCTCCAGCACTGAGAGTGAAAGGAAAATAGAAAAGGAGAAGGGTTGAAATTTCTCTATTGTACAGAGGGAGTAGCAGTTGGTAGAAACTAGCTGGAAGGAGGCTCAGATGATGAAAAACTAGTCCCCAGGCTGATTTTCAGGGAGAGGGGCACTGTATGTGTGTCTTCAGTGGCAGAATTTGCCCCTAAATTGAAGATCAAAGCCCAGTCAGCGTAAACAAAACTTTTGTAACTACAAGCCTGTGTAAAACAAATGGACTAAACAGATTTTGTGGCTCTTGGCAAGTGCAAAGCTGGAAGGATTTTCAGAGGTCCATCCCCAACTCCGGTCTACCCAGAGCCAGAGTTTATAGGCTAACCTGTTTTTAAAAGGCTCCAGAGAAGAGGTTTCTCAGATCTCCCTCTGTTAGCTGAGCTATCCTTCATAACGGGAAGATTTTCAGAATATGTATATCTTTCTATTAAAAATCAAAGTGCAATAAAACTTTACATTCAAAGAAGCGTAAAATTTTATGTCAATAAGACAGTCACCCAATCAGCTGTATTCAAAACACTTTACATTGTAACAGGTTGTAACAGGTCTTTCTTAAGTCTTTAAAAAAAAAGCCTCTGTTAAAAGCAACTAGATTCAGTAACCACACTTCCACAGTTGATTCCAATTTTCTGTAACAAGGAAAGTGTTCCTGGAAATACGATTCTTATTGTTACTTAATGTTGATGAGTTACTCAACCAAAACGAATTAGTTCTAGAATGGAAAATTTGTATATGTGAGTTAGGCACAGTCTCTGGAAAAAGCACTGTTGTAGATGAGCCCTCCTTTATAAATGCATAAAAGGCAGAGAGTCCATCCAGGTACTGCAGCACCTTTACCTTTGCACTATTAATACAAGGTGAGCAGTGTAATTGCAATTATTTTTAATTAATTTAAGGCAGCAAGAACAAAAGAGTTATTTCCTAATTTCAGCACAGCCTTTGAAATGTTTATGAAATGTAGGTCATTCCAACTTCTTTACTTGGCCTAAGCACTGCAGGGCTGATCTATTCAAGTGATTTATGTCAGCAGGTAACAACAGCCAATTCAGACTATCTTCTGGTTTGTCCTTGATCACATCATGAACTCAGTCCTAGTAGTAAGTAGTAACAAATTCAAGAAACTCTGCAGTTTGCCAAATTATGGTGGAATCAAGAGGCATGAAACTAGGAAACAACTACTAGATGTTTAGCAGACTATCCTCCTGTGACATTTTCATTGTCAGACCTCAAGAACTAAGCACATGCAAACCAATGTTCCAGATCTCAGAAAAGAAAAACTAATTCTGCAAGTACTTGCTATGTTGGATTCAGTTAAGTATATAAAGGAAGAGATTATGACTGAAGCAATCTTACACAAAAATAATCTGTTCATCTAAGTGTTACACACTACTGTGTACTTCTTCATGTATAGAATTCCTTTTTATCAAGTTGATAAAATGAAGTAGAAATTTAACATAACTGATTAGCGAGCAGAGAAACTCCAGCAGCTGATACACCAATCTTATAATAAGTGTTTAAACAAGTGAGTTTAAATGCTCTCAGGAGCACTCCCATTTCACTTCATTAATCACAGAGTGTGCCTAACCTGAGAAGTTTTGATTAGACTGCTAAGTGCAGAGCAGATGAAGCCCCATCCTAATTCACTGAAGAGAAAAATAATTAAAACAAACAAACTAAAAACAAACACAAAAAAACCACACACACTGATTTAGTGACAAAATTTCTTGGAAAGACCAGAAGCTGTAGCTCAGTCATCAAGAAGATGACCAGGTTAGTTCCTGTGTAGTCCCAGTGATGCAGAGATGCTTTAACTCAGAACAGTTTCTGCTAGATTGCATGTGAAAAACATCATGGAAACTGCAAGGAGACATTTTATAAATGGCAAAACTTGTTACAGGCGAAGTTACCAACTTGCAGGCTAACCCCATCCAGGGACATCTAAACCCTAGAGGGAGATGTGATTCAAGAAGTTCTGAGTCACCAAACTATTGTTATAACTATTCTTTCTGGCCCAAAATTTTCCGTTTGTGGGTTTTCCATTTTTCAGCAGGTTTAAAAGGTATTGTTTTCATGGCAACTTTCTGTAGGGGTGGGGTGAGGAAACACTCTTTTACCGGCTCTCTGTAGAAGGAAGGAAAGAGAAGAAGAAAGAAGAACAAATTCCCAAAAGATCTGGACCAGTTTGGCTAAATTTAAACACGGTTGAATTATATTACATCACTGAATTGCTGAGAATTGTTAATCAAAGCACAGTTTCCCCAAAACAACCATGAGAGATTTCTTGAACCCACAGTTCTGCCTCTTTAAATACCAATTCCAACATGAAGCACCAAAACTATTTGAAGTAGGGTGAACATAAATTTAAAGTCCCTGAGATTAGCATTTCATCCAGCAACAACATGTAATGTAGGAATGTTAGATCTGAAATATGCAAACAAGGGTAACTTCCAAGTGGAGAAAACTGGTGATGAACAGAGGTTACAGAAACAAGTCTTTTTGCATCAGAGACTAATGGAATATAGGCAGAGAAAGAGGTCTGTGTATCTGACCGTCATTAAATTTGGAGGAATTTGGAGACTTTTGGAAAATGCAGAGTATCCAAACTTGAACACAAAACTAATTGAAGAAATTTAATTCAAGAAGTTCAAACAAACAAAGCACTGACTCTCATATTTTTACTTTGTGCAAATGCAGAAAAACACCATGAAATTAATCTGTTCTGCAGTGGGTGGTACCCAAGTCCCCAGAGCTTTAAGCACTTTAAGACCAGTCTTTCTGTAAATTGTAGAAATTCAGCTCACAGTTGGCTGACAGGTGTCCTGTTTACTGACTCAAAAAGGATTTTCAGATTTAAGTTTTAAAAAAAAGAAAGGAAGGGGGAAATAAGGGATGGAGATTTTTTTTTTTTTAATAAAAGCAATAATTTTCTTCTAGCAATGGTGAAAAATTATTCAGATTGAGAATAAAGGATTGTATTTGCTTTCACAGGAATTTATGGAAAAATAAAAACATTATCTGAAATTTTCATTTTCTTTCCTCAAAGGCCACATACAGTTTACTCAGCCACATACAAAATTATTAAATTCCATGGAAGTGAAGGAAGTTTCTTACAAGTACATATAAGGAACACTGGACAGATGCTTAGCTGATGTAAATTAATGAAGCAATGTTGGCTTCAGGAAAAGGAGACTGATTTTCAGTAGATGTGGGTCTAAGTAAGAGAGAGCCCAACTAAAATAATAATGGACATATACCTCTAAGAAATCTATTTTAGATTAATTCCTATAGTAGGTATTTATAAAGAATGGCATTTTCACTCAGTATAGATGCAAATCTAATTGTCAGCAACAGATCTGGTAGACACAGAACTCATGGATCAAAACCCTCCCTCAGTTGCACTCCACTAGCTAAAATGACAAATGTTCTGGATTTTAAACCCCCACACTGTCTGGCACACCTAATCCTATCTCTCATCCCTCTTAAAAATAAAAAATATTTCATGAAAAAAAAATATTTAAACATTCAAAATTTCTATTAATTGGGACATAAGAGAATCAGACAGAGATTACCTATCCTGAGGTCACGCTGTTCATTCCAATAGAAATTTTGAAAGTTTAAATAAAAAGTGGGGGGAAAAAAAAATAAATCTGAAAACACTTTATAAAAAAAAAATAAAAGAAGCAAATGAAATCATCACAGTTGCCTCTTAATTCTCGCATGGCTCCATTGGCTGCAGCAAAGTTTGGAAAGTGATCAGGTGATAATAAGAAGATAATAAGAAGTCAGGATAATTAAGTCCAGTTGGTTAACTGGTTAATCAGGATAAACAATCTAAGTTTCATCTAACTTGAAAGGGTGAAGAGGTAGTAATGAGAGTAAAGATTGTTGCAGTACAGCTACCATACTGCTCTCCTGCCTGTGAGCTTCTTAATGCAAAAGCAGTACATAGGACGAATGTTTAAACCCATAGTTAGTGTTCATGTTTACTGTATGCTGCACAACTGAAATAGGTACTGCCACCGCACACAAAGGACACTGTCATATAGATATGGCAGTGAAATACTCACAGAGCACTAGGTTCCCAAGCCAGTCACACAGTAAGAGCAGTCTCATGAGCTTCACTTCCTGAGACATGCCACCAGCAAAGCAGGTCCAATGGATAAAGATCTAAAAAAAACCCCAAACCGTTACACCTGTAAAATGTGAGCTGCAATAGCCAGTCTGGAGAGAGGGGGCACAATCAGTGGAATAAGTTTTCTTTCCAGTTTGTGCATTACTGATGGCGAGAGAAGCAGGTAGAGGAAGCCCAAGTCAGGAAGAGACCTCAACCGTGGACTCACACAGAATCTGACAAGTGCACAGGAAAGGCATAACAGTGCTTCAATCAGCTCTGACATAAATAACTTATGTTTTCTAAGATCTCTGTATTCCAAACACAGGAGAGGACCTGAAGCAACTAAAATCTGAGAAAAGGTAACTAAACAGCACAACAGCAAAAGGAAAGAACTGTGAAACCCCATGATCTGTCACACACACAAGAGCCAAAGGTCCCATCCAGTCAAAACATCTCTTCCTTATAGTGTGTATATTTACACAATTTTGATCATGAGCCATACCAGGACATAAACACACAAGTGAAAGAGAAATCCAAGCTTGAAACACCCATCACACTCCAAATAACACAACATTGCTTCAGATGGTATGACCTTCTGGAACAAGGCACATTTCATTTTGCACAGTTGACTGCAGTCAAACAGTGTCAAGAATGAGAGGCTGGAGAACTTGTGTTCCCTGAGATTCTTTTGATGCAGAGTTGCTTGTTTGCCTTTTTAATTAAACCCATTCATTTATATCTCTTTCTATATATAGAGTAACTATGTATAGCAAACCAGCTAAAAGCATGTCTTGTGAGGCAGGATACTGATCATTTTTAAAGCATCTTTTTAAATGCAAATCATGAAAACAATCAAAATGTTGATATAAAGGTTTAATGAAAAAAGCTTTATCCGCATACCAGCAGGGATATATTTAAGTTTAGGCTGTACCTAGAGACGTAAATTTAAAGATTCTGTGTGCTTATCCTATGGGGCCACTGGGAGAGAAGGGCTTCTCCAGCAGGTGAGAGCTGCAGCCTGCCCAGGCCCACGGGGAGTCTTGCCTCTCACCTACCACTCTGCTCCCTGCCTGAAGCCCGTTGGTACAAGTAGCCTCCCTCTGCTAAATTTAAACGACTTGCACCCTCCTTAGATGAGCTGTGCACCTAGCTGATGTCAATATAAGGCTAGAGAAGAAAGTGGGTTTGTATCTGCCACATCCTGATCTTTTAGGAATGAAACCAAAGCTCTGTACACACATAAGGATGCAGGATCAAAGCACACAGATGAAAGTTAGAAAAACAATCTTTCTTTTTTTTTTTTTTTTTTTTTTAAAGAAAAGAACAAACACAGAAGTGACTTTAGAGGGCAAATAGGGGCAAAACAGATTTCATTTTGCTCATGATTCCAAGACTGAAGCCAAACTTCACAATTCAGCAGGGCAGTTTTCTTTAAATGACCACAAAATGAGAATTGTCATTTTCTAGAGAGCTCCTGTAAAAGCCAGGAACCCTGCCAGGCTAACAGAACTCACTGCTAAAGGCAGATTACACTCCCTCTCCCCCAAGCCCATCAGAATTAGCACTGATAAGCAAACATAAGAGAACCTAAGAGAGTCTCTGACAGTGACGCTCCACTGCAATTAACTCATTCCCTCAAAACACAGCAGTTTAGATAAATCAGCAAAAACCAGGGAGATGGAGGAAAGAAGAGACAGAAAACGCTTCACCAAAATTTCTGACTATATACTTTAAATAAAGCCATGTGACACTGCATGACCAAGTCATTTATGTGAATATCTAATGATTCTGTGCCTCAAAAAGTTTCACAGACTTCTTCAATAAAATGCTCCACTGGAAACAAAACTAATACATCTTTACTTAAAGACAATTTATTACAGGGGGGGAAAAAAAGTGCTAGAGTCTTAGCATTATGTCAAACTTTTTTTTTCCTTCCCCTTCCCTCCCCCTAAAAAAAGACAGTGTAGAATTCATCATCTTGTCCAGGTCACTGTGGACCACAACACACAGGTTTTGCTGAAGCAGGGATCATGTTCAGCACAGTAGGAGACCAGGTTCTGTTTCAGTAGTCCATTACCCCTATCAACATGCCCTTTCCAAATCACAGACCTGTATCTTCTATAAAATCCTTTGTGCTTCCGTGCCTGATCCCTCATAAGGGCCCTGGGTAGTCACACCATGTATTAAATACAGGTTGAAAAGCGGTACCACACTGAGACACCTCAGTGACTCAAGGCAAAGGACAAAGTGATAACTATCAGCCTTTGACAGTTGTGCCAACAAAACTGCAGCCACTATTAGTCCTTTTCAGGACACAAGAGGTAGAAATGATGTCATCGGTGTGCAACTGTTGCCACTACCCAAGCTAGGACAGAAAACAAGGAGAGCCACCCCCTCACAGCATACCAGGCCTGACCACAGGCTTCTACCCGAGTCAGAAAAATTACATTTTCTTTTGGATTATTAAACTTACATTGAGTATCTCCTTATACATGCGAGGATACCTAGCTGTGTAACCTCAGTTGTCAGAATCTTTTAACTTTGTGTTAATTTTATGACCCCTTCAGTTCTTCTGCTTGTGAGATGAAAGCAAATCTATGGAGAGGAGGGGTCACTGCCAAAGGTCATCTATATTTAATGCAATTTCATGTGCTGGGTCACATAGCATTCCCAGACTGAAAAGAAGGCTCTGTTGCTGGGACTTTAAAAACCAAGTTGAAGGTAGTGTACAGTCACACTACAAGCAGTCGTCAACCAGTACTTAATGTGCCTTCCAATTTTTTCAGAATAACTAGAAAAGTTGAACGGTTTCCTCTAAGTGTGCCATTCTGTTATGGAGGAAAAATAAGACTTTGGAGGGTTCACATTAATTTCATTAGAAACAAGCCCACAGGATTCACTTATTCCCAGTAGTATGATCTCTGTTAATTCACTCAGCTTCCTTATACAGCAAAGGATTTGCTATTCCACATCCCACACCAAAAAGATTAAAAGTCAGGGGATTTTAGCTGCTGAAGTTTGTACTGCATATTGCTGCACTTACCGAGGTTCCAAGTTAGGGAAGCATGCTTGCTCAAGAAAACATGGCAGCATATGTTTAATTTTAAGCATGTACTTTCCAAGTTCCCCTGCACTCATACACATGACTGATGAAAGACTTTGTACAGCCTGGTGTGCTCTTCTGAATCCAGGCCAGAGGATACTTGAACAATTCCACGAAGTCATTTTAGATATTCCTCTGAGGAGAAAAAGATTTTCTTTCAAAATATCAGGCTCTGTCCGTCTATGCATGCAAGTATGCCACAGATGAAGTGACAAAATTTTGCAGCATCTGACATGCAAATTAGAGAGAAAAGAAGGTAGAGACATGTATAGCGCCAAGCCTGCTTTAATTCAGGCACATTTAATTTTTCTGGAATGCAACAGCGGTCACTGCCATGAAGTTTTCCATGCATGAATAACTACAGCAGAATAACACTCTCAATGTCTACAGCTGCCTAGAGGCTCCAGGAAAACTTGGTCATATACAATATGTATTTTTGACTCCCCATGGAAGCAGAAAGTTTCATTTGTAGAGATCAGAGCTGTAAGTAATCAAAATGGACCTATTATGTAAGATTCAGTTCTAGACATAACTCATGTACGGGCAAACACCAGAACTTAAACAGCCAGATCAGCTTACTCCAGATTTACACTAGTATGACGGCTGGTCCTGCTTATCTGTCATACTTTTGGCATTCAGAGAATGACAGACCCTAACACACTAAAATGCATATGCACACGTGTGTATATACGTGTGCATATAAAACTAGAGAACAACCTAATATTTATCAGCAGAGGTTTAAGCAGAAGTAGACCTTCTCACAGACCAGTTTGAGAAAGTTACAGTATTAATTCTCAAAGAGTAAGTGGAAACTGCAACATGCCTGTGTTTCAGTGAAGCCTTTAGTAGAATATCTCTAAATTCTCAAACTAAACTCAAAGTGGATGCCTGCCCAAAAACCAAAAACAACCCCCATGCATCAGCTGCAGTGGATTACAGAGGGTCACAATAAATAGCAAAAGGTAGGAGAACTAAAGCAGGATAATTATCTACTTTGATTTAGCATGTTTCTTACTAGCAAGGAAGAAGAAACAAGAAGCTTCTTAGTAAAATCACCAGATGAATAACATTAATTCATAACTCCAGTAAGAAGAGAGAGAAAAATACAAACCAAAGACAATGAATCCCTCTCTTCTTGAGACGGTATATCTTTTTCAATTAAAGGCACTTAGTAGCATGTAGAACTGAATCTTGCAGATGCAAACACTCTCTCCATGTCCGTTTCCAATTCCTACAGCATCACAGCCCCTAGCCTGGGCTAAGTCCATGTTGCAGTACTTTGTACTGCCCTCCCACTTTCCCCAGTGCTTAGTCTGGAGCAGACTGGGCATCTCACAGGTGTAAATTATACTTCACAGCTCACCATGAATGGGGTTATTTTGGCTCTCCTACTTTCATTTCACACCCCAAATGCAGAAAGCCAGAAGTGACTATAAAGGAGACTGACATGGTTACAGACCATGGGCTTCTGTGAGCTCCAGAAGCACCATACAAATACTAGTTTCCACATAGAACAAAGAAAATGAGGTGGACAATTCTGATATTACAGGCAGCATGTCAAATGCCTCAGCACTTTCACATCATAGTATGTATGCTGTTTAGCCCCCCGTTCTCTGCCCTCACCCCCTCTTGTTTCCAGTGCAGGCAGCTAATGCATCATGCTATGGAGAGACCAAAAACTACAGTGTCTTGTCATATTCCCTGCTGCCAAGAGAAAAAAAGATGTGTCTCTGGCCCCTCGTTCTCTCTACACACCAACGTGTCAGATTGAGGTCTTGCTTATCTTCCAGAGAGGGCATTCAGCTCCCAGGCTGCACGTAGGGCTTGTGCCACACCTCCAAACCTAAAAGTTTTCTAACTCTAGCTAGTTCACCATTTTAGACGTCAGGAGGGGCAGATCCAGCTAACTGCACTGATGTTACAGAAACAGTCATGGCTGAGGATACGCCCGTGGTGCTGTAGTATCCAACTGCTGTCTCCTCTCATTTGTTACTAATAAGTAAGATCTCCTGGGCATGGACAAACGGGCTTTGACACACAGAAGAAGAAAAGCTAATAATGTCACCAACATGCCCTGCGGCTAACATTTACAAAGAGACATTTTTACTGCTGCATGGAGATAGGATAGGAAAAAGCCTCGTCTTGTTGGCATACACACACATGCACGCACACACAGGCGCACACTGTGCAAAATTGTTTGAAGAGCTTGTGGTCTTGTTGTTAAATGAGTTGTGAATGTTTCCAAAAAGCCTAAACACTAGACAATGGCAGCACATTGCTGAAGAATGTTTAAGGGATTTAGGCTGATCTGATAATTGCTGGTAAGACAAAAGCAGAAACAGCTTACAGAAATAAAGGACATGTATTTGAATGAAGTTTCAAAAAACCTGATCTTTAATTTTTAAGACGACATAGCATACACTGCAAAGAATCAAAAAACACTGACTACAAGATAAAAATAGAACGGATCTTCTGTCAGGAGAGCAAATCCACATTGACACACCCTTTCAGAGGACAGACATCCAGAACTCTGCATTCGAAAGAGTAAGTCTCTCCACTTGCTCCAAATTACAAAACACCCAACAGTGTGATTTTCATTTCGTACACTCAAAAGTCAGGATCATGATGTGAACACAGATGACTTGAACTTTCATTTTTTCACCCCAAACTTCCTAGATGAAGCAGCCAGGACACGTATAACATAGACGAAACACTGATTTGTGCAAGAACTGCAACTCTGGTCTTGTTTCTATAGTCAAAACCATTTAAATTGGAGTTGAATGAATCCAGCAAAAATACATCTGTGAACGTTTTCTGGCCTGTTAAAATGCTTATGTTCATACACTTCCACCTCAGTATTCTGCACATATCTCACCCCCACATTGAGACAAAAGGAGCAGCCTCTGGCTCAGATGGTCCCAGACCAACAAATCCTTGGAGGCTGGGCAAGTACAACTGAGAAAGTATCACCTTATTATCTTCCTCTGGCACAGCTATCAGAGACAGAGCATTATGACCTGAGCCAACACAGCTATTTCTACAAAAATTCATGCTGGTAAGTGGGAAGCAAAAATTTTAGTTTTATGAGAAGAGGGTTATGCATAGCATCAACCTCCCTGCTTGCACACACACCAGAAACACTTAACACATCCCATCAGGAAACAGGAACAACAACATCTGATTTCTCAGCCCATGCTGAATACATATAAAAACTTTTTCTAAATATTGAAAGAATTAAAAACCTACACATCCCTAAAATAATCAACACGTAATCATGAACACTACACACTTAAAAAAAAAAATAAATTCTGTAAAAAAAAAAAATTCTTAACGTTATAATTCCACTGGCAGAAAGAGTTAATACAGTCATGAAAATTTATTTGCTCTACTTTGTTTTCATATGCATATTAAGGAAAAAACAGAGCCTACCTACCACCTGAAAATGATTACTGTGCTCAGATAGCACTCTGAGCAGCAACTGGATCTGTAATGCAGATACATGTAATGTATCTAACCAGTTCTGTAAGAGTAAAGACCATAAATTGAAAGACCCTCAATAATGTGGCAAACAAATAAAAGTTTCAGAGGACTATACACATGTGCTATCACGAAGCAGTGTGTGTCATATCGCATGCATGTTATCACAAAGCAATTCTTTTATATTAAGCACAGCAATATGCTCTATGTCAGAAATATTTTCTTTAATATTTTATTAATCAGGAGAAAAATTAATAAATGAGATGGCAATCTCGTATTCAGAACAACTCTGAACGAAGCTTGTACAACATTTTAGCAAATATTTATTGCAGAGACAGAAAAACCATTCCTCTGTTAGGTTTGTGATCAGCTGCAGTTAACCATTGACTAGGACTGAAACATACATTTCAATAAGAAACTAGAAAAGTATAAATACATATGAGAGATGGAAAAGGCAAGGACTCCGAATTTACTGAATATACAACCTGTTTTTTCACTAGATGCATTTTAATTACATTTTGCAGATGTTTTTTTGAATCTTTTGCCATAGCATGTGAAATTAATTTTTGAGGGGAGGGAATGCAAGAGGAGCTTTTCTATATTTACATGTTAAAGAGTATTTGCTGGTCTAGGCATGGTAAAATGCACTCTGCTGTTCGAGGGAGACACCTTCCATGGACACCACACACCAGTTTCCAGGTCTGAAAAACTCAGAAATGACAGCGTGCCCCTGAAGTGAGTATGTGCACATACAAACTAGTCCTCCGTCTTAAATAAATTCAGAGTCTTGACATACAATGGATTCCCATTCTTGTTCCACCAAACTGGAAGCGAAAGATAAAAATGGCTCTTTTCACCGCCATTTTAAAGTTTACAAGATTTCTCCAGTATTTAGAAAAGCTACATTCCAGCAACAAATGGATTACAAGAAAAAGAACGAAAGAAACTTCTTTTCCCATTACCTATTTTAAGCAATGCTTTGATTTATTGTGAGGGGGACAGCCGAACAAGATAAATGTGTAGATCTTCACTTGAGATGTAGGCAGCAGAGACAGTCCGGTGCATTTTGCAGCATATTTTGGTTTAAGGAGTTCAAAGGATACTTTCTTCTTCAAAGTCAAATTTCACCACCACCGGCCGGGTCATGTTCCACTTCTTATTTCGATTCCTATCCTCGATGAACTCCTGGTAAGGATCTTTCTTTGAAATAGCTTTCTTCGAGCGTACATAACCAAAAAAGACAGTTAACGCCAGGAAAGAGTAAAACAACATGACAAAGAGGATGAAGAAATAGGCGTTGTCATATGGTTTGTATTGTGGCTCTTTTTGTTCTGTAGCATTTTTCCTTGTGTCCAGGTTCCTTTCCAGAAGTTGCAGAACACATTGCGAGATGAGAGACGCTAAAGCTGTTTGGTTCATGTTGGGGAATTAAAAAGCATGTCAGAAAACAGAGGGTAGTGAGTATCTAGGGGCCCCAAGCGATGCCTCACTGAGGTGGGACTCTATCCACTAGCTTTAACAGGAGTTTGATCTGGCCTATAATCATTTCCTCTTTTGGTAAGGAATGCTGTTAAGCACTTATTGGGTCTCAGTCATTTGATAATGAGGCATTTGGCTGATAAGCCTGCCTTGCCTGTGAAGTGAAGTCTATTAATAATAACAATAATGGAACAATAACAAATCCCTAAGACACACATCTGCCAGACAGTTTTAAATGTGTGATTTTTTTTTTTCCCCACTCCTTTCTCAACCCGCTCCTTCCCCACCCCACCCCCTACATTTGGGGATCAAATCTGTTCAGGTCACTAAGTCAAAGGATTTTAAAAGCACCAGTGGGATGTGATAGTGGTGCAGGGACAGAGGAAAGGGGAATAAAAAAAAAAAAAGAGAGAGAAAAAAAAAAAATCACACCCTCAGTGGAGGAAGGTGCTTAAATACCTCTCTGAATTGAAACATATAAACAATCTCGCACATTTTTTAACAAGCTTCTCTAAACGCCATTCTCAGGTGCTTTCTCTCAGCATCACAGCTGGCAGGCTATGCAAGAGGATGGCCCAGAGCCTGACGCCTTTCCACACAGTCCCTACAGAAAGGCCATCAAAATACACTGCCTGTGGAGCAAACCAGCACTCAGAAGAAAGCATTGTTGAATAGTGATATGGCATTTCAGTCAGTTGCTATCTATACGTAAACATGAAAAGTTACATTTCAACTCAAATAAGACAGCCTCAGAGTTTAAGCTGGAAGCTGAAAGTTGTGTAAGTATTAGGATTGGTAGTCTGTAGCTGTGTGCAGCCACAAATACGTACCGCACAGGAAATACGCAAGAGAGTAATACCCAAACCGAAGAGAACTGCCTATAACATCGTTCTGGAAAAATGAAACCCTTGACTGCCACAGAGAAGTGCACTACACTGAATATTTTCAGACAAGGAGCACGGGGGTTAAGTCTTCTCCAGTGTATCTCTCCTCCAGGTCATGTCTACTTGCATGATGATAGCATAGCAGTGGATTCCTGCTTCCTATTGTGTTTTACAGGCTAGGTCACTCTAAAGTAAATTGTTGTTTTACAAAGTAGTGAAACCTTATCTTGCTAAAAAAAAAAAAAGGTCCTTACTGCCACAAACGACAATGCCAGCTGTTTCTTTCTGTGATCTGAATTCTGGGGAGTAAGCACCATGACTTTGAAGTGGAGAGCACATCATCCGACTCGCAGTTTGCCAACTCTGCACTGTTTCTTTAGGCCTGACCCCCTGAACTGATTGTATGATGACTAAATCACATGCTAAGATTGCAGTATATCGGTATCACTAAACAGCCTGCATTTGTCATTAAGGGTTTCTTGTAAAAAGAAAGATGAAAGTGAAGTCTGTAATTTTATATGAGCAGCAGACTATGGTATAAGTACATTTAGAATATGCAACTTCTAGAAGAAACATTCAGCTCCACATTTTAACTATTTGTTTTAAAATCAGCCTAAAAAGAAAAAAAAAAAAAAAAAAAAAAAAGAAAAATCCTCATAAAGAGCAATGCCAAATTCTGTTCTTGGTTAGGGCAAAGTTATGGGAGAGATCTTATTCACCTATTCTTGTGGGTAAAGGAGAACAGATTCAGGAGACCTAATCTTGTTTTGAAGAGAGAAAAGAAAAGCTTTATCATCATTTTAACTACAAATAAAAGACATTCATTAAACTAGTATAAAATCTTCAGGGGAACTACGCCCAATTTATATTTGTGAAACTGGAAAAGGATTTTGATTTAGGTTTTGCAACTTTTCCAGAACTCTGTAAACTCTTACTGTTTGTTTGTTTTTTAAAGAATTTGCTTCAGTAAAAGGAGCGTGCGAGTCTACATAAATTAAATTGGACACATGCTAGTCCCTGTAAATTTCTTGCCTGCTTGAGAAACACATTACTTCTGTTGGCCAAGTTTCTGGGGATTTTTGGTATTGGCAAAATAAATTTTAAAAGGGGGGAGGGGGACCAGAGGACACAACAACTGAGTAGAGAAACAAGTGACAAAAATCTCACCAGTGACTTCACAGTGCCAGTTTTGGGTATGCCATGAATGAGTAGTGCTGTGCCTACACTTCACCATGCCTCTTCACACACAGCTGCAGCACCCTGCTTCTTGAAGGGCACACTCTTAAAGTGTTTTAACTCACATTATGCTATGCAGTGAACTGACAGCCTCGCATGTCTAAGCAGCTTTTTAATACTTCTTAATGAAAGACACACAAAGACTTGTATTTTCTTTCTCCACCTTTCAGACAGTCATACCCACATCAGCTTAAGCCTGGGAGCTAAATTACCGTGTTAACACTGGGCCACACTTGTCAATACATGGGCTTCATCACACAGGTAGCTCACAAACTCAGAATCCAGGCACAGTGAACTCAGTTCTACACCATCCTTTCCAGACAAGCCATAAATTATGCAGGTCTCTTCACAGTAGGAGCTTATTCTAGACCAGAGTAAACCACTGTTAACATAACTAATACTACATTTCACTATTGTCCAGATGAGTGCTCATGGAGTAATCTTCACACCACATGAGAAAGGATGATGCACAAAAGACCTGTAGCCTTAATGCTGCTCACTGTAGGAAAGATTTAAGGGCTTTGCATACACATGTACAAGAAAACTACAGACCAAGGAACACACATACCATAGCAGACAAACTCTTCTGCCTTCAAACAAATGGTTAAACGGCTAGACTGGGCCTCCAGGCATGCTTCTTCCCTGGGTAAGCGCTGGCACCTCAGCTGCACTGCTCAGCCTTGGGAAGCATTATGCCTTGCAGCCTCTTCATAGCTTATTCCCTCCTGCTTTGGAGGAGCTGGGAGAGGAGAGCTGCTCACTGATGGCCTATAGAGCTCACCTGTGCTGCCCCGCTCCTGAAGTACTCTTGCCAAACACATCTGCATCAGAAGTTAGATGATATGACCCAACCCCTGTTAAAGGAAGATGCTCATTCACCCTTTTGCTCTTCTAATGTAATCTGGTTTTATCATAATTTAGGGTGTTTCTGTTCACTGTTTCTGCATCTAGTTGAACAGATCAGTGTTCTGTTAGGCAACACAAATACACACTACTTTAAAGTTGCTTTTTGTCTCCTTTTTTTTTTTTTTTTTTCACCCTCCCCCAAACAGCTAAAAGTAAGTAATGGTGCTTTGAACAAGATCCTAAAGAGCTATTTCCATAAAGTGGTCCAATTCTTCTTAGAGATGTAAGTACACGAAATTCTTCAAATGCGGGGGGACAATGAATGAAGATTAAAAAGAAAGTAAAAGATTAAAAGGAAAAGGCCATAAGAAAAACTCAAAGGGGGGGAAAAAGATCAAAAAGAGGATTAACCATGTTACTTGTTGTTTTTCAGAAATTAAAGAAGTATGGAGGATAAGGAATTTGTTTCCTTTTGGCCCTAGAAAAATGCCAATTATGGTAGCTAAATTGCCAGGATCACATATCAGTATGCTTTGGAAATGTGAGAAATGGATGGGAAATATAAACACAGGGCAATAGCTTACAGTTATGTTATGAATTAAGCCACAAAAATATCAAGATTTAGTCACTGAACAAGCTGCCAAAGTTAATCTTTCGTGATGAACTTGAGCAGAATCAGAATAGAAGCAACAGAACTGTAGTCTCACAGATCAGAATTGCCCTGTTCACTCATCTCTGCTATCTTTGGGTCCTCACACACCTAAAATTTCCACTGAAAAACAAAGGAAAGTGCCTGGGTGAACATGGACATAACATAGAGCTCCTTATCTACTGTATGTATTCATTTTAGGATTTTTTTTAAGCTTTAGGGATAAAAAAATTAACTACTCTGAGTTCTTTTTTGGCAAGAGAGCTTGTCATACTATCCACACTAGCACAGCTTTTGTTTTCCTTTAGATTTTTAGGACACAACAGCAAAATAACTTTTGGGGATGGAGAAATAGCTTCCTTCCAGGTCTTTTGAATATATGGCATTTATGTAGCCCTTTATGGATAAGGATGACAAAAGGAGGGAGGCAGGGATTTCTCCAACAAGCTTGTTGAGCGTCTAAACCCTGGATACAGTTTACCAAGATCTGCAGGGTAATTTTACCCAAAGCAACATCTATTTTTACTGAGACTCACCAGATGGTTTTGGTGCTCGGTTCTCACCAAGGTGAGGCAAGCCAGCCCTGCAACCTGCTGCCACAGCTGGGGACAGCCACCTGGCCTGGGAGGACACCTGGGAGAGCCCGGCCACCTGTGGAACTGACAGAGACCTCATGCCTGAGACTCCGTCATGGTCTCAGCACTGGCATGCACGGTCTGAATCAAGACCAGATCTGACAAAATGCTCTGAAATGAAAGCCAGTCTAAAGCAAAGGCTCATAGGAGAAGTCTGGTTTGGATCCCGAGTGCAATTATCGAGCAAATCTCCAGAAGCCACTCACCAGCAACCCTGATCCTGACCACACCACATTGCTGCTCACACGTAGATCACCTGGGACCACTGCAGACTAATGAAGCTCTGCCACGTCCCACAGTAGCACCTGCAAAAGGAGCAGGATATAATTTTACACAGTGCTCTATGTGCCAGGAGCTGAGCCCAGAAATGACACACGCTGTTCCCAGATATTCCCAAAGGACAAACCGAGCTCTGCCCAAAGGCACCACCTGTGCCATGGGTGGGAACACCTCTGCCCTGACTGCTCCCCTCAGCCACACCTCACCCAGCCCACACACTCAAGGAAAACATGCTTTTAGTGGTACTGAGGGGCCACTGCACTGTCTCCCCCACCCACCCACCATGTGCCTTTTCTGGAACAGCAGCACCCATATGCAAAACTGTATCTGGGCTTCACTTCCAAGAGAAAACACACCTCAGGTTTCTCAGAAGACTCCCAGCACGGTTCCTGCTGCCTCCCCTGCTCACCCACGGGGAAAGCTATGCTGGCTCCATCGCACATGGCAGCCAGACACCCGGGCATCAGAGAGACAAGGTGGCTGACCCCTCAGTCCTCACACACCACAGACCCCAGCCCCACCACCTCTCCAGCTGAGTGCTGTCCCCCAACTCGCTCACACGCCCGATCTTCCCGAGCCCCAGCAAGTTAGAAACTCCCCCTCATCAGTGGCTGCTTTCTCTGCTCAGGGCTGCCTCCACAGCTGGTGGGTGCCGTGTCTTGGCTGCTCCCCACAGGATGGGCGCTCCACGGTTGCCCTCAGTGACCCACCACCATCCTTGCCCCAGGCCTGCCATGGCTACACTACACCGTGCTTAGAAACCCCTCTGAGCTCTAAAAGAAAAGCTAAACTCCATCTTGCTTTTTAACACATATCCATTGTCCCCTTTTCAAACCAGGCAACCCAACTGTTTAAAAATTTCCTGCAGGTTTCACTGCCAGGTGAAACTGTGAGGTGTCGCTTTGGAACGGCTGCAGTTCGTGCAGGCGCCCACCAGCACTGCTCTGCCCGAGGCCTGGCAGCGGGAAGCCATGGCAGCGCAGCCTACCCCTGCTCTCCGCAGCCTCAGGGCCTGCAGCCTGCGGCCCTCGCTGCGGCAACAGGGTGGTCACAGCGTTCGGAAAGAGCAAGAAAGAGATAAACTCTTTAGGTTGATGCAGGCACTGGGGAAAAATGTCTCACTGGTGGGCACCTTCAGAGCAGAAGTACTTGAGGTCACTGGAGAGCAAGATGGGAAAGGGATGGGGGGGGGGGGAGCAGCCATGACACTAAGGGAAAGGGAGTGTCTCTCACCATGTGGAGAATGCAGAAGGAGGTGATGGAGAAAGGATTCAAACGCTGGGTAATCAGCCTAACAGAGGGGCAAGACCCCAGCGAAGCTCTGTGCCTTGTATTGTACAGGAACTGGCTGATCCCTGCCAGCCCCAGTGCCCTCCAGCCCCAATGCACCCTTTGCCAGGCCAAAACAGCATTTCAAAAACTTCTGGAGATTTGTTACACTTTGTAAATTATTCCAGTACTGACCACAGGGATGCTCACACAAGGGTGGGCCCCCAATTTTGTCCATCTCCAAACTGCTGAATTATAAAGTATCATGGATTAAGTGTGCAAAGTACTTGTAACAATCAACCTTAAAAAGCTAAATTTTTACAGGTATATGCACTTCAGATCATTATGAGTAAATGTATATACATTGAGACAAAAATACTTGTGTAAATGAAACAGTCTGTGAGAAAAAAACATGGATAATTGTACAGAAAAACTCAGAACATAATTGTGTATGGCACAAGTAAAGATACCTGTGTGAGCACTGAAAGAAGGAGAGTGCAGGAAGAAACAAGTAGCTTAACATTTGGTTATGGCCTAAGGGACAAACTTTGCTGAAGATGAAGACACCGAATAGTTAATAAAGCTTCTGAACTGTTTCCAATTCTCAGACAAGGAAGCAATAGTTCTGCTCTTATCAGCAACTGCTCTTTCATATTTGTGTATCAAGTTGGCTTTATTAAATTATTCAGCAAAGGTCAAATGTGATGCGTCTTCCTAGTTTTATTATGATTTTTCATGACATTCCCTGAGTAGCTGAATAATAAACAGTGCATGTCAAAATGCTGCAGTGCCCAAGCTATCCACAGGCACTCTGGATTATGAGCCTATTCAGTCATCAGTTCTGAGGCAATATAAATGCATTAAGTGAAGATTTAAACTACGTGTGAGCACAGCAAAGTGTTGCTTGTGGAACCACAACAGCAAAACAGAACGAAGTGCCAGCACTACGTATGCGTACTGACTTTGAAGCCTGCTTGTTTGATAAATAGTTTGTATTGAACCTGACTAAACATCTAGCTAAAGCACTTTGCTCCCTGTGACTGATGACTGAACTTCCCAGACTGTGATGAGCTGCCCAGAAGTGCTGGGAGAGAATAGGTAGTGAAAATCTGACAGACTGAATGGCCTATTACCTACAATGACCGCAGAAACAGACTGTCATTTTGGTTATTTTACAGTAGACAAAGCTCTTGGACAGATTCAGATGAACTCATCTGATTCTTTAAGATAACCCTATGCCTCCGTATAAGCATATGCATTGATTTATGATAGCATTAGCTACAGAATAAACTGAAAGACACTCAAGACTTTTTCAGACAGTCAGGAATGAGCATTGCAATTTCATATATATAATCTAAACAAAATATCTATCTAATGTTAATTGAACAGAAATTTAGCAACTTAATTTAGTGCAGTTGTTCATATTGTTGCAGATCCTTTTTGTCTGGCACTAGGCAATATCTAGATGTCATTGGAAAAGCCTAAAGAAATTAAAAATGGGATCTTCTAAGCAGGATGCAGGTTTTCTTGCAATTATCAGCGAGCAACAGAACACTGAAGTGAACAATACAAAGAGGTTTATGAATTCAAGCTGTTTCAGGTTTCTGATGGTCTCATTGATAATTGCCTTAATTTCTTGTTATTTTATATGGAGATACCTTTTAGTAATTCACTTTATCGACTTTAAAGCTAGAAGTCTTCATGGATAGAAAACATTAAGAACTTTCATGGTTACTAACATAGCAAAAATGTATGCTTTACATGTTAGCAGTAACCAACAGCACTCTGACAAGAGGGAATACATTTCTTATGTGTATGACAATATATCACAGAATTCAGACATAAAAAATTTGCATGCTATAGTCTGACATACTTCTAAGAAAATGTGAATACATCCTTGCTACATAAAGTATTAGTAGCATTTGATAATTTGGGGTGGGCTTTGGATTGCCAAAGTTAAGTAACTTTGTATTTTGTCATTAAGTTTGGAGATCCAGGTAACAGACTTTTAGCCAGATTTTTTAAATTTGCATTTGCACAGACCTTAACCTAGGGATTAAAAATCAAGTGGTAATATCACATATATGCAGAAATAGATTTCTGAGGACATAGATCCTGTTTAACAATCAGCTATTTCAGTGGAGATTTGTAGGTTCAGACAGGCATTTTGTGTCTTTCAAAATACCTATAGAAAGATATAGTTCAATGGTATTTGTCACATAGACAGACAAGAGACTTTTCAGCAATACTAAGTAGAAAACCCTGTGTGATTATTGAAGAAAAATATTTATTTGTAGATTTTGTTTAAATGGGATACACTGAATTATCCAGGGAAAACAGTAGAAAAATAGGTGCCATTAAAAAGCATTATTTTCCTAGCTCATTCATTAAATATTACGTGTGCTTGGACAAAGGAATAGTAACGTATACCCATGTAAATATATGCCAAAAAGCATATATTTGGTATTTTGATGGGAGTAGAGGTTATTTGTGGATAAAGAAAGATTTAAAAGCAAAGAATAAATTAAAAATCATGGTTGTGCCACAAGGAATAAATATTTTTCATCAAATCCTGCCTCTCAAGAGTTTCCAATTCTTATGAGATGACAGACAGTTGGTTAAGCAGCCATTGTTATTTATTTCCATCTTGTAAAATATGCAATCAAAAAAAAAAAAAAAGGAAAAAAGCGGCAGGACCCTGAGCTCCATTGCTACAAGCACATTCCTCTGAGCTATTCCATGGCATTTCTGTCAAATGCAATATCCATGGCAGGCTTGTGCCCCTTTGACTTTGAGTGTTCAGGCTTCATATTCCAGAAACACATGTGGCTCCCGAGAACCTCTTCAGCCTTGACAGTGATAACAAGAACGGATCAGCAGTACCCCAAGTAATCCTTAATAGCTCTGTCAAAGATTCCTATGGCGCATCATAAATCAGGAACCTGCTTAGTCCCTTTGCCCAGGGCTCCTCCCTTCCTCTGGCAAGAGTTCATCCTGGTTCCCCATTTGCATGGCTTGCCTACAAGAGGACTAGATGATTTTCTCCTTATCTGTCTTGTTTCCAGGCTCTCCTGTTCTGCATGAGTCTCTCACAAGGAAGTGCTTGGGGAATACTTAAAAAGAGAATAGAACAGCCAAAAGGCCCCCTGTCTTAACTTCGGGTCTGGAAAGCACCTTGGCAGCATGGCAGGTGTGGGGCAAGAAATCACAGCTCTGTCTCAACCCCCCACAGCTGCTGGAATAGAAAAGGACAGAAGGTGAAGGTGGAATTTTGTAACCATCCTGAAAAAAAAATACACTGTTCCTGGGAAGGAGCACTCCTACAGACATCATCCAGTTCCAAACTGTGCAAGCAAGCAGGCTTTTATGCTGTACTTTACAGCAAAGGGATTGCAAGTGGGGAAAGAGAGGTTTATTTGTCCTTCGCAGCAAGACCAGGACACAAGACAAATCCAAAGGGCCCAGTTGTCAGGGAAGGGAAACAACATTGAAAAAAAATTCAGAATAATTAATGGTTTAGAAGAGGGAATAGGTATTTATAAGGGACATTTAAACTTTAATCTTCACAGAAATTAAAAGCATATCAGAGAAACATAAACTAGAAGGAAAAAAAGAAACCCCATTTTCCCCTTTCAGCATCTTTTTAAGATCCTCTTTTCAAAAAGTATATTCCTTCCTTTTCCAACAGAAGAAGACTAGAATTAAAAGAAGAAAATGAAAATAAAACAAAAATAGAAAGCACACAGAAACAAAAGCTGAAATGAAATTCAAGGTGGCTATATCCCACACAAAGTGATGATGAAATTAAATGTCCACCAAGCCTAGTGTGAAGTAAAATTTCCTCACACACTGATGTGCCACTAAAACTTACTCCATTTGTTCTGGAGGGTCTTCCCCATGTTTCAGTCAGCTTGTGTGTAAGCCTATTAAAAAATTCTTGAGGCTTCTAAGAAAAAAGTAATTCAGGACAGATACTTTCCATAAGTGATTACAAAGTTCCTGCATTGTATGAAGCCATCCCAGTCTTGTGCTGGGTTTAAGCTTCTTTTTTTTTTTTTTTTTTTTGAAATGCACAGCAAAGGCACAACACTTTTCTCTCGTTGGGAAGACGAAGACATACTACTGGTACCAATAGCACTTGAAAAATGCATTGTTCATTAACAAACACAGAGCTCTGGGTGACACATTAGCAGCACCGGGGCACAGAGGCTGCCTGAGTCTCCTGCAGCCCTGGGATGTGTGCAGAATATGCTTACATAACAAATACAGTTTGTGTTGAAGATAACATGGTTTATTTCTTCATGATATTCAGATTAAAATGTATCAATGTATTTAGCACAATACTACATTTTAGGACAAAATCATCAGTGCTTTGCAAGTCTTCATAATGTTTATTCATTATAAATAGTAAATATTTACTGAACTTTTTACATGAAAGACATTTGTTCTTTTGTTTTTTTTCTTTGTATTTTTTTTTCTTTTACAACACATGTTGTTGTAGAGGCTGCAACACAAAGATAATATTTCATTTTTCCATCACCCTTAAGACCAATGTGTGAACTAACCTCTGTACTGAACCTAGTCTAACTCACTACTTCATAGTCCTTAACACTAAAAGGAATGTATTTGTGTTCTGCCTCCCTCCTTGTTCCAAGAATAGAGAGAAATAAATAACACCGCCTTCCATCTTCCTCTTCCTCTCAACATCACAAAACACAAATTTATTGACATTCTAAAATGTCACAATGCAAACTTCTTGTAAACCTTGGTTCCTATAATTATATCTTCTATATTGGATATCGCTGTATAATTTAAACAAATGTCTCAAATACAGGTCCATCTCTGTATATGTCCTGTATATCACTAAAAAAAAATGTAAACGTAATAATTTCTTCGTACTGTTGCCTGAAAATTACCTTTAAATCATGATTAACAAGCTGGATTTTAGTTGTCCAGCAGACTGCAACATTTCTGTATTTTATCAACAGGAATTATGCACTGCAAAAATAAAAGTACCTGCAAAAATATAGTTCTGATTCTATCTATATGACTTTGGATGATCCCAAAGTTTGTGTGAGGTACACAGTATTGCACATTGCTAGGCAGTTGTGAAAAATCAGTCGCGTTGTTCTTGATTTTTTTTCTCCCACATTTGTTCAAAAAGGTACAACAGACCAGGAAAACTCCACATACAAAAAGGTAAAATCTGTTTTTCATGTTTACACAAGATCTCATCCCTTGATAAAGCAAAACTTGTAAGTGACATTTATTGACAATGTGATTACAAAAGCATGGTAAGGTAACCAGTAAGTTGCTCTGGAAGTCTTTTGCACTTATCCTAGCTTCCTACGGACAGTGACATTTCCTCTTGATGACAGTTTCCAGTGTGTAAAATGAAGGAGGTTCTCCTGCCCTTGCTTCAGAAACCGAGCAGTTTTAAAGTTAGGCTAAAGTCAGCACTGGATGTCAGATGAGTCAGAGTACAGAGAGCTCAACTGCTCTAAGTTTCAGAATGTTCCATTTGTCCCAATCAATGCACATTAATTTCACCAACAAAAAATGGAATGTTTTGCCAGGCAGTGATATTAAATACTGCTCTGTTTTGTATACCCACTCGTAATGAACCATGTCGCATTTATTTATTCATTATTGCTTTTGGCCTTTGTCTTCTGTATAGCTTTGTCCAGCCTTCAAAAGTCTGCTAAAAGCTATGACTGGAAAGAACATAACAAGCCTGCTTCTCTCAATGGGACTGCCCCAGTTTAGACTGCAGTGTATTGAGAAGATCCCTCATATCCAAGCTTTGGAGTGAGACCGGAAAACAAGACCAGCTTTAACTTGAAGTGGACAGTTCATTTATGCAATATCTGGCTTCAGATAATGAAAGGCACCTGCAAAAAAGCAAAAGAAGCTTTTTAAGTCATGCTGTGACAACCTCACAGCATGGGGCCATGCCAACTACAGGTTGACATTGTCATATTTAATACTGATATATCAAAGGAAAGGGACTAATATTTTTATTCCTAGGACAAGTTTGACAAAACTCTATGTATCTGGGATTATATACTGTAATGATTCTTGAGCTGACCTCATTAAGAACATGTGTTTCTAATAGTGGAATGCCAGTGGTTATTTCATTTTGGACAACCCTTATGTTTTACCTAATGGCAATCAGGTTTCATGTCTCAACAATTAATAACATCAAGATGTTGTTGACATCACTTAAGAAAATAATTATGCAGCAGAAATCTTGCTCGAACAATCAGCTATCTCACCAGTGCACTCCACTCGGCTTTGGAGAGAAGCAGTAGTCAGCCATTAGGATCTCTGCTCATGATTTTCTTTGTTACACACAGAAAGTACACAGACCGTTGATAAATGGGTACAGTATTGCACTTCACAGTGCAAATGTCCCGATACTCACTTTGTCCGTACTGCCCATACTGGTAGCCTGTGACGGGGTCCATGCTGTAGCCCGTGGTGCTGTAGGTCGGTGGGCAGTAGGACTGGGAGGTGGGCAGGCTGTCTAAGCTCTTCATGTGATCCAGCCGCTGGCTGCAGCTGGCTGAGACAGTGGTGGTGGGCTCCAGGCCCCCAGTTAAAGGGGACAGGGCATAATCAGTTTGGGGCTGGTGAGGCACACCACCATGGTTAGTCAGGAGTCCCATTACCTAAAAGGTAGAATAACAGAAAGAGTTAAGATATGTGAAGAACTCTATTGCTTACAGACCCAGAGGAGTTCTCAAGTCTATCATCTGATTTCCTAAAATAGACAGACTTGGTATTCAAACTATAATTTGAATAACTGATTTGGTTGCATCAGCCACCAAAATAAAAAATGATAGCTAGCAACCAATAAAAAGTGATACCAAGGGCAAATAAAGAAAAATAATTTTTAAAACTTTTATGATTTTTAGAGTGCCTGATCCATGCCTCAGCTGGGATCACTGCAGGTGTTTATTCCTTGAGGATTCAATTATAAGAGAATAAAAAGCAAGTAGTGACTTTTTAGCTACATTGTCCTGCACAATCTACAAACACAGGAAAGCTGTGAAAAAGCTCAAACGATTATTTTTTTTCTCTCAAGATGAGCAGTCATTAAAATGAAATGAATTTGAAGTGGATCACAGCAGCACTACTGATGGAAGTAACAAAGAATCCCAGCACCCAGAACAACATGAATACGCGGGCAAGGGGCAGAGCAGCCGTAACTCCTGCTGCTGCATGCCCTGTGTGCTGGCCTGTGAAGAAATGAATGTGAAAGAGTGAAGTGCTGGTTGCAGCACCAGTTCTCAGGCTCATCCCCTGAGAGTTAGAGGACAGAAATGGTCAGGCATTCCAGATCAGCTTCAAGTCAACTGTGACACCCTTAATAAGCTGCTTGTACATGAACAATTATGAAATCAGCAGTTGAAATTAGTTGAAAATAGATTACTGGAGAATACCTGCTTGTTGCCATAAAAGCTTAACACTCTAGGCCATAAGTTCCAGTAGAAGAGGAAAAAAAAAAATTCAGAAGCACCTGTCCTTTCAAGCAGGAGTAAAGGAAGCTACTGCATTTTTTGTTGTACAAAAATCATTCGTGCTACAGGTTGGTGTCCATTTCCTTTCCCAGCACATCTCTATAGCACAATTTGAAAATAAATATGACAGAGATATATGCTTATTTCTGCTGGAGTAAGTTGCACTTCAAAGCCTGAGAAACAGTCTTCAGCTTATAATGGATGGATGACATACAGCTTCTGCCAAAACAGCATATTCTGATAATTTACAGGTTGTTTTTCCTTCAAAAAGGCATTATAAATACCTGACATGCGCTATTTGATCATAATTTTCTTTACTGCACTTCTTACCATAAACTAAAAATAAGTTATTAAAATTGGAGGGTATTTTGTAAAGAATAAATTAATGCTCTTAAGAACGCATCTGGTTCCTAAAACTCTGATGCTTCTTCTTGAATTGTATTTATTTTCCATTGCAAAAGAAAAGAGATTTTTGTAGGGAGCTTGTGGTCCAACCTCTGAGTTTTGTTTGTTTTTTAATAAATACATGAAACAAGACCCATGATTTAAGTAGAAAGGAAAACCCTTACATGTCTGATAAGGAAAAGAGCAAGAGGCACAAAGAAGAGTACTTCAGAAAGAGACACCCAGATACCGGCATCAAGAACACAACTCTGTATCAGAGGTACCCAAGACATCACACACACACACACAAAAAAAAAAAGCTGAGAATACTACTTACAGCACTAGAATGTTCACTTCTGTTTCACTAAGCAGAAAAACATGAGTTTAACTGATGGTATTTGCTGAATGTTTCACAAACAGAAGCATTCATGCAAAAAGAAGTTTCAAAATATACCCAAAGACTTCATTTAGATAACAAAATCGTCTAACTTAAAAGTTAAAAAAACAAAAGAAGAATTTGGATTTAGGCTGTAAGATATTTTCTACCCAATTCAAATAATCTTTTCAATGCACAAAACCTATTAAAACAATTTGATGTTAATAAAAATCAATTTTAAAAATCTCTGGAATAATCACAGATTGAAAAATCATGTTATTTGCACAGCAACCTCAACAGCATTTTGTCCCCAAAACCCCTAAAAAGCTGAAATAACTGGGCTTTCAACTTTTTCTTCTAAAAATTGGTTCCTGAAAACTATTAAAATTTCTGAAGATTATTTTAATAGGTTTTTCTATTTTAGGAATTACAAATAATTTTCTTGTACCTTTTGAAAATTATATGGTCCTGAAAATCTAGCATGCTTAATGATCTGACATTGCATCAGCAGGATACAATATTAGAACCTATGTTCATTTAGGTAGTATTAAACCTTGTCCTTTAAAATAAACACTAATGGAGTTAAGAGAAAGATCCACAAAAAAACATAGCTTAACTTAAACATTTACATTGAAAATTACTACTTTGGAAAATATTTATGTTGGCAAGAGTATCATGGTTTTGACTACAGTTTAAAACACACACGGTTTATCAGAAATCTGAAATAAGTGCACAGCCCTTTCCATTCCTGCCTAGCACCTATGTGATACCGGGCTTTGCCACACTCTGCTCCAAGTTCAAGACCAGGGAGAATGGGCTGGGCTCGTGTCGCCCTCACATCCCTGCCGGACTCCCAGCGGCACTCCTCTGTGTGAGCACTCTCACGTCACATGCATCTCTACCAGGACTTTTAGGACTGATTGCCGTGTTGGGTAAATAGCTATTTTACCAACTACATCCTTTAACTAAGCTTTTTTCTGTTTACTATTTTCAACAGAATACTACCCAAGACAACATTATTTGGACTTTGCCAGCAAAATCAATGAGCTCAAAAACTTTGGGATTGGAAGTTATTTTAGAGATTAGCCTCGAAATTTAATCCTGGATCCAGATCTGGTCTCAAAAGCCACTCAAACTTCAGTACCATCTATATTTGGATAGATATTTATCTTCTCTGATAAATTAAATTTAGCATTTGATGAGATTTTAAATTAATTAGCAAACACCACAAGTCTTTAGTCATCTTTTGCTTAAGTGCATATGCACCTAGCAGACACTTTGGAGCAGAACTGACACAGCTCTCTGTCTCTGAGGTGGAGAAAACGGAAGTCCAAACAGTAACCACCTTCTCAGAAATGCCTTCTTCAGAGGCCTTCAGAATCATCCTGCTGTTGATTAGTAACTAAATAATTAGATTTTTGGTCGTGTCTGTTTTGAAAGCTATAAGGGAAGTAGCCTCAGGGCAGAAGTCTTTCATAAGGTATGTGCCATGACCTTATCGCCCATACAAGGAGTTACAGGAAGGGCATGGCTGACTTTCACCTAATCAATTAAAAAGCCATTAATGGGCCACAGTCTGCACGATGCTCAACACCCTCAGCTCAGTGTTGTACAAGTGACACACCAAGATCTGGATTTTGCAACTCAGATCTTCTGCTGGTATGAAACAGTATAGTTCTAAGTAAACAGATCTGATTGTTTTACAATAATTAAGGAAGAAAATACATTTATTCAAACCATATACCATCCAAATTACTGGAAAATATGTACTTCCTTCTGAGTTACTTTGGGAAAGCCAAAGTAGTAATTGTCAGCCTCACTGATCTGGATCCCAAAGAAATAGAAAGAAAAATCAAGGGCTGATCTAACACTTAGAACTAAAGGCTGCTGTAACTATTCAGTTTATTTTAGAAAATAACTCCTATAAATCAAAAACAAACAAACAAACAAACAAACAAAAAAAAACCACCAAAAACAAACAAACAAAAAAACAGACTGTAAGGTTTTTGGCTACATCTCCTCATTTTTTACAAAACACATGAACACATGAAGAAGCATTGACACGTAGCCTTTGAGCTTATACAATAAGCGACATATATAATCGATAAAATAGTTCTATTAAAAACAAAGGTTCAATTAGGAATAAGCAAAGAGAACACAGTGAAGTGCAGTAACAAAATTCTACCGAAAACTTTTCAGAGAACACATCCCAAACCAATCCAAAATATTCATTAGGACAAAGTCCTTGCTGGTGGGTTCAGGCACAGCATCACTAGCTGAGGGTATGATCCAGAAAGAGAAACTGAATTATGAAAGCCTTACGGACCACGCACGCAACATCTGGTCCATTATCACCTATTAGAAAATACTTCTATTATCAACAAAATAAAGGCCATTAAACTGAGAAAAAGCTTCTTATATCTAAATGAAACATTATGACTGTTAACATGGTTGGTATTTTAGGATGTAGGACCTACCATAGGCACAATAAAATTCTCATATGTTTTAATTCATTTACGCATGCCTGCATTTAATATGCTTTGTGACCATGTCTGCAATTAATATGATTTGTGAGAAAAGAACATGTGCAGTATTTTTTGGGTACAGTGATACATTTTTTTCCCCTCCTGCGAATGAAAGATTTAATGAAACAGCTCAAGGAAAATTGTTGGCAGTTAACGTATTAAGTTGAACTGACAGAATCATGAGCAAACTTTAGCGGAGTTAATGATATCCTCTTATCTGACCCTGACACATTTGCAGCATGTAATTTACAGAAGCTCTGTCCAGGGAATCTTGACAAATGCTCCTAACGATGTCAGGGCAATGTTCCATTCTAATGTAAAACAGATGTGGGTCAGATACCCTCATTCATCACTAACACTGAAAATTTCAAACTCCTTCCAAGATGAATGGCATTACCTGCTGTTAACTCTTTTCACTGTAGAAAAATCTCTCAAAACCAAAATCTTGCACAAGAACATAAAAAGGATGGTTATAATGCATTAGAATGAGAGATTTTAGAAGATCAATTAAAATCAATTAGCTACATAGATCTATACCTATATGATCCCAGAACCATGTTGCTGATTCTTATTATATACGTGAATATTCCTACCAAATGTATGAAGAAACCCGACAGAAAGCATTTTCATGCCAAACAGCGAGCACTGGGAGCCACATATCTGGCTAATGAAAACAGAAACAAATACACTGACTTAAAATATCTGATGATCTGACCTTCTGCATACTCATACCAAATGAGACCTCATATTGATTTCACACCACTAGACATCAGTGGAAGCTACGCTGAAATTAAAGAAGGTGCAATGGTGTGCATTTAGGATAATTAAGAGGATAACTTGATCCTTCATGAATTATATTTTTATCTACAGAAGATTACCAATGTTCACAACATTATCAGTCACGAAACTCATGTCTTTTTTCAGGTGCTAGCTCATGGAGTCATGGGACTAGGTAACGTTACCAAAGTAATTCAAAGGGAAGTTAATTCTCTAGCACTGACTGAATGGAAAAGCTTCAAAAATGTCTAGATGACTGAAAAGTTAAAACAAAGCCCAAAGATGAACATATACTCAATATAAATGAACATGTAAGTATATATATGTAAAATTAAACATCTCAAAACTTTTTCAGGCAGTCTCAGAGATTGTAGACTAGTGATTTTAAGCACTTGATTATGGTGATGTTACATACAACAGCTCATAACAAGCCTAAATTTGTTTTTAGATTGCTCTCTGCCTTCTCCTCCCACCTTCTGCTCAACTCAAAACACAAAAGAGGGATTCTGGTCATCATGAAAACCATCCCAGCTGTCACTAGCTGGGCTCTCACACACCTTCCCTCTGTAACTGGGATACATGGCTTTGTTCTCTCGGAAAGCAAAACAAAACAAAAATACACCTTTTTTTGTTTGTTTGTTTTTGATCCAAACACTAGATTTTATTTTTTTTTTTTGCTGGCAGATGGCCAGGGAGTGGGATCTGCATAGCTTTCACAGGAGGACTCTCACCAAACTCAACATTTGGCCCTACAATAACACCTTTGCATGTTCTACACCTACATGCCTGGATTTACCAACAGGAAATTGCTACTAGCCATTTAGTAGCCATTAAAAGCAGTAAGTCATCCATAAATATGGGGGGAAGGGGGAGAGGGGGGAAGATGATGGACAAGCATATCTGTAGGAATTCAACCAGTAAGGAAGGTTTTTTTTCGTGAGGTTCCCATTTAACAGTAGGGCCTCTAACATGAGGCTAATTAGCACTGGGGACAAATAAAAGTGCATTTTGCTATTTTGACAAGGGGAAATCTCTTTCTATCCCAACTCAGCACTCAGTCTTTCTTTTATTTCTTTTATAAGAAAATTATGACTATTACTGATATATTGGCAAAAATTATTTTAAAAATAAAACCATTTTCTCTAGAGAGGTATGAAATTTTGAAGGAAATTGAGCCTGATGCATTTGAAGATGGATACACTTCTTTCTAAGGATTGCTAAGGATGAAATTCTGCTCTTCCTGATCCCATTGCAATATATGCTTTTCACTGAATCATGTTGTGGTAATTTTAGTACCTTCTTTTTTTAAAATCTAAAATATAGAGCATAATTATGGACTCAAGAGAGCCATCTGTGATTACTCATAACAAAGCTCACATTCATGTACCAGTCCTTAATTGAATAAACATTCAAGTATTCAGATTCCTGTTGATATTTCTATTTTGCAAATTCATTAAAGAATTAGAAGTTCACCAATGCCTGCCAGTGTTATACCCTATGAAGGGCTGAATCATACTTTAATTTAACAAATGGTTTAAATTGAATGTCTAATGTAGCAAAAGCAAAAAATTATTTTAAGGGCAGCTGTGATGCTGAATACTCAACCTGTGTGTATTCTAAATGGTAGAAATCACTATGAAGGAAGATAAGTCGGTCTTGTGAGCAGTATCATTAAAAAAGGCTTAAGAAAAAACAAGAAACTGTTCAGTTTTATATATATTGTGTCCTTTTACATTTTTGTATTTATCTATATTTTAAAATTTTATTTCTAAACGTTTATTCTCATAAAGTTACAGTACAATTGGCTTCAGTTTCCAGAAAAGTTCAGAGGTTTTTTTGTATCTCTCTGCAAGATTTCTGAGCTGGTTTTTGAAGGCTGAAACCCCACCCACCTGCCTCAAACTTTCTGGCGTGGTGCGAATGGAGGTGGAAGTAGGCCCAGAGGAAAGTTAAGGTGGACATTCAAAATGTAAAGTCACTTGTTTATTCGTCTTGTTATGTTAATATATTCTAGTAGTATATAATATCTATAAATGTATATTTAAAATATTTCCATAATTACAAAACAAATAATAAATGTTATTATTCTTGCACAATAACAATTACAAAACTATTGGATCTCATCTGTTTCTATCCACTCTAGAAACAAAAATAATCAGTTCTATTAGCTGAACTTTTTTTTTTTTTTTTAACAAACAAACCCAAAACAAAAACTCGTGGTCATGAAAATGATATCATGTGAAATAACTTTCTTCCTCACAGAGAAATCCCTAACCTCTGTCTCATGTTCTTGGGTAATTAAGCGAAGAGCTCTCAAAGCCAAGTCCATTGTGACAAAGATCATGAGCTTCTCACTGGTGTGGGACTCGGATCCAAATGAAATGTTTCTGTGGGCAAACAGTTGGACAGTAATTCAACAGAAGGTATAAGAAAAAATGTAATAAATTAGTAGGTGCTTTTCCCCTCCCCCCCCACTCTTGACCCTCTTAATGAGGGAATACACATTTATAGCCACTGGTTCCTGTGTTTCCCTTAAAAACAGAGTTAACAAGACAATATGAACATACCTGATTCGACAGCTGCCATCAGATTCATACTTCAGGTTAATGAAAAACAAGTGCTCTCAAAGACTAAAGAAAAGAGAACTGCCTAAGATCTATCTCAAAGAGAGTTACAGGATAATTCTTAAACTCAGGCAGTGAAAGGTTTTGACAGTAGAAGAAAGAAACCCTGAAACAGCTTGCATATCATATTTACTACTGTTCACAGAAAAGTTTGGAATTTTCTTATCAAAGTTATTCCTGAGCTCCAGGTAACGAACGGCACAAGAGCTGCAAACTTTGTTCAGGACTTACGATCTTCTACACAACCCATTCAATATTCGATCCACTTCCCATTTTTAAACTGCAGCTTTTAAAGCTACCGGTTGCTCTCAATTATGGGGGAAGACAACAAGGAAGAGGAACAAGTAGATCTGAGAAGTTTCCTAGGGGGCAAGGAGGAGACAGGTTACGCATGTTTGTCATTTGTTAATTGCCACGCCACCTGACTCCGCCAGCAGTCCGAAACGGCACGCTTCAAAACCAGCCAACTGCCTGAACCGCCTGGTGTAGGGCAAACTCTGCTGCTTTGTCACTAATAAAAAGCACATGACAAGGTCAGGGGATGCCCATGTACACCGGAAAAGGCTTTTGCCTTATCTTAAATTAAGCAGTTCAAAATATTGATATCCTGTCTTAAAGAACAATCTGCTCTCTAGTAAGACTATACACCTGCAGCTGCGAGACAAATGTTTTTGCGGTCACCCTTCTGCTTTTCGATGAACCAGTGATGACTGTCAATGCCAGGATCAGAAAGTGATGTGCTAATTCAAAAGCATGTTTAAGTCCTGTACACACATATTAACACATAGATATGCTATCCCCTAATAATTCTGAGTTAACAAATGTTTGTTAAAAGAAAATGCACTGAGCAACTGAAGCCTAATTTGAAAAGGAAATACAATATTCCCATAAATGTATGCATGAAAGCCAAGAAGCTGCATAATAGGCATAGAAAACATAAAAATATGCGATTTACATATATTACACACTAATAATCTCTGTTCTGACATTATATTTAAAGAGCTCTGGCTGAGACGACGTGCTTGCAGTTGAGTTGCTTTTTCATGAAATACAAACAAGGACACTCCTGGCTACCAGTTCCCTGAGACATTAGTCTCTGTCTTATTCCTGCAAAAGTCAACCCTTTGCAGGTCTGTAAGACAGAGGTTCTCTCACCACAGCCAGGTAGTAACAAGTAAACCAGATGAACAAGGAGAATAATCAGTCATCTGGAGGAAATCTGCAGATCTTGTCTTGATGTTAAAAAGTGGTGAACATTAACAAGGTGGGACTCTTTCTGTTCTCTTATTCTTTTAAACAAGAACAACAACATTTTATTACCCAGTCTGCAAGACAGGTATGTTGTGGAGCATTCTGCTTCCTAAAACTGGCCAATACATACAGTTTTCTCTAACTTCCAAATTCAAGATTAACATAATAAAAATAAAATTACAGTACCCTAGCCATCTCTGTGTGCCCTCTGCCTTCACCCAGTGCTTGCCTTGAACAACATATTTGTCTATCGTATTCAAGAACAAAGTTAGAAAGGAAACATACCGCATGGAAAATAAAGCTTCCCTGGGGGATCTGTGTGTCAGACCCTCATTTAGAATAAATGGAAGTCAAAGGGAAAAAGAAGGTTTAAGTCTGGTAAGAATACGAACCCGTGAATCTTAATATTGGATTTTGTTCTACACATTCTAAGGGGGTTTTTTTTAAATCACAAAAGATTATTTGGGCTTCAAAGTCTCCCCTCCCCCTAAAGTCACCATAAATTCAGCTTTACACACAGAATGTCCAGAGTGCTTGCCTTCGAGAGAGAGACATGGATGGGCGGAAACATTATGTTAATTGCTCACACACCCAGATTTATTGTGGTCAAAAATCCACTGGCTAGTAAAAAGACCCTCTTTCTTTCTCATCTAAATTCCACGCACACAGGCAGGGCACTGCAACATGCCCACTCAGCGGAAAACTCCTGTTTCTCTTTCTTCATGAAATCCCCAGTGCAGAGCACTCTTTCGACTTTGCGACTGCCGCTACCTCAGCTGCTCAGTCAGCACCTGGGTACCTGCAGGAAGAGCCCCGAGGACGTTATGCCAAGAGGATGCCCTGTGACACACCCCACAACTAAGGGGTATTTCACACACAGTAACACTGCAACATAGATGACCAAAGCCTGAGGCTCTTTCAGGCATAAAGGCATTCTCTGTTTTGCTACAGTCCCACAATTTGTTGCACACATAATTTACGTACCTGAGGCTACATCACTCCCTTATATCTAAACACAATGTCTAGGTATGTCACTTCATACATACATACATTTTATATATACATATATATATGTTTACATATATATATGTATATTAAATCATTGTTTAGGCCCCAAAACTGTTTTAGAGGAGCTCTTGGTAACACTGCATGAATTTAGGGCTGGGTTTTTTGTTTGTTTGATGGAAAGATCTTGACCAGCCAGTGCAGGTAATCATTCAGTTCCAAGAAGCTGTTCAAAATCTAAATGGATATAAACAATCTCCTTTATGCATTCAGTGATGAACCCACGATGGCAACCTTTGAGTGATCAGCCTCCTCCTAATTCTATTGGTAGAGACGCAGGATATGGTCAACAGCTCTAAGCACTGGGGTAGAAAAAGGTTTCAAAAGTCTAAAGAAAAAAAAACCAAAACAACAGAAGTTCCTTAGCATAAAGACAGGGCTGGGTGTAAAGAAGCACATTAACAGATTAAAGTCATCTAATCTGCTTCAGGATCTCCTTTTGATTATATCAAACCTCAAATCAGCAAGACTTTGTGGTGAGGAAACCTGGCCTCACTTTTTTTCTCCCACTTTGCCCAGACATCACAAGATTTCTTTACTGTTGCGCTCTACTTCAGTGTCACAGACAATATAAGCTTTGTGAAAGGAAAAAAAGAAAAATAGGGAAAAAAAAATCCAACACATTTTCCATAGCCAGAACCAACATACATTTAAACTGACACTAACAACTACTTTTGATGGATTAACACTGAATCTCCAAAAGATACTTATGACAAAAATATGGAAGCCTTGCACACTACAAAACTGGCCATTAAAAATATTTTTTAAAAATGAAGCAACAAATATAATGTCATGGCTTTTGTTGGAGACTGCGTTTAGAAATCAGAATTCTTTAGAACAAAATTCATTCAAGTCTTCTTGGAAGTATATCCGCTTGTTTTTCTGTTGGTATTTTTTTCCTGAGGTTTCAAGCCATAAAGTTTTGTACCCCACTCTATGCTATAGGAATCTGTGAAACTTAATTACATTTACCGTTACAAAAAAGGGTTTATGAACTTTTGCCTTTGGGCAAAAATGTTTATTTCATTGCCTTTGTTATTCATTCTTTTCAACTCCAGTGCCTTTGAACTTTTCAGCTGCACAGAGTTATCACCGTTGCACAGGAACCAGGAACTGTACTCCCGAGATGCAAACCACAAGTTGAAGAAAACGAAGGAGGCAAAGATATACGAGTCGTTATTTTGGCCACCCTTTGTGCCATTAAAATCTCATTTTCTGCCTATTAGAATGCCCTCTCCCTGCTTAGGCAGTGGTGATAGTCAGTGATTAGTGTGTAATTGAGTATAATTGTCTTTTCACTTTTCATTTGTGTCATTCTGAGCTTCTCTCTGTTTTTCTAACCACTGAGAGGAAAAAAGGGTAGAAAGCAGATAAAGCTGTTAAAACTCTCACTTTCAGCCCTGAAGAGATTCCTGATCGTAATTATAGATTGCATCCTCTTTGTGCCTTCTCAGAATTTAGTGGACATCTCTTTCCAAGCACCTGGGCAAAGCTCTCACTAATAAAATAAACTACCACCTATTCAAGCTTTAACTAATAACGTCAGCTTCAGACAGATGCTGTGTGTAGGAAAATTTAACCAACCTTTTGACACTCAATTATCAAGGCAATTTATTAACATGATTTCCTAAAAAGAGCTCACGCAAATTAGAAAAACAATTATGGTATTCCTGCATTTATAGATTGCCAAAGAGCAGTTATACTCCTAATTTATGCATTTATAACTCGATTATAGCTCATCTCAATGCACACTGCTCAGCCCTTGGAACTCTCCTCATACAGCTTGCCTGTAATTTTTCTGGACTGTTCAGTAAAACCTTGGTGAGATTATCTTGAAGAGATATCTTATTCTCAGAAAAACTACATGATCTACTTTCTGTACCTAGCCATGGATCTTCATGAGAATAGCAGTACATTACAAACACTTGACAACTGAATGTAAACATGAAGACTGCATGATTACATTATAAATAACTTGAAATTAAATATAAGCTATGACTCTTGATTCAGCCAGTAGGAGGAAAACAATTAAAAAAAAAAAAAAAAAAGGAAACTAGCAAACTGAAATCATGTGGCTTGTATAAAGAATACATTATGGTTTAAATTTGGCAATTCATTATACTGTGGCCTGAGGGAATAGACTCTTTGGTTCTGGTATACAGCAAATCCTCTGTCTGAAAACACAGGACTGACCTGAGGTGAAAGGCCATTGCCAATGGCAGGGTTCATGGGATTTGAGGGCCCGGACGGAGGCACAAAGCTGTCTGTATAGCTGGAAAATCCATGCCTGGTGCTGGGTAGGCAATAGGCAGAGCTGCTCTCTGGATTCGAAGGGAGGCTGCTTTGGTGTACAGTGCTTGGAGGGAGAGGCTGAGGTCTATGGACAGTACTGCTTGGATCAGACACAGCTAGAAGCAAAAGAAACATGTTGATATGTTTTCCTCCTTTTTTCTGACGTAATAAATTCATTACATGAAGCTCAACTTGACAGAATTGCATCAGGATCTGCATCTAAATACTGGTTAAGTAGAAAGGTAAATATTTAATATTGCCAGATATTTAACTGGCCTGTAAGATTACACAAAAATTCTTAAATAGACTGTAAAAGTCATAACAGACAAATGCAGTTTTCAGACAATCCTTAGTGGGCACATATCATTCAGAACTGATACAGCAATATATTTTATATATGTATATATGCACATAAAAAAGAAGGGGAAAGCTTTATTTGCTTAGAAGACTGGTAACAGGCTTTCCCCTCCTGGTCACAGTGCAAAAATTCTGCCATGGTTTGTAGTGAACCTGGCAATAGATGGGAGAAGCCTTGGGCTTTGAAAAATTCCCTTAATTAGAACATCCACCAACAGTTAGGATCCAAATCTCAAGGAGGAAGCAAGAAAAATACAGTAACTTGTTTTATAAAATCTGACATGCAAGATTTTTCTTTAAATCTAGCACAGCATAGATTTGAGGCTCTATTCCTGCCCCCCAATCCATCAAAAGTTCACAGAATTGCTGATAACATTAAGACAAATTTTTACCATACTGAGACTTGCTACTGAGCTGAAATAAGACCGTCTGAATAGCTGTTATTTCCAACATCAAATAATATTCAGAGTACTTACTTACAGAGGTTTCCAGTGCACCATCATTGAAAGCAACAAAAGACAATAGAATGCAACTGCTGCCTCCTTCCCCACCACGCTGGGCACTCTCAGCGAGGGAGGCCAATGTAACAGAAGGGTACGGAAGTGCCTGCCTCGCGTTACCAGCGCTGCACCTCTGCCATGCAGGACGCTGGTATTTTTCTAGCTAGCACCATTTACATGTAACCAGCCCTTTCTTCCAGCAAAACAAACCTGAGTTCTTAATGCTTTAAGTGAGCAGGCTTGCAAGGTCCTGCCTGACCTGAAATTAGGCAACACCCCTTCTTCTATATTAGAGAAGAAAATAATTCTACAATTAATCAAAACAGGAAATCCCCCAATAACATTATTTTAACCAAGTACCTGTTGGCTACTGTACCTTGCGGTATGGAGGTGGGTTGGTAAGAGGGCTCAGAGAGCTGGTATGTTGGCAAAGTTGGCATGGCACTGGGTGGAAATCCTCCTGGGATCAGATGGTTGAAAGCCATCAGTTGATTGGCTCCTGCCTGTTTCCTCCATCTAGCACGACGGTTACTAAACCAGACCTACAAATGTTTTAATTAGGGACATTTGATTTTTGTACATTTAGTATGTGTGCATGAGAAATAATGGCATTGTGTTTCAAATGCATTCAGTGTCTGAGATGAGAGATACAGAAGATGTGCACTGGGCTCAGAGCTCCTAGACAAAGAAGCCCTTGGCACACTTTTCCATGGTTCAACAGACAGGACACAGGAATCCTAAAAGTTTCCTCTCAAATACAGCCCCTCCCAAAAAATAAGATGACTAATACTTTCAAGCTTTTGAATACTTTTAATAGCTATCCTTATTGTGCCAGATTTAATGAGAAAGAGAAAACATCTCTTGTCTTTGTATTTAATTTGCTGACAAGTTAGGGGCATCAGTTAATGCACTGTTGAAAGGTGCTTGTACTTACATATTGCCCTAGTGATCAACAGAACTTATAATTTTTAATTTGAAAAATACAGGCCCTGTGTACAAAACACAAATCCCTACCAGCAAGTTTTCACGTATTCACATATGTACAAAACATCTCTTAAAAACGTGACATTAACAGTAGATCAGAATTTCACTGTGAGATTAGCATTTCAGAACCACTCTGAAACCTGTTCCCAGGACAGAGTACTAAGAAGGTGGGGTTTAAATTAGCAGGACATTCTAGCTATAAATCTGCTTTCCTTCACATTATTGTCAGTTCATGTTTTAAGTTTTTAAGTCTTGGATGGCTCTTATTGCTTCCAAGAAAGGAAGAGGCTAGACTTCACAAATGCAGACGTAGTAGGAGTTGTAAAACACATAGGTTTATATGTATATTATAGTGATAACATGCCACAAACTGGAAGGGCAACCAGCCCCAGCAGGGGTGCCTGGACCAATGTGCAGGTACACTGCCCTGCTGCAGATTTAGAGCAACTTCTAGATTACAGCACTCAGGTCGATGAGGTGGAACATCACAGAAGAGAAAGGTTGTTTGAGATAAGGGAGGCTACACACGTTTGTAAACAAGGAGACAATTACTCATAATTGTACACCCTGAGGCAGCTGCAATGATCATCCATGGATACTAACAATTAGATAAGACTGTAACTGAGTCCCAGCATCTGACAAGGTACACCTGCACAGCCTCTAAGGTAGTCGGGTCTGAGAGCCACTGAGGTACCTTAGCTGATGAGCCACGTGTAGATACATTTGTAAAAGTGAGTTGGGTCTCAGATCTGTCAACCTTCCTGCAAGCAGTCCGTGCTGGCTTATGAACCAGCCATCACAGTTTGGATTTCTAGGTGTAGCATGATTTACAGACCATGAGTAGCCCTTACACGAGAGTGTAACAATGTTTTGGACTACACTGTGGACTTCCCCTCCACTTGCTATTTCATAGCAGGAGCAGTGGGACTAACTGGGCCATCTGGTTTCTGATGTGGGCCATCTGTCACCACGTAGCTTGATCTGACTTCATCCTTTTCAGAATGAGATGCTTAGTTCACACAGCTGCCTCCTCTTTTGGCCATAAAGTCTACTCCTCAATTACACACTCCCAGTCCAGTTTAAGATTCAGGACAGAAGGATAGATGGAGCCTCTGTTCTACCTCAGGAATCCCTCTCTTGGTTTTTTTGCTGCACCCTCTGCCTCCACATGAACCATTTCTAAAAACAGCTGGCAGAGACAAGGCACCAGGGTGGAGATGCAAGACCTGCAATAAGCAATAGTTGAGGATGGGTTTAGATTCAGCCGTATTTTTTTTTACTTTCTCTTCCTATAGATATCTATATTCTTTTTCACCTCTCTCCTTACCCTTTGCTTCCCTCACTGACATTGAAGTCTAAATTTCTTATTTACTTCTCACAGACTCCTCCTACCTGCTTATGTCTCCCAAAGCCCACCAGTGACACACTCCCGCAGCAGTATCTTTAGAAGACAACCAAGAAGAAGGAAAAAGGGGCAAGACACACTGAAGAGGGAGGAAGAGGCTTTGCTAAAGAGCCAAAGAGCACTTAGGAAGGATAATGGAGGTCAGAGACTGAGCAGGGAACAGCAAACACGTGCTGTAATTAGCCTACCCAGGTCATTAACTATGGCTTTCTCCATGACACTCTCCCTTCTTCAGGTCAAGAGGGTTATCTGATGATCTCCAAATGCTTTGGGAACACTAACTGGACTAAACTACATGAGTGGATTTCACTGAGGAAAACGAGGTAACAAAATTTTGCCTTTAAGCCTTAGATCTTTATTAAAATAAGTATTCAGTAGTAAGTGATCTGCAATAATGCCAATTTTTATGCTTTTGTTTACAGATTGATTTTGGCTCATTTTATAAATTTGCATTTTTCCAGAACCTATACCAGATAGATATTCCCTGAAACATAGATAACAACCCTGCAAGGAACACACTCAATGGTATCAAAAAGTCTACAGCAGCCCTGTGATGAATGTACTTGCACAGAGCTCTGTTGCCACATGGAGTCACATTACATTAAGTGGGACTCTGCAGGGGTGCAGAAACTTGCCTGGGCTATACAGAAACAAGGCTATGTATTACCACCTTGGTCCCACGTGACTGAGTCATGCTAAATGGGTGCTACTTGACTGACACACATGTCACATGCTGCTGGCACAGCCATGGCTCCAGGCCTGTCAGCTCCAGCCACTGCCACTCCATACTGCCTTGCTGCCCCATCAGCTGGAGAACACACCTTCTGCTGCTTGCCCTGGCTTCTTACTTTCCCCAGGTGGCAGGAAGGCAGATGGCACCTGACTAGCGCCCAAGTTAGTCCAAGATTAACCCACCAAAATCCCTTGAACAAATTCAAAACTACAGAGCAAGTCTTATTGCCATTAATACCACATGCACTCATGACTACAGAACAGTAGAGGCACAGAAAATAAATTTAAAAACAAAAACAAAAACAAAAACCAACACAGTAAGCACCGGGGGGCAGATCCATATATATCCTTGTTTCCCCTTGATTTTAATGGGCTTTGGACCTGCATTAGTAAAAATATTAAGAAGAATTTATCATTAAAACGACCGTAAGTATGGCCTCAACTCACATGTTTTTACAAACAAACACACCAAAGCTCTGAATCTGTAATTCTGGATGTTTCAACACATTAGCTTTTACTATTGTTACTATTTAGTATCATGGTCTTGCCATTTTCACATGGTGGCCTGTATTTAAAACATGACGCCTATGACCTAGGACCATGAAGGCTTGAGATTTGGCTTGCAACTGTGTTGAACTCCCATTTTATAGCAGGTAACTGCAGATTTCAGGTATTGTGATGGAACACAAAGAAGAAATTATGTAACAGTAAGTCAGGGAAAAAAAAGAAATACGAATAAAATGAAAGGGCAGAGTTAAAAAGGTGAATATCAGTTTTGGAAAATGAAAAAACTATTCAAAATGAAACATTTTACTGACATTTTATGTAATGTTTGTTAAAAGGAGTCAGATCCTAAACTTTATTCAGTAGCGGTTATATGCTTTCTATGTTAACTGAAATGATTTTTTAAAAATCATGGTATTTCACTTAGACTATGTTCAGCTGCCTTCACTTACTCTCAACAGCTCAGGATTTTTTTTTTTTATTTTTTTTTATTTTTAAAACCAGCACATATCATGAAGAATCCATGTGCGCTATTACTCCTAATTAAAGAAATCTTGAAAAAGTTTGCCAACATCAAGCTAAGACTTAAAAATAAATCTAGTCACCACAAACCAATGTATCTGCTTAGAAACATATTGTAAACACCTGGGGAAATATTTTCTTTTGTTTGTACATTTCCAACATGATTTAAACACAATATCCTCTCATGATCAGAAAATTTCAACTTCCACCAACATGACAAAACCCTCAGCATGACAAAATCCTCATCTTATGAGTGGCCTTTTCGAATCTAGCAGGTTCCCATAGGATGCTTCTGTTCTCCCACACCCTCCCTCCCTTCTGAGAGGTAAGACATCACCACCTAGACGCGGAGATGCTCCAAGTAAAATGCAGCCCCTGGTGAAGATCACAAGTGACATACTGTGCAAAAGTGCCGGCCTGTAGTGGGCACAACAGAAAACCAACTCTAAACTATCTATGTCTACTTAATCTGACAAACTAATGTATGGTGTGTTGCCTTCCCCAGCAACAGCATGGATCTCAGTGGAAGGCAGACCAACCCTAGACAGTACTTCAAATGACCACTGTCACATTGAATTACCCCATGGAAGCAAAAGCAGTGGCTAAGCAAGCTACTGCATTTTGAAGACTCAAAATATAGCGTTCTTACACAAACACTACTCTGTCTTCAGGAATATGCTCTGCTTGTGTAGGTAAAACATGCAGGAGCTCTAAACTAGGTCAGCATCATGCTTGGTGCTGTGCAAATGCAGACACGGACAGAGGAAACGTGGTTTGATGACAGACCCAAGAAATGTCTGCACCAGAAGCCAACTCACATTCATTTTAGTGAGGCTCTGGCTCCCCAGTTTCTATGTCACTTTCAAAGATGGAATGTAAATTACCCAGATGATTTGGAAACAAAATTGAAACCCAGTGTCTGGCCAAAATTTACATCTCAAAACCAGAAGAGGATGAGATTTAGAGCAAAAGGGGGGAAAAAAAAAATAGAGTAGTCTTTTAAGGGAAGCAAGTATTGGAGGCTCCAATTTTTCAAGCATCTGGAACTGGACTGATCAAAAAAGAAATGACTCCATGATAGAATATTAAAAAAGGATTTTGACTGATGTAGAATGGATGAGGTGAACTAATAGGCTTCTCCCATCTCTATTTTCTCATATTTAGATCCTGCCTTTTATTATCATTTTTTCTTTAAGTAGTTTGCAAGTGATCATGCCAACATCTTATTTTGTTGATCTCAACAGGATATTCTTTAAAAGATGCATTTATTCACTTGGGAACACACTAGTGTAATTAGCCTTGACATTTCAACGGTCTGATCATAAACACAGAGTGTTCTATGTGCTTTTAAGGAAAAAAGATCTCTGATCCTACAGGGCAAAACATTTGAGATGTGAATTTTGCAGAAAACCCGTGGATATTTTGTTATACACAGTCCTGACCATTGCAAGCATGTGTGCCAAAAACACACAAAGTCAAAAGACTGATGTATTGCTAGCGGCACTTCTAATTTTAGACATAGGGGTTTTCTGGTTTTTTCCCCCTTCTGCCTTATGATATTTTTCATGGTAACTGCCTCCCCCATTCCCCGCCTCTCCCTTCCCCCAAAATTCACATGTTCAAAATAAATCTGACCGTCCTGCAAGCAGGAGTCCTTGGTGGGTGTGCCACCAGGGAATGCATTTGGGGGGTGCCTGAAGCAGTGGGGCTGCCTGGCAAAGAGAAGGGGATGCAGAAGGAAACTGCTAATGGAGCTGGGCTGCACCAGCCAGGGCAGAGCTGACGCCACTACCCTTGTGAAACACAGCAGTGTGACTTGTAAAGACACCCACAGTGTCCAATCCTGCAGTCCCTTCTGATGCCAGACCTACGCTTACTGCAGCAGCCTTCAGAGCAGTCTGTGCAGGGGCGCTTTCACCCTCTCGCCAGGCCAACCCCTGCGACCAGCACTTGTGCCTGCCTGACCCTACTGGGAGTTCATTCAGAGAACAGAAAACAGCAGGGGAAAAAAAGAAAATATTTTTCTTCTTCCCTTTTATTTTCTTGCAGTAGGGTGAATTTCCATCCTGGCTTGCCATGGTATCAGATGAGCTCCAGGGAGCACTACCAGAGAGTAGTTGTAGGAATGAGAAAGACCAATAACAGAATTGCTTTTTAGCAACAACTATTTGGTAAATTGGCTTCACTGCAACACCTGCACACCCCCAGCCTCACAGGAATAAGGCTACACAGAGGAGCAGGCCATGGGCAGGCCTGTTTTCTCACAGCGGAGCTGCTCCCCTGCCAAGCGCAGCCTGCCGAAATCACCAGCGGGAACATCGGGATGCTGTGGGCTCTGTGGAGAGCCTGCCAGGAGCTGTGATTCAAGGCAATGGGAAATCATGCTGGTTGGGATACAGGGAGTTATCAATGCAAGGGAAACCAGAGTTCTTTTAAACAGTGGGGAGGGGGGGGCAGGGGTGATGGGACACTGGTAAAAATAAAACAAATAAAGGGAAAAAAAGGAAAAAAAACAAAAAAACCCCACCACACACAAAATAAAAAAAGACCAGACTAAAAACCAACTAGGGTGTGCCAAATGGAACAGGGAGCTCCAACCACCTCCCAGTGCGATCCAACATACTCAACTCTCATAGGTTTCTTTGAAAAGACTTTGACTCAGTCCTACACGAATACTTCTGAAACACTGTAGCTGAATAGTTCTGCAAAATACTGAGTAATAAGCAAATTGAACTGTGTATTTATAAATTAAAGCGCTGCTAATTTGAGCCCTTAGGCAGCAGGGACCAGAAAAAGGGAATCAAAATCACATCCTTTCTTTTCTTTTAAATATAAAAAGTCTTCTTGGGCCTACATATGTTTGTAGTTGGCTAATTTACCCAAAAGAATTTCTCCTTTACCCTGGGGGGGGGGGGGAAGAGAATCTGCAATTACAGGGTTATCTACTGCAAGAATGCACAGAGAATTTTCTTTCTTTATCCTACATATGATGCAAGAGGAACATCAAGAAAAGGCACTAGAAATTCTCCATATACCACATCAGGAATAACTGTAAAGATCTGCTGAAAGGTCTTAAGTGTTCCTGAATCTGTCCTACATTCCTTTACCCCATCTCCCTGTAGGACTGTGCAGTTCATCATACAGGCTCAAACCATTTCAGAGGAGCTGAGGGCAAATTAAGATGGGGGGGTGTGGGGGGGTGTGTGCACAGGTCCTTCCTCCCCTATGATTTCCCAGTGAATGCTTTTCACTGTTTGCTGCTGAGAAGAGACTATTAAAACTGAGAGATTGGACTTCAGACCTTCCAAATCTTACTACTAATTTAAGAGTCGTAATTTCTTCTCTCACCTTTCTCCCCACTATCTTCTAGTCCAAATCATCTCTTCCCTTCCCTGTACCACAGTGAAATAAAGAAAACAATACATAAGCACAGCACTTCTTTAAAAAAAATTATCATTTTTCGTCTGTCTACTCAAGGCTTCTGAGCTCTTGGGACTTCTTTTATTTGCTGAGGTTGTAATAAGCTTTTCACAAAAGCTCACAAGCTGATTACAAGCTTGACATGGGAATACTCAATCCCATCCGAGTAGCCTGGAGAGCTCTGCCTGAATTTTCAGACATGCTCTTTTGTTAAACAATATTTTCCTCTTTGGAAGTTTTCAAGCAAAGCAATTTAAACCTGAGATTTGGCTGAGAAGAACCTTTTCAGCATGGGACGTACTCATGTTTCAGAATTCTTCCTGGCTTCCCCTGCTTTTTCACCATTATTCATGGACTAAAAGAGTCCAAACAATTTCTTCTCATTGCCTTTTAGGGTTAAACAGGAAGGCCATGTGCCAGCCGCTTCTCACACCAGGACCCCTGCCCCATGCAAACCCATACAGCTGGGGGCACATACTCAGCGTGGTCCAAACGCAAGTCTCACACATCACATCTCTGATAATTTAGAAGGTCTGCCTTCAACACAGCCCAAAGATTTGTCTGGCTGGCCAGCTCCCATTAGCCAAGGCAGGCTTCTCGCCCTCTGCCTGCTACGGGACAAACCTTATTTAAAAATCCTTCACCAAAAGATTGAAGTAAACACCTTCCACTCAATCTGAAACAGGGTCCAAGCTGCTGCCAGAGTTTGCCCAGTTCATGTAGGTCTAAAAATAAGCCTGATGTGGGAATAAAAAGGTGGCCAGAAAAGATGCTACCCACTTCATTTCTTATGTGTTATTTGTTACAGAAACCGTAACCGCACTGCTCTGAAGCTCAAAAAGAGTCTTTGATCTTTATCAACACTAGGGAAAATTTCACTTTTAGAATTTGCCTTCAGATTGAGTCAGTAAAAATAGGCCACAGACCTTAAGGGCCTGCACTGCAACTTAATGATGGTTTTAATGAGGTTTTCAACTGGACGAGTAAAGCACTACAAGGCTGTGATTTTTACTCACAGTATGGGAATCTAAAGATCTACCTCACATTCCCAGGGTATTACTTTTTTTTTTTTTTTAAATGAAGGATCATCCCTTTGGGACTCTACTTATATTTCTGAATTGTATCTGGTGAACACACAAGACCAAAGAACTCCCCTTCCTGCTGCATCTAATGTGCCGAGAAGAGCTGGGTGCCTTTGGAAGAGGCAGCAGAAGAGGTTGTCCTGGCTCCACACCATATCTAGGTTCAAACATGGGGGAGAAAGATTCAACAGCCCTTGAGTGGAAAGGTGCTGTCAGAGGAATTACACTCCTTATTACAGCCAGTGCTGAAGTATTTGCAATGATTATAGTTAAACATCTTGTGACTCTTGAAACGTGAAGTATGTTGCAACACTTCTTTCCCCAAAAGCCTTCTCTGTCCTCACAACTAAGTACACAAATAACATTTGCAGTGTAAAGTCTGTTTTAAGTTGCTTGTAGCTTTCAAAATATTCCCCTTATGGGCTGAAATGTTCTAAACTTGATCTCAGCCCAGAGGCGACTTTTATTCCCCACCTCCAACCACCAGCTTAGAAACATGTATTTGGTTACCCTTCAACAGTGGGAAAGTGAGAAAATAGATGGTTTGGTGGTTTAAGACTTTTCCTTTCACGGGTATTCAGAGACTGCCTCAGGGAATAGAAGGAAAGGGGAAGCACAGGAGCAGCAGTGTAGAAAGAAACAAAACATGAGATGCGAGCATATCATGTAGGGAATGAGGGAATAGCAAGGTTGGTCCAGTTGTAATCAATTAAATAAGTTCCTAGACAATGTAAAACAACTCTACAAAACTGGACCTTACAACTCCAGAGAAAAAAAAAAAAAGAATTTTCTGGGCTCAGCCAGACTCAGGCTGCAAAGTGCCGGCTCTTTTAGAGGATGCTTGGTTGGGAAGCAGAAAGATCTTTGTGTATATATCCATACAAAATTTGGTATCTCTGATCTCTGTCATACTGTTACCAAAAAAGAAGTGTGACTAAGAAAGCTTGAATGTTACATTAGTATGGCTATCCAGTCCTCTCAGCCTCAAGTCTCTTAGGGTTATTTTCTTTTCACAGGTCGTCTTTTATTTCATGCCCATCATAGGTGGCTATTTTAAGGCGCTATAGAGAGGTGCTGAATGCTGATAAGGCAAATCCTGTATCCCTTAATCCACTGCTAAATCACTCTGCCAGCCTTCAAGGGTACCAGACAGATGGAGTGCACTAGGAAACTGCCCACAGGCTGGTTACTTCAACCCTAGCTCATCTTTAATCCAGAAAGGTTTTGTTCTGGTATTTTAATCATTGATTGACTGGGAACTTTATTCCATGCTGGGTTAGGTAAAATAGCCATGTCAGAGGTACTGGGGAATTTGTGAGGCTGTAGATCATAAGAGTGGTGTGAGACAGGATGCGTCTCAAGGGAACCAAGGAAGCCATAAGGAATGTAAAAAGTCACAGGGTTAAAGCCACATTAAGACAGCTGTTATGTTAATGAGAGTTCTGCTTTTCTTCTAGCCGTGGGTCATTGATTTAGAAAAACACGGACAAGGTCTTTTTCATTTTATCATATTTTCCCACTGAAGCTAACATAGCCCAAAACATCATATTCTAGATCCCATTTGTCTTGATAACAAAAGTTGTGTAGGAAGTTATATTTGTGCGTGGATGATTCCCAGGGCCTGATTTGGTCTTACCTGGCCCAAGTCTATATACGAAGCTGTTTTTCAAGCATTTCATTTAGTAAACATGTAAAGAAGAGAGTCATGCACCACTGCCTTCCAGACAGATTCATCCATACATCTGATTTTCTCTCACAGTCATAACACTTAGAAAAATGTGGTGTGAAGTCTTCTGCAAAAACATTTAGCAGGTAAAACTGTAAAAGTCTGGACCTTAAAAGACAGATACTGAATAACACAGCCATGCTGCAATAGATGTGCTTGTCTTAAAAAGTCAGAAGGATCTTTTGTATTGCTTATTTCAGTTTGAAGAGTCTGAATGCCTCAGACTGAGCTTCAGATGTCAAAATATAAAAACAGATTTTCACCACAGCAACCAAATTCACCTGTATCCTTAGCTAGATCACAAGTTACCACTCATTTCTCTTCCTTGGTTAGATCACAAGCTTGTCACCCAACCGCACATTTGCTTATGAACACTATCTAGTAGTGAAAGAGCAGCAGAGGATTCTGCCTGCAGCATTAAACATTTCTCAGGACATTCTTCTTTGCCATGAAACAAGAGTAAGTCCTAGTCTGAACCTGAACTCTGGGAAGCAGTTTATTCCAGAATTATTTGGCTGCTCTTTGCCCAGTTTTGGGCATCTGAAAATCCTGGTTCATGCCTTTTTTTTTTTTTTTTTTTTAAATTTAAATCAACTCTATGGTTTACTCCTCCAGCATGTTAGGTTGTTTTAGACATTCCAGATCTACATGAAGTTGTGAAGACCTAACAGTTATTTGGAGGGTTATTCTCTTATGAATTAAACTGACAGTGGAGATAAAAGAGATGTTACAAGCTTTACATCAAGTCGACTTCAAAACCTAACCTAAAAGTAAATGGTTAATACTGCACCAGTAACCTTGCTCACTTGCATGGCTCTACAGACACACTGTCCTTTTTATAATGCTTTTCTCTCCTCTGTTAATGTCTGAAAGACCCAAATGACAGATGAAATCAGTTAAATAACTATAAACTGGCACAACAGCTGACCTGATTACATGCAGAGTACTGTCAAATGCATAAAGCAAACAAACTGGGGTAACAGACCTTCTTCTCCAGAGGCTCAGTACTGTATTCATGGTAGGTTTGGAACACTTGGGAAAACACAACATTTTTTCAAAACAGTTGTCTTAAACAGTTGGAAGACCAATGTCCATGTACAGATGCAAAAACCCCTAAGGTTCTAAACAAGGTAGCTTCTCACATTTTCCTTCTACCCCAGAGTAGTATCACATGAGTATATAAAAGGACCAACATGCTAACAGAAAAGGAATTCCCTTTGTTAGGCAGCTTTTAAATACATACCTGGACACGAGCCTCTGTGAGTTTGGCTCTTTGTGCAAGTTCTTCCCTAGTATAAATATCAGGGTAGTGTGTCCTCTCAAAAGCTCTTTCCAACTCTTCCAGTTGCTCTGCTGTGAAAGTTGTCCTGCTGCGACGCTGCTTTCTTTTTAAAGGCAAATCTGGTTCAGAATCGATGTCAGAACCTTCATCAGACTGGGGTGCTGCTGCTCAAAAAAAAAAACCACCCAAAGACATACAAAAATTAGCTTTAGTTGAAGGGGAAAAAAAGCAAAATACTGGATCAAACGATTATATCCTCTTCTATGGAAAAGCTGCTTTTTCCCCGTGACTCAGAACTGACTTGGCAAACTTCAACAAAGCAAAAAAGTGAGAAATAAATCAGAGTTAAAAGTTACATTGTACACATGTGCTCAAACAAATAAAGAATTGTCAAATGTTTAACTATGGGTTTATCACCTTTTCCTGGCCCAAGAATATTTAAGGACCTCTGGAAATCTTTTTGATTAAATGAATTACTCAATTCCTTTAACTCCTCTAGCAGTTTGCAAGTGTTTTAAAAACTTGAACAGTACTGCTCAGTCCTAAGCAATCAGACAAGCAATAGAGCCTTCTTCCTTTCCCTAAACTAGTGTACAGACACAAATATTTGTCACACCAGTGTGCATGTTGGAACTTAAAACATTGCGACTCTATAGACACATGTCCATGAGACCTTCCCTAGGGACCCATCACTTAGACCTTATTGCTGAAATGGTTACAGAAGTGATTACAAAGGTATGGGGAGTGCTACTGAAGAAATTAATTCTCATACACAATCAAATATTTACTTCATGTTACATGTATTATTTGCCCTACAGGCTGAACAGTAATTACACTTTTGTGTTATTATGTCTCAGCACATTTAAATATTCCCCCTCATTTGCAACTTACTTGCCTGTCTTAGGACCACCTAACAACCTTAGGACAGGCCACACAAGTGTTAATATAAAAACATTTTAAAAATAAAATTAGATGCACGTTGCACAGAGAAGTCCTGTAAGAATAGCTCTGAGCAATAATCTGATTTGACTCTTCCAGTTACTAAAGCAAGGAGATTCCAGCATATCTGATGACTAGAGCTGAAATACACAGTGGGCATGCTTCCTTCGCCTAAGGTTTCATTATTATTCCTCCCAACCTGGGGAAGTTTTCCAGCACAGAGCACGGGTACACGCAGATGTGCTGATGCTCAGCCTCCAGGCAGCAGTCCAGGACGTGACTCCAAAACAGCCAGACTGTGTTGGACCAAAGGCCCCTCACACCACGTCCCAAGTCAGTACTTAAGGAAAGTTGGCAAGAAACAGACCACGTACAGCATGTCCATGACCCAGGAATGGGCTACCAACTCTTGTGATCAGTAGTTTAAAGAGAAATCAGAACCAAAACTCCGTGGGTTTCATGGACGTGGCAAGAGTGAGACCACACACAGACAGTCAGGCCCCTGGCATCACTGCTTGCTTCCACTGTGCTCTCTGGCAATCAAGTGAGCTCCAGCTGCAGCCCAGCCACAGCTCAACCCATAGCTATCGCTGTGAAGGCAGCAAAGCCTCTTCCAGTACTCGACCAAGTTCTCTTTCTCCAACAAACAGTAATTAAATGAAAAAGTAGACTTCCAAAGCCGGTCTTCACTTGCATCAGCTGCTGTCCCAGGCACCAAGCATTCCTTCTTGCCTGAGTCTTCAAGGGAAACCACCTAAAGAGGGCAGACACTCCCCAGTGATGATGAAACTGCTTATTCAGTCGAAATACAAGCATTGCTTCTACTTCAATAATGTCAAATAAATTATTGATATAGACATTGATTTAAAATAATCTTCTTAATGTGATTTATTTGGAAGTAACTGAGAACATGAAGCCAAAAAGAAATCACTGTTTTCAAGCTCCAGCTGAAACTCCCCACCATGTTCATTTCTAGCTATCTTTCATTTCCAATTTCACTCAAGCTGTTTGAGCTAATAAATACATCTAATCTGTTTGTTTAGTCTTACAACATGAGAAAGACTAAGTGTTTTTTCAGACAATTCAGCTGAAGAGTTTATTAATTTCTGCATATCAAAAAAAGAACAGTTACTGCTACACCAGAGGCTCTTATGCGAGAAAGCTATCTCCGTTGTCCAGATACCATCAATATCTTGGACCCAACCAACACACAGAGGACATCAGGAGAAACTCCCATAGAGTTCAGCATCAATGTACTGTGAAAACATCCAAGTCACAGAGTCTCTTATTTGCATGGAAGTTTTGCCCCAAGTAAGGCTGGATTAAGTTGTTACAGCTCCTGAGATTATCATCCTCAAGAACAAAGGGGAATCAGAACAAATATCCTATCCCAAACAGTTCAAGTTCCTTCCTTATTAGACAGGCAATCTAGGGTATCCCAAAATGAACATAACACATTGTCTGAATTAGTGACAAATCCCAGATCTTCTCAGCTGGGGTCCCAAGTGACACCTGCCTTCCTCAGCAACTGCCAAGTTACAACCCTCCAGAACAGCTACATGCTGCTGCTGCTCAAGAATAAAAAGAAACATAGGATATTTTAAATATTGTTTCCCTATGTTAGCCTCAGATACAAATCACCCACCTTAAGAACAGCTATCACTGACAAGCTAGCTAGACTAGTGGAGGAGAGCACACCAGCCATGCTAACAGGTCATATTTACTAGCACTGCACTCTGACCATACCTGATGTGGTAGGATCTGAAAGAGAACTCAGGAAGGTCCCTTTTGGAGAAAACTTCTCTGGAAAAAGTTGACTTTGATTGTGTACAGTGAGAATTAAAAAAAAAAAAAAAAGGAAGTCAGATATCTAGATCTCAGGAACTCGCAATACTCTCTTTCAGACTCCACACATACGTATGGAACTTGAAACATCTACATATACACCTATAAAAAGTCAGCTTAAACCATGCAGTTAAAAGTGGTTTATCACTAAATTTATGAATTCCCTCACCTACTGGGTGGGAAGTATCAGGAGACCTATAATGATCTTTCTAAAAATATTTTAGAAAGACTTAGAAAAATCTTGTGATGTTTCCCTGCACCTTGCATTCATGCAGCAATGAGATGACAGAACTGAAACACTGACTTAATTGAATTTTCGGTTTAGCTTTATGTTTCGTCAAGCAGTATATGAAAGGCAGAGGTAAACCAGTCAGAAAAAAATGAACTATCTAAAGGTCTAGGAAAATATGTCTAATCAAGTGCAAATATTTAGGGAGAAAGCAATAAATTAAAGTAAGGAGAAAAAGTGTATCAGAAGAAATGGCTTTCACATCTATCTGATTTCATTGATGTTATCCTTTGCCAGGCTTGGCTGCTATGTGCAGCTTTATTGAAAACATTAAGTTCCTTTGTCTTGTCTGTTCTACAACATTAAAATCAGACAAATATGATCTCAAATGATAGCTACATGTCTGTACTATAAACTACACTTTTTATTTCTTACAAAGTTTTCTTAAATGTTATTAGTTTCAATGAAGTTGTTATATATTTTTTTTCCTATTAAAATACCATTATTAACCTTTTATATAAGTGAGAAGCCAATCAGAGTATTGCCTAAGCACATAAACTGGACACACCTCAGCCTTTAAAAAAAACGTTTTTTATTATATATATAGCTCAATAGCTACTGTGTTTTGCTAAGCAGTATCTCACTAATAGATTCACTCACTTCCATGATATAAAAAGATACTATTAAGCACAGATAAAGGTGGTCAGATTTTAGCTGGATTATTTCTATTTCCATCACCTCCACAGACACACAACACACATATCACTAACCTTTACAGTTGTCCTAATGATCTTAGCTATAAACAGGAGAAAGCAGACAACTCACCAGCACCCTGGGAGACCCCCAGCCAGACCCCTTGGGACGACCAGTACCCCACTTACTGCACAGATCAACATGGGAGAGGCAGCCAAAAGCACTGCCAGTAGCTGAGCCATGAAGTTTAATTAAAGAAGGAAATACAGAATTAAAGAGCAATTATTTGTCCCTTAACCTGTTGTGACCCGTCTGGTGGCCTGAGGAAACGCTGCATGCCGGTTATCACCATGATATGCAAAAAACCACTGCCCACTGTCGTAGGCATTTGGTCACCTGGAGCTCTGCAACCATCCCTTTTCCAAACACCGTAAATAGACACGTCAGTGCAAAACCGAACAACAAAATGACACACAAGAGGTCATTCTGTGGGTTGTTCTTCCTCTCAGCAAGACATTTCATTTGAATAATTAAATAACAAAAACATGACAACCATTTAAAACCCATACATTACAGCTGCAGCACAGCGCACCTGACAAACGCAGGCAGAGCAGTTATCTATCTTTCTGCAACCTGCAATGGCTCAATTTCTCTGACAATCTTTCAGTCACTGTGAAATTTTTTAATAAAATATTACACAGCCTGTTCCTCTAAGTTTAACAGCCTGGAGTCAGCCCTAGATAAATTCTGTCTAGCCACGGATCTCACTGAAATAAGACCAAAAAACCGCAATATACCAACGGCTAGGGAGGGTTCTGGCAGTGGTTTATTTGGCAGCAACCCTCCCTGGATCTTCCCTTTTCTTTATTTGTGCAAGATTAACTTCACAGGCTTTCCCCCTTCGTGCCACATCTCTATTTCTTAAGGCTGCGGCCCAGGCATCCCCAGCTTTGGGGCTAACCGGGGCGTTCTGCACCAGGAGGCAGCAGGTACCGCGGGGCTGCGGCGGCTGCCTGCTCCCCAGCAGCCTTTCATGCCCAAAGAGATGCAAGTGACCTCCCTCGTGTTTACTCGGGTGCAGGCGAGGAGTGCAGCAGGGCTGCTACCCCCACACAAACCCACAGTAAGTGACAAATGACACTTTCTCTTTGTGATCTTTGGGATTTTTGTTGACTTATTTGGAGGCTTTTGTTGGGTCCTAAGAAATGGCCTGTGGCTGAGGCCTATTCGACCGATTTCCACGCTCCATCTGTGGTATCCATCAGCAGGGCCTTTGCCCGCATTCAGGGCTCTGACACCTGCCTGGCAGGATGCGGGAGGCACAAAGGAGGCTGCTGCGGACGCGAGGGGGGTGGGGGGCCGGGGGAGCCGGGGAGGGCAGCCAGGGTGAAGGGGATGCACAGCAGGGGTTAATCCAAGCTACCCCCTCCCCAAACCTCAGCACCTGGAGTCATCCCTCCAAGACTGCTTCTCCTTACCAGAGGTAAGGGGGCTCAAATGCAACCCTGATCATATTGTGGATGAATTAATGAGGAAAGGGAGGGAGAGGAGGAGAAGCCTGCCCAGGATGTGGGCTGTCAAGAGTCACCCCAGGCACTCGCTAAATAAACCTCCGGCGCTGGCTTGCTGCGAGGGCTGGGAGCAGCAGTAAGTGCCCAGCAGCGCATTCCTCCCCGGATCCTTGTTTGTGTTGGGGTAGGCTTTCAGCAGCTGGCGTTTCAGCAGTCAACGGACTAGAAACATGTCCTTTCTTTCCTCAAAAATAAAGTCCACAGGAAAATAAAACAGCATCTTTATTTCCTACTAACAGCCCCCCTCTCACCTCCCCTTGAGCAGTCCCGTTTAGGGGGCAGGCTTATATTTGCATACAGCATAGAATGAAGACTCTGGAGCCGACCGATGACCTCCCTCACAGTGCATTAGCCCTTCGAGTTGCTGTATCTGCCTGGGGAAACATGACGCCAGGCTCCCCTCTCCTCCTCCTCCCGAAACCTCACTGTCACAGCAAGGAGCCATTAGAAAGAAAATATACCCTGCCAGGTCTGTGCTAATCAAAACAGGACAAATAAACTCTGACACTCAACAACTCCCTGAGTGCCTGCAGCCCTGGGTGGAGACTACAGATTAGTTATGAATATGGCAGGCAGCAGGGGACGAGCTCAGGGGGTCTGGAGTCACCCCTCAGCCACCTGTGAACTGTTTAAGATGCCACAACTGAACGCTGTGTTTATCTAAGATAAAGCATGTTCCAAGGATTAGAAGAGCCCCCCTAAATTTTAGGTTGTGGTGCTCCCACCAAAGCACTACTGACAAGTTTACCAGGACTGCGATTTCATCCAATTCACTGTTCACTTTCTTTGCTTCACCATCAACAAGGAAAGAGGACAGAGGAGAGATTCTGATACCCTGAGTTTCACCCTGCTAGGTCACAGTCCAAAATTTGTTAGCAGTTGGACCCCTCTTCTTTAAGAACAAAAGGAAAAGCAAATTTCAAGAAACATAAAGAACAAGAAGCCACAAAAGTTTTCTCAGTGGGGTTAAGATAGGACACGCTAATGCTGCTACATGCTTCCATTTCCCTGTTAAAAGTGAAAATTTAGGATCAGCAAATATACAAAAAAATTCTCAATCTTGCTAGAAAGCAATAGAATACCTAGTAGGATGTGAAGTACTCATAAGTAGTAAAATTGATTTTAATCCTTTCTACCAGCATTTTGACTATATCAAAAACCAAGAAATGAAACCAAAAAGCAAGCCTCTGTTCCAGACATAAATATCGCTCATCTAACAAGGATTAAGTCACACTTCAATTACTCCTTTGAAAACTGATGCTATTTGCAAAGGGCATACTTACAAAAACATTGTAAATGCCTTTTTTTTTAAATTCCACAGGCCCTTTTGTAAAGTCTGGAGTGAGTAATAGGGAGAAAAAGTTGTTGCTTCTTAAATAAACTGATTAATAAAAGTAATTAATCGGTTACTGGTATTGGAAAATATCAACTCCATCTGAGCTCTGAGCTCTAAACTGGAAAGTCAGCACAGAAAGGGAACAACCACCACGACAGTGATAAAAGTGATCTTCTTGAGAGAAGCGGATGGTATTTTTATTTTGTTTGGGCTGATTCACATAGAGAAATGTGCTTTGTACAGCAAAGTGAAAAGGAAAACAGTAGCTGCAGTAAAAGGAAATGGCCAACAGTGACTTTTATTTACAATTACCAAGAGACAGGCTATTATTGACCATATGTGCCACAATCGCCCTCCTTATCATGGGTTGGCCATCATGTCCATTGGGAGCTGTTAATGAACTGGGTAATTGAGCTGCTGACATGTGTTACCAAAACAAAACAATAGGAAGAAGAGACAAATGAACATTTTATTTGCCAATCAGAGTAGGTTCCGCTTTTCAGAGAGCTGTGCCTAAGTAAGTGGCTGAATACATAAAACAGTGCATTGAAGGCAAGCAGATGCATGGACAATAATGGTTAACTGACAGCCTATGGCCCATCTGTGCTTAACATTTTGTTAAAGAAATTACTTGACTTGCTAAAGAGACAAATCATACAGCTGCCCCAAGTGCTGCATTATAAGAGATAAATCATTAGCTAAACTGTTTCATGCTTAAAATGACAATGCATATTAACAGTTATGCAGGGACATTTTGTCAGCACAGCTTGATGCAGTTATAACTTACAAAAAATGTGACAGCTCATAGCTATTCAATGATTTCAACTTAGAAGAGAATGACAACACTGTGAAAACAATTTCACCGCACAAGTGATAGACAATTCACAGGCTCTTTTTAAAATTGTATTTAATTCTTTTTTTGGAATGATGAAATAATATAGAAAGGAAAAAAAAAATGGCCAGTGTCTAACTGTTCTGCACCATTAATCTACTAGCATGTACTTCATTCAAAACCACAGAGCATCAAAAAGGAACACATTCCATTTTAAATATCAAAGACTGCATCGCCAGCACTAAGAATAAATGGCTAATTCTCAACTGTGCATGAAAGGATAAAGAATTTCTAGAGTGAAAGGAAGGGAAGAGGAAACTGCAAATACAACTACAAAAATCTCTTCTTATTCCCCCACCTCCTCTTCCAAAAAGAGATTTGTTTTGTTAATACAAGTAACATTAAAGTACTTAACAGCTTTGCACGTGGGCCTGATCCAGCTCCCAAGTTTCAAAATTACTGCTGTAAATTTGCACTGGGAATTATTATCATTAGCATTATTTTATATTGCAAACCAAATATAAAGAAACTGCAGTTACCACTCAAATCCTATTGTACAGGTAGTACACAGACATGTGTGTGTATAGCTCAGGGAACTGTCACACAGATCAGGGCAAGCCAGACCCTTACCCAGACTTACCTGAACAGTTGCACTACCTGAAAAATAACAAGAAACCCCCAAAACCTCAAATAATGTGTTTGGTAAAACTCATGTAGTCTGTGGGAGGTTTCCCCATGGTTTCAGAGGTTGGTGCCCACATAAGGGTTAGCTCGGGTTTCATGACTAAATGAAAGTTAAATTGCTACAGTTTTCCCCACGAAGACAAGACTGCCTTGCTGAATTCATATGGTTTCTATTCACTGGCCTCAAAGTGTTTCCACCAGTATAAGAGCAAAACTGGATCCAGGCAAGCTTTGGCCCTTGCTCAATCTCTCTCATAGCTCCTACTGGATCCAGGGAAGGAGTTCAGCAAGGAGCTGGCACTGTGATAACCCCAGGCACAACAAAGCGCTCCAGCACCAACCCGTACAATCACACTGTCACTGGACTCTGAGTCACCCCGGACCGACTGTGAATACAGCTTATTGACTGGGAGAGGAGGGCTTTTTGAAAAGCATGAAGAGGAGTCACAAGCACATCCCATCGATTTTCACCGGGAGCTCACGAGTGCCCACATCTGGGGGCTTTTCCAACCCTTCCCAGGGAGGATCCATGGTAATGTTGCAAACACAAGTACTATATTTAAGCATTGAAACATCTTGTCTTCTCACTTAAAAAAACACCAGGAGATTTCAAGGCAAAACTTCCAGATAACTCAAAAAAAAAAAAAACAAAAACCACAACTTTGCCTTCTAAACTTAGAAAAAGGCGAGGGAAACTAAATACTCAAATCCAAATGAAGTTTGCTCTCAACAACCTTTAGGAAGTTGACATTTTAGGCAATATTTTAAAAGACAGGGAGACTTAAGAGTAAAGTTAATAAGAAAGCTAAATCTCTCTTGTACAAATCCCAGAACATACTAAGAAAGGATTGGCATCATGTCTTCAAGCTGGTATCAGCTGATGGAAGAGAAAATTAAGACTGAAAACACTGAGTATCTTGGGAGATGGAATTTGTAAGCTGAAAAATTAAATAAAGCAAATGAAGGAGTCTCTGGATAAATAATGAGACTGTATTAGTGAGTTAAAACACCGCAAATAATTGAGCTGTCAGCAATCTTTTACTGTGTACGCTGTGTGGATTCTTCAGAAGAAAAAAAAAATCTACATATTTATTTAGCTCAATCTTTTGCAATTAGAGCATTTAAATGAATCTCCTGAAGTTATACAAGCTGATCAAACTTACCGGGCACACCAAAAGCTAACAAGTATTTTTCAAAAACAGCTCTGCATTGCTTCACTGGGTTTTCACCAACTCATAACATTGCTAAAACATTTTGAAGAAAAAAGAAACTGTACAGATGCTTAAGGTAAAAAATTTTGAGAATGCTTTAATACATTTACTCTCTCTCTCAACTAGTTCTAGCACCTGAATTAATACCATCCTTGATTCAAAACAGACAAACACTGACAGAGCAAAACTGTTGTAGATAGCTTCACCCCAATGTCAACATTACAGTCCTCAAAGTCTCTATGGGACATCAAGGCTATCATCTCTTCTTAAACTCCCAGCTGCAGCCGGACCACCCCTCAAGCCACTTTTACCTACAGTACAGCTAAACTGAGTTATAATGACAATTCGATTTATCATTCTCAGGACTTGGAATGGCCAAAATATTTCTAGACTTAAAAAAACCCCAACAAACCAACAACAAACCCACACACACACACACAAAAAAAAAAAAAAAAAAAAAAAAAAAAAACCAAAAACAGAATACTGGATTTTGTCATTGAATACTCCATTTCCTCTAGAAATCACTTAACTTTGCAGAAGATTGCTGGGTTTTTTGTGAAAGGAAACTACAATGCTGACTTTTCTTTCATTTTCCAGACTTCAGTCCATTAAAAAGATTATATTTTTCACCAGATATTTCTCCTGTGATTCATTTTCCAAGGTCTACCTACTCCTGCCAAAGGCTTCTTTTTTAGTCAAATCTGTTAGTAATTCAAGGTCACTCCCATCACAACTACATAAGAATTGGGGTGCTGACCTCAAAATCCATCATCTTCTGTCATGGGACCTGGTCCTACGGGGTACTGAGCCCTCTGGTGCCACTGGTCAAAGGCAGTCTCTGCCTTTATGGTTGTTCCAGTATTTGGGATGAAAGGACCCTACAATGGGATAGCAGTAGAGTGCTCAGCAACTCTTTGTGTTACTTCCCACGGGGTTTTTTATTCCCAGCTCCTGCCTTGGGTGCCAGCACAGGGTACACAGGAGTCCTTCGTGCACGAGACTCCCTAAAGCACACAATGCTGTTTCATTTATTTTAGTGCCTGTGATGCTGTTACAGTAATTAACTTGAGTCCATCCAAGAGCCAGTCACCTGCAGATTCTCCTTGTCTCTTGCTTGTCGAGTTTGTGTGTCAGTGAGCTCCTGGCATCATCCTTTAATTACCCTTCCCAGTGACTGTAATGTGAGAGCTCATGGTGCAACACCTACTCATAACCCAAACTTCTCTGGTTCTGTGAAACATGAGCAAACCAACCTTGCAAAGCTATTAGAGCTCGTAGATGCCACCTGACCATACCATTGCCATATTAGAAATACTAAATGGACATGAGAAATTAAAGACATTTTCTACTTCTAAGCAGGCATTGAAACAATTGAAATTGGGGTGATTAAGAAATAAAAAAAAGAGTTCCATGGACACACACAGCACTATAAAGAGATTACCACTATGATTTGCTAATAATGAAGCAAGGTATACAGCTTGCTATCTGTTGAAAAGTAACATGGAAAGCTTAATTTCCAAAGAAAACTCACAGTTCTTCAGTCCAATAAGAAAACCAGAACAAAGCCCAACATCAGTCAGCCTCAGAGCAGTCAAACAGAAGGGATTGACATGCCGTGCTGGGCTGCAGCCAGCCCTGCAGCACCTTTACAGCATGGAAAAGGTGTCCAGCTGCGAGTCACTCTAGATCCATTCTCTACACCACAGACATATGGAATTCCCGTACATTTGCTCTCATTTACTACTTGTTGATAGATGCTGATAAATGCTCTTGAAAACCTACAAGAACAATGGTTTTTGGTGAATGCTTAATGGTAGAGATGTCAAGAATTATTTGACTAAACATACATACATTTATATCATCTGCTTTGAAACTTCTACAGATATTAACAATAAATTTATAACTGTCTCTCTGAATTATTAGCAGCCACAAAAACTGAAAAAGTAACTCTGCACCAAATTTTGCAAGATAGGTGGACTGGCTTTCTGAACTATTCCTCCATACACGGCAGGGTGCCTGTTGGTATATCGTGTAGGCTTTGCTTGGACACTAACATTACAAAATATACTTTGACTCTTGATTCCCACCCCTCAACCCACCCCCCCTGATATTATATATTTTGAAAAAATACTTGTTCGGGAATCAAAATGAAATAATGTTTTCATTGATATCAAGCCTTTTTATATGACTCTGACATTAAAAGAGATTTAAAACAATAAGAAATGAAATGTGTGTTGACGAGCATGCAACCCATGGTGCACGTGGAGCACAACTTACATCATACTTATTATGCCAATATAAAATGTTAGCTTAACTACTGCCTTCACTATATTAATTTTAGCAGACTTCCCCATGGTAGTTTGCATTTTGAAGCTGTTTAAAAGGAACTATGATTTTACACACTTAGGTTATTCTAAAATTAATTCCCACAGGCATTTAAAGACCTGTCTACACCAGTGTTACTCAGCCTTTATTTAACCCATGGACAACGGCAGTCCCCAAGAGCACTGTCTGTGAAACAGCTGCTGGCTCCCAACTGCTCCCAGCACTGCCTGGGCTGTGGGCTCAGTCAGCCCCAGCTACTGCACAGCTTTGGCACTCAGGGTTGTCATGAAGGTTTTCAGGGGGGTTTTTGCCCTCCCCCTCTTTTTTTTTTTCCTTTGGGAGGGAGAGGGGGAGGAGTGGTTTGGTCTTCTTTTTTTTTTTTTAATTATTAATATGAATAATTAAAATTAGAGTTTCAATTGCTGCTATGTCTGTTGTCCATTTCTCAACTTTCTCTGCCACAGTGCACCATAGTGGAATATAAGAAGGTCCAGGGATTTGCCTCAAAAGTTTTAAGTAAGCCTTTAAATAAACAAAAATATTGAAGAGCCTGAGCAGAGGGATAAAATTTTAGACTGGGGCTTAAATATTTGTTCAGTTTCTAACAGTCTCATAGATTTGAGGCTGCTTTGGGCCATTTAGCTAATCTACCCTGTATTTATTAATAGCTGTGAAGAAGCATAGATCCAATTCTATACCTCTGCTACATGTCAAGCATGCAGGAGAACTCCTGCATCCCACCTGCAATTAACAGCCTCCTGGGTCCAACACCTAAGACATGCAACTCAAGGTGCCAGATCCCCAGTTCTCACTACCTTCTGATTATTTTCCATGATTTTCCGCCATCTCACCCTGCCTTGCTGTTTCCAAATTGAGCTTACTGCTCTTCACTCTTGTACCATGCAAGGTGTTAAGGGGTAACAAAATGTCTCAGACCTCTGCAGTACTGCACTTGCTGACACACCTGTCAGAAAAAAATTCTACATATTATTAAGCACTCTCAAATCTAATCTTTCCTACCATGGATGAGAGGAGTTGCATATTTTGCTGTCTCAGCTTCCAGAGACTTAAGAGCTCAGAATATGCTACACACATTATCCTCAACATGCAGATCCTTGTCACAGCCAAAATACACTAGTGGCACACCTTATGCACAGAGTAAACGTGTAAGTGCATACACAGTAGGGCATAATCTGCAAATGGTGCATGCATGTGTAAAAATACAAATCACACCTTCCGTTAAGAGTGACAGTAACAATCATCTGGTATGAAAACAGAGAGACTAGAAGGCAGATTTAGCTTTATAGACAGAGGTGTGCTGTAGGATCTTTGTTATTCCAAGCACACAAATCAACACAGTACCGTGATACATGAACATTGCCTGTAGTGTCCCTACAACAAAAGCACCTGGAGTTTCAGTAACCTAAAGTGACATGATTGCCTAAACAGAAAGTATTTAAGTCGTATAAGGTACAAAACCACTCATACTATCACTCATTTGCTCCTTGCCATCCCCACTGAAGAAGCTAGTTCTTCATCCCAAGGATTAGATGCAAACCTCATTGTTTCAATGTTCTTTGGATCCAGCCTCTAGACTCGAATGTAGTCCTCAGTCACCACAGGTGACTTTCACACACAGAAGTCACAAGGTAGATGGCCTTTAATTTAGTTCTTTTACCCAGATGGAAACCCAGTGAAACAGTCTGTGCTTTTTTTTGGAGCATAAAGACGAATTCATCATTAGATGATCTCCCACACACTGAAAATCAATGGTTTCATTAAAGCTGATGATTTTACCCTCCAGAAACAGGGAAATTCCTTAAGAAAACAGTGAAAGTGTCCCAAACAGACTTGCAATGTCAGAACTAGAAAAAAAATCACCAAAATGCAAACATATGAATTTGGAAAAGTTGTTAAAATGCCTAGTTCCTTAGCTACAATCTTTCATCTCTGTAAAATCAGCTATCTTAAATAGGCTGTAGGGTTAATTGATAGCATCTATTTAAAGGTTCTCTTTGTTTCCCAGAGGTCCTCAACATTACAGAGGGAAGGGGGTGGGGTGGGGTGTGTGTGCGCATCTGGGAAAATCTTTACGTCAACTATAAAAATTTTGACTCCTGCTTCATCTTGCCTTCCAGTGGTATGGCACCACTGAGCTGAGTCCCTGATTGTTCCACTTGTACACGACTAAGAGCGCCACAGCCTGCCAAGACTCATACATGTGATGCTGGGTGCCCAGTAATACCACAAGCGAGAGTCTTAATAGCTCCACTGCAAAACATGTAATGAGCGAGCTTTCTTAGATGCAAATAAATGTAGTTCTCCTTGTTTCCAATGTCTCCTGAAAACACTGAAATACTCGTAATACACGCTCAAAAGCAAGAGGGTTTCTTGAAAGCAGACTCTTCACAGCTCCAGGGTGCTTGGCATTTGCCTACCACCATACGAAACCATAACAGGTCCTAAAATGAGAACTTGGGTTTGGCTGCCTGTGAGCCATACCTTGGCTTGTAAATCCAGCCTGAAATAGAAATACTGCCGTGATGAGTACTGGATGAAGTGCAACCGCTGACACACAGCCTGCCTCTCCCTACCTACGTAGACAAGCAGTACATATTTTGGTGGGCTTTTCTAGGAGGCTTAAAAAAGACACCCACTGAATTTCAGCAAAAAGTGTGCACTTTTTTTTATTTGACAGCAAATTTATAATTTATATTTTTTTTCCCCTCAATTCACACCCTATGGATTGTGAGATGCAATTCTCTGTCTGCCTTGGGTCAATTCCTGCTGAGAGCCACATCAAAGTGTTAAATACAGATTAGGAAGTCAAAACTTGGCCTGCAACCCAGTCCCGGACAGAGCCCAGCGATAGGGCCTGACAGATGCCCCAGATGCGTATGGGGAGCCTGCCAGAATGAACTCTGCACAATAGCAGAGAGACAGAAAAGAATAAAAGCCACATGCTCCCAGCCAGCCTCCTATGTCTGCAAAGGAAAACAGAGATCAACTGAGAAATGAGCTCTTTGCAGCTTTTCTAAGTGGCTTCCTTTTTATTGTTAGCGAAGCAGGGTAAGGAGAGCCAGGGTCCCAGGTTTAACAGTGCCCAAGGGGATCACAAACCACAGAAACAAGTGCAAAAGAGGTACCCTGTGAGGACCCTATCTGCAAACTATTTTGCCTTCATCTGCTGTTGGCCAAGCGATCAGTGTTTCTCTGTCCCTGGTAGCACATAATGTTGCATCTTTAGGCTCACAGCAGAAGCCTAGAGCGTTTGTTGTTACAGTGACCCTCAAATTAGACAGGAATAAACAGAGGGGCTTCATTGCTGTGACAGCTTACCAACATCCTGCTGTGGTTTGGGTATCAGCGGGCTGAGACCACTGCTCATCACAGAGTTCAAGAGCCTCCCTGCCTGCTTTAAAGTCTGAACACGTCTGCACACTGTCATGTGCTTAGATCATTAGATCCTTTTCGCAGGGACATCTCAAGATCTGTGTTGGTACAGCTCCCAGCACAGTGGCAGTCTGTGAGCAGGGCTCCTGTTTACCATAGCAATGCAAATAACAACAAGTGGCTGAGCAACAGATTGCCTGGAAACATTTCTGATGTTTTTAGTGACAATTACCTTATTCAGACACTCCAGCTAGACTTTTCACATCGTGGTCTAAGGGCAGTTACAAAATTATACCTTGCAAACAAACTTTGACCCAGGCTGTCCTCTGGACAACATTCACTTAGTTCTAACATATATCATCATATAAAAATGAATTAACCAGTATGTGCAGTGGATATCTTCACAGTGAATGCTCAGGTGGCAAACTTCAAAGAAGGGCGTGCTGTCATTAACATTAATAACAGCCATGCTGTTCTGCTAAGGTACCAGAATCTGTATTGCTAAAATCCTTGCACTGTTTTGAAAGTCTCTTTCAAACATCAGAATTGTTTTGCATAATACAAACCTCCAGATTTTTTTTTTTTTGTTCCCAATTTAACTGCTCAGGAAAAAAGTTTCCAAAAGTGGTTCAATCAAAATAGAATCTCATTCAAGCTTCCATGGTCATCTTTGTCTTGCTTTTTCAATCCCATGTCACTCAGAATCTTTCCTATATTGTTCCATACAAGGATGGAGAACCAGTCTAAGTGCCACTGAGATTTTTTGATCAGGATCTAACCCAAGAAAAATAATTAAAATCAGAGTCTGCAGGAGAAAGAGTCCAGACCATCTTCTGACCAACTCGCAACAAGTGGGACATCATTGCCTGTCTCAGAACAGTCACACATTTAACTGGAATGACAAAAACAAGTATCATCCCCTCCAGGAACATTACTGCATTGGAGACTAGAATTTTCATTACAACCTGGGAACGTCAAGGTTCAGTAGAAGGTTTGTGATCTTTCTAAGCAAGCCTGGACTTTGTTTTGAATAAAAAAAAATGGGCCTATTTATGGTTTTGCATCAAAGTCATGTGAAATGTGTGGTTTTGCATGGATTCAATTAGAGACAAGCCTGAGGCACAAAAAGTTCAGATCCTGATCTGGATCCAGACCCACCCAAAGCTGAGGGACATTTAGACTAAGGCACTTGGTTCTTGTCCATCTCCCATTCCAGCATGAAAACCAGGTGGGACTCACTTTCAACAAACCCCCGCTCCTCCCCAGAGTTTTGCAGCTTTTCCAACTTGACATGTCAGCAGCAGCAGGAGGGCTCCTATGACTTCTATTGGGATCTGAACCTAAAAGACACTGTTTGAGTCCCTGAAAACCAAAATCATGGCATCTTCCCAGCTCTCACAATTAAGCTTTATGCCATAAGGAAAAAAGAAGACCCAAATTAACAGCCATATTGACAGTTTTATAGACCCCTGAGGGCTCTGCCTACATCCAAAGAAGACAGTGGGGCTTTTTTAAATTAAAGTGAATTAGCAATCAAGTTCCTGAGAAGGATTCATTTAATAAATTAAATGGCAGAATTCAAAACAATTTCAAAAGTAATTCTTTGGCCATAAATCATCCTCTGTACAGTGGAAAAATGGAACATTGGCATTCTGATGCTTGTCTTAATTGGCATTCAGTTGTTTTCCTCTTTTAAAATAATTGTTTATTACATTAGTGGACATCATCTTGCAGTAAACCGATGTTGCCATCAGCTTCCTTAGGAGCAAGATACGCTCCTAATGCTTCTCTGATAAATCCAAGGGTTTATTTGGTTAATTTTTGCAACAAGAAAGGAGAAAGAATTAGAAGTAAATTTAATTCTGCTGAGCTGATGAAGGAGCCAAGATTCCCACCCTCATCCTCAGCCCTCGAGTCCACCAACACACTAAACAAACTTTTGGTTTTCTGAATTTTGCACCCCGTGTACAGCATCATTTCAGGAGTCTGTTCCCATGACTCAGGGTGAGCACTCAGCTCTCGTTAATTAGCAGAACGCCATCAGAAACAGGCTCTAGCACAAAGTATTTTACAGGGCTTAAACTCACAGTTTAGCAGCACAGATATTCTCACAAACAAAGTTAAGGTCAATTTTACAAACTCTTTTGAGTGTTTATATCAAACTGAATGCAGCTACCATTAAAAGTGATGACTTGCAGGCTCCTAAAATGCCATTCCCTTTAATATGATTTCCTATGGTAACACACAATTCATTGGAAGGCCTTTGCACCTATTTAGGAACAGACAGACTTTCAAATTAACTTCAGTGGAGCCATGACAGATTATACCAGCAAAGGTTCGGCTGCTCTGTCGTTTGGGTATGTTTCTAATTGATGTCATTTCATGCTTTCAGACCATGGTTGCAACTTGGTGAGGAAAGGAATATTTGCTCTTCTTGTTTCACGTTTCTCTGTCCAAGCTTTCTCCCCCCTGCCTCCCCCATTTGACGCTAGCGGAAAAACAAAATCTTGTTAGTCTTTTGTGAAAAATGGAAAGAGAGAGGGAATCATCTGTCTCTAGAAGGAGAGGCATGTGGTTGTGGCACTCATTCAGGATGCTTTAGAGTGGAGTGCACTGGACAGTCTCTGAGACCAGTAGCTCCTTCTCCATTTCCACTCTTCAAAAGGTTCAGTGAGTGCTTAAAAACAAACAGATCAAAAAACAACCAAACAAAACCCCATCAGTCCTACATACATACACACACCCAAACATGCCCCAAGCATTTCAACTTGGGTCTCCCACACTCCAAGCAAGCATCCTAATGCCCAATAGATGGTAGTTATGCAGGCGGAGGAACTCAGAGGACCCAGAGAGGTCTGGTTACATCTTTTCCCTCAGCACCAGCAAAACACATCCCTTCCTTGAGGCAGGGAGCTGCCCTGCTCATGGCAGGCAGAAGAGGCACTTTTTCCCCCCCTGCTTCCAGTCAGGAATTCCAGCTAGAGACAGGAAACTTCTCCTAGCAAATATGATGTTCTCCCAAGAAACGTCCGTTTTGTCCAACTGCCAGGGCCCGACAGGAAATGCATTCTGTCTAAAAAACATTGAAGCTCGTCTGTTACAGCTCAAGCTTTTTTCTTATGACTTGCCTCATATATTTTACTAACACAAGATTCAGAAATATTTACCAAAATATTTAATTAAGAGGCTGGAACTATTCTGGCATAACTGCACTGAAGAGCAGCAAACATTACTGTTTTCATGAACACACCAAGGCTTACCATTATGCTAATTGATGTCTCTGGAGTTTAGAACTTTCCAGTGCACCATGTTATGTACTAAATGCACAATTCAGGGCTACAATATTCATGCTACACAAGTAAAAACCTAGCAGATAATCTCTTTTCTGTCACTTCTTGTCACATTGGTTCTCAGAAATACATTGTTATCATTGCACATTATATTTTAATAGCCATTCAGTGCAAACGTAATTGGCTTTATTGGACAGTCATATTTATTATTCCTACAACTATGCTTTTCTCATCCCCTCCAAAGCATAACCAAAATTGCACCGTTCAAACCAATCTTTTTAGAAAGTCAGGCAAAGTGCCTCCTACAGGCATCAGAATAACAGTATTTAAAAGAACCGTATTCCACTTTTTTTTTTTTTTTTTTTGCTTGTTTCAATGGAGAGCATCTTAGCGTGGAACTAAAATAAGTCAACACCACAAAACACAAAAGATTGCAAGGATTTTCTGCAGCATGGGCTTGTCAAAGCAAGTAGGCAGCCTTTGTGTGCTCCGGCACAGCGGGAGCATTCCTCCAGGTCTGAGTGGCGGAGCGCCCCCGGCCGCGGCTGCCCTGGGCGCCGGGGTTCCCACACCCAAGGCGGTGGGAAGAGGAGAAAGCAGAGCTGCAGAAGTAGCGTTGTAAATGGGATGAACTGGTCAACACGCTTCTTAGGAAATGCATGGCTTCCAGGAAGAATCACGTGGAAAGATTTACAATACCTCCACATCAAAGGGTTTGACGTTGGCTATACTGGTTCTTTCAAAAGAAAACCATGTCTGTCCCCTATAGCATCAACTCTACTGACTCAGGAAAGAGGGCAAAGACATTGCTGAGAATCCTGTATGTCCATACAAATGTATGTTTTAGCTTTTGATTTTAAAAGAAAGAAAAAAAATAAAAATAATTTAACTACAATCCCCATTTTCATTTGCTCCATTAAGGATGCCTCAATTTAAGTCTCAATCTTGCAAAGTGGACTGATAAATTATTAAGTTTTTCCAGTTAAAACTTCGTATTTCTATTTTCCCTTAATACCTCGCACCAAGACAGCTTTAAGGGTAACGCCTGTGTTAGGAGAGTGAATGAGTGACCCTGCAATACACACTGACCCAAAGATAAACTTTGACCTGATGTTTGCTAATAACACTTCTTCTTAAGATGCCTTGTTTCTTTTATGAACTACTGCTTGACTCTAGGATCTAGAAGCTGACATGCATTAATATACATCTCTGGGTGCCCTTTGACTTGGCCATCAAGACCCTTTGACCCCAGACTTGATTCCTAAACCCTGTCAATTGTTTGCAAGTGGAAAAAACTTATTTTGTAGCAATAATTTTGATCATGTTTTATTAAGCATTTTTCCTCTCTTTTTAACTTGTTCTTACTTGAATTTGGGTAAAATAGATGCTTATTTCATTTAGTGGTTTTCCAGATTACAAAAAAAACACACAAAAAATCCCCCCAAAAAACAACCTAAAGACACTCCTTTAGATTTTAATCCTTTGTTTTCAAGCTTTGTAAAACTCCCGGTAATACTCAAGCGCCTTGACATTTCAAAAAAAGCGCCCCATGAACAATAATATATTCTAAAGAGCCTCCTTTTGTGCACTGCTTTTCAGATTTATCTGTGTATTTCTGCAGCTTCACAACTTTTTTCAAAAAACTTTACAGCATGCTTGAGATGAGATCCCACAGCCATAAAAGCCGCTAGCAAAATTTCCATCAATTCCCACATCAGCAGGATCCAGCCCCTCGGCTGAGGCACTCGGTGCCAGTTTCTAGCCAAAGCTTAACATTTTTAGACTTCTTGAAAGAAGAAATTTCAGTGTCTCCACAAAAAAAAAAAAAAAAAAAAGTAGATTTATCTATATTTATAGATACATCTATTCCTACGCTGTACCTTCCATTTTAACAGCCATATACACATACTGTGTGCTAAAGAAGAGGGCGAGGAGCCTGCTGCCAGCCCATCCCCACCAGCCAAGGCATGCTGCCACTTCCTGGTACATTCCAAGATGGAAATTTCTAATTCCTGGAATCATGTTACATTATGGCAGGAACTGCTGCACTTCTGCCTGTTTTACATCAGGACTAAGAGATCACACAAAGAGAACGAATGCTTTCCAGTGCTTAGATGATGTATCAAGTATACGTCGCACACATAGCATTATAGCAATCAGCGTCTGGTAAGGAACACCATCAAATAAAAGGCCTCCAGTCTCAAGAAGGAGAACTGGGACCTGGCAAATGAGAGGTTTTAGCAAAACAAAGCAACTAGCCATTATTTTTGTTCATAAAAGACAGTACAGCCTCAGCAATTATGATGTTATATTCTTAGAGCTGCTGTTTTCTTGCTAGGCAAAGATATTTCCCAAAAGCTCCAAGAAAAGGCAGTTTAAAATTAAGTTTTACATTTAAAAAACAGATTCACACACCACCAACCAACATTCACTGAAGAAATCAAAGGGCAGGGACACATCAGGCAATTGCACCAACAAGGATAGGCAGGAGCCAGTTCAGTAGAAGACATGCTCAGGTTTAACTTCTTGCTGGTGTGGGTGAACAAGACTCCAATTTAGGGTGGTGGAATAGCCAGATGAGAACTTTTGCGCTTCCAAGCACCTCCCTTCCCCCTGCGCACTGCATCCCAAGCACTTGCCCAACATCCCACATTCCCTGGCTAACATTGAGGCGCGGCCCAGGGCAGCCTTCGGCCTCGAGACACACTCGCCCCACGGACACAGGGGACTCGGTCACATGCACAGCATGTAGGTAACTCTACCAGGCAAACAGCAATCATCAAGGGTTGGTTTGTTTATGTTTCTTTTTAAATCCCTGTGTGTGTCTGAAAAGACCTAAAATGCTCTTTCCTGCTTCCAGAACAGAACGTATCCCTAATAACATGGTTTTTGGACTAGTCTTTTCAGGACTTTGGGCCTGGTGGCTCCCCTGGATCAGGCGATCAGATTTCTGTAGGGCTAAACCATGAGTAGAGACAACTGCAGCAAATACAGATAACCTCTCCAAGTGAGGCCCTGGCGGGCTGCATCTGTCGATCTGCAGCCAGGGCTCACTTGGTTTGAAACCAAAATCTAAGGAGGAAGCAAAGCTCCTGGAAGCTCATGGGACTGAGACTGGGGTGCTGGTGCAGGTATCCTGACCCTGCAGGGTATTCAAACTCCAAGTGGTTTATTGTGTTTTCAAATAATAGGTAATGTACACCATGGGACTTTAATGCTTTGTTTTCTTTTCCCAGCTCAGCTGACTCCATCCAGCCATCCTTCCTTTGCTCCATTCGCAACATGAAGATTATTGCTTCCTTTTTCAGTTCTACACTCCAAATTTTAAAATCAGCAGAGCCCATTGAACTGGTATGCTACCCAAAACCAGGGTGAACAACCCCTCTGGGATACGCACTAACCTTCCTTGCTCCGGGCAAACACAGCTACCCAGGAAGTTTGAACAGAGCACTTTCCATTTGCAGCAGAAGAAAGACATTTTAAAAAGTATTTGGAAACAGCTTAAAATCAAAGGAGAGAGACAATGAAACTAGAAAAGTTAGTGAGCTACACCAAACAAGACTTCCACTGCCATGCACTCTGGTCCAAGTCCAGCTGGAGATACGGGCAGGGCAGCTTGCACCAGCTAAGGCTCTATGCTTCTTCTAGAAACCCTCTCTATTTTCAGCTGATGCAATTATAATTAGTCGATATATTCAGAAGGATCCTTTATAAAGGCTTATCCTCATCAGGCTCTATTAATAAAGTTCTCCTGTAAAGGGAGAACCTTTTAAAACCAAAGAATTTAACTCCAACAGACTATACATAAAACCCTATGGACACCAGGAGGGACCCATACAAAAGAAAGAGGTCATTGGTTCTGTACAGTTATTCCAGCTGGAATTCTTAGACAGTGAAGTGCTCACACAGTGCCATTTTTTCTATTAATATGTAGCTTTGAAACTACGCTATGCCTGACATATACAGGAATTCCTCTTCTTATCTTCTCTTTTAAAAAAAAAAAAAATGTGGTCACTATAAAAGTTGGTATTTCTTCTTGTATGATGGCAGAATCCTTCATACAAGCACAACCACACTGAATACTCTTTTAGATTATTTGTTAGACTTAAGTTCAAAGGAGGGTGCAATGTAGCCAGGAAAAAAAAAAAAAAAAAAAAAGTCCCTCTGTTTAAAATTTAGCATGCAAGATCTCAACAAAAGTGATTTTTAACTGTGCCAATGCTTTTGTTTTCTCAACAACAGTGACAAAAAAATTATTTCTTCCTTCTCCCCCACAGTAAACCACTACCAGCTGTTGATGGAGTATTTTTTTTAAACATGTATTAAGTAGTGCTGTATATTGCCCGTTTCATCTGTGTAGAGCATTTTTTTGCTACAGATTCTTTACTATGTTATACCAATAAATCCAAGAGTACCACTCAATCTTGTTATACAGTTTAGGTCTTGTTAATGCAAGTGGAATTCCACCAAACAGGATCGTGCCAGAGACTAAAGTTACTTTTATGCAAAGGTGATTGCAGCATCATGCTCAAACCAACACAAAGCCTTTCAGCAGATTTTGTCTATACAAAGCAACAGCCACTCTTTCCAACTAAAATCCATTATGCATTAAAAAAAAAAAATACAAGTAGTTAAGTAATGTTGTAAAACTTCATGTATTTCAAGATGGTTCTCGCCACACACTTCTGTCCATGTGTCTGTTATTACACAATTCTCTGCATCAGCTGGATCAAGAGTAGAGCACTTCTCTCACATTGCAAATGCATTATTATCTCCTTGTTTCAATAACAGCGACAATTTAGTGCAACTATTAAGATAAACTCAGGAATCTTTTCTTATGCCAGGACCTTAAAATATGCCTGTTTATGGGCACATCCATTTGTGCAAATAAAATTGTGTATTTGTTTTGTATGTGTAAATTCAGGCCAGTGGAAAATTAAGCCCCATGGGGATAATTTAACCAACAATACAAAGAAAATTGTGAGGCAAATCTGAAACTTTGTCCTTAATTTACCCTGTTAGGGCAAAATAAGGCAGGAATCTCATACCATGTGTGCTACAATACTTAGGTACAACAGCATATGTTAAGAAAGGAGAGTTGCAGCCTCAGCTCTTAATCTCATTGTTTACTGTGGTTTAAAGTCTGACCCTTAACATTAAATGTGGTTTAAAACTATATTTGGAGGAAAGAGAGCGAAAATGACTCTCCTAGGTTTGTAAATGTGTTTGTCTTTAAGGTTTGTTCCAGAGGAAACCATGCGTGCTTTAGCTCGCTCCATATGCGAACCCTTACACGATTTTTAAACATGCAAATGCTTACATTCTGCATCTCAGGTTAATCGCGAAGGGTTTTTTGTTGGTTTTCTACTAGCAGCTTGCCTACAATCCACCAACCCACCACTCTTTATGTATATATGTTGAATAATTATGAAGCAGTGAGTATTTATCACCTTTTCTGAGCAGTAAGCAGAAAGAAATACAATACTATTACTTCCAGCTACTGGCTTTCCCAAGATAATTAGATAACACAGTGGACTGAAGCCTTGGTTAGTCCAATGCTGTTCAAGTTAAGTGATTGACATGCCTCTGTCTGGCTGCTCTATTAACTGTTTCATTTTGTTGCTATTTGCAGTTTGCTTGGCTAATACTTCGAACAAATACAGACTGTTTCTTTAGCCCCTTTTTTCTCTTTGACCTTCTCCTGCCCATTTTCTTTGAGTCACTTCAAACTGCCTTGAAAAGGCCTGTTGAATACGCACAGTCCATCAGAGTCCCAGGTTCATCCCATTCCTTGCCCTGAATGCTTTACTTCAAAGATGGGCCGCATTCTTTAATTGCCCTTTGAATTAATATCAAAGGGTCACAATGCGAGTGCCAAAAGAGAAAGAGGCTTTAATGAAGCAAAGAGCTGCCATTCATTTGCAGATAAGCACGTTTTTATGCCTGACTGGTCACCATGGCTAAATGCTTCATGAAGAGGAGGCAGGGCAAGGCAAAGAGACTTTTACTTAAGTGGTGATTAGTTCAAACAAACAAGAGTAAACAAATAAAAAACAACACAAACATCCCGGCAACAGAAAATAAGTTAATATGGCTGAATGTGTTAAAAAACAACCAACATCCTATTGTGTTAATAAGGCCATTAACCCTTTGCAAAATGCTGGGGTTCAGCTTTGCAGAGCTCCAGCTCAGCCTCTGCTCCAGACTCCTTGTTTCCCCTACCTTCCACAAAAAAACATTTTGGGGGTTAAACTTTCACTCAGTCTCAGACCAAAGATACAAAGTGTTTTAATACAGTTATTTCCGGAGGTATTAAAAAAAAAAAAAAAAAAAAATAATAATCTGACTTGGCAATAAAGACCAAGGAAAAGAAATCAGCATGTTAACATTGCCTATTTTTTTTTTCTGACAGGGCATGTTCAATGGTTTGCATTTTAGTGCCTGTGGAATAACAAACTCTATACTTAAATTATTTATTGATTTACATTTTGCTAATGCATTCAGTACTGTGTTAAAATGTGTGAGTGTTCATGCTTTCTTAATTGCTTAAAGGTCTCCGATATTGTTTTAAATTTCAATACTTGGGGATTTTGTTTGGTTGACTGGCTGGTTTTGCTTATTTGAAACCTATGAAGCCGCACTAAGAAAACTTACTCAGCTTCTTAACCCTACCTATGGTCTTCTATTTTCTCTTTAAAATACCAAGAATATAAAATTAAAATGAGAAACTTTAACATATATTGTAATGCAATTACAGCCACAATGCAAGTATACAGAAACAAGAAGTTCACAGGTGTCCTCTTTGTAAATTCTGACTTATTGTTTATACACTCAGGTTTCTCTTTGCACAGAAATAATAACTTACTTAACAAATACAAGGTTGTTTTATGGCAGTAGAGTTATCCCCCCATGAAAGAGGATTAGCTATACTGGTAACAGTGTAAAAGTGCCTTATAAGTGCATTCACATTGGGAATTGTGCTGTATCTCCCATAACTAAGAAGGTTGTAGGGGTACAAACAGCCCAGAGAAACACAGACCACATTTTTAGCCCCACTTCTTCGAAAAGGATTTCTCATTAATATTGCATATACTTAAGCCTAACCCTACATCCAACCTGTCACAAGACCTTCCCTTACTGATGCTTCCTGTGATTTACTTTTTTTTTTAACCCTCTGCCACTACACTACTCCTGCCTTGCTCAGCGAGAGCGCTCATCACCCCGATGCTGGCTCTGAATCTTTATTACTCACCAGAACGTGAAGAACTTTGACCTTAAACATCCAGCTGGAAACTCGGTACTGGCAAACACTGGAAAAACATCTTGCATTTGTGGAGGGAAGAAACATAGTAATGAAAAACAAGCAATAGAAGAACAGAAAGGTGTCAGCTGCAGGAGAGGGACAGAAGGGGCTTGGAAGTTTTGATGCCAACACTAGCACAGTTAAATTGCATCTTTTTCAGAATATAAAGCCATATGTCAACCAGCCTTCTAGGAAACTGCTCAGCTGTACTGTTTTAAAGTAACGGTACTACTGAAACTTTAATTTAGGTGGGTTTGAGCTAGCTTGATTTTCAAACCTACTTTAACACTAGTTAAAACCCTAGAAACTGTGGATTAACTCTTGAGTAATCTTTCAGTAAATGTCAAACACCACCAAAGTTGAACTGTTCTTCTAACACCTGATGCTCTTCTGTTTTGGAAGTGTTACATTTTCCAACACATTTTTTTTTTAAAAAAGTTAGGTGTTTTCCCTATATATTCCATATTTCAGATGGTTAATTTCACTCTTCTTCAAATGTTCACAGACAGTTCTGTACATTAGGCTAGATTACACTATTATCTGGTAATGAAACACATACTGCACCATTTGAATTCCTCTTCTAGAAACCACAGCGCAGCTGACTTCTCTGCAACACCAGCCTCGGTAGAGTATCAGAAGTGAAACTGCGTCACACTACATTTAGAAACGGTTACTTATACGTCACCTCCACTCATGTAACGCGAATGTTTTCCACGTGCACACAGGCAGAGTGCTGAAGAGCAAGGCTGCGGGGACAGCGAGCCGAGCAGCAGATTGCTGCATGCTCGGGGCTTGAGGTGGCAAAGCTGCTCCTGAGGGCTTGCTCCGAGGCTGAGGGACTGGCTGCTCACTGCACCAAACCATGCCCCAGAGCAGCCTCCCCCACGCCATGACCTCACAGAAAACTGGGGAGCAGGTCAAGCCAGGCACTCCCAGATTTGTTAGCTTCATGAGCAAAAGATACAGACATCAGGGCCTCAGAGCTGGCACAGCCCCAACTTTACCACCAGGAGGGATCTCATGGCCATCCACAGCCATGACAGACACTACAGTACCATTACAGGAGCAAAGATCCTACATTTTGACCCACATCAGGTCAAAACTAGCACAAGTCAAACACAATCTATCCATACACTAGTTGCCAAAATTATTACATTATTGAAATAATCACCAAACACGTGGACTACCTGCTCTTGACTAGCAGTACAACGGT